>NC_044555.1:16852678-18052678 GCF_007565055.1 Rhinopithecus roxellana
GGCTTCCTTGGGATGACGCATTGAGGCCTACGCATGATAAAGGAAATTTCATCCGTTCAAAACGTGAAAGAAGCTTCTGAAACGTCTTTCTGATCTGTGAATTCATCTCACAGAGTTACAAGCTATGCCTCAAGAAGCAGTTTGCTAACACTCTTTCGTGGAATCTGCAAAGTGATATTTGGTAGCCCATAGGGGCCCATGGTGGAAAAGGAAAATGTCCTCACTAATCACTACAGAGAAACTTTCTGAGAGATTGCTTTCTGATGTGTGACTTCATCACACAGAGTTCCACCCTTCCTTCTTGGAACAGTTTGCTAACACTGTTCTCGTGGATTCTGCAAAGGTATATTTGGGAGCTCATTGAGGGCTAGGGTGAAAAAGGAATTATCCTCACATAATAACTAAAGAGAAGCTTCTGAGAAACTGCATTGCCATGTGTGAATGCAACTCACAGAGTTACACGTTTCTCTTCAGTGATCAGTTTGTTAACACAGTTTTCTGGAAATCTGCAATTTGGTATTTCATAGCGCAATGAACCTGACGGTGACAAAGGAAATATCCAGAGAGGAAACCTAGAAAGAAGCTTTCTTAGAAACTTCTTGGTGATGTGTGAATTCATCTCACAGAGTTACACTTATGTTTCGTGGAGCAGTCCATTAACACTGTCTTTGAGGAAGCTGAGAAGGGCTTCCTTGGATCGCATTGAGGCCTACGCTGATAAAGGAAATTTCATCCGTTCAAAACGTGAAAGAAGCTTTCTGAGAAACTTCTTTCTGATCTGTGAATTCATCTCACAGAGTTACAAGCTATGCCTCAAGAAGCAGTTTGCTAACACTCTTTTCGTGGAATCTGCAAAGTGATATTTGGTAGCCCATAGGGGCCCATGGTGGAAAAGGAAATGTCCTCACATAATCACTACAGAGAAACTTTCTGAGAGATTGCTTTCTGATGTGTGACTTCATCACACAGAGTTCCACCCTTCCCTTCTTGGAACAGTTTGCTAACACTGTTCTCGTGGATTCTGCAAAGGTATATTTGGGAGCTCATTGAGGGCTAGGGTGAAAAAGGAATTATCCTCACATAATAACTAAAGAGAAGCTTTCTGAGAAACTGCATTGCCATGTGTGAATGCAACTCACAGAGTTACACGTTTCTCTTCAGTGATCAGTTTGTTAACACAGTTTTCTGGAAATCTGCAATTTGGTATTTCATAGCGCAATGAACCTGACGGTGACAAAGGAAATATCCAGAGAGGAAACCTAGAAAGAAGCTTTCTTAGAAACTTCTTGGTGATGTGTGAATTCATCTCACAGAGTTACACTTATGTTTCGTGGAGCAGTCCATTAACACTGTCTTTGAGGAAGCTGAGAAGGGCTTCCTTGGATCGCATTGAGGCCTACGCTGATAAAGGAAATTTCATCCGTTCAAAACGTGAAAGAAGCTTTCTGAGAAACTTCTTTCTGATCTGTGAATTCATCTCACAGAGTTACAAGCTATGCCTCAAGAAGCAGTTTGCTAACACTCTTTTCGTGGAATCTGCAAAGTGATATTTGGTAGCCCATAGGGGCCCATGGTGGAAAAGGAAATGTCCTCACATAATCACTACAGAGAAACTTTCTGAGAGATTGCTTTCTGATGTGTGACTTCATCACACAGAGTTCCACCCTTCCCTTCTTGGAACAGTTTGCTAACACTGTTCTCGTGGATTCTGCAAAGGTATATTTGGGAGCTCATTGAGGGCTAGGGTGAAAAAGGAATTATCCTCACATAATAACTAAAGAGAAGCTTTCTGAGAAACTGCATTGCCATGTGTGAATGCAACTCACAGAGTTACACGTTTCTCTTCAGTGATCAGTTTGTTAACACAGTTTTCTGGAAATCTGCAATTTGGTATTTCATAGCGCAATGAACCTGACGGTGACAAAGGAAATATCCAGAGAGGAAACCTAGAAAGAAGCTTTCTTAGAAACTTCTTGGTGATGTGTGAATTCATCTCACAGAGTTACACTTATGTTTCGTGGAGCAGTCCATTAACACTGTCTTTGAGGAAGCTGAGAAGGGCTTCCTTGGATCGCATTGAGGCCTACGCTGATAAAGGAAATTTCATCCGTTCAAAACGTGAAAGAAGCTTTCTGAGAAACTTCTTTCTGATCTGTGAATTCATCTCACAGAGTTACAAGCTATGCCTCAAGAAGCAGTTTGCTAACACTCTTTTCGTGGAATCTGCAAAGTGATATTTGGTAGCCCATAGGGGCCCATGGTGGAAAAGGAAATGTCCTCACATAATCACTACAGAGAAACTTTCTGAGAGATTGCTTTCTGATGTGTGACTTCATCACACAGAGTTCCACCCTTCCCTTCTTGGAACAGTTTGCTAACACTGTTCTCGTGGATTCTGCAAAGGTATATTTGGGAGCTCATTGAGGGCTAGGGTGAAAAAGGAATTCTCCTCACATAATAACTAAAGAGAAGCTTTCTGAGAAACTGCATTGCCATGTGTGAATGCAACTCACAGAGTTACACGTTTCTCTTCAGTGATCAGTTTGTTAACACAGTTTTCTGGAAATCTGCAATTTGGTATTTCATAGCGCAATGAACCTGACGGTGACAAAGGAAATATCCAGAGAGGAAACCTAGAAAGAAGCTTTCTTAGAAACTTCTTGGTGATGTGTGAATTCATCTCACAGAGTTACACTTATGTTTCGTGGAGCAGTCCATTAACACTGTCTTTGAGGAAGCTGAGAAGGGCTTCCTTGGATCGCATTGAGGCCTACGCTGATAAAGGAAATTTCATCCGTTCAAAACGTGAAAGAAGCTTTCTGAGAAACTTCTTTCTGATCTGTGAATTCATCTCACAGAGTTACAAGCTATGCCTCAAGAAGCAGTTTGCTAACACTCTTTTCGTGGAATCTGCAAAGTGATATTTGGTAGCCCATAGGGGCCCATGGTGGAAAAGGAAATGTCCTCACATAATCACTACAGAGAAACTTTCTGAGAGATTGCTTTCTGATGTGTGACTTCATCACACAGAGTTCCACCCTTCCCTTCTTGGAACAGTTTGCTAACACTGTTCTCGTGGATTCTGCAAAGGTATATTTGGGAGCTCATTGAGGGCTAGGGTGAAAAAGGAATTATCCTCACATAATAACTAAAGAGAAGCTTTCTGAGAAACTGCATTGCCATGTGTGAATGCAACTCACAGAGTTACACGTTTCTCTTCAGTGATCAGTTTGTTAACACAGTTTTCTGGAAATCTGCAATTTGGTATTTCATAGCGCAATGAACCTGACGGTGACAAAGGAAATATCCAGAGAGGAAACCTAGAAAGAAGCTTTCTTAGAAACTTCTTGGTGATGTGTGAATTCATCTCACAGAGTTACACTTATGTTTCGTGGAGCAGTCCATTAACACTGTCTTTGAGGAAGCTGAGAAGGGCTTCCTTGGATCGCATTGAGGCCTACGCTGATAAAGGAAATTTCATCCGTTCAAAACGTGAAAGAAGCTTTCTGAGAAACTTCTTTCTGATCTGTGAATTCATCTCACAGAGTTACAAGCTATGCCTCAAGAAGCAGTTTGCTAACACTCTTTTCGTGGAATCTGCAAAGTGATATTTGGTAGCCCATAGGGGCCCATGGTGGAAAAGGAAATGTCCTCACATAATCACTACAGAGAAACTTTCTGAGAGATTGCTTTCTGATGTGTGACTTCATCACACAGAGTTCCACCCTTCCCTTCTTGGAACAGTTTGCTAACACTGTTCTCGTGGATTCTGCAAAGGTATATTTGGGAGCTCATTGAGGGCTAGGGTGAAAAAGGAATTCTCCTCACATAATAACTAAAGAGAAGCTTTCTGAGAAACTGCATTGCCATGTGTGAATGCAACTCACAGAGTTACACGTTTCTCTTCAGTGATCAGTTTGTTAACACAGTTTTCTGGAAATCTGCAATTTGGTATTTCATAGCGCAATGAACCTGACGGTGACAAAGGAAATATCCAGAGAGGAAACCTAGAAAGAAGCTTTCTTAGAAACTTCTTGGTGATGTGTGAATTCATCTCACAGAGTTACACTTATGTTTCGTGGAGCAGTCCATTAACACTGTCTTTGAGGAAGCTGAGAAGGGCTTCCTTGGATCGCATTGAGGCCTACGCTGATAAAGGAAATTTCATCCGTTCAAAACGTGAAAGGAAGCTTTCTGAGAAACTTCTTTCTGATCTGTGAATTCATCTCACAGAGTTACAAGCTATGCCTCAAGAAGCAGTTTGCTAACACTCTTTTCGTGGAATCTGCAAAGTGATATTTGGTAGCCCATAGGGGCCCATGGTGGAAAAGGAAATGTCCTCACATAATCACTACAGAGAAACTTTCTGAGAGATTGCTTTCTGATGTGTGACTTCATCACACAGAGTTCCACCCTTCCCTTCTTGGAACAGTTTGCTAACACTGTTCTCGTGGATTCTGCAAAGGTATATTTGGGAGCTCATTGAGGGCTAGGGTGAAAAAGGAATTCTCCTCACATAATAACTAAAGAGAAGCTTTCTGAGAAACTGCATTGCCATGTGTGAATGCAACTCTCAGAGTTACACGTTTCTCTTCAGTGATCAGTTTGTTAACACAGTTTTCTGGAAATCTGCAATTTGGTATTTCATAGCGCAATGAACCTGACGGTGACAAAGGAAATATCCAGAGAGGAAACCTAGAAAGAAGCTTTCTTAGAAACTTCTTGGTGATGTGTGAATTCATCTCACAGAGTTACACTTATGTTTCGTGGAGCAGTCCATTAACACTGTCTTTGAGGAAGCTGAGAAGGGCTTCCTTGGATCGCATTGAGGCCTACGCTGATAAAGGAAATTTCATCCGTTCAAAACGTGAAAGAAGCTTTCTGAGAAACTTCTTTCTGATCTGTGAATTCATCTCACAGAGTTACAAGCTATGCCTCAAGAAGCAGTTTGCTAACACTCTTTTCGTGGAATCTGCAAAGTGATATTTGGTAGCCCATAGGGGCCCATGGTGGAAAAGGAAATGTCCTCACATAATCACTACAGAGAAACTTTCTGAGAGATTGCTTTCTGATGTGTGACTTCATCACACAGAGTTCCACCCTTCCCTTCTTGGAACAGTTTGCTAACACTGTTCTCGTGGATTCTGCAAAGGTATATTTGGGAGCTCATTGAGGGCTAGGGTGAAAAAGGAATTCTCCTCACATAATAACTAAAGAGAAGCTTTCTGAGAAACTGCATTGCCATGTGTGAATGCAACTCACAGAGTTACACGTTTCTCTTCAGTGATCAGTTTGTTAACACAGTTTTCTGGAAATCTGCAATTTGGTATTTCATAGCGCAATGAACCTGACGGTGACAAAGGAAATATCCAGAGAGGAAACCTAGAAAGAAGCTTTCTTAGAAACTTCTTGGTGATGTGTGAATTCATCTCACAGAGTTACACTTATGTTTCGTGGAGCAGTCCATTAACACTGTCTTTGAGGAAGCTGAGAAGGGCTTCCTTGGATCGCATTGAGGCCTACGCTGATAAAGGAAATTTCATCCGTTCAAAACGTGAAAGAAGCTTTCTGAGAAACTTCTTTCTGATCTGTGAATTCATCTCACAGAGTTACAAGCTATGCCTCAAGAAGCAGTTTGCTAACACTCTTTTCGTGGAATCTGCAAAGTGATATTTGGTAGCCCATAGGGGCCCATGGTGGAAAAGGAAATGTCCTCACATAATCACTACAGAGAAACTTTCTGAGAGATTGCTTTCTGATGTGTGACTTCATCACACAGAGTTCCACCCTTCCCTTCTTGGAACAGTTTGCTAACACTGTTCTCGTGGATTCTGCAAAGGTATATTTGGGAGCTCATTGAGGGCTAGGGTGAAAAAGGAATTATCCTCACATAATAACTAAAGAGAAGCTTTCTGAGAAACTGCATTGCCATGTGTGAATGCAACTCTCAGAGTTACACGTTTCTCTTCAGTGATCAGTTTGTTAACACAGTTTTCTGGAAATCTGCAATTTGGTATTTCATAGCGCAATGAACCTGACGGTGACAAAGGAAATATCCAGAGAGGAAACCTAGAAAGAAGCTTTCTTAGAAACTTCTTGGTGATGTGTGAATTCATCTCACAGAGTTACACTTATGTTTCGTGGAGCAGTCCATTAACACTGTCTTTGAGGAAGCTGAGAAGGGCTTCCTTGGATCGCATTGAGGCCTACGCTGATAAAGGAAATTTCATCCGTTCAAAACGTGAAAGAAGCTTTCTGAGAAACTTCTTTCTGATCTGTGAATTCATCTCACAGAGTTACAAGCTCTGCCTCAAGAAGCAGTTTGCTAACACTCTTTTCGTGGAATCTGCAAAGTGATATTTGGTAGCCCATAGGGGCCCATGGTGGAAAAGGAAATGTCCTCACATAATCACTACAGAGAAACTTTCTGAGAGATTGCTTTCTGATGTGTGACTTCATCACACAGAGTTCCACCCTTCCCTTCTTGGAACAGTTTGCTAACACTGTTCTCGTGGATTCTGCAAAGGTATATTTGGGAGCTCATTGAGGGCTAGGGTGAAAAAGGAATTCTCCTCACATAATAACTAAAGAGAAGCTTTCTGAGAAACTGCATTGCCATGTGTGAATGCAACTCTCAGAGTTACACGTTTCTCTTCAGTGATCAGTTTGTTAACACAGTTTTCTGGAAATCTGCAATTTGGTATTTCATAGCGCAATGAACCTGACGGTGACAAAGGAAATATCCAGAGAGGAAACCTAGAAAGAAGCTTTCTTAGAAACTTCTTGGTGATGTGTGAATTCATCTCACAGAGTTACACTTATGTTTCGTGGAGCAGTCCATTAACACTGTCTTTGAGGAAGCTGAGAAGGGCTTCCTTGGATCGCATTGAGGCCTACGCTGATAAAGGAAATTTCATCCGTTCAAAACGTGAAAGAAGCTTTCTGAGAAACTTCTTTCTGATCTGTGAATTCATCTCACAGAGTTACAAGCTATGCCTCAAGAAGCAGTTTGCTAACACTCTTTTCGTGGAATCTGCAAAGTGATATTTGGTAGCCCATAGGGGCCCATGGTGGAAAAGGAAATGTCCTCACATAATCACTACAGAGAAACTTTCTGAGAGATTGCTTTCTGATGTGTGACTTCATCACACAGAGTTCCACCCTTCCCTTCTTGGAACAGTTTGCTAACACTGTTCTCGTGGATTCTGCAAAGGTATATTTGGGAGCTCATTGAGGGCTAGGGTGAAAAAGGAATTCTCCTCACATAATAACTAAAGAGAAGCTTTCTGAGAAACTGCATTGCCATGTGTGAATGCAACTCACAGAGTTACACGTTTCTCTTCAGTGATCAGTTTGTTAACACAGTTTTCTGGAAATCTGCAATTTGGTATTTCATAGCGCAATGAACCTGACGGTGACAAAGGAAATATCCAGAGAGGAAACCTAGAAAGAAGCTTTCTTAGAAACTTCTTGGTGATGTGTGAATTCATCTCACAGAGTTACACTTATGTTTCGTGGAGCAGTCCATTAACACTGTCTTTGAGGAAGCTGAGAAGGGCTTCCTTGGATCGCATTGAGGCCTACGCTGATAAAGGAAATTTCATCCGTTCAAAACGTGAAAGAAGCTTTCTGAGAAACTTCTTTCTGATCTGTGAATTCATCTCACAGAGTTACAAGCTCTGCCTCAAGAAGCAGTTTGCTAACACTCTTTTCGTGGAATCTGCAAAGTGATATTTGGTAGCCCATAGGGGCCCATGGTGGAAAAGGAAATGTCCTCACATAATCACTACAGAGAAACTTTCTGAGAGATTGCTTTCTGATGTGTGACTTCATCACACAGAGTTCCACCCTTCCCTTCTTGGAACAGTTTGCTAACACTGTTCTCGTGGATTCTGCAAAGGTATATTTGGGAGCTCATTGAGGGCTAGGGTGAAAAAGGAATTATCCTCACATAATAACTAAAGAGAAGCTTTCTGAGAAACTGCATTGCCATGTGTGAATGCAACTCACAGAGTTACACGTTTCTCTTCAGTGATCAGTTTGTTAACACAGTTTTCTGGAAATCTGCAATTTGGTATTTCATAGCGCAATGAACCTGACGGTGACAAAGGAAATATCCAGAGAGGAAACCTAGAAAGAAGCTTTCTTAGAAACTTCTTGGTGATGTGTGAATTCATCTCACAGAGTTACACTTATGTTTCGTGGAGCAGTCCATTAACACTGTCTTTGAGGAAGCTGAGAAGGGCTTCCTTGGATCGCATTGAGGCCTACGCTGATAAAGGAAATTTCATCCGTTCAAAACGTGAAAGAAGCTTTCTGAGAAACTTCTTTCTGATCTGTGAATTCATCTCACAGAGTTACAAGCTATGCCTCAAGAAGCAGTTTGCTAACACTCTTTTCGTGGAATCTGCAAAGTGATATTTGGTAGCCCATAGGGGCCCATGGTGGAAAAGGAAATGTCCTCACATAATCACTACAGAGAAACTTTCTGAGAGATTGCTTTCTGATGTGTGACTTCATCACACAGAGTTCCACCCTTCCCTTCTTGGAACAGTTTGCTAACACTGTTCTCGTGGATTCTGCAAAGGTATATTTGGGAGCTCATTGAGGGCTAGGGTGAAAAAGGAATTCTCCTCACATAATAACTAAAGAGAAGCTTTCTGAGAAACTGCATTGCCATGTGTGAATGCAACTCTACAGAGTTACACGTTTCTCTTCAGTGATCAGTTTGTTAACACAGTTTTCTGGAAATCTGCAATTTGGTATTTCATAGCGCAATGAACCTGACGGTGACAAAGGAAATATCCAGAGAGGAAACCTAGAAAGAAGCTTTCTTAGAAACTTCTTGGTGATGTGTGAATTCATCTCACAGAGTTACACTTATGTTTCGTGGAGCAGTCCATTAACACTGTCTTTGAGGAAGCTGAGAAGGGCTTCCTTGGATCGCATTGAGGCCTACGCTGATAAAGGAAATTTCATCCGTTCAAAACGTGAAAGAAGCTTTCTGAGAAACTTCTTTCTGATCTGTGAATTCATCTCACAGAGTTACAAGCTATGCCTCAAGAAGCAGTTTGCTAACACTCTTTTCGTGGAATCTGCAAAGTGATATTTGGTAGCCCATAGGGGCCCATGGTGGAAAAGGAAATGTCCTCACATAATCACTACAGAGAAACTTTCTGAGAGATTGCTTTCTGATGTGTGACTTCATCACACAGAGTTCCACCCTTCCCTTCTTGGAACAGTTTGCTAACACTGTTCTCGTGGATTCTGCAAAGGTATATTTGGGAGCTCATTGAGGGCTAGGGTGAAAAAGGAATTCTCCTCACATAATAACTAAAGAGAAGCTTTCTGAGAAACTGCATTGCCATGTGTGAATGCAACTCTCAGAGTTACACGTTTCTCTTCAGTGATCAGTTTGTTAACACAGTTTTCTGGAAATCTGCAATTTGGTATTTCATAGCGCAATGAACCTGACGGTGACAAAGGAAATATCCAGAGAGGAAACCTAGAAAGAAGCTTTCTTAGAAACTTCTTGGTGATGTGTGAATTCATCTCACAGAGTTACACTTATGTTTCGTGGAGCAGTCCATTAACACTGTCTTTGAGGAAGCTGAGAAGGGCTTCCTTGGATCGCATTGAGGCCTACGCTGATAAAGGAAATTTCATCCGTTCAAAACGTGAAAGGAGCTTTCTGAGAAACTTCTTTCTGATCTGTGAATTCATCTCACAGAGTTACAAGCTATGCCTCAAGAAGCAGTTTGCTAACACTCTTTTCGTGGAATCTGCAAAGTGATATTTGGTAGCCCATAGGGGCCCATGGTGGAAAAGGAAATGTCCTCACATAATCACTACAGAGAAACTTTCTGAGAGATTGCTTTCTGATGTGTGACTTCATCACACAGAGTTCCACCCTTCCCTTCTTGGAACAGTTTGCTAACACTGTTCTCGTGGATTCTGCAAAGGTATATTTGGGAGCTCATTGAGGGCTAGGGTGAAAAAGGAATTCTCCTCACATAATAACTAAAGAGAAGCTTTCTGAGAAACTGCATTGCCATGTGTGAATGCAACTCTCAGAGTTACACGTTTCTCTTCAGTGATCAGTTTGTTAACACAGTTTTCTGGAAATCTGCAATTTGGTATTTCATAGCGCAATGAACCTGACGGTGACAAAGGAAATATCCAGAGAGGAAACCTAGAAAGAAGCTTTCTTAGAAACTTCTTGGTGATGTGTGAATTCATCTCACAGAGTTACACTTATGTTTCGTGGAGCAGTCCATTAACACTGTCTTTGAGGAAGCTGAGAAGGGCTTCCTTGGATCGCATTGAGGCCTACGCTGATAAAGGAAATTTCATCCGTTCAAAACGTGAAAGAAGCTTTCTGAGAAACTTCTTTCTGATCTGTGAATTCATCTCACAGAGTTACAAGCTATGCCTCAAGAAGCAGTTTGCTAACACTCTTTTCGTGGAATCTGCAAAGTGATATTTGGTAGCCCATAGGGGCCCATGGTGGAAAAGGAAATGTCCTCACATAATCACTACAGAGAAACTTTCTGAGAGATTGCTTTCTGATGTGTGACTTCATCACACAGAGTTCCACCCTTCCCTTCTTGGAACAGTTTGCTAACACTGTTCTCGTGGATTCTGCAAAGGTATATTTGGGAGCTCATTGAGGGCTAGGGTGAAAAAGGAATTATCCTCACATAATAACTAAAGAGAAGCTTTCTGAGAAACTGCATTGCCATGTGTGAATGCAACTCACAGAGTTACACGTTTCTCTTCAGTGATCAGTTTGTTAACACAGTTTTCTGGAAATCTGCAATTTGGTATTTCATAGCGCAATGAACCTGACGGTGACAAAGGAAATATCCAGAGAGGAAACCTAGAAAGAAGCTTTCTTAGAAACTTCTTGGTGATGTGTGAATTCATCTCACAGAGTTACACTTATGTTTCGTGGAGCAGTCCATTAACACTGTCTTTGAGGAAGCTGAGAAGGGCTTCCTTGGATCGCATTGAGGCCTACGCTGATAAAGGAAATTTCATCCGTTCAAAACGTGAAAGAAGCTTTCTGAGAAACTTCTTTCTGATCTGTGAATTCATCTCACAGAGTTACAAGCTATGCCTCAAGAAGCAGTTTGCTAACACTCTTTTCGTGGAATCTGCAAAGTGATATTTGGTAGCCCATAGGGGCCCATGGTGGAAAAGGAAATGTCCTCACATAATCACTACAGAGAAACTTTCTGAGAGATTGCTTTCTGATGTGTGACTTCATCACACAGAGTTCCACCCTTCCCTTCTTGGAACAGTTTGCTAACACTGTTCTCGTGGATTCTGCAAAGGTATATTTGGGAGCTCATTGAGGGCTAGGGTGAAAAAGGAATTATCCTCACATAATAACTAAAGAGAAGCTTTCTGAGAAACTGCATTGCCATGTGTGAATGCAACTCACAGAGTTACACGTTTCTCTTCAGTGATCAGTTTGTTAACACAGTTTTCTGGAAATCTGCAATTTGGTATTTCATAGCGCAATGAACCTGACGGTGACAAAGGAAATATCCAGAGAGGAAACCTAGAAAGAAGCTTTCTTAGAAACTTCTTGGTGATGTGTGAATTCATCTCACAGAGTTACACTTATGTTTCGTGGAGCAGTCCATTAACACTGTCTTTGAGGAAGCTGAGAAGGGCTTCCTTGGATCGCATTGAGGCCTACGCTGATAAAGGAAATTTCATCCGTTCAAAACGTGAAAGAAGCTTTCTGAGAAACTTCTTTCTGATCTGTGAATTCATCTCACAGAGTTACAAGCTATGCCTCAAGAAGCAGTTTGCTAACACTCTTTTCGTGGAATCTGCAAAGTGATATTTGGTAGCCCATAGGGGCCCATGGTGGAAAAGGAAATGTCCTCACATAATCACTACAGAGAAACTTTCTGAGAGATTGCTTTCTGATGTGTGACTTCATCACACAGAGTTCCACCCTTCCCTTCTTGGAACAGTTTGCTAACACTGTTCTCGTGGATTCTGCAAAGGTATATTTGGGAGCTCATTGAGGGCTAGGGTGAAAAAGGAATTCTCCTCACATAATAACTAAAGAGAAGCTTTCTGAGAAACTGCATTGCCATGTGTGAATGCAACTCACAGAGTTACACGTTTCTCTTCAGTGATCAGTTTGTTAACACAGTTTTCTGGAAATCTGCAATTTGGTATTTCATAGCGCAATGAACCTGACGGTGACAAAGGAAATATCCAGAGAGGAAACCTAGAAAGAAGCTTTCTTAGAAACTTCTTGGTGATGTGTGAATTCATCTCACAGAGTTACACTTATGTTTCGTGGAGCAGTCCATTAACACTGTCTTTGAGGAAGCTGAGAAGGGCTTCCTTGGATCGCATTGAGGCCTACGCTGATAAAGGAAATTTCATCCGTTCAAAACGTGAAAGAAGCTTTCTGAGAAACTTCTTTCTGATCTGTGAATTCATCTCACAGAGTTACAAGCTATGCCTCAAGAAGCAGTTTGCTAACACTCTTTTCGTGGAATCTGCAAAGTGATATTTGGTAGCCCATAGGGGCCCATGGTGGAAAAGGAAATGTCCTCACATAATCACTACAGAGAAACTTTCTGAGAGATTGCTTTCTGATGTGTGACTTCATCACACAGAGTTCCACCCTTCCCTTCTTGGAACAGTTTGCTAACACTGTTCTCGTGGATTCTGCAAAGGTATATTTGGGAGCTCATTGAGGGCTAGGGTGAAAAAGGAATTCTCCTCACATAATAACTAAAGAGAAGCTTTCTGAGAAACTGCATTGCCATGTGTGAATGCAACTCACAGAGTTACACGTTTCTCTTCAGTGATCAGTTTGTTAACACAGTTTTCTGGAAATCTGCAATTTGGTATTTCATAGCGCAATGAACCTGACGGTGACAAAGGAAATATCCAGAGAGGAAACCTAGAAAGAAGCTTTCTTAGAAACTTCTTGGTGATGTGTGAATTCATCTCACAGAGTTACACTTATGTTTCGTGGAGCAGTCCATTAACACTGTCTTTGAGGAAGCTGAGAAGGGCTTCCTTGGATCGCATTGAGGCCTACGCTGATAAAGGAAATTTCATCCGTTCAAAACGTGAAAGAAGCTTTCTGAGAAACTTCTTTCTGATCTGTGAATTCATCTCACAGAGTTACAAGCTCTGCCTCAAGAAGCAGTTTGCTAACACTCTTTTCGTGGAATCTGCAAAGTGATATTTGGTAGCCCATAGGGGCCCATGGTGGAAAAGGAAATGTCCTCACATAATCACTACAGAGAAACTTTCTGAGAGATTGCTTTCTGATGTGTGACTTCATCACACAGAGTTCCACCCTTCCCTTCTTGGAACAGTTTGCTAACACTGTTCTCGTGGATTCTGCAAAGGTATATTTGGGAGCTCATTGAGGGCTAGGGTGAAAAAGGAATTCTCCTCACATAATAACTAAAGAGAAGCTTTCTGAGAAACTGCATTGCCATGTGTGAATGCAACTCACAGAGTTACACGTTTCTCTTCAGTGATCAGTTTGTTAACACAGTTTTCTGGAAATCTGCAATTTGGTATTTCATAGCGCAATGAACCTGACGGTGACAAAGGAAATATCCAGAGAGGAAACCTAGAAAGAAGCTTTCTTAGAAACTTCTTGGTGATGTGTGAATTCATCTCACAGAGTTACACTTATGTTTCGTGGAGCAGTCCATTAACACTGTCTTTGAGGAAGCTGAGAAGGGCTTCCTTGGATCGCATTGAGGCCTACGCTGATAAAGGAAATTTCATCCGTTCAAAACGTGAAAGAAGCTTTCTGAGAAACTTCTTTCTGATCTGTGAATTCATCTCACAGAGTTACAAGCTATGCCTCAAGAAGCAGTTTGCTAACACTCTTTTCGTGGAATCTGCAAAGTGATATTTGGTAGCCCATAGGGGCCCATGGTGGAAAAGGAAATGTCCTCACATAATCACTACAGAGAAACTTTCTGAGAGATTGCTTTCTGATGTGTGACTTCATCACACAGAGTTCCACCCTTCCCTTCTTGGAACAGTTTGCTAACACTGTTCTCGTGGATTCTGCAAAGGTATATTTGGGAGCTCATTGAGGGCTAGGGTGAAAAAGGAATTATCCTCACATAATAACTAAAGAGAAGCTTTCTGAGAAACTGCATTGCCATGTGTGAATGCAACTCACAGAGTTACACGTTTCTCTTCAGTGATCAGTTTGTTAACACAGTTTTCTGGAAATCTGCAATTTGGTATTTCATAGCGCAATGAACCTGACGGTGACAAAGGAAATATCCAGAGAGGAAACCTAGAAAGAAGCTTTCTTAGAAACTTCTTGGTGATGTGTGAATTCATCTCACAGAGTTACACTTATGTTTCGTGGAGCAGTCCATTAACACTGTCTTTGAGGAAGCTGAGAAGGGCTTCCTTGGATCGCATTGAGGCCTACGCTGATAAAGGAAATTTCATCCGTTCAAAACGTGAAAGAAGCTTTCTGAGAAACTTCTTTCTGATCTGTGAATTCATCTCACAGAGTTACAAGCTATGCCTCAAGAAGCAGTTTGCTAACACTCTTTTCGTGGAATCTGCAAAGTGATATTTGGTAGCCCATAGGGGCCCATGGTGGAAAAGGAAATGTCCTCACATAATCACTACAGAGAAACTTTCTGAGAGATTGCTTTCTGATGTGTGACTTCATCACACAGAGTTCCACCCTTCCCTTCTTGGAACAGTTTGCTAACACTGTTCTCGTGGATTCTGCAAAGGTATATTTGGGAGCTCATTGAGGGCTAGGGTGAAAAAGGAATTATCCTCACATAATAACTAAAGAGAAGCTTTCTGAGAAACTGCATTGCCATGTGTGAATGCAACTCACAGAGTTACACGTTTCTCTTCAGTGATCAGTTTGTTAACACAGTTTTCTGGAAATCTGCAATTTGGTATTTCATAGCGCAATGAACCTGACGGTGACAAAGGAAATATCCAGAGAGGAAACCTAGAAAGAAGCTTTCTTAGAAACTTCTTGGTGATGTGTGAATTCATCTCACAGAGTTACACTTATGTTTCGTGGAGCAGTCCATTAACACTGTCTTTGAGGAAGCTGAGAAGGGCTTCCTTGGATCGCATTGAGGCCTACGCTGATAAAGGAAATTTCATCCGTTCAAAACGTGAAAGAAGCTTTCTGAGAAACTTCTTTCTGATCTGTGAATTCATCTCACAGAGTTACAAGCTATGCCTCAAGAAGCAGTTTGCTAACACTCTTTTCGTGGAATCTGCAAAGTGATATTTGGTAGCCCATAGGGGCCCATGGTGGAAAAGGAAATGTCCTCACATAATCACTACAGAGAAACTTTCTGAGAGATTGCTTTCTGATGTGTGACTTCATCACACAGAGTTCCACCCTTCCCTTCTTGGAACAGTTTGCTAACACTGTTCTCGTGGATTCTGCAAAGGTATATTTGGGAGCTCATTGAGGGCTAGGGTGAAAAAGGAATTCTCCTCACATAATAACTAAAGAGAAGCTTTCTGAGAAACTGCATTGCCATGTGTGAATGCAACTCACAGAGTTACACGTTTCTCTTCAGTGATCAGTTTGTTAACACAGTTTTCTGGAAATCTGCAATTTGGTATTTCATAGCGCAATGAACCTGACGGTGACAAAGGAAATATCCAGAGAGGAAACCTAGAAAGAAGCTTTCTTAGAAACTTCTTGGTGATGTGTGAATTCATCTCACAGAGTTACACTTATGTTTCGTGGAGCAGTCCATTAACACTGTCTTTGAGGAAGCTGAGAAGGGCTTCCTTGGATCGCATTGAGGCCTACGCTGATAAAGGAAATTTCATCCGTTCAAAACGTGAAAGAAGCTTTCTGAGAAACTTCTTTCTGATCTGTGAATTCATCTCACAGAGTTACAAGCTATGCCTCAAGAAGCAGTTTGCTAACACTCTTTTCGTGGAATCTGCAAAGTGATATTTGGTAGCCCATAGGGGCCCATGGTGGAAAAGGAAATGTCCTCACATAATCACTACAGAGAAACTTTCTGAGAGATTGCTTTCTGATGTGTGACTTCATCACACAGAGTTCCACCCTTCCCTTCTTGGAACAGTTTGCTAACACTGTTCTCGTGGATTCTGCAAAGGTATATTTGGGAGCTCATTGAGGGCTAGGGTGAAAAAGGAATTATCCTCACATAATAACTAAAGAGAAGCTTTCTGAGAAACTGCATTGCCATGTGTGAATGCAACTCACAGAGTTACACGTTTCTCTTCAGTGATCAGTTTGTTAACACAGTTTTCTGGAAATCTGCAATTTGGTATTTCATAGCGCAATGAACCTGACGGTGACAAAGGAAATATCCAGAGAGGAAACCTAGAAAGAAGCTTTCTTAGAAACTTCTTGGTGATGTGTGAATTCATCTCACAGAGTTACACTTATGTTTCGTGGAGCAGTCCATTAACACTGTCTTTGAGGAAGCTGAGAAGGGCTTCCTTGGATCGCATTGAGGCCTACGCTGATAAAGGAAATTTCATCCGTTCAAAACGTGAAAGAAGCTTTCTGAGAAACTTCTTTCTGATCTGTGAATTCATCTCACAGAGTTACAAGCTATGCCTCAAGAAGCAGTTTGCTAACACTCTTTTCGTGGAATCTGCAAAGTGATATTTGGTAGCCCATAGGGGCCCATGGTGGAAAAGGAAATGTCCTCACATAATCACTACAGAGAAACTTTCTGAGAGATTGCTTTCTGATGTGTGACTTCATCACACAGAGTTCCACCCTTCCCTTCTTGGAACAGTTTGCTAACACTGTTCTCGTGGATTCTGCAAAGGTATATTTGGGAGCTCATTGAGGGCTAGGGTGAAAAAGGAATTCTCCTCACATAATAACTAAAGAGAAGCTTTCTGAGAAACTGCATTGCCATGTGTGAATGCAACTCACAGAGTTACACGTTTCTCTTCAGTGATCAGTTTGTTAACACAGTTTTCTGGAAATCTGCAATTTGGTATTTCATAGCGCAATGAACCTGACGGTGACAAAGGAAATATCCAGAGAGGAAACCTAGAAAGAAGCTTTCTTAGAAACTTCTTGGTGATGTGTGAATTCATCTCACAGAGTTACACTTATGTTTCGTGGAGCAGTCCATTAACACTGTCTTTGAGGAAGCTGAGAAGGGCTTCCTTGGATCGCATTGAGGCCTACGCTGATAAAGGAAATTTCATCCGTTCAAAACGTGAAAGAAGCTTTCTGAGAAACTTCTTTCTGATCTGTGAATTCATCTCACAGAGTTACAAGCTATGCCTCAAGAAGCAGTTTGCTAACACTCTTTTCGTGGAATCTGCAAAGTGATATTTGGTAGCCCATAGGGGCCCATGGTGGAAAAGGAAATGTCCTCACATAATCACTACAGAGAAACTTTCTGAGAGATTGCTTTCTGATGTGTGACTTCATCACACAGAGTTCCACCCTTCCCTTCTTGGAACAGTTTGCTAACACTGTTCTCGTGGATTCTGCAAAGGTATATTTGGGAGCTCATTGAGGGCTAGGGTGAAAAAGGAATTCTCCTCACATAATAACTAAAGAGAAGCTTTCTGAGAAACTGCATTGCCATGTGTGAATGCAACTCACAGAGTTACACGTTTCTCTTCAGTGATCAGTTTGTTAACACAGTTTTCTGGAAATCTGCAATTTGGTATTTCATAGCGCAATGAACCTGACGGTGACAAAGGAAATATCCAGAGAGGAAACCTAGAAAGAAGCTTTCTTAGAAACTTCTTGGTGATGTGTGAATTCATCTCACAGAGTTACACTTATGTTTCGTGGAGCAGTCCATTAACACTGTCTTTGAGGAAGCTGAGAAGGGCTTCCTTGGATCGCATTGAGGCCTACGCTGATAAAGGAAATTTCATCCGTTCAAAACGTGAAAGAAGCTTTCTGAGAAACTTCTTTCTGATCTGTGAATTCATCTCACAGAGTTACAAGCTATGCCTCAAGAAGCAGTTTGCTAACACTCTTTTCGTGGAATCTGCAAAGTGATATTTGGTAGCCCATAGGGGCCCATGGTGGAAAAGGAAATGTCCTCACATAATCACTACAGAGAAACTTTCTGAGAGATTGCTTTCTGATGTGTGACTTCATCACACAGAGTTCCACCCTTCCCTTCTTGGAACAGTTTGCTAACACTGTTCTCGTGGATTCTGCAAAGGTATATTTGGGAGCTCATTGAGGGCTAGGGTGAAAAAGGAATTATCCTCACATAATAACTAAAGAGAAGCTTTCTGAGAAACTGCATTGCCATGTGTGAATGCAACTCACAGAGTTACACGTTTCTCTTCAGTGATCAGTTTGTTAACACAGTTTTCTGGAAATCTGCAATTTGGTATTTCATAGCGCAATGAACCTGACGGTGACAAAGGAAATATCCAGAGAGGAAACCTAGAAAGAAGCTTTCTTAGAAACTTCTTGGTGATGTGTGAATTCATCTCACAGAGTTACACTTATGTTTCGTGGAGCAGTCCATTAACACTGTCTTTGAGGAAGCTGAGAAGGGCTTCCTTGGATCGCATTGAGGCCTACGCTGATAAAGGAAATTTCATCCGTTCAAAACGTGAAAGAAGCTTTCTGAGAAACTTCTTTCTGATCTGTGAATTCATCTCACAGAGTTACAAGCTATGCCTCAAGAAGCAGTTTGCTAACACTCTTTTCGTGGAATCTGCAAAGTGATATTTGGTAGCCCATAGGGGCCCATGGTGGAAAAGGAAATGTCCTCACATAATCACTACAGAGAAACTTTCTGAGAGATTGCTTTCTGATGTGTGACTTCATCACACAGAGTTCCACCCTTCCCTTCTTGGAACAGTTTGCTAACACTGTTCTCGTGGATTCTGCAAAGGTATATTTGGGAGCTCATTGAGGGCTAGGGTGAAAAAGGAATTATCCTCACATAATAACTAAAGAGAAGCTTTCTGAGAAACTGCATTGCCATGTGTGAATGCAACTCACAGAGTTACACGTTTCTCTTCAGTGATCAGTTTGTTAACACAGTTTTCTGGAAATCTGCAATTTGGTATTTCATAGCGCAATGAACCTGACGGTGACAAAGGAAATATCCAGAGAGGAAACCTAGAAAGAAGCTTTCTTAGAAACTTCTTGGTGATGTGTGAATTCATCTCACAGAGTTACACTTATGTTTCGTGGAGCAGTCCATTAACACTGTCTTTGAGGAAGCTGAGAAGGGCTTCCTTGGATCGCATTGAGGCCTACGCTGATAAAGGAAATTTCATCCGTTCAAAACGTGAAAGAAGCTTTCTGAGAAACTTCTTTCTGATCTGTGAATTCATCTCACAGAGTTACAAGCTATGCCTCAAGAAGCAGTTTGCTAACACTCTTTTCGTGGAATCTGCAAAGTGATATTTGGTAGCCCATAGGGGCCCATGGTGGAAAAGGAAATGTCCTCACATAATCACTACAGAGAAACTTTCTGAGAGATTGCTTTCTGATGTGTGACTTCATCACACAGAGTTCCACCCTTCCCTTCTTGGAACAGTTTGCTAACACTGTTCTCGTGGATTCTGCAAAGGTATATTTGGGAGCTCATTGAGGGCTAGGGTGAAAAAGGAATTATCCTCACATAATAACTAAAGAGAAGCTTTCTGAGAAACTGCATTGCCATGTGTGAATGCAACTCACAGAGTTACACGTTTCTCTTCAGTGATCAGTTTGTTAACACAGTTTTCTGGAAATCTGCAATTTGGTATTTCATAGCGCAATGAACCTGACGGTGACAAAGGAAATATCCAGAGATGAAACCTAGAAAGAAGCTTTCTTAGAAACTTCTTGGTGATGTGTGAATTCATCTCACAGAGTTACACTTATGTTTCGTGGAGCAGTCCATTAACACTGTCTTTGAGGAAGCTGAGAAGGGCTTCCTTGGATCGCATTGAGGCCTACGCTGATAAAGGAAATTTCATCCGTTCAAAACGTGAAAGAAGCTTTCTGAGAAACTTCTTTCTGATCTGTGAATTCATCTCACAGAGTTACAAGCTCTGCCTCAAGAAGCAGTTTGCTAACACTCTTTTCGTGGAATCTGCAAAGTGATATTTGGTAGCCCATAGGGGCCCATGGTGGAAAAGGAAATGTCCTCACATAATCACTACAGAGAAACTTTCTGAGAGATTGCTTTCTGATGTGTGACTTCATCTGACAGAGTTACGCCAGTGTTTTTGGAACCGTTTCTTAGGACTGTTTCCGTGGATTCCGAGAAGTGATATATTCAGATGGCTTGAAGAATAGAAGGAGAAATAAGAAGTAGCCTCCAAGAAAAAGCGGAATCAAGCTTTCTGAGAAACTGCTTTGTGATATGTGAATTCATTTCAGAGTGTTATATCACCCTTTCTCGAGGGAGTTTCCTAGCACTCATTTTGAGGAATCTCAGATGTGATGTCTTGGATATCGTGGAACCGCATGGTGAATAAGGAACTATCCTCGGAGAAACCTGCAGAGAAGCCTTCTCAGAAACTTCTTTGTTGTGGGTGAATTCAGCCCACAGATGTCCATGATTGTTTTCACTGAGAAGCTTGCTAGCAGAGTTTACGCAGAATCTGCAATAGGACACAACGGTGGCGCTCCGAGACCACAAATAACCTCGTCTTACTAAAGAAAGAAGCTTTCTGAGAAACCGCTTTGTGATGTGTGAATTCAACTCACTAAGTTACAGCTGTATTTCGTGGGGCCGTGGCCTAGCCGTATTTGTGTGGAATCTGAGAACAGATATTCCGAAGCCCTTTGAAAACAAGGGGCCAATGGAAATACCTTCAATAAAAATGAGAAAGAAGCTTTCTGAGAAACTTCTTCGTGATCTGTGAATTCTTCTCACGGAGTTGCAACTTAGGCCTCATGAAGCAGTTTGATAACACTATTTTCGTGGAATCTGGAATGTGATATTTGGTAGCCCATGGGGCCCATGGTGAAAAAGGAAATGTCCTCACATAATCACTACAGAGAAACTTTCTGAGAGATTGCTTTCTGATGTGTGACTTCATCACACAGAGTTCCACCCTTCCCTTCTTGGAACAGTTTGCTAACACTGTTCTCGTGGATTCTGCAAAGGTATATTTGGGAGCTCATTGAGGGCTAGGGTGAAAAAGGAATTATCCTCACATAATAACTAAAGAGAAGCTTTCTGAGAAACTGCATTGCCATGTGTGAATGCAACTCACAGAGTTACACGTTTCTCTTCAGTGATCAGTTTGTTAACACAGTTTTCTGGAAATCTGCAATTTGGTATTTCATAGCGCAATGAACCTGACGGTGACAAAGGAAATATCCAGAGAGGAAACCTAGAAAGAAGCTTTCTTAGAAACTTCTTGGTGATGTGTGAATTCATCTCACAGAGTTACACTTATGTTTCGTGGAGCAGTCCATTAACACTGTCTTTGAGGAAGCTGAGAAGGGCTTCCTTGGATCGCATTGAGGCCTACGCTGATAAAGGAAATTTCATCCGTTCAAAACGTGAAAGAAGCTTTCTGAGAAACTTCTTTCTGATCTGTGAATTCATCTCACAGAGTTACAAGCTATGCCTCAAGAAGCAGTTTGCTAACACTCTTTTCGTGGAATCTGCAAAGTGATATTTGGTAGCCCATAGGGGCCCATGGTGGAAAAGGAAATGTCCTCACATAATCACTACAGAGAAACTTTCTGAGAGATTGCTTTCTGATGTGTGACTTCATCACACAGAGTTCCACCCTTCCCTTCTTGGAACAGTTTGCTAACACTGTTCTCGTGGATTCTGCAAAGGTATATTTGGGAGCTCATTGAGGGCTAGGGTGAAAAAGGAATTATCCTCACATAATAACTAAAGAGAAGCTTTCTGAGAAACTGCATTGCCATGTGTGAATGCAACTCACAGAGTTACACGTTTCTCTTCAGTGATCAGTTTGTTAACACAGTTTTCTGGAAATCTGCAATTTGGTATTTCATAGCGCAATGAACCTGACGGTGACAAAGGAAATATCCAGAGATGAAACCTAGAAAGAAGCTTTCTTAGAAACTTCTTGGTGATGTGTGAATTCATCTCACAGAGTTACACTTATGTTTCGTGGAGCAGTCCATTAACACTGTCTTTGAGGAAGCTGAGAAGGGCTTCCTTGGATCGCATTGAGGCCTACGCTGATAAAGGAAATTTCATCCGTTCAAAACGTGAAAGAAGCTTTCTGAGAAACTTCTTTCTGATCTGTGAATTCATCTCACAGAGTTACAAGCTATGCCTCAAGAAGCAGTTTGCTAACACTCTTTTCGTGGAATCTGCAAAGTGATATTTGGTAGCCCATAGGGGCCCATGGTGGAAAAGGAAATGTCCTCACATAATCACTACAGAGAAACTTTCTGAGAGATTGCTTTCTGATGTGTGACTTCATCACACAGAGTTCCACCCTTCCCTTCTTGGAACAGTTTGCTAACACTGTTCTCGTGGATTCTGCAAAGGTATATTTGGGAGCTCATTGAGGGCTAGGGTGAAAAAGGAATTATCCTCACATAATAACTAAAGAGAAGCTTTCTGAGAAACTGCATTGCCATGTGTGAATGCAACTCACAGAGTTACACGTTTCTCTTCAGTGATCAGTTTGTTAACACAGTTTTCTGGAAATCTGCAATTTGGTATTTCATAGCGCAATGAACCTGACGGTGACAAAGGAAATATCCAGAGATGAAACCTAGAAAGAAGCTTTCTTAGAAACTTCTTGGTGATGTGTGAATTCATCTCACAGAGTTACACTTATGTTTCGTGGAGCAGTCCATTAACACTGTCTTTGAGGAAGCTGAGAAGGGCTTCCTTGGATCGCATTGAGGCC
This sequence comes from Rhinopithecus roxellana, assembly GCF_007565055.1. Taxonomy (NCBI): domain Eukaryota; kingdom Metazoa; phylum Chordata; class Mammalia; order Primates; family Cercopithecidae; genus Rhinopithecus; species Rhinopithecus roxellana. Next base: position 16,875,530 of record NC_044555.1, read on the forward strand.
TACGCTGATAAAGGAAATTTCATCCGTTCAAAACGTGAAAGAAGCTTTCTGAGAAACTTCTTTCTGATCTGTGAATTCATCTCACAGAGTTACAAGCTATGCCTCAAGAAGCAGTTTGCTAACACTCTTTTCGTGGAATCTGCAAAGTGATATTTGGTAGCCCATAGGGGCCCATGGTGGAAAAGGAAATGTCCTCACATAATCACTACAGAGAAACTTTCTGAGAGATTGCTTTCTGATGTGTGACTTCATCACACAGAGTTCCACCCTTCCCTTCTTGGAACAGTTTGCTAACACTGTTCTCGTGGATTCTGCAAAGGTATATTTGGGAGCTCATTGAGGGCTAGGGTGAAAAAGGAATTATCCTCACATAATAACTAAAGAGAAGCTTTCTGAGAAACTGCATTGCCATGTGTGAATGCAACTCACAGAGTTACACGTTTCTCTTCAGTGATCAGTTTGTTAACACAGTTTTCTGGAAATCTGCAATTTGGTATTTCATAGCGCAATGAACCTGACGGTGACAAAGGAAATATCCAGAGATGAAACCTAGAAAGAAGCTTTCTTAGAAACTTCTTGGTGATGTGTGAATTCATCTCACAGAGTTACACTTATGTTTCGTGGAGCAGTCCATTAACACTGTCTTTGAGGAAGCTGAGAAGGGCTTCCTTGGATCGCATTGAGGCCTACGCTGATAAAGGAAATTTCATCCGTTCAAAACGTGAAAGAAGCTTTCTGAGAAACTTCTTTCTGATCTGTGAATTCATCTCACAGAGTTACAAGCTATGCCTCAAGAAGCAGTTTGCTAACACTCTTTTCGTGGAATCTGCAAAGTGATATTTGGTAGCCCATAGGGGCCCATGGTGGAAAAGGAAATGTCCTCACATAATCACTACAGAGAAACTTTCTGAGAGATTGCTTTCTGATGTGTGACTTCATCACACAGAGTTCCACCCTTCCCTTCTTGGAACAGTTTGCTAACACTGTTCTCGTGGATTCTGCAAAGGTATATTTGGGAGCTCATTGAGGGCTAGGGTGAAAAAGGAATTATCCTCACATAATAACTAAAGAGAAGCTTTCTGAGAAACTGCATTGCCATGTGTGAATGCAACTCACAGAGTTACACGTTTCTCTTCAGTGATCAGTTTGTTAACACAGTTTTCTGGAAATCTGCAATTTGGTATTTCATAGCGCAATGAACCTGACGGTGACAAAGGAAATATCCAGAGATGAAACCTAGAAAGAAGCTTTCTTAGAAACTTCTTGGTGATGTGTGAATTCATCTCACAGAGTTACACTTATGTTTCGTGGAGCAGTCCATTAACACTGTCTTTGAGGAAGCTGAGAAGGGCTTCCTTGGATCGCATTGAGGCCTACGCTGATAAAGGAAATTTCATCCGTTCAAAACGTGAAAGAAGCTTTCTGAGAAACTTCTTTCTGATCTGTGAATTCATCTCACAGAGTTACAAGCTATGCCTCAAGAAGCAGTTTGCTAACACTCTTTTCGTGGAATCTGCAAAGTGATATTTGGTAGCCCATAGGGGCCCATGGTGGAAAAGGAAATGTCCTCACATAATCACTACAGAGAAACTTTCTGAGAGATTGCTTTCTGATGTGTGACTTCATCACACAGAGTTCCACCCTTCCCTTCTTGGAACAGTTTGCTAACACTGTTCTCGTGGATTCTGCAAAGGTATATTTGGGAGCTCATTGAGGGCTAGGGTGAAAAAGGAATTATCCTCACATAATAACTAAAGAGAAGCTTTCTGAGAAACTGCATTGCCATGTGTGAATGCAACTCACAGAGTTACACGTTTCTCTTCAGTGATCAGTTTGTTAACACAGTTTTCTGGAAATCTGCAATTTGGTATTTCATAGCGCAATGAACCTGACGGTGACAAAGGAAATATCCAGAGAGGAAACCTAGAAAGAAGCTTTCTTAGAAACTTCTTGGTGATGTGTGAATTCATCTCACAGAGTTACACTTATGTTTCGTGGAGCAGTCCATTAACACTGTCTTTGAGGAAGCTGAGAAGGGCTTCCTTGGATCGCATTGAGGCCTACGCTGATAAAGGAAATTTCATCCGTTCAAAACGTGAAAGAAGCTTTCTGAGAAACTTCTTTCTGATCTGTGAATTCATCTCACAGAGTTACAAGCTATGCCTCAAGAAGCAGTTTGCTAACACTCTTTTCGTGGAATCTGCAAAGTGATATTTGGTAGCCCATAGGGGCCCATGGTGGAAAAGGAAATGTCCTCACATAATCACTACAGAGAAACTTTCTGAGAGATTGCTTTCTGATGTGTGACTTCATCACACAGAGTTCCACCCTTCCCTTCTTGGAACAGTTTGCTAACACTGTTCTCGTGGATTCTGCAAAGGTATATTTGGGAGCTCATTGAGGGCTAGGGTGAAAAAGGAATTATCCTCACATAATAACTAAAGAGAAGCTTTCTGAGAAACTGCATTGCCATGTGTGAATGCAACTCACAGAGTTACACGTTTCTCTTCAGTGATCAGTTTGTTAACACAGTTTTCTGGAAATCTGCAATTTGGTATTTCATAGCGCAATGAACCTGACGGTGACAAAGGAAATATCCAGAGATGAAACCTAGAAAGAAGCTTTCTTAGAAACTTCTTGGTGATGTGTGAATTCATCTCACAGAGTTACACTTATGTTTCGTGGAGCAGTCCATTAACACTGTCTTTGAGGAAGCTGAGAAGGGCTTCCTTGGATCGCATTGAGGCCTACGCTGATAAAGGAAATTTCATCCGTTCAAAACGTGAAAGAAGCTTTCTGAGAAACTTCTTTCTGATCTGTGAATTCATCTCACAGAGTTACAAGCTATGCCTCAAGAAGCAGTTTGCTAACACTCTTTTCGTGGAATCTGCAAAGTGATATTTGGTAGCCCATAGGGGCCCATGGTGGAAAAGGAAATGTCCTCACATAATCACTACAGAGAAACTTTCTGAGAGATTGCTTTCTGATGTGTGACTTCATCACACAGAGTTCCACCCTTCCCTTCTTGGAACAGTTTGCTAACACTGTTCTCGTGGATTCTGCAAAGGTATATTTGGGAGCTCATTGAGGGCTAGGGTGAAAAAGGAATTATCCTCACATAATAACTAAAGAGAAGCTTTCTGAGAAACTGCATTGCCATGTGTGAATGCAACTCACAGAGTTACACGTTTCTCTTCAGTGATCAGTTTGTTAACACAGTTTTCTGGAAATCTGCAATTTGGTATTTCATAGCGCAATGAACCTGACGGTGACAAAGGAAATATCCAGAGATGAAACCTAGAAAGAAGCTTTCTTAGAAACTTCTTGGTGATGTGTGAATTCATCTCACAGAGTTACACTTATGTTTCGTGGAGCAGTCCATTAACACTGTCTTTGAGGAAGCTGAGAAGGGCTTCCTTGGATCGCATTGAGGCCTACGCTGATAAAGGAAATTTCATCCGTTCAAAACGTGAAAGAAGCTTTCTGAGAAACTTCTTTCTGATCTGTGAATTCATCTCACAGAGTTACAAGCTATGCCTCAAGAAGCAGTTTGCTAACACTCTTTTCGTGGAATCTGCAAAGTGATATTTGGTAGCCCATAGGGGCCCATGGTGGAAAAGGAAATGTCCTCACATAATCACTACAGAGAAACTTTCTGAGAGATTGCTTTCTGATGTGTGACTTCATCACACAGAGTTCCACCCTTCCCTTCTTGGAACAGTTTGCTAACACTGTTCTCGTGGATTCTGCAAAGGTATATTTGGGAGCTCATTGAGGGCTAGGGTGAAAAAGGAATTATCCTCACATAATAACTAAAGAGAAGCTTTCTGAGAAACTGCATTGCCATGTGTGAATGCAACTCACAGAGTTACACGTTTCTCTTCAGTGATCAGTTTGTTAACACAGTTTTCTGGAAATCTGCAATTTGGTATTTCATAGCGCAATGAACCTGACGGTGACAAAGGAAATATCCAGAGATGAAACCTAGAAAGAAGCTTTCTTAGAAACTTCTTGGTGATGTGTGAATTCATCTCACAGAGTTACACTTATGTTTCGTGGAGCAGTCCATTAACACTGTCTTTGAGGAAGCTGAGAAGGGCTTCCTTGGATCGCATTGAGGCCTACGCTGATAAAGGAAATTTCATCCGTTCAAAACGTGAAAGAAGCTTTCTGAGAAACTTCTTTCTGATCTGTGAATTCATCTCACAGAGTTACAAGCTATGCCTCAAGAAGCAGTTTGCTAACACTCTTTTCGTGGAATCTGCAAAGTGATATTTGGTAGCCCATAGGGGCCCATGGTGGAAAAGGAAATGTCCTCACATAATCACTACAGAGAAACTTTCTGAGAGATTGCTTTCTGATGTGTGACTTCATCACACAGAGTTCCACCCTTCCCTTCTTGGAACAGTTTGCTAACACTGTTCTCGTGGATTCTGCAAAGGTATATTTGGGAGCTCATTGAGGGCTAGGGTGAAAAAGGAATTATCCTCACATAATAACTAAAGAGAAGCTTTCTGAGAAACTGCATTGCCATGTGTGAATGCAACTCACAGAGTTACACGTTTCTCTTCAGTGATCAGTTTGTTAACACAGTTTTCTGGAAATCTGCAATTTGGTATTTCATAGCGCAATGAACCTGACGGTGACAAAGGAAATATCCAGAGATGAAACCTAGAAAGAAGCTTTCTTAGAAACTTCTTGGTGATGTGTGAATTCATCTCACAGAGTTACACTTATGTTTCGTGGAGCAGTCCATTAACACTGTCTTTGAGGAAGCTGAGAAGGGCTTCCTTGGATCGCATTGAGGCCTACGCTGATAAAGGAAATTTCATCCGTTCAAAACGTGAAAGAAGCTTTCTGAGAAACTTCTTTCTGATCTGTGAATTCATCTCACAGAGTTACAAGCTATGCCTCAAGAAGCAGTTTGCTAACACTCTTTTCGTGGAATCTGCAAAGTGATATTTGGTAGCCCATAGGGGCCCATGGTGGAAAAGGAAATGTCCTCACATAATCACTACAGAGAAACTTTCTGAGAGATTGCTTTCTGATGTGTGACTTCATCACACAGAGTTCCACCCTTCCCTTCTTGGAACAGTTTGCTAACACTGTTCTCGTGGATTCTGCAAAGGTATATTTGGGAGCTCATTGAGGGCTAGGGTGAAAAAGGAATTATCCTCACATAATAACTAAAGAGAAGCTTTCTGAGAAACTGCATTGCCATGTGTGAATGCAACTCACAGAGTTACACGTTTCTCTTCAGTGATCAGTTTGTTAACACAGTTTTCTGGAAATCTGCAATTTGGTATTTCATAGCGCAATGAACCTGACGGTGACAAAGGAAATATCCAGAGATGAAACCTAGAAAGAAGCTTTCTTAGAAACTTCTTGGTGATGTGTGAATTCATCTCACAGAGTTACACTTATGTTTCGTGGAGCAGTCCATTAACACTGTCTTTGAGGAAGCTGAGAAGGGCTTCCTTGGATCGCATTGAGGCCTACGCTGATAAAGGAAATTTCATCCGTTCAAAACGTGAAAGAAGCTTTCTGAGAAACTTCTTTCTGATCTGTGAATTCATCTCACAGAGTTACAAGCTATGCCTCAAGAAGCAGTTTGCTAACACTCTTTTCGTGGAATCTGCAAAGTGATATTTGGTAGCCCATAGGGGCCCATGGTGGAAAAGGAAATGTCCTCACATAATCACTACAGAGAAACTTTCTGAGAGATTGCTTTCTGATGTGTGACTTCATCACACAGAGTTCCACCCTTCCCTTCTTGGAACAGTTTGCTAACACTGTTCTCGTGGATTCTGCAAAGGTATATTTGGGAGCTCATTGAGGGCTAGGGTGAAAAAGGAATTATCCTCACATAATAACTAAAGAGAAGCTTTCTGAGAAACTGCATTGCCATGTGTGAATGCAACTCACAGAGTTACACGTTTCTCTTCAGTGATCAGTTTGTTAACACAGTTTTCTGGAAATCTGCAATTTGGTATTTCATAGCGCAATGAACCTGACGGTGACAAAGGAAATATCCAGAGATGAAACCTAGAAAGAAGCTTTCTTAGAAACTTCTTGGTGATGTGTGAATTCATCTCACAGAGTTACACTTATGTTTCGTGGAGCAGTCCATTAACACTGTCTTTGAGGAAGCTGAGAAGGGCTTCCTTGGATCGCATTGAGGCCTACGCTGATAAAGGAAATTTCATCCGTTCAAAACGTGAAAGAAGCTTTCTGAGAAACTTCTTTCTGATCTGTGAATTCATCTCACAGAGTTACAAGCTATGCCTCAAGAAGCAGTTTGCTAACACTCTTTTCGTGGAATCTGCAAAGTGATATTTGGTAGCCCATAGGGGCCCATGGTGGAAAAGGAAATGTCCTCACATAATCACTACAGAGAAACTTTCTGAGAGATTGCTTTCTGATGTGTGACTTCATCACACAGAGTTCCACCCTTCCCTTCTTGGAACAGTTTGCTAACACTGTTCTCGTGGATTCTGCAAAGGTATATTTGGGAGCTCATTGAGGGCTAGGGTGAAAAAGGAATTATCCTCACATAATAACTAAAGAGAAGCTTTCTGAGAAACTGCATTGCCATGTGTGAATGCAACTCACAGAGTTACACGTTTCTCTTCAGTGATCAGTTTGTTAACACAGTTTTCTGGAAATCTGCAATTTGGTATTTCATAGCGCAATGAACCTGACGGTGACAAAGGAAATATCCAGAGATGAAACCTAGAAAGAAGCTTTCTTAGAAACTTCTTGGTGATGTGTGAATTCATCTCACAGAGTTACACTTATGTTTCGTGGAGCAGTCCATTAACACTGTCTTTGAGGAAGCTGAGAAGGGCTTCCTTGGATCGCATTGAGGCCTACGCTGATAAAGGAAATTTCATCCGTTCAAAACGTGAAAGAAGCTTTCTGAGAAACTTCTTTCTGATCTGTGAATTCATCTCACAGAGTTACAAGCTATGCCTCAAGAAGCAGTTTGCTAACACTCTTTTCGTGGAATCTGCAAAGTGATATTTGGTAGCCCATAGGGGCCCATGGTGGAAAAGGAAATGTCCTCACATAATCACTACAGAGAAACTTTCTGAGAGATTGCTTTCTGATGTGTGACTTCATCACACAGAGTTCCACCCTTCCCTTCTTGGAACAGTTTGCTAACACTGTTCTCGTGGATTCTGCAAAGGTATATTTGGGAGCTCATTGAGGGCTAGGGTGAAAAAGGAATTATCCTCACATAATAACTAAAGAGAAGCTTTCTGAGAAACTGCATTGCCATGTGTGAATGCAACTCACAGAGTTACACGTTTCTCTTCAGTGATCAGTTTGTTAACACAGTTTTCTGGAAATCTGCAATTTGGTATTTCATAGCGCAATGAACCTGACGGTGACAAAGGAAATATCCAGAGATGAAACCTAGAAAGAAGCTTTCTTAGAAACTTCTTGGTGATGTGTGAATTCATCTCACAGAGTTACACTTATGTTTCGTGGAGCAGTCCATTAACACTGTCTTTGAGGAAGCTGAGAAGGGCTTCCTTGGATCGCATTGAGGCCTACGCTGATAAAGGAAATTTCATCCGTTCAAAACGTGAAAGAAGCTTTCTGAGAAACTTCTTTCTGATCTGTGAATTCATCTCACAGAGTTACAAGCTATGCCTCAAGAAGCAGTTTGCTAACACTCTTTTCGTGGAATCTGCAAAGTGATATTTGGTAGCCCATAGGGGCCCATGGTGGAAAAGGAAATGTCCTCACATAATAACTACAGAGAAACTTTCTGAGAGATTGCTTTCTGATGTGTGACTTCATCACACAGAGTTCCACCCTTCCCTTCTTGGAACAGTTTGCTAACACTGTTCTCGTGGATTCTGCAAAGGTATATTTGGGAGCTCATTGAGGGCTAGGGTGAAAAAGGAATTATCCTCACATAATAACTAAAGAGAAGCTTTCTGAGAAACTGCATTGCCATGTGTGAATGCAACTCACAGAGTTACACGTTTCTCTTCAGTGATCAGTTTGTTAACACAGTTTTCTGGAAATCTGCAATTTGGTATTTCATAGCGCAATGAACCTGACGGTGACAAAGGAAATATCCAGAGATGAAACCTAGAAAGAAGCTTTCTTAGAAACTTCTTGGTGATGTGTGAATTCATCTCACAGAGTTACACTTATGTTTCGTGGAGCAGTCCATTAACACTGTCTTTGAGGAAGCTGAGAAGGGCTTCCTTGGATCGCATTGAGGCCTACGCTGATAAAGGAAATTTCATCCGTTCAAAACGTGAAAGAAGCTTTCTGAGAAACTTCTTTCTGATCTGTGAATTCATCTCACAGAGTTACAAGCTATGCCTCAAGAAGCAGTTTGCTAACACTCTTTTCGTGGAATCTGCAAAGTGATATTTGGTAGCCCATAGGGGCCCATGGTGGAAAAGGAAATGTCCTCACATAATCACTACAGAGAAACTTTCTGAGAGATTGCTTTCTGATGTGTGACTTCATCACACAGAGTTCCACCCTTCCCTTCTTGGAACAGTTTGCTAACACTGTTCTCGTGGATTCTGCAAAGGTATATTTGGGAGCTCATTGAGGGCTAGGGTGAAAAAGGAATTATCCTCACATAATAACTAAAGAGAAGCTTTCTGAGAAACTGCATTGCCATGTGTGAATGCAACTCACAGAGTTACACGTTTCTCTTCAGTGATCAGTTTGTTAACACAGTTTTCTGGAAATCTGCAATTTGGTATTTCATAGCGCAATGAACCTGACGGTGACAAAGGAAATATCCAGAGATGAAACCTAGAAAGAAGCTTTCTTAGAAACTTCTTGGTGATGTGTGAATTCATCTCACAGAGTTACACTTATGTTTCGTGGAGCAGTCCATTAACACTGTCTTTGAGGAAGCTGAGAAGGGCTTCCTTGGATCGCATTGAGGCCTACGCTGATAAAGGAAATTTCATCCGTTCAAAACGTGAAAGAAGCTTTCTGAGAAACTTCTTTCTGATCTGTGAATTCATCTCACAGAGTTACAAGCTATGCCTCAAGAAGCAGTTTGCTAACACTCTTTTCGTGGAATCTGCAAAGTGATATTTGGTAGCCCATAGGGGCCCATGGTGGAAAAGGAAATGTCCTCACATAATCACTACAGAGAAACTTTCTGAGAGATTGCTTTCTGATGTGTGACTTCATCACACAGAGTTCCACCCTTCCCTTCTTGGAACAGTTTGCTAACACTGTTCTCGTGGATTCTGCAAAGGTATATTTGGGAGCTCATTGAGGGCTAGGGTGAAAAAGGAATTATCCTCACATAATAACTAAAGAGAAGCTTTCTGAGAAACTGCATTGCCATGTGTGAATGCAACTCACAGAGTTACACGTTTCTCTTCAGTGATCAGTTTGTTAACACAGTTTTCTGGAAATCTGCAATTTGGTATTTCATAGCGCAATGAACCTGACGGTGACAAAGGAAATATCCAGAGATGAAACCTAGAAAGAAGCTTTCTTAGAAACTTCTTGGTGATGTGTGAATTCATCTCACAGAGTTACACTTATGTTTCGTGGAGCAGTCCATTAACACTGTCTTTGAGGAAGCTGAGAAGGGCTTCCTTGGATCGCATTGAGGCCTACGCTGATAAAGGAAATTTCATCCGTTCAAAACGTGAAAGAAGCTTTCTGAGAAACTTCTTTCTGATCTGTGAATTCATCTCACAGAGTTACAAGCTATGCCTCAAGAAGCAGTTTGCTAACACTCTTTTCGTGGAATCTGCAAAGTGATATTTGGTAGCCCATAGGGGCCCATGGTGGAAAAGGAAATGTCCTCACATAATAACTACAGAGAAACTTTCTGAGAGATTGCTTTCTGATGTGTGACTTCATCACACAGAGTTCCACCCTTCCCTTCTTGGAACAGTTTGCTAACACTGTTCTCGTGGATTCTGCAAAGGTATATTTGGGAGCTCATTGAGGGCTAGGGTGAAAAAGGAATTATCCTCACATAATAACTAAAGAGAAGCTTTCTGAGAAACTGCATTGCCATGTGTGAATGCAACTCACAGAGTTACACGTTTCTCTTCAGTGATCAGTTTGTTAACACAGTTTTCTGGAAATCTGCAATTTGGTATTTCATAGCGCAATGAACCTGACGGTGACAAAGGAAATATCCAGAGATGAAACCTAGAAAGAAGCTTTCTTAGAAACTTCTTGGTGATGTGTGAATTCATCTCACAGAGTTACACTTATGTTTCGTGGAGCAGTCCATTAACACTGTCTTTGAGGAAGCTGAGAAGGGCTTCCTTGGATCGCATTGAGGCCTACGCTGATAAAGGAAATTTCATCCGTTCAAAACGTGAAAGAAGCTTTCTGAGAAACTTCTTTCTGATCTGTGAATTCATCTCACAGAGTTACAAGCTATGCCTCAAGAAGCAGTTTGCTAACACTCTTTTCGTGGAATCTGCAAAGTGATATTTGGTAGCCCATAGGGGCCCATGGTGGAAAAGGAAATGTCCTCACATAATAACTACAGAGAAACTTTCTGAGAGATTGCTTTCTGATGTGTGACTTCATCACACAGAGTTCCACCCTTCCCTTCTTGGAACAGTTTGCTAACACTGTTCTCGTGGATTCTGCAAAGGTATATTTGGGAGCTCATTGAGGGCTAGGGTGAAAAAGGAATTATCCTCACATAATAACTAAAGAGAAGCTTTCTGAGAAACTGCATTGCCATGTGTGAATGCAACTCACAGAGTTACACGTTTCTCTTCAGTGATCAGTTTGTTAACACAGTTTTCTGGAAATCTGCAATTTGGTATTTCATAGCGCAATGAACCTGACGGTGACAAAGGAAATATCCAGAGATGAAACCTAGAAAGAAGCTTTCTTAGAAACTTCTTGGTGATGTGTGAATTCATCTCACAGAGTTACACTTATGTTTCGTGGAGCAGTCCATTAACACTGTCTTTGAGGAAGCTGAGAAGGGCTTCCTTGGATCGCATTGAGGCCTACGCTGATAAAGGAAATTTCATCCGTTCAAAACGTGAAAGAAGCTTTCTGAGAAACTTCTTTCTGATCTGTGAATTCATCTCACAGAGTTACAAGCTATGCCTCAAGAAGCAGTTTGCTAACACTCTTTTCGTGGAATCTGCAAAGTGATATTTGGTAGCCCATAGGGGCCCATGGTGGAAAAGGAAATGTCCTCACATAATCACTACAGAGAAACTTTCTGAGAGATTGCTTTCTGATGTGTGACTTCATCACACAGAGTTCCACCCTTCCCTTCTTGGAACAGTTTGCTAACACTGTTCTCGTGGATTCTGCAAAGGTATATTTGGGAGCTCATTGAGGGCTAGGGTGAAAAAGGAATTATCCTCACATAATAACTAAAGAGAAGCTTTCTGAGAAACTGCATTGCCATGTGTGAATGCAACTCACAGAGTTACACGTTTCTCTTCAGTGATCAGTTTGTTAACACAGTTTTCTGGAAATCTGCAATTTGGTATTTCATAGCGCAATGAACCTGACGGTGACAAAGGAAATATCCAGAGATGAAACCTAGAAAGAAGCTTTCTTAGAAACTTCTTGGTGATGTGTGAATTCATCTCACAGAGTTACACTTATGTTTCGTGGAGCAGTCCATTAACACTGTCTTTGAGGAAGCTGAGAAGGGCTTCCTTGGATCGCATTGAGGCCTACGCTGATAAAGGAAATTTCATCCGTTCAAAACGTGAAAGAAGCTTTCTGAGAAACTTCTTTCTGATCTGTGAATTCATCTCACAGAGTTACAAGCTATGCCTCAAGAAGCAGTTTGCTAACACTCTTTTCGTGGAATCTGCAAAGTGATATTTGGTAGCCCATAGGGGCCCATGGTGGAAAAGGAAATGTCCTCACATAATCACTACAGAGAAACTTTCTGAGAGATTGCTTTCTGATGTGTGACTTCATCACACAGAGTTCCACCCTTCCCTTCTTGGAACAGTTTGCTAACACTGTTCTCGTGGATTCTGCAAAGGTATATTTGGGAGCTCATTGAGGGCTAGGGTGAAAAAGGAATTATCCTCACATAATAACTAAAGAGAAGCTTTCTGAGAAACTGCATTGCCATGTGTGAATGCAACTCACAGAGTTACACGTTTCTCTTCAGTGATCAGTTTGTTAACACAGTTTTCTGGAAATCTGCAATTTGGTATTTCATAGCGCAATGAACCTGACGGTGACAAAGGAAATATCCAGAGATGAAACCTAGAAAGAAGCTTTCTTAGAAACTTCTTGGTGATGTGTGAATTCATCTCACAGAGTTACACTTATGTTTCGTGGAGCAGTCCATTAACACTGTCTTTGAGGAAGCTGAGAAGGGCTTCCTTGGATCGCATTGAGGCCTACGCTGATAAAGGAAATTTCATCCGTTCAAAACGTGAAAGAAGCTTTCTGAGAAACTTCTTTCTGATCTGTGAATTCATCTCACAGAGTTACAAGCTATGCCTCAAGAAGCAGTTTGCTAACACTCTTTTCGTGGAATCTGCAAAGTGATATTTGGTAGCCCATAGGGGCCCATGGTGGAAAAGGAAATGTCCTCACATAATCACTACAGAGAAACTTTCTGAGAGATTGCTTTCTGATGTGTGACTTCATCACACAGAGTTCCACCCTTCCCTTCTTGGAACAGTTTGCTAACACTGTTCTCGTGGATTCTGCAAAGGTATATTTGGGAGCTCATTGAGGGCTAGGGTGAAAAAGGAATTATCCTCACATAATAACTAAAGAGAAGCTTTCTGAGAAACTGCATTGCCATGTGTGAATGCAACTCACAGAGTTACACGTTTCTCTTCAGTGATCAGTTTGTTAACACAGTTTTCTGGAAATCTGCAATTTGGTATTTCATAGCGCAATGAACCTGACGGTGACAAAGGAAATATCCAGAGATGAAACCTAGAAAGAAGCTTTCTTAGAAACTTCTTGGTGATGTGTGAATTCATCTCACAGAGTTACACTTATGTTTCGTGGAGCAGTCCATTAACACTGTCTTTGAGGAAGCTGAGAAGGGCTTCCTTGGATCGCATTGAGGCCTACGCTGATAAAGGAAATTTCATCCGTTCAAAACGTGAAAGAAGCTTTCTGAGAAACTTCTTTCTGATCTGTGAATTCATCTCACAGAGTTACAAGCTATGCCTCAAGAAGCAGTTTGCTAACACTCTTTTCGTGGAATCTGCAAAGTGATATTTGGTAGCCCATAGGGGCCCATGGTGGAAAAGGAAATGTCCTCACATAATAACTACAGAGAAACTTTCTGAGAGATTGCTTTCTGATGTGTGACTTCATCACACAGAGTTCCACCCTTCCCTTCTTGGAACAGTTTGCTAACACTGTTCTCGTGGATTCTGCAAAGGTATATTTGGGAGCTCATTGAGGGCTAGGGTGAAAAAGGAATTATCCTCACATAATAACTAAAGAGAAGCTTTCTGAGAAACTGCATTGCCATGTGTGAATGCAACTCACAGAGTTACACGTTTCTCTTCAGTGATCAGTTTGTTAACACAGTTTTCTGGAAATCTGCAATTTGGTATTTCATAGCGCAATGAACCTGACGGTGACAAAGGAAATATCCAGAGATGAAACCTAGAAAGAAGCTTTCTTAGAAACTTCTTGGTGATGTGTGAATTCATCTCACAGAGTTACACTTATGTTTCGTGGAGCAGTCCATTAACACTGTCTTTGAGGAAGCTGAGAAGGGCTTCCTTGGATCGCATTGAGGCCTACGCTGATAAAGGAAATTTCATCCGTTCAAAACGTGAAAGAAGCTTTCTGAGAAACTTCTTTCTGATCTGTGAATTCATCTCACAGAGTTACAAGCTATGCCTCAAGAAGCAGTTTGCTAACACTCTTTTCGTGGAATCTGCAAAGTGATATTTGGTAGCCCATAGGGGCCCATGGTGGAAAAGGAAATGTCCTCACATAATAACTACAGAGAAACTTTCTGAGAGATTGCTTTCTGATGTGTGACTTCATCACACAGAGTTCCACCCTTCCCTTCTTGGAACAGTTTGCTAACACTGTTCTCGTGGATTCTGCAAAGGTATATTTGGGAGCTCATTGAGGGCTAGGGTGAAAAAGGAATTATCCTCACATAATAACTAAAGAGAAGCTTTCTGAGAAACTGCATTGCCATGTGTGAATGCAACTCACAGAGTTACACGTTTCTCTTCAGTGATCAGTTTGTTAACACAGTTTTCTGGAAATCTGCAATTTGGTATTTCATAGCGCAATGAACCTGACGGTGACAAAGGAAATATCCAGAGATGAAACCTAGAAAGAAGCTTTCTTAGAAACTTCTTGGTGATGTGTGAATTCATCTCACAGAGTTACACTTATGTTTCGTGGAGCAGTCCATTAACACTGTCTTTGAGGAAGCTGAGAAGGGCTTCCTTGGATCGCATTGAGGCCTACGCTGATAAAGGAAATTTCATCCGTTCAAAACGTGAAAGAAGCTTTCTGAGAAACTTCTTTCTGATCTGTGAATTCATCTCACAGAGTTACAAGCTATGCCTCAAGAAGCAGTTTGCTAACACTCTTTTCGTGGAATCTGCAAAGTGATATTTGGTAGCCCATAGGGGCCCATGGTGGAAAAGGAAATGTCCTCACATAATAACTACAGAGAAACTTTCTGAGAGATTGCTTTCTGATGTGTGACTTCATCACACAGAGTTCCACCCTTCCCTTCTTGGAACAGTTTGCTAACACTGTTCTCGTGGATTCTGCAAAGGTATATTTGGGAGCTCATTGAGGGCTAGGGTGAAAAAGGAATTATCCTCACATAATAACTAAAGAGAAGCTTTCTGAGAAACTGCATTGCCATGTGTGAATGCAACTCACAGAGTTACACGTTTCTCTTCAGTGATCAGTTTGTTAACACAGTTTTCTGGAAATCTGCAATTTGGTATTTCATAGCGCAATGAACCTGACGGTGACAAAGGAAATATCCAGAGATGAAACCTAGAAAGAAGCTTTCTTAGAAACTTCTTGGTGATGTGTGAATTCATCTCACAGAGTTACACTTATGTTTCGTGGAGCAGTCCATTAACACTGTCTTTGAGGAAGCTGAGAAGGGCTTCCTTGGATCGCATTGAGGCCTACGCTGATAAAGGAAATTTCATCCGTTCAAAACGTGAAAGAAGCTTTCTGAGAAACTTCTTTCTGATCTGTGAATTCATCTCACAGAGTTACAAGCTATGCCTCAAGAAGCAGTTTGCTAACACTCTTTTCGTGGAATCTGCAAAGTGATATTTGGTAGCCCATAGGGGCCCATGGTGGAAAAGGAAATGTCCTCACATAATAACTACAGAGAAACTTTCTGAGAGATTGCTTTCTGATGTGTGACTTCATCACACAGAGTTCCACCCTTCCCTTCTTGGAACAGTTTGCTAACACTGTTCTCGTGGATTCTGCAAAGGTATATTTGGGAGCTCATTGAGGGCTAGGGTGAAAAAGGAATTATCCTCACATAATAACTAAAGAGAAGCTTTCTGAGAAACTGCATTGCCATGTGTGAATGCAACTCACAGAGTTACACGTTTCTCTTCAGTGATCAGTTTGTTAACACAGTTTTCTGGAAATCTGCAATTTGGTATTTCATAGCGCAATGAACCTGACGGTGACAAAGGAAATATCCAGAGATGAAACCTAGAAAGAAGCTTTCTTAGAAACTTCTTGGTGATGTGTGAATTCATCTCACAGAGTTACACTTATGTTTCGTGGAGCAGTCCATTAACACTGTCTTTGAGGAAGCTGAGAAGGGCTTCCTTGGATCGCATTGAGGCCTACGCTGATAAAGGAAATTTCATCCGTTCAAAACGTGAAAGAAGCTTTCTGAGAAACTTCTTTCTGATCTGTGAATTCATCTCACAGAGTTACAAGCTATGCCTCAAGAAGCAGTTTGCTAACACTCTTTTCGTGGAATCTGCAAAGTGATATTTGGTAGCCCATAGGGGCCCATGGTGGAAAAGGAAATGTCCTCACATAATAACTACAGAGAAACTTTCTGAGAGATTGCTTTCTGATGTGTGACTTCATCACACAGAGTTCCACCCTTCCCTTCTTGGAACAGTTTGCTAACACTGTTCTCGTGGATTCTGCAAAGGTATATTTGGGAGCTCATTGAGGGCTAGGGTGAAAAAGGAATTATCCTCACATAATAACTAAAGAGAAGCTTTCTGAGAAACTGCATTGCCATGTGTGAATGCAACTCACAGAGTTACACGTTTCTCTTCAGTGATCAGTTTGTTAACACAGTTTTCTGGAAATCTGCAATTTGGTATTTCATAGCGCAATGAACCTGACGGTGACAAAGGAAATATCCAGAGATGAAACCTAGAAAGAAGCTTTCTTAGAAACTTCTTGGTGATGTGTGAATTCATCTCACAGAGTTACACTTATGTTTCGTGGAGCAGTCCATTAACACTGTCTTTGAGGAAGCTGAGAAGGGCTTCCTTGGATCGCATTGAGGCCTACGCTGATAAAGGAAATTTCATCCGTTCAAAACGTGAAAGAAGCTTTCTGAGAAACTTCTTTCTGATCTGTGAATTCATCTCACAGAGTTACAAGCTATGCCTCAAGAAGCAGTTTGCTAACACTCTTTTCGTGGAATCTGCAAAGTGATATTTGGTAGCCCATAGGGGCCCATGGTGGAAAAGGAAATGTCCTCACATAATAACTACAGAGAAACTTTCTGAGAGATTGCTTTCTGATGTGTGACTTCATCACACAGAGTTCCACCCTTCCCTTCTTGGAACAGTTTGCTAACACTGTTCTCGTGGATTCTGCAAAGGTATATTTGGGAGCTCATTGAGGGCTAGGGTGAAAAAGGAATTATCCTCACATAATAACTAAAGAGAAGCTTTCTGAGAAACTGCATTGCCATGTGTGAATGCAACTCACAGAGTTACACGTTTCTCTTCAGTGATCAGTTTGTTAACACAGTTTTCTGGAAATCTGCAATTTGGTATTTCATAGCGCAATGAACCTGACGGTGACAAAGGAAATATCCAGAGATGAAACCTAGAAAGAAGCTTTCTTAGAAACTTCTTGGTGATGTGTGAATTCATCTCACAGAGTTACACTTATGTTTCGTGGAGCAGTCCATTAACACTGTCTTTGAGGAAGCTGAGAAGGGCTTCCTTGGATCGCATTGAGGCCTACGCTGATAAAGGAAATTTCATCCGTTCAAAACGTGAAAGAAGCTTTCTGAGAAACTTCTTTCTGATCTGTGAATTCATCTCACAGAGTTACAAGCTATGCCTCAAGAAGCAGTTTGCTAACACTCTTTTCGTGGAATCTGCAAAGTGATATTTGGTAGCCCATAGGGGCCCATGGTGGAAAAGGAAATGTCCTCACATAATAACTACAGAGAAACTTTCTGAGAGATTGCTTTCTGATGTGTGACTTCATCACACAGAGTTCCACCCTTCCCTTCTTGGAACAGTTTGCTAACACTGTTCTCGTGGATTCTGCAAAGGTATATTTGGGAGCTCATTGAGGGCTAGGGTGAAAAAGGAATTATCCTCACATAATAACTAAAGAGAAGCTTTCTGAGAAACTGCATTGCCATGTGTGAATGCAACTCACAGAGTTACACGTTTCTCTTCAGTGATCAGTTTGTTAACACAGTTTTCTGGAAATCTGCAATTTGGTATTTCATAGCGCAATGAACCTGACGGTGACAAAGGAAATATCCAGAGATGAAACCTAGAAAGAAGCTTTCTTAGAAACTTCTTGGTGATGTGTGAATTCATCTCACAGAGTTACACTTATGTTTCGTGGAGCAGTCCATTAACACTGTCTTTGAGGAAGCTGAGAAGGGCTTCCTTGGATCGCATTGAGGCCTACGCTGATAAAGGAAATTTCATCCGTTCAAAACGTGAAAGAAGCTTTCTGAGAAACTTCTTTCTGATCTGTGAATTCATCTCACAGAGTTACAAGCTATGCCTCAAGAAGCAGTTTGCTAACACTCTTTTCGTGGAATCTGCAAAGTGATATTTGGTAGCCCATAGGGGCCCATGGTGGAAAAGGAAATGTCCTCACATAATAACTACAGAGAAACTTTCTGAGAGATTGCTTTCTGATGTGTGACTTCATCACACAGAGTTCCACCCTTCCCTTCTTGGAACAGTTTGCTAACACTGTTCTCGTGGATTCTGCAAAGGTATATTTGGGAGCTCATTGAGGGCTAGGGTGAAAAAGGAATTATCCTCACATAATAACTAAAGAGAAGCTTTCTGAGAAACTGCATTGCCATGTGTGAATGCAACTCACAGAGTTACACGTTTCTCTTCAGTGATCAGTTTGTTAACACAGTTTTCTGGAAATCTGCAATTTGGTATTTCATAGCGCAATGAACCTGACGGTGACAAAGGAAATATCCAGAGATGAAACCTAGAAAGAAGCTTTCTTAGAAACTTCTTGGTGATGTGTGAATTCATCTCACAGAGTTACACTTATGTTTCGTGGAGCAGTCCATTAACACTGTCTTTGAGGAAGCTGAGAAGGGCTTCCTTGGATCGCATTGAGGCCTACGCTGATAAAGGAAATTTCATCCGTTCAAAACGTGAAAGAAGCTTTCTGAGAAACTTCTTTCTGATCTGTGAATTCATCTCACAGAGTTACAAGCTATGCCTCAAGAAGCAGTTTGCTAACACTCTTTTCGTGGAATCTGCAAAGTGATATTTGGTAGCCCATAGGGGCCCATGGTGGAAAAGGAAATGTCCTCACATAATAACTACAGAGAAACTTTCTGAGAGATTGCTTTCTGATGTGTGACTTCATCACACAGAGTTCCACCCTTCCCTTCTTGGAACAGTTTGCTAACACTGTTCTCGTGGATTCTGCAAAGGTATATTTGGGAGCTCATTGAGGGCTAGGGTGAAAAAGGAATTATCCTCACATAATAACTAAAGAGAAGCTTTCTGAGAAACTGCATTGCCATGTGTGAATGCAACTCACAGAGTTACACGTTTCTCTTCAGTGATCAGTTTGTTAACACAGTTTTCTGGAAATCTGCAATTTGGTATTTCATAGCGCAATGAACCTGACGGTGACAAAGGAAATATCCAGAGATGAAACCTAGAAAGAAGCTTTCTTAGAAACTTCTTGGTGATGTGTGAATTCATCTCACAGAGTTACACTTATGTTTCGTGGAGCAGTCCATTAACACTGTCTTTGAGGAAGCTGAGAAGGGCTTCCTTGGATCGCATTGAGGCCTACGCTGATAAAGGAAATTTCATCCGTTCAAAACGTGAAAGAAGCTTTCTGAGAAACTTCTTTCTGATCTGTGAATTCATCTCACAGAGTTACAAGCTATGCCTCAAGAAGCAGTTTGCTAACACTCTTTTCGTGGAATCTGCAAAGTGATATTTGGTAGCCCATAGGGGCCCATGGTGGAAAAGGAAATGTCCTCACATAATCACTACAGAGAAACTTTCTGAGAGATTGCTTTCTGATGTGTGACTTCATCACACAGAGTTCCACCCTTCCCTTCTTGGAACAGTTTGCTAACACTGTTCTCGTGGATTCTGCAAAGGTATATTTGGGAGCTCATTGAGGGCTAGGGTGAAAAAGGAATTATCCTCACATAATAACTAAAGAGAAGCTTTCTGAGAAACTGCATTGCCATGTGTGAATGCAACTCACAGAGTTACACGTTTCTCTTCAGTGATCAGTTTGTTAACACAGTTTTCTGGAAATCTGCAATTTGGTATTTCATAGCGCAATGAACCTGACGGTGACAAAGGAAATATCCAGAGATGAAACCTAGAAAGAAGCTTTCTTAGAAACTTCTTGGTGATGTGTGAATTCATCTCACAGAGTTACACTTATGTTTCGTGGAGCAGTCCATTAACACTGTCTTTGAGGAAGCTGAGAAGGGCTTCCTTGGATCGCATTGAGGCCTACGCTGATAAAGGAAATTTCATCCGTTCAAAACGTGAAAGAAGCTTTCTGAGAAACTTCTTTCTGATCTGTGAATTCATCTCACAGAGTTACAAGCTATGCCTCAAGAAGCAGTTTGCTAACACTCTTTTCGTGGAATCTGCAAAGTGATATTTGGTAGCCCATAGGGGCCCATGGTGGAAAAGGAAATGTCCTCACATAATAACTACAGAGAAACTTTCTGAGAGATTGCTTTCTGATGTGTGACTTCATCACACAGAGTTCCACCCTTCCCTTCTTGGAACAGTTTGCTAACACTGTTCTCGTGGATTCTGCAAAGGTATATTTGGGAGCTCATTGAGGGCTAGGGTGAAAAAGGAATTATCCTCACATAATAACTAAAGAGAAGCTTTCTGAGAAACTGCATTGCCATGTGTGAATGCAACTCACAGAGTTACACGTTTCTCTTCAGTGATCAGTTTGTTAACACAGTTTTCTGGAAATCTGCAATTTGGTATTTCATAGCGCAATGAACCTGACGGTGACAAAGGAAATATCCAGAGATGAAACCTAGAAAGAAGCTTTCTTAGAAACTTCTTGGTGATGTGTGAATTCATCTCACAGAGTTACACTTATGTTTCGTGGAGCAGTCCATTAACACTGTCTTTGAGGAAGCTGAGAAGGGCTTCCTTGGATCGCATTGAGGCCTACGCTGATAAAGGAAATTTCATCCGTTCAAAACGTGAAAGAAGCTTTCTGAGAAACTTCTTTCTGATCTGTGAATTCATCTCACAGAGTTACAAGCTATGCCTCAAGAAGCAGTTTGCTAACACTCTTTTCGTGGAATCTGCAAAGTGATATTTGGTAGCCCATAGGGGCCCATGGTGGAAAAGGAAATGTCCTCACATAATAACTACAGAGAAACTTTCTGAGAGATTGCTTTCTGATGTGTGACTTCATCACACAGAGTTCCACCCTTCCCTTCTTGGAACAGTTTGCTAACACTGTTCTCGTGGATTCTGCAAAGGTATATTTGGGAGCTCATTGAGGGCTAGGGTGAAAAAGGAATTATCCTCACATAATAACTAAAGAGAAGCTTTCTGAGAAACTGCATTGCCATGTGTGAATGCAACTCACAGAGTTACACGTTTCTCTTCAGTGATCAGTTTGTTAACACAGTTTTCTGGAAATCTGCAATTTGGTATTTCATAGCGCAATGAACCTGACGGTGACAAAGGAAATATCCAGAGATGAAACCTAGAAAGAAGCTTTCTTAGAAACTTCTTGGTGATGTGTGAATTCATCTCACAGAGTTACACTTATGTTTCGTGGAGCAGTCCATTAACACTGTCTTTGAGGAAGCTGAGAAGGGCTTCCTTGGATCGCATTGAGGCCTACGCTGATAAAGGAAATTTCATCCGTTCAAAACGTGAAAGAAGCTTTCTGAGAAACTTCTTTCTGATCTGTGAATTCATCTCACAGAGTTACAAGCTATGCCTCAAGAAGCAGTTTGCTAACACTCTTTTCGTGGAATCTGCAAAGTGATATTTGGTAGCCCATAGGGGCCCATGGTGGAAAAGGAAATGTCCTCACATAATCACTACAGAGAAACTTTCTGAGAGATTGCTTTCTGATGTGTGACTTCATCACACAGAGTTCCACCCTTCCCTTCTTGGAACAGTTTGCTAACACTGTTCTCGTGGATTCTGCAAAGGTATATTTGGGAGCTCATTGAGGGCTAGGGTGAAAAAGGAATTATCCTCACATAATAACTAAAGAGAAGCTTTCTGAGAAACTGCATTGCCATGTGTGAATGCAACTCACAGAGTTACACGTTTCTCTTCAGTGATCAGTTTGTTAACACAGTTTTCTGGAAATCTGCAATTTGGTATTTCATAGCGCAATGAACCTGACGGTGACAAAGGAAATATCCAGAGATGAAACCTAGAAAGAAGCTTTCTTAGAAACTTCTTGGTGATGTGTGAATTCATCTCACAGAGTTACACTTATGTTTCGTGGAGCAGTCCATTAACACTGTCTTTGAGGAAGCTGAGAAGGGCTTCCTTGGATCGCATTGAGGCCTACGCTGATAAAGGAAATTTCATCCGTTCAAAACGTGAAAGAAGCTTTCTGAGAAACTTCTTTCTGATCTGTGAATTCATCTCACAGAGTTACAAGCTATGCCTCAAGAAGCAGTTTGCTAACACTCTTTTCGTGGAATCTGCAAAGTGATATTTGGTAGCCCATAGGGGCCCATGGTGGAAAAGGAAATGTCCTCACATAATAACTACAGAGAAACTTTCTGAGAGATTGCTTTCTGATGTGTGACTTCATCACACAGAGTTCCACCCTTCCCTTCTTGGAACAGTTTGCTAACACTGTTCTCGTGGATTCTGCAAAGGTATATTTGGGAGCTCATTGAGGGCTAGGGTGAAAAAGGAATTATCCTCACATAATAACTAAAGAGAAGCTTTCTGAGAAACTGCATTGCCATGTGTGAATGCAACTCACAGAGTTACACGTTTCTCTTCAGTGATCAGTTTGTTAACACAGTTTTCTGGAAATCTGCAATTTGGTATTTCATAGCGCAATGAACCTGACGGTGACAAAGGAAATATCCAGAGATGAAACCTAGAAAGAAGCTTTCTTAGAAACTTCTTGGTGATGTGTGAATTCATCTCACAGAGTTACACTTATGTTTCGTGGAGCAGTCCATTAACACTGTCTTTGAGGAAGCTGAGAAGGGCTTCCTTGGATCGCATTGAGGCCTACGCTGATAAAGGAAATTTCATCCGTTCAAAACGTGAAAGAAGCTTTCTGAGAAACTTCTTTCTGATCTGTGAATTCATCTCACAGAGTTACAAGCTATGCCTCAAGAAGCAGTTTGCTAACACTCTTTTCGTGGAATCTGCAAAGTGATATTTGGTAGCCCATAGGGGCCCATGGTGGAAAAGGAAATGTCCTCACATAATAACTACAGAGAAACTTTCTGAGAGATTGCTTTCTGATGTGTGACTTCATCACACAGAGTTCCACCCTTCCCTTCTTGGAACAGTTTGCTAACACTGTTCTCGTGGATTCTGCAAAGGTATATTTGGGAGCTCATTGAGGGCTAGGGTGAAAAAGGAATTATCCTCACATAATAACTAAAGAGAAGCTTTCTGAGAAACTGCATTGCCATGTGTGAATGCAACTCACAGAGTTACACGTTTCTCTTCAGTGATCAGTTTGTTAACACAGTTTTCTGGAAATCTGCAATTTGGTATTTCATAGCGCAATGAACCTGACGGTGACAAAGGAAATATCCAGAGATGAAACCTAGAAAGAAGCTTTCTTAGAAACTTCTTGGTGATGTGTGAATTCATCTCACAGAGTTACACTTATGTTTCGTGGAGCAGTCCATTAACACTGTCTTTGAGGAAGCTGAGAAGGGCTTCCTTGGATCGCATTGAGGCCTACGCTGATAAAGGAAATTTCATCCGTTCAAAACGTGAAAGAAGCTTTCTGAGAAACTTCTTTCTGATCTGTGAATTCATCTCACAGAGTTACAAGCTATGCCTCAAGAAGCAGTTTGCTAACACTCTTTTCGTGGAATCTGCAAAGTGATATTTGGTAGCCCATAGGGGCCCATGGTGGAAAAGGAAATGTCCTCACATAATAACTACAGAGAAACTTTCTGAGAGATTGCTTTCTGATGTGTGACTTCATCACACAGAGTTCCACCCTTCCCTTCTTGGAACAGTTTGCTAACACTGTTCTCGTGGATTCTGCAAAGGTATATTTGGGAGCTCATTGAGGGCTAGGGTGAAAAAGGAATTATCCTCACATAATAACTAAAGAGAAGCTTTCTGAGAAACTGCATTGCCATGTGTGAATGCAACTCACAGAGTTACACGTTTCTCTTCAGTGATCAGTTTGTTAACACAGTTTTCTGGAAATCTGCAATTTGGTATTTCATAGCGCAATGAACCTGACGGTGACAAAGGAAATATCCAGAGAGGAAACCTAGAAAGAAGCTTTCTTAGAAACTTCTTGGTGATGTGTGAATTCATCTCACAGAGTTACACTTATGTTTCGTGAGCAGTCCATTAACACTGTCTTTGAGGAAGCTGAGAAGGGCTTCCTTGGATCGCATTGAGGCCCACGCTGATAAAGGAAATTTCATCCGTTCAAAACGTGAAAGAGCATTCGAGAAACTTCTTTCTGATCTGAGAATTCATCTCACAGAGTTACAAGCTATGCCTCAAGAAGCAGTTTGCTAACACTCTTTCGTGGAATCTGCAAATGATATTTGGTAGCCCTTAGGGGCCCATGGTGGAAAAGGAAATGTCCTCACATAATCTACAGAGAAACTTTCTGAGAGATTGCTTCTGATGTGTGACTTCATCTCACAGAGTTACGCCAGTGTTTTTTGGAACCGTTTCTTAGGAGTCTTTCCGTGGATTCCGAGAAGTCATATATTCAGATGGCTTTGAAAATAGAAGGAGAAAAGAATAGCCTCCAAGAGAAAGCGGAATCAACTTTCTGAGAAACTGCTTTGTGATATGATTCATTTCAGAGTGTTATATCACCCTTTCTCGAGGGAGTTTCCTAGCACTCATTTTGAGGAATCTCAGATGTGATGTCTGGATATCGTGGAACCGCATGGTGAATAAGGAACTATCCTCGGAGAAACCTGCAGAGAAGCCTTCTCAGAAACTTCTTTGTTGTGGGTGAATTCAGCCACAGATGTCCATGATTGGTTTTCACTGAGAAGCTTGCTAGCAGAGTTCGCAGATCTGCATAGGACACACGGTGGCGCCCCGAGACCACAAATAACCTCGTCTTTCTAAGAAGAAGCTTTCTGAGAAACCGCTTGTGTGTGTGAATTCAATTCACTAAGTTACAGCTTATTCGTGGGGCCGTGGCTAGCTATTTGTGTGGATCTGAGAACAGATATTCCGGAACCCTTGGAAAACAATGGGGCCAATGGAAATATCTTCCAATAAAAATGAGAAAGAAGCTTTCTGAGAACTTCTTCGTGATCTGTGATTCTTCTCACGAGTTACAACTTAGGCCTCATAAGCAGTTTGCTAACACTCTTTTCGTGGAATCTGGAATGTGATATTTGGTAGCCCATAGGGGCCCATGGTGAAAAAGGAAATGTCCTCACATAATAACTACAGAGAAACTTTCTGAGAGATTGCTTTCTGATGTGTGACTTCATCACACAGAGTTCCACCCTTCCCTTCTTGGAACAGTTTGCTAACACTGTTCTCGTGGATTCTGCAAAGGTATATTTGGGAGCTCATTGAGGGCTAGGGTGAAAAAGGAATTATCCTCACATAATAACTAAAGAGAAGCTTTCTGAGAAACTGCATTGCCATGTGTGAATGCAACTCACAGAGTTACACGTTTCTCTTCAGTGATCAGTTTGTTAACACAGTTTTCTGGAAATCTGCAATTTGGTATTTCATAGCGCAATGAACCTGACGGTGACAAAGGAAATATCCAGAGATGAAACCTAGAAAGAAGCTTTCTTAGAAACTTCTTGGTGATGTGTGAATTCATCTCACAGAGTTACACTTATGTTTCGTGGAGCAGTCCATTAACACTGTCTTTGAGGAAGCTGAGAAGGGCTTCCTTGGATCGCATTGAGGCCTACGCTGATAAAGGAAATTTCATCCGTTCAAAACGTGAAAGAAGCTTTCTGAGAAACTTCTTTCTGATCTGTGAATTCATCTCACAGAGTTACAAGCTATGCCTCAAGAAGCAGTTTGCTAACACTCTTTTCGTGGAATCTGCAAAGTGATATTTGGTAGCCCATAGGGGCCCATGGTGGAAAAGGAAATGTCCTCACATAATAACTACAGAGAAACTTTCTGAGAGATTGCTTTCTGATGTGTGACTTCATCACACAGAGTTCCACCCTTCCCTTCTTGGAACAGTTTGCTAACACTGTTCTCGTGGATTCTGCAAAGGTATATTTGGGAGCTCATTGAGGGCTAGGGTGAAAAAGGAATTATCCTCACATAATAACTAAAGAGAAGCTTTCTGAGAAACTGCATTGCCATGTGTGAATGCAACTCACAGAGTTACACGTTTCTCTTCAGTGATCAGTTTGTTAACACAGTTTTCTGGAAATCTGCAATTTGGTATTTCATAGCGCAATGAACCTGACGGTGACAAAGGAAATATCCAGAGATGAAACCTAGAAAGAAGCTTTCTTAGAAACTTCTTGGTGATGTGTGAATTCATCTCACAGAGTTACACTTATGTTTCGTGGAGCAGTCCATTAACACTGTCTTTGAGGAAGCTGAGAAGGGCTTCCTTGGATCGCATTGAGGCCTACGCTGATAAAGGAAATTTCATCCGTTCAAAACGTGAAAGAAGCTTTCTGAGAAACTTCTTTCTGATCTGTGAATTCATCTCACAGAGTTACAAGCTATGCCTCAAGAAGCAGTTTGCTAACACTCTTTTCGTGGAATCTGCAAAGTGATATTTGGTAGCCCATAGGGGCCCATGGTGGAAAAGGAAATGTCCTCACATAATAACTACAGAGAAACTTTCTGAGAGATTGCTTTCTGATGTGTGACTTCATCACACAGAGTTCCACCCTTCCCTTCTTGGAACAGTTTGCTAACACTGTTCTCGTGGATTCTGCAAAGGTATATTTGGGAGCTCATTGAGGGCTAGGGTGAAAAAGGAATTATCCTCACATAATAACTAAAGAGAAGCTTTCTGAGAAACTGCATTGCCATGTGTGAATGCAACTCACAGAGTTACACGTTTCTCTTCAGTGATCAGTTTGTTAACACAGTTTTCTGGAAATCTGCAATTTGGTATTTCATAGCGCAATGAACCTGACGGTGACAAAGGAAATATCCAGAGATGAAACCTAGAAAGAAGCTTTCTTAGAAACTTCTTGGTGATGTGTGAATTCATCTCACAGAGTTACACTTATGTTTCGTGGAGCAGTCCATTAACACTGTCTTTGAGGAAGCTGAGAAGGGCTTCCTTGGATCGCATTGAGGCCTACGCTGATAAAGGAAATTTCATCCGTTCAAAACGTGAAAGAAGCTTTCTGAGAAACTTCTTTCTGATCTGTGAATTCATCTCACAGAGTTACAAGCTATGCCTCAAGAAGCAGTTTGCTAACACTCTTTTCGTGGAATCTGCAAAGTGATATTTGGTAGCCCATAGGGGCCCATGGTGGAAAAGGAAATGTCCTCACATAATAACTACAGAGAAACTTTCTGAGAGATTGCTTTCTGATGTGTGACTTCATCACACAGAGTTCCACCCTTCCCTTCTTGGAACAGTTTGCTAACACTGTTCTCGTGGATTCTGCAAAGGTATATTTGGGAGCTCATTGAGGGCTAGGGTGAAAAAGGAATTATCCTCACATAATAACTAAAGAGAAGCTTTCTGAGAAACTGCATTGCCATGTGTGAATGCAACTCACAGAGTTACACGTTTCTCTTCAGTGATCAGTTTGTTAACACAGTTTTCTGGAAATCTGCAATTTGGTATTTCATAGCGCAATGAACCTGACGGTGACAAAGGAAATATCCAGAGATGAAACCTAGAAAGAAGCTTTCTTAGAAACTTCTTGGTGATGTGTGAATTCATCTCACAGAGTTACACTTATGTTTCGTGGAGCAGTCCATTAACACTGTCTTTGAGGAAGCTGAGAAGGGCTTCCTTGGATCGCATTGAGGCCTACGCTGATAAAGGAAATTTCATCCGTTCAAAACGTGAAAGAAGCTTTCTGAGAAACTTCTTTCTGATCTGTGAATTCATCTCACAGAGTTACAAGCTATGCCTCAAGAAGCAGTTTGCTAACACTCTTTTCGTGGAATCTGCAAAGTGATATTTGGTAGCCCATAGGGGCCCATGGTGGAAAAGGAAATGTCCTCACATAATAACTACAGAGAAACTTTCTGAGAGATTGCTTTCTGATGTGTGACTTCATCACACAGAGTTCCACCCTTCCCTTCTTGGAACAGTTTGCTAACACTGTTCTCGTGGATTCTGCAAAGGTATATTTGGGAGCTCATTGAGGGCTAGGGTGAAAAAGGAATTATCCTCACATAATAACTAAAGAGAAGCTTTCTGAGAAACTGCATTGCCATGTGTGAATGCAACTCACAGAGTTACACGTTTCTCTTCAGTGATCAGTTTGTTAACACAGTTTTCTGGAAATCTGCAATTTGGTATTTCATAGCGCAATGAACCTGACGGTGACAAAGGAAATATCCAGAGATGAAACCTAGAAAGAAGCTTTCTTAGAAACTTCTTGGTGATGTGTGAATTCATCTCACAGAGTTACACTTATGTTTCGTGGAGCAGTCCATTAACACTGTCTTTGAGGAAGCTGAGAAGGGCTTCCTTGGATCGCATTGAGGCCTACGCTGATAAAGGAAATTTCATCCGTTCAAAACGTGAAAGAAGCTTTCTGAGAAACTTCTTTCTGATCTGTGAATTCATCTCACAGAGTTACAAGCTATGCCTCAAGAAGCAGTTTGCTAACACTCTTTTCGTGGAATCTGCAAAGTGATATTTGGTAGCCCATAGGGGCCCATGGTGGAAAAGGAAATGTCCTCACATAATAACTACAGAGAAACTTTCTGAGAGATTGCTTTCTGATGTGTGACTTCATCACACAGAGTTCCACCCTTCCCTTCTTGGAACAGTTTGCTAACACTGTTCTCGTGGATTCTGCAAAGGTATATTTGGGAGCTCATTGAGGGCTAGGGTGAAAAAGGAATTATCCTCACATAATAACTAAAGAGAAGCTTTCTGAGAAACTGCATTGCCATGTGTGAATGCAACTCACAGAGTTACACGTTTCTCTTCAGTGATCAGTTTGTTAACACAGTTTTCTGGAAATCTGCAATTTGGTATTTCATAGCGCAATGAACCTGACGGTGACAAAGGAAATATCCAGAGATGAAACCTAGAAAGAAGCTTTCTTAGAAACTTCTTGGTGATGTGTGAATTCATCTCACAGAGTTACACTTATGTTTCGTGGAGCAGTCCATTAACACTGTCTTTGAGGAAGCTGAGAAGGGCTTCCTTGGATCGCATTGAGGCCTACGCTGATAAAGGAAATTTCATCCGTTCAAAACGTGAAAGAAGCTTTCTGAGAAACTTCTTTCTGATCTGTGAATTCATCTCACAGAGTTACAAGCTATGCCTCAAGAAGCAGTTTGCTAACACTCTTTTCGTGGAATCTGCAAAGTGATATTTGGTAGCCCATAGGGGCCCATGGTGGAAAAGGAAATGTCCTCACATAATAACTACAGAGAAACTTTCTGAGAGATTGCTTTCTGATGTGTGACTTCATCACACAGAGTTCCACCCTTCCCTTCTTGGAACAGTTTGCTAACACTGTTCTCGTGGATTCTGCAAAGGTATATTTGGGAGCTCATTGAGGGCTAGGGTGAAAAAGGAATTATCCTCACATAATAACTAAAGAGAAGCTTTCTGAGAAACTGCATTGCCATGTGTGAATGCAACTCACAGAGTTACACGTTTCTCTTCAGTGATCAGTTTGTTAACACAGTTTTCTGGAAATCTGCAATTTGGTATTTCATAGCGCAATGAACCTGACGGTGACAAAGGAAATATCCAGAGATGAAACCTAGAAAGAAGCTTTCTTAGAAACTTCTTGGTGATGTGTGAATTCATCTCACAGAGTTACACTTATGTTTCGTGGAGCAGTCCATTAACACTGTCTTTGAGGAAGCTGAGAAGGGCTTCCTTGGATCGCATTGAGGCCTACGCTGATAAAGGAAATTTCATCCGTTCAAAACGTGAAAGAAGCTTTCTGAGAAACTTCTTTCTGATCTGTGAATTCATCTCACAGAGTTACAAGCTATGCCTCAAGAAGCAGTTTGCTAACACTCTTTTCGTGGAATCTGCAAAGTGATATTTGGTAGCCCATAGGGGCCCATGGTGGAAAAGGAAATGTCCTCACATAATCACTACAGAGAAACTTTCTGAGAGATTGCTTTCTGATGTGTGACTTCATCACACAGAGTTCCACCCTTCCCTTCTTGGAACAGTTTGCTAACACTGTTCTCGTGGATTCTGCAAAGGTATATTTGGGAGCTCATTGAGGGCTAGGGTGAAAAAGGAATTATCCTCACATAATAACTAAAGAGAAGCTTTCTGAGAAACTGCATTGCCATGTGTGAATGCAACTCACAGAGTTACACGTTTCTCTTCAGTGATCAGTTTGTTAACACAGTTTTCTGGAAATCTGCAATTTGGTATTTCATAGCGCAATGAACCTGACGGTGACAAAGGAAATATCCAGAGATGAAACCTAGAAAGAAGCTTTCTTAGAAACTTCTTGGTGATGTGTGAATTCATCTCACAGAGTTACACTTATGTTTCGTGGAGCAGTCCATTAACACTGTCTTTGAGGAAGCTGAGAAGGGCTTCCTTGGATCGCATTGAGGCCTACGCTGATAAAGGAAATTTCATCCGTTCAAAACGTGAAAGAAGCTTTCTGAGAAACTTCTTTCTGATCTGTGAATTCATCTCACAGAGTTACAAGCTATGCCTCAAGAAGCAGTTTGCTAACACTCTTTTCGTGGAATCTGCAAAGTGATATTTGGTAGCCCATAGGGGCCCATGGTGGAAAAGGAAATGTCCTCACATAATAACTACAGAGAAACTTTCTGAGAGATTGCTTTCTGATGTGTGACTTCATCTCACAGAGTTACGCCAGTTCCTTTTTGGAACAGTTTGCTAGACAGTCTTTCTCGTGGATTCTGCAAAGTCATATATTCAGGATGCTCTTGAGGAATAGAAGGTGAAAAAGGAATTATCCTCATAAATAACTAAAGAGAAGCTTTCTGAGAACTGCATTGCCATGTGTGAATGCAACTCACAGAGTTACACGTTTCTCTTCAGGGATCAGTTTGTTAACACAGTTTTCTGGAAATCTGCAATTTGGTATTTCATAGCGCAATGAACCTGACGGTGACAAAGGAATATCCAGAGATGAAAACTAGAAAGAAGCTTTCTTAGAAACCTCCTGCTGATCTGTGAATTCTTCTCACAGAGTTACAACTTAGGCCTCATGAAGCAGTTTGCTAACACACTTTTCGTGGAATCTGGAATGTGATATTTGGTAGACCATAGGCGACCATGGTGAAAAAGGAAATGTCCTCACATAATAACTACAGAGAAACTTTCTGAGAGATTGCTTTCTGATGTGTGACTTCATCACACAGAGTTCCACCCTTCCCTTCTTGGAACAGTTTGCTAACACTGTTCTCGTGGATTCTGCAAAGGTATATTTGGGAGCTCATTGAGGGCTAGGGTGAGAAAGGAATTATCCTCACATAAAAACTAAAGAGAAGCTTTCTGAGAAACTGCATTGCCATGTGTGAATGCAACTCACAGAGTTACACGTTTCTCTTCAGTGATCAGTTTGTTAACACAGTTTTCTGGAAATCTGCAATTTGGTATTTCATAGCGCAATGAACCTGACGGTGACAAAGGAAATATCCAGAGATGAAACCTAGAAAGAAGCTTTCTTAGAAACTTCTTGGTGATGTGTGAATTCATCTCACAGAGTTACACTTATGTTTCGTGGAGCAGTCCATTAACACTGTCTTTGAGGAAGCTGAGAAGGGCTTCCTTGGATCGCATTGAGGCCTACGCTGATAAAGGAAATTTCATCCGTTCAAAACGTGAAAGAAGCTTTCTGAGAAACTTCTTTCTGATCTGTGAATTCATCTCACAGAGTTACAAGCTATGCCTCAAGAAGCAGTTTGCTAACACTCTTTTCGTGGAATCTGCAAAGTGATATTTGGTAGCCCATAGGGGCCCATGGTGGAAAAGGAAATGTCCTCACATAATCACTACAGAGAAACTTTCTGAGAGATTGCTTTCTGATGTGTGACTTCATCACACAGAGTTCCACCCTTCCCTTCTTGGAACAGTTTGCTAACACTGTTCTCGTGGATTCTGCAAAGGTATATTTGGGAGCTCATTGAGGGCTAGGGTGAAAAAGGAATTATCCTCACATAATAACTAAAGAGAAGCTTTCTGAGAAACTGCATTGCCATGTGTGAATGCAACTCACAGAGTTACACGTTTCTCTTCAGTGATCAGTTTGTTAACACAGTTTTCTGGAAATCTGCAATTTGGTATTTCATAGCGCAATGAACCTGACGGTGACAAAGGAAATATCCAGAGATGAAACCTAGAAAGAAGCTTTCTTAGAAACTTCTTGGTGATGTGTGAATTCATCTCACAGAGTTACACTTATGTTTCGTGGAGCAGTCCATTAACACTGTCTTTGAGGAAGCTGAGAAGGGCTTCCTTGGATCGCATTGAGGCCTACGCTGATAAAGGAAATTTCATCCGTTCAAAACGTGAAAGAAGCTTTCTGAGAAACTTCTTTCTGATCTGTGAATTCATCTCACAGAGTTACAAGCTATGCCTCAAGAAGCAGTTTGCTAACACTCTTTTCGTGGAATCTGCAAAGTGATATTTGGTAGCCCATAGGGGCCCATGGTGGAAAAGGAAATGTCCTCACATAATAACTACAGAGAAACTTTCTGAGAGATTGCTTTCTGATGTGTGACTTCATCACACAGAGTTCCACCCTTCCCTTCTTGGAACAGTTTGCTAACACTGTTCTCGTGGATTCTGCAAAGGTATATTTGGGAGCTCATTGAGGGCTAGGGTGAAAAAGGAATTATCCTCACATAATAACTAAAGAGAAGCTTTCTGAGAAACTGCATTGCCATGTGTGAATGCAACTCACAGAGTTACACGTTTCTCTTCAGTGATCAGTTTGTTAACACAGTTTTCTGGAAATCTGCAATTTGGTATTTCATAGCGCAATGAACCTGACGGTGACAAAGGAAATATCCAGAGATGAAACCTAGAAAGAAGCTTTCTTAGAAACTTCTTGGTGATGTGTGAATTCATCTCACAGAGTTACACTTATGTTTCGTGGAGCAGTCCATTAACACTGTCTTTGAGGAAGCTGAGAAGGGCTTCCTTGGATCGCATTGAGGCCTACGCTGATAAAGGAAATTTCATCCGTTCAAAACGTGAAAGAAGCTTTCTGAGAAACTTCTTTCTGATCTGTGAATTCATCTCACAGAGTTACAAGCTATGCCTCAAGAAGCAGTTTGCTAACACTCTTTTCGTGGAATCTGCAAAGTGATATTTGGTAGCCCATAGGGGCCCATGGTGGAAAAGGAAATGTCCTCACATAATAACTACAGAGAAACTTTCTGAGAGATTGCTTTCTGATGTGTGACTTCATCACACAGAGTTCCACCCTTCCCTTCTTGGAACAGTTTGCTAACACTGTTCTCGTGGATTCTGCAAAGGTATATTTGGGAGCTCATTGAGGGCTAGGGTGAAAAAGGAATTATCCTCACATAATAACTAAAGAGAAGCTTTCTGAGAAACTGCATTGCCATGTGTGAATGCAACTCACAGAGTTACACGTTTCTCTTCAGTGATCAGTTTGTTAACACAGTTTTCTGGAAATCTGCAATTTGGTATTTCATAGCGCAATGAACCTGACGGGTGACAAAGGAAATATCCAGAGATGAAACCTAGAAAGAAGCTTTCTTAGAAACTTCTTGGTGATGTGTGAATTCATCTCACAGAGTTACACTTATGTTTCGTGGAGCAGTCCATTAACACTGTCTTTGAGGAAGCTGAGAAGGGCTTCCTTGGATCGCATTGAGGCCTACGCTGATAAAGGAAATTTCATCCGTTCAAAACGTGAAAGAAGCTTTCTGAGAAACTTCTTTCTGATCTGTGAATTCATCTCACAGAGTTACAAGCTATGCCTCAAGAAGCAGTTTGCTAACACTCTTTTCGTGGAATCTGCAAAGTGATATTTGGTAGCCCTTAGGGGCCCATGGTGGAAAAGGAAATGTCCTCACATAATAACTACAGAGAAACTTTCTGAGAGATTGCTTTCTGATGTGTGACTTCATCTCACAGAGTTACGCCAGTGTTTTTTGGAACCGTTTCTTAGGAGTCTTTCCGTGGATTCCGAGAAGTCATATATTCAGATGGCTTTGAAGAATAGAAGGAGAAAAGAAGTAGCCTCCAAGAAAAAGCGGAATCAAGCTTTCTGAGAAACTGCTTTGTGATATGTGAATTCATTTCAGAGTGTTATATCACCCTTTCTCGAGGGAGTTTCCTAGCACTCATTTTGAGGAATCTCAGATGTGATGTCTTGGATATCGTGGAACCGCATGGTGAATAAGGAACTATCCTCGGAGAAACCTGCAGAGAAGCCTTCTCAGAAACTTCTTTGTTGTGGGTGAATTCAGCCCACAGATGTCCATGATTGTTTTCACTGAGAAGCTTGCTAGCAGAGTTTTCGCAGAATCTGCAATAGGACACACGGTGGCACCCCGAGACCACAAATAACCTCGTCTTCCTAAAGAAAGAAGCTTTCTGAGAAACCGCTTTGTGATGTGTGAATTCAACTCACTAAGTTACAGCTATATTTCGTGGGGCCGTGGGCTAGCCCTATTTGTGTGGAATCTGAGAACAGATATTCCGGAACCCTTGGAAAACAATGGGGCCAATGGAAATATCTTCCAATAAAAATGAGAAAGAAGCTTTCTGAGAAACTTCTTCGTGATCTGTGAATTCTTCTCACAGAGTTACAACTTAGGCCTCATGAAGCAGTTTGCTAACACTCTTTTCGTGGAATCTGGAATGTGATATTTGGTAGACCATAGGCGACCATGGTGAAAAAGGAAATGTCCTCACATAATAACTACAGAGAAACTTTCTGAGAGATTGCTTTCTGATGTGTGACTTCATCACACAGAGTTCCACCCTTCCCTTCTTGGAACAGTTTGCTAACACTGTTCTCGTGGATTCTGCAAAGGCTATATTTGGGAGCTCATTGAGGGCTAGGGTGAAAAAGGAATTATCCTCACATAATAACTAAGAGAAGCTTTCTGAGAAACTGCATTGCCATGTGTGAATGCAACTCACAGAGTTACACGTTTCTCTTCAGTGATCAGTTTGTTAACACAGTTTTCTGGAAATCTGCAATTTGGTATTTCATAGCGCAATGAACCTGACGGTGACAAAGGAAATATCCAGAGAGGAAACCTAGAAAGAAGCTTTCTTAGAAACTTCTTGGTGATGTGTGAATTCATCTCACAGAGTTACACTTATGTTTCGTGGAGCAGTCCATTAACACTGTCTTTGAGGAAGCTGAGAAGGGCTTCCTTGGATCGCATTGAGGCCTACGCTGATAAAGGAAATTTCATCCGTTCAAAACGTGAAAGAAGCTTTCTGAGAAACTTCTTTCTGATCTGTGAATTCATCTCACAGAGTTACAAGCTATGCCTCAAGAAGCAGTTTGCTAACACTCTTTTCGTGGAATCTGCAAAGTGATATTTGGTAGCCCATAGGGGCCCATGGTGGAAAAGGAAATGTCCTCACATAATAACTACAGAGAAACTTTCTGAGAGATTGCTTTCTGATGTGTGACTTCATCACACAGAGTTCCACCCTTCCCTTCTTGGAACAGTTTGCTAACACTGTTCTCGTGGATTCTGCAAAGGTATATTTGGGAGCTCATTGAGGGTTAGGGTGAAAAAGGAATTATCCTCACATAATAACTAAAGAGAAGCTTTCTGAGAAACTGCATTGCCATGTGTGAATGCAACTCACAGAGTTACACGTTTCTCTTCAGTGATCAGTTTGGTAACACAGTTTTCTGGAAATCTGCAATTTGGTATTTCATAGCGCAATGAACCTGACGGTGACAAAGGAAATATCCAGAGATGAAACCTATAAAGAAGCTTTCTAAGAAACTTCTTGGTGCTGTGTGAATTCATCTCACAGAGTTACACTTATGTTTCGTGGAGCAGTATATTAACACTGTCTTTGAGGAAGCTGAGAAGGGCTTCCTTGGATCGCATTGAGGCCTACGCTGATAAAGGAAATTTCATCCGTTCAAAACGTGAAAGAAGCTTTCTGAGAAACTTCTTTCTGATCTGTGAATTCATCTCACAGAGTTACAAGCTATGCCTCAAGAAGCAGTTTGCTAACACTCTTTTCGTGGAATCTGCAACGTGATATTTGGTAGCCCATAGGGGCCCATGGTGGAAAAGGAAATGTCCTCACATAATAACTACAGAGAAACTTTCTGAGAGATTGCTTTCTGATGTGTGACTTCATCACACAGAGTTCCACCCTTCCCTTCTTGGAACAGTTTGCTAACACTGTTCTCGTGGATTCTGCAAAGCTATATTTGGGAGCTCATTGAGGGCTAGGGTGAAAAAGGAATTATCCTCACATAATAACTAAAGAGAAGCTTTCTGAGAAACTGCATTGCCATGTGTGAATGCAACTCACAGAGTTACACGTTTCTCTTCAGTGATCAGTTTGTTAACACAGTTTTCTGGAAATCTGCAATTTGGTATTTCATAGCGCAATGAACCTGACGGTGACAAAGGAAATATCCAGAGAGGAAACCTAGAAAGAAGCTTTCTTAGAAACTTCTTGGTGATGTGTGAATTCATCTCACAGAGTTACACTTATGTTTCGTGGAGCAGTTCATTCACACTGTCTTTGAGGAAGCTGAGAAGGGCTTCCTTGGATCGCATTGAGGCCTACGCTGATAAAGGAAATTTCATCCGTTCAAAACGTGAAAGAAGCTTTCTGAGAAACTTCTTTCTGATCTGTGAATTCATCTCACAGAGTTACAAGCTATTCCTCAAGAAGAAGTTTGCTAACACTCTATTCGTGGAATCTGCAAAGTGATATTTGGTAGCCCATAGGGGCCCATGGTGGAAAAGGAAATGTCCTCACATAATAACTACAGAGAAACTTTCTGAGAGATTGCTTTCTGAGGTGTGACTTCATCACACAGAGTTCCACCCTTCCCTTCTTGGAACAGTTTGCTAACACTGTTCTTGTGGATTCTGCAAAGCTATATTTGGGAGCTCATTGAGGGCTAGGGTGAAAAAGGAATTATCCTCACATAATAACTAAAGAGAAGCTTTCTGAGAAACTGCATTGCCATGTGTGAATGCAACTCACAGAGTTACACGTTTCTCTTCAGTGATCAGTTTGTTAACACAGTTTTCTGGAAATCTGCAATTTGGTATTTCATAGCGCAATGAACCTGACGGTGACAAAGGAAATATCCAGAGATGAAACCTAGAAAGAAGCTTTCTTAGAAACTTCTTGGTGATGTGTGAATTCATCTCACAGAGTTACACTTATGTTTCTTGGAGCAGTCCATTGACACTGTCTTTGAGGAAGCTGAGAAGGGCTTCCTTGGATCGCATTGAGGCCTACGCTGATAAAGGAAATTTCATCCGTTCAAAACGTGAAAGAAGCTTTCTGAGAAACTTCTTTCTGATCTGTGAATTCATCTCACAGAGTTACAAGCTATGCCTCAAGAAGCAGTTTGCTAACACTCTTTTCGTGCAATCTGCAAAGTGATATTCGGTAGCCCTTAGGGGCCCATGGTGGAAAAGGAAATGTCCTCACATAATAACTACAGAGAAACTTTCTGAGAGATTGCTTTCTGATGTGTGACTTCATCACACAAAGTTCCACCCTTCCCTTCTTGGAACAGTTTGCTAACACTGTTCTTGTGGATTCTGCAAAGCTATATTTGGGAGCTCATTGAGGGCTAGGGTGAAAAAGGAATTATCCTCACATAATAACTAAAGGGAAGCTTTCTGAGAAACTGCATTGTCATGTGTGAATGCAACTCACAGAGTTACACGTTTCTCTTCAGTGATCAGTTTGTTAACACAGTTTTCTGGAAATCTGCAATTTGGTATTTCATAGCGCAATGAACCTGACGGTGACAAAGGAAATATCCAGAATGAAAACTAGAAAGAAGCTTTCTTAGAAACCTCTTGCTGATGTGTGAATTCATCTCACAGAGTTACACTTATGTTTCGTGGTGCAGTCCATTAACACTGTCTTTGAGGAAGCTGAGAAGGGCTTCCTTGGATCGCATTGAGGCCTACGCTGAAAAAGGAAATTTCATCCTTTCACAACGTGAAAGAAGCTTTCTGAGAAACTTCTTTCTGATCTGTGAATTCATCTCACAGAGTTACAAGCTATGCCTCAAGAAGCAGTTTCCTAACACTCTTTTCGTGGAATCTGCAAAGTGATATTTGGTAGCCCATAGGGGCCCATGGTGGAAAAGGAAATGTCCTCACATAATCACTACAGAGAAACATTCTGAGAGATTGCTTTCTGATGTGTGACTTCATCACACAGAGTTCCACCCTTCCCTTCTTGGAACAGTTTGCTAACAGTCTTGTCGTGGATTCTGCAAAGAGATATTTGGGAGGACAAAGGGGCCCATCGTGAAAATGTAAGTATCGTCACCTAAAAACTAGAGAGAAGCTTTCTGAGAGATTGCTTTCTGATGTGTGGCTTCATCACACAGAGTTCCACCCTTCCCTTCTTGGAGCAGTTTGCTAACACTGTTGTCGTGGATTCTGCAAAGTGATATTTCGGAGCCCATAGGGGCCCATGGTGAAAATGTAAGTATCCTCACCTAAAATCTAGAGAGAAGCTTTCTGAGAGATTGCTTTCGTATATGTGACTTCATCACACAGAGTTCCATCCTTCCCTTCTTGGAACAGTTTGATAACACTCTTGTCGTGGATTCTGCAAAGTGATATTTGGGAGCTCAAGGAGGGCAATGGTGAAAAAGGTAATATCCTCAGATTAAAATAGGAAAGAAGCCTTCTGAGAAACTGCATTGCCATGTGTGAATGCAACTCACAGAGTTACACGTTTCTCTTCAGTGATCAGTTGGTCAACACAGTTTTCTGGAAATCTGCAATTAGATACTTCATAGCGCAATGAAGCTTACGGTGACAAAGGAAATATCCTCAATGAAAACTAGAAAGAAGCTTTCTTAGAAATTTCTTGGTGATATGTGAATTCATCTCACAGAGTTACACTTATGTTTCGTGGAGCAGTCCATTAACACTGTGTTTGAGGAAACTGAGAAGGGCTTCTTTGGATCGCATTGAGGCCTACGCTGATAAAGGAAATTTCATGAGTTCAAAACGTGAAAGAAGCTTTCTGAGAAACTTCTTCTGATTAGTGAGTTCATCTCACAGACTTACAACTTAGCCCTCAGGATGCAGTTTGCTAGCACTCTTTTCGTGGAAACTGCAAAGTGATATTTAGGAGCCCATAGGGTCCCATGGTGAAAAAGGAAATATCCTCACATAATAACTAGAGAGAAGCTTTCTGAGAGATTGCTTTCTGATGTGTGACTTCATCACACAGAGTTCCACCCTTCCCTTCTTGGAACAGTTTGCTAACACCCTGTCGTGGATTCTGCAAAGTGATATTTGGGAGCGCATGGGAGCCCATGGTGAAAAACGAAGTATCCTCACAGAATAACTAGAGAGAAGCATTCTGAGAGATTGCTTTCTGATGTGTGGCTTCATCACACAGAGTTCCACCCTTCCCTTCTTGGAGCAGTGGGCTAACACTCTTGTCGTGGATTCTGCAAAGTGATATTTGGGAGCCCATAGGGGCCCATCATGAAAATGTAAGTATCCTCACCTAAAAACTAGAGAGAAGCTTTCTGAGAGATTGCTTTCGGATATGTGACTTCATCACACAGAGTTCCACCCTTCCCTTCTTGGAACAGGTTGATAACACTCTTGTCGTGGATTCTGCAAAGTGATACTTGAGAGCTCATTGAGGGCTATGGTGAAAAAGGTAATATCCTCAGATTAAAACTGGAAAGAAGTCTTCTGAGAAACTGCATTGCCATGTGTGAATGCAACTCACAGAGTTACACGTTTCTCTTCAGTGATCAGTTAGTTAACACAGTTTTCTGGAAATCTGCAATTAGATACTTCATAGCGCAATGAAGCTTACGGTGACAAAGGAAATATCTTCAATGAAAATTAGAAAGAAGCTTTCTTAGAAACTTCTTGGTGATATGTGAATTCATCTCACGGAGTTACACTTATGTTTCGTGGAGCAGTCCATTAACACTGTCTTTGAGGAAGCTGAGAAGGGCTTCTTTGGATGTCATTCAGGCCTACGCTGATAAAGGAAATTTCATGAGTTCAAATGTGAAAGAAGCTTTCTGAGACACTTCTTCTGATTAGTGAGTTCATCTCACAGACTTACAACTTAGCCCTCAGGAAGCAGTTTGCTAGCACTCTTTTCGTGGAAACTGCAAATTGATATTTGGGAGCCCATAGGGGCCCATGGTGAAAAAGTAACTATCCGCACGTAACAACTTGAAAGAAGCATTCTGAGAGATTGCTTTCTGATATGTGACTTCATCACACTGAATTCCACCCTTCCCTTTTTGGAACAGTTTGTTAACACTTTTGTCGTGGAATCTTCAAAGTGATATTTGGGAGCCCCAAGGGGCCCACGGTGAAAAAAGAAGGATCCTCACATAAGAACTAGGGAGAAGCTTTCTGAGAGATTGCTTCTGATGTGTGACTTCATCACACAGAGTTCCACACTTTCCTTCTTGGAACAGTTTGCTAACACTCTTTTCGTGAAAACTGCAAAGTGATATTTCGGAGCCCATAGGTTCCCATGATGAAAAAGGAAATAGCCTCACATAATAACTAGAAAGAAGCTTTCTGAGAGATTGCTTTCTGATGTGTGACTTCGTCACTCAGAGTTCCACTCTTCCCTTTGTGGAACAGTTTGCTAACACTGTTGTCGTGGATTCTGCAAAGTGATATTTGGGAGAACTTAGGTTCCCACGGTGAAAAAAGAAGTATCCTCACATAAGAACTAGGGAGAAGCTTTCTGAGAAATTGCTTTCTGATGTATGACTTCATCACACAGACTT
Organism: Rhinopithecus roxellana; assembly: GCF_007565055.1. Taxonomy (NCBI): domain Eukaryota; kingdom Metazoa; phylum Chordata; class Mammalia; order Primates; family Cercopithecidae; genus Rhinopithecus; species Rhinopithecus roxellana. The sequence goes on from NC_044555.1 coordinate 16,916,262, forward strand.
CCACCCTTCCCTTCTTGGAACAGATTGATAACACTATTATTGTGGATTTGGCAAGGTGATATTTTGGAGCTTATGGAGGGCTATGGTGAAAAAGGATATATCCTCAGATTAAAACTGCAAAGAAGCCTTCTGAGAAACTTCATTGCCATGTGTGAATGCAACTCACAGAGTTACACGTTTCTCTTCAGTGATCAGTTTGTTAACACAGTTTTCTGGAAATCTGCAATTAGATACTTCTTAGCGCAATGATGCTTACGTTGAAAAAGGAAATATCCTCAGAGGAAAACTAGAAAGAAGCTTTCTTAGAAACTACTTGTTGATGTGTGAATTCACCTCACAGAGTTACACTTATGTTTCGTGGAGCAGTCCATTAACACTGTCTTTGAGGAACCTGAGAAGGGCTTCTTTGGATCGCATTGAGGCCTACGCTGATAAAGGAAATTTCATCAGTTCAAAACGTGAAAGAAGGTTTCTGAGAAACTTCTTTCTGATCAGTGAGTTCATCTCACAGACTTACAACTTAGACCTCAGGAAGAAGTTTGCTAACACTCTTTTCGTGGAAACTGCAAAATGATATTTAGGAGCCCATAGGGTCCCATGGTGAAAAAGGAAATATCCTCACATAATAACTAGAGAGAAGCTTTCTGAGAGATTGCTTTCTGATGTGTGACTTCATCACACAGAGTTCCACCCTTACCTTCTTGGAAAAGTTTGCTAACACTCTTGTCGTGGATTCTGCAAAGTGATATTTGGGAGCCCATAGGTGCCCATCGTGAAAATGTAAGTATCCTCACATAAAACTAGAGAGAAGCTTTCTGCCAGATTGCTTTCCAATATGTGACTTCATCACACAGAGTTCCACCCTTCCCTTCTTGGAACAGTTTGATAGCACTCTTGTCGTGGATTCTGCAATGTGATATTTGGGAGCACATTGAGGGCTAGGGTGAAAAAGGTAATATCCTCAGATTAATACTGGAAAGAAGCCTTCTGAGAAACTGCATTGCCATGTGTGAATGCAACTCACAGAGTTACACGTTTCTCTTCAGTGATCAGTTTGTTAACACAGTTTTCTGGAAATCTGCAATTAGATACTTCATAGGGCATTGAAGCTTACAGTGACAAAGAAAATATCCTCAATGAAAACTAGAAAGAAGCTTTCTTAGAAACTTCTTGGTGATATGTGAATTCATCTCACAGAGTTACACTTATGTTTCGTGGAGCAGTCCATTAACACTGTCTTTGAGGAAACTGAGAAGGGCTTCTTTGGATCGCATTGAGGCCTACGCTGATAAAGGAAATTTCATGAGTTCAAAACGTGAAAGAAGCTTTCTGAGACACTTCTTCTGATTAGTGAGTTCATCTCACAGACTTACAACTTAGCACTCAGGAAGCAGTTTGCTAGCACTCTTTTCGTGGAAACTGCAAAGTGATATTTGGGCGGCCATAGGGGCCCATGGTGAAAAAGGAACTATCCGCACATAACAACTAGAAAGAAGCATTCTGAGAGATTGCTTTCTGATGTGTGACTTCATCACACAGATTTCCACCCTTCCCTTTTTGGAACAGTTTGCTAACACTTTTGTCGTGGAATCTTCAAAGTGATATTTGGGAGCCCATAGGGGCCCACTGTGAAAAAAGAAGGATCCTCACATAAGAACTAGGGAGAAGCTTTCTGAGAGATTGCTTGCTGATGTGTGACTTCATCACACAGAGTTGCACACTTTCCTTCTTGGAACAGTTTACTAACACTCTTTTCGTGAAAACTGCAAATCGATATTTCGGAGCCCATAGGGTCCCATGGTGAAAAAGGAAATAGCCTCACATAATAACTAGAAAGAAGCTTTCTGAGAGATTGCTTTCTGATGTGTGACTTCATCACTCAGAGTTCCACTCTTCCCTTGGTGGAACAGTTTGCTAACACTGTTGTCGTGCATTCTGCAAAGTGATATTTGGGAGAACATAGGGGCCCACGGTGAAAAAAGAAGTATCTTCACATAAGAACTAGGGAGAAGCTTTCTGAGAGATTGCTTTCTGATGTGTGACTTCATCACACAGACTTCCACACTTCCCTTCTTGGAACAGTTTCATAACACTATTATCGTGGATTCTGCAAAGTGATATTTGGGAGCTTATTGAGGGCGATGGTGAAAAAGGGTATATCCTCAGATTAAAACTGAAAAGAAGCCTTCTGAGAAACTGCATTGCCATGTGTGAATGCAGGTCACAGAGTTACACATTTCTCTTCAGTGATCAGTTTGTTAACACAGTTTTCTGGAAATCTGCAATGAGATAGTTCTTAGCACAATGATGCTTACGGTGAAAAAGGAAGTATCCTCAGAGGAAAACTAGAAAGAAGCTTTCTTAGAACCTACTTGTTGATGTGTGAATTCATCTCACAGAGTTACACTTATGTTTCGTGGAGCAGTCCATTAACACTGTCTTTGAGGAACCTGAGAAGGGCTTCTTTGGATCGCATTGAGGCCTACGCTGATAAAGGAAATTTCATCAGTTCAAAACGTGAAAGAAGCTTTTTGAGAAACTTCTTTCTGATCAGTGAGTTCATCTCACAGACTTTCAACTTAGACCTCAGGAAGAAGTTTGCTAACACTCTTTTCGTGGAAACTACAAAATGATATTTAGGAGCCCATAGGGTCCCATGGTGAAAAAGGAAATATCCTCACATAATAACTAGAAAGAAGCTTTCTGAGAGATTGCTTTCTGATGTGTGACTTCATCACTCACAGGTCCACTCGTCCCTTTGTGGAACAGTTTGTTAACACTGTTGTCGTGGATTCTGCAAAGTGATATTTGGGAGAACATTGGGGCCCACGGTGAAAAAAGAAGTATTCTCACATAAGAACTAGAGAGAAGCTTTCTGAGAGATTGCTTTCTGATGTGTGACTTCATCACACAGACTTCCACCCTTCCCTTCTTGGAACAGTTTGATAACACTATTATCGTGGATTGTGCAAAGTGATATTTGGGAGCTTATTGAGGGCTATGGTGAAAAAGGATATATCCTCAGATTAAAACTGAAAAGAAGCCTTCTGAGAAACTGCATTGCCATGTGTGAATGCAACTCACAGAGTTACACGTTTCTCTTTAGTGATCAGTTTGTTAACACAGTTTTCTGGAAATCTGCAATTAGATACTTCTTAGCGCAATGATGCTTACGGTGAAAAAGGAAATCTCCTCAGAGGAAAACTAGAAAGAAGCTTTCTTAGAAACTACTTGTTGATGTGTGAATTCATCTCACAGAGTTACACTTATGTTTCGTGGAGCAGTCCATTAACACTGTCTTTGAGGAACCTGAGAAGGGCTTCTTTGTATCGCATTGAGGCCTACGCTGATAAAGGAAATTTCATCAGTTCAAAACGTGAAAGAAGCTTTCTGAGAAACTTCTTTCTGATCAGTGAGTTCATCTCACAGACTTACAACTTAGACCTCAGGAAGCAGTTTGCTAACACTCTTTTCGTGGATACTGCAAAATGATATTTAGGAGCCCATAGGGTCCCATGGTGAAAAAGGAAATATCCTCACATAATAACTAGAGAGAAGCTTTCTGAGAGATTGGTTTCTGATGTGTGACTTCATCACTCACAGGTCCACTCGTCCCTTTGTGGAACAGTTTGTTAACACTGTTGTCGTGGATTCTGCAAAGTGATATTTGGGAGAACATTGGGGCCCACGGTGAAAATGTACGTATCCTCACCTAAAAACTAGAGAGAAGCTTTCTGAGAGATTGCTTTCGGATATGTGACTTCATCACACAGAGTTCCACCCTTCCCTTCTTGGAACTGTTTGAGAACACTCTTGTCGTGGATTCTGCAAAGTGATATTTGGGAGCTCATTGAGGGCTATGGTGATAAAGGTAATATCCTCAGATTAAAACTGGAAAGAAGCCTTCTGAGAAACTGCATTGCCATGTGTGAATGCAACTCAAAGAGTTACACGTTTCTCTTCAGTGATCAGTTGGTTACACAGTTTTCTGGAAATCTGCAATTAGATACTTCATAGCGCAATGAAGCTTACGGTGACAAAGGAAATATCCTCAATGAAAACTAGAAAGAAGCTTTCTTAGAAACTTCTTGGTGATATGTGAATTCATCTCACAGAGTTACACATATGTTTCGTGGAGTAGTCCATTAACACTGTCTGTGAGGAAACTGAGAAGGGCTTCTTTGGATCGCATTGAGGCCTACGCTGATAAAGGAAATTTCATCAGTTCAAAAGGTGAAAGAAGCTTTCTGAGAAACTTCTTTCTTTTTTTTTTTTTTTTTTTTTTTTTTTTTTTTTTTTTTTGAGGCGGAGTCTCGCTCTGTCGCCCGGACTGGAGTGCAGTGGCCAGATCTCAGCTCACTGCAAGCTCCGCCTCCCGAGTTTACGCCATTCTCCTGCCTCAGCCTCCCGAGTAGCTGGGACTACAGGCGCCCGCCACTTCGCCCGGCTAGTTTTTGTATTTTTAGTAGAGACGGGGTTTCACCGTGTTAGCCAGGATGGTCTCGATCTCCTGACCTGGTGATCCGCCCGTCTCGGCCTCCCAAAGTGCTGGGATTACAGGCTTGAGCCACCGCGCCCGGCCGAGAAACTTCTTTCTGATCTGTGAGTTCATCTCACAGACTTACAACTTAGACCTCAGGAAGCAGTTTGCTAACACTCTTTTCGTGGAAACTGCAAAATGATATTTAGGAGCCCATAGGGTCCCATGGTTGAAAAGGAAATATCCTCACATAATAACTAGAGAGAAGCTTTCTGAGAGAATGCTTTCCAATGTGTGACTTCATCACACAGAGTTCCACCCTTCCCTTCTTGGAACAGTTTGCTAAAACTGTTGTCGTGGATTCTGCAAAGTGATATTTGGGAGCCCATAGGGGCCCATCCGGAAAATGTAAGTATCCTCACCTAAAAACTAGAGAGAAGCTTTCTGAGAGATTGCTTTCGGATATGTGACTTCATCACACAGAGTTCCACCCTTCCCTTCTTGGAACAGGTTGATAACACTCTTGTCGTGGATTCTGCAAAGTGATATTTGGGAGCTCATTGAGGGCTATGGTGAAAAAGGTAATATCCTCAGATTAAAACTGGAAAGAAGCACTGCATTGCCATGTGTGAATGCAACTCACAGAGTTACACGTTTCTCTTCAGTGATCAGTTAGTTACACAGTTTTCTAGAAATCTGCAATTAGATACTTCATAGAGCAATGAAGCTTACGGTGACAAAGGAAATATCCTCAATGAAAATTAGAAAGAAGCTTTATTAGAAACTTCTTGGTGATATGTGAATTCATCTCACAGAGTTACACTTACGTTTCGTGGAGCAGTCCATTAACAGTGTCTTTGAGGAAACTGAGAATGGTTTCTTTGGATCGCATTGAGGCCTACGCTGATAAAGGAAATTTCATGAGTTCAAAACGTAAAATAAGCTTTCTGAGACACTTCTTCTGATTAGTGAGTTCATCTCACAGACTTACAACTTAGCCCTCAGGAAGCAGTTTGCTAGCACTCTTTTCGTGGAAACTGCAAACTGATATTTGGGAGCCCATAGGGGCCCATGGTGAAAAAGGAACTATCCGCACATAACAACTACAAAGAAGCATTCTGAGAGATTGCTTTCTGATGTGTGACTTCATCACACAGAGTTCCACCCTTCCCTTTTTGGAACAGTTTGCTAACACTTTTGTCGTGGAATCTTCAAAGTGATATTTGGGAGCCCATAGGGGCCCTCGGTGAAAAAAGAAGGATCCTCACATAAGAACTAGGGAGAAGCTTTCTGAGAGATTGCTTGCTGATGTGTGACTTCATCACACAGAGTTCCACACTTTCCTTCTTGGAACAGTTTGCTAACACTCTTTTCGTGAAAACTGCAAAGTGATATTTGGGAGCTCATTGAGGGCTATGGTGAAAAAGGTAATATCCTCAGATTAAAACTGGAAAGAAGCCTCCTGAGAAACTGCATTGCCATGTGTGAATGCTACTCACAGAGTTACACGTCTCTCTTCAGTGATCAGTTTGTTAACACAGTTTTCTGGAAAACTGCAATTAGATACTTCTTAGCGCAATGATGCTTACGGTGCAAAAGGAAATGTCCTCAGAGGAAAATTAGAAAGAAGCTTTCATAGAAACTACTTGTTGATGTATGAATTCATCTCACAGAGTTACACTTATGTTTCGTGGAGCAGTCCATTAACACTGTCTTTGAGGAACCTGAGAAGGGCTTCTTTGGATCGCATTGAGGCCTACGCTGATAAAGGAAATTTCATGAGTTCAAAACGTGAAAGAAGCTTTCTGAGACACTTCTTCTGATTAGTGAGTTCATCTCACAGACTTACAACTTCGCCCTCAGGAAGCAGTTTGCTAGCACTCTTTTCGTGGAAACTGCAAAGTGATATTTGGGAGCCCATAGGGGCCCATGGTGAAAAAGGTACTATCCGCACATAACAACTAGAAAGAAGCATTCTGAGAGATTGATTTCTGATGTGTGGCTTCATCACACAGAGTTCCACCCGTCCCTTGTTGGAGCAGTGTGCTAACACTGTTGTTGTGGATTCTGCAAAGTGATATTTAGGAGCCCTTAGGGGCCCATGGTGAAAATGTAAATATCCTCACCTAAAAATTAGAGAGAAGCTTTCTGAGAGATTGCTTTCAGATAGGGGACTTCATCACACAGAGGTCCACCCTTCCCTTCTTGGAACAGTTTGATAACACTCTCGTCGTGGATTCTGTAATGTGGTATTTGGGAGCTCATTGAGGGCTATGGTGAAAAAGGAAATATCTTCAGATTAAAACTGGAAAGAAGCCTTCTGAGAAACTGCATTGCCATGTGTGAATGCAACTCACAGAGTTACACGTTTTTCTTCAGTGATCAGTTTATTAACAGAGTTTTCTTGAAATCTGCAATTCGATACTTCAGAGCGCAATGAAGCTTACGGTGACAAAGGAAATATCCTCAATGAAAACTAGAAAGAAGCTTTCTTAGAAACTTCTTTGTGATATGTGAATTCATCTCACAGAGTTACACTTATGTTTCGTGGAGCAGTCCATTAACACTGTCTTTGAGGAAACTGAGAAGGGCTTCTTTGGATCGCATTGAGGCGTACGCTGATAAAGGAAATTTCATGAGTTCAAAACGTGAAAGAAGCTCTCTGAGACACTTCTTCTGATTATTGAGTTCATCTCACAGACTTACAACTTAGCCCTCAGGAAGCAGTTTGCTAGCACTCTTTTCGTGGAAACTGCAAAGTGATATTTGGGAGCCCATAGGGGCCCATGGTGAGAAAGGAACTATCCGCACATAACAACTTGAAAGAAGCATTCTGAGAGATTGCTTTCGGAAGTGTGACTTCATCACACAGAGTTCAACCCTTACCTTTTGGGAACACTTTGCTAACAATTTTGTCGTGGAATCTTCAAAGTGATATTTGGGAGCCCATAGGGGCCCACGTTGAAAAAAAAAGGATCCTCACATAAGAACTAGGGAGAAGCTTTCTGAGAGATTGCTTGCTGATGTGTGACTTCATCACACAGAGTTCCACACTTTCCGTCTCGGAACAGTTTGCTAACACTCTTTTCGTGAAAACTGCAAAGTGATATTTCGGAGCCCATAGGGTCCCATGGTGAAAAAGGAAATAGCCTCACATAATAACTAGAAAGAAGCTTTCTGAGAGATTGCTTTCTGATGTGTGACTTCATCACTCAGAGTTCCACTCTTCCCTTTTCGGAACAGCTTGCTAACACTGTTGTCGTGGAATTCTGCAAAGTGATATTTGGGAGAACATAGAGGACAACGGTGAAAAAAGAAGTATCCTCACATAAGAACTAGGGAGAAGCTTTCTGAGAGATTGCTTTCTGATGTGTGACTTCATCACGCAGACTTCCACCCTTCCCGTCTTGGAACAGTTTGATAAAACTATAATCGTGGATTCTGCAAAGTGATATTTGGGAGCTTATTGAGGGCAATGGTTAAAAAGGAAATATCCTCAGATTAAAACTGAGAAGAAGCCTTCTGAGAAACTACATTGCCATGTGTGAATGCAACTCACAGAGTTACACGTTTCTCTTCAGTGATCAGTTGGTTAACACAGTTTTCTGGAAATCTGCAATGAGATACTTCTTAGCGCAATGATGCTTACGGTGAAAAAGGAAATATCCTCAGAGGAAAACTAGAAAGAAGCTTTCTTAGAAACGACTTGTTGATGTATGAATTCATCTCACAGAGTTACACTTCCGTTTCGTGGAGCAGTCCATTAACACTGTCTTTGAGGAACCTGAGAAGGGTTTCTTTGGATCACATTGAGGCCTACGCTGATAAAGGAAATTTCATCCGTTCAAAACGTGAAAGAAGCTTTCTGAGAAACTTCTTTCTGATCAGTGAGTTCATCTCACAGACGTACATCATAGACCTCAGGAAGTAGTTTGGTAACACTCTTTTCGTGGAAACTGCAAAATGATATTTAGGAGCCCATAGGGTCCCATGGTGAAAAAGGAAATATCCTCACATAATAACTAGAGAGAAGGTTTCTGAGAGATTGCTTTCTGATGTGTGACTTCATCACACAGAGTTCCACCCTTCCCTTCTTGGAACAGTTTGATAACACTATTATCGTGGATTCTGCAAAGTGATATTTGGGAGCTCATTGAGGGCTGTGGTGAAAAAGGATATATCCTCAGATTAAAACTGAGAAGAAGCCTTCTGAGAAACTGCATTGCCATGTGTGAATGCAACTCACAGAGTTACACGTTTCTCTTCAGTGATCAGTTTGTTAACACAGTTTTCTGGAAATCTGCAATTAGATTCTTCATAGCGCATTGAAGCTTACGGTGACGAAATATCCTCAGATGAAAACTAGAAAGAATCTTTATTTGAAACTTCTTGGTGATGTGAGAATTCATCTCACAGAGTTACACTTATTTTTCGTGGAGCAGTCCATTAACACTGTCTTTGAGGAACCTGAGAACGGCTTCTTTGGATGGCATTGAGGCCTACGCAGATGAAGGAAATTTCATCAGTTCCAGACGTGAAAGACGCTTTCTGAGACACTTCTTTCTGATCAGTGAGTTCATCTCACAGTCTAACAACTTAGACTACAGGAAGCAGTTTGCTAACACTCTTTTCGTGGAAACTGCAAAATGATATTTAGGAGCCCATAGGGGCTCATGGTGAAAAAGGAACTATCCTTCCACAATAACTAGAGAGAAGCTTCCTGAGAGATTGCTTTCTGTTGTGTGATTTCATCACACAGAGTTCCACCCTTCCCTTCTAGGAACAGTTTGCTAACACTGTTGTTGTGGATTCTGCAACGTGATATTTGGGAGCCCATAGGGGCCCATGGTGGAAAAGGAAGTATCCTCACATAAGAACTAGAGAAAAGTTTTCTGAGAGATTGCTTTCTGATGTGTGAGTTCATCACACAGAGTTCCACCCTTCCCTTCTTGGAACAGTTTGATAACACTGTTATCGTGGATTCTGAAGAGTGATATTTGGGCGCTCATTGAGGGGTATGGCGAAATATTATATATTCTCAGATTAAAACTGGAAAGAAGCCTTCTGAGAAACTGCATTGCCATGTGTGAATGCAACTCACAGAGTTACACGTTTCTCTTCAGTGATCAGTTTGTTAACACAGTTTTCTGGAAATATGCAATTACATACTTCTTAGCGCAATGATGCTTCCAGTGAAAAAGGAATTATCCTCAGATGAAAACTAGAAAGAAGCTTTCTTAGAAACTACTTGTGGATGTATGAATTCATCTCACAGAGTTACAGTTATTTTTCGTGGAGCAGTCCATTAACACTGTCTTTGAGGAACCTGAGAAAGGCTTCTTTGGTATGCACTGAGGCCTACGCCGATATAGGAAATTTCATCAGTTCAAACCGTGAAAGAAGCTTTCTGAGTCACTTCTTCTGATTAGTGAGTTCATCTCACGGACTTATACCTTAGACCTCAGGAAGCAGTTTGCAAACACTCTTTTCGTGGAAACTGCAAATTGATATTTGGGAGCACTTAGGGGCCCATGGTGAAAAAGGAACTATCCTCACACAATAAGTAGAAAGAAGCATTCTGAGAGATTGCTTTCTGATGTGTGACTTCATCACACAGAGTTCCACCCCTCCCTTCTTGCAGCAGTTTGCTAACACTGTTGTCGTCAATTCTCCAAAGTGATATTTGGGAGCCCATAGGGTCCCATGGTGAAAAAGGAAATAGCCTCACATAATTACTAGAAAGAAGATTCCTGAGAGATTGCTTTCTGATGTGTGACTTCATCACACAGAGTTCCACACTTCCCTTCTTGGAACAGTTTGCTAACACTGTTGTCGTGGATTCTGCAAAGTGATATTTTGGAGCCCATAGGGGCCCATAGTGAAAATGGAAGTATCCTCCCATAAAAACTAGAGAGAAACTTTCTGAGAGATTGCTTTCTGATGTGTGACTTCATCACACAGAGTTTCACCCTTCCCTTCTTGGAACAGTTTGCTAACACTGTTGTCGTGGATTATGCAAAGTGATATTTGGGAGCTAATTGAAGGCTATGCTGAAAAAGAAAATATCTTCACATAAAAACTAGAGAGAAGCTTTCTGAAAGATTGCTTTCGGATATTTGACTTCATCACACAAAGTTCCACCCTTCCCTTCTTGGAACAGTTTGAAAACACTGTTGTCGTGGATCTGCAAAGTGATATTTGGGACCTCATTGAGGGCTATTGTGAAATCGGAAATATCCTCAGATTAAAACTGCAAAGAAGCCTTCTGAGAAACTGCATTGCCATGTGTGATTGCAACTCACAGAGTTACACGTTTCTCTTCAGTGATCAGTTTGTTAACACAGTTTTCTGGAAATCTGCAATTAGATTCTTCATAGCGCATTGAAGCTTACGGTGACGAGATATCCTCAGATGAAAACTAGAAAGAAGCTTTATTTGAAACTTCTTGGTGATGTGAGAATTCATCTCACAGAGTTACACTTATTTTTCGTGGAGCAGTCCATTAACACTGTCTTTGAGGAACCTGAGAACGGCTTCTTTGGATGGCATTGAGGCCTACGCTGATGAAGGAAATTTCATCAGTTCCAGACGTGAAAGACGCTTTCTGAGACACTTCTTTCTGATCAGTGAGTTCATCTCACAGTCTAACAACTTAGACTACAGGAAGCAGTTTGCTAACACTCTTTTCGTGGAAACTGCAAAATGATATTTAGGAGCCCATAGGGGCTCATGGTGAAAAAGGAACTATCCTTCCACAATAACTAGAGAGAAGCTTCCTGAGAGATTGCTTTCTGTTGTGTGATTTCATCACACAGAGTTCCACCCTTCCCTTCTAGGAACAGTTTGCTAACACTGTTGTTGTGGATTCTGCAACGTGATATTTGGGAGCCCATAGGGGCCCATGGTGGAAAAGGAAGTATCCTCACATAAGAACTAGAGAAAAGTTTTCTGAGAGATTGCTTTCTGATGTGTGAGTTCATCACACAGAGTTCCACCCTTCCCTTCTTGGAACAGTTTGATAACACTGTTATCGTGGATTCTGAAGAGTGATATTTGGGCGCTCATTGAGGGGTATGGCGAAATATTATATATTCTCAGATTAAAACTGGAAAGAAGCCTTCTGAGAAACTGCATTGCCATGTGTGAATGCAATTCACAGAGTTACACGTTTCTCTTCAGTGATCAGTTTCTTTAACAGAGTTCTCTGCAAATCTGCAATTACATACTTCATAGCGCAATTAAGCTTACGGTGACAAAGGAAATATCCTCAATGAAAACTAGAAAGAAGCTTTCTTAGTAACTTCTTGGTGATAAGTGAATTCATCTCACAGAATTACACTTATGTGTCGTGGAGAAGTCCATTTACACTGTCCTTGAGGAAACTGAGAAGGGCTTCTTTGGATCGCATTCAGGCCTACGCTGATAAAGGAAATTTCATTAGTTCAAAACGTGAAAGAAGCTTTCTGAGTCACTTCTTCTGATCAGTGAGTTCATCTCCCAGACTTACAACTTAGACTTCAGGAAGCAGTTTGCTAACACTCTTTTCTTAAAAACTGCAAAGTGATATTTGGGAGCCCATCGGGGGGCATCGTGAAAAAGGAACTATCCTCACACAATAACTAGAAAGAAGCATTCTGAGAGACTGCTTTCTGATGTGTGACTTCATCACTCAGAGTTCCACCCTTCCATTTTCGGAATAGTTTGCTAACACTGTTGTCGTGGATACTGCAAAGGGATATTTGGGAGCCCATAGGGCCCATGGTGAAAAAAGAAGTATCCTCACATAAGAACTAGAGAGAATCTTTCTGAGACATTGCTTTCTGATGTGTGACATCATCACACAGAGTTCCACCGTTCCCTTCTTGGAACAGTTTGCTAACACTTTGTCGTGGAACCTTCAAAGTGATATTTGGGAGCCCATAGGGGCCCACGCTGAAAAAAGAAGGATCCTCACATAAGAACTAGGGAGAAGCTTTCTTAGAGATTGCTTGCTGATGTGTGACTTCATCACACAGAGTTCCACACTTTCCTTCTTGGAACAGTTTGCTATCACTCTTTTCGTGAAAACTGCAAAGTGATATATCGGAGCCCATAGGGTCCCATGGTGAAAAAGGAAATAGCCTCACATAATAACTAGAAAGAAGCTTTCTGAGAGATTGCTTTCTGATGTGTGACTCCATCACTCAGAGTTCCACTCTTCCCTTTTTGGAACAGTTTGCTAACACTGTTGTCGTGCATTCTGCAAAGTGATATTTGGGAGAACATAGGGGCCCACGGTGAAAAAAAGAAGTATCCTCACATAAGAACCAGGGAGAAGCTTTCTGAGAGATTGCTTTCTGATGTGTGACTTCATCACGCAGAATTCCACCCTTCCTTCTTGGAACAGTTTGATAACACTATTATCGTGGATTCTGCAAAGTGATATTTGGGAGCTTATTGAGGGCTATGGTGAAAAAGAATATATGCTCAGATTAAAACTGAAAAGAAGCCTTCTGAGAAAGTGCATTGCCATGTGTGAATGCAACTCACAGAGTTACACGTTTCTCTTCAGTGATCAGTTTGTTAACACAGTTTTCTGTAAATCTGCAATTAGATTCTTCTTAGCGCAATGATGCTTGCAGTGAAAAAGGAAATATCCTCAGAGGAAAACAAGAAAGAAGCTTTCTTAGAAACTACTTCTTGATGTATGAATTCATTTCACAGAGTTACACTTATGTTTCGTGGAGCAGTCCGTTAACACTGTCTTTGAGGAACCTGAGAAGGGCTTCTTTGTATCGCATTGAGGCCTACGCTGATAAAGGAAATTTCATCAGTTCAAAACGTGAAAGAAGCTTTCTGAGAAACTTCTTTTTTTTTTTTTTTTTTTTTTTTTTTTTTTTTTTTTTTAGTGCATCAACTTACTTTTATTTCTTTATGTTCCTTCCCAAATTCAATACTTTCATTTTTCCTTTTGTGTATAAATTACTCTTTAATAGCTTCAGTTTAATTTGCTTTCAATTTTTGTTACAGCTCAAATTAATTTAACGACAAGAGGAAAACCTAAAAGAAATTTAAATACCATGGAATCCAATTCATGGTTATTTGTCAGGGTTGAATTCAATTTACAATTATTTCCCAGAAGTGATTCCTTATCTCAGAATAAAGGTAATAATAACATTCTAAATATTTTCATACACATTTTGCGAATTATTGACTAAGCAATAAATGCTGAATTTACTCATGATGCTTAATTTTTTGTGTCAACTTGGTTGCCCCCTGGTTCCCAGATATTTGGTCAAATGTTATTCTGGATGTTTCAGAAGGTGTTTTTGAATGAGACTAACATTTAAAGCAATGGCTTTTGAGCACAGTAGATTACCCTATATAATGTGGGTGGGCCTCATCCAGTTAGCTAAAGACCTTCATAAACCAGACTGACTTCCCTTGAGCAAGAGGGTATTCATCAGACTGCCTCTGAACTCAAACTGCAACTCTTTCCTGCGTCTCCAGCCTGCTGGCCTACCTTTGGACTTGTCAAACCTCCACAGTCACATGAGCCAATTTCTTAAAATCTATCTATCTATCTATCTATCTATCTATCTATCTATCTATCCATCCATCCATCCATCTATCTATGTCTGTTTATCATGTTGGTTCTGTTTCTCTGGAGAACCCTGATTAATACATCTAGGTATGGTTTTTTTTTTTTTTTTTTTTTTTTTTTTTTTTTATTATACTTTAAGTTCTAGGGTACATGTGCATAACGTGCAGGTTTGTTACATATGTATACTTATGCCATGTTGGTGTGCTGCACCCATCAACTCGTCAGCACCCATCAATTCATCATTTATATCATGTATAACTCCCCAATGCAATCCCTCCCTCCTCCCCCCTCCCCCCTCCCCATGATAGACCCCAGTGTGTGATGTTCCCCTTCCCGAGTCCAAGTGATCTCATTGTTCAGTTCCCACCTATGAGTGAGAACATGCGGTGTTTGGTTTTCTCTTCTTGTGATAGTTTGCTAAGAATGATGGTTTCCAGCTGCATCCATGTCCCTACAAAGGACGCAAACTCATCCTTTTTTATGGCTGCATAGTATTCCATGGTGTATATGTGCCACATTTTCTTAATCCAGTCTGTCACAGATGGACATTTGGGTTGATTCCAAGTCTTTGCTATTGTGAATAGTGCCGCAATAAACATACGTGTACATGTGTCTTTGTAGTAGACTAATTTATAATCCTTTGGGTATATACCCAGTAGTGGGATGGCTGGGTCATATGGTACATCTAGTTCTAGATCCTTGAGGAATTGCCATACTCTTTTCCATAATGGTTGAACTAGTTTACAATCCCACCAACAGTGTAAAAGTGTTCCTATTTCTCCACATCCTCTCCAACACCTGTTGTTTCCTGACTTCTTAATGATTGCCATTCTAACTGGTGTGAGATGGTATCTCATTGTGGTTTTGATTTGCATTTCTCTGATGGCCAGTGATGATGAGCATTTTTTCATGTGTCTGTTGGCTGTATGAATATCTTCTTTTGAGAAATGTCTGTTCATATCCTTTCCCCACTTTTTGATGGGGTTGTTTGTTTTTTTCTCGTATATTTGTTTGAGTTCTTTGTAGATTCTGGATATTAGCCCTTTGTCAGATGAGTAGGTTGCAAAAATTTTCTCCCATTCTGTAGGTTGCCTGTTCACTCTGATGGTAGTTTCTTTTGCTGTGCAAAAGCTCTTTAGTTTAATTAGATCCCATTTGTCAATTATGGCTTTTGCTGCCGTTGCTTTTGGTGTTTTAGACATGAAGTCCTTGCCCATGCCTATGTCCTGAATGGTACTACCTAGATTTTCTTCTAGGGTTTTTATGGTATTAGGTCTAACATTTAAGTCTCTAATCCATCTTGAATTAATCTTCGTATAAGGGGTAAGGAAAGGATCCAGTTTCAGCTTTCTACTTATGGCTAGCCAATTTTCCCAGCACCATTTATTAAATAGGGAATCCTTTCCCCATTTCTTGTTTCTCTCAGGTTTGTCAAAGATCAGATGGCTGTAGATGTGCGGTATTATTTCTGAGGACTCTGTTCTGTTCCATTGGTCTATATCTCTGTTTTGGTACCAGTACCATGCTGTTTTGGTTACTGTAGCCTTGTAGTATAGTTTGAAGTCAGGTAGCGTGACGCCTCCAGCTTTGTCCTTTTGACTTAGGATTGTCTTGGCAATGCGGGCTCTTTTTTGGTTCCATATGAACTTTAAAGCAGTTTTTTTCCAATTCTGTGAAGAAAGTCATTGGTAGCTTGATGGGGATGGCATTGAATCTATAAATAACCTTGGGGAGTATGGCCATTTTCACGATATTGATTCTTCCTATCCATGAGCATGGTATGTTCTTCCATTTGTTTGTGTCCTCTTTGATTTCACTGAGCAGTGGTTTGTAGTTCTCCTTGAAGAGGTCCTTTACATCCCTTGTAAGCTGGATTCCTAGGTATTTTATTCTCTTTGAAGCAATTGTGAATGGAAGTTCATTCCTGATTTGGCTCTCTGCTTGTCTGTTGCTGGTGTATAAGAATGCTTGTGATTTTTGCACATTAATTTTGTATCCTGAGACTTTGCTGAAGTTGCTTATCAGCTTAAGGAGATTTTGGGCTGAGACGATGGGGTTTTCTAAATATACAATCATGTCATCTGCAAACAGGGACAATTTGACTTCTTCTTTTCCTAACTGGATACCCTTGATTTCTTTCTCTTGCCTGATTGCCCTAGCCAGAACTTCCAACACTATGTTGAATAGGAGTGGTGAGAGAGGGCATCCCTGTCTTGTGCCAGTTTTCAAAGGGAATTTTTCCAGTTTTTGCCCATTCAGTATGATATTAGCTGTGGGTTTGTCATAAATAGCTCTTATTATTTTGAGGTACGTTCCATCAATACCGAATTTATTGAGCGTTTTTAGCATGAAGGGCTGTTGAATTTTGTCAAAAGCCTTTTCTGCATCTATTGAGACAATCATGTGGTTCTTGTCTTTGGTTCTGTTTATATGCTGGATTACGTTTATTGATTTGCGAATGTTGAACCAGCCTTGCATCCCAGGGATGAAGCCCACTTGATCATGGTGGATAAGCTTTTTGATGTGCTGCTGAATCCGGTTTGCCAGTATTTTATTGAGGATTTTTGCATCAATGTTCATCAGGGATATTGGTCTAAAATTCTCTTTTTTTGTTGTGTCTCTGCCAGGCTTTGGTATGAGGATGATGTTGGCCTCATAAAATGAGTTAGGGAGAATTCCCTCTTTTTCTATTGATTGGAATAGTTTCCGAAGGAATGGTACCAGCTCCTCCTTGTACCTCTGGTAGAATTCAGCTGTGAATCCATCTGGTCCTGGACTTTTTTTGGTGGGTAGGCTATTAATTGTTGCCTCAATTTCAGAGCCTGCTATTGGTCTATTCAGGGATTCAACTTCTTCCTGGTTTAGCCTTGGGAGAGTGTAAGTGTCCAGGAAATTATCCATTTCTTCTAGATTTTCTAGTTGATTTGCGTAGAGGCGTTTATAGTATTCTCTGATGGTAGTTTGTATTTCTGTGGGGTCAGTGGTGATATCCCCTTTATCATTTTTTATTGCATCTATTTGATTCTTCTCTCTTTTTTTCTTTATTAGCCTTGCTAGCGGTCTGTCAATTTTGTTGATCTTTTCAAAAAACCAACTCCTGGATTCATTGATTTTTTGGAGGGTTTTTTGTGTCTCTATCTCCTTCAGTTCTGCTCTGATCTTAGTTATTTCTTGCCTTCTGCTAGCTTTTGAATGTGATTGCTCTTGCCTCTCTAGTTCTTTTAATTGTGATGTTAGAGTGTCAATTTTAGATCTTTCCTGCTTTCTCTTGTGGGCATTTAGTGCTATAAATTTCCATCTACACACTGCTTTAAATGTGTCCCAGAGATTCTGGTATGTTGTATCTTTGTTCTCATTGGTTTCAAAGAACATCTTTATTTCCGCTTTCATTTCGTTATGTACCCAGTAGTCATTCAGGAGCAGGTTGTTCAGTTTCCATGTAGTTGAGCGGTTTTGATTGAGTTTCTTAGTCCTGAGTTCTAGTTTGATTGCACTGTGGTCTGAGAGACAGTTTGTTATAATTTCTGTTCTTTTACATTTGCTGAGGAGTGCTTTACTTCCAATTATGTGGTCAATTTTGGAATAAGTGCGATGTGGTGCTGAGAAGAATGTATATTCTGTTGATTTGGGGTGGAGAGTTCTATAGATGTCTATTAGGTCCGCTTGGTGCAGAGATGAGTTCAATTCCTGGATATCCTTGTTAACTTTCTGTCTCGTTGATCTGTCTAATGTTGACAGCGGAGTGTTGAAGTCCCCCATTATTATTGTATGGGAGTCTAAGTCTCTTTGTAAGTCTCTAAGGACTTGCTTTATGAATCTGGGTGCTCCTGTATTGGGTGCATATATATTTAGGAGAGTTAGCTCTTCCTGTTGAATTGATCCCTTTACCATTATGTAATGGCCTTCTTTGTCTCTTTTGATCTTTGATGGTTTAAAGTCTGTTTTATCAGAGACTAGGATTGCAACCCCTGCTTTTTTTTGTTCTCCATTTGCTTGGTAGATCTTCCTCCATCCCTTTATTTTGAGCCTATGTATGTCTCTGCATGTGAGATGGGTCTCCTGAATACAGCAGACTGATGGGTCTTGACTCTTTATCCAGTTTGCCAGTCTGTGTCTTTTAATTGGAGCATTTAGTCCATTAACATTTAAGGTTAATATTGTTATGTGTGAACTTGATCCTGCCATTATGATATTAACTGGTTATTTTGCTCGTTAGTTGATGCAGTTTCTTCCTAGCCTCGATGGTCTTTACATTTTGCCAAGTTTTTGCGATGGCTGGTACCGGTTGTTCCTTTCCATGTTTAGGGCTTCCTTCA
Organism: Rhinopithecus roxellana; assembly: GCF_007565055.1. Lineage (NCBI taxonomy): Eukaryota > Metazoa > Chordata > Mammalia > Primates > Cercopithecidae > Rhinopithecus > Rhinopithecus roxellana. The sequence continues at coordinate 16,934,641 of NC_044555.1, forward strand.
GGGTCTCTTGTAAGGCAGGCCTGGTGGTGACAAAATCTCTAAGCATTTGCTTATCTGTAAAGGATTTTATTTCTCCTTCACTTATGAAACTTAGTTTGGCTGGATATGAAATTCTGGGTTGAAAATTCTTTTCTTTAAGAACGTTGAATATTGGCCCCCACTCTCTTCTGGCTTGTAGAGTTTCTGCCGAGAGATCTGCTGTTAGTCTGATGGGCTTCCCTTTGTGGGTGACCCGACCTTTCTCTCTGGCTGCCCTTAAGATTTTTTCCTTCATTTCAACTTTGGTGAATCTGGCAATTATGTGTCTTGGAGTTGCTCTTCTCGAGGAGTATCTTTGTGGCGTTCTCTGTATTTCCTGAATTTGAATGTTGGCCTGCCCTACTAGGTTGGGGAAGTTCTCCTGGATGATATCCTGAAGAGTGTTTTCCAACTTGGTTCCATTTTCCCCCTCACTTTCAGGCACCCCAATCAGACGTAGATTTGGTCTTTTTACGTAATCCCATACTTCTTGCAGGCTTTGCTCATTTCTTTTTCTTCTTTTTTCTTTTGGTTTCTCTTCTCGCTTCATTTCATTCATTTGATCTTCAATCGCTGATACTCTTTCTTCCAGTTGATCGAGTCGGTTACTGAAGCTTGTGCATTTGTCACGTATTTCTCGTGTCATGGTTTTCATCTCTGTCATTTCGTTTATGATCTTCTCTGCATTAATGAGTCTAGCTGTCAATTCTTCCACTCTTTTTTCAAGATTTTTAGTTTCTTTGCGCTGGGTACGTAATTCCTCCTTTAGCTCTGAGAAGTTTGATGGACTGAAGCCTTCTTCTCTCCTCTCGTCCAAGTCATTCTCTGACCAGCTTTGATCCGTTGCCGGTGATGGGCTGCGCTCCTTTGCAGGGGGAGATGCGCTCTTATTTTTTGAATTTCCAGCTTTTCTGCCCTGCTTCTTCCCCATCTTTGTGGTTTTATCTGTCTCTGGTCTTTGATGGTGGTGACGAACTGATGGGGTTTTGGTATAGGTGTCCTTCCTGTTTGATAGTTTTCCTTCTGACAGTCAGAAGGACTCTCTGTTGGTCTGTTGGAGATTGCTTGAGGTCCACTCCAGACCCTGTTTGCCTGGGTATCAGCAGCAGGGGTTGCCGAAGATAGAATATTGCTGAACAGCGAGTGTACCTGTCTGATTCTTCCTTTGGAAGTGTCCTCTCAGGGGTGTACTCCACCCTGTGAGGTGTGGGGTGTCAGACTGCCCCTAGTGGGGGATTTCTCCCAGCTAGGCTACTCAGGGGTCAGGGACACACCTGAGCAGGCAGTCTGTCCGTTCTCAGATCTCAACCTCCGCGTTGGGAGATCCACGGCTCTCCCCAAAGCTGTCAGACAGAGTCGTTCGCGTCTGCACCGGCTCCCGCTACTTCCCCTGTTGGTCTTCAGCTGTGCGCTGTCCCCAGAGGTGGAGACTACAGAGACAGGCAGGCTTCCTTGAGCTGCTGTGAGCTCCACCCAGTTCGAGCTTCCCAGCGGCTTTGTTTACCTACTTAAGCCTCAGCAATGGCGGGCGCCCCTCCCCCAGCCTCGCTGCTGCCTTGCGGATAGATCGCGGCAGACTGCTGTGTTAGCAGTGAGGGAGGCTTCGTGGGCGTGGGACCCTCCCGGCCAGGTGTGGGATATATTCTCCTGGAATGCCTGTATGCTTACAGCGCAGTATTGGGGTGGGAGTTACCCGATTTTCCAGGTGTTGTGTGTCTCAGTTCCCCTGGCTAGGAAAACGGATCCCCTTCCCCCTTGCGCTTCCAGGTGAGGCGATGCCTCGCCCTGCTTCAGCTCTCGCTGGTCAGGCTGCAGCAGCTGACCAGCACCGATTGTCCGGCACTCCCTAGTGAGATGACCCCAGTACCTCAGTTGAAAATGCAGAAATCACCGGTCTTCTGTGTCGCTCGCGCTGGGAGTTGGAGACTGGAGTTGTTCCTATTCGGCCATCTTGCTCCGCCCGAAAGAAGCTTTCTTAGAAACTTCTTGGTGATATGTGAATTCATCTCACAGAGTTACACTTATGTTTCGTGGAGCAGTCCATTAACACTGTATTTGAGGAACCTGAGAAGGGCTTCTTTGGATCGCATTGAGGCCTACGCTGATAAAGGAAATTTCATCAGTTCAAAACGTGAAAGAAGCTTTCCGAGAAACTTCTTTCTGATCAGTGAGTCCATCTCACAGACTTACAACTTAGACCTCAGGAAGCAGTTTGCTAACACTCTTTTCGTGGAAACTGCAAAATGATATTTAGGAGCCCATAGGGTCCCATGGTGAAAAAGGAAATATACTCACATAATAACTAGAGAGAAGCTTTCCGAGAAATTTCTTTCTGATGTGTGCCTTCATCACACAGAGTTCCACCCTTCCCTTCTTGGAACAGTTTGCTTACACTCTTTTCGTGGAAACTGCAAAGTGATATTTGGGAGCCCATAGGCGCCCATGGTGAAAAAGGAATTATCCTCACATAAGAACTAGAGAGAAGCTTTCTGAGACATTGCTTTCTGATGTGTGACATCATCACACAGAGTTCCACCCTTCCCTTCTTGGAACAGTTTGCTTACACTGTTGTCGTGGAATCTTCAAAGTGATGTTCGGGAGCCCATAGGAGCCCAAGGTGAAAAAAGAAGTATCCTCACATAAGAATTAGGAAGAAGCTTTCTGAGAGATTGCTTGTTGATGTGTGACTTCATCACACAGGGTTCCACACTGTCCTTCTTGGAACAGTTTGCTAACACTCTTTTCGTGGAAACTGCAAAGTGATATTTCGGAGCCCATAGGGGCCCATGGTGAGAAAGGAACTATCCTCACACAATAACTAGAAAGAAGCATTCTGAGAGATTGCTTTCTGATATGTGACTTCATCACACAGAGTTCCACCCTTCCCTTCGGGGAAGAGTTTGCTAACACTGTTGTCGTGGATTCTGCAAAGTGATATTTGGGAGAACTTAGGGGCCCACGGTGAAAAAAGAAGTATCCTCACATGAGAACTAGGGAGAAGCTTTCTGAGAGATTGCTTTCTGATGTGTGACTTCATCACACAGACTTCCACCCTTCCCTTCTTGGAACAGTTTGATAACACTATTATCATGTATTCTGCAAAGTGATATTTGGGAGCTTATTGAGGGCTATGGTGAAAAAGTATATATCCTCAGATTAAAACTGAAAAGCAGCCTTCTGAGAAACTGCATTGCCATGTGTGAATGCAACTCACAGAGTTACACGTTTCTCTTCAGTGATCAGTTTGTTAACACAGTTTTCTGGAAATCTGCAATTAGATACTTCATAGGGCAATGAAGCTTACGGTGACAAAGGAAATATCCTCAGATGAAAACTAGAAAGAAGATTTCTTAGAAACTTCTTGGTGATGTGTGAATTCATCTCACTGAGTTACACTTATGTTTCGTGGAGCAGTCCATTTAAACTGTCTTTGAGGAACCTGAGAAGGGCTTCTTTGGATCGCATTGAGGCCTACGCTGACAAAGGAAATTTCATTAGTTCAAAACGTGACAGAAGCTTTCTGAGACACTTCTTCTGCTCAGTGAGTTCATCTCCCCGACTTACAACTAAGACTTCAGGAAGCAGTTTGCTAACACTCTTTTCGTGAAAACTGAAAAGTGATATTTGGGAGCCCATAGGGGTGCATGGTGAAAAAGGAGCTATCCTCACATAATAACTAGAAAGAAGCATTCTGAGAGATTGCTTTCTGATGTGTGACTTTATCACACAGAGTTCCACCATTCCCATTTTGGAACCGTTTGCTAACACTGTTGTCGTGAGTTCTGCAAAGTGTTATTTGGGATCCCTTTGGGGCGCATGGTGAAAAAAGAATTATCCTCACATAAGAAGTAGAGAGAAGCTTTCTGAGAGATTGCTTGCTGATGTGAGACTTCATCACACAGAGTTCCACACTTTCCTTCTTGGAACAGTTTGCTAACACTCTTTTCTTGAAAATTGCAAAGTGATATTTCGGAGCCCATAGGGTCCCATGGTGAAAAAGGAAATAGCCTCACATAATAAATAGAAAGAAGCTTACTGAGAGATTGCTTTCTGATGTGTGACTTCATCACTCAGAGTTCCACTCTTCACTTTTTGGAACAGTGTGCTAACACTTTTGTCGTGGATTCTGCAAAGTGATATTTGGGAGAACTTAGGGGCCCACGGTGAAAAAAGAATTATCCTCACATAGAAACTAGGGAGAAGCTTTCTGAGAGATTGCTTTTTGATGTGTGACTTCATAACAAAGACTTCCACCCTTCCCTTCTTGGAACAGTTTGATAACACTATTATCGTGGATTCTGCAAAGGGATATTTGGGAGCTTATTCAGGGCTATGGTGAAAAAGGATATATCCTCAGATTAAAACTGAAAAGAAGCCTTCTGAGAAACTGCATTGCCATGTGTGAATGCAACTCACCGAGTTACATGTTTCTCTTCAGTGATCAGTTTGTTAACAGAGTTTTCTGGAAATCTGCAATTAGATACTTCTTAGCGCAATGATGCTTACGGTGAAAAAGGAAATATCCTCAGATGAAAACTAGAGAGAAGCTTTCTTAGAAAGTTCTTGCTGATGTATGAATTCAACTCACTGAGTTACACTTATGTTTCGTGGAGCAGTCCATTAACAATGTCTTTGAGGAACCTGAGAAGGGCTTCTTTGGAACGCATTCAGCCCTACGCTGATAAAGAAATTTTCATCAGTTCAAAACGTGAAAGAAGCTTTCTGAGTTACTTCTTCTGATCAGTGAGTTCATCTCACGGACTTACACCTTCGACCTCAGGAAGCCGTTTGCTAACACTCTTTTCGTGGAAACTGGAAAATGATATTTAGGAGCGCATAGGGGCCCATGGTGAAAAAGGAAATATCCTCACATAATTACTAGAGAGAAGCTTTCTGAGAGATTGCTTTCTGATGTGTGACTTCATCACACAGAGTTCCACACTTCCCTTGTTGGAACAGTTTCCTAACACTGTTGTCGTGGATTCTGCAAAGTGATGTTTGGGAGCCCATAGGGGGCCATAGTGAAAATGGGATTATCCTCACATAAAAACTGGAGAGAAGCTTTCTGAGAGATTGCTTTCTGATGTGTGACTTCATCACACAGAGTTCCACCCTTCTCTTCTTGGAACAGTTTGCTAACACTGTTGTCGTGTATTCTGCAAAGTGATATTTGGGAGCTCATTGAATGCTATGCTGAAAGAGGAAATATCTTCACATAAAAACTAGAGAGAAGCTTTCTGAGAGATTGCTTTCTGATATGTAACTTCATCACACAGAGTTCCACCCTTCCCTTCTTGGAACAGTTTGATCACACTATTATCGTGGATTCTGCAAAGTGATAATTCGGAGCTTATTGAGGGCTATGGTGAAAAAGGAAATATCCTCGGATTAAAACTGGAAAGAACCTTCTGAGAAACTGCATTGCCATGTGTGATTGCAACTCAGAGAGTTACACGTTTCTCTTCAGTGATCAGTTTGGCAACACAGTTTTCTGGTAATCTGCAATTAGATTCTTCATAGCGCATTGAAGCTTACGGTGACGAAATATCCTCAGAGGAAAACAGGAAAGAAGCTTTCTTAGAAACTACTTGTTGATGTATGAATTCATCTCACAGAGTTACACTTATGTTGCTTGGAGCAGTCCATTAACACTGTCTTTGAGGAACCTGAGAAGGGCTTCTTTGTATCGCATTGAGGCCTACACTGATAAAGGAACTTTCATCAGATCAAAACGTGAAAGAACCTTTCTGAGTCACTTCTTTTGATCAGTGAGTTCATCTCACGGACTTACACCTTAGCCCTCAGGAAGCAGTTTTCTAACACTCTTTTCGTGGAAAGTGCAAAGTGATATTTGGGAGCCCATAGGGGCCCATGGTGAAAAAGGAACTATCCGCACATAACAACTAGAAAGAAGCATTCTGAGAGATTGCTCTCTGATGTGTGACTTCATCACACACAGTTCCACCCTTCCCTTTTTGGAACAGTTTGCTAACACTTCTGTCGTGGAATCTTCAAAGTGATATTTGGGAGCCCATGGGGGCCCACGGTAAAAATGGATTGTCCTGACATAAGAACTAGGGAGAAGGTTTCTGGGAGATTGCTTTCTGATGTGTGACTTCATCACACAGACTTCCACCCTTCCCTTCTTGGAACAGTTTGATAACACTATTATCGTGGATTCTGCAAAGTGCTTTTGGGGAGCTTATGGAAGGCTATGGTGAAAAAGGATATATCCTCAGATTAAAACTGAAAAGAAGCCTTCTGAGAAACTGCATTGCCATGTGTGAATGCAAATCACAGAGTTACACGTTTCTCTTCAGTGATCAGTTTGTTAACACAATTTTCTGGAAATCTGCAATTAGATACTTCTTAGCGCAATGAAGCTTGCGGTGACAAAGGAAATATCCTGAGATGAAAACTAGAAAGAAGCTTTCTTAGAAACTACTTGTTGATGTATGAATTCATCTCACAGAGTTACACTTAGGTTTCGTGGAGCAGTCCATTAGCAGTGTCTTTGAGGAACCTGAGAATGGCTTCTTGGATCGCATTGAGGCCTACGCTGATAAAAGAAATTTCATCAGTTCAAAACGTGAGTGAAGGTTTCTGAGTCACTTCTTCTGATCAGTGAGTTCATCTCACGGACTTACACCTTAGAACTCAGGAAGCAGTTTGCTAACACTCTTTTCGTGGAAACTGCAAAGTGATATTTGGGAGCTCATTGAGGTCTATGGTGAAAAAGGAAATACCCTCAGTTTAAAAATGGAAAGAAGCCATCTGAGAAACTGCATTGCCATGTGTGAATCCAACTCACAGTGTTACACCTTTCTCTTTAGTGATTAGTTTGTTAATACAGTTTTCTGGAAATCTGCAATTAGATACTTCATAGCGCAATAAAGCTTACGGTGACAAAGGAAATATCCTGAGATGAAAACTAGAAAGAAGCTTTCTTCGAAACTTCTTGGTGATGTGTGAATTCATCTCACAGAGTTACACTTATGTTTCATGGCGCAGTCCATTAACACTGCCTTTGAGTAACCTGAGAAGGGCTACTTTGCATCACATTGAGGCCTACGTTGATAAAGGAAATTTCATCATTTCAAAACGTGAAAGAAGATTTCTGAGAAACTTACTTCTTCTCAGTGTGTTCATCGCACATCCTTACAACTGAGACCTCAGGAAGCAGTTTGCTAACACTCTTTTCGTGGAAACTGCAAAGTGATATTTGGGATCCCTTAGCGGCCCATGGTGAAGAAGGAGATATCCTCACATAATAACTAGAGAGAAGCTTTCTGAGAGATTGCTTTCTGATGTGTGACTTCATCACACAGAATTCCACCCTTCCATTCTTGGAAAAGTTTGCTAACACTGTTGTCGTGGATTCTGCAAAGTGATATTTGAGGGCCCATATTCGCCCATGGTGAAAAAGGAAATATCCTCATATCATAACTAGAAAGAAACTTTCTGAGAGATTGCTTTCTGATGTGTGACTTCATCACACAGAGTTTCACCCTTCCCTTTTGGAACTGTTTGCTAACACTGTTGTCATGGATTCTGCAAAGGGATATTTGGGAGCTTATTGAGTTCTATAGTGAAAAAGGAAATATCCTCAGATAAAAACTGGAAAGAAGCCTTCTGAGAAACTGCATTGCCATGTGTGAATGCAACTCACAGAGTTACACGTTTCTCTTCATTTATCAAATTGTTAACAGAGTTTTCTGGAAATCTGCAATTAGATACTTCATAGCGCAATGAAGGTTACGGTGACAAAGGAAATATCCTCAAATGAAAACTAGAATGAGGCTTTCTTAGAAACTTCTTGGTGATGTGTGAATTCATCTCACAGAGTTGCACTTATGTTTCGTGGAGCGGTCCACTAACACTGTCTTTGAGGAACCTGAGAAGGGGTTCTTTGGATCGCATTGAGGCCTACGCTGATAAAGGAAATTTCATCAGTTCAAAACGTGAAAGAAGCATTCTGAGAAACCTCTTTCCGATCAGTGAGTTCATCTTACAGACTTAAAACTTAGACCTCAGGAAGCAGTTTGCTAACACTCTTTTCGTGGAAACTGCAAAGTGATGTGTGGGAGTCCTTAGGGGCCCATGGTGAAAAAGGAAATATCCTCACATAATAAAAAGAGAGAAGCTTTCTGAGAGATTGCTTTCTGATGTCTGACTTCATCACACAGAGTTCCACCCTTCCCTTCTTGGAAGAGTTTGCTAACACCTTTGTCGTGGATTCTGCAAGGTGATATTTGGGAGCCCATAGGGGACCAGGGTGAAAAAGGAAATATCCTCACATAAAAACTAGAGAGAAGCTTTCTGGGAGATTGGTTTCTGCTATGTGACTTCATCTCACCGAGTTCCACTCTTCCCTTCTTGGAACAGTTTGCTAACACTGTTGTCGTGGATTCTGCAAAGTGATATTTGGGGGCTCATTGAGGGCTATGGTGAAAAAGGATATATCCTCAGATTAAATCGGGAAAGAAGCCTTCTGAGAAACTGCATTGCCATATGTGAATGCAACTCACAGAGTTCAACATTTCTCTTCAGTGATCAGTTTGTTATCAGTTTTCTGGAATACTGCAATTTGATACTTCATAGGGGAATGAAGCTTACGGTGACAAAGGAAATATCCTTAGATGAATACTAGAAAGACGCTTTCTTCGAAACTTCTTGGTGATGTGTGAATTCATCTCACAGAGTTACACTTATGTTACGTGAAGCAGCCCTTTAACACTGTCTTTGAGGAATCTGAGAAGGGCTTCTTTGGATCGCTTTGAGGCCTACACTGATAAAGGAAATTTCATCAGTTCAAAAGGTGAAAGAAGCTTTCTGAGAAACCTCTTTCCGATCAGTGAGTTCATCTTACAGACTTACAACTTAGACTTCATTAAGCAGTTTGCTAAGACTCTTTTCGTGGAAACTGCAAAGTGATATTTGGGAGCCCGTAGGGGCCCATGGTGAAAAAGGAAATATCCTCACATAATAACTAGAGAGAAGCTATCTGAGAGATTGCTTTCTGATGTGTGACTTCATCACACAGAGTTCCCCCCTTCCGTTCTTGGAACAGTTTGCTAACACTGTTGTCGTGTATTCTTCAAAGTGATATTTGGGGGCCCCTAGGGGCCCATGGTGAAAAAGGAAGTATCCTCACATAAAAACTAGAGAGAAGCTTTCTGAGAGATTGCTTTGTGATATATGACTTCATCACACAGAGTTCCACCCTTCCCTTCTTGGAACCGTTTGCTAACACTGTTGTCGTGGATTCCGCAAAGTGATATTTGGGAGCCCATCGGGGCCCATGGTGAAAAAGGAAATATCCTCACATAATTACTAGAGTGAAGCTTTCTGAGAGATTGCTTTCTGATATGTGACTTCATCACACAGAGTTCCACCCTTCCCTTCTTGGAACAGTTTGATAACATTGTTGTCGTGGATTCTGCAAAGTGGTATTTTGGAGTTCGTTGAGGGCTATGGTGAAAAAGGATATATCCTCAGATTAAAACTGTAAGGAAACCTTCTGAGTAACTGCATTGCCATGTGTGAATGCAACTCACAGAGTTACCCATTTCTCTTCAGTGATCAGTTGGTTAACACAGTTTTCTGGAAATCTGCAATTAGATACTTATTAGCGCAATGATGCTTACGGTGAAAAAGGACATATCCTCAGAGGAAAACTAGAAAGAAGCTTTCTTAGAAACTACTTGTTGATGTGTGAATTCATCTCACAGAGTTACACTTATGTTTCGTGGAGCAGCCCATTAACACTGTCTTTGAGGAACCTAAGCAGGGCTTCTTTGGATCGCATTGAGGCCTACGCTGATAAAGGATATTTCATCAGTTCAAATCGTGAAAGAAGCTTTCTGAGAATCTTCTTTCTGATCAGTGGGTTCATCTCACAGACTTACAACTTAGAACTCTGGAAGCAGTTTGCTAACACTCTTTTCGTGGAAACTACAAGGTGATATTTGCGAGCCCTTAGGGGCCCATGTTGAAAAAGGAATTATCCTCACATAATAACTAGAGAGAAGCTTTGTGAGAGATTGCTTTCTGATGTGTGATTTCATAACACAGAGTTCCACCTTTCCCTTCTTGTAACAGTTTGATAACACTGTTGTCGTGGATTCTGCAAGGTGATATTTGGGAGCTCAATGAGGGCTATGGTGAAAAAGGGATATATCCTCAGATTAAAACTGGAAAGAAACCTTCTGAGAAACTGCATTGCCATGTGTGAATGCAACTCACAGAGTTACCCATTTCTCTTCAGTGATCAGTCTGTTAACACAGTTTTCTGGAAATCTGCAATTAGATACTTCATAGCGCAATGAAGCTTACGGTGACAAAGGAAATATCCTCAGATGAAAACTGGAAAGAAGCGTTGTTAGAAACGTCTTGGTGGTGTGTGAATTTATCTCACAGAGTTAGACTTATGTTTCGTGGAGGAGTCCATTAACACTGTCTTTTAGGAACCTGAGAAGGTCTTCTTTGGATCGCATTGAGGCCTATGCTGATAAAGGAAATTTCATCAGTTCAAAACGTGAAAGAAGCTTTCTGAGAAACTTCTTTCTGATCAGTGAGTTCATCTCACAGAGTTACAAGCTATGCCTCAAGAAGCAGTTTGCTAACACTCTTTTCGTGGAAACTGCAAAGTGATATTTGTGAGCCCATAGGGGCCCATGGTGAAAATGTAAATATCCTCATATAAAAACGAGAGAGAAGCTTTCTGAGAGATTGCTTTCGGATATGTGACTTCATCACACAGAGTTCCACCCTTCCCTTCTTGGAACAGTTTGATAACAATCTTTTCGTGGATTCTGCAAAGTAATATTTGGGAGCACATTGAGGTCTATGGCGAAAAAGGAAATATCCTCAGATGAAAACTGTAAAGAAGCCTTCTGAGAAACTGCATTGCCATGTGGGAATGCAACTCACAGAGTTACACGTTTCTCTTCAGTGATCAGTTTGTTATCACAGTTTTCTGGAAATCTGCAATTTGATACTTCATAGCGGAATGAAGCTTACGGTGACAAAGGAAATATCCTCAATGAAAACTAGAAAGACGCTTTCTTAGAAACTTCTTGGTGATGTGTGAATTCATCTCACAGAGTTACACTTATATTACATGGAGCAGCCCATTAACACTTTTTTTGAGGAACCTGAGAAGGGCTTCTTTGTATCGCATTGAGGCCTACGCTGATAAAGGAAATTTCATGAGTTCAAAACGTGAAACAAGCTTTCTGAGACACTTCTTCTGATTAGTGAGTTCATCTCACAGACTTATAACTTAGCCCTCAGGAAGCAGTTTGCTAGCAGTCTTTTCGTGGAAACTGCAAAGTGATATTTGTGAGCCCATAGGGGCCCATGGTGAAAATGTAAATATCCTCATATAAAAACGAGAGAGAAGCTTTCTGAGAGATTGCTTTCGGATATGTGACTTCATCACACAGAGTTCCACCCTTCCCTTCTTGGAACAGTTTGATAACAATCTTTTCGTGGATTCTGCAAAGTAATATTTGGGAGCTCATTGAGGTCTATGGCGAAAAAGGAAATATCCTCAGATGAAAACTGTAAAGAAGCCTTCTGAGAAACTGCATTGCCATGTGTGAATGCAACTCACAGAGTTACACGTTTCTCTTCAGTGATCAGTTTGTTATCACAGTTTTCTGGAAATCTGCAATTTGATACTTCATAGCGGAATGAAGCTTACGGTGACAAAGGAAATATCCTCAATGAAAACTAGAAAGACGCTTTCTTAGAAACTTCTTGGTGATGTGTGAATTCATCTCACGGAGTTACACTTATGTTACGTGGAGCAGCCCATTAACACTGTCCTTGAGGAACCTGAGAAGGGCTTCTTTGGATCGCATTGAGGCCTACGCTGATAAAGGATATTTCATCAGTTCAAATCGTGAAAGAAACTTTCTGAGAATCTTCTTTCTGATCAGTGGGTTCATCTCACAGACTTACAACTTAGACCTCAGGAAGCAGTTCGCTAACACTCTTTTCATGGAAACTGCAAAGTGATATTTGCGAGCCCTTAGGGGCCCATGTTGAAAAAGTAATTATCCTCACATAATAACTAGAGAGAAGCTTTGTGAGAGATTGCTTTCTGTTGTGTGATTTCATAACACAGAGTTGCACCTTTCCCTTCTTGGAACAGTTTGATAACAATGTTGTCGTGGATTCTGCAAGGTGATATTTGGGAGCTCAAAGAGGGCTATGGTGAGAATGGATATATCCTCAGATTAAAACTGGAAAGATACCTTCTGAGAAACTGCATTGCCATGTGTGAATGCAACTCACAGAGTTACCCGTTTCTCTTCAGTGATCAGTTTGTTAACACAGTTTTCTGGAAATCTGCAATTAGATACTTCATAGCGCAATGAAGCTTACGGTGACAAAGGAAATATCCTCAGATGAAAACTAGAAAGAAGCGTTTTTAGAAACGTCTTGGTGGTGTGTGAATTCATCTCACAGAGTTAGACTTATGTTTCGTGGAGCATTCCACTAACACTGTCTTTGAGGAAACTGAGAGGGGCTTCCTTGGATCGCATTGAAGCCTACGTTGATAACGGAAATTTCGTCAGTTCAAAACATAAGACATGCTTTCTGAGAAACTTCTTTGTGCTCAGTGAGTTCTTCTCACAGACTTACAACACAGACCTCAGGAAGCAGTTTGCTAACACCATTTTCATGGAAACTGCAAAGTGATATTTGGGAGCCCATAGGGTTCCACGGTGAAAAAGGATATATCCTCACATAGTAACTAGGGAGAAGCTTTCTGAGAGATTGCTTTCTGCTGTGTGACTTCATCACACAGAGTTCCACCCTTCCCTTCTTGGAACAGTTTGCTTACACTGTTGTCGTGGATTCTGCAAAGTGATATTTGGGAGCTCCTTGAGGGCTATGGTGAAAAAGGAAATATCCTCAGATTAAAACTGGAAAGAAGCCTTCTGAGAAACTGCATTGCCATGTGTGAATGCAACTCACAGTGTTACACGTTTCTCTTCAGTGATCAGTTTGTTAACACAGTTTTCTGGAAATCTGCAATTAGATACTTCATAGCGCAATGAAGCTTACGGTGACAAAAGAAATATCCTCAGATGAAAACTAGAAAGAAGCTTTCTTAGAAACTTCTTTTTGGTGTGTGAATTCATCTCACAGAGTTACCCTTATGTGTCGTGGAGCAGTCCATTAACACTGTCTTTGAGGAAACTGAGAAGGGCTTCTTTGGATCGCATTGAGGCCTACGCTGATAAAGGAAATTTCATGAGTTCAAAACGTGAAAGAAGCTTTCTGAGACACTTCTTCTGATTAGTGAGTTCATCTCACTGACTTACAATTAGCCCTCCTGAAGCAGTTTGCTAGCACTCTTTTCGTGGAAATTGCAAAGTGATATTTGGGAACCCATAGGGGCCCATGGTGAAAAAGGAACTATCCGCACATAACAACTAGAAAGAAGCATTCTGAGAGATTGCTTTCTGATGTGTGACTTCATCACACAGAGTTCCACCCTTCCCTTCTTGGAACAGTTTGCTAACACTTTTGTCGTGGAATCTCAAAAGTGATATTTGGGAGCCCATAGGGGCTCACGGTGAAAAAAGAAGGATCCTCACCTAAGAACTAGGGAGAAGCTTTCTGAGAGATTGCTTGCTGATGTGTGACTTCATCACACAGAGTTCCACACTTTCCTTCTTGAAACAGTTTGCTAACACTCTTTTCGTGAAAACTGCAAAGTGATATTTTGGCGCCCATAGGGTCCCATGGTGAAAAAAGAAATAGCCTCACTTAATAACTAGAAAGAAGCTTTCTGAGAGATTGCTTTCTGATGTGTGACTTCATCACACAGAGTTCCACCCTTCCCTTCTTGGAAAAGTTTGCTAACACTGTTGTCGTGGATTCTGCAAAGTGATATTTTGGAGCTCTTTGAGGGCTATAGTGAAAAAGGAAATATCCTCAGATAAAAACTTGAAAGAAGCCTTCTGAGAAACTGCATTGCCATGTGTGAATGCAACTCACAGAGTTACACGTTTCTCTTCAGTGATCAGTTTGTTAACACAGTTTTCTGGAAATCTGCAATTAGATACTTCATAGCGCGATGAAGCTTACGGTGACAAAGGAAATACCCTCAGATGAAAACTAGAAAGAAGCTTTCTTAGAAACTTCTTGGTGATGTGTGAATTCATCTCACAGAGTTACACTTATGTTTCGTGGAGTAGTCCATTAACACTGTCTTTGAGGAACCTGAAAAGGGCTTCTTTGGATCGCATTGAGGCCTATGCTGATAAAGGAAATATCCCCAGTTCAAAACCTGAAAGAAGCTTTCTGAGAAACTTCTTTCCGCTCAGTGGGTTTCTCTCACAGACTTACAATGTAGACCTCCGGAAGCAGTTTGCTAACACTCTTTTCATGGAAACTGCAAAGTGATATTTGGGATCCCATTGGGACCCATGGTGAAAAAGGAAATATCCTCACATAAGAACAAGCAAGAAGCTTTCTGAGATATTGCTTTCTGATGTGTGACTTCATCACACAGAGTTCCACCTTTCCCTTCTTGGAACTGTTTGCTAACACGGTTGTCATGGATTCTGCAAAGTGATATTTGGGAGCTCGTTGAGGGCTATAGTGAAAAAGGAAATATCCTCAATAAAAACTCGAAAGAAGCCTTCTGAGAAACTGCATTGCCATATATGATTGCAACTCAAAGAGATACATGTTTCTCTTCAGTGATCAGTTTGTTACCACAGTTTTCTGGAAATCTGCAATTAGATACTTCATAGCGCATTGAAGCTTATGGTGACAAAGGAAATATCCTACGATGAAAACAAGAAAGAAGCTTTCTAGAAACTTCTAGGTGATGTGTGAGTTCATCTCACAGAGTTACACTTATGTTTGGTGGAGCAGTCCATTAACACTGTCTTTGAGGAAACTGAGAAGGGCATCTTTGGAACGCATTGAGGCCTACGTTGATAAAGGAAATTCCATCAGTTCAAAACGTGAATGAAGCTTTCTGAGAAACTTCTTCCTGCTCAGTGAGTTCATCTCACCGACTTACAACATAGACCTCAGGAAGCAGTTTGCTAACACTGTTTTCGTGAAAACTGCAAAGTGATATTTGCGAGCCCATAGGGGCCCATCGTGAAAAGGGAAATATCCTCACATAATAAGGAGTGAGAAGCTTTCTGAGAGATTGCTTTCTGATGTTTGACTTCATCACACAAAGTTCCACCCTTCTCTTCGTGGAGCAGTTTGCTAACACTGTTGTCGTGGATTCTGCAAAGTGATATTTGGGAGCCCATAGGGGCCCAAGGTTAAAAAAGATGTGTCCTTACATAACAACCGGAGAGAAGCTTTCTGAGAGATTGCTTTCTGATATGTGACTTCATCACACAGAGTTCCATCCTTCCCTTCTCGGAACAGTTTGCTAACACTGTTGTCGTGGTTTCTGCAAAGTGATATTTGGGAGCTCATAGAGGGCTATTGTGAAAAAGGAAATATCCTCAGATTATAACTGGAAAGAAGCCTTCTGAGAAACTGCATTGCCATGTGTGAATGCAACTCACAGAGTTACACGTTTCTCTTCAGTGATCAGTTTGTTAACACAGTTTTCTGGAAATCTGCAATTAGATACTTCATAGCGCGATGAAGCTTACGGTGACAAAGGAAATATCCTCAGATGAAAACTAGAAAGAAGCTTTCTTAGAAACTTCTTGGTGATGTGTGAATTCATCTCCCAGAGTTACACTTATGTTTCATGGAGCAGTCCATTAACACTGTCTTTGAGGAACCTGAGAAGGGCTTCTTTGGATCGCATTGACGCCTACGCTGATAAAGGAAATTTCATCAGTTCAAAACGTGAAAGAAACTTTCTGAGAAACTTATTTCTGCTCAGTGGGATCACCTCACAGACTTACAACATAGACCTCAGGAAGCAGTTTGCTAACACTCTTTTCGTGGAAATTGCAAAGTGATATTTGGGAGCCTATAGGGGCCCATGGTGCAAAAGGAAATATCCTCACATAAGAACTAGAGAGAAGATTTCTGAGAGATTGCTTTCTGATGTGTGACTTCATCACACAGAGTTCCACCCTTCCCTTCTTGGAACAGTTTGCTAACACTGTTGTCGTGGATTCTGCAAAGTGATATTTGGGAGCTCATTGAGGGCTATGGTGAAAAAGGAAATATGCTCAGATTAAAACGTGAAAGAAGCCTTCTGAGAAACTGCATTGCCATGTGTGAAATGCAACTCACAGTATTACACGTTTCTCTTCAGTGATCAGTTTGTTAACACAGTTTTCTGGAAATCTGCAATTAGATACTTCATAGTGTAATGAAGCTTACGGTGACAAAGGAAATATCCTCAGATGAAAACTAGAAAGAAGCTTTCTTAGAAACTTCTTGGTGATGTGTGAATTCATCTCACAGAGTTACACTTATGTTTCGTGGAGCAGTCCATTAACACTGTCTTTGAGGAACCTGAGAAGGCCTTCTTTGGATCGCATTGAGGCCTACGTTGATAAAGGAAATTTCATCAGTTCAAAACGTGAAGAAAGTTTTCTGAGAAACTTCTTTCTGATCAGTGAGTTCATCTCACAGTCTTACAACATAGACCTCAGGAAGCAGTTTGCTAACACTCTTTTTGTGGAAATTGCAAAGTGATATTTGGGAGCCCCCAGGGGCCCATGGTGAAAAAGGAACTATCATCACATAATAACTAGAGAGAAGCTTTCTGAGAGATTGCTTTCTGATGTGTGACTTCATCACACAGAGTTCCACCCTTGCCTTCTTGGAACCTTTTGCTAACTCTGTTGTCGTGGATTCTGCAAAGTGATATTTGGGAGCCCATACTCGCCCATGGTGAAAAAGGAAATATCCCACATTATAACTAGAGAGAAGATTTCTGAGAGATTACTTTCTGATGTGTGATTTCATCACACAGAATTCCACCCTTCCCTTCTTGGAACAGTTTGCTAACACTGTTGTCATGGATTCTGCAAAGTGATAATTGGGAGCTCATTGAGGGCTATGGTGAAAAAGGAAATAACCTCACATAAAAACTGGAAAGAAGCTTTCTGAGAAACTGCACTGCCATGTGTGAATGCAACTCATAGAGTTACACGTTTCTCTTCAGTGATCAGATTGTTAACACAGTTTTTTAGAAATCTGCATTTAGATACTTCATAGCGCAATGAAGCTTACAGTGACAAAGGAAATATCCTCAGATGAAAACTAGTAAGAAGCATTCTTAGAAACTTCTTCGTGATGTGTGAATTCATCTCA
This sequence comes from Rhinopithecus roxellana, assembly GCF_007565055.1. NCBI lineage: Eukaryota > Metazoa > Chordata > Mammalia > Primates > Cercopithecidae > Rhinopithecus > Rhinopithecus roxellana. The sequence continues at coordinate 16,951,939 of NC_044555.1, forward strand.
CAGAGTGACACTTATGTTTCGTGGAGCAGTCCACCAACCCTGTTCTTGAGGAAACTGAGAAGGGCTTCTTTGGATCTCATTGAGGCCTACGTTGATAAAGGAAATTTCATCAGTTCAAAACGTGAAAGCAGCTTTCTGAGAAACTTCTTTCTGCTCAGTGAGTTCATCTCACATCCTTACAACTGAGACCTCAGGAAGCAGTTTGCTAACACTCTTTTCGTGGAAACAGCAAAGTGATATTTGGGATCCCTTAGCGGCCCATGGTGAAAAAGGAAATATCCTCACATAATAACTAGAGAGAAGCTTTCTGAGAGATTGCTTTCTGATGTGTGACTTCATCACACAGAATTCCACCCTTCCATTCTTGGAAAAGTTTGCTAACACTGTGGTCGTGGATTCTGCAAAGTGATATTTGGGGGCCCATATTCGCCCATGGTGAAAAAGGAAATATCCTCATATAATAAATAGAAAGAAACTTTCTGAGAGATTGCTTTCTGATGTGTGACTTCATCACACAGAGTTTCACACTTCCCTTTTGGAACTGTTTGCTAACACTGTTGTCGTGGATTCTGCAAAGGGATATTTGGGAGCTTATTGAGTTCTATAGTGAAAAAGGAAATATCCTCAGATAAAAACTGGAAAGAAGCCTTCTGAGAAACTGCATTGCCATGTGTGAATGCAACTCACAGAGTTACACGTTTCTCTTCATTTATCAAATTGTTAACAGAGTTTTCTGGAAATCTGCAATTAGATACTTCATAGCGGAATGAAGGTTACGGTGACAAAGGAAATATTCTCAAATGAAAACTAGAATGAAGCTTTCTTAGAAACTTCTTGGTGATGTGTGAATTCATCTCACAGAGTTACACTGATGTTTCGTGCAGCAGTCCATTAACACTGTCTTTGAGGAACCTGAGAAGGGCTTCTTTGGATCGCATTGAGGCCTACACTGATAAAGGAAATTTCATAAATTCAAAACGTGAAAGAATCTTTCTAAGAAACTTCTTTCTGATCGGTGTGTTTATCTAACAGGCTTACAACTTAGACTTCAGGAATCAGTTTGCTAACACTCTTTTTGTGGAAACTGCAAAGCGATATTTGGGAGCCCACAGGGGCCCATGGTGAAAAAGGAAATATCCTCACATAATAACTAGAGAGAAGCTTTCTGAGAGATTGCTTTCTGATGTGTAACTTCATCACACCGAGTTCCACCCTTCCCTTGTTTGAAAAGTTGGCTAACACTGTTGTCGTGGATTCTGCAAAGTGATATTTGGGAGCTCATTGAGGGCTATGGTGAAAAAGGAAATATCCTCAGATTAAAACTGGAAAGAAGCCTTCTGAGAAACTGCATTACCATGTGTGAATGCAACTCACAGAGTTAAACGATTCTCTTCATTGATCAGTTTGTTAACACAGTTTTCTGGAAATCTGCAATTAGATACTTCATAGCACAATGAAGCTTACGGTGACAAAGGAAATATCCTCAGATGAAAACTAGAAAGAAGTTTTCTTGGAAACTTCTTGGTGATATGTGAATACATCTCACAGAGTTACTTATGTTTCATGGAGCAGTCCATTAACACTGTGTTTGAGGAAACTGAGAAGGGCTTTTTTGGATCGCATTGAAGCCTAAACTGATAAAGGAAATATCATCAGTTGAAAACGTGAAAGAACCTTTCTGAGAAACTTCTTTATGCTCAGTGGGTTCATCTCACAGACTTACAACATAGACCTCAGGAAGCTGTTTGCTAACACTCTTTTCGTGGAAATTGCAAAGTGATATTTGGGAGCCCATAGGTGCCCATGGTGAAAAAGGAAATATCCTCACATAATAATTAGAGAGAAGCTTTCTGAGAGATTGCTTTCTAATGTGTGACTTCATCACACAGAGTTCCACCCTTCCCTTCTTGGAACAGTTTGCTAACACTATTGTCGTGGATTCTGGAAAGTGATGTTTGGGAACTCATTGAGGGCTATAGAGAAAAAGCAAATATCCTCAGAGGAAAACTAGAAAGAAGCTTTCTTAGAAACTACTTGTTGATGTATGAATTCATCTCACAGAGTTACACTTATGTTTCGTGGAGCAGTCCATTAACACTGTCTTTGAGGAACCTGAGAAGGACTTCTTTGGATAGCATTGAGGCCTTCGCTGATAAAGGAAATTTCATCAGTTCAAAACGTGAAAGAATCTTTCTGAGAACCTTCTTGCTGATCAGTGAGTTCATCTCACAGACTTACAACACAGACCTCAGGAAGCAGTTTGCTAACACTCTTTTCGTGGAATCTGCAAAGTGATATTTGGGAGCCCTTAGGGACCCATGGTGAAAAAGGAAATACCCTCACCTAAAAACTAGAGGGAAGCTTTCTCAAAGATTGCTTTCTGATGTGTGACCTCATCACACAGACTTCCACCCTTCCCTTCTTGGAACAGGTTGCTAACACTGTTGTCTTGGTTTCTGCAAAGTGATGCTTGGGAGCTCATAGGGACCCATGGTGAAAAAGGAAATATCCTCACATAATAACTAGAGAGAAGCTTTCTGAGAGATTGCTTTCTGATGTGTGATTTCATCGCATAGAGTTCCACCCTTCCCTTCTTGGAACAGTTTGCTAACACTGTTGTCTTGTTTTCTGTAAATTGATATTTGGGAGCTCATTGAGGGCTATGGTGAAAATGGAAATATCGTCCGATCAAAACTGGAAAGAAGCCTTCTGAGAAACTGCAGTGCCATGTGTCAATGCAACTCACAGAGTTGCACGATTCTCTTCAGTGATCAGTTTGCTAACACAGTTTTCTGGAAATCTGGAATGGGATACTTCTTAGCGCAATGAAGTTTTCTGTGACAAAGGAAATATCCTTAGATGAAAACTAGAAAGAAATTTTCTTAGAAACTTCTTGGTGATGTGTGAATTCATCTCAGAGAGGTACACTTACGTTTCATGGAGCAGTCCATTAACACGGTCTTTTAGGAACCTGAGAAGGGCTTCTTTGGATCGCATTGAAGCCTATGCTGATGAAGGAAATATCTTCAGTTCGAAACGTGAAAAAAGCTTTCTGAGAAACGTCTTTCTCATCTATGAATTCATCCCACAGAGTTACACCTTAGACCGCAGGAAGCAGCTTCCTAACTCTCTTTTCGTGGAATCTGCAAAGTGATATTTGGGAGCCCATAGGGGCCCATGGTGAAAAAGGAAATATCCTCAGATGATAACTAGAGAGAAGCTTTCTGAGAGATTGCTGTCTGATGTGTGACTTCACCACACAGAGTTCCTCCCTTCCCTTCATGGAAAAGTTTGCTAACACTGTTGTTCTGGATTCTGCAAAGTGATATTTGGGAGCTCATTGAGGTTATGGTGAAAAGGGAAATACACTCACATCAAAACTGGAAGGAAGCTTTCTGAGGAACTGCATTGCCATATGTCAATGCAACTCACAGAGTTACACGATTCTCTTCAGTGATCAGTTTGCTAACACTGTTTTCTGGAAATCTGCAATGGAATAATTCTTAGGGTAATGAAGCTTATGCTGACAAAGGAAATACCCTCAGAGGAAAACTAGAAAGAAACTTTCTTAGACACTTCTTGGTTATGGGTGAATTCATCTCACAGAGGTACACTTATGTTTCTTGGAGCAGTCCATTAACAATGTCTTTGAGGAAACTGAGAAGGGCTTCTTTGGACGGAATTGAGCCCTACACTGATAAAGGAAATATCATCAGTTCAAAACGTGAAAGAAGCTTTCTGAGAAACTTCTTTCTGATCTGTGAATTCATCTCATAAAGTTACACCTTAGACGTCAGGAAGCAGTTTGCTAACACTCGTTTTGTGGAAACTGCAAAGTGATATTTGGGAGCCCTTGGGCGCCCATGGTGAAAAACGAAATATCCTCAGATAACAACTAGAGAGAAGCTTTCTGAGAGATTGCTTTCTGATGTGTGACTTCATCACACAGAGTTCCACCCTTCCCTTCTTGGAACAGTTTGCTAACACTGTTGTCGTGGATTCTGTAAAGTCATGTTTGGGAGCTCATTCAGGGCAACGATGAAAAAGGAAGTATCCTCAGATCAAAACTGAAAATAAGCCTTCTGAAAAACTGCATTGCCATGTGTGAATGCAACTCAAGGAGTTACACGTTTCTCTTCAGTGATCAGTTTGCTAACACAGTGTTCTGGAAATCTGCACTTAGATACTTCTTAGCGCAATGAAACTTACGGTGACAAAGGAAATATTCTCAGATGAAAACTAGAAGGAAGCTTTCTTAGATACTTCTTGGTGATATGTGAATTCATTTCACAGAGTTACACTTATGTTTCATGAAGCAGTCCATTAACACTGTCTTGAGGAACCTGAGAAGGGCTTCTTTGGATCGTATTGAGACCTAGGCTGATAAAGGAAATATCATCAGTTCAAAACGTGAAAGAAGCTTTCTAAGAAATTTCTTTGTGATCTGTGATTTCATCCCACAGATTTACAACTTAGACCTCAGGAAGCACTTTGCTGTCACTCTTTTGGTGGAATCTGCAAAGTGATATATGGGAGCCCATTGGGGCCCATGGTGAAAAAGGAAGTATCCTTCGATAATAACTTGAGAGAACCTTTCTGAGAGATTGCTTCCTGATGTGTGACTTCATCACACAGAGTTCCACCCTTCGCTTCTTGGAACAGTTTACTAACACTGTTGTCGTGGGTTCTGCAAAGTGATGTCTGGGAGCTCATTGAGGGCAATGGTGAAAAAGAAATATCCTGAGATCAAAACTGGAAAAAAGCCTTCTGAGAAACTGCATTGCCATGTGTAAATGCAACTCACAGAGTTACACGTTTTATTCAGTGCTCAGTTTCCTAACACTGTTTTCTGGAAATCTGCTATTAAATACTTCTCAGCACAATGAAGCTTACGGTGACAAAGGAAATATCCTCAGATGAAAACTAGAAAGTAGCTTTCTTAGAAACTTCTTGACGATGTGTGAATTCATCTCACAGAGTTCCACTTACTGGAGCAGTCCATTAACAGTGTCTTTGAGGAACCTGAGAAGGGCTTCTTTGGATCGTATTTAGGCCTACGCTGATAAAGAAAATATCACCAGTTCAAAACGTGAAAGAAGCTTTCTGAGAAACTTCTTTCTGATCTGTGAATTCATCTCACAGAGTTACACCTTAGACCTCAGGAAGCAGTTTGCTAACACTCTTTTCGTGGAATCTGCAAAGAGACATTTCGCAGCCCATAGGGGCCAATTGTGAAAAAGGAAATATCCTCAGTTAATAACAAGAGGGAAGCTTTCTGAGAGATTGATTTCTGATGTGTGACTTCATCACACAGAGTTCCACCCTTACCTTCTTGGAACAGTTTGCTAACCCAGTTGTCGTGGATTCTGCAAAGTGATATTTGGCGGCTCATTGAGGGCTATGGCGGAGAAGGAAATATCCTCAGATCAAAACTGGAAAGAAGCCTTCTGAGTACCTGCATTGCCACGTGCTAATGCAACGCACAGAGTTAAACATTTCTCTTCAGTGATCAGTTTGCTAACACAGTTTTCTGGAAATCTGCAATTAGATACTTCTTAGCGTAATGAAGCTTACGGTGACAGAGGATATATCCTCAGATGAAAACTAGAACGAAGCTTTCTTAGATTCTTCTTGGTGATGTGTGAATTCATCTCACAGAGATACACTTATGTTTCGTGTAGCAGTGCATTAACACTGTCATTGAAGAACCTGAGAAGGGCTTCTTTGGATCGTATAGAGACCTATGCTGATAAAGGAAATATCATCAGTTCAAAACGTGAAAGAATCTTTCTGGGAAACTTCTTTTTGAGCTGTGAATTCATCTCACAGTGTTACAACTTAGACCTCAGGAAGGAGGTTGCTTACACTCTTGTCGTGGAATCTGCAAAGTTATATTTGGGAGCTCATTGAGGGCTATGGTGAAAAAGGAAATATCCTCAGATCAAAACTGGAAAGAATCCTTCTGAGAAACTGCATTGCAATGTGTGAATGCAGCTCGCAGATTTACACGTTTCTCTTCTGTGATTAGTTTGCTGACACAGTTTTCTTGAAATCTGCAATTTGATACTTCTTAGCGCAGTGAAGCTTACGGTGACAAAGGAAATATCCTCAAATGAGAACTAGAAAGAAGTTTTCTTAGAAACTTCTTGGTGATGTGTGAATTCATCTCACAGAGTTACACTTACTTTTCGTGGAGCAGTCCATTATCACTGTCTTTGAGGAACCTGAGAAGGGCTCCTTTGGATCGTATTGAGGGCTACGCTGATAAAGGAAATATCATCAGTTTAAAACGTGAAAGAAGGTTTCTTTTTTTATTATTATTATACTTTAAGTTCTAGGGTACATGTGCATGACGTGCAGGTTTGTTACATATGTATACTTGTGCCATGTTGGTGTGCTGAACCCCTCAACTCGTCAGCACCCATCAAGTCGTCATTTATATCATGTATAACGCCCAATGCAATTCCTTCCCCCTCCCCCCTCCCCATGATAGGCCCCAGTGTGTGACTTCCCCTTCCCGAGTCCAAGTTTCCTCATTGTTCAGTTCCACCTATGAGTGAGAACATGCGGTGTTTGGTTTTCTCTTCTTGTGATAGTTTGCTAAGAATGATGGTTTCCAGCTGCATCCATGTCCCTACAAAGGATGCAAACTCATCCTTTTTTATGGCTGCATAGTATTCCATGGTGTATATGTGCCACATTTTCTTAATCCAGGCTGTCACAGATGGACATTTGGGTTGATTCCAAGTCTTTGCTATTGTGAATAGTGCCGCAATAAACATACGTGTGCATGTGTCTTTGTAGTAGAATAATTTATAATCCTTTGGGTATATACCCAGTAGTGGGATGGCTGGGTCATATGGTACATCTAATTCTAGATCCTTGAGGAATTACCATACTGTTTTCCATAATGGTTGAACTAGTTTACAATCCCACCAACAGTGTTAAAGTGTTCCTATTTCTCCACATCCTCTCCAACACCTGTTGTTTCCTGATATTTGAATGATTGCCATTCTAACTGGTGTGAGATGGTATCTCATTGTGTTTTTGATTTGCGTTTCTCTGATGGCGAGTGATGATGAGCATTTTTTCATGTGACTGTTGGCTGTATGAAAGTCTTCTTTTGAGAAATGTCTGTTCATATGCTTTGCCCACTTTTTGATGGGGTTGTTTGTTTTGTTCTTGTACATTTGTTTGAGTTCTTTGTAGATTCTGGATATTAGCCCTCTGTCAGATGAGTAGGTTGCAAAAATTTTCTCCCATTCTGTAGGTTGCCTGTTCACTCTGATGGTAGTTTCTTTTGCTGTGAAGAAGCTCTTTAGTTTAATTAGATCCCATTTGTCAATTTTGGCTTTTGCTGCCGTTGCTTTTGGTGTTTCAGACATGAAGTCCTTGCCCATGCCTATGTCCTGAATGGTACTACCTAGAGTTTCTTCTAGGGTTTTTATGGTATTAGGTCTAACATTTAAGTCTCTAATCCATCTTGAATTAATCTTCATATAAGGAGTAAGAAAGGGATCCAGTTTCAGCTTTCTCCTTATGGCTAGCCAATTTTCCCAGCACCATTTATTAAATAGGGAATGCTTTCCCCATTTCTTGTTTCTCTCAGGTTTGTCAAAGATCAGATGGCTGTAGATGTGTGGTATTACTTCTGAGGACTCTGTTCTGTTCCATTGGTCTATATCTCTGTTTTGGTACCAGTACCATGCTGCTGTGGTTACTGTAGCCTTGTAGTGTAGTTTGAAGTCAGGTAGCATGACGCCTCCACCTTTGTCCTTTTGACTCTCTGCTTGCCTGTTACTGGTGTATAAGAATGCTTGTGATTTTTGCACATTAATTTTGTATCCTGAGACTTTGCTGAAGTTGCTTATCAGCTTATGGAGATTTTGGGCTGAGACAGTGGGGTTTTCTAAATATACAATCATGTCATCTGCAAATAGGGACAATTTGACTTCTTCTTTTCCTAACTGGATACCCTTGATTTCTTTCTCTTGCCTGATTGCCCTAGCCAGAACTTCCAACACTATGTTGAATAGGAGTGGTGAGAGAGGGCATCCCTGTCTTGTGCCAGTTTTCAAGGGGAATTTCTCCAGTTTTTGCCCATTCAGTATGATATTAGCTGTGGGTTTGTCATAAGTAGCTCTTATTGTTTTGAGGTACGTTCCATCAATACCGAATTTATTGAGCGTTTTTAGCATGAAGGGCTGTTGAATTTTTCAAAAGCCTTTTCTGCATCTATTGAGATAATCATGTGGTTCTTGTCTTTGGTTCTGTTTATATGCTTGATTACGTTTATTGATTTGCGAATGTTGAACCAGCCTTGCATCCCAGGGATGAAGCCCACTTGTTCATGGTGGATAAGCTTTTTGATGTGCTGCTGAATCCGGTTTGCCAGTATTTTATTGAGAATTTTTGCATCAATGTTCATCAGGGATATTGGTCTAAAATTCTCTTTTTTTGTTGTGTCTCTGCCAGGCTTTGGTATCAGGATGATGTTGGCCTCATAAAATGAGTTAGGGAGGATTCCCTCTTTTTCTATTGACTGGAATAGTTTCAGAATGAATGGTACCAGCTCCTCCTTGTACCTCTGGTAGAATTCAGCTGTGAATCCATCTGGTCCTGGACTTTTTTTGGTGGGTAGGCTATTAATTGTTGCCTCAATTTCAGAGCGTACTATTGGTCTCTTCCGGGATTCAACTTCTTCCTGGTTTAGTCTTGGAAGAGTGTAAGTGTCCAGGAAATTATCCATTTCTTCTAGATTTTCTAGTTGATTAGCGTAGAGGTGTTTATAGTATTCTCTGATGGTAGTTTGTATTTCTGTGGTGTCGGTGGTGATATCCCATTTATCATTTTTTATTGCGTCTCTTTGATTCCTCTCTCTTTTCTTCTTTATTAGTCTTGCTAGTGGTCTCTCAATTTTGTTGACCTTTTCAAAAAACCAACTCCTGGATTCATTGATTTTTCGGAGGGTTTTTTGTGTCTCTATCTCCTTCAGTTCTGCTGTGATCTTAGTTATTTCTTGCCTTCTGCTAGCTTTTGAATGTGTTTGCTCTTGCCTCTCTAGTTCTTTTAATTGTGATGTTAGAGTGTCTTTTCAAGGAGCAGATTACTAACGCTGTTTTCGTTTAATCTGTGATTTGATATTGTGAGGGCATTGAGTGCTATGGTGAAAAAGGAAATATCCTCAGTTGAAAACTGGAGAGAAGCCTCCTGGGAAACTGCTTTGTGATGTCTGAATTCATCTCAGAGAATTCACCAGTCTTTCATTGAGCAGTTTGCTAACACTCTTTTCACTAAATCTGCAGTGGGACAATTGGGAGGGTATTGAGCTCGATGGTGAAAAAGGAAATGTCCTCAGATAAAAACTTGAAAGAAACTTTCTGAGAAACTGCTTTGTGATGTGTGAATTCATCTCCCAAAGTTACACTACTCTTTCATGCTAGCACTGTTTTTGTGGAATCTGAGAAGGGATATTTTGCATCGCTTTGAAGCTTATGGTGAAAACGGAAGTATCCTCAGATAAAAACTAGAAAGAAACTTTCTGAGAAACTGCTTTGTGATGTTTGTTATCATCTCACAGAGTTTCAACATTCTTTCACTGAGCAGCTGGCTGACACTATTTCCATTGGATCCGCAGTGTTGTATTTGGGAGGACCTTGAAGATGATGGTGAAAAAGTAAATATCTTCAGATAGAAACTTGAAAGAAGCTTTCTGAGAATCGTCTTTGTGATGTGGGACTTCATCACAGAGAGGTACACCAATCTTTTATGGAGCAGGTAGTTAGCAGTGCTTCTTAGGAATTTAAGTAGTGTCTTTTCTGATTGCTTTGAATTGTATTGTGACAAAGGAAACATTCTCAGATAAAAACTAGAAAGAAGCTCTCTGAGAAACTGCTTTGTGATGTGTGAATTCATCTCACAGTGGTACAGTACTCTTTCATGGAGCTGTTTGCTAGCACTGTTTTTGTGTAATCTGAGATGGGATATTTTGGTTCGCTTTGAAGCCTATGGTGTCAAAGGAAATATCCTCAGATAAAAACTAGAAAGAAGTTTTCTGAGAAACTGGTTTGTGATATATGTATTCATCCCACAGAGTTACACCATTCTTTCATTGAGCAGCTTGCTAACAGTACTTTCATGGAATCTGCCATGTGATATTCGGGAGGACATTGAGGTCAATGGTGAAAAAGAAGCTTTCTGAGAAACTGCTTTTGATGTGTGATTTCATCTCACAGAGTTACACCAATATTCCTTGGAGCCGTTTGATAGCATTGTTTTTGTGGAATCTGAGAAGGGACATTTCTGATCACTTTGAATCCTATCCTGACAAAGGAAATATCCTCAGATCAAAACTGGAAGCAAAGCTTTCTGAGAAACCGCTTTGTGATGTGTGAATTCATCTCACAGAGTTACACCAATCTTTTATGGAGCAGTATGTTAGCACTGCTTCTGTGGAATTTGAAAAGTGGCATTTCAGATTGCTTTGAATCCTATCGTGACAAACGAAATATCCACAGATGAAAACTAGAAAGAAGCTTTCTGAGAAAGTGCTTTGTGATATGTGAATTCATCTCACAGAGTTACACTATTCTTTCATGGAGCAGTTTGCTAGCAGTGTTTCTGTGGAATCTGAGAAGGAATATTTTGGATCACTTTGAAGCCGATGGTGACAATGGAAATATCCTCAGATAAAAACTAGAGAGAAGCTTTCTGAGCAACTGCTTTGTGATGTGTGAATTCATCTCAGAGAGTTACACCATTCTTTTCATTTAGTAGTTTACTAACACTGTTTTCGATTAATCTGCAATGGGATATTTTGAGTGCAATGAGTGCTATGGTGAAAAAAGAAATATTCTCAGATAAAAACTGGAGAGATGTCTTCAGAGAAACTGCTTTGTGATTTGTGAATTCCTCTCAGAGAGTTACACCAGTCTTTCATTGAGCAGTTTCCTTACACTGTTTTCGTGAAATGTGCAATGGGATACTCGGGAGGGCTTTGAAGTGGATGGTGAAAAAGGAAATGTGCTGAGATAAAAGCTTGAAAGAAGCTTTCTGAGAAACCGTTTTGTGATGTGTGAATTCATCTCACAGAGTTACACTACTCTTTCATGGAGCAGTTTCCTAGCACTGTTTTTGTGGAATCTGAGAAGGGATAATTTGCATTGCTTTGAATCCTATGGTGACAAAGGTAATATCCTCAGATAAAAACTAGAAAGAAGCTTTCTGAGAAACTGCTTTTTGATGTGTGAATTCATCTCACAAATTTTCACCACTCTGTTCATGGAGCAGTGTGTCAGCACTGCTTCTGTGGAATCTGAGAAGGGATACTTTGGATTACATTGAAGCCCATGATGAAAAAGGAAATATCCTCACATAAAAACTGGAAAGAAGCTTTCTGAGAAACTGCTTTGTGATATGTGTATTCATATCACAATTTTACACAGTTCTTTTCATGGAGCAGCTTACTAACACTGTTATCGCTTAATCTGCGAAGGGATATTTTGAGAGCATTGAGTGCTATGGTGAAAAAGGAAATATCCTCAGATAAAAAGTTCCGAGAACACTCTGGAGAAACTGCTTTGTGATGTGAGTATTCATCTCACAGAGTTACACCACTCTTTCACTGAGCAGTTTGCTGATACTATTTTCGTGGAATTTGCAATGGGATATTCAGGAGGGCATTGAGGCCAATGGTGAAAAACGAAATGTCCTCAGATAAAAACTTGAAATAAGCTTTCTGAGAAACTTCTTTGTGATGTGTGAATTCAGCTAAGAGAGTTACACCAATCTTTTATGCAGCATTTAGCACTGCTTCTGTGGAATCTGAGATGGTACCTTTCTGACCCCTTTGAATCCTATCGTGACAAAGGAAATATACTCAGATAAAAACTAGAAAGGAACTCTCTGAGAAACTCCTTTGTGATTTGTGAATTCATCTCACAGAGTTACACTACATATTCATGGAGCAGTTTGCTACCATTCTTTTTGAGGAATCTGAGAAGGAATATTTTGGATTGCTTTGAAGACTATGTTGACAAAGGAAATGTCCTCACATAGAAACTAGAAAGAAGCTTTAAGAGAAACTGCTTCATGATGTGTGTATTCATCTCACAGAGTTACAAAATTCTTTCATTGAGCAGCTTGCTAACACTATTTCCGTGTAATCCGCAGTTAGATATTCGGGAGGGCATTGAGGCCAATGGTGAAAAAGGAAATGCCCTCAGATAAAAACTTGAAAGAAGCTTTCTGAGAAAGTTCTTTGTGATGTGTGAATTCTTGTCACAGAGTTACACCAATCTTTCATGGAGCAGTTTGATAGCACTGATTTTGTGGAATCTTAGTAGGGATGTTTTGCATCACTTTAAGCCTATGGTGACAAAAGAAATATCCTCACATAAAAACTAGAAAGAAGCATTCTGAGAAACTGCTTTGTGATGTGTGTATTCATCTCACAGAGTTAAAACTTGAAAGAAGCTTTCTGAGAAACTTCTTTGTGATGTATGAATTCATCTCAGAGATTTACACCAATCTTTTATGGAGCAGTTAGTTAGCACTGTTTTTGTGGAATCTGAGAAGGGATATTGTGGATTGCTTTGAAGTATTATGGTGACCAAGGAAATATCCTCAGATAAAAACTGGAGAGAAGCCATCAGAGAAACTGCTTTGTGATGTGTGAATTCTTCTCACAGAGGTACACCATTCTTTCATTGAGCAGGTTGCTAACACTATTTTTGTGGAATCTGCAATGGGATATTTGGAAGTGATTTGATGCCAATTGTGAAAGAGGAAATGTCCTCAGATAAAATCTTGAAAGTAGCTTTCTGAGAAAGTGCTTTGTGATGTGTGAATTTGTCTCCCAGAGTTACACCAGTCTTTCATGGAGCAGTTTGATAGCACTGTTTTCGTGTAATCTCAGAAGGGATATTTTAGATCACTCTGAAGCCTATGGTGACAAAGGAAATATCCTCAGATAAAAACTAGAAAGAAGCTTTCAGGAAAGCTGTTCTGTGATGTGTGAATTCATCTCACAGAGTTTCTCCATTGTGTTCATGGATCAGTTTGTTTGCACTGCTTCTGAGCAATCTGAGAAGGGATATTTTGCATTGCTTTGAAGTCTATGGTGACAAAGGAAATATCCTCACATAAAAACTAGAAAGAAGCTTTCTGAGCAAGTGCTTTGTGATGCGTGTATTCATCTCAAACAGTTACACCATTCTTTCCTTGAGCAGCTTGCTAACACTATTGTCATGGAAAGTCCAATGGGGTATTCGGGAGGGAATTGAGGCTGACTGTGAGAAAAGAAATGTCCTCAGATAAAAACTTGAAAGAAGCTTTCTGGGAAGCTGTTTGGTGATTTGTTAATTCACCTCAGAGAATTACACCAATCTTTCATGGAGCAGTATGTTAGCACTGCTTCTGTGGAAGTTGAGAAGTGACATTTCTGATCACTTTGAATCCTATTGTGACAAAGAAAATCTCCTCAGATAAAAACTAGAAAGAAGCTTCTGAGAATCTGCTTTGTGATGTTTGAATTTATCTCACAGATTTACACCACTCTGTTCATGGAGCATTTTGTTAGCACTGCTTCTGTGGAAACTGAGAAGGGATATTTTGGATTGCATTGAAGCCCATAGTGTAAAAGTAAATATCCTCAGATAAAAACTAGAAAGAGACTTTCTGAGAAACTGCTTTGTGATGTGTGTATTCATCTCACAAAGTTACACAGTTCCTTTCATGGAGCAGATTACTAACACTGTTGTCATTTTATCTGCGATGGGCTATTTCGAGAACATTGAGTGCTATGGTGAAAAAGGAAATATCCTCAGATAAAAACCGGAGGGAAGACTTAGAAGAAACTGCTTTGTGATGTGTGAATTCATCTCACAGAGTTACACCATTCTTTCCTTGAGCAGCTTGCTAACACTATTTTCGTGGAATCCGCAGTGGGGTATTCTGGAGGGCATTGAGGCCAGTGGTGAAAAAGGAAATGTCCTCAGATAAAAACTTGAAGGAAGCTTTCTGAGAAACTGCTCTGTGATGTGTGAATTCATCTCACAGAGTTACTCCAATCTTTCATGGGGAAATTTGCTAACACTGTTTTTGTGGAATCAGAGAAGGCACATATCTGATTCCTTTGAATCCTATAGTGACAAAGGAAATATCCTCATTTAAAAACTGGAAACAAGCTTTCTGAGAAACTGCTTTGTGATGTGTCAATTCATCTCCCAGAGTTACACTGCACTTTCATAGAGCAGTTTGCTAGCACTGTTTTCGTGGAATCTGAGAAGGGATATTTTTCATGGCTTTGAAGCCTGCAGTGACAAACGAAATATCCTCAGATAAAAACTAGAAAGAATCTTTCAGAGAAACTGCTTTATGATGTGTGAATTCATCTCACAGAGTTACTCCATTCTGTTCATGGAGCAGTTTGTAAGCACTGCTTCTGAGGAATCTGAGAAGGGATAATTTGGATCACTTTGAAGCCTATGGTGACAAAGAAAATATCCTCACATAAAAATTAGAAAGAAGCTTATGGAGAAACTGTTCTGTGAGGCATGTATTCATCTCAAAGAGTTACACCATTCTTCCCTTGAGCAACTTGCTAACACTATTGTCGTGGAATCTCCAACGGGGTATTCCTGAGTGAATTGAGGCCGATGGTGAAAGAAGAAATGTCCTCAGATAAAAACTTGAAAGTTTTCTGAGATCCTGCTTGGTGATGTGTGAATTCATCTCAGAGGATTACACCAATCTTTTATGGAGCAGATTATTAACACTGCTTTTGTTTAAACTGTTTTTCTGGAATCTGAGAAGGGACATTTCTTATCCCTTTGAATTCTATTGTGAAAAAAAAATCCTCAGATAAAAAGTGGAATCAAGCTATCTGAGAAACTGCTTTGTGATGTGTGAATTCATCTCACAGTTACACTACTCTTTCATGGCGCAGTTTGATAGCACTGTTTTCATGGAATCTGAGAAGGGATATTTTAGATTGCTTTGAAGTCTAAGGTGACAAAGGAAATATCCTCAGATAAAAACTAGAAGGAAGCCTTCTGAGAAACTGTTTTGTGATGTGTGTATTCAACTCACAAAGTTGCAGAGTTCTTTTCATGGAGCAGATTACTAACACTGCTTTCATTTAAACTGTGATGGGATATTGTGAGCGCATTGACTACTCTGGTGAAAAAGGAAATATCCTCAGATAAAAACTGAAGAGAAACCTTAGGAGAAACTGCTTTGTGATGTGTGAATTCATCTCACAGGGATACACCATTCTTTCACTTAGGAGTTTGCTAACAGTATTTTTGTGGAATCTGCAATGGGATACTTGGGAGGGCATTGAGGCCGACGGTGAAAATGGAAATGTCCTCAGATAAATACTTGAAAGAAACTTTCTGAGAAACTGCTTTGTGATGTGTGAATTCATCTCACAGAGTTGCTCCATTATGTTCTTGAAGCAGTTTGTTAGCACTGCCTCTGTGGAATCTGAGAAGTGATATTTTGGATTGCTTTGAAGCCTGTGGTGACAAAAGAAATATCCTCAGATAAAAATTAGAAGGAAGCTTTCGGAGAAACTGCTTTGCGATGTTTGAATTCATGACACAGAGTTGCAGTTTATCTTCATGAAGCTGTCTGCTAACACTCTTTTCGTGAAAACTCCAGTGGGATATATTGGAGCTCATTGAGGCCTATGGCGAAAAATACATATACTCAGATAAACACTAGAAAGAAGCTCTCTGAGAAACCGCATTGGGATGTGTGAAACCATCTCACATTGTTACACTCTACGTTTCATTGAGCAGTTTGCTAACACTGTTTTCGGGTAATCTGCCATGGAATACTTGGAAAAGGAAATATTCTCAGATAAAACTTGAAAGCAGCTTTCAGAGAAACTGCTTTGTGATGTGTGAATTCATCTCACAGAGTTACTCCATTCTGTTCATGGAGCAGTTTGTTAGCACTGCTTCTGTGGAATCTGAGAAGGGATATTTTTGATCGCTTTGAAGCCTATGATGGAAAAGGAAATATCCTCAGATATAAACTAGAAAGAAGTTTTCAGAGAAACTGCTTTGTGATGTGAGTATTCATCTCACAGAGTTACACCATTCTTTCCTTGAGCAGCTTGCTAACACTATTTTCGTGGAATCTGCAGTGGGGTATTCTGGAGGGCATTGAGGCCGATGGTGAAAAAGGAAATGTCCTCAGATAAAAATTTGAAAGAAGCTTTCAGAGAAATTTAGTTGTGATGTGTGAATTCATCTCAGAGAGTTACACCAATCGTTTATGGAGCAGTTTGCTGGCACAGCTTCTGTGGAATCTGAAAAGTGACATTCCCGATTGCTTTGAATTGTATCGTGACAAAGGAAATATCCTCAGATAAAAACATAGAAGAGGCTCTCTGGGAAACTGTTTTGTGATATGTGAATTCATCTCCCAGAGTTACACTAATCTTTTTTTTTTTTTTGAAACAGAGTCTAGCTCTGTCGCCCAGGCTGGAGTGCAGTGGCGCAATCTCGGCTCACTGCAAGCTCCGCCTCCCGGGTTTACGCCATTCTCCTGCCTCAGCCTCCCGAGTAGCTGGGACTACAGGTGCCCGCCATCTCGCCTGGCTAGTTTTTTGTATTTTTTAGTACAGACAGGGTTTCACTGTGTAGACCAGGATGGTCTCGATCTCCTGACCTCGTGATCCACCCGTTTTGGCCTCCCAAAGTGCTGGGATTACAGGCTTGAGCCACCGCGCCCAGCCTACACTAATCTTTTATGGAGCAGTTTGCTAGCACCATTTTCGTGGACTCTGAGAAGGGATATTTTTGATGTCATTGAAGCCTGGGGTGACAAAGGAAATATCCTCAGATAAAAACTAGAAAGAAGCTTTCTGAGAAATGGCTTTGTGATCTGTAAATTCATCTCACAGAGTTACACCATTCTTTCATGGAGCATTTTACTCACACTGTTTTCATTTAATCTGCAATGGGATATTGCGAGCACATTGTTTGCTATGGAAAAAAGGAAATATCCTCAGATAAAAACTGGAGAGAAGCCTTCGGAGAAACTGATTTGAAATGTGTGAATTCATCTCACAGTGTTGCACCAGTATTTCACTAAGCAGTTTGCTAACACTATTTTCCTGGAATCTGCAATGGGATACTCGGGAGGGCACTGAGGTCGATGGTGAAAAAGAAAGTGTGCTCAGATAAAAGCTTGAAAGAAGCTTTCTGAGAAACTTCTTTGTGATGTGTGAATTCATCTCACAGAGTTACACCACTTGCTTCATGTAGCAGTTTGTTAGCACTCCTGTGGAATCTTAGCAGGGATACTTTGGATTGCATTGAAGCCCATGGTGAAAAAGGAAATAGCCTCAGATAAAAATGCGAAAGAAGCTTTCTGAGAATCTGCTTTGTAATGTGTGAATTTATCTCCAAGAGTAACACTACTCTTTCTTTTTTTTTATTATACTTTAAGTTCTAGGGTACATGTGCACAACGTGCAGGGTTTTTACATATGTATACTTGTACCATGTTGGTATGCTCCACCCATCAGCACATCAGCACTCATCAACTTGTTATTTACATCAGGTATGACTCCCAATGCCATCCCTCCCCACTCCCCCCTCCCTATAATAGGCCCCGGTGTGTGATGTTCCCCTTCCAGAATCATACACTATTCTTTCATTGAGCAGTTGGCTAGCACAGTTTTTGTCGAATCTGAGAAGGGGTATTTTGGAAAAGATTGAAGCCCATAGTGAAAAAGAAAATGTCCTCAGATAAAAACTAGAAAGAAGCTTCCAGAGAAACCACTTTGTGATGTGTATATTCATCTCACAAAGTTACACAGTTCTTTTCATGGAGCAGATTACTAACACTGTTTTCGTTTAATCTGCAACGGAATATTGCGAGCGCATTGAGTGCTATGGTGAAAAAGGAAATATCCTCAGATAAAAACTAAAAAGAATCTTTCTGAGAAACTGCATTGTGATGTGTAAATTCATTTCACAGAAATACTCCGTTCTGTTCATGGAGCAGTTTGTTAGCACTGCTTCTGAGGAATCTGAGAAGGGATATTTTGCATTGCTTTGAAGTCTATGGTGATCAAGGAAATATCCTCACAAAGAAACTAGAAAGAAGTTTTCTGAGGAACTGCTTTGGGATGTGTGAATTCGTCTCACAGAGTTACACTACTCATTCATGGAGCCGTTTGCTAGCACTGTTTTTGTGGAATCTGAGAAGGGACATTTCTGATTGCTTTGAATCCTATCGTGACAAAGAAAATATCCTCAGATATTAACTGGAAACAAGCTTTCTGAGAAACTGTGATGCATGATTTCATCTCAGAGAGTTACACTACTCTCTTCTGAGAAAGCTTCTTTTCGGTTTTTATCTGTGGATATTTACTTTGTCACAACAGGCTTCAATGTGCTCCCAAATATCCTATTGCATATTCCATGAAAACAGTGTTAGCAGACTGACTGAATGAATGGTGTAACGCTGTGAGATGAAATTTCACAACCCAGCGCATTTTCTCAGAAAGCTTCTTTCTAGTTTTTAACTGAGGATATTTCCTTTGTCATCATAGGCTTCAATGCAATCAAAATATCCCTTCTCACATTCCCTAAAAACAGTGCTGCCAAACTGCTCTATGAAAAGAATCATGTAATTGTGTGAGATGAATTCACAAATATTAAAGAAGTTTCTCAGAAAGCTTCTTGCTAGTTTTTGTCTGAGGATATTTCCTTGTCACCATAGGCTTCACTGTGCTCCCAGTATCCTATTCCAGATTCCACGAAAACAGTGTTAACAGACTGCTGAATGAATAGAATGGTGTAACTCTATGAAACTAATTCACACATCACAAAGCAGTTTCTCAGAAAGCTTCTTTGTTGTTTTTATTTGAGGATATTTCCTCTTTCACCATTGGCCTCCATGCACTCCCAAATATCCCCTTGCAGATTCCAGAAAAACAGTGTTAGCAAACTGCTAAATGAAGAGAAAGGTGTAACTCTGAGAAGAATTCACACATCACAATAAAGTTTCTCAGAAAGCTTCTTTCTAGTTTTTATCTGAGGATATTTCCTTTGTCAGCATAGGCTTCAATTGAAGCACAGGCTTCAAGGGAATTCTCAGATTACACATAAAGAATGTTAACAAATTGCTCCATGAAAGGATACTGTAACTCAGTGAGATGAATTAGCAAATTAGAAAGCAGTTTCACAGAGAGCTTCTTTCCTGTTTTTTATCTAAGAATATTTCTTTATAACTGTAGGCCTCAATGGGCTCCCAAATATGCCTTTGTACATTCCACGAAAACAGTGTTAACAAACTCCTCCATGAAAAGAATGTTGTAACTCTGTGAGATGAATTCACACATCACAAAGAACTTTCTCAGAAAGCTTCTTTCTAGTGATTGTCTGAGGATATTTCCTTTGTCACCATAGACTTCAGTGCAATTCAAAATATCCCTTCTCAGACTCCTACAAATCAGGGCTACCAAACTGATCCATGAAAACAATCGTCTATCTCTGTGAGATGCCGTTTCTCAGAAAGATTCTTTCTAGGTTTTATCTGAGCATGTTTCCTTTGTCACCATAGGCTTCAATACGATCAAAATATCCGTTCTAATATTCTCCAAAAAAAGTGCTACCAAACTGCTCCATGAAAAGAATGGTTTAGCTCTGTGAGACGAATTCACACATCACAAAGCAGTTTTTCACAAAGCTTCTTTCTAATTTTTATCTGGGGATATTTCCTTTGTCACCATAGGCTTCAATGCGTTCCACAATATCCGTTCTCCGATTCCACAGAAATATTGATGCCAAAAAGTTCCCTCATCAGAAAGTTTTAACTCTATGAGATGAATGCACATATCACAAAGCAGTTTCTCAGAATGCTTCTTTCTAGTTTTTATCTTAGGATATTTGCTATTTTGCCATAGTCCTCAATGCGCTCCAAAATATCCCATTGCAGATTCCACCAAAACAGTGTTAGCAAACTGCTCAATGAAAAAGGAAAGTGTAAATCTGTGAGATGAAGTCACACATCACAATGCAGTTTCTCATTAAGATTCTTACAGTTTGTATTTGAAGATATTTCATCACCATAGGCTGCAATGCGATCCAATATATCCCTTCTCAGATTCCAAAGAAACATTGATGCCAAACTGCTCCTTCAACAGAAATGTTAACTCAATGAGATGAATGCACATATCACAAAGCAGTTTCTTAGAAGGCTTCTCCACAGATTTTATCTGAAGATGTTTCCCTATTCACCATAAGCCTCAATGCACTCCAGAATATCCCATTGCAGATTCCATGGAAACAGTGTTAGCAAACTGCTCCATGAAAACAATGGTGTAACTATGTGAGACGAATTCACACATCACAAAGCAGTTTCTCAGAAAGCTTCTTTCGAGTTTTTATCTGAGGATAATTCGTTTCTCACCATAGGTTTCAATGCAT
Source organism: Rhinopithecus roxellana (assembly GCF_007565055.1). Lineage (NCBI taxonomy): Eukaryota > Metazoa > Chordata > Mammalia > Primates > Cercopithecidae > Rhinopithecus > Rhinopithecus roxellana. The sequence goes on from NC_044555.1 coordinate 16,972,391, forward strand.
TTAAAAATAACCCTGCTCAGATTCCCCAAAAGCAGTGCTACCAAACTGCTCCATAAAAAGGATGGTTTATCACTGTGAGATGAATTCACACATCACAAAGCAGTTTCTCAGAAAGTTTGTTTCTAGTTTTTTTCTTAGGATGTTTCGTTTTTCACCATAGTCCTCAATGTACTCCCAAATATCCTATTGCAGATTCCATGAATACATTGTTAGCAAACTACTCCATGAACAGAATGTTGTAACATTGTAAGATGAATTCATGCATCACAAAGCAGTTTCTGAGAAAGCTTCTTTCTAGGTTTTATCTGAGGATATTTCCTTTTCTCCAAGGAACTCAATGCACTCCCGAAAATTTCATTAAAGATTGCAAGAAAATGGTGTTAGCCAACTATACTATGAAAAGAAAGGGTTAACTCTGTGAGATGAATTCACACATCAAAAAGTAGTTTCTCACACAGCTTCGTTCTAATTTTTATCTGAGGATATTTCCTCTGTTACCATAGGCTTCAATGCAATCCTAAATATTCCTTTGCAGATTCCACAGAAACATTGATGTGAAACAGTTCCCTCAACAGAAAGGTTTAACTCTTTAAGATGAATGCACACATCACAATAGGGTTTCTCCGAAGGCTTCTCTGGAGTTTTTATCTGAGGATATTTCCCTTTTCACCAGAGGCCTCAATGCACTCCCGAATATCCCATTGCAGATTTTACGAAAACAGTGTTAGAAAACTGCTGAATGAAAAGAACGGTGTAACTCTGTGAGACGATTTCACTCATGACAAAGCAGTTTCTCAGAACACTTCTTTCCAGTTCTTACCTGAGGATATTTCCCTTTTCATCATAGGCCTCAATGCCCTCCCGAATATCCCATTGCAGATTCCATGAAAACAGTGTTAACAAACTGCTCAATGAAAATAAAAGGGTAACTCTGTGAGATGAATTCTCACATCACAAAGCAGTTCCTCAGAAAGCTTCTTTCTAGTTTTTATCTTAGGACATTTGCTTTTTCAGTGTAGGCCTCAATGTGCTCGCACATATCCCATTGCAGTTTCCATGAAAACAGTGTTAGCAAACTGTTCCATGAAAAGAAATGTGTAACTCTGTGAGATGAACTGACACATCACAAAGCAGTTTCTCAGAAAGTTTATTTCTAGTTTTTATCTGAGGATATTTCCTTTGTCACCATAGGCTTCAATGCGATCCAAAATATACCTTCTCAGATTCAACAGAAACATTGATGACAAACAGCTCCCTCAACAGAAATGTTTAACTCTAACATGAAAGTGCACATCACAAAGCAGTTTCTCCCAAGGTTTCTCTGCAGTTTTTATCTGAGGTTATTTCCCTTTTCACTATAGGCTTCAATGCACTCCGAATATCCCATTGCAGATTCCATGAAAACATTGTTAAAAAACTGGTCAATGAAAACAACGGTGTAGTTCTGTGAGACGAATTCAAACGTCACAAAGCAGTTTCTGAGAAATATTCTTTCTAGGTTTTATCTGAGGATACTTCTTTTGTAACCATAAGCTTCAAAGCAGATCAAAGTATCCCTTCTCAGATCTCCCAAAGACAGTGGTACCAAACTGCTCCATGAAAATAATGTTGTAACACTGAGATGAATTCACACATAACAAAGGGGTATCTCAGAAAGCTTCTTTCTAGTTTTTATCTTAGGATATTTTCCTTTTTCAGCCTAGGCCTCAATACACCCAAAAATATCCAATTGAAGATTCCAGGAAAACAGGGATAGCCAACTGCTCAATGAAACGAAAGGTGAAACTCTGTGAGATGAATTCACTCATCACAAAGCAGTTTTTAAGAAAGTTTCTTTCTAGTTTTTATCTTAGGATATTTGCTTTTTGAGCATAGGCCTTAATCTGCTCCCAAATATTCCAGTGCAGATTCCACGAAAACAGTTTTCACAAACTGCTCCATGAAAAGAAAGGTGTAACTCTGGGAGATGAATTCATGCATCACAAAGCAGTTTCTCAGACAGCTTCGTTATAGTTTTTATCTGAGGATATTTCCTTTCTCACCTTAGACTTCAATTCAGTCCAAAATATCCCTTCTCAGATTACCCCATAACAGTGCTAGCAAACTGCTCCATGAAAAGAATGGTGTAACTCTGTGAGATGAATTAACACATCACAAAGCATTTCTCAGAAGCCTTCTCTCCAGTTATTATCTGAGGATATTTCCCTTTTCATCATAGGCCTCAATGCATTCCCAGATATCCCATTGCAGATTGCACAAAAACAGTGTTAGCAAGCTGCTCCATGAAAAGAAAAATGTAACTCTGGGAGATGAATTAACTCATCCAAAAGCAGTTTCTCAGAAAGCTTCTTTCTAGCTTTTATCTGAGGATATTTCCCTTTTCACCATAGGCTTCAATGCAATCTAAATATCCCTTTTTAGATTCCCCAAAAACAGTGCTATCAAACTGCTACTTGAACATATCATGTAGCTCTGTGAGATGAATTCACACATCACAAAGCATTTTCTCAGAAAGCTTCTTTCTAGTTTTTAATCAGACGATATTTCCTTTGTCACCGTAAGCTTCAAAGCGATCCAAAAAATCCCTTTTCAGATTCCACAGAAACATTGATGTCAAACTTCTCCCTCAACAGAAAGGTGTAAATCTATGAGATGAATGCACACATCACAAAGTAGTTTCTCAGAAGGCTTCTTTCCAGTTTTTATCTGAGGATATTTCTCTTTACACCATAGGCCTCAATATGCTCCCGAATATCCCATTGCATATCCCATAGAAACAGTGTTAGAAAACTGCTCCATGAAAAGAAAAGTGTAACACTGTGAGGTGAACTCACACATCACAAAGCAGTTTCTCACAAAGGTTCTTTCTAGTTTTTATCTGATGATATTTCCTTTTTTACCATAAGCCTCAATGTGCTCCCAAATATCTCTTCACAGTTTCTACAAAAACAGTGTTTCCAAAATGCTGCATGTAAATAAAGTTTTATCTTCGTGAGATTAATGCACACAACACAAAGCAGTTTTGCAGATAGCTTCCTTTTAATTTTTAGCTTGGGATATTCAATTTTTCACAATTGGCCTCAATGTTCACCAAAATATCCCTTCGCAGTAAGGACAAAAACATTGTTGCCAAACTGCAGAATCAAAAGAAAGGTTTAACTCTATGAAATGAATGCACACATCACATACTGGTTTCTCAAATAGTTTGCTTCTAGTTTTTATCCTGTGATATTTGCTTTTTTGCCATTGACCTAAATGAGCTCCAAATGTCCTTTTGCAGAATGGACAAGAACTCTTTTTCCAAATTACTGAATCAACAGAAAGGTTTAACCCTGTGAGATGAATCAATGACCTTCCAAATATCCCTTCACAGATCCTTCAAAAACAGTGTTTCCACACTGCTGAATGAAAAGAAACGGTAAACTCTGTGTGGAGAATGCACACAGCACAAAATGGTTTATCAGATCGTTTCCTTCTACTTTTTATCCTGATGTATTTGTTTTTTCTTCTTTGCCCTAAATGAGCTACAAAACGTCCATTCACAGAATGGACAAAAACAGTGTTTCCAAACTGCTCAACAAAAGGAAAGATTTAGTGAGATGAATGGACACATCACAAAGAAGTTTCATAGAAAATTTCTAGTTTTTAACTGAAGATATTTTCTTTTTCACCGTAGGCCTCAATGTGCTCCCAAGTATCCCTTTGCAGATTCTAAAAAAACAGTGTTTTCAAACTGCTGAATGAAAAGAAAGTTTTAACGTTTTGAGATGAACACTCACAATACAAACCAGTTTCTCAGATAGCTTCCTTCTAGTTTTTATCCTGGAATATTTGATTTTTCATCATTGGTCTCAATGAACTCCACAATATCCCTTCGCAGATTATAGAAAAAGAGCACTTCCAAGATGTTGAATGAAAAGAAAGGTTTAAATGTGCAAGATGTATGCACACATCACAAAGCAGTTTTGCAGATAACTTCCTTCTAGTTTTCATCATGGGATATTCGGTTTTTCACCATTGGCCTAAATTAGCTCCAAAATGTTCAATCACTAAATAGACAAAAATAGTGTTTCCAAAGTGTCAAATCAAAACAGGCGTTTAATTCTGTGAGATGAATGCACACATCACAAAATATTTTCTCAGGAAGCTTCTTTCTAGTTTTTGTCTGAAGTTATTTTCCTTTTCACCGTAGGACTCAATGCGCTCTCAAATATGTTTCTGAGGGTGTGCAAAAACAGGGTTCCAAACTGCCTAATGAAAAGGAAGGTTTAACTCTGTCAATGGAATTCACACATCACAAAGCAGTTTCCTGGATAGCTTCCTTCTGGTTTTTATCATGGGATGTTTCACCATTGGCCTCTATGTACTCCCAAATGTCCATTTGCAGAATGGACAAAAACAGTGTTTCCAAAATGCTGATTCAAAAGAAAGGTTTAACTCTGTGAGATGAATGCACACAACACAAAGCAGTTTCTTAGAGTGTTTCTTTACAGTTTTTATCTGAAGATAATTTCTTTTTCACCATAGGCTGCAATGCATTCTCAAATATCCCTTCACAGGGTCTACAAAAACAGTGTTTCCAATCTGTTGAATGAAAGAAAAGATTTAACTCTGTGACATGAATGCATATATCACAAAGTAGTTTCACAGATAGCTTCCTTACAGTATTTACCATGAGACATTCGATTTTTCACATTTGGCCTCAATGAGCTCCCAAATGTCCTTTCGCAGAATAGACAAAAACAGTGTTTCCAAACTGCTGATTCAAAAGGAAGGATTAACTCTGAACTGAATGCACACATCATGAAGCAGTTTCTCAGAAAGCCTCTTTCCAGTTTTTACCTGAAGTTATTTTCTTTTTCACCATAGGCCTGAATGCACTCCCAAATATCCCTTAGCAGATTCTATAAAAACAGTATTTCCAAACTGTTGAATGAAATGAAAACTTTAACTCTGTGACATGAATGCATACATCACAAAGTCATTTCACAGATAGCTTGCTTACAGTTTTTAGTGTGAGGTATTCGATTTTTCACCATTGGCATCAATGAGCTCCAAAATGTCCATTCATAGAATGGACAAAAACAGTGTTTCCAAACAGCTGAATAAAAAGACAGGTTTAATTCTGTGAGAAGGATGTGCACGTCACAAAGCAGTTTCTCAGAAAGCTTCTTTCTGGTTTTTATCTGAAGATATTTTCTTTTTCACCATATGTCTCAATGAACTCTCAAATATCCCTTTGCATATTTTAGAAAAACGGTGTTGGGGGGGCGGAGCAAGATGGCCGAATAGGAACAACTCCAGTCTCCAACTCCCAGCGCGAGCGACACAGAAGACCGGTGATTTCTGCATTTTCAACTGAGGTACTGGGGTCATCTCACTAGGGAGTGCCGGACAATCGGTGCTGGTCAGCTGCTGCAGCCTGACCAGCGAGAGCTGAAGCAGGGCGAGGCATCGCCTCACCTGGAAGCGCAAGGGGGAAGGGGATCCGTTTTCCTAGCCAGGGGAACTGAGACACACAACACCTGGAAAATCGGGTAACTCCCACCCCAATACTGCGCTGTAAGCATACAGGCATTTCAGGAGAATATATCCCACACCTGGCCGGGAGGGTCCCACGCCCACGAAGCCTCCCTCACTGCTAACACAGCAGTCTGCCGCGATCTATCCGCAAGGCAGCAGCGAGGCTGGGGGAGGGGCGCCCGCCATTGCTGAGGCTTAAGTAGGTAAACAAAGCCGCTGGGAAGCTCGAACTGGGTGGAGCTCACAGCAGCTCAAGGAAGCCTGCCTGTCTCTGTAGTCTCCACCTCTGGGGACAGCGCACAGCTGAAGACCAACAGGGGAAGTAGCGGGAGCCGGTGCAGACGCGAACGACTCTGTCTGACAGCTTTGGGGAGAGCCGCAGATCTCCCAACGCGGAGGTTGAGATCTGAGAACGGACAGACTGCCTGCTCAGGTGTGTCCCTGACCCCTGAGTAGCCTAGCTGGGAGAAATCCCCCACTAGGGGCAGTCTGACACCCCACACCTCACAGGGTGGAGTACACCCCTGAGAGGACACTTCCAAAGGAAGAATCAGACAGGTACACTCGCTGTTCAGCAATATTCTATCTTCGGCAACCTCTGCTGCTGATACCCAGGCAAACAGGGTCTGGAGTGGACCTCAAGCAATCTCCAACAGACCAACAGAGAGTCCTTCTGACTGTCAGAAGGAAAACTATCAAACAGGAAGGACACCTATACCAAAACCCCATCAGTTCGTCACCACCATCAAAGACCAGAGACAGATAAAACCACAAAGATGGGGAAGAAGCAGGGCAGAAAAGCTGGAAATTCAAAAAATAAGAGCGCATCTCCCCCTGCAAAGGAGCGCAGCCCATCACCAGCAACGGATCAAAGCTGGTCAGAGAATGACTTGGACGAGAGGAGAGAAGAAGGCTTCAGTCCATCAAACTTATCAGAGCTAAAGGAGGAATTACGTACCCAGCGCAAAGAAACTAAAAATCTTGAAAAAAGAGTGGAAGAATTGACAGCTAGACTCATTAATGCAGAGAAGATCATAAACGAAATGACAGAGATGAAAACCATGACACGAGAAATACGTGACAAATGCACAAGCTTCAGTAACCGACTCGATCAACTGGAAGAAAGAGTATCAGCGATTGAAGATCAAATGAATGAAATGAAGCGAGAAGAGAAACCAAAAGAAAAAAGAAGAAAAAGAAATGAGCAAAGCCTGCAAGAAGTATGGGATTACGTAAAAAGACCAAATCTACGTCTGATTGGGGTGCCTGAAAGTGAGGGGGAAAATGGAACCAAGTTGGAAAACACTCTTCAGGATATCATCCAGGAGAACTTCCCCAACCTAGTAGGGCAGGCCAACATTCAAATTCAGGAAATACAGAGAACGCCACAAAGATACTCCTCCAGAAGAGCAACTCCAAGACACATCATTGCGAGATTCACCAAAGTTGAAATGAAGGAAAAAATCTTAAGGGCAGCCAGAGAGAAAGGTCGGGTCACCCACAAAGGGAAGCCCATCAGACTAACAGCAGATCTCTCGGCAGAAACTCTACAAGCCAGAAGAGAGTGGGGGCCAATATTCAACGTTCTTAAAGAAAAGAATTTTCAACCCAGAATTTCATATCCAGCCAAACTAAGTTTCATAAGTGAAGGAGAAATAAAATCCTTTACAGATAAGCAAATGCTTAGAGATTTTGTCACCACCAGGCCTGCCTTACAAGAGACCCTGAAGGAAGCCCTAAACATGGAAAGGAACAACCGGTACCAGCCATCGCAAAATCTTGGCAAAATGTAAAGACCATCGAGGCTAGGAAGAAACTGCATCAACTAACGAGCAAAATAACCAGTTAATATCATAATGGCAGGATCAAGTTCACACATAACAATATTAACCTTAAATGTTAATGGACTAAATGCTCCAATTAAAAGACACAGACTGGCAAACTGGATAAAGAGTCAAGACCCATCAGTCTGCTGTATTCAGGAGACCCATCTCACATGCAGAGACATACATAGGCTCAAAATAAATGGATGGAGGAAGATCTACCAAGCAAATGGAGAACAAAAAAAAGCAGGGGTTGCAATCCTAGTCTCTGATAAAACAGACTTTAAACCATCAAAGATCAAAAGAGACAAAGAAGGCCATTACATAATGGTAAAGGGATCAATTCAACAGGAAGAGCTAACTCTCCTAAATATATATGCACCCAATACAGGAGCACCCAGATTCATAAAGCAAGTCCTTAGAGACTTACAAAGAGACTTAGACTCCCATACAATAATAATGGGAGACTTCAACACTCCACTGTCAACATTAGACAGATCAACGAGACAGGAAGTTAACAAGGATATCCAGGAATTGAACTCATCTCTGCACCAAGCGGACCTAATAGACATCTACAGAACTCTCCACCCCAAATCAACAGAATATACATTCTTCTCAGCACCACATCGCACTTATTCCAAAATTGACCACATAATTGGAAGTAAAGCACTCCTCAGCAAATGTAAAAGAACAGAAATTATAACAAACTGTCTCTCAGACCACAGTGCAATCAAACTAGAACTCAGGACTAAGAAACTCAATCAAAACCGCTCAACTACATGGAAACTGAACAACCTGCTCCTGAATGACTACTGGGTACATAACGAAATGAAAGCGGAAATAAAGATGTTCTTTGAAACCAATGAGAACAAAGATACAACATACCAGAATCTCTGGGACACATTTAAAGCAGTGTGTAGAGGGAAATTTATAGCACTAAATGCCCACAAGAGAAAGCAGGAAAGATCTAATATTGACACTCTAACATCACAATTAAAAGAACTAGAGAGGCAAGAGCAATCACATTCAAAAGCTAGCAGAAGGCAAGAAATAACTAAGATCAGAGCAGAACTGAAGGAGATAGAGACACAAAAAACCCTCCAAAAAATCAATGAATCCATGAGTTGGTTTTTTGAAAAGATCAACAAAATTGACAGACCGCTAGCAAGGCTAATAAAGAAAAAAAGAGAGAGGAATCAAATAGATGCAATAAAAAATGATAAAGGGGATATCACCACTGACCCCACAGAAATACAAACTACCATCAGAGAATACTATAAACGCCTCTACGCAAATCAACTAGAAAATCTAGAAGAAATGGATAATTTCCTGGACACTTACACTCTCCCAAGGCTAAACCAGGAAGAAGTTGAATCCCTGAATAGACCAATAGCAGGCTCTGAAATTGAGGCAACAATTAATAGCCTGCCCACCAAAAAAAGTCCAGGACCAGATGGATTCACAGCTGAATTCTACCAGAGGTACAAGGAGGAGCTGGTACCATTCCTTCTGAAACTATTCCAATCAATAGGAAAAGAGGGAATCCTCCCTAACTCATTTTATGAGGCCAACATCATCCTGATACCAAAGCCTGGCAGAGACACAACAAAAAAAGAGAATTTTAGACCAATATCCCTGATGAACATTGATGCAAAAATCCTCAATAAAATACTGGCAAACCGGATTCAGCAGCACATCAAAAAGCTTATCCACCATGATCAAGTGGGCTTCATCCCTGGGATGCAAGGCTGGTTCAACATTCGCAAATCAATAAACGTAATCCAGCATATAAACAGAACCAAAGACAAGAACCACATGATTGTCTCAATAGATGCAGAAAAGGCTTTTGACAAAATTCAACAGCCCTTCATGCTAAAAACGCTCAATAAATTCGGTATTGATGGAACGTACCTCAAAATAATAAGAGCTATTTATGACAAACCCACAGCTAATATCATACTGAATGGGCAAAAACTGGAAAAATTCCCTTTGAAAACTGGCACAAGACAGGGATGCCCTCTCTCACCACTCCTATTCAACATAGTGTTGGAAGTTCTGGCTAGGGCAATCAGGCAAGAGAAAGAAATCAAGGGTATCCAGTTAGGAAAAGAAGAAGTCAAATTGTCCCTGTTTGCAGATGACATGATTGTATATTTAGAAAACCCCATCGTCTCAGCCCAAAATCTCCTTAAGCTGATAAGCAACTTCAGCAAAGTCTCAGGATACAAAATTAATGTGCAAAAATCACAAGCATTCTTATACACCAGCAACAGACAAGCAGAGAGCCAAATCAGGAATGAACTTCCATTCACAATTGCTTCAAAGAGAATAAAATACCTAGGAATCCAGCTTACAAGGGATGTCAAGGACCTCTTCAAGGAGAACTACAAACCACTGCTCAGTGAAATCAAAGAGGACACAAACAAATGGAAGAACATACCATGCTCATGGATAGGAAGAATCAATATCGTGAAAATGGCCATACTCCCCAAGGTTATTTATAGATTCAATGCCATCCCCATCAAGCTACCAATGACTTTCTTCACAGAATTGAAAAAAACTGCTTTAAAGTTCATATGGAACCAAAAAAGAGCCCGCATTGCCAAGACAATCCTAAGTCAAAAGGACAAAGCTGGAGGCGTCACGCTACCTGACTTCAAACTATACTACAAGGCTACAGTCACCAAAACAGCATGGTACTGGTACCAAAACAGAGATATAGACCAATGGAACAGAACAGAGTCCTCAGAAATAATACCGCACATCTACAGCCATCTGATCTTTGACAAACCTGAGAGAAACAAGAAATGGGGAAAGGATTCCCTATTTAATAAATGGTGCTGGGAAAATTGGCTAGCCATAAGTAGAAAGCTGAAACTGGATCCTTTCCTTACCCCTTATACGAAGATTAATTCAAGATGGATTAGAGACTTAAATGTTAGACCTAATACCATAAAAACCCTAGAAGAAAATCTAGGTAGTACCATTCAGGACATAGGCATGGGCAAGGACTTCATGTCTAAAACACCAAAAGCAACGGCAGCAAAAGCAAAAATTGACAAATGGGATCTCATTAAACTAAAGAGCTTTTGCACAGCAAAAGAAACTACCATCAGAGTGAACAGGCAACCTACAGAATGGGAGAAAATTTTTGCAACCTACTCATCTGACAAAGGGCTAATATCCAGAATCTACAAAGAACTCAAACAAATATACGAGAAAAAAACAAACAACCCCATCAAAAAGTGGGGAAAGGATATGAACAGACATTTCTCAAAAGAAGATATTCATACAGCCAACAGACACATGAAAAAATGCTCATCATCACTGGCCATCCGAGAAATGCAAATCAAAACCACAATGAGATACCATCTCACACCAGTTAGAATGGCAATCATTAAGAAGTCAGGAAACAACAGGTGTTGGAGAGGATGTGGAGAAATAGGAACACTTTTACACTGTTGGTGGGATTGTAAACTAGTTCAACCATTATGGAAAAGAGTATGGCAATTCCTCAAGGATCTAGAACTAGATGTACCATATGACCCAGCCATCCCACTACTGGGTATATACCCAAAGGATTATAAATTATTCTACTTCAAAGACACATGCACACGTATATTTATTGCGGCACTATTCACAAGAGCAAAGACTTGGAATCAACCCAAATGTCCATCTGTGACAGACTGGATTAAGAAAATATGGCACATATACACCATGGAATACTATGCAGCCATAAAAAAGGATGAGTTTGCGTCCTTTGTAGGGACATGGATGCAGCTGGAAACCATCATTCTTAGCAAACTATCACAAGAAGAGAAAACCAAACACCGCATGTTCTCACTCATAGGTGGGAACTGAACAATGAGATCACTTGGACTCGGGAAGGGGAACATCACACACTGGGGTCTATCATGGGGAGGGGGGAGGGGGGAGGAGGGAGGGATTGCATTGGGGAGTTATACATGATATAAATGATGAATTGATGGGTGCTGACGAGTTGATGGGTGCAGCACACCAACATGGCATATGTATACATATGTAACAAACCTGCAGGTTATGCACATGTACCCTAGAACTTAAAGTATAATAAAAAAAAAAAAAAAGAAAAACGGTGTTTCCAAACTGCTGAAAGAAAAGACAGTTTTACCTCTGTGAGACAAATACTCACGTCACAAAGCATTTTCTCAGAAAGCTTCCTTCTAGTTTTTATCCTTGTATATTCACTTCTTCGCCTTTGGCCTCAATGAAATCCCAAATGTCTTTTCACACAAAGGAGAGAAACAGTGTTTCCAAACTGCTGAATCAAAAGAAAGTTTTAATACTGTGAGATTAATGCACACATCATAAAGCAGTTTCTGAGAAAGTTTCTTTCTAGTTTTCAGCTGATTTTTTTCTGTTTTTCAATATAAGCATCAAACATTCCCAAATATCCCTTTGCAGATTCTAAAAAACTGTGTTTTCAACCTTCTGAATGAAAAGAAAGGTTTAATTTTTCGACATGAATGCACACATCACAAAGCACTTTTTCCAACAGCTTCCTTTAAGTTTTTCTCCTGGGATATTCGATTTTTCAACATAGACCTTAATGAGTTACCAAATATCCATTCACAAAATGGACAAAACTGTTTCCAAACTGCTGAATCAAAAGAGAGGTTTACCTCTGTGAGATGAATGTACACATCAGAAAGCAATTTCTCAGAAAGCTTCTTTCTAGTTTTTAATCTGAAGATACTTTCTTTTTCACCATAGGCCTCAATGCACTCCCCAAATATTCCTTCACAAATTCTAAAAGCATAGGGTTTCCAAAGTGCTTAATGAAAAGGAAAGTTTAACTCTGCCAGATGAATGCACACATCACAAAGCAGTTTCTCAGAAAACTTCTTTCTAGTTTATATCTGAACATACTTTCTTTTTCATCATAGGCCTCAATGCGTTCCTGAATATTCTTTCACAGATTCTAAAAACACAGGGTTTCCAAACAGCTGAATGCAAAGGAAGTTTTATCTCTCTGAGATGAATGCACACATTGCAAAACAGTTTCTCAGATAGTTTCCTTCTACTTTTTATCCTGGGATGTTGGATTTATTGCCATTGGCATTAATGAGCTCACAAATGTGCCTTGGCAGAATGGTCATTAACAGTGTTTCCAAACTGCTGAATCAAAAGAAAAGTTTACTCTGTGAGATGAATGCCCTCATCACAAAGTGGTTCCTCAGAGAGCTTCTTTCTAGTTTATACCTGATGATATTCGGTTTTATCCCATAAGTCTCAGTGGGCTCTGAAAAGGCCCTTCACAGATTGTAAAAAAAGAATGTTTCCAACCTGATGAATCTAAAGACAGGTTTAACTCTGTGAGATGAATCCACACATCACCAAGCAGTTTCACAGATAGTTTGCTTCCAGTTTTCATCTGTAGATATTCGTTTTTTCCCCATAGGCCTCCATGAGCTCCCAAAAGTCCTTTCACAGTTTCTACAAAATGAGGGTTTCCAATCTGTTTAATCAAAAGAAAAGGTTAACTCTGTTACATGAATCCACACATCTCAAAGCTGTTTCACAGATTGCTTTTTTCTAGTTTTTATCTGGGCATATTCCATGTTACCCCATCCACATCAATGAGCTTCCAATTAATTCTAGGCAACTTCTACAAACAAGTTGTTACAACCTGCTGAATAAAAAAAAATATTTAACTCTGTGAGATGAATCCACACATCACCAAACTGTTTCTCAGATGGCTTCTTTCTAGTTTTTAATCTGAAGATATTTGGTTTTCCCAAAAGAGTAAATGGGTTCTTAAATGCCCCTTCACAGATTCTACAAAAACAGTGGTTCAAACCTGCTGAATGGAAAGAAGGGTTTAACTCAGTGAGGTGAATCCACAAATGACCAAGCAGTTTCACAGATAGCTTCTTCCTAGCTTTTATCTGAAAATATTCAGTTTTCCCCATAAGACCCAATGGATTTTCAAATGTTTCTTCATAGATAATATAAAAGAAGTGTTTCCTACCTGGTGAATAAAAAGAAAAGTTTCTCTCTTGGAGATGAAGTGACACATCCCAAAGCAGTTACACAGAAGTTTCTTCCTAGTTTTTATCTGGGGATGTTAGCTTTTTCCCCAAAGGCATTAATGGGCTCCAAAATGTCCCTCTGCAGATTCGATAAAAAAAAGTCTTTCCCACCTGCTGAATACAAAGAAATGGTTACCTCTGTGAAACGAATCCACACATCCCCATGTAGTTTCACAGATATTTTCTTTCTAGGTTTTATCTTGAGATATTCAGTTTTCCCTTAGAAGCCTCAATGTGCTTCCAAAAGTCCCTAGGCAGATTCTTCAAAAAAAGTATTCCAACCTGCTGAATGAGAAGAAAGATTTAACTATGTGAGATATTCTGTGTTTCCCCTTAGGTCTCAATGGGCTTCCAATTGCCCCTACACATCTTCTACAAAAAAAGTTGTTACAATCTGCTAAATCAAAAAAAAAAAAGAAAAAAAATTAACTCTGTGAGATGAATACACACATCAACAATCTGTTTCTAAGATGGCTACTTTCTATTTATTATCTGAAGACGTTTGGTTTTCCCCAGAGGTTCAATGGGTTCTTAAATGTCCCTTCGCAGTTTCTACAAAAAAAGTGGTTCCAACCTGCTGAATGAAAAGAAGGGTTTAACTCTGAGAGGTGAATCTACCAATGACCAAGCAGTTTAACAGATAGCTTCTTTCTAGTTTTTATCTGAAAACATTCCGTTTTCCCCATGGGACTCAATGGGTTTTCAAATATTTCTTCATAGATAATATAAAAGAAGTGTTTCCTACCTGGTGAATAAAAAGTTTGTCTCTGGGAGATGAATCCACACATCCCCAAGCAGTTTCACAGAAACTTCTTTCTAGTTTTTATCTGGGGATGTTTGCTTTTTCCCCAAAGGTCTTAATGGGCTCCCAAATGTCCCTTTGCAGTTTTGACAAAAAGGGTCTTTCCCAGCTGCTGAATACAAATAAAGGGTTAACTCTGTGAAATTAATCCACACATCCCCAAGTAGTTTCACAGCTAGCTTCTTTCTAGTTTTTATCTTGGGGTAGTCTATTTTTCCTTATGAGCCTCAATGTGCTCCCAAATGTCCTTTTGCAGATTCTACAAAAAAAGTATTCCAATCTGCTGCATGAAAAGAAATGTTTAACTCTGTGAGATGAATCCACACATCAAAAATCAGTTTCACAGATAGTTTTTTCTACTTTTTATCTTGGGATATTCTGTTTTTCCCCATAGACTTCAATAAGATCCCAAATGTCCCTACACAAATTCTACAAAAAGTGTGTTTTTAACCTACTGAATCAAAGCAAAAGTTTAACTCTGTGAGTTGAATCCCAACGTCTTAAAGCAGTTTCACAGATAGTCTCTATCTAGTTTTTCTCATGGAAATATTAGGTTTTTTCCCATAGGCCTCAATGGAATCCCAAACCTCCCTTCACAGATTCTACAAAAAAAAGTGCTTCCAACCTGCAGAATAAAAAGTAAGGCTTAACTCTATGAGATGAATCCACACATCCCCACTCAGTTTCACAGATAATTTCTTTCTATTTTTATCTAAGGATATTCGATTTTCCCCTTAGGCCTCAATGGGTTCTTAAGTGTCTCTTTGCAGATTCTACAAAAGGAGTGTTTCCAACCTGCTGAATCAATAGAAAGTCTGTTTCCATAGGCCTCAATTGGCTCCCAAATGTCACTTGGCAGATTCTACAAATACAGTGTTACCAACCAGTTGAATCAAAAAAAAGGGTTACCTCTGTGAGATGAATTGACATATCACTAACCAGTTTCAAGGATAGTTTCTTTCTAATTTTTATCTGGGGATATTCAGGATATCATTTTTTTTCCATGTCCCTTTGCAGATTCTACAAAAACACTGTTTCCACCCTGTTTAATCAAACGAAAACTTTAACTCTGTGAGTTGAGTCCACATGTCTCAAAGTAGTTTCACAGATAGCTTCATTCTAGGCTTTTAAAGGGGATATTATGTTTTTCCTCATAGGCCTCAATGGGCTCCCACATGTCCCATTGCAGATTCTTCAAAAAGAGTGTTTCCAACCTGCTGAATCAAAAGAAAGTTTTAACTCTGTGAGACAAATCCACACGCCACCAAGCAGTTTAGCAGATAGATTTTTGTAATTTTTATCTGGAGATATTCAATTTTTTTTCTATAGGCCTTTATGCATTCCCAAATGTCCTTTTGCACATTCTACAAAAAGATTGTTTTCAAATTGCTGAATCATAAGAAAGGTTTAACTATGAGAGATAAATCCACACATCACCAAGCAGTTTCACAGATAGCTTCTTTTTAGTTTTTACCTCATGATATTCGGTTTTTCTTAGAAGGCCTTGGTGGACTCCAAATGTCCAGTTGTAGATACTACAAAAAGAGTGCTGCCAACCTGCTGAATCAACAGAAAGGTTTAGCGATGTGAGATGGATCCATACATCACAAATCAGTTTCACAGGTAGCTTCTTTCTGGTTTTTCTCTGGGGATACCGGGTTTTTCCCTATATGCCTCAATGGGCTTATAAATATCCCTTCACAGACACTTCAAAAAGAGTGTTTACAACCTGCTGAATCATAAGAAAGGTTTACCTCAGTTGGATGAATCAACACGTCATCACACAGTTTCCCTGATAGCTTCTTTGTATTTTTTTATCTGGGGATTTTTTATTTTTCTCCATCAGCTTCAATGGGCTCCCAAATCTCCTTTGGCAGATTCTAAAATAAAGAGAGTTTCCAACTTGCTGAATCAAAAGAAAGCTATAATCATGTGAGACGAATCCAAAAATCACAAATCAGTTTAACAGGTAGGTTTTTTCTAGTTTTTATGGGGAATATTTAGCTTTACCCTTTAGGTCCCAGTGAGCTCTCAAATGTTCCTTCGTAGACTCTACAAAAGAGTGATAACTCTACAAAAGAGTGATTCCAACCAGGTGACTCAAAAGAAAGGCTTAACTCTGTGAGAGGAAGCCACTCATCAGCATGCAGTTTCACAGATAGCTTCTTCTAGTTCTTATCTAGGGATATATTGTTTATACCCATAGGCTTCAATTGGCTCCCAAATGTCCCTTCAAAGATTTAACAAAAAGAATGTTTCCAACCTGCTGAATCAAAAGACAGGATTAACTATGTGATTTGAATCCAGGCATCACCAAGCAGTTTCAAATATAGCTTCTTTCAAGTTTTTATCTGGGGATATTCATTTCTCCCCTTAAGCCTCAGTAAGTTCCAAAATGCTCCTTCACAAATTCTACAAAAAGCGTGTGTCTCCAACCTGTTGAATCAAAAGAAACTTTTAGCTCTGTGAGCTGAATCAATACATCATGAAGCAGTTTCCCAGGCAGCTTCTTCCTAGTTTTTATCTGTGGATATTCTTTCGTCTTCATAGTCCTCAATGGGCTCCAAAGTGTCCCTTCTCAGATTCTATAAAAACAGTGTTTTTAACCTGCTAAATCAAAGAAAGCTTTTACTCTGTGAGTTGAATCAACACATCACCAAGCTATTTCACAGATAGCTTCTTCCCAGTTATTATCTTGGGATATTCCCTTTTTCTGGATAGGCCTCCATCGGCTCCCGAATGTCCCATCACCAATTCCGCGAAAATAGTGTTTTCAACCTGCTGAATCAACAGAAAGTTTTAACTCTATGAGAAGAATCCACACATCACCAAGTAGTTTCACAGATAACTTCATTCTAGTTTGTATCTGGGGATAGTCACTTTTTCCCCTATTCTTCAATGGGCTTCAAAAATATCCCTTTGCAAGTTCTACAAAAATAGTTTTTCCAACCTTCTGAAGCAAAAGAAAGCTTAACCTTGGTAAGTGTAATGTACATATCCCCAAGTAGTTTTGCATATAGCTTCTTTCTATTTTTTATTTAGGGATATTCGGTTTTCCCTCATAGGACTCAAAGGGCTCAAAAATATCCCTTTGCAGATTCTACCAAAAGAGTATTTCCAACCTTCTGATCAAAAGAAAGTTTAACTCTATGAGATGAATCCACTCATGACGAGGCATTTTCATCTATTGCTTGTTTCTAGTTTTTATCTCAGAATATTTGTTTTTCCCCTAGGCCTCAATGGACTCTGAAATGTATAATCGCAGATTGTACAGAAACAGTGTTTCCAACCTGCTGAATAAAACTGAAGTTTTATTTATGTGAGATGAATCCACACATCACCTAGAAGTATCACAGGTAACTTGTTTGTAGTTTTTGTCTGGGGATATGTGACTTTTCCCCATAGGACTCAATAGGCTCTCAAATGTCCCTTCGTATATTCTACAAAAAGTGTTTCCAATCTGCTGAATCAAAACAAAGGTTTTACTCTGTGAGATGAATCTATACATCAAGAAGCAGTTTCACAGATAACTACTTTCAAGTATTTATCTGGAGATAATCAATTTTTCCTTGTTGGCCTCAATGGGCTCCCAAATGGCCCTTTACAGATTCTACAGAAAGAGTGTTTCCAACCTGCTGATCCCAAAGAAAGTTTTAATTCTGGGAGAATTATCCACACATCACAAACCATTTCACAGATAGTTTCTTTCTAGTTTTTATCTGGGGATATTCGTTTTTTCCCCATAGGCCTCAATGGACTCACAAATGTCCTTTAGCTGATTTTACAAAACGACTTTTTCCAAGATGCTGAATCAAAAGAAATGTTTAACTCTATGAGATCAGTCCACTAATTATGAGGCAGTTTCACAGATAGCTTCCTTCTAGTTTTTATCTGGGGATATTCAATTTTTCTCCATAAGACTTGATGGACTCCCAAATTTCTTTTCACCGATTAAACAAAAACGTATCTCTAATCTGCTGATTTAAAACAAAGCTTTGTATCTGTGAGATGAAACTACACATCAACAAACAGTTTCACAGATAGCTTTTTTCTAGTATTAATTTGGGGATATTCAGTTTTTCCCCACAGGGCTCAAGGGCCTCACAAATGTCCCTTCGCAGATTCTACAAAAAGAGTGTCCCCAACGTGCTGCATCAAAGGAAAACTTTAACATTGTGAGATAAATTCAAATATCACCAAGCAGTTTCACAGAGAGCTATTTTGCAAATTTTGTCTGGGGATAGTCCCTTTTTTCCATCGACCTAAAAGGGCTCCCAGATTTCTTTTTGCAGTTTCTACAAAAAGGGTGTTTCCAACCTGCTGAATCAAAGAAAAGTTTGTCTCTGTGAGGTGAACCCACACATCACCAAGCAGTTTCACAGATAGCTTCTATCTAGTTTTTATCTGGGGATTTTTTTTTCCCCATAGGCCTCAATGCACTCTGAAATGTTTCTTCACAGATTCTATCAAAAGAGTGTTTGGAACCTGCTGAATTATAAGAAAGTTTTACATCCATGAGATGAATCCACACATCATGAAGCAGTTTCACAGATACCTTCTTTCTAGTTTTTATCTAGTGATATTTCATTTTTCACCATAGACGTCAATGGGCTCCAAAATGTAGCTTTGCAGATTCTGCAAAAACAGTGTTTCCAACCTGCTGAATCAAAGCAAAGTTTACCTACTTGAGATGAATCCACACATCACCAAGCAGTTTCACAGATAGCTTCTTTCTAGTTTTTCTCTGGGGATATTCGGTATTTCCCCATAGGCCTCAATGAGTTCCCAAATGTCTTTTTGCAGATTCTACAAAAAAGTGTCTCCAACATGCTGAATCAAAAGAAAGGTTTAATACTGTGTGATGAATCCACAAATCACAAAGAAGTTTGGCAGATTGCTTCTTTCTAGTTTTTATCTGGAAATATTCGATTTTCCCCATAGGCCCCAAAGGGTTCCCAAAAGACTCTTCACAGATTCTACAAAAAGAGTATTTCTATCCTGCTGAAACAAAAGAAAGGTATAACTCTGTGGGGTGAATCCAGACATCAGAAAGCACTTTTACAGATACCTTATTTCTGGTTTTGATTTGACTATATTCTGTATTTCCCCATAGACCATAATGGGCTCCCGAATGTCTTTCACCTTTTTCTATAAAAAGAATGTTTCCAACCTACAGCATCAAAAGCAATGTTTAATTCTGTGAGACAAATCCACACATCAGAAATCAGTTTCACAGACAGCTTCTTTCTAGTATTTATCTGGGGATATTCAGTTTTTCACAATAGTCAACAGTGGGCCTCAAATGTCCCTTTGCAGATTCCACAAAAAAGTGTTTCCAAACTGATGAATAAAAAGAAAGGTTTAACTCTGTGAGCTGAATCCCCACAACACCAGGCAGTTTCACAGATACCTACTTTTTAGTTTTTTGGGGGGGGGTATGTTTGCTTTTGCTTCATAGGACTCAAAGGGCTCTCAAATGTCCCTTTGCAGATTCTGCAAAAAGAGTGTTTCCAACCAGATGAACCAACAGCAAGTTTCACTCTGAGAGATGAATTGATACATCACCAGGCATTTTCACAAATAACTTCTTCCTAGTTTTCATCGGGGGATATTTGGTTTTTCCTCATAGGCATTAATGGACTTTCAAGTGACCCCTTGCAGATTCCACAAAAAGAGTGTTTCCAACCTCCTGAATCAAAAAAAAGGTTTAACTCTGAGATGAATACACACATCACCAAGCATTTTCATCTATTGTTTCTTTCTTGTTTTTTTCTGGGGATATTTGGTTTTTCCCCATAGCCCTCAGTGGACTTCTAAATGTACCTTCACAGATTCTACAAAAACAGTGTTTCCAACCTCCTGAATAAAACAAAAGTTTTATCTCTGTGAGTTGAATGCACACATCACCAAGGAGTTTCACAGATAGCTTCTTTCTAGTATTTATCTGTCGATATTTGGTTATTCCTTGTAAGCATCAATGGGCTCCCAAATTTCCCTTCACAGATTCTACAAAAACAGTACTTCCCACCTCCTGAATACAAAGAAAAATTTCACTCTGTGAGATCTACACATCACCAAGCAATTTCACAAATAGCTCCTTTCTAGTTTTCTTCTAAGGATATTCTGTTTTTTCTTATAGGTCCCTGCAAGCTCCCAATGTTCCTTCACAGATTCTACAAAGATTATTTCCAACCAGTTGAATCAAAAGAAAGGTTTAACTGTGTATGATGAATCCATCACCAAGCAGTTTCACAGATAGCTTCTTTCTGGTTTTTATCTGGGAATATTTAGTTTTTCCCCACAGGCCTCAATGGGCTCCCTAATGTCCCTTCAGAAAATCTACAAAACATGGTTTTCAGTCACCTGAATGCAAAGAAAGTTTTAACTATGTGAGATTAATCCACACATCACAAAGCAGTTTCTTCAATAGCTTCTTTCCATTTTTTATGTAGGGGTGTTTATTTTTTCTCCACAAGCCTCAACAAGCTCCCAAATGTCCCTTTGCAGATTCTACAAAAAGAGTGTTTCCAATCTGCTGAAACAAAAGAAAGGTTTAACTCTGTGAGATGAATCCACACATTACAAAGCAGTTTCACAGACAAATGCTTTCTTGTTTTTATCTGGAAATGTTCAGTTTTTCCCTATTGGTCTCAATGGGCTACAAAATGACCCTTCACAGATTCTACAAAAACAGTGTTTCTAACCTGCTGTATCCTAAGAGACGTTTAACCCTGTAATGTGAATCCACACATTACAAAGCAGTTTTCCATATTGCTTCTTTGTAGTGTTTATCTGGGGACATTCATTTTTTCCTCCATAGGCCTCAATGGGCTCCCAAATGTCCCTTCGTAGATTCTACAGAAAGAGTGTTCCCAACCTTCTGAATCAAATGAAAGGTTTAACAGTTTGACACGGATCCACAAATCACCAACAGGTTTCAAAAATAGATTCTTTCTGGTTTTTATCTGTGGGTATTCTGTTTTTCCCCATAGGCCTCAATGGGCTGCCAGAGGTCTCTTCACAGATTTTTGAAAATAAGTGTCTTCAGCCTACTAAAAAAGAAAGGTTTAACTCTGGGATATAAATCCACACATTGTCAAGCAATTTCACATATGGATTCTTACTAGTCTTTATCTGGAGATATTCAGTTTTTCCCCTTGGTCTCGATGGGCTCCCAAGTGTCCATTCACAGATTCCACAAAAAGAGTGTTTCGAAACTGCTGAATCAAAAGAAAGATTAACTCTGACATGAATCCACACATCACCAAGCAGTTTCACAGGTGCCTTCTTTCTAGCTTTTATCTGAGATATTTGGTTTTTGCCCATAGACCTAAATGAGCTCCCAAATGTCCCTTTGCAGATTCTAGCAAAGAAAGAGTGTCTCCAAGCTGCTGAATCAAGAGAAAGTTTTAACTCTGTAAGATTAATCAAGACATCACCAAACAGTTTCTCAGATAGCTTCATTCTAGTTTTTTTCTGGGAATATTCAGTTTTTCCCCTTATTCCTCAATGGGCTTTCAAATTTCCTTTCTCAGATTCTACAGAAAGAGTGGATGCAACCTGCTGAATGAGAAGAAAGGTTTAAATCAGTGTGATAAATGCACACATCACCAAGCAGTTTCACAGATAGCTTCTTTCTAGTTTTTATGTGAAGATATTCAGTATTTTTTAATAGGTATTCAAGGGCTCCTAAATGTCCCTTTGCAGATTCTGTAAAAAGAGTGTTTGCAACCTGCTCAGTCAAAAGAAAGGTTTTACTCTGTGAGATGAATCCGCACATCACCAAGCTGTTTCATAGATAGCTTCTGTCTAGTTTTTGTCTTTGGATATTAAATTTCACCCCATAGGCTTCAACGGACTCACAGATGTCCGTTTGCAGATTTCTCAAAAAAGAATGTTTCCAACCTGCTGAAACAAAAGAAAGTTTTAACTCTTACACGAATCCAGACATCAACAAGAAGTTTCACAGGTAACTTTTATCCTGCAGGCCTCAATGGGCTCCCAAACGTCCCTTCACTGATTCCATGAAAAGAGTGTTTCTAACCTACTGAATAAAAATAAATGTTTACCTCTGAAAGTTGAATCCACAAATCTGCAAGCAGTTTCACAGGTAGCTTTTTTCTAGTGTTTATCTAGGGATTTTCCGGGTTTTTTTCCCAATAGGCCTCAATGTGTCCAAAGTGTTCCTTCACAGATTCTAGAAAAAGATTTTTTTAGCCAGCTAAATCAAAAGAAACATTTAACTCTGTGAGATTAATCCATACAATGCCATGCAATTTCACAGATAGCTTTCTCCTACATTTTATCTGGGGTGTTCAGTTTTCCCCCATAGGCATCAAAGGGCTCCCAAATGTCCCTTCACACATTCTACAAAAAGAGTGATTACAACCTGTTGATTCAAAAGAAAGGTTTAATTCTGTGAGTTGAATCCACACAAGCAGTTATCTAACTTCTTTGTAGTTTT
The DNA here is from genome assembly GCF_007565055.1 of Rhinopithecus roxellana. Classification (NCBI taxonomy): domain Eukaryota; kingdom Metazoa; phylum Chordata; class Mammalia; order Primates; family Cercopithecidae; genus Rhinopithecus; species Rhinopithecus roxellana. The sequence continues at coordinate 16,995,074 of NC_044555.1, forward strand.
TACCTGGGAATATTTGATATTTTCCAATAGGCCTTAATGGGTTTCCAAGTGTTCCTTTGCATATTCTATGAAAAGGTAGTTTTCAACTTGCTGAATTAAAAGAAAGGTTTAACTATGGGAGATGAATCCGCACATTACCAAGCAGTTTCACAGATAGCAACTTTCCGGTTTTTATCCTGGGATATTCACTTTTTCCCCATAGGTCTCAATGGGTTCCCAAATGTTCCTTCACAGACTCTACAAAAAAAGTGTTTCCTACCCTGTTGTTTCAAAAGAAAGGTTTAAATCTGTGAGATGAATCCACATATCACAAAGCAGTTTCACAGGTAGCTTCTTTCTACTTTTTTCTGGGGATATTCAGTTTTTCTCCATAGGCCTCAATGGGCACCCAAATATCCTTTTAGTTGATTCTACAGCATTTCCAACTTGCTGAATGAAAAGAAAGGTTTAACCCTGTGAGATTAATCCACATATCACCAAGCAGTTTCACAGATATCTTCTTTCCATCTTGTACCTGGGAATATTTGTTTTTTCCCGATAGGTCACAATGGGGTACCAAATGTTCCATTGCAGATTCTACAAAAAGAATATTTTCAACTTGATGAATTAAAAGAAAGATTTCATTCTGTGAGATGAATCCACACATCACAAATCAGTTTCACTGATAGCTTCTTTCTTGTTTTCATGTGAGAATATCAGGTTTTTCCCCTAGGCCTCAAAGGGCTCCCAAGTGTCCCTTCACTGATACTACAAAATAGTGTTTCCAACTGACTGAATCAAATATAGGTTTAACTCTGTGAGATGAATCCACACATCACCACACAGTTTCACAGAGGGCTTGTTTCTAGTTTTCATCTGGGGATATTAGATTTTTCCCCATAGGCGTCCACGAGCTCCCAAAAGTCCCTTTGCAGTTTCTACAAAATGAGGAATTCCAACTGTGGAATTAAAAGAAAACTTTAACTCTTAGATGAATATACACATCTCAAATCCATTTCACAGATTACTTTTCTCTAATGTTTATCTGGGCATAATCCTTGTCTCCCCATAGGCCTCAATGGGCTTCAAATTGCCCCTATGCAGCTTCTACAAAAAAAGTTGTCACAACCTGCGAAATCAAAAAAAAGATTTAACTATGTGAGATGAGCCCACATATCAGCAATTGGTTTCTCAGATGGCTACTTTCTAGTTTCTATCTGAAGACATTTGGTTTTCCCCATAAGGTCAATGGATTCTTAAATGTCCCTTCACAGATTCCATAAGAAAAGTGGTTCCAACATGCTGAATGAAAAGAAGGGTTTAACTGTGTGAGGTGAATCCACAAATGACCAAACAGTTTCACAGATAGCTTCTTTCTAGTTTTTATCTGGAAATATTCAGTTTTCACCATAGGATTCAATGGGTTTTCAAACGTTTCTTCATAGATAATATAAAAGAAATGTTTCCTACCTGGTGAATAAAAAGTTTGTCTCTGGGAAATGAATCTACACATCCCCAAGCAGTTTCACAGAAACTTCTTTCTAGTTTTTATCTGGGGACATTTGCTTTTTCCCCAAAGGCCTTAATGGGCTCCCAAATGTCCCTCTGCAGATTCCATAAAAAGAGTCTTTCCCACCTGGTGAATACAAATAAAGGGTCAACTCTGTGAAGTGAATCCACACACCCCCCAAGTGGTTTCACAGATATTTTCCTTCTAGTTTTCATATTGGGATATTCAGTTTTTCCTTACAAGCCTCAATGTGCTCCCAAATGTCCCTTTGCAGATTCTACAAAAAAAGTACTCCAACCTGCTGAATGAAAAGAAAGGTTTAACTGTGTGAGATGAATCCACACATCACAAACCAGTTTCACAGATAACTTTTTTCTAGATTTTATCTTGGGATATTCTGTTTTTCCCCACAGACTTCAATAAACTCCCAAATGTCCATATGCAAATTCTACGAAAACAGTGTTTTTAACCTACTGAATCAAAGGAAAAGTTTAACTCTGTGAGTTGAATCCCCACGTCTTAAAACAGTTTCACAGGTAGTTTCTTTCTAGTTTTTACCTGGAAATTTTAGGATTTTCCCCATAGACCTCAAAGCAATCTCAAATGTCCCTTCAAAGATTCTACAAAAAAGTGTTTCCAACATGCTGAATCAAAAGAAAGGCTTACCACTGTGAGATGAATTGGCATATCACCAACCAGTTTCACAGATAGTTTATTTCTAGTTTTTATCTGGGGATATTAGTTATTTTTTTTTCCATAGACCTCCATAATCTCCAAAATGTCCCTTCACAGATTCTACAAAACCACAGTCTCCAACCTGTTGAATCAAAAGAAAACTTTAATTCTGTGAGTGGAATCCATATCTCTCAAAGTAGTTTCACAGATAGCTTCTTTCTAGGTTTCATAAGGGGATATTAAGTTTTTCCTCACTGGCCTCAATGGGCTCCCACATGTCCCTTTGCAGATTCGTCAAAAAGAATATTTCCAACCTGCAGAATCAAAAGAAAGTTTTAACTCTGTGAGAGAAATCCACACATCACCAAGTAGTTTAGCAGATAAGTTTTGTACTTTTTATCTGGGGATATTAGCATTTTTTTCCTTAGTCCTTAATGGGTTCCCAAATGTCCTTTTGCAGATTCTACAAAAAGATTGTTTTCAAATTGCTGAATCATTAGAGAGTTTTAACTATCAGAGATAAATCCACACATTAACAAGCAGTTTCACAGATAGTTTCTTTCTAGTTTTAATCTGGGGATATTTGGATTTACCCCATAAGCCTCAATGAGCTCCCAAATGTCCCTTGGCAGAGTCTACAAAAAAAGTGTTTCCAACCCTGCTGAATCAAAAGAAAGGTTTATCTCTGTGACATAAATTCCCTCATCATGAAGCACTTTCGCAGATATATCCTTCCTAGTTTTTGTCTGGGGATGTGCAGTTTTTCTTCAAAGGCTTCAATAGGCTCCCAAATGTACCCTCTCAGATTCTACAAAAAAGTTGTTCCTATCTGCTGAATCAAAGGAAAGATTCAACTCTGTGAGATCAATCCACAAATCACAAAGCAATTACACAGATAGCTTCTTTCTAGTTTTTCTGTGAGGATATTCGTTTTTTCCACATATACCTGAATGGGCTCCAAAATGTACTTTTTGGATTCTACAAAAAGAGTGTTTCCAACCTACTGAATCAAAAGGAAGGTTTACTCTGTGAGATGAATCCACACATCATGAAACCGTTTCATAGATAGCTTCTTTCTAGATTTTATCTGTGGTTATTGGGTTTTTCCCCATATGCTTCAATGGGATCCCAAATGTTTCTTCACACATTCCACTAAAAGAGTGTTTGCAACCTGCTGAATCAAAAGAAAGGATTACTTGTGTGAAATGAATGCGCATGTAACTTCTGTTAGCATCTTTCTAGCTTTTATCTTGGGAAATTTGGGTTTCCCTTATCAGTCTCAATGGGTTCCCAAACATCCCTTTGCAGATTCTAGGAAAAGAGTGTTTTCAACCTGCTGAATCAAAGGAAAGGTTTAACATTGTGAGTCAAATCCACACATCAGAAGACAGTTTCAAAGATAATTTCTTTCTAGTTTTCTTCTGTGGAAATTCAGTTTTATCCCATAGGCCTCAAAGGGCTACAAAATGTCCTTTTGAAGATTCTAGAAAAAGAGTGTTTCCAACCTGCTAAATCAAAAGAAAGGCTTACCTCTGTGAGATGAATCCACACTCTCAAAAGCATTTTCACAGGTAACTTTTCTAGTTTTTATCTGTGGATATTTGGTATTTCTCCAAAGGCCTCAATGGGCTCCAAAATATCCCTTCACAGATTCTACAAGAAGAATGTTTCCAACCTGCTGTATCAAAAGAAAGGTTTAACTGTGTGATTAACTTACACAACACAAAGCAGTTTTACAAACATCTTTCTGGTTTTTATCAGAGGATATTCGGTTTATCCCCATAGTCCAAAATGGACTCTCAAATGTCCCATTGCAAATTGTATGAAAAGAGTGTTTCCAACCAGCTGAACAAAAAATATGCCTCACTCTGTGAGATGTTTCTTTCCATCACAAAGCAGTTTCATAGATCACTTCTTTCTAGTTTTTATGTGGGGTTATTAGGTTTTATTCCATAGGCCACAATGAAGTTCCAAATGTCCTTTCACAGATCCTGCAAAAAGAGTGTTTCCAACACTGCTGAATCAAAAAAATATTTTAACTCTATGAGATGAATCCACACATCACCAAGCAGTTTCATAGATAGCTACTATGTGTTTTTTTATCTGGGGATATTCAGTTCATTCCATTGGCCTCAATGTGCTCCCAAATTTTTCTTGGCAGATTCTGCAAGAAGAGTGTTTTTAACCTGCTGAATAAAAAGAAGGGTTTACCTTTGTGAGATCAATCCACATATCGCAAAGCAGTTTCACAGATAGCTTGTTTGTAGATTATATCTGGAAATATTGGGGTTTTCCCCATAAGCCTCAATGGTTTCTCAAATGTCCCTTCACAGATTCTACAAAAAGAGTGTTTCTACCCTGCTGAATCAAAAGAAGGTTTAACTCTGTGTTATGAATCCACGCAACACAAAGCAGTCTCACATATACCTTCTTACTATTTTTTATCTGGGAATATTCCATTTTTCCATATGGGCCTGAAGAGGCACTGAAATGTCCCTTCACAGTTTCTACAAAAAACGGTTTTCAACCTGCTGAATCAAAAGAGAGGTTTTACTCCGTCAGAGGAATCCACATATCACAAAGCAGTTTCACAGATAGCTTCTGTCTAGTTTTTATGTAAGGATATTCTGTGTTCTCCCATTGGCCCCAAAGGTCTCCCAAAAGTCCCCTTGCAGATTCCAACCTGCTGTGACAATAAAATATTTTAACTCTATGAGACGAAACCACACAGCAGGCAGTTTAACAAATAGTTTTTTCTGGTTTTTATTTGGGGATATTTGGTTTTTCCCCATATGATTCAATGTGCTCTCAAATGTCACTTGGCAGGTTCTGTAAAAGGAGTGCTTTTAACCTGCTGGATGAAAAGAAAGGTTTAACTCTGTGTGATGAATCTGAACATCACAAAGCAGTTTCTCAGATAGCTTCTTCCTAGTTTTTATCTGGGGATATTCTGTTTTTTCCCATATGCCTCACTGCGATCCCAAATATTTCTTTGCATATTCTACGAAAAGAATGTTTCCAGCCTGTTCAATCAGAAGAAAGGATTAACTGTTTCACATGAATCCAAACATAATCAAGGAGTTTCACAGATAGCTTCTCTCTAGTTTTTACATGAGGATATTCACTTTTTTCCATTGGTCTCAAAGGGTTCTCAAATATCCCTTTGCAAATTCTACAAAAAGAGTATTTTCAACCTGCTGAATCAAAAGAAAATTTATCACAGTGAGATGAATCCACACATCACTAGACATTTTCACAGACAGTTTCTTTCTAGTTTTTATCTGGGGATATTTGTTTTTTTTTTTTTTTTTCCATAGGCCTCAATGGGCTCCACATTGTCCCTTCATAGATTCTACAAAAAGAGTGCTTCCAACGTGCTGAATTAAAAGAAAAGTTCAACTCTGGGACATGAATCCACATATCAACAGGAAGTTACACTAATATGTTCTTTCAAGTTTTTAACAGGGGATATTCAGTTTTTCCCACATACGCCTCAAGGGTATTTGAAAATATCCTTCACAGATTCTACACAAAGAGTGTTTACAACGTGCTAAAATAAAATAAATATTTAACTGTGTGAGATGAATCCACACATCACCAGGTTGTTTCACAGACAACTTTGTTCTAGTTTTTATCTGGGGAGATTCTGTTTTTCCCCATAGGCCTCAATGATTTCCCAAATGTCCTTTCGCAGATTCTATAAAAAGAGTGTTTCCAACTTGATGAATCAGACAAAAGCTGAAACTCTATGAGATTAATCCACACATCACCTAGCAGCTTCACAGATGGCTTCTTTCTAGCTTTTATCTAGGGATATTCAGTTTTTCCCCATAGACCACAAAGGGTTCCGAAATGTCCCATCACAGATTCTCAAAAAGAGTGTTTCCAAACTTCTGAATCATAAGAAAGATTTAATTCTGTGAAATGAATCCACACATCACACAGCAGTTTTGCAGATAGCTTCTTTCCAGTTTTTATCTGGGGATATTCAGTTTTTCCCCATTGGCTTCAATGGGCTCCCAAATGTACCTTCGCAGATTCTATGAAAAGAGTGTTGTTAACCTGTTAATCAAAAGAAATGTTTAACTCTGTGCGATGAATCCACATATCACAATTCAAGATCTAAGACAGCTCCTTTCTGGTTTTTATCTGGAGATATTCGTCTTTTCCCATAGGCCTCAAAGGGCTCTCAAATTTCCCTTTGTAGATTCAATGACAGGAGTGTTTCCAACTTGGTGAATAAAAGTGAAGTTTTACACTGAGATGAATTCACACATCAAAAAGCAGTTTCAGAGATAGCTTCTTTCTACTTTTTATCTGGGGTTATTTTGTTTTTTCCCATAGGCCACAATAGGCTCCCAAATATCCTTTCCCAAATTCTACAAAAAGAGTGTTTCAAATCTGCTGAGTCAAAAAAAATCTGTTAACTCTATGAGATGAATATACACATCATCAAACAGTTTCACAGATAGATTCTTTCTAGTTTTTATCTAGGGATATGTGGTTTTTCCTTATAGGCCTCAATGCACTCTCAAGTATCCCTTTGAAGATTTCTCAAAAAGAGTGCTCTTATTTGGCTGAATCGAAAGAAAGTTTTAACTCTGTGAGATGTATCCATGCATCAAAAAGCAGTTTCACAGATAGTTTCTTTGTGGTTTTTATCTGGAGATATTCTATTTTTCCCAATAGGCTTTAATGGGCTCCTATCTGGCCCTTCACAGATACTTCAAAAAGAGTGTTTCCAAACTGCTGAATCAAAAGAAAGGTTTAAGTCTGTGAGATGAATTTACAGGACACAAAGCAGATTCAGAGATGTCTTCTATCTATTTTTTAGCTGGGAATATTCAGTTTTTCCCCATAGACAACAAAGGGATTCCGAATATTTCTTTTCAGATTCCAGGTAAAGACTTTTTCCATCCTGCTGATTCAAAGTAAAGTTTACCTCTGTGAGATGAATCCACACATGACAAATAAGTTTCACAGATAGCTTCTTTCTAGGTTTTACTTGGGTATATTTGGTCTTTTTTCTATAAGTCTCCATAGGCTCCTAAATATCCCTTCATAGATCCTGCAGAAAGAGTGATTCCAACCTGCTGAATCAAAAGAAAGTTTAAATCTGTGACATGAATCCACACATTACAATACAATTTCACAGATAGTTTCTTTCTCGTTTTTATTTTGGGATATTCACTTTTTCCCCTAGGCCACAATAGGCCCTCAAATGTCCCTTCTCAGATTCAACTAACAGAGTGCTTCCAACCTGCTGAATCAAGAGAAAATTTTAACTCTGTGAAGTGAATCATCAGATCACAAAACAGTTTCACAGAGAACTTCTTTCTAGCTTTTATCTGGGGATATTTGAATCTTCCCCATAGGCCAAAATGTGCTCCTGAATGTCCCTTTGCAGATTCCACAAAAAGAGTGTTTCCAGTCTGCTGTATCAAAAAAATGTTTTAACTCTATGAGATAAATCCACACATCATCAAGCAGTTTCACAGGTGGCTTCCTTCTAGTTTTTATGCCGGGATGATCATGTTTTCTCCATAGCCTGCAATGTGCTCCCAGATGTCCCTTCACGGATTCTACAAAAAGAGTGTTTTTAATCCACTGAATCAAAAGAAAGTTTTAACTCCATGAGATGAATCCACACATCAACATGCAGTTACACACATAGCTTCTTTCTAGTTTTTATCTGATGATACTGTGTTTTTTCCCCATTGGCCTCAATGGGCTTTAAGTGTCCATTCACAGATTCTACAAAAAGAGTGTTCCCAACCTGCCAAATCAAAAGAAAGATTTAACTCTGGGAGATGAATCCACATAACACAAAGCAGTTTACAGATACATTCTTTCTAGATTTTTATTTGTAGATATTCAGTTTTCCAATATTTGCCTCAATGGGCTCCCAATGTTTCTTTCCTGATTCTACAAAAAGAGTGTTTCCAAAATGCTGAATGAAAAGAAAGGTTTACATCTGTAAGTTGAAACCACACATCAAAAAGCCTTTTCACAGTTAGCTTCTTTCTAGCTTTTTACTGGGGATACTCTATTTTTCCCCATAGACCACAATGGGATATGAATTGTTTCTTCCCACATTCAATGAAAAGTGTGTTTTCAACCTGTTGAATCAAAGGAAAGGTTTGTCTAGGTGAGATAAATCCACACACCCCAAAGCAGTTTCACAGATAGCTTCTTTCTAGCTTTTATATGGGGATATTTCATTTTTTTCCACAGGCCACAAAGCGCTCCAAAATGTCCCTTCACAGATACTGCAAAGAGAGTTTTTCCAACGTGCTAAATCAAAAGAAAAGTTTAACTCTGTGATATGAATCCACAGATCGTAAAGCATTTTCCCAGATATCTTCTTTCTAGTTTACATCTGGGGATATTCAAGTTTTTCCAATAGGACCCAATGGGCCTCTAAAGGTCCCATTTCAGATCTACGAAAAGAGCGTTTCTGCACGCCTGATCAAACGAAAGGCTTAACTCTGTGAGATGAATCCACACATCACAAATCAGTTTCACAGATAGATTTTTTTCTAGTTTTTATCTGGTGATATTTGGTTTTTCAACATTGGCCTTACTGTGCTCTCAAATGTCCCTTCTCAGATTCCAAGAAAAGAGTGTCTGCAACCTACTGAATCAAAATAAAGGTTTATCTCAGTGAGATAAATCCACACATCAGAAAACAGTTTTACAGATAGCTTCTTTCTAGAATTTCTGTGGGGAAATTGCGTTTTTCCCCATATGCCACAGTGGGATCCAAAATGTTCTTTCACAGATTCTGCATCCTTTTCTGGATTCCACAAAAAGAGTGTTGCCATCCACCGAAACAAAACAGAGGTTTAAATCTGTGAGAGAAATCCACACATCACAAAGCATTTTTACACATAGCTTCTTTCTAGCTTTTATCTGGGGATATTCGGTTTTCCCCATAGGCATCAATGGGCTCCCAAATGTCCCTTTGCAGATGCGACAAAGAAGTGTTTTAAATCTGCTGAATCAAAAGAAAGGTTAACTCTTTCAGATGAATCCACACATGATAAATCAGTTTCACAGATAAATCTTTCTAGTTTTTATCTGAGGAAATTTGGTTTTCCTTATAAGGCTCAATGGGCTCTCAAATGTCCCTTCACATTTCTATGAAGAGTGTTTCCAACATGGTGAATTGAAAGAAAGGTTTAACTCTATGAGATAAATCCACACATCACAAAGCAGTTTCACAGATAGCTTCTTTTTATTTTTTATCTGAGGATATCCTATGTTTCCTCATAGGCCTCACTGGGCTCCCAAGTGTCCCTTCACAGATTCTACAAAAAGAGTATTTTCCAACTGCTGAATCAAAAAAATGTTTAATTCTCTGAGATGAATCCACACAGGACAGAGCAGTATCACAGATAGCTTCTTTCCGGTTTTCTTCTGGGGATTTTTGGGTTTTCCCCATAGGAATATTTTGTTTTACCCCATGAGATTCAATGGGATCCCAAATGTCCCTGTGCAGATTCTACAAAAAGAGTGTTTCCAACCTGCTGAATCAAAAGCGATGTTTAACTCTGTGTGATGAATACACACATCACAAAGCAGTTTCACAGATAGATTATTTTTAGTTTTTACCTAAGGCTATTTGGATTCTTCCCATACACCCATATGTGTTCCCAAATGTCCCTTTGCAGATACTACAAAAAGAGTGTTTCCAATGAGCTGAATAAAAGGAAAGGTTTAACTCTATTAGATGAATCCACACATCATCACAAGGAAGTTTCTGACACCTTCTTTAAAGTTTTCATCTTACAATATTGGCTTTCTCTTCATAGGCCTCAGTGGGATTTCCAATGTCCATTGGCAGATTCTAAAAAGAGACAGTCTCCAACTTGTTGAATCAAAAGGAACGTTTTACTCTGTGAGATGAATACACACATCACCAAGCAGTTTCACAGATAGCTTCTTTCTAGTTTTTATCAGGGGATTATTCTGTTTTTCCCCATAGGCCTCAATGGGCCCTTTACAGATTCTACAAAAAGAGTTTTTCCAACCTGCTGAATCAAAAACATGTTTTAACTCTGTGAGATGAATTCACACATCACAAAGTAGTTTCACAGATAGCTTCTTTCCAGTTTTTATCTGCCTATCTAACTCGTTTTTGTCTGCCTGTGGATATATTTTTTTCCCATAGGCCTCAATGTTCTCCTAAATGTCCCCTTGCAGATTCTCAAAAAAGAGTGTTTCCAACCTGCTGAATTGATAAAAAGATTTAACTCTGTCAGAAGAATCCACACATCCCAAAGCTGTTTCTCAGGCAGCTTCTTACATCGTTTTATATGGGGATATTTTATTTTATCCTATAGGCTGGAGTGGTCTCTCAAATGTCCCTTCACGGATTCTCCAAAAAAAAAGATTTCCAAACTACTGAATCAAAAGAAAAGTTTAACTCTCTGAGATGAATCCACACATCACAAAACAGTTTCACAGAGAGCTTTTGTATAGCTTTTAACTGGAGATATTCCTTTTTCCCCATTGGCTTTAATTATCTCCCAAATATCCTTCTGCAGATTCTACAAAAAGAGTTTTTCCAACCTGCTGAATCAAAAATATGTTTTACCTCTGTGAGATGAATCCACACATCACTATGCAGTTTCACAGACAGCATCTTTCTAGTTTTTATCTGAAGATTTTTTCACAATAGGCCTTGATGCACTCCCAAATATCCCTTCACAGATTCTACTTTTGTACAGTGTTTCCAAAGTGATTAATGAAAAGAAAAGTTTAACACAGAAAGATGAATGCACACATCACAAAATGGTTTCCGAGATAGCTTCCTTCTAGTTTTTCTCCTGGGGTATATGAAATTTGAAATTGGTCTCAAAGAGCTTCACAATGTCTATTCACAGAATGGACAAAAACAGTTTTTCCAAACTTCTGCATCCAAAGAAAGGTTGAACTCTGTGAGATGAATGCACACATCAAAAATCAGTTTCTCAGAAAGCTTCTTTCTAGTTTTTATCTGAAGATATTTTATTTTCCGCCAAAGGCTGCAACGCTCTCAAACACCCCTTTGCAGATTCTACAAAAACTGTGCTTCCAAATTGTTGAATGAAAAGAAATTTTAACGAGATGAATGCAAACATCACAAAGTGGGTCCTCAGATAGCTTTCTTCAAGTTTTTATCGTGAGACATTCTCTTATTTGCCACTGGTCTCAATGAGCTCCCAAATGTCCATTCACAGAATGGACAAGACAGTATTTCCAAACTACTGAATCAAAAGAAAGGTTTAACTCTGTGAGATGAATGCACACATCACAAAGCAGTTTCTCATGAAGCTTCTTTTCAGCTTTTATCTGAAGATATTTTCTTTTTCACCACAGGCCTCAATGCAGTCCCAAATATCACTTCACAGATTCTACAAAAAGAGTGTTTCCAAACTGCTGAATGAAAAAAGTTTAACTCAGAGAGATGAATGTACACATCACAAATTGGTTCCTCCAATACCTTCCTTTTATTTTTTATCCTGGGTTATTCACTTTGTCTCCATTGGCCTCAATGAGCTCCAAAATATCCATTCGCAAAATGGACAAAGACACTGTTTCCAAAGAGCTGAATCAAAAGAAAGGTTTTACCCTCTGAGATGAATGCAGACATCACAAAGTAGTTTCTAAAAAGCTTCTTTCTAGTTTCTATCTGAAGATAATTCCTTTTTCATCATAGGCACCAATGTGCTACCAAATATCCTTTCATAGATTCTACAAAAACAGTGTTTCTAAACAGCTGAATGCAAAGAAAGATTTATCTTTGCAAGATGATTACGGACATCACAAAGTGGTTTTTCAGACAGGTTCCTTCTAGATTTATCATGAGATATTCACTCTTTTGCCATTTGCCTCAATGAGTTCTCTAATGTTCATGCGCAGAATGGACATAAACAGTGTTTCCAAATTGTTGAATCAAAAGAAAGGTTTAACTCTGTAAGATGCATGCTCACATTTGAAAGCAGATTATCAGAACGCTTTTGTCTAGTTTTTATCAGAAGATATTTTCTTTTTCACCATAGACCTCAATGCACTTTAGATGAATGCACTCATCACAAAGCGGTTTCTCAGATAGCTTTCTTCTAAATTTATTCTGGGATATTCAATTATTTGCCATTGGCCTCAGTGAGTTCCCAAATGTCCTTTCACAGCCTCTACAAAAACAGTGTTTCCAAATGACTGAAAGAAAGGAAAGGTTTAACTCTGTGAGATGAATGCGCTTATCACAAAGAGGTTTTGCAGATAGCTTCCATCATAAGATATTCATTTTTCCCCATTGGCCTCAATGATCTCCCATATGTCCATTCCCAGAATGAACCAAAACAGTGTTTCCAAACCACAGAATGAAAAGAAAGTTTTAACTCTGGGAGATGAATGCACACATCACAAAACAGTTTCTCAGATAGCTTGCTTCTAGTTTCTATCTGAGGATGCTCACTTTTGTGCCATTCACCTCAATGAGCTCCCAAGTGTCCATTCACAGACTGAACAAAAATAGTGTTTCCAAACTCCTGAACCAAAAGAAAGGTTTATCTCTGTGAGATGAATGCACACATCACAAAGCAGTTTCTCAGATAGCATCCTTCTCATTTTATGGTGGTATATTCGATTTTTTGGCCATTGGTCTTGATTAATTATCAAATGTATAGTTGCAGAATGGACAAAAAATGTGTTTCTAAACTTCTGAATCAAAAGAAAGGTTTAACTCTGTGAGATGAACTCACCCATCACAAAGTAGTTTGTCAGAAAGATTATTTCTTGTTTTAATCTGAAGATATTTTCTTTTTCACCACAGACCTGAATGTGCACCCAAATATCGCTTCGCAGATTCTATAAAAACAGTGTTTCCAAGCTGCTGAATGAAAAGAAAAGTTTCACTCTGTGAAATAAATGCACACTTCACAAAGCAGTTTTTGAGATTACTTCCTTCTACTTTTTATCCTGAGATATTCACTTTTTCACCATTGGCCTCAACGAGCTCCCAAATGTCCATTCGCAGAATGGACAAAAGCAGTGTTACCAAACTGATGAATCAAAAGAATGGTTTATCTCTGTGAGACGAATTCACACATCACAAAGCAGTTTCTCAGAAAGCTTCTTTGTAGTTTTAATCTGAATTTATTTTCTTTTTCACCTTAGGCCTCAATGCGTTCCCAAATATCCTTCCATGGATTCCACAAAAACACTGTTTCCAAAATGTTGAATGAAAAGAAAGGTTTAACTCTGTGAGAAGAATTCACACTTCACAAAGCAGTTTCTCAGGTAGCTTCCTTCTACTTTTCATTCTGAGATACTCACTTTTTTGCCATTGTCCTCAACGAGCTCCCAAATTTCCATTCACAGAATGGACAAGCACAGTGTTTCCATACTGCTGAATCAAATAAAAGGTTTATCTCTATGAGATGAATGCACAGACCCCAAAGCATTTTATCAGAAATCTTATTTGTAGTTTTAATCTGAAGTGATTTTCTTTCTCACCTTAGGCCTCAATACACTCCCAAATATCCTTCCATGGATTCCACAAAAAAAGTGTTTCCAAAATGCTGAATAAAAAGAAAGATTTCACTCTGCGAGATGAATTCACACATCACAAAGCAGTTTCACAGATAGCTTCCTTCTAGTTTTTATCCTGGGATATTCACTCTTTGGTCTTTGGCCTCAATGAGCTTCCTAACGCCCTTTCATGGAAAGGACGAAAACAGTGTTACCGAACTGCAGAATCAAAAGAAAGGTTTAAATCTGTGAGGTGAATGAGCACATAATAAAGCAGTTTCTCAGAAAGCTTCTTTCTAGTTTTAATCTGAAGATATTTTCTTTTTCACCATAGACCTCAATGCGCTCCCAAATATCTCTTTGTAGATTCTACAGAAACAGTGTTTCCAAAAACTGAATGCAAAAGAGGTTTAACTCTGTGAGATGAGTCCACACATCACAAAACAGTTTCTCAGACAGCTTCCTTCTAGTTTTTATCATGAGATATTCACTTTCTCACCATTTGCCTCAATGAGTTCTCTAATATTCATGCACAGAATGGATAGAAACAGTGTTTCCAAATTGCTGACACAAAAGAAAGGTTTAACTCTGTAAGATGAAGGCCTACATTCCAAAACATTTTCTCAGAAAGCTTCTTTCTAGTTTTTATTTGAAGATATTTCCTTTTTCACCATTGGCCTCAATGTGCTTCCAAATATTCCTTCATAGATTCTACCAAAACAGTGTTTCCAAACTACTGAATGAAAAAAATGTTTAACTCTGTGAGATGAATGCAGACAGCACAAAGTTGTTACTCAGATAGCCTTGTTCTAGTTTTTATCCTAGGATAGTCCATTTTCATGCTTCACATCAATGAACTACTAAATGTCTATTCATAGAATAGACAAAAACAGTGTTTCCAAACTGCTGAATCAAAAGAAAAGTGTAACTCTGTGACATGAATGCACACATCACAAAGCAATTTCTCAGAAAGCTTCCATTTAGTTTTTATATGTTGTTATTTTCTCTTTCATTATAGCCCTCAATGAACTCAACGAACTTTCCAGATTGTACAAAAACAGTATTTCCAAACCACTGAATGAAACGAAAGGTTTAACTCTGTTACATGAATGCACACATCACAGAGTGCTTTCTCAGATAGCTTCCTTCTGGTTTTTATCCTGAGATATTTGATTTCTTCGCCCTTGGCCTCAATGAGCTCCCAAACGTCCTTTCACTAAAGACTGAAATAATGTTTCCAAACAGCTGAATCAAAAGAAATCTTTAATTCTGTGAGATTAATGCCCACATCACAAGCAGTTTCACAGAAAGCATTTTTCTAGATTTTATCTAAAGATGTTATCTTTTTTACCGTAAGTCTCAATACACTCTCAAATATCCCTTCACAGATTCTACAAAAACTGTGTTTCCAAATGGCTGAATGAAAAGAAAGATTTAAATCTGCAAAATGAATGCATACATCACAAAGCATTTCCTCAGATAGCTTCTTTCTAGTTTGTATCATAAGACATTCAATTTTTCACCATTGACCTCAATGAGCTCCCAAAGGCCCATTTGCAGAATGGACAAAAGCAATGTTTCAAAACAGCTGAATCAAAACTGCTGAATAAAAAGAAAGGGTTAACTCTGTGTGGTGAGTGCACACATCACAAAACAGTTTCTCAGAGAGTTTCCTTCTAATTTTTATCGTGGTGCATTCACTTTTTTTCCTTTGCTGTTAATCACCTCCAAAATGTCCTTCTCAGAATGGACAAAAACAGTGTTTCCAAACTGCTGAATTAAAAGAAAGTTTTAATTGAATGAATGGACACATCACAAAGTAGTTTCTCAGAAAGTTTCTTTCTAGTTTTTACCTGAAGATATTTTATTTTTCACTATAGGCCCCAATATGCTCCCAAATATCCCTTTGCAGATTGAACAAATACAGTGTTTCCAAAGTGCTGAAAGAAAAGAAATGTTTAACTCTATGAGATAAACGCACACATCACAAAGTGGTGTTGCAGAAAGTTTCTTTCTAGTTTTTACCTGAATATATTTTCTTTTTTACCATTGACCTCAAAGCGCTCCCAAGTATCCGCTTGCAGATTCTATAAAAACAGTGTTTTCAAACTGCTGAATGAAAAGAAAGTTTTAAGTTTTTGAGATGAACACACAAAACACAAAGCAGTTTCTGATAGTTTCTGTCTAGTTTCTATCCTGGAATATTTGACTTTTTGTCATTGGCCTCAATGAGCTCCAAAACATCCCATAGCAGATTCTACAACAACAGTACTTCCAAGCTGCTGAGTAAAAATAAAGTTTTAACGCTGCCAGATGAATGCACACATCATAAAGCGACTTTGCAGATAGCCTCCTTCTAGTTTTTATCATGGGATATTCAATTTTTCACCATTGGCCTCAATTCACCCTCAAATGTCCAATCGCTAAATGAACAAAAACAGTGTTTTCAAACTCCTGAATCAAAAGAAGGGTTTAATTCTGTTAGATGAATGCACACATTACAAAAATTGTCTCAGAAAGCTCCTTTGTAGTTTTTATCTGAAGTTATTTTCCTATACACAATAGGACTCAATGCACTCTCAAATATGCCTTTGCAGATTGTACAGAAACACTGTTTCAAAACTCCTGAAAGAAAAGGAAGGTTTAACTCTGTCATAGGAATGCACACATCACAAAGCGGTTTCTCAAATAGCTACCTTCCCGTTTTTATCGTGGGATATTCAATTTTTTGCCATTGGCCTTTTGAGCTCCCAAATGTCCACTCGCAGAATGGACAAAAACAGTTTCCAAACTGCTGAAACAAAACAAAAGAAAGGTTTCACTCTATGAGATGAATGCATACATCCCAAAGAAATTTCTCAGAAAACTTCTTTCTAGTTTTTATCTGAAGATATTTTCATTTTCACCAATAGATACAATGCACTCTCAAATATTCCTGCACAGCTTCTACAAAAACAGTGTTTCCAAACTGCTGAAAGAAAGGAAAAGTTTAACTCTGCAATATGAATGCATAGGTCACAAAGTAGTTTCACAGATAGCTTCCTTACAATTTTTATTGTGAGATATTCGATTTTCACCATTGGCCTCAAAGAGCCCCGAAATGTCTCTTTGCAGAGTAGACAAAAACTGCTTTTCCTAAGTGATGAATCAAAAGAAAGGTTTAACTCTGTTAGATTAATGCACACATCACAAAGCAGTTTCTCAGAAAGTTTCTTTCTAGTTTTCATCTGATGATGTTTTCTTTTTCACCATAGGCCTCAGTGCACTCCCAAATATCCCTTTGCAGATTCTAAAAAACTGTGTTTTCAAGCTTCTGATTGAAAGAAAGGTTTAACTTTTCGAAATGAATGCACACATTACACAATTTTTTCTCAGATAGCTTCCTTCTAGTTTTTATCATGGTGTATTCGATTTGTTGTCATTGGCCTCAATTAGATCCCAAATTTCCAATCATAAAATGGGCAAAAACAGTGTTTCCAAACTGCTGAATCAAAAGAAGGGTTTAATTCTGTGAGATGAATGCACACATCACAAAATATTCTCTCAGAAATTTTCTTTCTAGTGTTTATCTGAAGTTATTTTCCTTTTCACCATAGTGCTGAATGCATTCTCAAATATCCCTTTTCTGATTGTTCAAAAACTGTGTTTCCAAACTGCTGAATGAAAAGGAAGTTTTATTTCTGTCAGAGGAATGCAAACATCACAAAGTGGTTTCTTAGATAGCTTGCTTCTAGTTTTTATCATGGAATATTCAATGTTTTGCCATTGGCCTCTAGGAGCTGCAAAATGTCCATTCGCAGAGTGGAAAAAAACAGGGTTTCCAAACTGCTGAATAAAAGAAAAGGTTAAATTTGTGAGTTGAATGCCCACATCACAAAACAGTTTGTCAGAATGCTTCTTTCTTGTTTTTATTTGAAGATTTCACCACAGACCTCAATGTGCTCCCAAATATCCTTTCATAGATTCTACAAAAACAGTGTTTTCAAGCTCCTGAAAGAAAGGAAAGGAACTCTGCTAGATGAATGAACACATAACAAAGCTGTTTCACAGGTAGCTTCCTTCTAGCTTTTATCGTAGGATATTCGATTTTTCACCATTCGCCTCAATGCGCTCCCAAATATCACTTTGTAGATTCTAAAAAAACAGTGTTTCCAAACTGCTGAATGAAAATAAATGTTTAACTCTGTGAGATGAATGCACATATCACAAACCAGTTTCACACATAGCTTCCTTCTAGCTTTTATGCTGGGATATTCGCTTTTTCGCCATTGGCCTCAATGAGGTCTGAAATGTCCATTCGCAGAATGGAAAAAAACAGTGTTTCCAATCTGCTGAATGAAAAGAAATGTTTAACTCTCTGGGATGAATGCAGACATCACATAGCGGTTTCTCAGATACCTTCCTTCTACTTTTTACCCTGGTGTATTCGCTTTTTCACCTTGCAAAATGTGATTTTGCAGAATGGACAAAAACAGTTTCAAAACTGCTGATTCAAAAGAAAGGTTTAACTCTGAAAAATGAATGCAGACATCATAAAGTAGTTTTTCAGAAAGCTGGTTTCTACTTTTTATCTGAAGATATTTCATTTTTCTCCATAGGCTTCAATTCACTCTCAACTATCTGTTGGCAAATTTTACAAAAACAGTGTTTCCAAACTCCTGAATGAATAGACACTTTTAACTCTGTGAGACAAATGCCCACATCACAGAAGCGGTTTCTCAGATAGCTTCCATCTAGTTTTTATCCTGGTATATTTGCTTTTTCGCCTTTGGCCTCAATGAGCTCCCACATGTGTTTTGACAGAATGGACAAAAACAGTGTTTCCAAACTGTTGAATCAAAAGAAATGTTTAATTCTGTGAGAGAATGCACACATCACACAGCACTTTCTCAGAAAGTCTCTTTCTAACTATCATCTGATATTTTATTTTTCACCTTAGGCATCAAAGCACTCCGAAATATCCCTTTGCAAATTGTACAAAAATTGTCTTTTCAACCTACTCAATGAAAAGAAAAGTTTAACTTTTTGACATGAAAACACCCATCACAAAGGAGTTTTTCAGATAGCTTCCTTCTAGTTTTTATCCTGGGATATTTGATTTTTCACAATAGACCTCATTTAACTGCCAAATGTCCATTTGCAGAATGGATAAAAACAGTGTTAGCAAACTGCTGGATGAAAAGAAAGGTTTAACTCTGTGAGACGAATGCCTACATTCCAAAGAAGTTTCTCAGAAAGCTTCTTTCTAGTTTTTATCTGAAGATACAGTCTTTTTCACCATAGGTCTCAATGCACTCCCAAATATCCTTTTGCATATTCTAAAGAAACAGTGTTTCCAAGCTACTGAATGAAAGAAAAGTTTGAACTCTGCTAGATGAATGCACACATAACAAAGCTGTCTCACAGATAGCATCTTTCTAGTTTTTATCATGTAATATTCTATTTTTCTCATTTGGCCTTAATGGGCTCCAAAATATCCCTTCGTAGATTGTACAAAAACAATGTTTCCAAAGTGGTAAATCAAAAGAAAGGTTTACCTCTGTGAGATCAATATACACATCACAAAGAAGTTTCTAAGAAAGCTTCTTTCTTGCTTTCATCTGAAGATAATTCCTCTTTCACCATAGGCCTCAAGGCCCACTGCAATATCCCTGTGCAGATTCTACAAAAACAGTGTTTCCAAACTGTTGAATGAAAGGAAAGGTTTACCTCTGCAACATGAATGCATACATCACAAAGTGATTTTGCAGATAGCATTCCTGCAGTTTTTGTCACGAGATATTTGATTGTTCACCATTGGACTAAATGATCTTCAAAATGTTCTTTCACAGAATGGACAAAAACAGCGTTTCCAACAGCTGAATAAAAGGAAAGTTTTAACTCTGGGAGAAGAATGTGCATATTACAAAGAAGTTTCTCACAAAGCTTCCTTGTAGTTTTTTCTGAAGATGTTTCCTTTTTCACTATAGGCCTCAATGCAGTCTCAAATATCACATCGCAAGTTTCACAAAAACAGTGTTTCCAAACTGCTGAATGAAAAGACAGTTTTAACTTTGTGAGACAAATGCCCACATCACAAAGTGGTTTCTCAGATAGCTTCCTTCTAGTTTTTATATATTTGCTGGTACACTTGCTTTTTTGCCCTTGGCCTCAATGAGCTTGGAAATGTTTTTTCGCTGAATGGACAAAAAAAGTGTTTCCAAACTGCTGAATCAAAAGAAAGGTTTAACTCTGTGAGATTAATGCACACATCAAAAAACAGTTTCTCAGAAAGTTTCTTTCTAGTTTTCATCTGATGATATTTTCTTTTTCACCATAGGCCTAAAATCGCCCACAATTATCTCTTCACATATTTTACAAAAACTGTTTTTAACCTGCTGAATGAAAAAGAAAGGTTTAGTTTTTCAACATGAATGCAGACATCACAAACTGGTTTTTCAGATGGCTTCCTTGTAGTTTATATGCTGGAATATTTGATTGTTCACCACTGGCCTCAATGAGCTCCCAAATTTCCCTTCACAGAATAGACAAAAACAGTATTTCCAAACTGTTGAATCAAATGAAAGGTTTATCTCTGTGAGATGAATGTAAACGTCACAAAGCAGTTTCTCAGAAAGCTTCATTCTACTTTTCATCTGAAGATATTTTCTTTTTCACCATAGGCCTCAATGCACTTCCAAATATCCTTTGCAGATTCTACAAAAACAGTGATGATTACAAACTGCTGAATGAAAAGAAAGGTTAAACTCTGTGAGCTGAATGCACGCATCACAAAGCGGTTTCTCAGAGAGCTTCCTTTTAGATTTTATCCTTAGATATTCAATTTTTTGACAGTGGCATTTTGCAGAATGGACAAAAACAGTGTTTCAAAACTGCTGAATCAAAAGAAAGGTTTAAGTCTGTGAGACGAATGCACAGATCACAAGCAATTTCTAAGAAAGCTTCATTCTAGTTTTCATCTGAAGATATTTTCTTTTTCACCATAGGCCTCAATGCACTCCCAAATATTCCTTCGCAGTTTCTAAAAACATAGAATTTCCAAACTGCTGAATTTAAAAGGAAAGTTTAGCTCTGCGAGATGAATGCATGCATCACAAGTGGTTTCACAGATAGCATCCTTCTAGCTTTTGTGTTAGGCTGTTCAATTTTTTGTCATTTGCTTTAAAGAACTCCTAAATGCCCATTCACCGAATGGACAAAGCAGTGTTTCCAAGACGCTGAATCAAAAGAAAATTTTAACTCTGTGAGGTGAATTCACATATCACGAAGCATTTTCTCAGAAGGCTTCTTTCTGGTTTTTATCTTAAGCTGTTTTCTTTTTCACCATAGGCCTCAATGCCCTCTAAAATATCCCTTCACACATTCCACAAAAACAGTGTTTCCAAACTGCTGAATGAAAAGAAATGTTTATCTCTGTGAGACAAATGCACACATCACAAAGTGGTTTCTCAGATGGCTTCCTTCTAGCATTTATCCTGGGATATTCCATTTTTCAGCATTTGCATCAAAGAACCCCCAAATGTCAATTTGAAGAATGGACCAAACACTTTAGTGTTTCCAAAGTGCTGAAGGAAAAGAAAGGTTTAACTCTGTGAGATGAATGCACACATCTCAAAGCAGTTTCTGAGAAATCTTCTTTCTAGATTTTATCTGAAGTTATTTTGCTTTTCACCATAGGCCACAATGCTCTCACAAATATCCCTTCACCGATTCTACAAAAACAGTGTTTCCAAACTGTTGAATGCAAAGAAAGGTTTAAATCTGCCAGGTGAATGTAGACATCACAAAGTGGTTTCACAGATATCTTCCTTCTTGTTTTTATCTGGGGATATTCTTTTTTTCTACATAGACCACAATGGGCTCCCAAATTTCCTTTCACAGATCTTACAAAAAGAGTGTTTCCAACCCGCTGAACCAAAAGAAAGTTTTAACTCCGTTAGATGAATCAACATATCACTGAGCACTTTCACAGATAGATTCTTTCTAGATTTTATCTGGGGATATTCGTTTTTTCCCCATAGACAAAAATGGGCTCCCAATTGACCCTTCACAGATTCTACAAAAAAACTAATTCCGATCTGCTGAATCAAAGGAAAGGTTTAATTCTGTGAGATGATCCTCACCTCACCAAGCAGTTTCACAGAAAACTTCTTTCTAGTTTTTATCTAGAGATATTCGTTTTTTTTTTTCTCATAGACCTCAATGGGCTTTGAAATCTCAATTTGCAGATTCTACAAAGAGGTTTCAATCTGCTGAATCAAAAGAAAGGTTGAACTCTGTGAGATGAGTTCACACGTCACAAAGCAAAACTGCTTTGTGAAACTACAGATAGCTTTTTCCTAGTTTTTATCTGAGGATATTCAGTTTTTTTTTTTCAGAGACCTCACTGGGCTCCCAAATGTCCATTTGCACATTCTACAAAAAGAGTGTTTCCAACCTGCCAAATCAAAAGAAAGTTTTATCTCTGTAAGATGAATCCACACATCACCAAGCAGTTTCACAGTTAGCTTCTCACTAGTTTTTGTATGGTGATAGTTGGATTTTTCCCTTGACCTCAATGGGCTCCCAAATGTTTCTTCAAATATTCTACAAAAGGAGTGTCTTCACTTGTTGAATCAAAAGAAAAGTTTAACTCTATGATATGAATCCACACATCCCCATGCAGTTTCGCAAATAGCTTCTATTTAGTTTTTCTCTGGAAATATTTGGTTGTCCTCCGTAGGCCTCAATGGGCTCCCAAATATCCTTTTGTGGGTTCTACAAAAAGAGTGTTTCCAACGTGCTGAATCAAAACAAAGTTTTGCCTCTCTTAGGTGAATCCACATTTCACCAAGCTGTTTCACAGATTGCTTCTTTCTAGCTTTTATCTAAAGATATTTGTTGTTTTCCCATAAGCCTCAATGGGATCCAAAATGTCTTTTCACAGATGCTACAAAAAGAGAATTTAAAACATGCTAAATCAAAAGAAAGGTGTTTCTCTGTGCGATGAATCTGCACATCACAAAGCAATTTCACAGGTAGCTTCTCTCTCATTTTTATCTGGCCATATTCGTTTTTTCTCCATAGGCTACAATCACTCCAACACGTCTTTTTGCAGTTCTACAAAAAGAGTGTTTCCAATCTGCTGAATCAAAAGAAAGGTGTTACTCTGTGAAATGAATCCACACATCACAAAGTAGTTTCACAAATACTTTTTTTAGTATTATCTAAAGATATTCTTCAACTGAGGTACTGGGGTCATCTCACTAGAGAGTGCCGGACAATCGGTGCTGGTCAGCTGCTGCAGCCCGACCAGCAAGAGCTGAAGCAGCACGAGGCATCACCTCACCTGGGAAGTGCAAGGGGGAAGGGAATCCCTTTTCCTAGCCAGGGGAACTGAGACACACAACACCAGGAAAATCGGGTAACTCCCACACCAATACTGCGCTTTAAGCAAATGGGCACACCAGGAGATTACATCCCACACCTGGCTGGGAAGGTCCCACAGCCACAGAGCCTCCCTCATTGCAAGCACAGCAGTCTGTGATTTAACCGCAAGGCAGCAGCAAGGCTGGGGGAGTGGCGCCCGCCATTGCTGAGGCTTAAGTAGGTAAAAAGAAAAGCTGCTGGGAAGCTCAAAATGGGTGGAGCTCACAGCAGCTCATGGAAACCTGCCTGTCTCTGTAGATTCCACCTCTGGGGACAGGGCACAGTTAAACAACAACAACAAAAATAGCAGAAACCTCTGCAGACGAAAACAACTCGGTCTGTCAGCTTTGACGAGAGCAGTGGATCTCCCAACACGGAGGTTGAGATCTGAGAAGGGACAGACTGCCTGCTCAAGTGGGTCCCTGACCCCTGAGTAGCCTAACTGGGAGACATCCACCACTAGGGGCAGTCTGACACCCCACACCTCACAGGGTGGAGTACACCCTGAGAGGAATCTTAAAAAGAATCAGACAGGTACACTCGCTGTTCAGCAATGTTCTATCTACTGCAACCTCTGCTGCTGATACCCAGGCAAACAGGGTCTGGAGTGGACCTCAAGCAATCTCCAACAGACCTGCAGCTGTGGGTCCTGACTGTTAGAAGAAAAACTATCAAACAGGAAGGACACTATACCAAAACCCAATCAGTACGTCACCATCACCAAAGACCAGAGGCAGATAAAACGACAAAGATGGGGAAAAAGCAGGGCAGAAAAGCTGGAAATTCAAAAAATAAGAGAGCATCTCCCCCTGCAAAGGAGCACAGTTCATCACCAGCAACGGATCGAAACTGGTCAGAGAATGACTTTGACGAGATGAGAGAAGAAGGTTTCAGTCCATCAAACTTCTCAGAGCTAAAGGAGGAATTATGTACTCAGCACAAAAAAACTAAAAATCTTGAAAAAAGAGTGGAAGAATTGACAGCTAGAATAATTAATGCAGAGAAGTTCATAAACGAAATGACAGAGATGAAAACCGTGACACAAGAAATACGTGACAGATGCACAAGCTTCAGTAATCAACTCGATCAACTGGAAGAAAGAGTATCAGCGATTGAGGATCAAATGAATGAAACAAAGCGAGAAGAGAAACCAAAAGAAAAAAGAAGAAAAAGAAATGAACAAAGCCTGCAAGAAGTATGGGATTATGTAAAAAGACCAAATCTACGTCTGATTGGGGTGCCTAAAAGTGAGGGGGAAAATGGAAGCAACTTGGAAAACACTCTTCAGGATACCATCCGGGAGAACTTCCCCAACCTAGGAGGGCAGGCCAACATTCAAATTCAGGAAATACAGAGAATGCCACAAAGATACTCCTCGAGAAGAGCAACTCCAAGACACATAATTGCCAGATTCACCAAAGTTGAAATGAAGGAAAAAATCTTAAGGGCAGCCAGAGAGAAAGGTCGGGTTACCCACAAAGGGAAGCCCATCAGATTAACAGCAGATCTCTCGGCAGAAACTCTGCAAGCCAGAAGACAGTGGGGCCAATATTCAACATTCTTAAAGAAAAGAATTTTACACCCAGAATTTCATATCCAGCCAAACAAAGTTTCATAAGTGAAGGAGAAATAAAATCCTTTACAGAGAAGTAAATGGTTAGAGATTTTGTCACCACCAGGCCTGTCCTACAAGAGACCCTGAAGGAAGCCCTAAACATGGAAAGGAACAACCGGTACCAGCCATTGCAAAAACATGCCAAAATGTGAAGACCATCGAGGCTAGGAAGAAACTGCATCAACTAACGAGCAAAATAACCAGTTAATATCATAATGGCAGGATCAATCTCACACATAACAATATTAACCTTAAATATAAATGGACTAAATGCTCCAATTAAAAGACACAGACTGGCAAACTGGATAAAGAGTCAAGACCCATCAGTCTGCTGTATTCAAGAGACCTATCTCACACGCAGAGACATACATAGGCTCAAAATAAAGGGATGGAGGAAGATCTACCAAGCAAATGGAGAACAAAAAAAAGCAGGGGTTGCAATCCTAGTCTCTGATAAAACAGACTTTAAACCATCAAAGATCAAAAGAGACAAAGAAGGCTATTACATAATGGTAAGGGGATCAATTCAACAGGAAGAGCTAACTATCCTAAATATATATGCACCCAATACAGGAGCACACAGATTCGTAAAGCAAGTCCTTAGAGACTTACAAAAAGACTTAGACTCCCATACAATAATAATGGGAGACTTCAACACTCCACTGTCAACATTAGACAGATCAACGAGACAGAAAGTTAACAAGGATATCCAGGAATTGAACTCAGCTCTGCACCAAGCGGACCTTATAGACATCTATAGAACTCTCCACCCCAAATCAACAGAATATACATTCTTCTCAGCACCACATCGCACTTATTCCAAATTTGACCACATAATTGGAAGTAAAGCACTCCTCAACAAATGTAAAAGAACAGAAATTGTAACAAACTGTCTCTCAGACCACAGTGCAATCAAGCTAGAACTCAGGACTAAGAAACTCAATCAAAACCACTCAACTACATGGAAACTGAACAACCTGCTCCTGAATGACTACTGGGTACATAACGAAATGAAGGCAGAAATAAAGATGTTCTTTGAAACAAATGAGAACAAAGATACAACATACCATAATCTCTGGGACACATTTAAAGCAGTGTGTAGAGGGAAATTTATAGCACTAAATGCCCACAAGAGAAAGCAGGAAAGATCTAAAATTGACACTCTAACATCACAATTAAAACAGCTCGAGAGGCAAGAGCAAACACATTCAAAAGCTAGCAGAAGTCAAGAAATAACTAAGATCAGAGCAGAACTGAAGGAGACAGAGACAGAGAAAACCCTCCAAAAAACCAATGAATCCAGGAGTTGCTTTTTTGAAATGATCAAAAAAATTGACAGACCGCTAGCAAGACTAATATAGAAGAAAAGAGAGAAGAATCAAATAGACACAATAAAAAATGAAAAAGGGGATATCACCACCGACACCACAGAAATACAAACTACCATCAGAGAATACTATAAACGCCTCTACGCAAATCAACTAGAAAATCTAGAAGAAATGGATAATTTCCGGGACACTTACACTCTTCCATGGCTAAACCAAGAAGAAGTTGAATCCCTGAATAGACCAATAGCAGGCTCTGAAATTGAGGCAATAATTAATAGCCTACCCACCAAAAAAAGTCCAGAACCAGATGGATTCACAGCTGAATTCTACCAGAGGTACAAGGAAGAGCTGGTACCATTCCTTCTGAAACTATTCCAATCAATAGAAAAAGAGGGAATCCTCCCTAACTCATTTTATGAGGCCAACATCATCCTGATACCAAAGCCTGGCAGAGACACAACAAAAAAAGAGAATTTTAGACCAATATCCCTGATGAACATCGATGCAAAAATCCTCAATAAAATACTGGCAAACCAGATCCAGCAGCACATCAAAAAGCTTATCCACCATGATCAAGTGGGCTTCATCCCTGGGATGCAAGGCTGATACAACATTCGCAAATCAATAAACGTAATCCAGCATATAAACAGAACCAAAGACAAGAACCACATGATTATCTCAATAGATGCAGAAAAGGCCTTTGACAAAATTCAACAGCCCTTCATGCTAAAAACGCTCAATAAATTCGGTATTGATGCAACGTACCTGAAAATAATCAGAGCTATTTATGGCAAAACCACAGCCAATATCATACTGAATGGGCAAAAACTAGAAAAATTTCCTTTGAAAACTGGAACAAGACAGGGATGCCCTCTCTCACCGCTCCCATTCAACATAGTGTTGGAAATTCTGGCTAGGGCAATTGGGCAAGAGACAGAAATAAAGGGTATTCAGTTAGGAAAAGAAGAAGTCAAATTGTCCCTGTTTGCAGATGACATGATTGTATATTTCGAAAACCCCATCGTCTCAGCCCAAAATCTCGTTAAGCTGATAAGCAACTTCAGCAATGTCTCAGGATACAAAATTAATGGGCAAAAATCACAAGCATTCTTATACACCAGTAAGAGACAAGCAGAGAGCCAGATTATGAATGAACTTCCATTCACAATTGCTTCAAAGGGAATAAAATACCTAGGAATTCAACTAACAAAGGATGTAAAGGACCTCTTCAAGGAGAACTACAAACCACTGCTCAGTGAAATCAAAGAGGACACAAACAAATGGACGAACATACCATGCTCATGGATAGGAAGAATCAATATCATGAAAATGGCCATACTGCCCAAGGTTATTTATAGATTCAATGCCATCCCCATCTAGCTACCAATGAGTTTCTTTACAGAATTGGAAAAAACTGCTGTAAAGTTCATATGGAGGCAAAAAAGAGCCTGCCTTGCCAAGAAAATCCTATGTCAAAAGGACAAAGCTGGAGGCATCACACTACCTGACTTCAAACTGTACTACAAGGCTACAGTAACCAAAGCAGCATGGTACTGGTACCAAAACAGAGATATAGACCAATGGAACAGAACAGAGTCCTCAGAAATAATACCACACATCTACAGCCATCTGATCTTTGACAAACCTGAGAGAAACAAGAAATGGGGAAAGGATTCCCTATTGAATAAATGGTGCTGGGAAAATTGGCTAGCCATAAGTAGAAAGCTGAAACTGGATCCTTTCCTTAATCCTTATATGAAAATTAATTCAAGATGGATTAGAGACTTAAATGTTAGACCTAATACCATAAAAACCCTAGAAGAAAACCTAGGTAGTACCATTCAGGACATAGGCATGGGCAAGGACTTCATGTCTAAGACACCAAAAGCAAGGGCAGCAAAAGCCAAAATTGACAAATGGGATATGATTAAACTAAAGAGCTTCTGCACAGCAAAAGAAACTACCATCAGAGTGAACAGGCAACCTACAGAATGGGAGAACATTTTTGCAATCTACTCATCTGACAAAGGGCTGATACCCAGAACCCACAAAGAACTCAAACAAATATACAAGAAAAAAACAAACAACCCCATCAAAAAGTGGGCAAAGTATATGAACAGACATTTCTCAAAAGAAGACATTCATACAGCCAACAGACACATGAAAAAATGCTCATCATCACTCGCCATCAGAGAAATGCAAATCAAACCACAATGAGATACCATCTCACACCACTTAGAATGGCAATCATTCAAATGTCAGGAAACAACAGGTGCTGGAAAGGATGTGGAGAAGTAGGAACACTTTTGCACTTTTGGTGTGATTGTAAACTAGTTCAACCATTATGGAAAAGAGTATGGCAATTCCTCAAGGATCTGGAACTAGATGTACCATATGACCCAGCCATCCCACTACTGGGTATATACCCAAAGGATTATAAATCATACTGCTATAAAGACACATGCACACGTATGTTTATTGCGGCACTATTCACAATAGCAAAGACTTGGAATCAACCCAAACGTCCATCTGTGACAGACTGGATTAAGAAAATGTGGCACATATATACCATGGAATACTATGCAGCCATAAAAAAGGATGAGTTTGCATCCTTTGTGGGGACATGGATGCAGCTGGAAACCATCATTCTTAGCAAACTATCACAAGAAGAGAAAACCAAACACCGCATGTTCTCACTCATAGGTGGGAACTGAACAATGAGATCACTTGGACTCGAGAAGGGCAACATCACACACCTGGGCCTATCATGGGGAGGGGGGAGGGGAGAGGGATTGCATTGGGAGTTATACCTGATATAAATGACGAATTGATGTGTGCTGAGGAGTTGATGGGTGCAGTACACCAACATGGCACAAGTATACATATGTGACAAAACTGCACGTTTTGCACATGTACCCTAGAACTTAAAGTATAATAATAAAAAAAGGTATTCTTTTTTTTATAGGCATCAAAGGGCTCCTGAACATCCCTTCACACATCTGCAAAACTAGTGTTTCCAACTTGCTGTATCAAAAGAATGTTCTAACTCTGTAGATGAATCCAAACATCTCCAAGCAGTTTCACAGACAGTTTCATTCTATTTTTATCTGCGGATATTCAGTTTTTCCCCTTATTCCTCAAGGGACTTTCAAATGTCCCTTCGTAGATTCAACAAAAAAAGTGTCTCCAAGCTGCTGAGTTGAAAGGAAGGTTTAAATCTGTGAGATACATGCACACATCACCAAGCAGTTTCACAGATAAATTCTTTCTAGTTTTCATCTGGGGATTTTCAACTCGTCCTCATAGGTCTCAATGGGCTTCCAAATGTTCCTTTTCAGATTCTACAAAGTGGTGTTTGCAACCTGATGAATCAGTAGAAAGGTGTAACTTTGTGAGATGAATCCACACATCACAAAACACTTTCACAGATAGCTGCTTTCTAGTTTTTATCTGGAGATTTTTAGTTTTCCTTCCTAGGCCACAATGGACTTCAAAATGTCCCTTCTCAGACACTACGAAAAGAGTGTTTCCAACCTGCTGAATCACAAGAAAGTTTTAACTCCATGAGATGAATCCACATATTACCAAGCCGTTCCAGAGATTGCTTCTTTCTAGCTATTATCTGGATATATTTTTTCCCCGTAATCCTCGATACCTCCAAAATGTCTTTTTCCAGTTTTTACAGAAAGAGTGTTTCCAATACACTGAATACAGAGAAAGGTGTTACTCTGTGAGATGAATCCACACATCACAAAGCAGTTTCACAGATATCTTCTTTCTCGTTTCTATCTGTGGATGTTGTAGGCCCCAGTGGGTTCCCAAATGTCCCTTCACAGATCCTACAAAAAGAAGTTTCCCAACCTGCTGAATCAGAAGAAAGGTTTATGTCTGTGAGATGAATCCACTTATTTCAAAGCAATTTCACAGATAGCTTCTTTCTAGTTTTTATCTGGAGATACTAGGATTTTCTCCATATGCCTCTTCAGGCTCCCAAATGTCTTTTCACAGATTCTATAAAAAAGTAACTCCAACCTGCTGAATCAAAAGAAAGGTTTAACTCTGAAACATTCTAGCTTTTATCTGGATATATTTGTTTTTTTCCCATAAGCCTTAATGCCTCCGAAATGTCTTTCTGCAGATTCTACAAAAGGAGTGTTTCTAACGTGCTGAATCAAGAGAAAGGTGTTACTCTGTGAGATGAATCCACACATCACAAAGCAGTTTCACAAATACCTTATTTCTAGTATTTATCTGAAGATATTCAGTTTTTTTAACAGACATCATAGGACATCCAAACGTCCCTTCACAGAAACTACAAAAATAGTGGTTCCAGGCGACTGAATCAATTATAGGTTCAACACTCTGAGAAGAATCTGCAGATCACAAAGCAGCTTCACAGAGAGTTTCTTTCTAGTTTTTGTCTGAGGATATTTGGTTTTATCCCGTAAGCCACAATGGGCTCAAAAAAGTCCCTTCACAGATTCTAAAAAAAGAAAATTTCCAACCTGATGAATCTGAAAAAAGGTTAACTCTGTGAGGTGAATCCACACATCTCAAAGCCATTTCACATATTGCTTTTTCCTACTTTTTATCTCAGCATATTGCATGTTTCCCCATAGACCTTAATGGGCTACCAATTGTCTCTAGGCAGCTTCTGCAAAAAAAGTTATTACAACATGCTGAATAATAAAAAAAAAAAAAAGATTTAACTCTGTGAGATGAGTCCACACATCACCAAGGGGCTTCTCAGATGGCTTCTTTCTAGATTTTATCTGAAGACATTTTGTTTTCCCCACAGGGTCAATGGGTTCTTAAATGTACCTTCACAGATTCTACAATTAAAGTTTTTCCAACATGCTGAATGAAAATGAAGGTTTAACTCTGTGAGGTGAATCCACCAATGACCAAGCAGTTTCAAAGATAGCTTCTTTCTATCTTTTATCTGAAAATATTCGGTTTTCCCCGTAGGACTCAATGGGCTTTCAAACGTTTCTTCATAGATAATATAAGTGTTTCCTACCTGGTGAATAGAATGAAAAGTTTGTCTCTGGGAGATGAATCTACACATCCCCAAGCAGTTTCACAGAAACTTCTTTCTAGTTTATATCTGGGGATATTTGCTTTTTCCCCAAAGGCCTTAATGGGGTTCCAAATGTCCCTCTGCAGATACAACAAAAAGAGTCTTTCTCACCTGCTGAGTACAAATGAAGAGTTAACTCTGTGAAATGAATCCACACATCCCCATGTAGTTTCACAGATAGTTTCTTTCTAGTTTTTATCTGGAGATATTCAATTTTCCCTTAGAAGCCTCAATGTGCTCCCAAAGGTCCCTAGGCAGATTCTGCAAAAAAAGTATTCCAACCTGCTGAATGAAAGGAAATGTTTAACTCTGTGAGATGAATCCACACATCACAAACAAGTTTCACAGATAGCCTTTTTCTAGTTTTTATCTTGGGATGTTCTGTTTTTTTCCTATAGACTTCAATAAGATCCCAAATGTCCCTACACAAATTCTACAAAAAGAGTGTTTTTAACCTGCTGAATCAAAGGAAAAGTTTAACTCTGTGAGTTGAATCACCACATCTTAAAGAAGTTTCACAGATTGTTTCTTTCTAGTTTTTACCTGGAAATATTTGGTTTTTCCCCATAGGCCTCAATGGAATCTCAAATGTCCCTTCACAGATTCTACAAAATAGTGCTTCCAACCTATTGAATCAAAAGCAAGGTTTAACTCTGTGAGATGAAACCACACATCACCACACAGTTTCACAGATAGCTTCTTTCTATTTTTTACCTAAGGATATTCTGTTTTCCCCTTAGACTTCAATGGGTTCTTAAATGGCCCTTTGCAGATTCTACAAAAAGAGTGTTTCCAACACGCTAAATCAATAGAAAGTTTGTTTCCCTAGGCCTCAGTTGGCTCCCAAATGTCACTTTACAGATTGTACAAATATGGTGTTTCCAACCTGCTGAATCAAAAGAAAGGTTTACCTCTGTGAGATGAATTGACATATCACCAACCAGTTTCACAGATAGTTTCTTTCTAGTTTTTATCTCGGGATATTCTTTTTTTTCATAGGCCTCCATAAGCTCCAAAATATCCCTTCACAGATTCTACAAAAACACTGTTTCCAACTTTTTGAATCAAAAGAAAACTTGAATTCTGTGAGTTGAATCCATATATCTTAAAGCAGTTTCATTGAGCAGGCCTCAATGGGCTCCCACATATTCCTTTGCAGATTCTTCAAAAAGAGTGTTTCCCACCTGCTGAATCAAAAGAAAGTTTGAATTCTGTGAGACAAATCCACACATCACCAAGCAGTTTAGCAGATAGGTTTTTGTGGTTTTTATCTGGGATATTCAATTTTTTTTCCATAGGCTTTAATGGGTTCCCAAATGTCCGTTTGCAGATTCTACAAAAAGATTATTTTCAAATTGCTGAATCAAAAGAAAGGTTTAAATATGAAAGATAAATCCACACATCTCCAAGCAGTTTCACAGATAGCTTCTTTCTTGTTTTAATTGGATATTAGGATTTACCCCATAATCCTCAATGGGCTCCTAAATGTCTCTTGGTAGATTCCACAAAAACAAAGTGTTTCCAACCCTGCTGAATCCAAAGAAATGTTTATCTCTGTAAGATAGATTCCCTCATCATGAAGCAGTTTAACAGATAGGTCCTTCCTAGTTTTTATCTGGGGATATTCCGTTTTTCTCCAAAGGCCTCAATGAGCTCCCAAATGTACCATCTCAGATTCTAAAAAAAAAGTGATTCCAATCTGTTGAATCAAAAAAAGTTTCAACTCTGTGAGATCAATCTAGAAATCACAAAGCGGTTACACAGATAGCTTCTTTCTAGTTTTTCTGTGAGGATAATCATTTTTTCCCCATATTCCTCAATGGGATCCAAAATGTACCCTTTTGGATTCTACAAAAAGAGTGTTTCCAATCTGCTGAATCAAAAGAAAGGTTTATCTCTGTGAGACGAATTCACACGTCACAAAGCAGATTCACAGCTTCTTTTCAGTTTTTCTTGGGGACATTCGGTTTTTCTTTGAAGTCCTCTGTGGGCTCCAAAATGTCCCATTGCAAATACTACAAAAAGAGTGTCGCCAAACTGCTGAATCATCAGAAATGCTTACCTATGTGAGATGGATCCACACTTCCATACTTCACAAAGTAGTTTCACAGACAGCTTCTTTGTGGTTTTTATCTGGAGATACCCAGTTTTTCTCTATAGGTCTCAATGGACTCCTAAATATCCCTTCACTGATACTTCAAAAAGAGTGTTTACAACCTCCTGAATCAAAAGAAAGGTTTACCTCAGTTAGGTGAATCCACACATCACCACACAGTTTCACTGAGAGCTTCTCTGTAGTTTTTATCTGGGGAATTTTGATTTTTTCCCATAGGTATCAATGGGCTCCCAAATCTCCTTTTGCAGATTCTAAAATAAAGAGCATTACCAACATGCTGAATCAAAACAAAGCTGTAGCCCTGTGAGATGAATCCAAAAATCACAAAGCAAACTAACAAGTTGCTTTTTTCTAGTTTTTATGGGGGATACTTGGCTTTACCCTTAGGCCTTAGTGAGCGCCCAAATGTTCCTTCACAGATTCTACAAAAAGAGTGATTCCACCCAGGTGAATCAAAAGAAAAGTTTAACTCTGTGAGATGAATCCCCTCATCACTAAGCAGTTTCAGAGATAGCTTCTTTCTACTCTTATCTAGGGATATAGGATTTTTCCCCATAGGATTCAATGGACTCCCAAATGTTCCTACAAATATTCAACAAAAAGAATGTTTCCAACCTGCTGTATCAAAAGACAGGATTAACTATGTGGTTTGAATCCAGACATCACCAAGCAATTTCAAATATAGCTTCTTTCAAGTTTTTGTCTGGGATATTCGTTTCTCCCCTTAGGTCTCAATAATTTCCAAAATGTGCCTTCACAAATTCTACAAAAAGCGTGTGTCTCCAACCTGCTGAATCAAAAGAAACTTTTAACTCTGTGAGTTGAATCAACACATCACCAATCAGCTTCCCAGATAGCTTCTTCCTAGTTTTAATCTGTGGATATTCTTTCTTCCTCATAGTCCTCAATAGGCTCCCAAGTGTCCCTTCTCTGATTCAGTGAAAATAGTGTTTTTAACCTGCTGAATCAAAAGAAAGCTTTTACTCTGTGAGATGAATCAACACATCACCAAGCTATTTCACAGATAGCTTCCTCCCAGTTTTTATCTAGGGATATTGCCTTTTTCTGCATAGGCCTCAATGGGCTCCAAAATGTCCCATCACAAATTCTATGAAAATAGTGTTTTCAAACTGCTTAATCAACAGAGAGTTTTGCCTCTGTGAGAAGAATCCACACATCACCAAGTAGTTTCACAGATAGCTTCATCCTAGTTTTTATCTGGGGATAGTCTGTTTTTCCCTTAGTCCTCAATGGGCTTCAAAATATCCCTTTGCAGGTTCTACCAAAAGAGTGTTTCCAACCTTCTGAAACAAAAGATAGCTTTAACCCAGTGAGTGGAATGCACACATCCCCAAGAAGTTTCACATATAGCTTCTTTCTAGTTTCTATTCGGGGATATACCATTTCTTCTCATAGGCCTCAACGGGCTCCCAAATGTCCCTTCACAGATTCTACAAGAAAAGTGTCTCCAACCTGCTGAGTCAAAAGAAAAGTTTAACTCTATGGGATACACCCACACATCACCAAGCAGTTTCATAGATAGCTTCTTTCTAGTTTTAATCTGCGGATAGTCACTTTTTATCCATAGGCTCCAATGGGCTCCAAATTGTCCCTTTACAGGATCTACATAAAGAGTGTTTCCATCCTGCTGAATTGAAAGAAAGTTTTACTTCAGTGAGATGAATCTACACATTACCAAGCAGTTTCACAGATAGCTTATTTCCAGTTTTTATCTGTGTGTATCCTGAATTACCCCATAGTCCTCAATGGGCTCTAAATGTCCCTTTGCAGATTCTGCAAAAGGAGTGTTTCCAACCTGCTGAATCAAAAGAAAGTTTAACTCTCTGAGATGAATCCACACATCATGCATTGCTTCTTTCTAGTTTTTATCTGAGAATGTTTGTGTTTTCCCATAGGCCTTAATGGACTCCCAAATGTCCATTTGAGGATTCTACCAAAACAGTGTTTCCAACCAGGTGTATAAAACAACAGTTTTATCTATGTGAGATGAATTCTCACTTACCAAGCAGTTTCAAAGGTAACTTCTTTCTAGTTTTTGTCAGGATATTTGGCTTTTCCCCATAGGACTCAAAGGGCTCTCAAATGTCCCTTTGCATATTCTACAAAAAGAGTGTTTCCAATCTCCTGAATCAAAAGAAATGTTTAACTCTGTGAGAGGAATCCACATATAAAGAAACAGTTTCACAGATAGCTTCTTTCAAGTATTTATCTGGAGATATTCAATTTTTCCTTGTAGGCCTCAATGGGCTCCCAAATGGCCCTTCACAGATACTACAAAAAAAGTTTCCAATCTGCTGAATCCAAAGAACGTTTCAAATCTGTGAGACCTATCCACACATCACAAGTCGTTTCACAGATAGTTTCTTTCTAGTTTTTATCTGGGGATACTCGGTTTTTCCCCATAGAACTCAATGGACTCACAAATGTCCCCTAGCAAATTGTACAAAAAGACATTTTCCAACCTGCTCAATCAAAAGAAAGGTTTAACTGTATGAGATTGGTCCACACATTATGAAGCAGTTTCACAGATAGTTTCCTTCTAGTTTTAATCTGGGGATATTCATTTTTTCTCCATAAGCCTTGATGGGCTCCCAAATGTCTTTTCACAGATTCTACAAAAGCATTTCTCCAATGAGCTGATTCAAAAGAAAGGTTTGTCTCTCAGATGAAACTACACATCAACAAACAGTTTCACAGATAGGTTTTTTCTAGTAGTAATTTGGGGATATTCAGTTTTTCCCCACAGGGCTCAAGGGCCTCACAAATGTCCCTTCACACCTTCTACAAAAAGAGTGTCCCCAAACTCCTGCATCAAAGTAAATGTTTAACTCTGTGAGATAAATTCAAACATCACCAAACAGTTTCACAGATAGCTTTTTTCGAATATTTTTCTGGTGATAGTCACTTTCTTTCCATCAACCTCAAAGGGCTCCCAAATTTATTTTTTGCAGATTCTACAAGAAGAGTGTTTCCAACCTGCTGAATCAAAGAAAAATTTAACTCTGTGAGATAAACCCACACATCACCAAACTGTTTCACAGATAACTTCTTTCGAGTTCTTATCTGGGGATATTTTGTTTTCCCCCATAGGCCTCAATGAGCTCTGAAATGTTTCTTCACAGATTCTACAAAAAGAGTGTTTTGAACTTGCTGAATTATAAGAAAGTTTTACATCCGTGAGATGAATCCACACATCAGCAAGTAGTTTCACAGATAGCTTCTTTCCAGTTTTTATCTAGTGATTTTTGGTTTTTCACCATAAGTGTCAATGGGCTTCCACATGTGGTTTTGCAGATTCTGCAAAAATAGTGTTTCCAATCTGCTGAATCAAAGCAAAACTTTACCTTCTTGAGATGAATCCACATATCACCAAGCAGTTTCACAGATAGCTTCTTTCTAGTTTTTCTCTGGGGATATTTGGTATTTCCCCATAGGCCTCAATAGGTTCCCAAATGTCAATTTGCAGATTCTACAAAAAAGTGTCTCCAATCTGCTGAATCAAAAGAAAGGTTTAATACTGTGTGATGAATCCACACATAACAAAGAAGTTTGGCAGTTTTTTCTTTCTAGTTTTTATCTGGGAATATTCTATTTTCCCAATAGGCCCCAGTGATCCTTCACAGATACTACAAAAAGAGTGTTTCCAACATGCTGAAACCAAAGAAAGGTTTTACTCTGTGGGATGAATGCAGACATCATAAAGCACCTTTACAGGTACCTTCTATCTAGTTTTAATCTGGAGATATTCTATTTTTCCCCATAGACTTTAATGGGCACACAAATGTCTTTCTGTGTATTCTATAAAAAGAGTGTTTTCAATATGCTGCATCAAAAGAAAGGTTTAACTCTGTGAGATAAATCCACACATCACAAATCAGTTTCACAGATATCTTCTTTCTAGTATTTATCTGGGGATATTTGGTTTTTCTCAATAGGAAACAGTGGTCTTCAAATGCCGCTTTGGAGATTCTTCAAAGAAAAGTGTTTCCAACCTGAAGAATAAAAACAAAGGTTTGACACTGTGAGATGAATCCACACATTACAAAGCAGTTTCCAGGATAGTTGCTTTCTAGTTTTTATCTGGGGATATTCTGTTTTTCCCATAGTCCTCAGTGGGCTCCCAAATGTCTCTTTGCAGATTTTACAAAAGACTTGTTCCAACCTGCTTAATCATAAGAAAGATTTATCTCTGGGAGATAAATGCACACATCACCAAGCAGTTTCAATGATAATTTATTTCTAGTTTTTATCTGGGGAGATTTGGTTTTTCCCCATTAGTCACAATATGCTCCAAAATGTCCCTTTGCAGATTCTACAAGAAGAGTGTTTCCAACCTGCTGAATCAAAGGGAAGGTGTAACTCCATGAGATGAATCCACACATCACAAAGCTGTTCCATAGATACCTTCTTTCTATTTTTTAGGTGGGGATACACTCTTATTCCCCTTAGGCCTCAATCAACTCCCAAATGTCCATTTGCAGATTCTATGAAAAGAGTGGTTCCAACCTGCTGAATCAAAAGAAATGTTTACTTCAGTGAGATGAAACCACACATCACAGAGCAGTTTCACAGACAGCTTCTTTCCAGTTTTTATCTGAGGTATTCTTTTTTTTGCCCATACACCACAGTGGGTTCCAAAATGTCCCTTCACATATCCTACAAAAAGATGTTTCCCACATGTCGAATAAAAACAAAGGTTTAACTCCATGAGATGAATCCACGTATCACCAAGCAGTTTGACAGATACCTTCATGCTAGTTTTTATCTGAGGATATTCTGTTTCTCCCCATAGGCATGAATTGACTCCCATATGTCTTTTGCTGATTCTACAAAAAGTGTTTCCAACTCGCTGAATCAAAAGAAAGGGTTAACTCTCTGAGATGAATACACATATGACAAAGCAGTTTCACACAATGCTACTTTCTAGTTTTCACCTGGGGATATTCTGTTTCTCCCCATAGGCAGCAATGGGCTCCAAAACGTCCCTTCACAGATTCTACAAAAGTAGTGTTTCCAACCTGCTGACTCAAAAAAAATGTTTTAACTCTATGAGATGAATCCACACATCAACAAGCCATTTCACAGAAAGCTTCTTTTCAGTTTCTATCTGGGGCTATTCTGTCATTCTCCTTAGGTTCCAATGTGCTCTTAAATGTCCATTCATAGATTCTTCAAAAACATGTTTTAAATATGCAAAATCAAAACATAGTTTTAATTCTTTGAGATTAATGCACACATCACAAAACAATTTCACATATAGTTCTTTCTAGTATTTTTCTGGGGATATTTTGTTCTTCCCCTAGGCCTCAATGGGCTCCCAAGTGTTTCCCTGCAGAGTCTACAAAAAGAGTGTTTCCAGCCTGCTGAATCAAAAGAAAGGTTTATCTCTGTGAGATGAATCCACAGGACACAAAGTAGTTTCACAGATAGCTTCTTTCTAGATTTTATCTGAAGATATTCTCTTTTCTACCATTAACATCAATGGGCTTTCAAATGTTCCTTCACAGATTCTATGAAAGGAGTGTTTCCAACCTGCTGAATCAAAAGAAAGGTTTTACTCTTTTTGATGAATTCACACATCACAAAGCAGTTTCACAGATCGTTTCTTTCTAGTTTTTATGTGGGGATATTCAGTATTTCTCCATTGGCGACAGTGGGCTCCCAAATGTCCCTTCACAGATTCTACAGAAAGAGTATTACCAATTTGTTGAATCAAGAGAAAGGTTTAACTCTGTGGGATGAATCCACTCGTCACCAAGCAGTCTCACAGATAGTTTATTTCTAGTTTTTATTGGTTGAAATTATGTTTTGCCCCATAGACATCAATGGGTTCCCAAATGTCCCTTTGCAGATTCCACAAAAGGAATGTTTCCACTCTGCTGAATCAAAAGAAATGTTTACCCTTATCAGATTAATCCACACATTATAAAACAGTTTCACAGATAGATTCTTTCTAGTTTTTATGTGAGGATATTTTATTTTGTCCCATACACCATAATGGGCACCCAAGTGTTTCTTTGCGGATTCTAGAAAAAGAGTTTTTCCAATTTGCAGAGTCAAAAGAATGATTTACCACTGTGAGATGAATCCACACATTACAAAGCAGTTTCAGAGATAGATTCTTTCTAGTTTTTATCTGGGGCTATTCAGTTTTTCACCATCGGACAATATGGGCTCTAAATTTCACTTCAAGATTCTATAAAAAGAGTGTTTCCAACCCACTGAATCACAAGAAAGTTTTGAAAATGGGAGATGAATCCACAGGGTACAAGGAAATTTCACAGATAGGCTTTTTCTTTTTTTACCTGGGGGTACTCACTTTTTCACCATTGGCCTCAATGGGTTCCAAAATGTCCATTCATAGATTCTTCGAAAAGAGTGTTTCCAATCTGTTGAATGAAAATAAATGTTTAGTTCTGTGAGATGAATCCACACATCCCAAAGGAGTTTCACAGACAGCCTCTTTCTGGTTTTTATCTTGGGGTATTCTGTTTTTCCCCATAGACCTCAATAAGCTCCCAAATGTCCCTTTGTGACTCCACAAAAAGAGTGTTTTTAGCCTGCTGAATCAAAGGAAAAGTTTAATTCTGTGAGTTGAATCCTCTGGTCATAAAACAGTTTCACAGATAGTTTCTTTCTAGTTTTTACCTGGAACTATTATGCTTTTCCTCATAGGCCTCAATGCAATCCCAAATGTCACTTCACAGATTCTACAAAAAATGTGCTTCCAAACTGCTGATTCAAAAGTACGATTTAACTCTGTGAGACAAATCTACATATCACCACACAGTTTCACAGATAGCTTCTTTCTATTTTTTATCTAAGGATATTCGGTTTCCCCTTTAGGCCTCAATGGGTTCTTAAATGTCCTGTCACAGATTCTAAAAAAAAAAGAGTGTCTCTAACCTGGTGAATCAATAGAAAGTTTGTTTCCATAAGCCTCAGTTGATTCCCAAATGTGACTTTGGAGATTTTACAAATATAGTCCTTCCAGTCTGCTGAATCAAAGAAAAACTTTACCTCTGTGAGTTTAATCGATACATCACCAAGCAGAAGCAGTTTCACAGTTTCATTGTAGCTTTTATCTGGAGATAATCATTTCTTTTCCATAGGCCTCCATAAGTTCCAAAGTGTCCCTTCTCAGATTCTACAAAAACACTGTTTCCACCCTGTTGAACCAAAAGAAAACTTTAACTCTATGAGTTGAATTCACACATCTCAAATCAGTTTCACAGATAGCTTCTTTCTAGGTTTTATAAGGGGATATTAGGTTTTTCCACATAAGCCTCAATGGGCCCCCACATGTCCCTTTGCAGATTCTACAAAAACAGTGTTTCCAAGATCTGCTGGATCAAAGAAAGATTTACCTCTGTGATATGAATCCACTCATCATGAAACAGTTTCACAAATAGGACTTTTTCGGTTTTTATCTGGTGATATTCAGCTTCACTCCAAAGTCCTCAATGAGCTTCCAAATGAACCCTTGCAGATTCTACAAAAAAGTGATTCCAACCTGCTAAATCAAAAGACAGTTTCAACTCTGTAAGATCAATGCACACATCACAAAGTATTTACACAGATACCTTCTTTCTAGTTTTTTGGTGAGGTTTTTCATTTTCACCCCATATGTTTCAGTGGGCTCCAAAGTGTACCTTTTCAGATTCTACAAAAAGAGTGTTCTCAACCTGCTGAATCAAAAGAAAGGTTTATCTCTGTGGGATGAATCAACACATCACAAAGCAGTTTCAAAGATAACTTCTTTTTAGTTTTTACCTAATGATATTCTATTTTTCTTCATAGGCCTCAGTGGACTCCAAATGTTTCTTCACAGATAGTACAAAAACAGTGTTGCCAACGCGCTAAATCAATAAAAATGTTTAACTATGTGACATGGATCCATACAGCACAAAGGAGTTTCACAGGTATATTCTTTCTGTTTTTTATCTGGGGAAACCCGGTTTTTCCCTGTAAGTCTCAATGGCCCCTAAATGTTCCTTCACAGATACTTCAAAAAGGGTGTTTGCAACCTGCTGAATCAAAAGAAAGGATTGCTTCTGTGAGCTGAATCCAAACATAACCAAGTAGTTTCAGAGATAGTTTCTTTCTAATTTTTATCTGAGAATGTTCAGTTTTTCCCCATAGACCTCAATGGGCTCTCAAATCTCCTTTTGCAGATTCCACAAAAAGAGTGCTTCCAACACACTGAATCAAAAGAAAGTTTTGATATTCAGTTTTTCCCCATAGGCCAAAATGGGCTCTCAAATGTCCCATCGCAGATTGTATGAAAAGAGTGTTTCCAACCAGCTGAATCAAACCAAAGGCCTCGCTCTGTGGTATGATTCCTCCCATCACAAAGCTCTTTCATGGATTGCATCTTTCTAGTTTTTATGTGGGGATATTATTTTTTTTCTATAGGCCACAATGAAATCCCAAATGTCTTCTTGCAGCTTCTGCAAAAACAGTGTTGCAAAAAGAGTGTTTCCAACCTGCTGAATCAAAAAAT
Organism: Rhinopithecus roxellana; assembly: GCF_007565055.1. NCBI lineage: Eukaryota > Metazoa > Chordata > Mammalia > Primates > Cercopithecidae > Rhinopithecus > Rhinopithecus roxellana. The sequence goes on from NC_044555.1 coordinate 17,036,826, forward strand.
ACTTTAACTCTATGAGATGAATCCACACATCATCAAGCAGTTTCACAGATAGCTTCTTTCTGGTTTTTATTTGGGGATATTCAGTTTTTCCCATTGGCCTCAATGTGCTCCCAAATGTTCTCTGGCAGATTCCACAAAAAGAGTGTTTCCAACCTGCTGAATCAAAAGAAAGTTTTAACTCTGTTAGATGTATCCATATATCTCAAGGCAGTTTTACAGGTTGCTTGTTTCTAGTTTTTAGCTGGAAATATTTAGTTTTACCAAATAGGTGTTAATGGACTCCCAAATGTCCCTTCACAGATTATACAAAGACAGTGTTTCCAACCTGTTGAATTAAAAGAAAGGTTTACCTCTATGAGATCAATCCACATATCATCAGGCAGTTTCACAGATACCTTCTTCTTAGTTTTTATCTGGGGATATTCAGTTTTTCCCCACAGGCCCCAATGATTTTCCAAATCTCCCTTTGCAGATTCTACAAAAAGAGGGTTTCCAACCTGACGAATCAAAAGAAAGTTTTAATTTTGTGAAGTGAATCCATACATCACCAAGGAGTTTCTCAGATAACTTCTTTCTAGTTTTTATCTGGGTATATTCGGTTTTTCTGCATAGCCCTCACTGGCTCTTAAATGTCCCTTTGCAGATTCTCAAAAAGAGTGTTTCCAAACTTGTGAATTTTCCCAAAAATTTAACTTTGTGAAATAAATCAACACATCACAAAGCAGTTTCACAGATAGCTTCTTTCTAGATTTTATTTGGGGATAGTTGGTTTTTTGGCAATAGGCCTCAAGGAGCTCTCAAATATCCCTTGGCAGATCCTACAAAAAGAATGCCTCTAACATGCTGAATACAAAGAAAACTTTAACTCTGGGCAGTGAATACACACATCACAAAGCAGTTTCACAGATAGCTTCTTTCTAGTTTTTACCTGGTGATGTTTTGTTTTCCGTATCAACCTCAAAGTGCTCTCTAGTGTCTTTTTGCAGATTCTACAAAAAGTGTTTCTAAATGGCTGAATCAAAAGAAAAGTTTAACTCTGTGATATGAATCCACAGAATATACAGCAATTTCACAGATACCTTCTTTCTAGTTTTGATGTGGGTATATTCCATTTTTCCCCATAGTCCTCAATGTTCTCCCAAATATCCCTTCGCAGATTCTACAAAACAGTGCTTTTAACCTGCTGAGTTAAAAGAAAGGTTTAACTCTGTGAGTTGAATCCACACATCACAAAGCCATTTCACAGATAGCATCTTTCAAGTTTCTTACTGGGGATATTTCATTTTTCCCCATTGGCCTCAATGGGTAACAATATGTTTCTTTGCAGATTCTAGAAAAAGAGTTTTTCCACCCTGCTGACTCAAAAGAAAGGTTTAACTCTGTGAGATGAATCCACAAATCACAAAGCGGTTTCACAGATAGCTTCTTTTTAGTTTTTATATGGGGATATTCAGTTTTTCCCCCTTGTCTTCAATGGGCTCCCAAATATCCCTTCGCAGATTCTACAAAAAGAGTGTTTCCTACCTGTTAATCAAAACAAATGTTTAATTCTGTGCAATGAATGCACATGTCACAACGCAATTTCTAAGACAGCTCCTTTCTAGTTTTTATCTGGGGATATTTGTTTTTTTTTTCCCATAGGCCTCAAAGGGCTCTCAAATGTCCCTTTGCAGATTCTATGACAAGAGTGTTTCCAACGTGGTGAATAAAAGTGAAGTTTAACTCTGTGAGATGAATTCACACATCACAAAGCAGTTTCAGAGATACCTTCTTTCTACTTTTTATCTGGGGATATTTTTTTCCCATAGGGCACAATAGGCTCCAAAATATCCTTTCCCAAATTCTACAAAAAGAGTGTTTCAAATCTGCTGAGTCAAAAAATCTTTTAATTCTATGAGATGAATCCACACATCATCAAACAGTTTCACAGATAGATTATTTCTAGTTTTTATCTTGGGATATATGGTTTTTCCTTATAGACCTCAATGTGCTCTCAAGTGTCCCTTTGAATATTTCTCAAAAGGAGTGTTCTTATCCAGCAAATCAAAAGAAAGTTTTACCTCTGTGAGCTGAAGCCAAAAATTTCAAAGCACTTTCACAGATAGCCTCTTTCTAGTTTTTATCTGGGGACAGTTGTTTGTTTGTTTTTTTTTTTTATAGGCATCAATTGGCTCACTAATATCCCTTTGCAGATTCTACGAAAAGAGTATTTCCAACCTGCTGAATCAACGGAAAGTTTTAACCCTGTGTGATAAACCCACTCATTACAAAGCAGTTTCAAGGATAACTGCTTTCTTGTTTTTCTCTGGAAATTTTTAGTTTTTCCCCATAGGCCTCAATAAGTTTACATATATCCCTTCACAGATTCTACAAAACGAGCGTTTGCAACATTCTGAATCAAAAGAAAAGCTAAACTCTTTCAGATGAATCCACACATCTCAAAGCAGTTTTCATACAAAGCTTCTTTATTGCTTTTATCTGGGGATATAAGGGTTTTCCCTGTAAGTCTCAATGGGCTCCCAAATGTCCCTTCACAGATTCTACAAAAAGAGTGTTTGCAATCTGCTGAATAAAAAGAAAGTCGTAACTCTGTGAGATGAATCCACCCATCACCACGCAGTTTCACAAATTGCTTCTTTCTAGTTTGTATCTGGAGGTGCAGTTTTCCCCATTGGTCTCAATGGGTTCTTAAATGTTCCTTCACAGATTCTACAAAAAGAGTGTTTCCAACCTTCTTAAGCAATATAAAGTTTTAATACTGTGAGGTTAATCCACACATCATCATGCAGTTTCACAGATAGCTTTTCTCTAGTTTTTATCTGAGAATATTTGATTTTACCCATAGGCCTCAATGGGTTTCCAAACGTCCACTGGCAATTTTTTTCAAAAACAATGTTTCCAAACTGCTGAATCAAAATAAAGATTTATCTCTGTGAGATGAATCTACACTTCACCAAGCAGTTTCACAGATGGCTTCTTCTTAGTTTTTACCTGGGGATTGTTGCTTTTTCTCCATAAGGCTTTAATTAGTTCCCAAATGTCCCTTCAGAAGTGCTACAAAAAGTGTGTTTCCAACCTGCTCAATAAAAAGAAAGGTTTCACTCTGTGCAATGAATTCACACATCCCCAAGGAGTTTCACAGATAGCTTATTTCTAGTTTTTATCTGGGGATATTCAGTTTTTCCTTATAGGCATAAATGGGCTCCCAAATATCCCTTTGAAAATTGTACAAAAATAGTATTCCAACCAGCTGAATCAAAAGAAAGGTTTCACATTGTGAGAAGAATCCACATATCACCGAGCAGTTTAAGAAATAACTTCTTTGTAATCTTTATCTGGGGATATTCCATTTTTCCCCATAGGCCTCAACGGGCTTCAAAATATCCCTTCACAGTTTCTACAAAAAGAGTGTTTCCAAAGATCTTAATCAAAAGAAAGCTTAAACACAGTAAGTGGAATGTACACATCACCAAGTAGTTTCACATATAGCTTCCTTCTAATTTTTATCTGGGGATGTTTGGTTTTTCCCCATAAGCCTCAAGGGGCTCCCAATGTCCCTATGTAGATCCTACAAAAGAGTGTTTCCAACCTGCTGAGTTAAAACAAAGGTTTAACTCTGTGGGATACATCCACACATCACCAAGCAGTTTCACAGATTTCTTCTTTCTAGTTTTTAATCTGGGGATATTCACTTTTCACCTTTAGGCTCCAATGAGCTCCCAAATGTCCCTTAGCAGATCCTACAAAAAGAGTATTTCCATCCTGATATACTGAAAGAAAGGTTTACCTGCAAGAGATGAATCTACACACCATCAAGCAGTTTCACAGATAGGTTCTTTCCAGTTTTTATCTGGGGATATTCTGTTTTACCCCATATGCCTCAATGGGCTCCAAATGTCCCTTTGCAGATCCTACAAAAAGAGTGTTTCTAAACTGCTGAATCAAAAGAGAAGTTTAACTTTGTGAGATGAATGGACACATCAGCAAGCATTTTCATCTATTGGTTCTTTCTAGTTTTTATCTGAGGATATATTTTTTTTCCCTCAGGCCTCAGTGGACTCCTAAATGTACCTTCACAGATTCTAAAAAAACAGTGTTTCCAATCTCCTGAATAAAACAAAAGTTTTATCTCTGTGAGTTGAATCCACGCATCACCAAGCAGTTTCACAGATAAATTCTTTCTAGTATTTATCTAGAGATATTTGGTTTTTCCTTGTAGGCCTCAATGGGCTCCCAAGTGTCCCTTCACAGATTCTACAAAAAGAGTGCTTCCAACCTCCAGCAACCAAAGAAAAATTTCACTCTGTGAAATAAATCTACACATCATCAAGCAATTTCACAAATAGCTCCTTTCTACTTTTATTCTAAGGATATTCTGTTTCTTCTGGTAGGTCTCTGTGAGCTCCCAAATGCTCCTTCACAGATTCTAAAAAAAAGAGTGTTTCCAACCGGTTGTATCAAAAGAAAGTTTTAACTCTGTCTGATGAACCCACCCATCACCAAGAAGTTTCACAGATAGCTTCTTTCTGTTTTTAATCTGGGGATTTTCTGTTTTTCCCTACAGGCCTCAATGGGTTCCCTAATATCCCTTCGGAAAATCTACTAAAAGATGATTTGTATTCATCTGAATGCAAAGAAAGTTTTAACTTTGTGAGATTAATCCACATATCACCAAGCAGATTCTCCAATAGCTTCTTTCCACTTTTTATGTAGTGATATTTATTTTTTCTCCAGAGGCCTCAAAAGCTCCCACATGTCCCTTCGCAGATTCTACAAAAAGAGTTTTTCCAACCTGCTGAATCAAAAGAAAGATTTAACTCCATGAGATGAATCCACACATTACAAAGCAGTTTTATAGATTCTACATAAAGACTATGCCCAACTTGCCGAATCAAAAGAAAGATTTAACTCTGTGAGATGAATAAACAGAACAAAAAGCAGTTTTACAGATACCTTCTTTCTACTTTTCTGTTTGTGGATTTTCAGTTTTCCAACATTCACTTCAATGGGCCCCCAATGTTTCTTCCCTGATCCTATGAAAAGAGTGTTTCCAATATGCTGAATTAAAAGAAAGCTTTAATCCTGTGAGATGAATTCACACATCACAAGCGGCTTGATAGATAGCTTCTTTCTAGTGTTTATCTATATTTGTTTTTCCCTATAGGTCTCAATGGGCTCCAAACTGTCCCTTTGCAGATTCTACAAAAAGAGTTTTTCCAAGCACTGAATCAAAAGAAAATTTTAACTCTGTGAGATTGGTCCACACATTATGAAGCAGTTTCATAGATCGCTTCAGTCCAGTTTTTAACTGAGGTTATTCCGTTTTTCTCCCTGGGCCTTTATGGGCTCCCAAATGTTTTTTCACAGATTCTACAGAAAAGTGTCTCCAAGCAGTTGAATCAAAAGAAAGTTTTATCTCTGAGAGATGAATCTACACACCAACCAGCAGTTTCACAGATAGCTTTTTTTCTAGTTTAAATCTGGATATATTCAGTTTTTATGCCCAAGGAACAAGGGCTCAGAAATGTCCCTTTGCAGATTCTACAAAGAAAGTGTCTCCAATCTGCTGAATCAAAGGAAGGGTTTAAGTTTGCAAGATGAATCCAGAAATCACCAAGAAGTTTCACGGATAACTTTTTCCAGTTTTCTTCTGTGGATATTTGAAGTTTTCCCATAGACCTCAAGGGGCTCTCAAATTTCTTTCTGCACATTCTACAAAAAGAGTGTTTCCAACGTGCTGAATCAAAGACAAATTCAACCCTGTGAGATGGACACACATATCACAAAGCAGTTTGAAAGACAGCTTCTTTCTAGTTTTTATCTGGGGATATTTGGTTTTTCTCCATAGGCCTCAAAGGCTCCGAAATGTCCCTTTGCAGGTTCTACAAACAGAGGGTTTCCAACCAGGTAAATCAAATGAAAGGTTCAATCCTGTGAGATGAATCCACACATCACAGAGCAGTTTTACAGATAACTTCTTTCGAGTTTTTATCTGGAATATTTGGATATTCCCTAAAAGGGCTCTCAAATGTCCCTTTGCAAATTCTAAAAAAAAAAAAAAAAAGTGCTTTCAACCTGGTGAATCAAAAGAGAGGTTTAACTCTGTCAGATGAACCTATACATGACAAAACAGTTTCACAGATAGTTTCTTCCTTGTTTTTATGCGGGAATATTTGTTGTTTCTCCATTAGCCCCAAAGGTGTGCAGATTCTACAGCAAGAGTGTTTGCAACCAGCTGAATTAAATGAAAGGCGTCACTCTGTGAGATGAATTTTCACATCACAAAACAGTTTCACAGATAGCTCCTTTCTCGTTTTTATCTGGGAATATTCAGTTTTTCCCCATAGGCTACAATGGGCTCCCTAATGTCCCTTCACAGACCCTTCAAAAGGAGTGTATCCAACCAGCTGAATCAAACTGCAGGCATCACTCTGTGAGATAAATTTTCACATCACAAAGCTGTTTCACAGATAGCTTCTGTCTAGTTTTCATCTGGGGATATTCAGTTTTTCCCCATAGGCTACAATGGGCTCCCTAATGTCTCTTTGCAGATTCTACAAAAAGAGTGTTTCCAACCTGCTGAGTCAAAAAAATGTTTTAACTCTATGAAATGAATCCACACGTAACCAAACAGTCTCACAGATAGCTTCATTTGAGTTTTTATCTGGTGATATTTAGTTTTTACCCATAGGCCTCAATGTGCTCATAAATGTCACTTGGAAGATTCTTCAAAGGAGTACTTTTAACCTGCTGAGTCAAAAGAAAGGTTTACCTCTGTGAGATGAATTCACACATCACAAAGCAGTTTCACAGATAGTTTCTTCCTAGTTTTTATCTGGGGATAGTCTGTTTTTCCCTATATGCCTCAAGGCCATCCCAAATGATTATTTGCAGATTCTACAAAAAGAGTGCTTACAACCTGTTGAATCCAAAGAAAGGATCAACTGTAGGAGATGAATTCACACATAACCAAGCAGTTTCACAGATAGTTTCTTTATAGCTTTATCTGGGCATATTTGCTTTTTCCCCATAGCCCTCAGAAAGCTCTCGCATGTCACTTTGCAGATTCTACAAAAAGAGTGTTTTCAAGTTGCTGAAACAAAAAAAGTTTAACTCTGTGAAATGAATCCACACATCACCAGGAATTTTTCACAGATAGCATTTTTCTAGTTTTTATGTGGGAATATTGTTTTTTTCCCATAGGCCTCTGTGGGCTCCCAAATGTCCCTTCACAGATTTTACAAAAAGAGTGTTTCCAACCTGCTGAATCAAAAGAAAGGATTAACACTGTGGGATGAATCCACAAATCAGCAAGAAGTTACACTAATAGCTTCTTTCAAGTTTTTAAATGGGGATATTCTGTTTTTCCCACAGTGGCCTCAAGGGGCTTTGAAAAGATGCTCTGTTGATTCTACAAAAAGAGTGTTTAAAGAGTGCTAAATTAAAAGAAACGTTTACCTCTGAGATGAGTCCACACATCATGAGGCAGTTTCACAGATATCTTCTTTCTAGTTTTTGTCTGGGGATTTTCAGTTTTTCCCCATAGGCCTCCAAGGGTTCTCAAATATCCCTTTGTAGATTCTAAGAAAAAAGTGCTTCCAACCTAGTGAATCAAAAGAGAGGTTTACCTCTGTCAGATGAATCCACACATGACAAAGCAGTTTCACAGAGAGCTTCTTTCTAGTTTTTATGTGGTGATAATTTATTTTTCCCATTGGCCCCCTGGTGTGCCAAATGTCCCTTTGCAGATTCTATAAAAAGAGTGTTTCCAACCAGCTGAATCTAATGAAAGGCGACTGTGAGAGGAATTTTCACATCACAAAACACTTTAACAGATAACTTCTTTCTCATTTTCATCTGGGGATATTTAGTTTTTCCCTATAGGCTACCACGGGCTCCCTAATGTTCCTTTGCAGATTCTACAAAAAGAGTGTTTCCAACCTACTGACTCAAAAAAATGTTTTAACTCTATGAAATGAATCCACACATCAGCAAGAAGCTCCACAGATAGTTTGTTTCTAGATTATATCTGGGGATATTCGGTTTTTCCCCAATAGGCCTCAATGGGCTCCCAAATACTTCTTTGTAGATTCTACAAAAAGAGGGTTTCTAACACACGGAATCAAAAGTAACTTCTAACTCTGTGAGATAAATCCACACATCTCATAGCAGTTTCTCAGATAGCCTGTTTCTAGTTTTTATCTCGGGATACTCGATTTTTCCCAATAGACCTCAATGGACTCCCAAATCTTCCTTTGCAGATACTACAAACAGGAATTTTCCAATCTGTTGAATGAAAAGAAAGGGTTAACTCTGTGAAGTGAATCCACACATCACCAAGCAGTTTCACAGATAGCTTATTATTAGTTTGTATCTGGGGATTTTCTGCTTCTATTTTTTTGTAAGCCTCAATGGACTCCCGCATGTCGCTTCATGGATTCTAAGAAAAAGTGTTTCCAACCTGCTAAATCAAAAGAAATGTTTAACTCTGTGAGATGAATACACATAACACAAAGCAGTTTCACAGAAAGCTTTTTTTCTAGTTTTTATCTGCGGATATTTGTTTTTTTTCCTTAGGCCTCAAAGGGTCCCAAATGTCCCTTCTCAGATTCTATAAAAATAGTGTCTTCATCCTGCTGAATGAAAATAGTTGTTTAACTCTGTGAGATTAATCTGCACATCACAAAACAGTTTGACAGATAGCTTCTTTCTAGTTTTTATCTGGGGATGTTCTTTTTTTTTTCTCTCATAGACCCCAAAGGGCTCCTAAAGGTCCCTTCACAGATTCTACAAAAGATTGTTTCCAACCACCTCAATCAAATGAAAGGCTTAAATCTGTGAGATGAATTCACACATCACAAAGTAGTTTCACAGATAGCTTCTTTCTAATTTTTGTCTGGGGATACTTGTTTTCTTTCATAGACAAAAATGGGCTCCAGTATGTCCTCTCACATATTCTACAAAAAGATCTTTCCATCCTGCTGAATCAAAATAATGTTTTAATTTTATGTGATGAATCCACACATCACCAAGCTGTTTCACAGATTGTTTATTTCTAGTTTTTATTCGGGGATATTCTTTTTATCTCCAAAGGCTTCAATGGGCTCCATATTGTCCTTCACAGATTCTACAAAAAGAATGTTTCCACTGTGCTAAATCAAAAGAAAAGTTTATCTCCATGAGATGAATCCACACATCACAAAGCAGCCTCACAGTTTGTTTCTTTAAAGTTTTCATTTTAGGACATTGGCTTTCTCTTCATAGGTATCAATGGGATTTCCAATGTCCATTTGCAGATTCGAAAAAGAGACAGTCTCGGCCAGGTGTGGTGGCTCATGTCTGTATTCCCAGCACTTTGGGAGGATGAGGGCGGGTGGATCATGAGGTCAGGAGATCGAGACAATTCTGGCTAACATGAAGAAACTCCATCTCTACTAAAAACACAAAAAAAATTAGCTGGGAATGGTGGTGGGAACCTGTAGTCCCAGCTACCCAGGAGTCTGATGCAGGAGAATGGCATGAACCTAGGAGGCAGATCTTGCAGTGAGCCGAAATAGCACCACTGAACTCCAGCTCCAGCCTGGGCGAAAGAGTGAGATTTCATAAAAAAAAAAAAAAAAAAAGAAAAAGAAAAAGAAAAAAAAAGAGACAGTCTCCAACTTGATGAATCAAAAGAAACATTTTGCTCTGTGAGATGAATCCACACATCAACAAGCAGTTCCACTGATATCTTCTTTCTAGTTTTTGTCTGGGGATATTTCGTTTCTCCCTTTATGGCTCAATGGACTCCCAAATGTCCCTTTCCCGACTCTACAAAAAGAGAGTTTCCATCCTTCTAAACAAAACAGAGGCTTAACTGTGTTACATAAATCCACACATCACAAAGCATTTTCACAGATAGTTTTTTTTTCCAGTTTTTATCTGGGGATATTTGGTTTTTCCCCATAGGCATCAATGGGCTCCCAAATGTTCCTTTGCAGATGTGACAAGAAAGTGTTTTCATCCTGCTGAATCAAAAGAAAGCTTAACTCTTTCAGATGAATCCACACATCATAAATCAGTTTCACAGAATGTTTCTTTCTTGTGATTATCTGGGGACATTTGGGTTTCCCTTTTAAGACTCAATGGGCCCTCAAATGTCCCTTTGCTGTTCTGCAAAAAGAGTGTTTCCAACATGTTGAATCCAAAGGGAGGTTCAACTTTGTGAGATAAATCCACACATCACAAAGCAGTTTCACAGATAGTCTCTTTTTACTTTTTATCTGGGGATAATCAATTTTTCCTTATAAGCCTCAATACGCTCTCAAATGTCCCTTCTCAGATTCTACAAAAAGAGTGTTTTCCAAATGTTGAATCAAAAGAAAGGTTTAATTCTTCTTGATGAATCCACACAACACAAAGAAATTTCACAGAGAGCTTATTTCTGTTTTTTATATGGGGATATTTTGTTTTACCTCATAGGACTCAATGGGCTCTCAAATGTCCCTTTGCAGATTCTACAAAAGGAGTGTTTCTAACCAGCTGAATCAAAGGATAGGTTTAACTCTGTTAGATGAATCCACACATCACGAAGTAGTTTCACAGATACCTTCTTTAAAGTTTTCTTCTTAGGATATTGGATTTCTCTTCTTAGGCCTCAGTGGGATTTCCAATGTCCATTTGCAGAATCTAAAAAGAGACAGTCCCAACTTGTTGAATCAACGGGAACATTTTACTCTGTGAGATGAATACACACATCACCAAGAAGTTTCACAGATAACTTCTTTCTAGTTTTTATCTGGGGATATTTACTTTCTCCCTTTAGGACTCAATGGACTCCCAAATGTCCCTTTCCACATTCTACAAAAAGAGTGTTTCCATCCTGCTGAATCAAAAGAGAGGTTTAACTCTGTGAGATATACCCACACATCACAAAGCAGTTTCACAGACAGCTTCTTTCTAGTTTTTATCAGAGGTTATTCTGTTTTTCCCCATAGACCTCAATGTTCTCTGAAATGTCCCCTCACAGATTCTACAAAAAGAGTGTTTCCAACCTGCCAAATCAAAAAAATGTTTTAATGCTGTGAGATGAATCCACACATTACAAAGTAATTGCACAGATAGCTTCTTTCTAGTCTTTATATGGAAATATTTGTTTTATTCCCCATAGGCCCAAATGGTCTCCCGAATGTCCGATCACAGATACTATGAAAAAAATATTTCCAACCTGGTGAATCTAAAGCAATATTTAATTCTGTGAGATGAATCCATGCATCACAAAGCAGTTTCACAGATAGCTTCTTTCTAGTTTTTATCTAAGGATATTCTGTTTTTCCATATAGGCCTCAATTTACTCCCAAATATCTCTTCACAGATTCTACAAAAAGAGTGTTTTTAACTTGCTGAAATAAAGAAATGTTTACCTCTGTGAGATGAATCCACACATCACAAAGCAGTTTCACAGGTAGCTTCTTTCAATTTTTGTCTGGGAACATTTAATTTTTTTCCCACATGTCAAAAGGGCTCCCAAATATTCCTTCACAGATTCTACAAAAAGAGTGTTTCCGACTTGCTGAATCAAAAAGTCTTTTTACTCTAAGGCAGAAATCGACACTTCACTAAGCAGTTTTTTGGGCAGTGTCTTTCTACTTTTTATCTTGGGATGTTCAATTTTTCCCCACAGGCTTCAAAGTGATCCTGAATATTCCTTCACTGATTCTACAAATAGAGTGTTTCCAAACAGCTGAATCAATTGAAATGCTTAACTCTGTGAGATGAATCCAAACATCACAAAGCAGTCTCAAAGATAGTTTCTTTCTGGTTTTTATCTGGGTATATTCTGTTCTTTCTTGTAAGCCTCAATGGACTACCAAATGTCCCTTCGCAGATTCCACAAAAGTAATGTTTCCAAACTGCTGAATCAAAGAAAGGTTTAATTCTGAGTTGAATCCACACCATACAAAAACAGTTTCATAGATAGATTCTTTCTAGTTTTTATCTAGGGATATTTGTTTCTTTCCCATAGGCCTCAACGGGCTCCCAAATGTCACTTTGCCAATTCCACAAAAACTTTTTCCAACCTGCTGAATCTAAATGAAGCTTTAACTCTGTGAGATGAATCCACACATCACAAAGCAGTTTCACATGTAGTTTCTTTCCAGTTTTTATCTGGGGATATTGAGATTTACCCCATATACCTCAATGGGGTCCCAAATGTCCTTTTGCAGATTCTATAAACAGATATTTTTGCAAACTGCTGAATCAAAGGAAGGTTTAGCTCTGTGAGACAAATTATCACATCAGAAAGCTGTTTCACAGGCAACTTCTTTCTAGTTTTTATCTGGGGATATTAAGTTTTCTCCAGTAGTCTCAATGAACTCCCAAATGTCCCTTTGCACATTCTACAAAAAGAGTGGTTCCAACATGCTGAATAAAAAGAATTCATCAGTGAGATGAATCCACACATCAGAAAGCAGTTTTACAGATAGCTTCTTTATAGTTTCTAACTTGGGATATTCTATTTTTCCCCACATACCTCAATAGGTTCTCAAATATACCTTCACAGATTCTACAAAAAAAGTGTTTCCAACCTTGTGAATTAAAAAAGAGATGCTTAAGTCTCTGAGATGTATCCACATATCCACACATGACAAAGCAGTTTAACAGATAGCTTCTTCCTACTTTTTATCTGGGGATATTGTGTTTTTCCCCATCTGCCTCAATGAGATCTCAAATGTCACTTCACAGATTCTACAAAAAGAGTGTTTCCAACCTGTTGACTCAAAAGAAAGATTTAACTATCTGAGATGAATTTACACATCACCAAGCAGTTTCACAGATAGCTTCTTTCCAGTTTTCTTCTGGGGATATTTGGTTTTCCCCATGGGCCACAATGATATCTGAAATGTTCCTTCATGAATTTTTCAAAAAGAGTGTTTCCAACTTGCTGAATCATAAGAAAGGCTTAACTCTGAGATGAATCCACACATCACCAAGCAGTTTCACAGATAGCTTCTTTCTAGTTATTATTTGGGGATATTATGTTTTTCCCCATAGGCCCCAAAGGACTCCCAAGTGTCCCTTTGCCAATTCTCCAAAACGAATGTTTCCAACCTGAAAAATCAAAAGAAAGTTTTAACTCTGTGAGACGAATCCACACATGACAAATTATTTTCACAGATAGGGTCTTTCTAGTTTTTAGCTGGGGATATTCAGTTTTTCCCAGTAAACATCTATGGGCTCCCAAATGTCCTTTTGCAGATTCTACAAAAAAAGTGCTTTCAATCTGTTGATCAAAAGAAAGGTTAACTGTCAGATGAATCCACACATCATAAATCAATTTCGTGGATAGTTTCTTTCCAGTTTTTATCTGAGGATATTCTGATTTTCTCCAAAGGTCTCAATGGGCTTCCAATTGCCCCTCACAGATTCTACAAAAAGAATGCTTCCAACCTGCTGAATTTAAGAAATATTTAACTCTGTGATATGTATCCACACATCACAAAACAGTCCCATAGATAGCTTCTTTCTAGTTTTTATCTGTGGATATTCACTTTTTCCTTATAAGCCTGAACAGGTTCTCAAATGTCCCTTCACAGATTCTACAAAAACCGTGATTCCAAACTGCTGAATCAAAAGAAAGTTTTAACTCTCTGAGGTGAATTGACACAACACAAAAAATTTTCACAGATAGCTTCTTTCTGGTTTTTATCTGAAGACATTTCGTTTCTCCCCATAGGACTCAATGGAACCCCAAATGTCCCTGAACTTATTCTATGAAAGGAGTGTTTCTAACTTGCTGAATAAAAACAGAGGTTTAATTCTTTGTGATGAATACACACATCCCAAAGCAGTTTCAAAGACAGATTATTTTTATCTCTGGATATTCAGTTTTTTTCCAATACAACCATATGGGATCCGAAATGTCCCTTTGCAGATTCTACAAAAAGCTTGTTTCCAACCAGCTGTATGAAACGATAGGTTTAACTCTGTTAGATGAATCCACACATCACAAAGAAGTTTCACACATACCTTCTTTAAGGTTTTCATCTTAGGATAACGTATTTCTCTTCATAGTCCTCAATGGGATCTCCAATGTCCCTTTGCAGATTCTACAAACAGATGGTATCCAACTTGTTGAAACAAAATAAATGATTAGCTCTGTGAGATTAATCCACACATTATTAAGCCATTTCAAAGATAGCTTCTTTCCAGTTTTTAATCTGGGGATATTTGCTTTTTCCCTTTAGGGCTGAATGGGCTCCGAAATGCCCCTTTCCAGATTCTACAAACATAATGTTTCCATCCTGCCGAATCAAAAGAGACATTTAACCCTGTGAGAGTAATCCACACATCGCAAAGCAGTTTCACAGATAACTTCTTTCTAGTTTTATCTGGGGATATACGGTTTTTCCCATAGTCCTCAATAGGCTCCAAAACGTACCTTTACAGATTCTACAAAAAGAGTGTTTCTGAGCTGCTGAATCAAAAAAAAAAAAAAAAAATCAAGTCTATGAGATGAATCCACACATTAAAAAGACATTTCACAGATAGCTTCTTTCTACTATTTATCTGGATATATTTGGTTTTTGCCCATAGGCCCAAAATTGCTCCCAAATGTCTCTTTGCAGATGCTATTAAAACAGTATTTCCAATGTGCTGAATGAAAATAAATGTTTAACTCTGTGAAATAAATCCACAAATCTCATAGCAGTTTCACAGATAGCTTCTATCTAATTTTTATCTGATGATATTTTCTTTTTCACCATAGGCCTCAATGCACTCCCAAATATCCCTTCACAGATTCTACAAAAACAGTGTTTCCAAACTGCTCAATGAAAACAAAGTTTTACCTCTATGAGATGAATACACATATCACAAAATGGTCACTCAGATAACTATCTTCTACTTTTTATCCTGGGATATTCAATTTATAGATATTGGCATCAATGAGCTCCCAATAGTCCATTCATAGAATGGAAAAAGCAGAGTTTCTGAACAGCTGATTCATAAGAAAGGTTTAACTCTGTGAGATGAATGCAAACATCACAAAGGAGTTTCAAAGAAAGCTTGTTTCTAGCTTTTTTCTAAAGGTATTTTCTCTTTCATCATAGGCCTCAATGTGCTCCCAAATATCCCCTCAGATATTCTACAACAACACTGCCTCCAAACTGCTGAATGAAAAGAAAGCTTTCTCTGTAAAAGATGAATGCACACATTACAAAGCAGTTTCTCAGAAAGCTTCTTTCTAGTTTTTATCTGAAGATATTGTCTTTTTTATCATAATCCTCAATGTGCTCCCAAATATCCACTCACAGATTCTACAAAAGCAGTGTTCCAAACTGCTGAATGAAAAGAAAGGTTTAACTCTGTGAGATGAATACACACAGCACAAAGTGGTTTCTCAAACAGTTTCCTTCAACTTTTTTTCCTGGGATATTTCATTTTTTGCCCTCGACATCAATGAGCTACCAAATATCCATTTGTAGAATAGACAAAAACAGTGTTTCCAAAGTGCTCAATTGAAAGAAAGGTTTAACTCTGTGAGATGAATGCACACATCACAAAGCAGTTTCTAAGAAACCTTCTTTCTAGTTTTTATCTGGAGATATTTTCTTTTTCACCAGAGCCCTCAATGCATTCAACATATAGCTTCACAGATTGTACAAAAACAGTGCTTCCAGACCACTAAATGTAAAGAAAAGCTTGAGTTTGTGACATGAACGCACATATCACAATGCAGTTTCACAGATAGCTTCCTTCTAGTTTTTCTCCTGAGATATTCAATTTTTTGCCATTGCCCTCAATGAACTCCCAAATGTCCTATCGCTAAATGGACTAAAACAGTGTTTCCAAAAACCTGAATCAAAAGAAAGGTTTAACTCTGTGAGGTGAAAGCCCACATCACAAATCAGTTTCTCATAGAGACTCTTTCTAGTTTTTATCTGAAGATATTGTCCTTTTTAACATAAGTTTCAATACACTACCAAATATCACTTCACAGAGTCTACAAAAACAGTGTTTCCAAACCGCTGAATGAAAAGAAATGTTTAACTCTGTGAGATGAATGTACACATCACACAGCATTTCTTCACATAGCTTCCTTCTAGTTTGTATCATGGGATATTGGTATTTTTTGCCATTGGCCTCAATGAGCTTGCAAATATCCATTTGCAGAATGGACAAAAACTGTGTTTACAAACTACTGAATCAAAAGAAAGGTTTAACTCTGTGAGGTGAATGCACACATCACAAAGCAGTTTCTCAGAAAGCTTCTTCCTAGTTTTTATCTGAAGAGATTTTCTTTTTCAGCATAAACTTCAGTGCACTCCAAAATATCCCTTTGCAGAATCTACAAAACGGTGTTTCCAAACTGCTGAATGAAAGGAAGTTTTTAACTCTGTGACATGAATGCACACATCAAAAGTTGTTTCCACAGATAGCTTCCTTCTAGGTTTTTCCTGGGATATTACATGCTTTGCTACTGACCTCAATGAGCCCCCAAATGTTCATATGCAGAATGGACAAAAACAGTGCTTTCAAATTGCTAAATCAAAGGAAAGTTTTATCTCTGTAAGATGAATACACATAACACAAGGCAGTTTCTCGGAAAGATTCTCTGTAGTTTTTATCTAAAGATATTTTCTTTTTCAACATAAGCCTCAATGCGTTCCAAAATATCCCTTTGCAGATTCTACAAAAACAGTGTTTCCAACCTGCTGAATGAAAAAGAAGGGTTTAACTCTGTGAGGTGAATTCACACATCCCAAAGGGGTTTCACAGATAGCTTCCTTTAATGTTTATCCTGGGATATTTCATTTTATGCTGATGGACTCAATGAATTTCCAAATATCCACTTGCAGTATGCACAAAAACTGTGTTTCCAAACTGCTGAATCAAAAGAAAGATTTAACTCTGTGAGGTGAATGAACACATCACAAAGCAGTTTCTCAGAAAACTTTCTAGTTTTAATCTAAAGATATTTTCTTTTTCACCATAGGCCTCAATGTGCTCCCAAATATCTCTTCGTGGATTCTACAAAAACTGTTTTTCCAAACAGCTGAATGCAAATCAATGTTTACCTCTGCAAGATGATTGGGCGCATCCCAAAGCAGTTTCTCAGATAGCTTCCTTCTAGTTTTCATCATGAGATATTCACTTTTTCACCATTTTCCTCAATGAGTTTTCTAATATTGATGTGCAGAATGATCAAAAACAGTATTTCCAAACTGCTGAATTAAAAGAAACTTTTACCTCTCTGAGGTGAATGCACATATCACAAAGCGGTTTCTCAGACAGCTTCCTTATAGTTTTATCGTTAGATATTCACCTTTTTGCCATTTGTCTCTATGAGTGCTCTAATATTCATGTGCAGAATGGACATAAACTGTGTTTCCAAATTGCTGAATCCAAAGAAAGTTTTAACTCTGAGAGATGAATGCCCACATTCCACAGCAGTTTCTCAGAACACTTCTTTCTAGTTTTATCGGAAGATATTTCCTTTTTCACCATAGTCCTCAACGCTCTCCCAAATATCCCTCCACAGGTTGTACAAAAACAGTGTTTCCAAAATGCTGAATTAAAAGAAAGGTTTAACTCTGTGAGATTAATGCACTCATCAGAAAGCAGTTTCTCAGATAGGTTTCTTCTAGTTCTTATACTGGGATAGTCCATTTTTGGCCATTGATCTCAATGAGCTCCCAAATGTGCATTTGCTGATTGGACAAAAACCGTGTTTCCAAACTACTGTATGAGAAGATAGGTGTATTTCTGTGAGATGGATGCACACATCACAAAGTATTTTCTCAGAAAGCTTCTTTCCAGTTTTTATCTGAAGATATTTTCTTTTTGACCATAAACCTCAATTCACTCCCTAATATCCCTTCACAGATTCTACAAAAACAGTATTTCAAAACTGCTGAATGAAAGAAAAGGTTTAAGTCTGTGAGACGAATGCATTCATCATGAAGCGGTTCCTCAGATAGTTTCCTTCCACTTTTTGTCCTGGGATATGGCATATTTCACCCTTGACATCAATGAGCTACCACATGTCCACTCTTAGAATAGACAAAAACAGTATTTCCAAACTGATGAATCAAAGCAAATGTGTAACTCTGTAAGACGAATGCACACATCACAAAGCAGTTTCTCAGAAAGCATCTTTCTAGTTTTTATCTGGAGATAATTTCTTTTTCACCACAGCCCGCAATGCACTCAACATATATCTCCGCAGATTGTACATAAACAGTGTTTCCAAATTGCTGAATGAAAAGACGGATTTAACTCTGCAAGATGCATGCACACATCACAAAGCAGTTTCTCACATAGGTTCCTTCTAGTTTTTAT
Organism: Rhinopithecus roxellana; assembly: GCF_007565055.1. Lineage (NCBI taxonomy): Eukaryota > Metazoa > Chordata > Mammalia > Primates > Cercopithecidae > Rhinopithecus > Rhinopithecus roxellana. The sequence goes on from NC_044555.1 coordinate 17,055,150, forward strand.
ACTGGTATATAAACTTTTTCGCCTTTGACCTCAATGAGCTCCCAAATGTCTTTCTGCAGAATGGACAAAAGAAGTGTTTCCAAACTGCTAAATCAAAAGAAAGTTTTAACTGTGTGAGATGAATGCAGGCATCACAAAGCAGTTTCTCAGAAAATGTCTTTCTGGTTTGCATCTGACAATACTTTCTTTTACCCCATAGGCCTCAATGTGCTTCCAAATATCCCTTCACAGATTCTACAAAAACTGTGTTTTCAAACTGCTGAATGAAAAGCAAGGTTTAACTTCTTGAGATGAATGCCCACAGACAAAGCAATTTCTCAGAAAGCTACTTCCTAATTATTATATAAAAATGTTGTCATTTACACCATCTGCCCCAATGTGCTCCCAAATGTCCCTTCACAGATTCTACATAAACAGCATTTCACAACTGCTGAATGAGAAGTAAGGTTTAACTCTGCGAGATGAATGCACGCATCACAAAGTGTTTCCTCCAACAGCATCCTTCTAGTTTTTATCATGGGGTATTAGATTTTTCGATATTGACCTCAATGAGCTCCCAAATGTCCATTCACAGAATGAACAAAAGCAGTCTTTTCAAACTGCCACATCAAAAGAAAGGTTTGACTCTGTGAGATGAAAGAACACATCATAAAGCAGTTTCTACAAAAACTTTTTTTTAGTTTTTATCTGAAGATATTTTATTTTTCTACATAGGCTTCAATGCGTTTCGAAGTATCCCTTCACAGGTTCTACAAAAACAGTGTTTTTAAACTGCTGAATGAAAAGAAAGTTTTAACTTTTCAAGATAAACACACACATCACAAAGTGGTTTTTCAAATAGCTTCCTTCTAGTTTTTATCCTAGGATATTTGATTTTTTGTCATTTGCCTCAATGAACTCCAAAATATCCCTTCGCAGTTTCTAATAAAATAGCACTTCCAAGTTGTTGAATGAAAAGAAATGTTTAATTCTGCCAGATGAATGCACACATCACAAAATGGTTTCTCAGATGTCTTTCTTCTAGTTTTTATCATGGGGTATTCAATTTTTTGCCATTGGCCTCAATCAGCTCCCAAATGTCCGATGACGAATGGACAAAAACAGTGTTTCCAAACTGCTAAATCAAAAAAAGGGTTTACTTTTGTGAGATGAACGGACATCACAAAATATTTTCTCAGGAAATCTCTTTCTAGTATTTATCTGAAGCTGTTTTCCTTTCCACCACAGGACTCTATGCCCTCTCAAATATGCCTTCACAGGTTACACAAAAACAGCATTTCCAAACTGCTGAATGAAAAAGCAGTTTTATCTCTGTGAGACGAATGCCCACATCACAAAGCAGTTTCTCAGCTAGCTTCCTTGTAGTTTTTGACCTGGTATATTCACTTTTTTTGCCTTTGACTTCAATGGGCTCCCAAACGTCTTTTCACAAAATGGAAAAAAACAGTGTTTCCAAACTGCTGAATTAAAAGAAAGGTTTACCTCTGTGAGATGAATGCCCCCACCACAAAGCAGTTTATCCAAAAGCTTCTTTCTAGTTTTCATCTGAAGATATTTCCTTATTCACCATAGGCCTCATTGTATTCCCAAATATCCCTTCGCAGATTCTGCAAAAACAGTGTTTCTAAACTGTTGAATGAAATGAAAGACTTAACTCTGTGCTATGAATGCATACATCACAAAGCCGGTTCACTGATAGCTTTCTTACAGTTTTTATTGTGAGATATTCGATTTTTCACCATTGGACTCAATGAGCTCCAAAAATGTCCATTTGCAGAATGGACAAAAACAGTGTTTCCAAACAGCTGAATTAAAAGAATGGTTTAACTCTGTGAGATGAATGTGCACATCAGAAAGCAGTTTCTCAGAAAGCTTCTTTATAGTTTTTTTCTGAATATATTTCCTTTTTCACCATAGGCCTCAATGCACTCTCAAATATCCCGTTGCATATTTTACAAACACAGTGTTTCCAAACTGTTGAATGAAAAGCCTGTTTTAACTCTGTGAGACGAATGTCCACTTTGCAAATCGATTTCTCAGATAACTTCCTTCTAGTTTTTATCCTGGTATATTTGATTTTTTGCCATTGGCCTCAATGAGCATCCAAATATCCAAGAATGGACAAAAGCAGTGTTTCCAAACTGTTGAATCAAAAGAAAGTTTTACCTCTGTGAGATGAATGTGCATGTCACAAGGCAAATTCTCAGAAAGCTTTGTTCTAGTTTTTATCTGAAGATATTTTATTTTTGACCATAGACCTCAATGCGCTCCCAAATATCACTTTGCAGATTCTACAAAAACAGTGATCACAAAACTACTGAATGAAATGAAAAGTTAAACTCCATGAGTTCAATGCACACATCATAAAGCCATTTCTCAGAGAGCTTCCTTGTAGATTTTATCCTTGGATACTTGATTTTTCTCCACTGCCCTTAAGGAGGTACAAAATATCCATTTGCAGAATGGACAAAAACTATCTCCAAACTACTGAATCAAACCAGATTTAACTCTGTGAGATGAATGCACACATCTCAAAACAGTTTATCAGATATTTTCCTTCTAGTGTTTTTCCTGTTATATTCTCTTTTTCCCAATTGAACTCATTGAACTTCCAAACGTCTATTTGCAGAATACATAAAAACAGTACTTCCAAACTGCTGAATCAGAAGAAAATTTTAAATCTTTGAAATAATGCACACATCACAAAGCAGTTTCTCAGAAATCTTCTTTCTAGATTTTATCTGAAGGTATTGTATTTTTCCCCCTAGGCCACAATGCTCTCACAAATATCCCTTCACAGATTCTACAAAAACAGTGTTTCCAACCTGCTGAATGAAAATAAAGGTTGGACTCTGCCAGATGAATGCACACATCTCAAAGCAGTTTCACAGAAAGCTTCCTTCTAGCTTTTATCCTAGGATATTCACTTTTTCATCTTTGGCCTCAATGAGCTGCCAAATGCCCGTTCGCAGGATGGACATAAACAGTGTTTCCAAACTGCAGAATCAAAAGAAACGTTTAACCCTGTGGGATGAAACTACACATCACCAGGCAGTTACACAGATAGCTTCCTTCTCGTTTTTATCTGGGTATATTCCATGTTTCCCCACAGGCCTCAATGGGCTTCCAAATATCTCTTTGAAGTTTCTACAAGAACAGTGTTTTCATCCTGCTGCATCAAAAGAAAGGTTTAGTGCCTTGACATGAATCCACACATTACCAGGTAGTTTCACAGAGGGTTTCCTGATAGTTTTTATCTGAAGATATTTGTTTTTTCCCCATAGGCCTCAATCAGCTCCCAAATGTTCCCTCACAGATTCTACAGAAAGAGTGTTTCCATCCTACTGAATCAAAAGAAAGGTTTAACTCTGTGAGATGAATCCACACATCCCCAAGCAGTTTCACAGATAACTTCTTTCTAGAATATATCTGGGATTATTCGAGTTTTCCCAATAGGCCTCAATGGGCATTGGAATGTCCATTCACACATTCTATAAAAAGAGTGTTTACACCCTGCTGAATCAAACGAAAAGTAAGATTTAAAAACTCTAGTAAGATAAATCCATAGATCACAAAGCAGTTTCCAACATAGTTTCTTTCTAGTTTTTATCTGTGGATATTCAGATTTTGTCTGCAGGTCTATATGGGCTCTTAAATGCCCCTTCACAGGTTCTACAAAAAGAGTGTTTCCAACATACTAAATCAAAAGAAAGGTTCGACTCTCTGGGTTGAATCCACACATCACCAACCAGTTACACAGATAGCTTCTTTCTAGTTTGTATCTGGGGTTATTCGGTTTTTCTCCTTAAGCCTCAATGGGCTTTCAAATATCCCTTTGCAGATTCTACAAAAAGACTGTTTCCAACATGCTGTATCAAAAGAAAGGTTTAACAATGTGAGTTGAATCCATATTGCTAATGTGTGCAGTTATTAATTTTTGCCTCATAGGACACAATTGGTTCCCAAATGTCCCTTCAGAGATTCTACAAAAAAAAGTGTTTCCAACCTGCTGAATCAACCAAAAGTTTTAACTCTTAGAGATGAATCCACACATCACCAAACACTTTCACAGATAGCTCCTTTCTTGTTTTTGTTTAGGGATATTCAATTTTCCTTATAGGCCTCATTGAATTTCAAAATAATTTTGCACATGTCCTACAAAAAAAGCGTTTCCCATCTGCTGAGCCAAAAGAAAAGTTTAACTCTGTGAGACAAATCCACACAATAGCAAGCAGTTTTGCAGATAACTTCTTTCTAGTTTTTACCGGGAATATTTGATTTTTTCCAATAGGCCTTAATGGGTTCCCAAATGTTCCTTTGCAGATTCTATGAAAAGATAGTTTTCAACCTGCTGAATCAAAAGAAAGGTTTAACCATGGGAGATGAATCTGCACATTATCAAGCAGTTTCTCAGATAGCTACTTTCTGGTTTTTGTCTGGGGATATTCACTTTTTCCCCATAGACTTCAATGGGCTCCCAAATGTCCCTTCACAGACTCGATAAAAAAAGTGTTTCCTACCCTGCTGTTCAAATGAAAGATTTAAATCTGTGAGATGAATGCACACGTCACAAAGTGGTTTCACAGATAGCTTGTTTCCACTTTTTATCTGGGGGTATTCAGTTTTTCTCCATAGGCCTCAGTGGGTACCCAAATGTCCTTTTAGCTGATTCCACAAAAAAAGTGTTTCCAACTTGCTGAAGGAAAAGAAAGATTTAACTCTGCTAGATTAATCCCCATATCACCAAGCAGTTTCACAAATAGCTTCTTTCCATCTTGTACCTGGAGATATTCTTTTTTTTCACATGGGTCATAATGGGCTCCCAAATGTCCCATTGCAGATTCCACAAAAAGAGTATTTTCAACCTGATGGATCCAAAGAAAGGTTTTATTCTTTTAGATGAATCCACACATCACAAATTAGTTTCACAGATGGCTTCTTTCTAGTTTTCATGTGGGAATATTTGTTTTTCCCCTATGCCTCAGCTGGCTCCCAAATGTCCATTCACAGATACCACAAAAATAGTGTTTCCAACTGGCTGAATCAAATATAAGTTCAACACTGTGGGATGAATCCACATATCACAAAGCGGTTTCACTGATAGCTTCTTTCTAGTTTTTGTCTGAGGATATTCAATTTTATCCCGTAAGCCTCAATGGGCTCCAAAAAGTCCCTTCACAGATTCTAAAAAAAGAATGATTCTAACCTGATGACTGTAAAGAAAGTTTCAACTCTGTTCGATGAATCCACACGTCACCAAGCAGTTTCAGAGATAGCTTGTTTCTAGTTTTCATCTGGGGGTATTCTGTTTTTCCCCATAGGCCTCCATGAACTCCCAAATTCCCTTCGTGTTTTCCACAAAACGAGGGATTAAAATCTGTTGAATCAAAAGAAAAGTTTAACTCTGTTAGATGAATCAACACATCTCAAACTCATTTCACAGAATGCTTTTATCTAGTTTTTATCTTGGCATATTCTGTGTTTCCTCATAGGCCTCAATGGGCTTCCAATTGCCCCTATGCAGCATCTACAAAAAAAAGTTGTTACAACATGCTGAATCAAAAAAAAAAAAAAAAGATTTAACTCTGTGAGATAAATACACACATCACCAAGTGGTTTCCCAGATGGTGTCTTTCTAATTTTTATCTGAAGACATTTGGTTTTCCCCGTAGGGTCAGTGGGTTCTTAAATGTCCCTTCACAGATTCTATAAAAAAAAGTGGTTCCAACATGCTGAATCTAAAGAAGGGTTTAACTGTGTGAGGTTAATCCACAAATGACCAATCAGTTTCACAGATAGCTTCTTTCTAGTTTTTAATCTGAAAATATTCAGTTTTCCCCACAGAACTCAATGAGTTTTCAAACATTTCTTAATAGATAATATAAAAGAAGTGCTTCCTACTTGGTGAATAAAAAGAAAAGTTTGTCTCTGAGAGATGAATCCACACATCTGCAAGCAGTTTCACAGAAACTTCTTTCTAGTTTTTTTCTGGGGATATTTGCTTCTTCCCCAAAGGCCTTAATGGGCTCCCAAATGTCCCTCTGCAGATTCAACAAAAAGAGTCTTTCACACCTGCTGAATACAAATAGAGAGTTAACTCTGTGAAATGAATCCACACACCCCCCAAGTGGTTTCACAGATGTTTTCTTTCTAGTTTTTATCTTGGGGTATTCGGTTTTTCCTTAGAAGCCTCTATGTGCTTCCAAATGTCCCTTTGCAGATTCTACAATAAAAATACTCCAACCTACTGAATGAAAAGAAAGATTTAACCTGTGAGATGAATCCACACATCACAAACCAGTTTCACAGATAGCTTTTTTCGAGATTTTATTTTGGGATATTCTGTTTTTCTCCACAGACTTCAATAAGATCCCAAATGTCCCTATGCAAATTCTGCAAAAAGAGTGTTTTTAACCTGTGTAATCAATGGAAAAGTTTAACTCTGTGAGTTGAATCACCACGTCTTAAAGCAGTTTCACAGATAGATTCTTTCTAGTTATTACCTGGAAATATTAGGTTTTTCCCCATAGGCCTCAATGGAATCCCAAATGTCCCTTCACAGATTCTACAAAAAAAGTGCTTCCAACTTGATGAATCAAAAGCAAGGTTTAACTCTGTGAGATGAATCCATACATCACCACGAAGTTTTACACATAGCTTCTTTCTATTTTTAATCTAAGGATATTCAGTTTTCCCTTTAGGCATCAATGGGTTCTTAAATGTCCCTTCATAGATTCTACAAAAAGAGTGTTTCCAACCTGCTGAATCAATAGAAAGTTTGTTTCCATAGGCTTCAATTGGCTCCCAAATTCTACAAATATAATGTTTCCAACCTGCTGAATCAAAAGAAAGGTTTTCCTCTGTGAGAAGAATTGACATATCACCAACCAGTTTCACAGTTTCTTTCTAGTTTTTATCTGGCGATATTCAGTTTTTTGTTTTTTTGTTTTTTTGTTTTCATAGGCTTCCATAAGCTCCAAAATGTACCTTTGCTGATTCCACAAAAACATTCTTTCCAACCTGTTGAATCAAAAGACAACTTTCAGTCTGTGAATTGAATCCATATATCTCAAAGCATTTTCACAGATAGCTTCTTTCTAGGTTTTATAAGGGGATATTATGTTTGTCCTCATAGGCATCAATGGGATCCCACATGTCCCTTTGCAGATTCTTCAGAAAGAGTGTTACCAACCTGCTGAATCAAAAGAAAGGCTTAACTCTGTAAGACAAATTCATACATCACCAAGCAGTTTAGCAGAGAGACTTTTGTAATGTTTATACTGGGAAAAAATAATTTTTTTCCCATAGGCCTTAATGGATTCCCAAATGTCCTTCTGTAGATTATACAAAAAGATTGTTTTCAAATTGCTGAATCATAAGAAAGGTTCAACTATGAGAGATAAATCCACATCACCAAGCAGTTTCACAGATTGCTTCTTTCTAGTTTTAATCTGAAGATGTTTGGATTTACCCCATAATCCTCAAAGGAGTCCCAAATGTCCCTTGGCAGTTTCTACAAAAAAAAGTGTTTCCAACCCTGCTGAATTAAAAGAAAAGTTTATGTCTGTGAGATAAATTCCCTCATCACAAAACAGTTTCACAGATAGGTCCTTCCTAGTGTTTATCTGGGGATATTCAGTTTCTCTCCAAAGGCCTCATGAGCTCCCACTGTACCCTCTCTGATTCTACACAAAAGTGATTCTAATCTGCTGAATCAAAAGAAAAGTTCAACTCTGTGAGTTCAATCCACAAATAACAAAGCAGTTACACAGCTAGCTTCCTTCTAGTTTTTTTTTTGTGAGGATATTAGTTTTTTTTCTTATATGCCTCAGTGGGCTCCAAAATGTACCTTTTTATATTCTACAAAAACAGTGTTTCCAACCTGCTGAATCAAAAGAAAGGTTTATCTCTGTAAGGTGAATCCACACATCACAAAGCAGGTACAGAGATAGCTTCTTTTTAGTTTACTTGGGGATATTCGGTTTTTCTTTGTGGGCCTCAGTGGGCTCCAAAATATCCCATTGCAGATGCTACAGAAAGATTGTTGCCAACCTGCTGAATCAATGGAAAGGTTTAGCAAAGTGAGATGGATCCATACGTCATAAAGCAGTTTCACAGACAGCTTCTTTCTGGTTTTTATCTGTGGTTACCTGGTTTTTCCCTATAGACCTCAATGGGCTCCTAAATGTCCCTTCACTGATGCTTCAAAAACAGTGTTTATGACCTGCCAAATCAAAAGAAAGGTTTACCTCAGTTAGGTGAATCCACACATCACAGCAGTTTCACTGATAGCTTCTTTGTAGTTTTTATCTGGGGATTTTTGATTTTTTTCCCATTATCCTCAATGGACTCATAAATCTCCTTTGGCAGATTCTAAAATAAAGAGTGTTTACAACGTGCTGAATCAAAAGAAAGTTGTAACCCTGTGAGATGAATTCAAAAATCACCAACAGTTAAACAGGTAGCTTGTCTCTAGTTTTTATGGGGGATACTTGGCTTTACCCCTTAGGCCCCAGTGAGTTCCCAAATGTTCCTTTGTAGATTCTACAAGAAGAGTGATTCCAACTCAGTGAATCAAAAGAAAGGATTAATTCTGTGAGATGAATCCACTCATCACCACGCAGTTTCACAGACAGGTTCTTTCTAGTTCTTATCTAGGGATACATTGTTTTTCCCCATAGTCTTCAATGGGCTCCCAAATGTCCCTTCAAATATTCAACAAAAAGAAAGTTTCCAACATGCTAAATCAAAACACAGGATTAACTATGCGATTTGAATCCAGACATCACCAAGCAATTTCAAATATAGCTTCCTTCAAGTTTTTATCTGGGGATATTCATTTCTTCCCTTTGGCCTCAATAAGCTCTGAAACGCCCCTTCAAAAATTCAATGAAAAGCGTGTGTTTCCAACCTGCTGAATCAGAAGAAACTTTTAACTCTGTGAGTTGAATCAATGCATCACCAAGCAGTTTCCCAGGTAGATTCTTCCTAGTTTATATCTGCAGATAGTCTTTCTTCCTCATAGCCCTCAATGGGCTCCCAAGTGTGTCTTCTCGGATTCCATGAGTGTTTTTAACTTGATGAATCAAAATAAAGCTTGTATTTTGTGAGTTGAGTCAACACATCACCAAGCTATTTCTCAGATAGCTTCTGACCAGTTTTTGTCTGGGAATATACACTTTTTCTGCATAGGCCTCAATGGGCTCCAAAATGTCCCATCACAGGTTCTATAAAAATAGTTTTCAACCTGCTGAATCAACAGAAAGTTTTGACTCTGTGAGAATAATCCAAACAACTACAAGCCGTTTCACAGATACCTTCATTCTTGTTTTTGTCTGGGGATAGTCTGTTTTTCCCTTAATCCTCAATGGGCTTCAAAATATCCCTTTGCATGTTCTACAAAAAGAGTGTCTCCAACCTGCTGAATCAAAGGGAAGGTGTAACTCTGTGAGATGAATCCGCACATCACAAAGCTGTTTAATGGATACCTTCTTTCTATTTTTTAGGTGAGGATATTCACTTATTCCCCTTAGACCTCAATCAACTTCCAAATGTCCCTTTGCAGATTCTGTGGAAAGAGTGGTTCCAACCTGCTGAATCAAAAGAAATGTTTACTTTGGTGAGATGAAACCACACATCACAGAGCAGTTTCACAGATAGCTTCTTTCCAGTTTTTATCTGAGGTATTCTTTTTTTGCCTGTTTGCCACAATGGACTCCAAAATGTCCCTTCACATATCCTACAAAAAGACTGTTTCCCATCTGTTGGTTAAAAACAAAGATTTATCTCCATGAGATGAATCCACATATCACCAAGCTGTTTCACAGAGGGATTCCTGATAGTTTTTATCTGGGGATATTCTGTTTCTCCCCATAGGAATCAATTGGCTCCCATATGTCCTTTTGCTGATTCTACAAAAAGAGTGTTTCCAACTGGCTGAATCAAAAGAAAGTGTTAGCTTTCTGAGAACAATCCACATATAACAAAGCAGTTTCACGCAATGCTACATTCTAGTTTTCATCTGGGGATATTCGGCTTTACCCCATAGGCCGCAATGGGCTCCCAAACGTCCCTTCAGAGATTCTACAAAAATAGTCTTTCCAGCCTGCTGAATCAAAAAAATGTTTTAACTCTAAGAGATGAATCCACCCATCAACAAGCTATTTTACAGATAGCTTCTTTTTAGCTTTTATCTGGGATTGTTCTGTTATTCCCCTTAGGTCTCAATGTGCTCTTAAATATCCATTCATAGATCCTCCAAAAACGTGTTTTTAACCTGCAAAATCAAAACATAGCTTTAGCTCTTTGAGATGAATGCACACATCACAAAACAGTTTCACAGATAGTTCTTTCTAGTATTTGTCTTGGAATATTTCATTTTTCACCTAGGCTTCAATGGGCTTCCAAGTGTTTCTTCGCAGATTCTACAAAAAGAGCATTTCCAACCTGCCGAATCAAAAGAAAGGTTTATCTCTGTGAGATGAATCTATAAGACACAAAGCAGTTTCACAGATAGCTTCTTTCTAGATTTTATCTGAAGATATTCAGTTTTCTACCATTGGCATCAATGGGCTTTTAAATGTCCCTTCACAGATTCAATGAAAAGAGTGTTTCCAATCTGCTGAATTGAAAGAAAAGTTAGGCTCTTGGAGACGAATTCACACATCAAAAAACAGTTTCACAGATAAATTCTTTCTAGTTTTTATGTGAGGATATTCCATTTGGCACCATGCACCTTAATGGGCTCCCAAATGTTTCTTTGCACATTCTAGAAAAAGAGTTTTTCCAACCTGCAGAGTCAAAAGAAAGATTTAACACTGTGAGATGAATCCACACATCACAAAGCAGTTTCACAGATAGCTTCTTTTTAGTTTTTACCTCATGATATTCTATTTTTTCTTCATAGGCCTCAGTGGCCTCCAAAATGTCCCTTCACAGATAGTACAAAAAGAGTGTTGCCAACCTGCTAAATCAACGATAAAGTTTAACTATGTGAGATGGGTCCATACATCACAAAGGCGTTTCACAGGTATATTCTTTGTGGTTTTTATCCACGGATACCTGGTTTTTCCCTATAGGCCTCAATGGGCTCCCTAATGTCCCTTCACAGATACCTCAAAAAGAGTGCTTGCAACCTCCTGAATCAAGAGAAAGGATTACCTCTGTGAGGTGAATCCAAACATAACTAAGCAGTTTCACAGATAGCTTGTTTCTAGTTTTTATTTGGGGATTTTCAGTTTTTCTGCACAGGCCTCAATGGGCTCTCAAATCTCCTTTTGCAGATTCCACAAAAAGAGTGCTTCTAACATGCTAAATGAAAAGAAATTTTTAACTGTGTTAGATGAATACAAATATCTCAAAGCAGTTTCACAGATAGCTTCTTTCTAGTTTTTATCTGGGGATTGTCTGTTTTCTTTCCTTTTTTCTTTTTTATTTTCACACAGAGTCTCACTCTGTTGCCCATGCTGGAGTGCACCATCACTATCTTGGCCCACTGCAAACTCTGCCTCCTGGGTTCACACCATTCTATTGCCTCAGCATCCTAAATAGCTGGGTCTCTTTGTGTTTTTAGTAGAGACAGGGTTTCACCATGTTAGCCAGGATGGTCTTGAACTCATGACATCGTGATCCACCTACCTTGGCCTCCTGAAGTGCTGGGATTACAGGCATGAGCCACCATGCACAGCCAGGATATTCTGTTTTCATCCAGAGACATCAATTAGCTCACAAATATCCCTTCACAGATTCTACAAAAATAGTGTTTCCAACCCCCTGAAAGAAAAGAAAGGTTAAACACTATGGGATGAATCCACACATCACAACACAGTTTCACAGATTGCTTCTTTCTAGTTCTTATCTAGGGATATAGGGCTTTTTCACATAGGCCTCAATGGGCTACGAAATGTCCCTTCAAAGATTCTGTGAAAAGAATGTTTCCAACCTGCTGAGTCAAAAGACAGGATTAACTATGTGACAGGAATCCAGATATCACCAAACAATTTAAAATATAGCTTCTTTCAAATTTTTATCTGGGGATATTCATTTATCCCCTTAGACCTCAATAAGCTCTGAAATGCCCCTTCACAAATTCTACAAAAAGCTTGTGTCTCTAACCTGCTGAATAAAAAGAAACTTTTAACTCTGTGAGTTGAATCAACACATCACCAAGCAGTTTCACGGGTAACTTCTTCCTAGGTTTTATCTGTGGATATTCTTTCTTCCTCATAGACATCAATGGGTTCCCAAGTGTCCCTTCTCAGATTCTATGAAAATAGTTTTTTTAACCTGCTGAATCAAAAGAAAGCTTTTACTCTGAGAGTTGAATCAACACATCACCAAGCTCTTTCACAGACAGCTTCTTCCCAGTTTTTATCTGGGGATATTCTCTTTTTCTGCATAGGCCTCAATGGGCTCCCAAATGTCCCATCACAGGTTCTACAAAAATAATGTTTTCAACCTGCTGAATCAACAGAAAGTTTTGGTTCTATGAGATGAATCCACACATCACTAAGCAGTTTCACAGAAAGCTTCATTCTAGTGTTTATCTGAGGATAGTCTGTTTTTCCCTGAGTCCTCAATGGGCTTCAAAAATATCTCTTTGCAGGTTCTACAAAAAGAGTATTTACAACCTTCTGAAGCAAAAGAAAGCTTAAACTCAGTGAGTGCAATGCACACATCACCAAGTAGATTCACATACAGCTTCTTTCTAGTTTTTATTTGGGGATATAATTTTTTTCCTTGTAAGACTTAAAGGACTCACAAAAGTCCCTTCACAGATTCCACAAAAAGAGTGTTTCCAACCTTCTGAATCAAAAGAAATGTTTAACTCTGTGAGAAGAATCCACACACACCCAAGAAGTTTCACAGATCGCTTCTTTCTTGCTTTTACGTGGGGATATTCAGTTCCTTCCCATAAGCCTCAAAGGGCTCCCGAGTGTCCCTTCACATATTCTACAAAAAAAATTTTTCCGACCTGCTGAGTCAAAAGAAAGGTTTGGATACATCCACACATCACCAAGCAGTTTCACAGATAGCTTCTTTCTACTTTTTATCTGGGGATATTTACTTTTTACCCATCGACCTCCATAGGCTCCCAAATGTCCCTTCGCAGGTTCTACAAAAAGACTGTTTCCATACTGCTGAATTGAAAGAATGTTTTATCTGGGTGAGATGAATCTACACATCACCAAGTAGTTTCAGAGGTAGCTTATTTCTAGTTTTTATCTGGTTATATACTGTTTTACCCCATAGGCCTCAAAGGGCTCTAAATGTCCCTTTGCAGATTCTACAAAAAGAGTGTTTTCAACGTGGTGAGTCAAAAGAAAGGTTTAACTCTGTGAGATGAATCCACACATCACTAAGCATTTTCATCTATTGATTCTTTCTAGTTTTTATCTGAGGATATTGGATTTCTTCTCATAGTCCTCAAAGGATTCTGAAGTGTCCCTTCCCAGATTCTACAAAAACAGTGTTTCCAACCTGCTGCATAAAACAAAAGTTTCATCTCTGTGAGATGAATCAACACATCAACAAGCAGTTTCACAGATAGCTTCTTTCTAGTTTTTATCTGTGGTTATTGGATTTTTCCCCTTATGCCTCAATGCGATCCCAAATGTTTCTTCACATATCCTACAAAAAGAGTGTCTCCAACCTGTTGAATCAAAAGAAAGGATTAATTGTGTGAAATGATTCAGCACATAACAAAGCAGTTTCACTGCTGGCTTCTTTCTAGTTTTTGTCTGGGGAAATTCGTTTTTTCCTTATCAGTCTCAATGGGCTCCCAAATGTCCCTTTGCAGATTCTACAAATACAGTGTTTCCAACCTGCTGAATCAAAAAAAAAAAAAAAAAAGGATTAACATTGTGAGACGAATCCACACATTAGAAGGCAGTTTCAAAGATGGTTTCTTTCTAGTTTTTATCTGTGAAAATTCGATTTTATCACATAGGCCTCAAAGGGGTACAAAATGTCCTTTTGCTGATTCTGCAAAAAGAGTTTTTCCAACCTACTGAATCAAAAGAAAAGTTTACCTCTGTGAGATGAATGAACACTTCAGAAAGCACTTGCACAGTCAGTTTCCTTCTAGTTTTGATCTGTGGATATTCAATATTTCTCCAACAGCCTCAATGAGCTCCCAAATACCCCTTCACAGATTCTACAAAAAGAGTGTTTCCAACCTGCTGTATCAAAAGAAAGGTTTAACTCTGTGTGATTAATTTACACAATAGAAAGCAATTTCACCAATACCTCTTTCTAGTTTTTATCTGGAGATATTCAATTTTTCCCCATAGACCAAAATGGGCTAGCAGACTGTATGAAAAGAATGTTTCCAACCAGCTGAATCAAATAAAAGGCCTCACTCTTTGAGATGATTCCTCCCTTCAGAAAACAGCTTTGTAGATCACTTCTTTCTAGTTTTTATGTGGGGATATTAGGTTTTATTACATAGGGAATAATGAAGTCCCAAATATTCTTTCACAGATTCTGCAAAAAGAGTGTTTCCAATCTGCTGAATCAAAAAACAAATTAACTATATGAGTTGAATCCACACATCACCAAACTGTTTCCCAGATAGCCTCTTTCTGGTTCTTATTTGGGGATATTTGGTTTTTCCCATTGGCCTCAATATGCTCCCAAATATTCCTTGACAGATTCGGCAAGAAGAGTTTTATTAACCTCTAAAGAATCTAAAGAAGGGTTTACCTTTATGAGATCAATGCACATATCACAAAGCAGTTTCACAGATAGCTTGTTTGTAGAATCTATCTGGAAATATTCAGTTTTTCCCCATAGGCTTCAATGGTTTCCCAAATATCCCTTCACAGATTCTACAAAAAGAGCATTTCTACCATGCTGAATCAAAAGAAATGTTTAACTCTGTGTGATGAATCCACACATCACAAAGCAGTCTCACATATATATTCTTATATTTTTTATCTGGGAATATTCCATTTTTCCCCATGGGCTGTAAACATCACTCAAATGTCCCTTCACAGTTTCTACAATAAGGGTTTTCAACCTGTTGAATCAAAAGAGAGGTTTAACTATGTCAGATGAATCCACACATTACAAAGCAGTTTCACAGACAGCTTCTGTCTAGTTTTTATGTAAGGATATTCTGTTTTCCCATTGGCCCTTTAAAAGGAGTGCTTTTAACCTGCTGAATCAAAAGTAAGGTTTACCCCTGTGAGATGAATCCCCACATCAAAAAGCAGTTTCACAGACAGCTTCCTCCTAGTTTTTATCTGGGGATATTCCCCTTTTCCTGTTGGCCTCAAGGGGCTCTTAAATATCCGTTTGCAAATTCTAAAAAAAAAGCCCTTTCAAACGGCTGAATCAAAAGAAAATTTAACACAGCGAGATGAATCCATACATCACCAGACATTTTCACAGAAAGATTCTTTCTAGTTTTTATCTGATGATATTTTTTTACCATAGGCCTCAATGCGCTCCCAAACATCCCTTCGCAGATTCTATAAAAACAGTGTTTTCAAACCGCTGAATAAAAAGAAAGGTTTAACTTTTTGACATGAATGCACACATGACCAAGCAGTTTCTCAGAGAGCTTCCTTCTAGTTTTTATCCTGGTATATTCGATTTCTCGCCATTGGCATAAATGAGTTCCTAAACGTCCATTCACAGAATGGACAAAAACAGTGTTTCCAAACTGCTGATTCAAAAGAAAGTTTTAACTCTGTGAGGTGAATGCACACAGCACAAACCAGTTTCTCACAAACCTTCTTTCTAGTTTTTATCTGAAAATATTTTCTTTTTCACCATAGGCCTCAATACACTCCCAAATACCCCTTTTCAGATTCTACAAAAACTGTGTTTCCAAAGTGCTGAATGAAAAGAAAGGTTTAACTCTGTGAGATGAATGCATATGTCACAAAGCAGTTTCTAAGAGAGCTTCCTTCTAGATTTTATCATGGGATATTTGATTTTTCACCATTGGCCTCAATGAGCTCCCAAATGTCCTTTCACAGAATGGAGAAAAACATTGTTTCCAAACTGCTGAATCAAAACAAGGTTTACCTCTGTGAGATGAATTCGCATATCACAAAGCAGTTTCTCAGAATGTTTCTTTCTACTTTTTATCTGAATGTATTTCATTTTTCACCATAGGCCTAAAAGTGCTCTCAAATATCCCTGTGCAGATTCTACAGAAACATTGCCTCCAAACTGCTGAATCAAAAGAAAGGTTTAACTCTATGAGATAAATGCACACATCCCAAAGCAGTTCCTCAGATAGCCTCCTTCTAGTTTTATCCTGGTGCATTCACTTTTTGGCCATTGGCCTCAATGAGCTTCCAAATCTCCACTCACAGAATGGACAGAAACATTGCTTCCAAACTGATAAATCAAAAGAAAGTTTTATCTCTGTGAGATGAATGCACACATCACAAAGCAGTTTCTCAAAAAGCTTCTTTGAAGTTTTTATCTGATGTTATTTTGTTATTCACCTAAGGCCTCTATGCGCTCCCACATATCCTTCCACGGTTTCCACAAAAACCGTGTTTTCAAAATACTGAATGAAAAGAAAGGTATAACTCTGCAAGATGAATTCACACATCACAAAGCAGTTACTCAGATAGCTTCCTTCAACTTTTTATCCTGGGATATTCCATTTTTTGCCCTTGGCATCAATGAGTTCCCAAATGTCCATTCGTAGAATAGACAAAAACAGTGTTTCCAAACTGCTGAATCAAAAAAAAAAGTTTTAGCTTTGGGAGATGAATGCACACAAAAAGTAGCTTCTTTCTAGTTTTTATCATGAAATATTCAATTTTTCACCATTGGTCTCAATGAGCTCCCAAATATCTTTTCTCAAAATGGACTAACACAGTGTTTCCAAACAGCTGAATCAAAAGAAAGGTGTAACTCTGTGAGATGAATGCCCACATCACCAAGCATTCTCATCTATTGATTCTTTCTAGTTTTTATCTGAGGATATTGGATTTCTTCTCATAGTACTCAAAGGACTGTGAAGTGTCCCTTCACAGATTCTACAAAAATTTTATTTCCAACCTGCTGAATAAAATAAAAGTTTCATCTCTGTGAGATGAATTCACACGTCAACAAGCAGTTTCACTGATAGCTTCTTTCTAGTTTTTGTCTGTGGTTATTTGGTTTTTCCCCATATGCCTCAATGCAATCACAAATGTTTCTTCAGACATTCTAAAAAGGGTGCTTCCAACCTGTTGAATCAAAAGAAAGGATTAATTGTGTGAAATGAATCCCTACATAAAAAAGCAGTGTCACTGCTGGCTTCTTTCTAGTTTCTAACCTGGAAATTTCGGTTTTTCCTTATCAGTCTCAATGGGCTCCCAAATGTCCCTTTGCAGATTCTACAAAAAGAGTGCTTCCAACCTGCTGAATCAAAAGAAAGGTTTAACATTGTGAGACATGTCCACACATCACAAAGCAGTTTCGAAGATAGTTTCTTTCTAGTTTTTATCTGGAAATTCAGTTTTATCGCATAGGTCTCAAAGGGCTGCAAAATGTCCTTTCACCGATTCTACAAAAGAATATTTCCAACCTGCTGAATCAAAAGGAAGGTTTACCTCTGTGAGATTAATCCACACTTCAGAAAGCATTTTCACAGATAACTTCTTTCTAGTTTTTATCTGTGGATATTTGGTATATCTCTAAAGTCCTCAATGGGCTCCAAAATATATCTTCGCAGACTCTACCAAAAGAGTGTTTCCAACCTGCTGTATCAAAAGAAAAGTTCAACTCTGTGCAATTAATTTACACAACACAAAGCAGTTTCACAAGTGCCTTCTATTTTGTATCTGGGAATATTCGACTTTTCCCCATAGGCCTAAATGGGCTTTCAAATGTTCCATCACAAATTGTACGAAAAGAGTGTTTCCAACCAGCTGAATCAAACAAAACGCCTCACTCTGTGAGCTGATTCCTCCCATCACATAGCAGTTTCACAGATTGCTTCTTTCTAGATTTTATGTGGGGATATTAGGTTTTATTCCATAGTCCAAAATGAAGTCCCAAATGCACTTCCACAGATCCTGCAAAAAGGGTGTCTCCAACCTGTTGAATCAAAAAAAAAATATTTTAACTCTACGAGATGAATCCACACATCATCAAGCAGTTTCACAGATAGCTTCTTTCTGGTGTTATTTGGGGATATTCGGTTTTTCCCATTGGCTTCAATGTGCTCCCAAATTTTCCTTGGCAGATTCTGTAAGAAGAGTGTTTTTAATCTGCTGAATCAAAAGAAGGGTTTACCTTCATGTGATCAATCCACATATCACAAAGTAGTTTCACAGATAGCTTGTTTGTAGATTCTATCAAGAAATATTCAGTTTTTTCTCCATAGGCCTCAATGGTTTCCCAAATGTCCCTTTGCAGATTCTACAAAAAGAGTGTTTCTACCTTGCTGAATCAAAAGAGAGGTTTAACTCTGTGTGATGAATACACACAACACAAAGCAGTCTCAAATATACCTTCTTACTATTTTTTTTATCTGGGAATATTCAATTTCTCCCCATGGACCTGGAAAGGTGCTCAAATGTCCCTTCGTGGTTTCTACAAAAAAGAGTTTTCAACTTGATGAATCAAGAGAGAGGTCTAACTCTGTCAGATGAATCCTCACATCACAAAGCAGTTTTGCAGATAGCTTCTGTCTAGTTTTTATGTAAGGATATTCTGTGTTTTCCCATTGGCCCCACAGGGCTCCCAAAAGTCCCTTTGCAGATTCTACAAAAAGAATGCTTTCAACCTGCTGAGACAAGAAAATATTTCAACTCTATGAGATGAATCCACACAATACCAGGTAGTTTCACAGATCTTTTTTTTCTAGTTTTCATTTAGGGATATTGCTTTTTTCCCCATCTGCCTCAATGTGCTCTCAAATGTCACTTGGCAGGTTCCGCAAAAGGAGTGCTTTTAACCTGCTGAATCCAAACAAAGGTTTACCTCTGTGAGATGAATCCACACATCACAAAGCAGTTG
Organism: Rhinopithecus roxellana; assembly: GCF_007565055.1. Classification (NCBI taxonomy): domain Eukaryota; kingdom Metazoa; phylum Chordata; class Mammalia; order Primates; family Cercopithecidae; genus Rhinopithecus; species Rhinopithecus roxellana. The sequence continues at coordinate 17,074,125 of NC_044555.1, forward strand.
CACAGATAGCTTCTTCCTAGTTTTTATCTGGGGATATTCTGTTTTTCCCTATATGCCTCAGTGTGATCTGAAATGTTTCTTTGAAGATTCTACAAAAAGAGTGTTTCCAACCTGTTGAATCAGAAGAAAGGATTAACTGTGTCATGTGAATCCAAACATAACCAAGGAGTTTTACAGGTAGTTTCTTTCTAGTTTTTATCTGGGGATATTCACTTTTTCCCATAGGCCTCAAAGGCTCTCAAATATCCCTTTGCAAATCCTACAAAGAGAATGTTTTCAACCTGTTGAATCAAAAGAAAATTGAACACAGTGAGAGAAGCCACACGTCACCAAGCATTTTCACAGCTAGTTTCTTTCTAGTTTTTATCTGGGGATATTTGTTTTTTTTTTTTTTTTTTCCGTAGGCCTCAATGGGCTCCCAATTGTCCCTTTTCAGATTCCATGAAAAGAGTGTTTCCAACCTGTTGAATCAAAAGAAAGGTTCCACTCTGGGAGATGAATCCACACATCAATAAGAAGTTACATTAATAGGATTTTTCAAGTTTTTAACAGGAGATATTCAGTTTTTCTCATATAGGCCTCAAGGGGATTTGAAATGATCCTTCACAGATTCTACACAAAGAGTATTTACAACCTACTAAATTAAAAGAAATGTTTAACTGTGGGAGATGAATCCACACATCACCAGGCTGTTTCACAGATAGCTTCTTTCTAGGTTTTATCTGGGAATATTCAGTTTTTCCCATAGCCTCAAGGATTTCCCAAACCTCCCTTTGCAGATTCTATAAAAAGAGTGTTTCCAACATGATGAATCAAAGGAAAGGTGAAACTCTCTGAGATTAATCCACACATTACCAAGCAGCTTCACAGATAACTTCTTTCTGTTTTTTACCTGATAATATTAGGTTTTTTTCCCCATAGGCCCCAAAGTGCTCTGAAATGTCCCTTCACAGATTCTCAAAAAGAGTGTTTCCAACCTTCTAAATCATAGGAAAAATTAAATTCTGTGAAATGAATCCACTCATTGCATAGCAGTTTCACAGATAGCTTCTTTCTAGTTTTATCTGGGGATATTTGGTTTTCCCCAGCAGGCCTCAAAGTGCTCCCAAATGTTCCTTTGCAGATTCTAAAATATAGGATATCCATCCTACTGAATCAAAAGTAACTTTTAACTCTGTGAGATAAGTCCAGACATCACAAAGCAATTCACAGATAACTTGTTTCTAGTTTTTATCTGGTGATATTCGGTTTTTCTCCATAGACCTCAATGGGGTCCCAAATATTCCTTCACAGACACTACAAACAGACAGTTTCCAATAGGGTCAATCAAAAGAAAGGTTTACCCCTGTGAAATGAATCCACACATCACCAAACAGTTTCACAGATAACTTTTTTTAGTTTGTATCTGAAGATGTTGTTTTTTTCTGTGGGACTCAAATGACTCCCACATATCCCTTCGCAGATTCTAAGAAAAAGAGTGTTTCCAACCTGCTGAATCAAAAGAAAGGTTTACCTCTGTGAGATGAAGCCCCACATCAACCAGGCAGTTTCACAGATAGCATCTTCTTCATTTTTGTCTGGGTATATTTGATTTTTCTTCATAGGCCTCCAAGGGGCCTCAAATGTCCCTTGGAAGATTCTGCAAAAAGAATGCTTCTAACCAGATGAATCAAAAGCAAGTTTAACTCTGTGAGATGAATTGACGCATTAGCAGGTATTTTCACAGACAATTTCTTTTTATTTTTCATCTGGGGTTATTTGGCTTTTCCTCATACACATCAATGGGATTTCAAATGACCCTTCTGCCGGGGTCCAGCCCTAGCGTGTCCAAGGTACCCCAAAGGGGAGAGGCAAGGTGGCAAAAGACAATAAAGACACCGGACACAACATACAAGAAGACACAGACAAGACTGCAGCCCAGCAAAGGGCTGACAGCCCCGAATGATTTTTACTACAAGCTTATATAGTATCTTATAGAACAATTGTCAATTAGTAGAGCATCAGGCGATTACATAATTATAGAACAATTGTCAATCAGCAGAGCATCAGGTGATTACATAATTATATATTGATTATTAGGATAGTCTCAGAAGTACATCAAGAACAGTTCTCTTCATAGATGGTCAGTTTGTTCTTCTTTCCTTGGTTACCCTTTTGGGGAATAAGCAAGCTTAATGGTTAACATAACAAAGTCTTATATTAGACTTGGTGGCTCTTGCGGTTACAGGTGCTAGAAGGGACTATTGTGTGGTCTTTGAGGAAATGGTCATAGGGACAATTATAGCAGCACAATTGGTTATAGGCTTAGAACTGGCACAGCAGTCTCTATTAAGTGCAAGGTTATACTTTAACATTGATTATATAACTATGTACAACAATTTTTCTTTTTTCTAAGTTTAGTATTTTACTTTTATTTTTGTTTAGGGCACCAAATTTAATATCCTTGTCGTCTTACTGTGTCCCACAAACTTAAATCTTTTTATAGAATTAACCTCCCATCTATCCACACCATTTTTTCACCATTTATATAATCCCCAGAATATGAAATAAGTTAGGAACTTAACCATGACAAATTTTGCATAGAATTTTTGCCTTTAGGGAAATACCATATTTCCTTTTTTCCCTTATGTGTTCCCATCACATACCCCCACTGGCCATTAACCCATATTGTAGGGACAGGCCCAGGGCCAAATTTTCCGAGGGTAATGTGGTAAGATCTCTCTTCTATCTTTCCAGCTCATGGGTATTGCCCCATTTTCCAAGATCTGGAGTGGGGGTGGGCAGTACCATTACCGAATGAGTAACACTCCCCAGACCTCACCGTGAATCCCCTCCAATAGTTATCTGCATATATATGATCAGCCAAATGCAAAGCAAAATAGCATAGCTTATTCCAGCGATACAGAAGAGTCCACCAGCGCCACCTGCTGCACAGGCCTTGGAAGTGGCCTTGCCAACATCCAGAGGGCTCTGAGCCTTGCTCGAGAGCAGCCTTATGCGATCAGGGTCCTGGTCGTCTCTCTCCTGCATGGCCTGCGCCACCCTTCGTAGATTCCACAAAAAGTGTTTCCAACCTGCTGAATCAAAACAAAAGTTTAACTCTGTTAGATGTACCCATATGTCTCAAAGCAATTTTTCAGGTTGCTTGTTTCTAGTTTTTATCTGGAAATATTCAGTTTTACCAAATAGGTGTTAATGGGCTCCCAAATGGCTCTTTGTAGGTTTTACAAAAAGAATGTTTCCAATCTGCTTAATCAAAAGCAAGATACATCTCTGTTAGCTGAATCAACACATCACCAAGTGGTTTCAGAGACAGTTTCTTTCTAGTTTTTATCTGGGGACATACTTTTGCCCCCTTGGGCCTCAAGGGTCTATCAAATGTCCCTTTACAGATTCTGAAAAAAGAATGCTTCCTACCTGGTGACTCGAAAGAAATTTTTAACTCTGTGACATGAATCCACACATCAACAAGGAGTTTCACAGATAGCTTCTTTTTAATTTGTATCTGAGGATTTTTGGTTTTTTCCCTTGGACCCCAATGGGCTCCCAAATGTCCCTTGCAGTTTCTACAAAAAGAGTGTTTTTAACCTGCTGAGTTAAAAGAACGTTTTAACTCTGTGAGTTGAATCCACACATCACAAAGCCATTTCACAGATAGCATCTTTCAAGTTTTTTACTGTGGATAATCCGTTTTTCCCCATTGGCTTCAATGGGCTCCCAGATTTTTCTTTGCAGATTCTGGAAAAAGAGTTTTTCCACTCTGCTGACTCAAAAGAAAAGCTTAACTCTGTGAGATGAATCCACAAATCATGAAGCAGTTTCACAGATAGTTTCTTTCCAGTTTTCATTTGGGGATATTCAGCTTTTCCTCATTGGCTTTAATGGGCTTCCAAATGTACCTGTTCAGATTCTACAAAAAGTGTTTCCAACCTGTTAATCAAAAGAAATGTTTAACTCTGTGCAATGAATGTGCACATCACAACGCAGCTTCTAAGACAGCTGCTTTCTAGTTTTTATCTGGGGATATTTGTTTTTTTCCCATGAGCCTCAAAGGGCTCTAAAATGTCCCTTTGCAGATTCTGCAACAATAGTGTTTCCAACTTGGTGAATAAAAGCGAAGTTTAACTCTGTGAGATGAATTCACACATCACAAAGGGGTTTCAGAGATAGCTTCTTTCTACTTTTTATCTGGAGATATTTGTTTTTTTCCCGTAGGCCACAATAGGCTCCCAAATATCCTTTCCCAAATTCTACAAAAAGAGTGTTTCAAATCTGCTGAATCAGAAAGATATTTTACCTCTATGAGACGAATCCACACACCATCAAACAGTTTCACAGATAGATTCTTCCTAGTTTTTACCTGGGGATATACGGTTTTTCCTTATAGGCCTCTTTGTGCTCTCAAGTATCCCTTTGAAGATTTCTTAAAAAGAGGGTTCTTATCCAACGGAATCCAAAGAAAGTTTTAACTCTGTGAGATGTACCCATACATCAAAAAGCAGTTTCACAGAGAGCTCCTTTGTAGTTTTTATTTGGAGATATTTAGTTTTTCCCTGTAGGCTTTAATGGACTCCTATCTGCCCCTTTGCAGATTCTTCAAAAAGAGTGTTTCCAAACTGCTGAATCAAAAGAAAGGTTTAAGTCTGTGAGATGAATTTACAGAACACAAAGCAGATTCGCAGACATCTTCTTTCTGTTTTTTAGCTGAGGATATTCAGTTTTCTCAATAGGCCTCAGTGGGATCCCAAATATTTCTTGGCAGATTCTAGAAAAAGACTTTTTCCGTCCTGCTGAGTCAAAGGAAAGGTTTACCTCTGGGAGATGAATCCACACATGATAAAGCAGTTTCACAGATAGCCTCTTTCTTGTTTTTACTTGGGTATATTTGTTTTTTTTTTTTCTCTAGGTCTCAATAGGATCCTAAAAATCCCTTCATAGATCCTACAGAAAGAGTGTTTCCAACCTGCTGAATCAAAAGAAATGTTTAACTCTGAGACATGAATCCACACATTACAAAGCAATTTCACAGATAGCTTCTTTCTAGTTCTTATTTCGGAATATTCAGTTTTTCCCCATAGGCTACAATAGGCTCTCAAATGTCCCTTCTCAGATTCAACAAGCAGAGTGCTCCCAACATGCTGAATCAAAAGAAAATTTTAACACTGTAAGATGAATTCTCAAATCACAAAGCAGTTTCACAGATATCTTCTTTCTAGTTTTTATATGGCGATATTGGGATTTTTTCCAGTAGGCCAAAATGTCCTCCCAAAAGTCCCTTTTCTGTAGGTCTCAGTGGGCTCCAAAATGTCCCTTTGCCGATACTACAAAAACAGTGTTGCCAACCTGCTGAATCAACAGAATGGTTTAACTATGTGAGATGGATCCATACATTACAGAGCAGTTTCACAGATAGTTTTTTCTTGTTTTTATCTGGGGATACTCAGCTTTTCCCCATAGGCCTCAATGGGCTCCAAAATGTCACTTCACAGATTGAAAAGAGTGTTTCTAACTTCCTGAACAAAACAAAGGTTTACCTATGTGAGATGAATCCTCTCATCACCAAGTGGTTTCACTTATAGCTTCTTAGTTGTATTTATCTGGGGATTTTCTTTTTTTCCCGGTGAGCCTAAGTGGGCTCCCAAATCTCCTTACACATATTTTACAACAAGAGTGTTTCCAATGTACTGAAACAAAAGAAAGTTGTTATTCTGTAAGACGAATCTAAGAATCACAATGCAGTTTAACAGGTAGCTTTTTTTCTAATTTTGAATAGGGGATATTCAGTTTTGACCCATAGGCCACAAAGAGCTCCCAAATGCCCCTTCACAGATTCTACAAAAGGAGTTTTTCCAACCTGTTGAATCAAAAGGAAGTTTTACCTCTGTGAGATGAATCTAAAAATTTCAAAGCAGTTTCACAGATAGCCTCTTTCTAGTTTTTATCTGGCTATATTTTGTTTTTTCCATAGACATCAATTGGCTCACTAATATCCCTTTGCAGATTCCACAAAAAGAGTGTTTCCAACCTGCTGAATCACCAGAAAGCTTTAACCCTGTGAGATAAACCCACACATTACAAAGCAGTTTCAAGGTTAGCTTCTTTCTTGTTTTTATCTGGAGATTTCTTGTTTTCCCCAAAGGTCACAATAGGCTTACAAATGTCCCTTTACAGATTCTACAAAACGAGTGTTTCCAACCTTCTGAATCAAAAGAAAAGTTTAACTTTTTCAGATGAACCCACATATCTCAAAGCAGTTTTCACAGATAGCTTCTTTATAGTTTTTATCTGGGGATATAAGGTTTCTCCCCATAAGCCTCAATGGGCTCCCAAATGCCCCTTCACAGATTCTACAAAAAGTGTGCTTACAATCTGCTGAATCAAAAGAAAGTTTTAACTCTGTGAGATGAATCTACCCATCACCATGCAGTTTCATAAATTGCTTCTTTCTAGTTTGTATCTGAAGGTGCGGTTTTCCCCATAGGTCTCAATGGGTTCTTAAATGTCCCTTCACAGATTCACCAAAAGAGTGTTTTTCCAACCTTCTGAATCAATACAAAGTTTTAACTCTGTGAGGTTAATCCATACATGATCATGCAGTTTCACAGATGGCTTTTTTCTAGTTTTAATCTGAGAGTATTCTGTTTTACCCATAGGCCTCAATGGGTTCCCAAATGTCCACTGGCAGATTTTACAAAAACAGAGCTTCCAAACTACTGAATCTAAAGAAAGATTTATCTCTGTGAAATGAATCTACACTTCACCAAGCAGTTTTACAGATGGCTTCTTTTTGTTTTTATCTAGGGATTTTTGTTTTTTCCTCAAAAGGCCTTAATTAGTTCCCAAATGTCCCTTCAGAGGAGCTGTGAAAAGTGTGTTTCCAACCTGCTCAATAAAAAGAAAGGTTTCACTCTGTGAAATGAATTCACACATCCACAAGCAGTTTCACAGATAGCTTATTTCTAGTTTCTATCTATGGATATTCAGTTTTTCCTCATAAGCATAAATGGGCTCCCAAATGTCCCTTTGTAGATTCTATATAAAGAGTGTTTCCATCCAGCTGAATCAAATGAAAGGCATCACTCTGTGAGATGAATTTTCACATCACAAAGCAGTTTCACAGATAGCTTCTTTCTTTTTTTTTAATCTGGAAATATTCCGTTTTTCCCTGTAGGCCACAACAGACTACAAAATGACCTTTCACAGATTCTACAAGAAAAGCGTTGCTAACCTGCTGAATCAAAAGAAAAGTTTAACTCTGTGAGATGAAATCACAAACTTCACAGCAAGAAGTTATACTAATAGCTTCTTTCAAGTTTTTAGCTGGGGATATTCTGTTTTTCCCACAGAGGCCTCAAGGGGCTTTGAAAAGATCTTCTGTAGATTCTACAAAAAGAGTGTTTAAAACCTGCTAAATTAAAAGGGACTTTTACTTCTATGAGATGAATCCACACATCACGAGGCAGTTACCCAGATAGCTTCTTTCTAGTTTTTATCAGGATATTTGATTTTGCCCCATAAGCCTCAAAGGGCTCTCAAATGTCCCTTTGCAGGTTCTCAGAAAAAAGTGGTTCCAACCTGGTGAATCAAAAGAGAGGTTTAACTCTGTCAGATGAATCCACGAATGTGAAACTGGTTTCACAGATAGCTTCTTTCTGGTTTTTATGTGGAGATATTCAGTTTTTTCCCACTGGTCCCAAAGGTCTGCCAAATGTCCCTTTGCAGATTCTACAAAGAGTGTTTCCAACCAGCTGAATCAAATGAAAGGCATCACTCTGTGAGATGAATTTTCACATCACAAAGCAGTTTAACAGATAGCTTCTTTCTCATTTTCCTCTGGGGATATTTGTTTTTTCCCTATAGACTACTATGGGATCCCTAATGTCCCTTTGCAGATTCTACAGAAAGAGTGTTTCCAACCTGCTGAGTCAAAAAAATGTTTTAACTCTGTGACATGAATCCACACATCACCAAGCAGCTTCTCAGATAGCTTGTTTCTAGGTTATATCTGGGTTATATTCTGTTTTTCCCCAACAGGCCTCAATGGGCTCCCAAATATTTCTTCGAAGATTCTACAGAAAGAGGGTTTCCAACGCACTGAATCAAAAGTAACTTTTAACTTCGTGAGTTAAATCCACACATCACAAAGCAGTTTCTCAGATAGCTTGTTTCTCGTTTTTATCTGGGAATACTCAGTTTTTCCCAATAGACCTCAATGGGCTCCCAAATCTTCCTTTGCAGATACTACAAGCAGATATTTTCCAACCTGTTGAATGAAAAGAAAAAGTTAACTCTTTGAAGTGAACCCACACATCACCAAGCACTTTCACAGATAGCTTTTTTTTAGTTTGTATCTGGGGATTTTCTGTTTTTGTTTTTTTTTTTTTTTTTTTTTTTCTTTTTTTCTGTAGACCTCAATGTACTCTCACATGTCCCTTCACAGGTTCTAAGGAAAGGAGTGTTTCCAACCTGCTAAATCATAACAAAGGTTTAAGAATGTGAGATGAATTCACACATCATCAGCTGGTTTCAAAGATAGCTTCTTTCTAGTTTTTATCTGGGGGAATTTCCTTTTTCCTCATAGGTCTCAAAGGGCTCTCAAATGTCCCTGTGCAGATTCTGCAAAAAGAGTATTTCAAACTGGCTGAATCAAAAGAAAGGTTTAACTCTGTGAGATGAATAGACACATCACCAGGCGATTTCACAGACAGCTTCTTTATGGTTTTCATCTGGGGATATTTGGTGTTTCCTCATAAGCCTCAATGTGCTCCCAAATGTCACTTGGCAGATTCTGCAAACGGAGTGCTTTTAACCTGCTGAATCAAAAGAAAGATTTACCTCTGCAAGATGAATTCAGACATCACAAAACAATTTCACAGATAGCTTCTTTCTAGTTTTTATCTGGGGGATTTGGTTTTTATCCAAAGGCCACAATGGACTTCCAAATGTTCCTTCACAGATCCTACAAAAAGAATGTTCCCAACCTGTGGAATCAATTTTAAGGTTTAATACTGTGAGATGAATCTACCCATCACCAAGCAGTTTCACAAAAATCTTCTCTCTAGTTTTAATTGGGGATATTCTGTTTTTTCCAATAGGCCTAAATGGGCTTTTAAAGATATTTTTTTGCAGATTCTATGGAAAATGTGTTTCCAATCTGATGAATCACAAGAGATGTTTGCCTTTGTGAGATGAATCCATACATCACAAAGCAGTTTCACAGATAGCTTCTCTGTACTTTTTATCTGGGTATATTCTGTTTTTCTCCAAAGGCCACATGGGCTCCCAAATGTCCCTTCACAGATTCTGCAAAAAGAATGTTTCCTACCTGCTGAATCAAAATTAAGGTTTAACTCTGTTTGATCAAACCACGTATCACCAAGCTGTTTCACAGAAAACTTGTTTCTAGTTTTAAATGGGGATATTCACTTTTTCCCTATAGGCCTAAATGGGTTGTCAAATATTTTTTCTCAGATTCTATGGAAAAAGTGTTTCCAACCTGATGAATCAGAAGAGATGTTTAGCTCTGTAGGATGAATCCATACATCACAAAGCATTTTCACAGATAGCTTGTTTCTAGTTTTTTTTCTGGGGATTTTCAGTTTTTTCCCTAGGCCCTAGTGGGCTCTGAAATGTGCCTTCGCAGATTCTACAAAAAGAGAGTTTACAAGCAGCTGAATCAAACGAAAGGCTTCACTCTGTCAGATGAATTCACACATCACAAAACAGTTTCAGAGACCTTCTTTCTAGTTTTTATTTGGGGATATTCGATTTTTTTCCCATAGACCCCAAAGGGCTCCCAAATGTCCCCTTGCAGATTCTATAAAGATTGTTTCTAACCACGTCAATCAAACAAAAGGCTTAACTCAGTGAGATGAATCCACACATCACAAAGTAGTTTTACAGATAGCTACTTTTTGGGTTTTATATAGAAATATTCAGTTTTTCCCCATAGGCCACAATGTACTCACAAATGTCTCTTCGCAGATACTACAAAAAGAGTGTCTTTAAAATGCTGAATCAAGAGAAAGTTTTACTTTTTTGAGATGAATCCACAAATCACAAAGTAGTTTCCAGACAACTTCTTTCTAGTTTTCATCTGGGGATACTCAGCTTTTTTTTCCATAGGCAACAATGGGCTCCAATATGTCCCCTTGCATTTTCTACAAAAAGATCTTTCCATCCTGCTGAATCAAAAAAATGTTTTAACTTTATGAGGTGAATCCACACATGACCAAGCTGTTTCACAGATCACTTCTTTCTAGGTTTTATCTGGGGATATTTGGTTTCTCCTCTTAGGCCTCAGTGGGCTTTCAAGTAACCATTTGCTGATTCTACAAAAAGAGTGTTTCAAACCTGCTCAGTCAAAGGAAATGGTTAACTCTGTTAGTTGAATCCAAATATCAGAAAGCAGTTTCACACATAGCTTCTTCTAGTTTCTATCTGGGGATATTCAGTTTTTCTCCAAAGATCACAATGGACTCCCAAATGTCCCTTCACAGATTCTACAAACAGAATGTTCCTAACCTGCTGAATTCAAAAAGAAGGTTTTACTCTGTGAGATGAATCCACATATCACCAAGAAGTTTCACAGAAAGCTCATTTTTAGTTTTTGTCTGGGTATTTTCAGTTTTCTCCCATAGGCCCCAATTGGCTCCCAAATGTGCCTTCGCAGATTCTACCAAAAGAAAGTTTACAAGCAGCTGAATGAAACGAAAGGCTTCACTCTGTGAGCTGAATTCACATATCACAAAGCAGTTTCACAGACACCTTCTTTCAAGCTTTTATCTACAGATATTTGGTGTTTCCCATAGACCTGAATGTGATTCCAAATGCCCCTTTGCAGATTCTACTGAAAGTGTGTTTCCAGCCTGTTGAATCAAAACAAAATTGTATCTATGTGAGATGAGTCCAACCATCACCAAGCAGTTTCGCAGATAGTTTCGTTCTGGTTTTTACCTGGGATATTCGGTTTACCTCTAGAGGCGTCCATGGGCTCCTGAATGTCCTTCACAGGTTCTATAAAAACAGTGTTTCCCATCTGCTGAATCAAAAGAAAGTTTTAACCCTGAGAGATGAATTCACAAATCAGAAAGTAGTTTCAAAGACAGCTTCTATATAGTTTCTATCTGGGGATATTCTGTTATTCCCCGTAGACCTCAATGGACTCTCAAATGTCCCTTCATAGATACTAGAAAAAAAGATTTTCCAACTTGCTGAATCACATAAAGGTTTAACTCTGTGAGATGAATCCACACATTGCAAAGCAGTTTCACAGAGAGTTTCTTTCTAGTTTTTATCTTGGTATATTCAGTTTTTCCCCATAGGCATCTGTCAGCTTCCAAATGTCCCTTTGCAGATTCCACAAAAGCATTTTAAACCTTCTGAAAGGTTTAAATTAAACCTAAAGAAAGGTTTAATTCTGTCAGATGAATCCACACATCACAAAGCAGTTTCATAGATAGCTTCTTTCTGGTTTTTATCTGGAGATATTCTGTTGTTCTGCAAAGGCTTCAATGGGCTCCATGTTGTCCTTCACAGATTCTACAAAAAGAATGTTTCCACCCTGCTGAATCAAAAGAAATGTTTAACTCCATGAGATGAATCCACACATCACAAAGCAGTCTCTCAGATAATTTCTTTAAAGTTTTCATCTTAGGATATTAGTTTTCTCTTCATAGGCCTCAACAGGATTTCCAACTTCCATTTGATGATTCTAAAAAGAGACAGTCTTGGCTGGGTGCAGTGTCTCATGTCTGTACTCCCAGTACTTTGGGAGGCCAAGAGTTGGCAGATTTCGAGGTCAGGAGATTGAGACCATCCTGGCTAACATGATGAAACCGTCTCTACTGAAACCACAAAAAATTAGATGGGCGTGGTGGTGGGCACCTGTAGTCCCAGCTACCCAGGGGGTGGAGACAGGAGAACGGTGTGAACCCAGGAGGCGAAGCTTGCAGTGAGTCAAGATAGCACCACTGAACTCCAGCCCCAGTCCGGGTGAAAGAGCAAGAGTCTGTCTCAAAAAAATTGAAAAAAAAAAAAAGGAGAGAGAGAGTGTCCAACTTGTTGAATCAAAAGAAACATTTGGCTCTGTGAGATAAATCCACACACCACAAAGCAATTTCATGGATAGCTTCTTTCTAGTTTTTATCTGGGGATATTCAGTTTTTCCCCATAGGCATCAATGGGCTTACAAATGTCCCTTCACAGATGCGACAAAAAAGTGTTTTCAACCTGCTGAATCAAAACAAAGGTTAACTCTTTCATATGAATCCACACATCATAAATCAGTTTCACAGATAGTTTCTTTCTAGTATTTATCTGGGGAAATTTGGTTTTTCCTTATAAGGCTCAATGGGCTCTCAAATGTCCCTTCACAATTCTATGGAAAGAGTGTTTCCAACATGATGAATCAAAAGAAAGGTTTAACTCTGTGAGATAAATCAATACATCACAAAGTGGTCTCAAGGATAGTTTCTTTTTATTTTTTATCTGGGGATATCTGGTTTTTCTTCATAGGCCTCACTGGGCTCCCAAGTGTCCCTTCACAGATTCTACAAAAGGAGTGTTTTCCAACTGCTGAATCAAAAGAAAGGTTTAATTCCCTGAGATGAATCCACACAGCACAAAGCAGTTTCAGATAGCTTCTTTCTGTTTTTTATATGGGGATATTTTGTTTTACCCCGTAGGACTCAATGGTATCCCAAATGTCCCTGTGCAGATTCTATGAACAGAGTTTTCCAACTTGCTGAATCAAAACTGATGTTTGACTCTGTGCAATGAATACACACATCACAATGCAGTTTCAAAGACAGATTATTTTGAGTTTTTATCTAAGGACATTTTGTTTCTTCCCATATGCCTATATGGGTCCCCAAATGTTCCTTTGCAGATTCTACAAAAACAGTGTTTACAACCAGTTTAATCAAAGGATAATTTTAATTCTGTTAGATGAATCCACACATTACAAATAAGTTTCACAGATACCTTCATTAAAGTTTTCATCTTAGGATATTGGTTTTCTCTTCATAGGCCTCAGTAGAATTTCCAATGTCCATTTGCAGATTCTAAAAAGAGACAGTCCCCAACTTGTTGAATCAAAAGAAACGTTTTACCCTGTGAGATAAATACACATATCACCAAGTAGTTTCACAGATAGCTTCTTTCTAGTTTTTATCTGGGGATATTTTGTTTTTCCTTTTAGGGCTCAATGCACTCCCGAATGTCCCTTTCCAGATTCTACAAAAAGAGTGTTTCCATCCTGCTGAATCAAAAGAGAGATTTAACTCTGTGAGATAAATCCATCCATTACAAAGTAGTTTCACAGATAGCTTCTGTCTAGTTTTTGTCAGGGGATGTTCTGTTTTTCCCCATAGGCCTCAATGGGCTCTGAAATGTCCTTTCACAGATTCTACAAAAAGAGTGTTTCCACCCTGCTGATTCAAAAAAAGTTTTAACTCTGTGAGAAGAATCCACACATCACAAAGCAGTTTCACACATAGCTTCTTTCCTGTTTTTATCTGAGGATATTGGGTTTTACCCCACAGGCCTCAATGCGGTCCCAAATGTTTTTATTACAGATTCTACAAAAAGAGTTTTTCCAACCTGCTGAATCAAAGGGAAGTTTAACTCTGTGAGATAAGTCAGCACATCAGAAAGCAGTTTCCCAGATGGCTTCTTTCTAGTTTTTATCAGGGGATATTCAGGTTTTCTCCAATGGCCTCAATGAACTCCCAAATGTCCCCTTGCAGATTCTACAAAAAGAATGGTTCCAACATGCTGAATAAGAAGAAAGGGTTAACTTGGTAAGATGAATCCACATACCATACAGCAGCTTTACAGATAGCCTCTTTCCTGTTTTTATCTGGGGATATTTGTTTTTTCCCTGTAGGCCTCAATGGACTCTGAAATGACTCTTTGCAGATTTTACAAAAAGAGAACTTCCAAAGTGCCTCATCAAAAGATAGGTTCAACTCTGTACGATTAATGCACACAACAAAAAGCAGTTTCACAGATACATATTTCTAGTTTTATCTGGGAATATTACGTTTTGGCCCATAGGCCTCAATAGGTTCTCAAATGTCCCTTCACAGATTCTACAAAAAAGCGTTTTCCAAACTGGTGAATCAGAAGAGATGTTTACATCTGTGAGATGAATCCACACATCACAAAGCAGTTTGAGTCTGTAAGATGAATTCACACATCACAAAGCAGTTTCGCAGATAGATTCTTTCTAGTTCTTAACCAGGGCTATTCAGTTTTTTCCCATAGGCACCAATGGGCTTTCAAATGTCACTTCCCATATTCTATACAAAAAGTGTTTCCAACCAACTGAATAAAATGAAAGGTTTGACTCTGTGAGGTGAATCCACACATCACAAAACAGTTTAACAGACACCTTCTTTCTACTTTTTATTTGGGGATATTGGGTTTTACCCCTTATGCCTCAATGTGATCTCATATGTCCCTTCACAGATTCTACAAAAACAGTGTTTCCAACATGTTGAACTAAAAGAAAGGTTTAATTATCTGAGATGAATTTACACATCACCAAGCAGTTTCACAGATAGCTTCTTCCTAGTTTTCATCTGGGGATATTTGTTTTTTCCCCATAGGCCTTAATAGGATCTGAAATGTTCTTTCATGAATTTTACATAAAGAATGTTTCCTACTTGCTGAATCATAAGAAAGGCTTAACTCTGAGATGAATCCACACATCACCAAGCAGTTTCACAGATGGCTTCTTTGTAGTTATTATTTGGGGAGATTCTGTTTTTCCCAATAGCCCACAGTGGGCTCCCAAATGTCCCTTTGCCAATTCTCCAAAAGACTGTTTCCAATCTGAAAATTCAAAAGAAAGTTTTAACTCTGTGAGTTAAAACAAAGTGTTTTCACAGATAGCTTCTTTCTAGTTTTTATCTGAAGATATTTGGTTTTTCCCAATAGGCATCTATGGGCTCTCAAATGTCCCTTTGCAGATTCTACCAAAAAGTGTCCTCAACATGCCTAATCAAAAGAAAGGTTAACTTTCAGATGAATCCACACATCATAAATCAGTTTCAGAGATAGTTTCTTTCTAGATTTTATCTGGGGATATTCTGTTTTTCTTCAAAGGCCTCAATGGGCTCCCAATTGCCCTTCACAGATTCTACAAAAAGAATGTTTCCAAACTGCTGAATTTAAGAAAGGTTTAACTCTATGATATGTATCCACACATCACAAAGCAGTCTCATGGATAGCTTCCTTCTAGTTTTTGTCTGGTGATATTAAATTTTTCCTTATAAACCTCAATAGGCTCTCAAGTGTCCCTTCACAGATTCTACAAAAAGAGTGTTTCCAAACTGCTGAATCAAAAGGAAGTTTTAACTCTCTGAGATGAATCCACACAACAGAAACCAGTTTCACAGATAGCTTCCTTCTGTTTTTTATCTGGGGAGATTTGGTTTCTCCCTATAGGACACAATGGGATCCCAAATGTCCCTGTACAGATTCTGTGAAAAGAGGGTTTACAACCTGCTGAATCAAAAGTGAATTTTAATTCGTTGCAATGAACACACACATCACAAAGCAGTTTTACTGATAGATTATTTTATCTGGGGATATTCAGTTTCTTTCCATACACCCATATGGGATCCCAAATGTCCCTTTGCAGATTCCACAAAAGGGGTGTTTCCAACCAGCTGCATCAAATGGCAGGTTTAACTCTGTTAGATAAATCCACATATCACAAAGAAGTTTCACAGATACCTTCTTTAACATTTTCATCTTAGGATATTGTGTTTCTTTTCATAGGCCTCAATGGGGTTTCCAATGTTCCTTTGCAGATTCTACAAAGAGACAGTCTTCACCTTGTTGAAACAAAAGAAATGTTTAGCTCAGTGACATGAATCCACACAGTACCAAACCATTCCAAATACAGCTTCTTTCCAGTTTTTAATCTGGGGATATTTGGTTTTTCCCTTTAGGGCTCAATGGGCTCCAAAATGTCCCTTTCCAGATTCTACAAAAAGAGTATTTCCATCCTGCTGAATCAGAAGAGAGGTTTAACCCTGTGAGATGAATCCACACATAACAAAGCAATTTCACAGATAGCTTCTTTCTAGTTTTTATCTGGATATATACTGTTTTTCCCCACAGTCCTCAATGGGCTCCAAAATGTACCTTTGCAGATTCTACAAAAAGAGATTTTACAACTTGCTGAATCAGAACAAAAATTAACTATTTCAGATGAATCCATACATTAAGCAGTCGTTTCACAGGTAGATTCTTTCTAGTACTTATCTGGAGATATTTAGTTTTTTCCCCTAGGCCAAAATTTGCTCCTTAATGTCTCTTTGCAGATGCTATGAAAACATTATTTCCAACCTGCTGAATGAAAAGAATTGTTTTATTCTGTGAAATGAATCCACACATCACATAGCAGTTTCACAGATACCTTCTTTCTGGTTTTTATCTGGGGATATTCAGTTTTTCCCTATAGACCTCAATACATTCCCAAATGTCTCTTAGCAGCTTCAACAAAAATAGTGTTTTTAATCTGCTGAAAAAAACCACTGGTTTACCTCTGTGAGATGAATACAGACATCACAAAGCAGTTTCAGAGATAACTTCTTTCTAGTTTTTATCTGTGGGTATTCTACTTTTCCCCATAGGCCCCAGTTGGCTCCAAAATGTCCCTTCATAGATACACCAAAAAGAGTGTATCCAACCTGTTGAATCAACAGGAAGGTTTAATTCTGTGTGATGAATCCACGTATCACAAAGCAGTTTCAGAGGTAATTTCTTTCCAGTTTTGTCTGTGGATATTCGGCTTTTCCCCATAGGCCTCAATTGTTTCCCAAATGTCCCTTCATAAATTCCAGGAAAAAGCTGTTTCCAACATGCTGAATCAAAGACATGTCTAAGTCTGTGAGATGAATGCATACATCATAAAGCCATTACACAGAGAGTTTTTTTCTACTTTTTATCAGAGGTTATTAAGTTTTTCCCCATAGGCTTCAATGGGCTCCTAAGTGTCCCTTCACTCATAGTACAAGAGTGTTTCTAAACTGCCGAATCAAAAGAAGAGTTTAACTCTGTGAGATGAATCCACGCATCACAAAGCAGTTTCTCAGATAGTTTCTTTCTAGTTTTGATCTAGTGATATTCTGTTTTTCCTATATGCCCAAGTGCACTCCAAATTGTCTTTCCAGGATTTCTACAGAAAGAGTGTTTCCTACATGCAGGATCAAAAGAAATCTTTAAAGTCTGTGCAATGAATCCACATACTATAAAGCAGTTTCACAGGTAACCTCTGTCAAGTTTTTATCTAGGAATATTAAGATTTTTCCATAGGACTCAAAGGGTTCTAAATGTTATTTCGTAGATTGTAGAAAAAAAGTGTTTCCAACCTGCTGAATCCAAAGCAATGTTTAACTCTGTGAGATGCATCCACACGTCACAAAACAGTTTCACAGATAGCTTCTTTTAGATTTTTTCTGGGGATATTTGCTTGTTTCCCATAAGCCTCAAGTCCTCCAATATGTCCCTTTGCAGATACTCCACAAAGAGTGTTTCCAAAATGGTGAATCTAAAGAAAGTTTAAACTCAGTGAGATGAACACACACATCACAAAGTAATTTCACACATAGTTTCTTTCTAGTTTTTTTCTGGGGATGTTTGTTTTTTTCCCATAGGCCTCAGTGGGCTCTTAAATGTCCTTTCACAGATTCTCATACAAAGAGTGTTTCCAACCTGCTGAATTGAAAAAAAAAATGTAACTCTGGGCAATGAATCCACACATCACAAAGCAGTTTCACAGGCAGCATCTTTCTACTTTTAATCTAAAGATATTTTCTATTTCACAATAGGCCTCAATACACTTCCAAATATCCCTTTGCAGATTCTACAAAAACAGTGCTTACAAACAGCAGAATGGAATGAGAGGTTTAACTTTTTGACATTAATGCACACATCACAAAGCAGTTACTCAGATAGCTTCCTTCTAGTTTTATCCTGGGCTGTTCGATTTTTTGACATTCACCTCAAAGAGTTATAAAATATTCATTTACAAAATTGACAAAAACGGTGTTTCCAAGCTGCTGCATCAAAAGAAAGGTTGAACTGTGTGAAATAAATGCACACATCAAAAAGCAATTTCTCAGAATGCTTCTTTCTAGTTTTATCTAAAGATATGTTCTATTTCACCAAAGCCTTCAATGCCCTCCCAAATATCCCATCACAGAGTTTACAAAAACAGTGTTTCCGAACTGCTGAATGAAAAAAATTTAACACTGTGAGATGAATGCACACATCACAAATTGGGTCCTCAGAAAGCTTCCTTCTAGTTTTTATCCTGGGATATTCACGTTTTTGCCAATGGCCTCAAGTAGCTCCAAAATGTCCACTGGCAGAATTGACAAAACCGTATTTCCAAACTGCTGGATCAAAAGAAAGGTTTAATTCTGTGAGATGAATGCACACATCACAAAGCAGTTTCTCAGAAAGCTTCTTTCTTGTTTTTATCTGAAGATATTCTCTTTTTTCACATAGGTCTCAATACGCCCCACATATCCCTTCATAGATTCTACAAAAGCAGTTTCCAAACTGCTCAATGAAAAGAAAGTTTTAACACACTGAAATGAATGCACATATCACCAAGCTGTTCCTCAGATATCTTCCTTCTAGTTTATATGTGAGGATGTATGTTTTTTTTGCATTTTTCCTCAATGAGCTGTCTAATGTCTATTTGTAGAATGGACAAAAACAGTGTTTCCAAACTGCTGGATCAAAGGAAAGGTTTGACTGTGTGAGTTGAATGCACACATCGCGAACAGTTTCTCAGAAAGCTTCTCTCTAGTTTTTATCTGAGGATATTTTCTTTTTCATCATAAGCCTCAATGTGCTCCCAACTATCCCTTCACAGATTCTACAAAAAGAGTGTTTCCTAACTGCTGAAGGAAAAGAAACGTTTAACTCAGAAAGATGAATGCACACATCACAAAGCGGTTCCTCAGATAACTTCCTTCTAGTTTTTATCCTGGGATATTCACTTTGTCTCCATTGGCTTCAATGAGCTCCCAAATATCCATTCGCAAAATGGACAAAAGCAGTGTTTCCAAGCTGCTGAATCAGAAGAGAGGTTTAACTCTGTGAAATGAATACGCACATCACAAAGCATTGTCTCAGAAAGTTTATTTCTAGTTTTTATCTGATGATATTTTCTTTTTCACCATAAGCCACAATGCACTCCCAAATATCCCCTCACAGATTCTACAAAAACAGTGTTTCCAAACTACTCAATGAAAACAGAGTTTTAACCCTGTGAGATGAAATCAAACATCACCAAGCTGTTCCTCCAAGAGCTTCCTTCTAGTTTATAACCTGGGATATTTGCTTTGTTGCTTTGGGCCTTAATGAGCTCACAAAAGTCCATTCACAGAATGGACAAAAAAAAAAGTTTCCAGACAGCTGATTCTAAAGAAAGTTTTAACTCTGTGAGATGAATGCACACATCACAAAGCAGTCTCTCAGAAAGCTTCTTTCCAGTTTTTATCTAGAGTTATTTTCTTTTTCAGCACAGCCCTCAATGCGCTCAACATACACCTTCGCAGATTGTACAAAAATAGTTTTTCCAAACCACTGAATGAAAAGAAAGGTTTAACTCTGTGACATGAATGCACACATCACAAAGTTGTTTCGTAGATAGCTTCCTTCTAGTTTTTATCTTGAGATATTCGATTTTTTGCCATTGGCCTCAATGAGCTCCCAAATGTCCTTTCACAAAATGAACTAAAACAGTGTTTCCAAACAGCTGAATCAAAAGAAAGGTTTAACTCTGTGAGGTGAATGCCCACATCACAAAGCAGTTTCACAGAAAACTTCTATCTAGTTTTAATCTGAAATACTTTTTTTTCACCATAGTTCTAAGTGCACTCCCAAATATCCCTTCACATATTGTACAAAAACAGTGCTGCCAAACAGCTGAGTGGAAAGAAAGGTTTAACTTTTCTACATGAATGTACATATCACAAAGCGGTTTCTCAGATAGCTTCCTTCTAGTTTTCATCCTGGACTGTTCTATTTTTCACCATTTCCCTCAATGAGCCCCCAAAATGTCTATTCACAGACCAGACAGAAGCAGTGTTTCTAAACTGCTGTATCAAACAAAACTTTAAATCTGTGAGGTGAATGTACACATCACAAAGCAGTTTCTCAGAAAGCATCCTTCTAGTTTTTATCTGAAGCTATTTTCCTTTTCACCATAATCCTCAATGCACTCCAAAATATCCCTCCATAGAGTCTACAACAACATTGTTTCCAAACTGCTGAATGAAAAGAAAGGTTGAACTCTGTGAGTCGAATTCACACATCACACAGCAGTTCCTCAGACAGCCTCCTTCTAGATTTTATCCTGGGATATGCCATTTTTACCACTGGAATCAAAAAGTTCCCAAATGTCAATTTGCAGAATGGAATAAAACAGTGTTTCCAAAGTGCTGAAAGAAAAGAAAGGTTTAAATATGTGAGATGAATGCACATGTCACAAAGTAGTTTCTCAGAAAACTTCTTTCTAGTTTTTATCATGGTATATTCACTTTTTTGGCTTTGGCCTCAATGAGCTCCCAAATGTCTTTTCACAGAATGGACGAAAACAGTGCTTCCAAACTGCTACATTAAAAGAAACGTTTAACCCTGCAAGTTGATTGCACACATCACAAAGCACTTTCTCAGAGATCTTCCTTCTAAATTTTATCCTGGAATATTCGATTTTTTGTCATTGGCTTCAATGAGGTACAAAATGTCCACTCACAGAATGAACAAAACCAGTGTTTCCAAACTGCTGAATCAAAAGAAATGTTTAGCTCTGTGAGGTGAATGCACCCATCACAAAGCAGTTTCTCAGAAAGGTTCTTTGTAGATTTATCTGAAAATATTTTCTTTTTCACGATACACCTCAATGTGATACTAAATATCCCTTCACGTATTCTACAAAATCATTGTTTCCAGAGTGCTAAATGAAAAGAATGGTTGAACGCTGTGAAAAGAATGACCACATTGCAATGCAGTAACTCAGAAAGCTTCTTTCCAGTTTTTTTTAAAATTATTATTATACTTTAAGTACTAGAGTACATGTGCATAACGTGCAGGTTTGTTACATATGTATACTTGTGCCATGTTGGTGTGCTGCACCTAACTCGTCAGCACCCATCAACTCATCATTTTACATCAGGTATAACTCCCAATGCAATCCCTCCCCTCTCCCCACTCCCCATGATAGGCCCCGGTGTGTGATGTTCCCCTTCCTGAGTCCAAGTGATCTCATTGTTCAGTTCCCACCTATGAGTGAAAACATGCGGTGTTTGGTTTTCTGTTCTGGTGATAGTTTGCTAAGAATGATGGTTTCCAGCTGCATCCATGTTCCTACAAAGGACACAAACTCATCCTTTTTTATGGCTGCATAGTATTCCATTGTGTATATGTGTCACATTTTCTTCATCCAGTCTGTCACAGATGGACGTTTGGGTTGATTCCAAGTCTTTGCTATTTTGAATAGTGCCGCAGTAAACATACGTGTGCATGTGTCTTGATAGGAGCATGATTTATGATCCTTTGGGTATATACCCAGTAATGGGATGGCTGGGTCATATGGTACATCTAGTTCTAGATCCTTGAGGAATCGCCATACTGTTTTCCATAATGGTTGAACTAGTTTACAATCCCACCAACAGTGTAAAAGTGTTCCTATTCCTCCACATCCTCTCCAGCACCTATTGTTTCCTGACTTTTGAATGATTGCCATTCTAACTGGTGTAAGATGGTATCTCATTGTGGTTTTGATTTGCATTTCTCTGATGGCGAGTGATGATGAGCATTTTTTCATGTGTCTGTTGGCTGTATGAATGTCTTCTTTTGAGAAATGTCTGTTCATATCCTTTGCCCACTTTTTGATGGGGTTGTTTGTTTTTTTCTTGTAAATTTGTTTGAGTTCTTTGTAGGTTTTGGATATTAGCCCTTTGTCAGATGAGTAGATTGCAAAAATTTTCTCCCATTCTGTAGGTTGCCTGTTCACTCTGATGGTAGTTTCTTTTGCTGTGCAGAAGCTCTTTAGTTTAATTAGATCCCATTTGTCAATTTTGGCTTTTGCTGCCATTGCTTTTGGTATTTTAGACATGAAGTCCCTGCCCATGCTTATGTCCTGAATGGTACTAACTAAGTTTCCTTCTAGGCTTTTTATGGTATTAGGTCTAACATTTAAGTCTCTAATCCATCTTGAATTAATCTTCGTATAAGGAGTAAGGAAAGGATCCAGTTTCAGCTTTCTACTTATGGCTAGCCAATTTTCCCAGCACCACTTAATAAATAGGGAATCCTTTCCCCATTTCTTGTTTCTCTCAGGTTTGTCAAAGATCAGATGGCTGTAGATGTGCGGTATTATTTCTGAGGACTCTGTTCTGTTCCATTGGTCTATATCTCTGTTTTGGTACCAGTACCAGGCTGTTTTGGTTACTGTAGCCTTGTAGTATAGTTTGAAGTCAGGTAGCGTGATGCCTCCAGCTTTGTTCTTTTGACTTAGGATTGTCTTGGCAATGCGGGCTCTTTTTTGGTTCCATATGAACTTTAAAGTCGTTTTTTCCAATTCTGTGAAGAAACTCATTGGTAGCTTGATGGGGATGGCTTTGAATCTATAAATTACCTTGGGCAGTATGGCCATTTTCATGATATTGATTCTTCCTATCCATGAGCATGGTATGTTCTTCCATTTGTTTGTGTCCTCTTTGATTTCACTGAGCAGTGGTGTGTAGTTCTCCTTGAAGAGGTCCTTGACATCCCTTGTAAGTTGGATTCTTAGGTTTTTTATTCTCTTTGAAGCAATTGTGAATGGAAGTTCATTCCTGATTTGGCTGTCTGTTTGTTGGTTACTGGTGTATAAGAATGCTTGTGATTTTTGCACATTAATTTTGTATCCTGAGACTTTGCTGAAGTTGCTTATCAGCTTAAGGAAATTTTGGGCTGTATTTCCTGAATTTGAATGTTGGCCTGCCCTCCTAGGTTGGGGAAGTTCTCCTGGATGATATCCTGAAGAGTGTTTTCCAAATTGGTTCCATTTTCCCCCTCACTATCAGGCTCCCCAATCAGAGGTAGATTTAGTCTTTTTACATAATCCCATACTTCTTGCAGGCTTTGTTCATTTCTTTTTCTTCTTTTTTCTTTTGGTTTCTCTTCTCTTTCATTCATGTGATCCTCAATCACTGATACTCTTTCTTCCAGTTGATCGAGTCAGTTACTGAAGCTTGTGCATTTGTCACATATTTCTGGTGTCATGGTTTTCACCTCCGTCATTTCGTTTATGACCTTCTCTGCATAATTATTCTAGCTATCAATTCTTCCCTCTTTTTTCAAGATTTTTACTTTCTTTGCACTGAGTACGTAATTCCTCCTTTAGCTCTGAGAAGTTTGATGGACTGAAGCCTTCTTCTCTCATCTCGTCAAAGTCATTCTCCGTCCAGCTTTGATCCGTTGCTGGTGATGAGCTGCGCTCCTTTGCAGGGGAAGATGCACTCTTATTTTTTGAATTTCCAGCTTTTCTGCCCTGCTTTTTCCCCATCTTTGTGGTTTTATCTGCCTCTGGCCTTTGATGATGGTGACGTACTGATGGGGTTTTGGTGTAGGTGTCCTTCCTGTTTGATACTTTTCCTTCTAAGAGTCAGGACCCTCAGCTGTAGGTCTGTTGGAGATTGCTTGAGGTCCACTCCAGACCCTGTTTGCCTGGGTATCAGCAGCAGAGGCTGCAGAAGATAGAATATTGCTGAACAGCGAGTGTACTTGTCTGATTCTTACTTTGGATGCTTCCTCTCAGGGGTGTACTCCACCATGTGAGGTGCGGGGTGTCAGTCTGCCCCTAGTGCGGGATGTCTCCAAGTTAGGCTACTCATGGTTCAGGGACCCACTTGAGCAGGCAGTCTGTCCCTTCTCAGATCTCAACCTCCATGTTGGGAGATCCACTGCTCTCTTCAAAGCTGTCAGGCAGAGTCGTTTGCATCTGCAGAGGTTTCTGCTGCTTTTATTGTTGTTGTTGTTGTTGTTGTTGTTTAGCTGTGCCCTGTCCCCAGAGGTGGAGTCTACAGAGACAGGCAGGCTTTCTTGAGCTGCTGTGAGCTCCACCCAGTTCGAGCTTCCCAGCGGCTTTGTTTACCTACTTAAGCCTCAGCAATGGTGGGTGCCCCTCCCCCAGCCTCACTGCTGCCTTGCGGTTAGATTGCAGTCTGCTGTGCTAGCAATGAGGGAGGCTCCGTGGGTGTGGGACCCTCCCGGCCAGGTGTGGGATATAATCTCCTGGTGTGCCCGTTTGCTTAAAGCGCAGTATTGGGGTGGGAGTTACCCGATTTTCCAGGTGTTGTGTGTCTCAGTTCCCCTGGCTAGGAAAAGGGATTCCCTTCCCCCTTGTGCTTCCCAGGTGAGGTGATGCCTCGCCCTGCTTCAGCTCTCTCTGGTCGGGCTGCAGCAGCTGACCAGCACCGATTGTCTGGCACTCCCTAATGAGACGAACCCAGTACCTCAGTTGAAAATGCAGAAGTCACTGGTCTTCTGTGTCGCTCGTGCTGGGAGTTGGAGACTGGAGCTGTTCCTTTTCGGCCGTCTTCATTATTGTTACAGTTTTTATCTGAATATATTTTCTTTTTCACCATAGGCTTCTATGCATTCCACAATATCCCTTCCCAGATTCTTCAAAAACAGTGTTCCCAAACAGCTCAGTGGAAAGGAAGGTTTAACACTGTTAGATGAATGCATATATCCAAAAGTGGTTTATCAGATAGCTTCCTTCTAGTTTTTATCTTGGGATATTGTCTTTTTTTCCAATTGGCCTCAATGAGCTCCCAAATGTCCATTTGCAGAATGGACAAAAACAGTGTTTCCTAATGGCTGAATGAAAAGAAAGTTTTAACTCTAAGGTGAATTTCCACATCACAAAGCAGTTTCTCAGAGAGCTGCTTTCTAGTTTTTATCTGAAGATATTGTCTTTTTGACCATAAGCCTCATTGCACTCCCAAATATCTGTTCAAAGTTTGTAAGAAAAAAAACAGTGTTTCCAAACTGCTGAATGAAAAGAAATGTTTAACTTAGCGAGATGAATGCATACATCACAAAGCAGTTGCTCAGATAGCTTCCTTTTAGTTTTTATCCTGGGATAATCGAATTTTCACCATTATCCTCAGTAAGCTCCCAAATGTCCACTGGCAGAGTGGACAGAAACAATGTTTCCAAACTGCTGCATCAAAAGAAAGATTCATCCCTGTGATATGAATACAGACATCACAACGCAGTCATTGAGAAAGCTTATTTCTAGTTTTTATCTGAAGATATTTTCTTTTTCACCCAAGGAATCAATGTACTCCCAAATATTCCTTCACAGATTCTACGAGAACAGTTTTTCCAAACTTCTGAATGAAAAGAAAGTTTAAACTCTCCGGGATGAATGCATTCATGGCAAAGCAGTTCCTCAGATAGAATTCTTCTAGTTTTTGTCCTGGGATATTCACTTCTTCACCATTGGCCTCAGTGTGCTCCCAAATGTGAATTCTCAGAATGGAAAAAATTGTGTTTCCAAACTGCTGCATCAAAAGAATGGTTTAACTCTGTGATATGAAGGCACACCTCGCAAAGCAGTTTTCCAGAAAGCTTATTTCTAGTGTTTTTCTGAAGATATATCCTTTTTCACCATAGGCCTCAATGCACTCCTAAATATCCCTTTGCAGTTTGTTCAGAAACAGTGTTTCCAAACTGTTGAAGGAAAAGAAAGGTTTAATTCTGTGACATGAATGCACAGATCACCAAGCAGTTTCTCAGATAGCTTCTTTCAAGTTTTTATCCTGATATACTAACTTTTTCACCTTTGACCTCAATGAGCTCCCAAATGTCCTTTCGGAGAATGGACAAAAACAGTGTTTCCAAACTTCTGAATGAAAAGAAAGGTTTAACTCTGCGAGTTGAATGCACACATCACAATGTGGTTTATCAGGTAGTTTCCTTCTCTTTTTCATTCTGGGATATATGTTTTTTCACCATTGGCCTCAAGGAGCTCCCAAATGTCCATTCACAGAATGGACAAAAGCAGTATTTCCAAACTGCTGAATCAGAAGGAAGGTTTAACTCTGTGAGATGAATGCACACTTCACAAAGCAGTTTTCAGATATCTTCTTTCTAGTTTCTATCTGAAGATATTTTCTTTTCCACCATAAGTCTCACTGTACTCCTTAATATCCCTTTGCCATTTCTACAAAGGAGGTCTTCCAAACAGCTAAATGGAAAAAGTTTAACTCAGTGAGATGAATGCATTCATCACAAAGTGGTTTCTCAGATACCTTTCTTCTACTTTTTATCAAGGGATATTTGATTTTTTGCCTTTGGCCTCAAGGAGCTCCCAAATGTCCATTCGCAGAATGGACAAATGCAGTCTTTCCAAATAGTTAAATCAAAAGAAAGGTTTAACTTTTTGAGATGAATGCACACATCACAAAGCATTTTCTCATTAAGCTTCTTTCTAGTTTTTATGTGAGAATATTTTCTTTTTCACCATAAGCCTAAATGTACTCCCAAATATCACTTTGCAGATTTTACCAAGCAGTGTTTCCAAAACGCTGAATGAAAAGGAAGGTTTGACTCTGTGAGATCAATGACTGCATCACAAAGTGGTTTCTCTGATAGCTTCTTTGTAGATTTTTTGCTGGAATATTCACTTTTTCACCATTGGCCTCTATGAGTTCTCAAATGTCTGTTTGCAGAATGGACAAAAACAGTTGCTCCAAACTGCTGAATCAAAAGAAATATTTAATTCTGTGAGATGAATACAGACATCACAAAACAATTTCTCAGAAAACTTCCTTGTAGATTTTATCTGAAGATACTTTGTTTTTCACCATAGGCCTCAATGAACTCCCTAACATCCCTTCACAGATTCTACAAGAACAGTGTTTCCAAACTGCTGAATGAAAAGAAAGGTTTATCTCTGCGAGCTGAATGCATACATTACAAACAGTTTCACATATGGCTTCCTTCTAGTTTTTATTGTGGGATATTCCCTTCCTCCCCTTTGGTCTTGATGGGTTCCCAAATGTCCATTCACAGAATGGACAAAAATAGTGTTTCCAAATTGCTGAATCACAAGAAACGTTTAACTCTGTGAGATGAATGCATGCATCACAAAGCAGTTTCTCAGAAAACTTATTAATTTTTATCTGAAGATATTTTCTTTTTCACCATAGGCCTCAATGTAGTCCCAAATATCCCTTCACAGATTCTACAAAAACAGTGTTTCCAAAATACTGAATGAAATGTTTCACTTTGTGAGATGAATCCACACATTGCCAAGTAGTTTCACAGATAACTCCTTTAGAGCTTTTATTTGGGGATATTCTATTTTTCACAACTGGCCTTATTGGACTCCCAAATATTTCCTCTCATGTCCTATAAAAAAAGTGTTTCCTACCTGGGGAATCAAAAGAAATGTTTAAGTTGGTGAGATGAATCCACACATCACCAATCAGTTTCACAGATTGATTCCTTCTGGTTTTTATCCTGGGATATTCTGATTTTCCCCATAGACCTCAATTGGCTCACAAATATCCCTTCATATATTTTCCAAAAAGAGTGTTTCCAACATGGTGAATCTCAAGAAAGTTTTAACTCTGTGAGATTAATCCACACATCACAAAGCAATTTCAGAGAGCTTCTTTCTACTATTTATCTGGAGATACTCAGTTTTTTCCCATAAGCCTCAATAGTCTCCAAAATGTCCCTTTGCAGATTCTACAAAAACAGTTTTTCCAAACTATTGAATCAAAAGCAAGTTTTAACTCTTTGATATGGATCCACACATCACAGAACAGTTTCACAGATATCTTCTTTCTAGTTTTTATCTGGGGATTTTCTGTTTTTCCCATAGGCCTCAAAGGGATCCCAATGGTCCCTTTGCAGAAGTTACAAGAAAGGTGTCTCCAAATTACTGAATCAAAGAAAGGTTTAACTCTGTGAGACTAATCCACATGTCACCAAGCAATTTCACAGATAGTTTCTTACTAGTCTTTATCTGGAGTTATTCATTTTTTCTCATTGGCGTCAATGGGCTCCCAAATGTCCATTCAGAGATACTACAAAAGAGTGTTTCCAAGTTGGTGAATCCAAATATAGCTTTAACTACATCACATGAATCCACACATCACAAAGCAGTTTAACACATATCTTCTTTCTAGTTTTATCTGGGGATATTCTTTTTTTCAACATAAGCCACAATGGGATCCCTACTGCTTTTTGGCAGATTGTACAAAAAGAGTTTTTTACAACCTGCTGAACCAAAAGAAACCGTTAACTCTGCAAATTGAATCCACATATCTTAAAAGAGTTTCACAAATATCTTCGTTTTAGTTTTTATCTGGAGACATTAGTTTTTTTCTATTAGACCTCAATGGGATCCCAAATATTTATTCACAGATTCTACAAAAAAAGTGTTTTTAACTTGCTGAATCAAAAAAAATGTTTAACTCTGTGAGATGATTCCACAGATCAGCAAGCAGATTCACAGATAGCTTCTTTCTGGTTTTAATGTGGGGATATTCGATTTTTCCCATAGGCCTCAAAGTATTCCCATATACTCTTTTAAAGATTCTACAAAAAGAAATAAATGGGCTTCCAAATGTCCCTTTGCACTTTCTACAAAAGGAGTGTTTCCAATCTGCTGAATCAAAAGAAAGGTTTAACTCTGTGAGATGAATCCACACATTACCAAGGCATTTCACACACAGTTTCTTTCTAGTTCTTATCTGAAGATATTCGTTTTTTCCCAATATGCCTCACTGGGCTCCCAAATGCTCCTTTGCAGTTTCCTCAAAAAGTGTCTCCAACCTGGTGAATCAAATAAAAGTTTAACTCTATGGGATGAATCCACACACCACCAAGCCGTTTCACAGATAGCTTCTCTCTAGTTTTTATCTGGGAATATTCATTTTTTTTCCCTATAGGCTTCAATGGTCTTGAAAAGTCCATTCACAGATTCTACAAAAAGCGTGTTCCAAATTTGCTGTATCTAAAGAATGTTTTACCTTTTCAAGATGACTCCAAATATAACCAAGACGTTTCACAGATTGCTTCTTTCTAGTTCTTATCTGCAGATATTCGATTTTCTCCCATAATACTCAATGATCTGAAAAGTCTTTCCACAGATTCTACAAAAAGAGTGTTTCCAACTTGCTGAATCGAGAAAAGGTTTAACTCTGTGAGATTGATCCACAAACCACTGAGTAGTTTCACAGATATCTTCTTTCTAGTTTTTATCTGGGAATATTAGCTACTTCTCCATTTATTTTGGTTCAGCAGGTTGGAAACACTATTTTTGCAGAATCTGCAAGGGAACGTTTTGGAAACCACTGAGGCCTAGGAGGAAAAACCAAATATCCCAATATCCTTCTCCCTATTGTCCCTTTGCAGAATTTACAAAAAAGTGTTTCCACCATGCTGAACCAAAAGAAAGGTTTAACTCTGTGAGATGAATCCACCAATAGCATAGCTGTTGAAAAAATACTTCTTTCTATTTTTTTTATCTGGAAACATTCGTTTCTTCCCCCATAGTCCTGAATGGGCTCCCAAATGTCCCTTCGCAGATTCTGCAAAAAGAGTATCTTCAGTATGCTGAATCAAAAGAAAAGTTTAACCCTGTGACGTGAATCCACACATCACCAAGCAGTTTTCAAGATAGTTTCTTTCTAGTTTATATCTGGGGATTTTCTGATTTTCCTCCCAGGTGTCAATGGACACCCAAATGTTCCTTTGCAGATTCTACAAAGAAAGTGCTTCCAACCATCTGAATCAAAAGAAAGGTTTAACCCTCTGAGATGAATCTACATATCAACAAGCAGCTTCACAGATTGATTGTTTCTAGTTTTATCTGGAAAAATTTTGTTATTTCCCATAGACCTCCAAGGGCTCCCAAATGTCCCTTCACAGATTTTACAAATAGAGTGTTTCCAATCCGCTCATTGAAAACAAAGGTTTAATTCTGTGAGATGAATCCACACATCTCAAACCTGTTTCACAGATACCTTCCTTCTAGTTTTTTTTCTATTCCTCATGATCTTATTAATAACATTTTCTTTATTATTATTATTATTATTATTATTATTATTATACTTTAAGTTCTAGGGTACATGTGCATAACGTGCAGGTTTGTTACATATGTATACTTGTGCCATGTTAGCGTGCTGCATCCATCAACTCATCAGCACCAATCAACTCATCATTTACATCAGGTATAACTCCCGATGCAATCCCTCCCCCCTCCCCCCTCCCCATGATAGGCCCAGGTGTGTGATGTTCCCCTTCCCGAGTCCAAGTGAGCTCATTGTTCAGTTCCCACCTATGAGTGAGAACATGTGGTGTTTGGTTTTCTGTTCTGGTGACAGTTAGCTAAGAAGGATGGTCTCCAGCTGCATCCATGTTCCTACAAAGGACACAAACTCATCCTTTTTTATGGCTGCATAGTATTCCATGGTGTATATGTGCCACATTTTCTTAATCCAGTCTGTCACAGATGGACATTTGGGTTGATTCCAAGTCTTTGCTATTGTGAATACTGCCGCAGTAAACATACGTGTGCATGTGTCTTTATAGGAGCATGATTTATAATCCTTTGGGTATATACCCAGTAATGGGATGGCTGGGTCATATGGTACATCTAGTTCTAGATCCTTGAGGAATCGCCATACTGTTTTCCATAATGGTTGAACTAGTTTACAATCCCACCAACAGTGTAAAAGTGTTCCTATTTCTCCACATCCTCTCCAGCACCTATTGTTTCCTGACTTTTGAATGATTGCCAATCTAACTGGTGTGAGATGGTATCTCATTGTGGTTTTGATTTGCATTTCTCTGATGTCCACTGATGATGAGCATTTTTTCATGTGTCTGTTGGCTGTATGAATGTCTTCTTTTGAGAAATGTCTGTTCATATCCTTTGCCCACTTTTTGATGGGGTTGTTCGTTTTTTTCTTGTAAATTTGTTTGAGTTCTTTGTAGGTTTTGGATATTAGCCCTTTGTCAGATGAGTAGATTGCAAAAATGTTCTCCCATTCTATAGGTTGCCTGTTCACTCTGATGGTAGTTTCTTTTGCTGTGCAGAAGCTCTTTAGTTTAATTAGATCCCATTTGTCAATTGTGGCTTTTGCTGCCATTGCTTTTGGTGTTTTAGACATGAAGTCCTTGCCCATGCCTATGTCCTGAATGGTACTACCTAGATTTTCTTCTAGGGTTTTTATGGTATTAGGTCTAACATTTAAGTCTCTAATCCATCTTGAATTAATCTTCGTATAAGGAGTAAGGAAAGGATCCAGTTTCAGCTTTCTACTTATGGCTAGCCAATTTTCCCAGCACCACTTATTAAATAGGGAATCCTTTCCCCATTTCTTGTTTCTCTCAGGTTTGTCAAAGATCAGATGGCTGTAGATGTGTGGTATTATTTCTGAAGACTCTGTTCGGTTCCATTGGTCTATATCTCTGTTTTGGTACTAGTACCATGCTGATTTGGTTGCTGTAGCCTTGTTGTATAGTTTGAAGTCAGGTAGCGTGATGCCTCCAGCTTTGTTCTTTTGACTTAGGATTGTCTTGGCAATGTGGGCTCTTTTATGACAAACCCACAGCCAATATCATACTGAATGGGCAAAGCCTGGAAAAATTTCCTTTGAAATCTGGCACAAGACAGGGATGTCCTTTCTCACCATTCCTATTCAACATAGTATTGGAAGTTCTGTCTAGGGCAATCAGGCAAGATAAAGAAATAAAGTGTATTCAGTTAGGAAAAGAAGAAGTCAAATTGTCCCCGTTTGCAGATGACATGATTGTATATTTAGAAAACCCCATTGTCTCAGCCCAAAATCTCCTTAAGCTGATAAGCAATTTCAGCAAAGTCTCAGGATACAAAATTAATGTGTAAAAATCACAAGCATTCTTATACACCAGTAACAGACAAACAGAGAGCCAAATCATGAATGAACTTCCATTCACAATTGCTTCAAAGAGAATAAAATACCTAGGAATCCAACTTACAAGGGATGTAAAGACCTCTTCAAGGAGAACTACAAACTCCTGCTCAGTGAAATCAAAGAGGAGACAAACAAATGGAAGAACATACCATGCTCATGGATAGGAAGAATCAATATCATGAAAATGGCCATACTGCCCAAGGTTATTTATAGATTCGATGCCATCCCCATAGAGCTACCAATGAGTTTCTTCACAGAATTGGAAAAAACTGCTTTAAAGTTCATATGGAACCTTCTAGTTTTTAACTTTGGATATTCGGTTTCTCCTCTTAGGCCTCAGTGGTTTCCAAAACGTTCCTTTGCAGATTCCTCAAAAATAGTGTTTCCAACCTGCTGAACCAAATGAAATGTGTATTCAATTTTTTTCCTCAAGCCTCAATGGGCTCCCAATTGCCCCTTTGCAGATTCTACAAAAAGAGTTTTATAGCCAGCTGAATCAAAAGAAAATTTAACTCTGTGACTTGAATCCAAACCTCACCAAGCAGTTTCCCAGATGCTTATTTCTAGGTGTAACTGGGGACTTTCGTTTTTTCCCCCTAGGCTTCAATAAACTCCAATATGTCCTTTTGGAAATTCTACAAAAGTTTCCAACCTGCTGAATTAAAATAAAGGTTTAACTCTGTGAGATTAATCCACATATCACCAAGCAGTTTCACAGATAGGGTCTTTCTACTTTCTATCTGGAGATATTCGCTTTCATCCCTTGGGTGTCAAAAGGGTCCGAAAAGTCCCTTTGTACATTTTACGAAAAGAGTGTTTACCTTTGCTGAGTCTAGAGAAAGTTTTAACTCTGTGAGGTGAATCCACACATCCCCAAGCAGTTTGACAGATCGCTTCTTTCTAGTATGTACCTGACGATTTTCCGTTTTTAACCCTAGGCCTCAATGGATCCCCAAATGTCCCTTTGAAGATAATATAAAAAGAGTCTTTCCAACTTGCTGAATAATAAAGAAAGGTTTAAACTCTTGAGATGAATCTACACATCACAAAGCAGTTTCACAGATTTTTTCTTTCTAATTTTAATCTGGGAATGCTCAGTTTTTCCCCATAGGCCTCAATGGGCTTTGAAAAGTTTGTTCATAGATTATACGAAAAGAGTTTCCAATCTGCTGAATCAAAAGAAAAGTTTACCTCTGTGAGATAAATGTTCACATCACCAAGCAGTTTCATAGATAACTTCTTTCTAGTTTTTATGTGGGAATATTTGGTTATTCCCTATAGGACTTAATGGGCTACAAAATGTTCCTTAGTAGATTCTACAAAATAAGTCTTCTCCACCTGCTGAATGAAAACAAAGATTTAACTCTGTGAAATGAATCTACGTATCACCAAGCAATATCACGGATACCTTCTTTCTAGTTTGTGAGGATATTCTCTTTTTACCACTTGGCCTCAATGGATTCCCAAATGTCCCTTCACGGATTCTGCAAAAAGAGTGTTTCTAAACTACTGAATCAAAAGGAAGTTTCAACTCTGTTAGATGAATGCACACATCACAAAGCAGTTTCACAGATAACTGCTTGTTCCTTTTTATCCGGGGATATTCACTTTTTCCACATAGGCCACAATGGGCTCCCAAATGGCCTTTCTCTGATTCTACAAGAAGAGTGTTTCCAACCTGATGAGTCAAAAGAAAGGTTTAACTCTGTGAGATGAGTTGACATATCACCAAGCAGTTTCACAGATAGATGCTTTCTAGTTTTTATCTGGGGATATTACTTTTTCCCCCATAAGCCACAATGGGGTCCCAATTGTCCCTTCACAGATTCTACAAAAAAAGTAACTCCAACCTGCTGAATCCAAAAAAAAGTTTAACTCTGTGAGATGGTCCTCACATCACCAAACAGTTTCTTTCTAGTTTTTATCTAGAGAGAATTGCTTTTTCCTCATAGACCTCAATGGGCTTTGAAATCTCCATTTGCAGATTCTACAAACACAGTGTTTTGAACCTGCTGAATCAAAAGAAAGGTTGAACTCTGTGAGATGAATTTACACGTCACAAAGCAAAACTGCTTTGTGAAACTACAGATAGCTCTTCCTGGTTTTCTTCTGAGGATATTCATTTTTTTTTCCATAGGCCTCCTTGGGCTCCCAAGTGTCCATTTGCACATTTTACAAAAAGTGTGTCCAATCTTCTGAATCAAAAGAATGTTTTAACTCTGTAAGATGAATCCATACATCCCCAAACAGTTTCACAATTAGCTTCCCTCTAGGTTTTATCTGGTGATGTTCAGATTTTTCCCCAGGCCTCGATGGGCTCCCAAATGTTTCTTCAAATATTCTACAAAACGAGTGTCTTCCAGTTGCTGAATCAAAAGAAAAGTTTTACTCTATGAGATGAATCCACACATCCCCAAGCAGTTTCACAAATAGCTTCTTTCTAGTTTTTATCTGGAAATATTTAGTTCTACCCCATAGGCCTCAACAGGCTCCCAAATATCCCTTTGTGGATTCTACAAAAAGAGTGTTTCCAACACGCTGAACCAAAACAAATTCTTACCTCTATTAGCTGAATTCACATATCACCAAGCCGTTTCACAGATTACTTCTTTCTAGCTTTTATCTAAAGATATTTGTTTTTTTCCCTTAAGCCTCAATCGGATCTGAAACGTCTTTTCGCAGATTATACAAAAAGAGTGTTTCAAACCTGCTGAATCAAAAGAAAGGTGTTTCTCTGTGAGATGAATACACACATCACAAAGAAATTTCACAGGTAGCTTCTTTCTAGTTTTTATCTGGGGATGTTCGATTTTTCTTCATAGCCCTCTGTTGCTCCAAAAATGTGCCTTCACAGATTCTAGAAAAAGGGTGCTTGCAATCTGCTGACTCTAAAGAAATATTTAACTCTGTGAGACGAATCCACACAATACCAAGAAGTTTTGCAGATAACTTCTTTCTAGTTTTTACCTGGGAATATGTTATTTTTTCTAATAGGCCTTAATGGGTTCCCAAATGTTCCTTTGCAGATTCTATGAAAAGATAGATTTCAACCTGCTGAATCAAAAGAAAGGTTTAACTATGGGAGTTGGATCCTCACGTTATCAAGCAGTGTCACAGATAACTACTTTCTGGTTTTTATCTGGGGATATTCACTTTTTCCCCATAGGCCTCAATGTTCTCCCAAATGTCCCTTCATAGACTCTACAAAAAAAGTGTTTCCTACCCTGCTGTTTCAAAAGAAAGGTTTAAGTTTGTGAGATTAATCCACACATCACAAAGTAGTTTCACAGATAGCTTCTTTCTACTTTTTAAATGGGGAAATTCAGTTTTTCTTCATAGGCCTCAAAGGGCACGCAAATGTCCTTATAGCTGATTCTACAAAAAGAGTCCGTCCAACTTGCTGAATGAAAAGAAAGGTTTAACTCTGTGAGATTAATCCACATATCACCAAGCAGATCACAGATACCTTCTTTCCATCTTGTACCTGGGAATATTCTGATTTTTCCCATAGGTCACAATGGACTCCCAAATGTCCCATCGCAGATCCTACAAAAAGAGTATTTTGAACCTGATGAATTGAAAGAAAGGTTTTATTCTGTTAGATGAATCCACTCATCACAAATCAGTTTCACAGATAACTTCTTTCTAGTTTTTATGTGGGAATTTTCGGTTTTCCCCCTAGGCCTCAATGGGCTCCCAAATGTCCCTTCACAGATACTACAAAAAGAGTGTTTCCAACCGACTGAATCAAATAAAGGTTTAACTCTGTGAGATGAGTCCACACATCACCAAGCAGTTTCACAGATAGCTTTTTTCTAGTTTTCATCTGGGGATATTCTTTTTTTCCCCATAGGCCTCCATGAGCTCCCAAAAGTCCCTTTGCAGTTTGTACAAAACGAGGGATTCCAATCAGTGGAATGAAAAGAAAAGTTTATCTCTATTAGATGAATCCACACATCTCAAAGACGTTTCACAGATTGCTTTTTTCTAGTTTTATCTGGGCATATTCTGTGTTTCCCCATAGGCCTCAATGGGCTTCCAATTACCCCTACACTTCTTCTACAAAAAAAGTTGTTACAATCTGCTAAATCAAAAAAAAAAAAGAAAAAAACGATTTAACTCTGTGAGATGAATACACACATCAACAATCTGTTTCTAAGATGGCTACTTTCTGTTTATTATCTGAAGACGTTTGGTTTTCCCCATAGGGTCAATGGGTTCTTAAATGTCCCTTCACAGATTCTACAAAAAAAGTGGTTCCAACCTGCTGAATGAAAAGAAGGGTTTAACTCTGAGAGGTTAATCTACCAATGACCAAGCAATTTCACAGATAGCTTCTTTCTAGTTTTTAATCTGAAAATATTCAGTTTTCCCCATGGGACTCAATGGGTTTTCAAATGTTTCTTCATAGATAATATGAAAGAAGTGTTTCCTACCTGGTGAATAAAAAGTTTGTCTCTGGGAGATGAATCCACACATCCCCAAGCAGTTTCACAGAAACTTCTTTCGAGTTTTTATCTGTGGATATTTGCTTTTTCCCCAAAGGTCTTAATGGGCTCCCAAATGTCCCTCTGCAGATTTGACAAAAAGAGTCTTTCCCAGCTGCTGAATGCAAAGAAAGGGTTAACTCTGTGAAATGAATCCACACATCCCCAAGTAGTTTCACAGATCTCTTCTTTCTAGTTTTTATCTTGGGATATTCGGTTTTTCCGTAGAAGCCTCAATGTGCTCCCAAATGTCCCTTTGCAGATTCTACGAAAAAAGTACTCCAACCTGCTGAATGAAAGAAAGGTTTAACTGTGAGATGAATCCACACATCACAAACCAGTTTCCCAGATAGTTTTTTTCTATTTTTCATCTTGGGATATTCTGTTTTTCCCCATAGGCTTCAATAAACTCCCAAATATCCCTAAACAAATTCTACAAAAAGAGTGTTTTTAACCTACTGAATCAAAGGAAAAGTTAAACTCTGTGAGTTGAATCTTCATGCCTTAAAGCAGTTTCACGGGTAGTTTCTTTCTAGTTTTTACCTGGAAATATTAAGTTTTTCACCATAGGCCTCAATGCAATCCCAAATGTCCTTTCACAGATTCTACAAAAAAAGTGCTTCCAACCTGCTGAACCAAAACCAAGATTTAACTCTGTGAGATGAATCCACACATCACCAAGCAGTTTCAGTTTCACAGACAGCTTCTTTCTATTGTTTTACCTAAGTATATTCTGTTTTCCCCTTAGACCTCAATGAGTTCTTAAATGTTACCTTGCAGATTCTACAAAAAGAGTGTTTCCAACCTGCTGAATGTCCCTTCACTGATTCTACAAAAAGAGTGTTCCAAATTTGTTGAATCCAAAGAAAGGTTTAACTCTGTGGGATGAATTCACTCATCACCAAGCAGTTTCACACATAGCTTATTTCTAGTTTTTATTCCTGGATATTAGGTTTTGACTCATAGTCACCAATGGGCTCCCAAATGTCCCTTTGCAGATTCTGCAAAAAGAATGTTTCCAACCTGCTGAATCAAAAAAATGTTTAATCTTATGAGATTAACCCACACATCACAAAACAGTTTCACATATAGATTCTTTCTAGTTTTCATGTGGGGATATTCCATTTTGCTCCATACACCTTAATGGGCTCCCAAGTGTTTCTTTGCAGATTCTAGAAAAAAGAGCTTTTCCAACCTGCAGAGTCAAAAGAAAGATTTAACACTGTGAGATGAATCCACACATCACAAAGTAGTTTCAGAGACAGATTCTTTCTAGTTTTTATCTGGGGATATTCTGTTTTTCACCCAAGGCCTCTATGGGCTCAAAATTTCCCTTCACAGATTCCATAAAAGGAGTGTTTCCAACCCGCTGAATCACAAGAAAGTTTTAAAAATGTGAGATGAATCCACAGGATACAAGGCAGTTTCACAGATAGCCTTTTTCTTTTCTTATCTGGGAATATTCAGTTTTTCACCATTGGCTTTAATGGGTTTCCGAATGTCCCTTTGTAGATTCTACAAAAAAAAAATGTTTCCAAACTGCTGAATTGAAAGAAAGGTTAGACTGTTTGAGATGAATCCACACATCACAAAGCACTCTCACAGTTAGCTTCTTTATTGTTAATATCCGGGGATATTCTGTTATTTCACATAGGCCACAATGGGCTCCCAAATGTCAAATGGCAGATTCTACAAAAAGCGTATTTTCAACTTTCTGAATCAAAAGAAAAGTTTAACTCTGTGCTCTGAATCCACACATCACAAAGCAGTTTCACAGATATCTTCTTTCTAGTTTTTATCTGGGGATAATTTGTTTTTCCTCATAGGCTGCAATGGGCTCTCAAATGGCCCTTCACCGATTCTACAAGAAGCATGTTTCCAACCTGCTGAATCAAAAGAATGTTTTAACTGTTTACTATGAATTTACACATTACGAAGAAGTCTCACAGATAGTTTCTTTCTAGTTTTCGTATGGGGATATTCAGTATTTCCTCATTGGTGACAATTGGCTCCCAAATTTCCATTCACAGATTCTACAGAAAGAGTGCTTCCAACTAGTTGAATCAAAATAAAGGTTAAGTCTGTGGGATAAATCCACTCAGCATGAAGCAGTGTCACAGATATATTCTTTGTAGCTTTTATTCGTGAAAATTTGGTTTTGCCCCATAGGCATCAATGGGCTCCCAAATGTCCCTTTGCAGATACTACGAAAGAATGTTTCCAACCTGCTGAATCAAAATAAATGTTTAATCCTGTGAGATGAATCCACACATAATGAAACAGTTTGACAGATAGATTCTTTCTAGTTTTTATGTGGAGATATTCAGTTTTTCCCCATATGTCTTAATGGGTTCCCAAATGTTTCTTCACAGATTATAGAAAAACAGTTTTTCCAACGTGTGGAGTCCAAAGAAAGATTTAACTCTTTGAGATGAATCCACACATCACAAAGTAGTTTCAGAGAAAGTTTCTTTCTAGTTTTTATCTGAGGATATTCAGTTTTTCTTTATAGGCCTCAATGTGCTCCCAAGTGTCCCTTTGCAGATTCTACAAAAAAAGTATTCCAACCTGCTGAATGAAAAGAAATGTTTAAATCTATAAGATGAATCCACACATCACAAAAC
Source organism: Rhinopithecus roxellana (assembly GCF_007565055.1). Taxonomy (NCBI): domain Eukaryota; kingdom Metazoa; phylum Chordata; class Mammalia; order Primates; family Cercopithecidae; genus Rhinopithecus; species Rhinopithecus roxellana. The sequence continues at coordinate 17,113,239 of NC_044555.1, forward strand.
AGTTTCACAGATAGCTTCTTTCTAGTTTTTATCTTAGGATATTCTGTTTTTCTGCATAGACTTCAATAAGCTCCAAAATGTCCCTATGTAGATTGTACAAAAAGAGTGTTTTTAACCTGATGAATCAAAGGAAAAGTTTAACTCTGTGAGTTGAATTCCCATGTCTTAAAGCAGTTTCACAGATAGTTTCTTTCTAGCTTTTAACTGGAAATATTAGGTCTTTCCTCTTAGGTCTCAATGCAATCCCAAATGTCCCTTCACAGATTCTACAAAAAAGTGCTTCCAACCTGCTGAATCAAAAGTAAGATTTAACTCTGTCAGATTAATCTACACTTCACCAAGCAGTTTCACAGATAGTTTCTTTCTATTTTTTATCTAATGATATTCGGTTTTCCCCTTAGGCCTCAATAGGTTCTTAAAATTCCCTTCACAGATTCTAAAAAAAAGGCTTTCCAACCTGCTGAATCAATAGAAAGTTTGTTTCCATAGGCCGCAATTGGCTCCCAAATGTCACTTTGCAGATTGTACAAATATAGTGCTTCTCTTCTGCTGAATCAAAGGAAAGCTTTACCTCTGTGAGATGAATCAACACATCACCAAGGAGTTTCACAGATAGCTTCTTTCTAGCTTTTATCTGGGGATATTCATTTTTTTTTCCATAGGCCTCCATGAGCTCCAAAATGTCCCTTTGCAGATTCTACAAAAACGCTGTTTCCAAACTGTTGAATCAAAGGAAAGTATAACTTTGTGAGTTGAATCCACACATCTCAAAGCAGTTTCACAGGTAGCTTCTTTGTAGGTTTTATAAGGAAATATTAGATTTTTCCTCATAGGCCTCAATGGGTTCCCACATGTCCCTTTGCAGATTTTTCAAATACACTGTTTCAAACCTGTTGAATCAAAAGAAAACTTTGACTCTGTGAGGTGAAGCCACACGTCTCAAAGCAGTTTCTCAGAGCTTCTTTCTAGGTTTTATAAGGGGATATTAGATTTTTCCTCATAGGCCTCATTGGGTTCCCACATGTCCCTTTGCAGATTCTACAAAAACAGTGTTTCTAAACCTTCTGAATCAAAAGAAAGGTTTACCTCTGTGATATGAATCCATTCATCATGAAGCAGTTTCACAAATACGTCCTTTTTAGTTTTCATCTGGGGATATTTGGTTTTTCTCCAAAGGCCTCTATGAGCTCCCAAATGAACACTCACAGATTCTAAAAAAAAGTGATTCCAATCTGCTGAATTAAAAGAAAGTATCAACTCTGGGAACAATCCACACATCACAAAGTAGTTACACAGACATCTTCTTTCTAGTTTTTCTGTGAGGATATTCATTTTTTCCCCACATGCTTCAGTGGGCTCCAAAATGTACTTTCTCGGATTCTAAAAAAAGAGTGTTTCCAACCTGCTGAATCCAAAGAAAGGTTTGTCTCTGTGAGATGAATCCACACATCAGAAAACAGTTTCACAGATGGTTTCTTTTTATTTTTTACCTCATGATATTCTATTTTTCTTTGTAGGCCTCAGTGGGCTCCAAAATGTCCCTTCACAGTTAGTCCTAAAAGAATTCTGCAACCTGCTAAATTAACAATAAGGTTTAACTACGTGAGATGGACCCATACATCACAAAGAAGTTTCACAGGTATATTCCTTCTGGTGTTTAACTGGGGATACCTGGTTTTTCCCTATAGGCCTCAAGGAGCTCCCAGATGTCCCTTCACAGATACTTCAAAAAGAGTGTTTACAACCTGCTGAATCAAAAGAAAGGATTACCTCTGTGAGATGAATCCAAACCTAACCAAGCATTTTCACAGATGGCTTCTTTCTAGTTTTTATCTGGGGATTTTCAGTTTATTCCCATAGGCCTTAATGGGCTCCCAAATATCCTTTTACAGATCCTACAAAAGGAGTGCTTCCAACATGCTGAATCAAAAGAAAGTTTTAACTCTATGAGATGAATCCAAACATCTCAAAGCAGTTTCACAGTTAGCTTCTGGGGATTGTCGGTTTTCATTTTTTCTTTTCTTTTCTTTCTTTCTTCCTTTTTATTTTTCCCCGAGACAGAGTCTACTCTGTTGCCCAGGCTGGAATGCAGTGGTGCTATCTCAGCTCACTGCAAGCTCTGCCTCCTGGGTTCACGCCATTCTCTTGTCTCAGCCTCCTGAGTAGCTGGGACTATAGGTAACAACCACAACGTCTGGCTAACTTTTTTTTTTTTTGTAGAGATGGGGTTTCACTGTGCTAGCCAGGATGGTCTCAATCTCCTGACCCCGTGATCCACCCACCTTGGTCTCCCAAAGTGCTGGGATTACAGGCATGAGCCATTGTGCCTGGCCAGGATATTCGGTTTTCTTCCATTAGGACCAATTGGCTCACAAATGTACCTTCATAGATTCTACAAAAAGAGTGTTTCCAACCTACTGAATGAAAAGGAAGATTAAACTCTGTGAGATGAATCCACACATCACAAAGCAGTTTCACAGAAAGCTTCTTTCTAGTTCTTATCTAGGGATATAGGGTTTTTCCACATAGTCCTCAATGGACTCCCAAATGTCCCTTCAAAGATTCTACAAAAATAATGTTTCCAACCTGCTGAATCAAAATAAAGGATTGACTATGTGATATGAATCCAGATATCACCCAGTAATTTAAAATATAGCTTCTTTCCAGTTTTTATCTGGGAATATTCATTTCTCCACTTAGGCCTCAATAAGTTCGAAAATGCCCCGTCACAAATTCTACAAAAAGCATGTGTGTCCAACCTCCTGAATGAAAAGAAACTTTTAACTCTGTGAGTTGAATCAATACATCACCAAGTAGTTTTACGGGTAGCTTCTTCCTAGTTTTTAACCTAGTTTTTATCTGTGGATACTCTTTCTTCCTCATAGACCTCAATGGGCTCCAAAGTATCCCTTCTCAGAGTCTATGAAAATAGTGTTTTCAACCTGCTGAATCAAAGGAAAGCTTTTACTCTGTGAGTTGAATCAACACATCACCAAGCTGTTTCACAGGTAGCTTCTTCCCAGTTTTTATCTGGGAATATCCCCCTTTTCCACATAGGCCTCAATGGGATCCCGAATGTCCCATCACAGATTCTACAAAAATAGTGTTTTCAACATGCTGAATCAACAGGAAGTTATATCTCTGTGAGATGAATCCACACATCACTAAGCAATATTACAGATACCTTCATTCTAGTTTTTATCTGGGAATAGTCTGTTTTTCCCTTAGTCCTCAATGGGCTTCAAAAATATCCCTTTGCATGTTCTACAAAAAGGGTATTTCCAACCTTCTGAAGCAAAAGAAAGTTTAAACTCAGCGACTGGAATGTACACATCAAGTAGATTCACATATAGCTTCTCTCCAATTTTTATTTGGGGATATTCAGTTTTTCCTCATAGGACTCAAAGGGCTCATAAATGTCCCTTCACAGGTTCTACAAAAAGAGTGTTTCCAACGTATGAATCAAAAGAAATATTTAACTCTGTAAGATGAAACCACACATAACCAAGAAGTTTCACAAATCTCTTCTTTCTAGTTTTTATGTGGGGATACCCAGTTTCTTCCCATAAGCCTCAATGGGATCCCAAATGTCCCTTCACAGATTCTACAAAAAAAGTTTTTCGAACCTGGTGAGTCAAAATAAAGGTTTAACTCTGTGGGATACATCCACACATCACCAAGCAGTTTAACAGATAGCTTCTTTCTAGTTTTTATCTGGGGATATTTGATTTTTACCCATAGGCCCCAGTGGGCTTCTAAATGTCCCTTTGCAGGTTCTACACAAAGAGTGTTCCCGTCCTGCTGAATTGAAAGGTTTTTTCTTGGTGAGATGAATCTACACACCACCAAGCAGTTTCAGAGGTAGCTTATTTCTAGTTTTTATCTGGTTGTATACTGTTTTACCCCATAGGCCTCAAAGGGCTCCAAATGTCCCTTCACAGATTCTACAAAAAGAGTGTTTCCAACCTGGTGAATCAAAAGAAAGTTTCAACTCTGTGACATGAATGCACACATCACTAAGCATTTTCATCTATTGATTCTTTCTAGTTTTTATCTGAGGATATTGGATTTCTTCTCAGAGTCCTCAAAGGACTCTGAAGTGTTCCTTCACAGATTCTACAAAGTGTTTCCAACCTGCCGAATAAAATAAAAGTTTCATCTCTGTGAGATGAATCCACACAGCAACAAGCAGTTTCACAGATATCTTCTTTCTAGTTTTTATCTATGGTTAATGGGTTCTTCCCCATATGCCTCAATGTGATCCCAAATGTTTCTTCACACATTCTACAAAAAGAGTGTTTCCAGCCTGTTTAATCAAAAGAAATGATTAATTGTGTGAAATGATTCAACACATAACAAAGAAGTTTCACTGATAGTTTCTTTCTAGTTTTTGTCTGGGGAAATTTAGTTTTTCCTTATCGGTCTCAATGAGCTCCCAAATGTCTCTTTGCAGATTCTAAAGATAGAGTGTTTCCAACCTGCTGAATCAAAAGAAAGGATTAACATTGTGAGACGAATAATCCACACATCAGAAAGCAGTTTCAAAGATAGTTTCCTTTGAGGTTTTTTTTTAAAATATTTTTTATTTTTTTATTTTATTATACTTTAAGTTCTAGGGTACATGTGCATAACGTGCAGGTTTGTTACATATGTATACTTGTGCTATGTTGGTGTGCTGCACCCTTCAACTCGTCAGCACCCATCAAGAATGATGGTTTCCAGCTGCATCCATGTCCCTACAAAGGACGCAAACTCATCCTATTTTATGGCTGCATAGTATTCCATGGTGTATATGTGCCACATTTTCTTAATCCAGTCTGTCACAGATGGACATTTGGGTTGATTCCAAGTCTTTGCTATTGTGAATAGTGCGCAATAAACATACGTGTGCATGTGTCTTTATAGCAGCATGATTTATAATCCTTTGGGTATATACCCAGGAATGGGATGGCTGGGTATTATGGTACATCTAGTTCTAGATCCTTGAGGAATTGCCATACTGTTTTCCATAATGGTTGAACTAGTTTACAATCCCACCAACAGTGTAAAAGTGTTCCTATTTCTCCACATCCTCTCCAGCACCTGTTGTTTCCTGACTTTTGAATGATTGCCATTCTAACTGGTGTGAGATGGTATCTCATTCCTTTGAGTTTTTATCTGTGGACATTCAGTTTTATTCCATAGGCCTCAAAAGGCTACAAAATATCCCTTTGTTGATTCTACAAAAAGAGTGTTTCCAACCTGCTAAATCAAAAGAAAGGTTTACCTCTGTGAGATGAATCCACGCTTCAGAAAGCATTTTCACAGATAGCTTCTTTCTAGGTTTTATCTGTGGATATTTGGTATTTCTCCAATGGCCTCAATGGGCTCCTAAATATCCCTTCATGGATTTTACAAAAAGATTATTTCCAACCTGCTGTATCAAAAGAAAAGTGTAACTTGGTGTGATTAATTTACACAACACAAAGCAATTTTACAAATACCTTCTTTCTAGTTTTTATCTGGGGATATTCAAGTTTTTCACCATCGGCCAAAATGGGCTCTAAAATGCCCCTTTGCAGATTGTACAAAAAGAGTGTTTCCAACCAGCTGAATCAAACAAAAGGCCTCACTCTATGAGATGATTCCTCCCATCACAAAGTAGTTTCATAGAACACTGCTTTCTAGTTTTTATGTGGGGATATTAAGTTTTATTCTATAGGCCAAAATGAAGTCCCAAATGTTCTTTCACAGATTCTACAAAAATAGTGTTTCCAAACTGCTGAATAAAAACATATGTTAACTCTATGAGATGAATCCACACATCAACAAGCAGTTTCACAGATAGCTACTTTCTGGTTTTTATTTGGGGATATTTGGTTTTTCCCATTGGCCTCAGTGTGCTCCCAAATATTCCGTGGCAGATTGTGCAAGAAGAGTATTCTTAACGTGTTGAATCTAAAGAAGGATTTACCTTTGTGAGATCAATCCACATATCACAAAGCAGTTTCTCAGATAGCTTGTTTCTAGAATTTATCTGGAAATATTCAGTTTTTCCCCAGAAGCCTCAATCGTTTCCCAAATGTCTCTTCACAGATTCTACAAAAAGGGTGTTTCCACCATACTGAATCAAAGGAAAGGTTTAACTCTGTGTGATGAATCCACACATCACAAAGCAGTCTCACATATACATTCTTACTATTTTTTATCTGGGAATATTCCGTTTTTCATCATGGGCCTTCACAGATTCTACAATGTCCCTTCACAGTTTCTACAAAAATGGGTTTTCAAACTGCTGAATCAAAAGAGAGGTTTAACTCTGTCAGATGAATCCACACATCTCAAACCATTTTCACAGATAGCTTCTGTCTAGTTTTTATGTAAGGATACTCTGTGTGTTTCCATTGGCCATGCAAAAGCGGTGCTTTTAACCAGATGAATCAAAATAATGGTTTACCTCTCTGAGATGAATCCACATATCAAAAAGAAGTTTCACAGACAGCTTCCTCCTAGTTTTTATCTGGCGATACTCTGTTTTTCTCCATATGCCTCAGTACGAACCCAAAGGTTTCTTTGCAAATGCTACAAAAAGAGTTTCCAACCTGTTGAATCAGAAGGAAAGATTAACAGTGTCACATGAATCCAAACGTAACCAAGGAGTTTCACTGATAGCTTCTTTCTAGTTTTTATCTAGGTATATTCACTTTTTCCCATAGACCTCAAAGGGCTCTCAAATATCCCTTGGCAAATTCTACAAAAACAGTGTTTTCAACCAGCTGAATCAAAAGAAAATTTAAAACAGTGAGATGAATCCACACAGCACCATGCATTTTCCCAGAAAACTTCTTTCCAGTTTTCATCTGATATTTTTTTTCACCATAGCTCTCAAAGCAATCCCAAATATCCCTTCTCAGATACTACAAAAAGTGTCTTTCCAAACTGCTGAATGAAAAGAAAGGTTTAACTGTGAGATGAATGTGCACTTCATAAAGCAGTTTCTCAGATAGCTTCTTTCTAGATTTTATCCTGGGGTATTTGATTTTTCACCATTGACCTCAATGAAATTCCAAATGTGCTTTCGCAGAATGGATAAACCACTGTTTGCAAACTGCTAAATCAAAAGAAAGTTTACGTCTGTGAGATGAATGCACATATCACAAAGCAGTTTCTCATAATATTTCTTTCTACTTTTTATCTGAAGATATTTCCTTTTTCACCATAGGCCTAAATACACTCCCATATATCCCTTTGCAGATAATACAAAAACACTGTTTCCAAACTGCTGAATCAAAACAAAGATTAAACTTTATGAGATGATTGCACAGATCACAAAGCAGTTTATCAGATAGTTTTCTTCTAGCTTTTATCTTGATGTATTCTCTTTTCAGCCATTTGCCTCAATGAGCTCCCACATGTCTATTCACAAAATGGACAAATAATTTCTTCCAAACTGCTAAATCAAAAGAAAGTTTTGTCTCTGGGAGATGAATACACACATCACAAAGCAGTTTCTCAGAAAGCTTCTTTGAAGTTTTTATCTGAAGTTATTTTGTTTTTCACCTTAGGCCTCTATGCGCTCCCAAATATCCTTCCACAGTTTCCACAAAAACAGGGTTTTCAAACTGCTGAATGAAAAGAAAGGTTTAACTCTGTGAGATGAATTCACACATCACAAAGCCGTTACTCAGATAGCATCCTTCAACTTTGTATTCCATTTTTTATTCCAACTTTGGGATATTCCATTTTTCATCATTGGCATCAACGAGCTCCCAAATGTCCATTTGTAGAATAGACAGAAACAATGTTTCAAAACTGTTGAATCAAAAGAGAGGTTTAACTCTGGGCATTGAACGCACACATCACAAAGTTGCTTCTCAGATAGCTTACTTATAGTTTCTAACCTGGGATGCTGACTCTTGAGCCATTGGCCTCAATGAGCTCCCAAATGTCCATTCCTGGAATGGAAAAAACAGCGTTTCCAAACTGCTGAATCAAAAGAAAGATTTACCTCTGTGAGATGAATGCACACATCACAAAGCAGTTTCTCAAAAAGCTTCTTTCTACTTTTAATCTGAAGATATTTTCTTTCTCACCATAGGCCTCAATGCACTCCCAAATATCCTTTGCAGACTCTAAAATACACTATTTCCAAACAGCAGAAAGCAAAGAAAGGCTTAACCCTGTGAGATGAATGCACACATCGCAAAGCGGTTTCTCAGACAGATTCCTTCTAGATTGTTTTTTGATCAGATATTCATTTCTTCACCATTTGCCTCAATGAGGTCTGTAATACTCATGTGCAGAATGGACAAAAAGTGTTTCCAAAGTGCTGAATCAAAAGAAAGGTTGAACTCTTGAGATGAATGCCCACATTTCAAAGCAGTTTCTCAGAAGGTTTCTTTCTAGTTTTTATCAGAAGATATTTTCTTTTTTACAGTAGGCCTCAATGCACTCTCAAATATCTTTTTGCAGTTTCTGCACAGTCTTTCCAAACTGCTGAATGAAAAGACAGGTTTAACCCTGCGAGATTAATGCACTCATTAGAGAGCAGTTTCTCAGATGGCTTCCTTCTAGTTTTTATCCTGTGATATTTGCTTTTTCAACATTGGCCTAAAAGAACTCCAAAATGTCCTTTTGCAGATTGGACAAGAACGGTTTCTCCAAACCACTGAATCAACAGAAAAGTTTAACCCTGTGAGAAGAATGCACACATCACAAAGCAGTTTTGCAGAAAGCTTCGTTCTAGTTTTTATCTGAAGATATTTTCTTTTGCACCATAGGCCTCAATGTGCTACCAAATATCTTTTGCACCATAGGCCTCAATGTGCTACCAAATATCCCTTCGCAGATTCTTTTCTTTTTTCTTTTTTTTTTTTTTTTGAGACGGAGTCTTCCTCTGTCGCCCAGGCTGGAGTGCGGTGGCGCAATCTCCACTCACTGCAAGCTCCGCCTCCCAGGTTCACACCATTCTCTTGCCTCAGCCTCCCATGTAGCTGGGACTACAGGGGCCCACCACCACGCCCGGCTAATTTTTTTTGCATTTTTAGTAGCGACAGGGTTTCACCGTGTTAGTCAGGATGGTCTCGATCTCCTGACCTTGTGATCTGCCCATCTCAGCCTCCCAAAGTGCTGGGATTACAGGCGTGAGCCACTGCGCCCGACCCCCTTCACAGATTCTACAAAAGCATTGTTTCCAAACTGCTGAATGAAAAGAAAAGTTTAACTCTGTGAGTTGTATGCGCACATCACAAAGTATTTTCTCAGATAGTTTCCTTCTACTTTTTATCCTGGGATATTCGATTTTTTGCCATTGTCCTCAATGAGCTCAAAAATGTCCATTTGTAGAATGGAAAAAACCGTGTTTCCAAACTGCTGCATGTAAAGAAAGGTTTAACTCTGTGAGACTAATGCACACATCACAAAGCAGTTTATCACAAAGCTTCTTTCTAGTTCCTATCTGGAGATATTTTCCTTTAACCACAGCCCTCAATACACTCCCAAATATCTCTTTGCAGATGCTACAAAAACAGTGTTTTCAAAATGCTGAATGAAAAGAAAGGTTTAACTCTGTGAACTGAATGCACACATCACAAAGAGATTTGACAGATCGCTACCTTCTAGTTTTCATTGTGAAATATTAGATTTTTTTGCCATTGGTCTCAATGAGCTCCCAAATATCCTTTCACAAAATGGACTAAAACAGTGTTTCACAACTGCTGAATGAAAAAAAAGGGTTAATTCTGTGTGGTGAAGGCACACATCACAAAGTGGTTTCTCAGATAGCTTCCTTCTAGTTTTTATCCTGGTGTATTCACTTTTTTCCTTTGCCCTCAATGAGCTCCAAAATGTCCATTTGCAGAATGAACAAAAACAGTGTTTTCAAACTGCTGAATCAAAACAAAGCTTTAACTCTGTAAGATGAATACACACGTCACAAAGCAGTTTCCCAGAGTGTTTCTTTCTAGTTTTTATCTGAAGATATTTTCTTTTTCACCATAGGCCTAAATGAGCTCACAAATATTCCTTTGCAGACTCTACAAAAACAGCATTTTCAAACTGCTGAATGAAAAGAAATGTTTCACTTTTCAAAATGAATGCACACATTACAAACCGATTTCTCAGATAGCTTCTTCTAGCTTTTATCCTGGGAAATTTTCTTCTTTGCCATTGGCCCCAATGACGTTCTAAATGTCCATTTGCAGAATGGACAAAAACAGTCTTTCCATATAGCTGAATGAAAGGAAAGATTTATCTCTGTGAGATGAATGCACACATCACAAAGAAGTTTCTCAGAAAGCTTCTTTCCAGTTTTTAACAGAAGATATTTTGTTTTTGAATGTAGGCCTCAATGTGCTAACAACTATCCCTTTGCAGACCCTACAAAAACAGTGTTTCCACGTTGCTGTATGAAAGAAATGCTTAAGTCCACGAGATGAATGCCCACATCACAAAGCAGTTTTTCAGATAGTTTCCTTCTCATTTTTTTCCTGGGATATTCGCTATTTTGCCATGGACCTCAATGAGCTCTCAAATGTCCAATCACAGAATGGACAAAAACAGTGTTTCCAAGCAGCTGAATCAAAAAAAGGTTTAACTCTGTGAGATGAATGCACCCGTCACAAAGCATTTTTTTAAAAAATCTTCTTTCTTGTTTTTATATGAAGATTTTTTCTTTTTCACCATAGACCTCAATGCACCCCCAAATATCCCTTCCCAGATGGTACAAGAATGGTATTTCTAAACTGCTGAATGAAAAAGAAAGGTTTAATTCTGTGAGTGGAATGCACACATCACAAAGCAAATTCTCAGATTGCTTCCTTCTGGTTTTTATCATGGGATATTCAATTTTTTCACATTTGCCTCTGTTAGCTCCAAAATATTCATTTGCAGAATGGATAAAAAAACAGTGTTTGAAAACTGCTACATCAACAAAAAAGGTTTATCTCTGTGAGATGAATGCACAGATCACAAAGTACTTACCCAGAAAGTTTCTTTCTAGTTTCTATATGAAGATATTTTATTTTTCACCACTGGCTTCAGTGTGCTCCCAAATATCCCTTTACGGATTCTACAAAAAGTGTGTTTCCAAACTTCTGAATCAAAAGAAAAATGTAACTCTGTGACATGAATGGAAACATCACAAAGCAGTTTCTCAGAAAGGTTCTTTCTATTTTTTACTTGAGGATATTTTCTTTTTCACCATAGGCCTCAATGCACTCCCAAATATGCCTTCACAGTTTCTACAAAAATAGTGTTTCCAAACTGGTGAAAGTACAAATTCAACTCTGCAAGATCAGTGGAAACATCACAAAGTGTTTCCTCAGATAGCTCCTTCTAGTTTTTATCCTTGGATATTCGATTTTTGTTTATTGGCCTCAATGAGCTCCCAAATGACCATTCCCAGAATGGACAAAAAGAGTGTTTCCAAATAGTTGAATAAAAATAAACGTTTAAGTCTGAGAGATGAATGTCAGATGAATCCACACTTCACAAAGCAGTTTCACAGATAGCTTTTGTCTAGTTTTTATGTAAGGATATTCTGTGTTTCCCCATTGACCCCAAAGTGATCCCAAATGTCCCTTTGCCGATTATACAAAAGAATGCTTCCAACCTGCTGAGACAATAAAATATTTTAACTCTATGAGATGAATTCACACAACACCAGGCAGTTTCACAGACAGTTTTTTCTAGTTTTTATTTGGGGACATTCAGTTTTTCCCCATATGCCTCAGTGTGCTCTCAAACGTCACTTGACATAATCTGCAAAAGGAGTGCTTTTAACCTGTTGAATCAAAAGAAAGGTTTAGCTCTGTGTGATGAATCCGCACATCACAAAGCAGTTTCACAGATAGCTTCTTCCAAGTTTTTGTCTGGGGATATTCTTTTTTTCCCCATATGCCTCAGCACGATCCCAAATGTTTCTTTGCATATTCCACAAAAAGGGTGTTTCCAACCTGCTGAATCAGAAGAAAGGATGAACTGTGTCACATGAATCCAAACATTACCAAGGAGTTTCACAGTTTTTACCTGGGGATATTTGGTGTTTTTCCATAGGCCTCAATGGACTCCCAAATGTACCTTTGCAGATACTATAAACAGATGGTTTCCAACATGATGAATCAAAATAAAGGGTTATCTCTGTGTAATGAATCCACACATCACCAAACAGTTTCACAGATAGCTTTTTCTAGTTTGTATCTGAAGATGTTCTTTTTTTTTCTGTAGGACTCAATTGACTCCCACATATCTTCTCACAGATTCTACAAAAAGAGTGTTTCCAACCAACTGAATCAAAGGATAGGTTTAACTCTGTTAGATGAATCCACACATGACAAAGAAGCTTCACAGATACCTTCTTTAAAGGTTTCATCTTAGATATTGCCTTTCTCTTCAGAGGCCCCTAGGGGATTTCCAATGTCCATTTGCAGATTCTAAAAAGACAGTCTCCAACTTGTTGAATCAAAAGAAACGTTTTACTCTGTGAGATGAATCCACACATCACCAAGCAGTTTCACAGATACCTTCTTTCTAGTTTTTATCAGGATATTTGATTTTTCCCTTTAGGGCTCAATGAGCTCCCACATGTCCCTTTCCAGATTCTACAAAAAGACTGTTTCCATCCTGCTGAATCTAAAGAGAGGTTTAACTCTGTGAGATAAATCCACACATCACAAAGCAGTTTCACAGATAGCTTCTTTCTAGTTTTTATGAGGGGATATTCTGTTATTCTCCATAGGCCTCAATGGACTCTGAAATGTCCCTTCACGGATTCTACAAAAAGAGTGTTTCCAACCTGTTGCATCAAAAAGATGTTTTAACTCTGTGAGATGAATCCATACATCATAAAATAGTTTCACAGATAGCTTCTTTCTAGTTTTTATCTGGAGATATTTTTTTTCCCCATAGGCCCAAATGGGCTCCTGAATGTCCCATCACAGATTCTATGAAAAAGTATCTGCAACCTCCTGAATCTAAGGAAATATTTAACACTGTGAGGTGAATCCACACATCACAAAGCAGTTTCACTGATAGCTTCTTTCTAGTTTTCATCTGGGGATATTCTATTTTTCCATATAGGCCTCAATTTACTCCTAAATGTCTCTTTACAGATTCTACAAAAAGAGTGTTTTTAACCTGCTGAAATAAAGAAATGTTTACCTCTGTGAGATGATCCTTGGGGATATTTGATTTTTTTCCATAGGCCAAAAGGGCTCCCAAATTTTCCTTCACAGATTCTACATAAAGAGTGTTTCCAACTTGCCGAATCAAAAAGATGTTTTAACTCTAAGAAAGAAATCCACAAATCACTAAGCAGTTGCACAGTTTCTTTCTAGTTTTTATCTTGGGATATTCAATTTTTCCCCACAGGCCTCAATGTGATCCCAAATATTCCTTCACTGATTCTAAATAGAGTGTTCACAAACAGCTGAATCAATCTAAATGCTTACTCTGTGAGATGAATCCACACATCACAAAGCAGTCTCAAAGATAGTTTCTTTCTGTTTTTTATCTGGGTATATTCTGTTTTTTTTTTTTTACAAGCTCAATGGGACCCCAAACATCACTTCACAGATTCCACAAAAGTAGTGTTTCCAAACTGCTGAATCAAAGAAAGATTTAACTCTCTGAGTTGAATCCACACAAAACACAAAGCAATTTCAGATAGCTTCTTTCTAGTTTTTATCTAGGGATACTACTTTTTGATTCGGCAAGTTGGAAACACTCTTTATGTAGAATCTGTGAAGGAAAATTTGGGAGCCCTTTTGGCCTATGGAAAAAAATCAAATATCCCCAAGGATCATCTCACAGAGGTAAACATTTAATGGGATGAATGGACACATCACAAAGCAGTTTCTCTGAAAGTTTCTTTCCAGTTTTTACCTGAAGATATTTTCTTTTTCACCATAGGTCTCAATATGCTCCCAAATATCCCTTCACAGATTGAACAAACAACGTGTTTCCGAAGTGCTGAATGAAAAGAAACGTTTGGCTCCTTGAGATGAATGCACACATCACAAAGTGGTTTCTCAGGAAGTTTCTGGTTTTTATCTGAAGATATTTTCTTTTCACCACAGGCCTCAAGGTGATCCCAAGTATCCCTTTGCAGATTCTACAAAAACAGTGTTTTAAAACTGCTGAATGAAAAGAACGTTTTATCTTTTTGTAATGAAGACACACAACGCATAGCAGGTTCTCAGATAGCTTTCTTCTAGTTTTTATCCTGGAATATTTGATTTTTCGTCATTGGCCTCAATGAGCTCCAAAATATTCCTTCACAGATTCTACAAAAACAGTAATTCCAAGCTGCTGAATGAAAAGAAAGGGTTAACTCTGCCAGATGAATGCACACAGCACAAAGTGGTTTCGAAGATATCTTCTTTCTAGTTCTTATTGTGGGATATTCAATTTTTTTGCCATTGGCCTAAATTAACTCCCAAATATCCAATTGCTAAATGGATGAAACAGTGTGTCCATACTGCTGAGTTAAAAAAAAAAAGAGTTTAATTCTGTTAGATGAATGCACACATTACAAAATATTATCTCCGAAATCTTCTTTCTAATTTTTATCTGAAGTTATTTTCCTTTTCACCATAAGAACAAATGTGCTCTCAAATATGCCTTTGCAGATTGTAAAAAAACACTGTTCCCAGACTGCTGAATGAAAAGGAAGGTCTAACTCTGTCTAGGAATACACACATCACAAAGCAGTTTCTCAAATAGCTTCCTTCCCGTTTTTATCATGGGATATTCTAATTTTTGCCATTGACCTCTATGAGTTCCCAAATGTCCAATTGCAGAATGGACAAAAACAGTGTTTCCAAACTGCTGAAACAAAAGAAAGGTTTAACTCTGTGAGATGAACGCACACATACCAAAGAAGTTTCTCAGAAAATTTCTTTCTAGTTTTTACCTGAAGGTATTTTCTTTTTCACCAAAAGCCACAATGCACTCTCAAAAATCCTTCGCAGGTTCACAAAAACAGTGTTTCCAAACTGCTGAATGAAAGCAAAAGTTTTATTCTGTGACATGAATGCAGACGTCACAGATCAGTTTCGCAAATACCTTCCTTAAAGTTCTTATCGGGAGATTTCAATTTTTCACCATTGACCTCAGTGAACTCTGAAATGTCTTTTTGCAGAATGGAAAAAACAGTTTTTCCAAACTGCCGAATCAAAAGAAAGATTTAACTCTACGAGTTAAATGCACTCATCACAAAGCAGTTTCTCAGAGTGTTTCTTTCTAATTTTCATCTGATGATATTTTCTTTTTCACCATAGGCCTCAGTGCACTCCCAAATATCCCTTTGCAGATTCTAAAAAACTGTGTTTTCATGCTGCTGAATGAGAAGAAAGGTTTAAGTTTTTGACATGAATGCACATCACAAAGGAGTTTCTCAGAAACATTCTGTCTAATATTTATCTGAAGATATTTTCTTTTTCACCAGATCCTCAATACACTCCCAAATAACCCTTCACAGATTCTAGAAAAGGAGTGTTTCCAAACTGTTGAATTAAAAGAAAGTTTTAACTCTGTGAGATGAATGCACACTACATAAAGCGGTTCCTAAGATAGCTTCCTGCTAGTTTTTATCCTAGTATAATGGGTTTTTCACCATTGGCCCCAATGAGCTCCCAAACGTAAATTGGCAGAATGGACATAAACGGTGTTTCCAAACTGTTGAATCAAAAGAAAGGTTTAACTCTATGACATGAATGCCCATATCACAAAGCAGTTTCTCAGAAAGCTTCTCTCTAATTTTTAACTGAACATATTTTCTTTTTCACCACAACCCTAATGCACTCCCAAATATTCCCTCACAAATTCCACCAAAACAGTGTTTCCAAATGGCTGAAAGAAAAAGAAAGGTTTAACTCTGTGAGATGAATGCACTCATCATAAAGAGGTTTCTCAGATAGCTTCCACCCAGTTTTTATACTGGTATTTTCACTTTTTTGTCTTTGGCCTCACTGAGCTCCCAAATGTCTTTTTGCAGAATGGACAAAAAATGTGTTTCCATTCTGCTGAATTGAAAGAAAGATTTAACTGTGTGAGATGAATGAACACATCACAAAGCAGTTTCTCAGAATGTATCTTTCTAGTTTTCATCTGACAATGTTTTTCTTTTTCACCATAGGCCTCAATGTGTTCCCTTCACAGATTCTACAAAAACTGTGTTTTCAACCTGCTCAATGAAAAGAAAGCTTTAACTTCTCGAGAAGAATGTCCACGTCACAAAGCAATTTCCCAGAAAGCTCCTCTCTAATTTTTATATAAAATGTTGTCATTTACACCATCCACTCCAATGCACTCCCAAATATCCCTTCCCAGGTCTACATAAACAGCATTTCCAAACTGCTGAATGAAAGGAAAGGTTTAACTCTATGAGATGAATGCACGCATCACAAAGTGTTTCCTCAGATAGCTTCCTTCTAATTTTTATTGTGGGATAATCGATTTTTTGATATTGGCTTCAATGAGCTCCCAAATGCCCATTCGCAGAATAGACGAAAACAGTTTCCAAACTGCTGCATCAACAGAAAGTTTTAACTCTGTGAGATGAAAGAACGCATCATAAAGCAGTTTCTATGAAAGGTTCTTTCTAGTTTTTATCTGAAGATTTTCCTTTCTCACTCCCGGTATCACTCTGCAGATTCTACAAAAACAGTGTTTCCAAACTGCTGAATGAAAAGAAAGGTTTAAGTCTGTGAGATGAATGCACACATCACACAGCAGTTTCTCACTTAGCTTCCTTCTGGTTTTTATCCTGGTATATTCACTGTTTTTTTTTCTTTGGCCTCAATGAGCTCCCTAATGTCTTTTGCAGAAAGGACAAAAGCAGTGTTTCCAAACTGCTGAATAAAAGGAAAGGTTTACATTTGTGAGATGAATGCCCACATCACAAAGCAATTTCTCAGAAAGCTTCTTTTTAGTTTTTGTCTGAAGATATATTCTTTTTCACCATAGGCCTCAACACACTACCAACTATCCCTTCAGAGGTTCTACAAAATCAGTGTTTTCGAACTGCTGAATGAAATGAAAGTTTTAACTTTTCGAGATAAACACAGACATCACAAAGTGGTTTTTCAGAGAGATTCCTTCTGGTTTTTATCCTGGAATATTTGATATTTCATCATTGGCCTCAATGAGCTCCAAAATATCCCTTCGTAGATTCTCCAAAACAGTACTTCCAAGTTGTTGAATGAACAGAAAGGTTTAACTCTGCCAGATGAATGCACACATCACAAAGTGGTTTCTCAGATAGCTTCCTTCTAGTTTTTATCGTGGGGTATTCGATTTTTTGCCATTGGCCTCAATTACCTCCCAAATGTCCAATCGCAAAATAGATAAAAACAGTTTTTGCAAACTGCTGAATCAAAAGAAGGGTTTAATTCTGTGAGATGAAAGCACACATTACAAAATATTTTTTCAGAAATTTTCTTTCTTAGTTTTTATCTGAAGTTATTTTCCTTTTCACCATAGGACTCAATGTGCTCTCTAATATCCCTTTGCAGATTGTGCAAAAATCGTGTTTCCAATCTGCTAAATGAAAAGGAAGGTTTAACTCTGTCAGAGGAATGCACACATCACCAAGTGGTTTCTTAGATAGCTTCCTTCTAGTCTTTATCACTTGATATTTGACATTTTGCCATTGGCCTCTAGGAGCTCCCACATGTCCATTCGCAGAATGGACAGAAACAATGTTTACAAACTGCTCAATCAAAATAAGAGGTTAACTCTGTGAGATGAATGCACACATCACAAAGCAGTCTTTCAGAAAACTTCTTTCTAGTTTGTATCTGAAAATAATTTCTTTTTCACCATAGGCCTCAATGCACCCCCGAATATCCTTTGCAGATTCTACAAAAACTGTTTCCAAGCTGATGAAAGAAATGAAAGGTTTAACTCTGCTATATGAATGCACACATAGCAAAGCTGTTTCAGTTAGCTTCCTTGTGGTTTTTATCATGGGATATTCGGTTTTTCACCATTGGCCTCAGTGGGCTCCAAAATATCCCTTTGTAGATTCTACAAAAACAGTTTTTCCAAACTCCTGAATGAAAATAAAGGTTTAACTCTGTGAGATGAATGCACACATCAAAAAGCAGTTTCTCAGATAGCTTCCTTCTAGTTTTCATCCTGGGATATTCGCTTTTTTGCCATTGGCCTCAATGAAGTCCCAAATGTCCATTTGCAGAATAGACAAAAACAGTGTTTCCAACTTGCTGAATGAAAAGAAAGCTTTAAATCTCTGGGATGAATGCAGACATGACAAATCGGTTTCTCAGATAGCTTTCTTCTAGTTTTTACCCTTGTATATTCGTTTTTTCACCTTTGGTCTTAATGAGTTCCCAAATGTGATTTTGCTGAATGAACAAAAACAGTGTTTCAAAACTGCTGATTCGAAAGAAAGGTTTAACTCTGTGCGATGAATGCACACATCACAAAGCAGCTGTTCAGAAAGCTTCTTTCTAGTTTTTATCTGAAGATATTTCCTTTTTCTCCATAGGCCTCAATTCCCTCTCAACTATCCCTTTGCAAATTTTACAAAAGCAGTGTTTCTGAACTACTGAATTAATAGACAGTTTTTACTCTGTGAGACAAATGCCCACATCACAAAGCTGTTTCTCAGATAACGTCCTTTAGTTTTTGTCGTGGAGTATTAAATTTTTCACCATAGACCTCAATGAAATCCCAAATGTCCATTCACAGAATGGGAAAAGCAATGTTTCCAAATTGCTGAATCAAAAGAAAGGTTTAATTCAGTGAGATGAATGCACACATCACAAAGCAGATTCTCAGAAAGTTTCTTTCTAAGTGTGAACTGATCATATTTTCTTTTTCAATATAGGCTTCAAAGTGCTCCCAAATATCCCTTCACAGATTCTACAAAACCTGTGTTTTCATCCTGGCCAATGAAAAGAAAGGTTTAACTTTTGACATAAATGCAAGCATCACAAAGCAGTATTTCAGATAGCTTCATTCTAGTTTTTATCCTCAGATATTCAATTTTTGGCCATAAGCCTCAATGAGCTGTCAAATGTCCGTTTGCAGAATGCACAAAAAACAGTGTTAGCAGACTGCTGAATGAAAAGAAAGGTTTACCTCAGTGAGATGAATGCCCACATTCCAAAGCAGTTTCTCAGAAAGCTTCTTTCTAGTTTTTATCTGAAGATATTGTCTTTTTAACCATAGACCTCATTGTGCCACCAAATATCCTGTCACACTTTCTAAAAACACAGTGTTTACAATTTGCTGAATGAAAGAAAAGGTTTAACTCTGATATATGAATGCACACATAACAAAGCTGTTTCACAGATAGTTTCCTTCTAGTTTTTATCATGCGATATTCGATTTTTCACCATTGGCCTCAATGGGCTCCAAAATATTCCTTCGTAGATTCTACAAAAACAGTTTTTCCAAACTTCGGAGTCCAAAGAAATGTTTACCTCTGTGAGATGAAGTACACGTCACAAAGCAGTTTCTTAGAAAGCTTATTTCTAGTTTTTATCTGAAGATCCTTTCTTTTTCACCACAGGCCTCAATGTGCTCGCTAACATTCCTTTGCAGATTCTAAAAACACAGGGGTTCCAAACTGCTGAATGAAAAGAAAAGTTTAACTCTGTAAGATGAATACAAGCATCACAAAGCAGTTTCTCGGAAAGATTCTTTCTAGTTTATATCATGGTATATTCACTTTTTTGCCTTTGGCCTCAATGAGCTCCCAAATGTCCTGTCACAGAATGGACAAAAACAGTGTTTCCAAACTGCTGAATGAAAAGGAAGGTTTAACTCTGTGAGATGAATGCACACATCAAAAAGTACTTTCTCAGATATCTTCCTTATAGATTTTATCCTGGGATATTTGATTGTTTGCCATTGGCATCAATGAGCTCCCAAATGTCCTTTCACAGCATGGACAAAAACAGTCTTTCCAAACTGCTGAATTAAAAGAACGATTTAACTCTGTGAGGTGAATGCACCCATCACAAAGCAGTTTCTCATAATGTTTCTTTCTAGTTTTATCTGAAAATATTTCCTTTTTACCATAGACCTCCAGGTCTTCCCAAATATCCTTTTGCAGATTCTACAAAAACAGTATTTCCAGACTGTTAATGAAAACAATGGTTGAACTCTTTGAGATGAATACACACATCACAGAGCAGTTTATCAGATAGCTTCCTTCAAGTTTTTATCCTGGTATATTCTCTTTATTGTCTTTGGCCTCAATGAGCTCCCAAACGTCCATTTGCAGAATGGACAAAAACAGTGTTTGCAAACCGCTGAATCCAAATAAAGTTTTAACCCTGTGAGATGAATGTACACATCACAAAGCAGTTTCTCAGAAAGTTTCTTTCTAGTTTTTTTCTGAACATATTTCCTTTTTCACCATAGGCCTCAATGCACTACCAAATATACCTTCGCAAAACGAAAACACTGTTTCCAAACCACTAAATGAAAAGAAAGGTTTAATGCTGCGAGAACACAAACATCTCAAAGTGATGTCTCAGATAGCTTCCTTGTAGTTTTCATCCCGGTATATTCACTTTTTTGCCTTTGGCCTCAATGAGATCCCAAAAGTTCATTTGCAGAATGGACAAAACCAGTGTTTCCAAACTGCTGATTCAATGGAAAGGTTTATCTCCATGAGATGAATGCCCACATTACAAAGCAGTTTCTCAGAAAGTTTCTTTCTAGCTTTTATCTGAAGATACTTTATTTTTCACCACAGGCCTCAATGAGCTCCCAAATATCCATTCGCAGATTCTACAAAAACAGTATTTTCAAACTGCTGAAAGAATAGAAAGGTTTAAATTTTCGGGATGAATTCACACAACCCAAAGGAGATTATCATATAGCTTCCTTCTAATTTTTATCCTGGGATATTCGATTTTTCACAATTGGCCTCAATGAGCTCCTAAATGTCCATGTGCAAAATGGACAAACACAGTGTTTCCAAACTGCTGAATCAAAAGAAATGTTTATTGGGATGAATGGACACATCACAAAGCAGTTTCTCAGAAAATTTCTTTCAAGTTTTTACCTGAAGATATTTTCTTTTTCACCATAGGCCTCAGTGTGCTACCAAATACCCCTTTCACAGATTCTACAAAAGCACTGTTTCCAAACTGATGAATGAAAAGAAAGGTTTAACTCTGTCAGGTGAATGCATACAGCTCAGAGTGGTTTCTCAGATAGCTTTCTTCTAGCTTTTGTGCTGGAATATTTGCTTTTTCGCCTTTGGCCTCAGAGAGCTCCCAAAAGTCCATTTGCAGAATGGACAAAACCAATGTTTCCAAACAGCTGATTCAAAAGACAGGTTTAGCTCTGTGAGATGAATGCACATTTTACAAAGCAGTTTCTCAGAAAGCTTCTTTTTAGTTTTATCTGAAGATATTTTCTTATTCACCATAGGCCTCAATGTGCTCCCAAATATCCCTTTGCAGACTCTACAAAAACAGTGTTTCCAAACTGATGAATGAAAGGAAAGGTTTATCTCTGAGCAAAGAATGCATATATCACAAAGTGGTTTCGCAGATAGCTTTCTTGCAGTTTTTATCGTGAAATATTTGATTTTTCACCATTGGCCTCAATGAGCTCCAAAACGTCCACTCACAGAATGGAAAAAAAGCAGTGTTTCCAACAGCTGAATAAAAAGAGAGGTTTAACTCTGTGAGATGAATGCAAACATCACAAGGAAGTTTCTCAGAAAGTTTCTTTGTAGTTTTATTCTGAAGATATTTCCTTTTTCACTATACAACTCAATGAGCTCTCAAATATCCCTTTGCAAATTTTACAAAAACAGTGTTTCCAAGCTGCTGAATGAAAAGCCAGTTTTAACTTTGTGAGAGGAATATCCACATCACAAAGCAGTTTCTCAGATACCTTCCTTCTGGTTTTTATCCTGGTATATTCACTTTTGCACCTTTGGCCTCAATGAGCTCCGAAATGTCTTTTCACAGAATGGACAAAAACAGTGTTTACAAACTGCTGAATCAAAAGAAAGGTTTATTTCTGTGAGATGAATGCACACATCACAAAGCTGTCTCTCAGATAGCTTACTTCAACTTTTTATCATGGGATATTGGATTTATCACCATTGGCCTCAATGAGTTCCCAAATGTCCATTGTCAGAATGGGCATAAATGCTGTTTCCAAACTGCTGAATCAAAAGAGAAGTTTAAATCTGTGAGATGAATGCACACATCACAATGTAGTTTCTCATAAAGCTTCTTTCTTGTTTATATCTGAACATATTTTCTTTTTCACCAAAGTCCTCAATAAGCTCCCAAATATCCCTTCACAGATTCTACAAAAATAGTGTTTCCACACAGCTGAATGGAATGAAAAGTTTAACTTTTTGACATGAATGCACACATCACTAAATGGTTTCTCACATAGCTTCCTTCTAGTTTTTATCCCGAGCTGTACAATTTTTTGCCATTTGCCTCAAAGAGCTCCCAAATGTCCATTTGCCGAATGGACAAAACAGTGTTTCTAAACTGCTAAATCAAAAGAAAATTTTAACTCTGCATGGTGAATGCACACATCACAAAGCAGTTTCTCAGAAAGTTTCTTTCTACTTTTCATCAGAAGCTATTTTCTTTTTCACCATAGGCCTCAATGCTGTCCAAAATATCCCTTCACAGATTCTACAAAAACAGTGTTTCCAAAGTGCTGAAAGAAAAGAAAGGTTTAATTCTGTGAGATGAATGCACACATCACAAAGCAGTTTCTCAGATCGCTTCCTTCTATATTTTATTCTGAGATATTCCATTTTTCACCATTGGCATCAAAGAGCTCCCAAATGTCAATTTGAAGAATGGACCAAAACAGTGTTTCCAAAGTGCTAAAGGAAAAGACAGTTTTAAATCTTTGAGATGAATACACACATCACAAAGCAGTTTCTCAGAAATCTTTCTAGGCTTTATCTGAAGACATTCTGTTTTTCTTCATAGACCACAAGGCTCTCACAAATATCCCTTCACAGATTCTACAAAAACCGTGTTTCCAAACTACACCAAGTCGTTTCACAGATTGCTTCTTTCTAGCTTTTATCTAAAGATATTTGTTTTTTTCCCATAAGCCTCAATGGGATCCAAAACATCTTTTCACAGATTCCACAAAAAGAGTGTTTCAAACCTGCTAAATCAAAAGAAAGGTTTTTCTCTATGAGATGAATCCACAAATCACAAAGCAATTTTACAGGTCGCTTCTTTCTAGTTTTTATCTGGGGATATTTGGTTTTTCTCCATAGGCCACAATCACTCCAAAATGTCTTTTCACAGATTCTAGAAATAGAGTGTTTGCAATATGCTGAATCAAAAGAAAGGTGTTACTCTGTGAGATGAATCCACACATCACAAAGCAGTTTCACAGGCACCTTCTTTCTAGTATTTATCTGAAGATATTCAGGTTTTTTAAATAGGTCTCAATGGGCTCCGAAATGTCCCTTTGCTGATTCTACAAAAAGGCGGTTCCCAACCTACTGAATCAGAAGAAAGGTTTATGTCTGTGAGATGAATCGACTCATTTCAAACAGTTTCACAGATAACTTCTTTCTAGTTTTTATCTGGAGACACTAGAATTTTCTCCATAAGCCTCACTGGGCTCCCAAATGTCTTTTCACAGATTCTACAGAAAAGTAAGTCCAACCTGCTGAATCAATAAGAAGATTTAACTCTGTAAGTTGAATCCACACATACAAACCAGTTTAAGAGAGAGTTTCATTCTAGTTTTATCTGGGGATAGTCTGTTTTTCCCTTAGTCCTCAATGTGCTTCAAAATATCCCTTTGCAGGTTCTACAGAAAGAGCATTTTTAACCTTCTGAAGCAAAAGAAATCTTAACATGGTGAGTAGAATGCACACATCTCCAAGTAGTTTCACAAATTGCTTCTTTCTAGTTTGTACTGGGGGATATTCAGTTATTCCTCATATGACTCAAAGGGCTCAAAAATGTCCCTTTGCAGATTCTACCAAAAGAGTGTTTCCAACCTTCTCATCCAAAGAAATGTTTAAGTCTGTGAGATGAATCCACACATAACCAAGCAGTTTCACAGATAACTTCTTTCTAATTTTCATGTGGGGATATTCAGTTTCTTTCCATAAGCCTCAAAGGACTCCCAAATGTCCCTTCGCAGATCCTACAAAAAAAGTATTTCCAACCTGCTGAGTCAAAAAAAAAAAAGTTTAACTCTGTGAGATGAATCCACACATCAGCAAGCATTTTTATCCATTGTTTCTTTCTAGTTTTTATCTGAGAATATTTGTTTTTTTCCATAGGTATCAATGGACTCCAGAATGTCCATTCGCAGATTCTGCAAAAATAGTGTTTCCAACCTGCTGAATAAAACGAAAGTTTTATCTCTGTGAGATGAATCCACACATCACCAAGGAGTTTCACAGACAACTTCTTTCTAGATTTTATCTGGTGCTATGCAGCTTTTCCCATAGGATTTAATGGGTTCTCAAATGTCACTTCACTTATTCTACAAAAGAGTGTCCCCAACCTACTGAATCAAAGGAAATGCTTAACTCTATGAGATAAATTCAAATACCACCAAGCAGTTTCACAGATAGCTTTTTTTCCAAGTTTTTTTTTCTGGGGATAGTCAATTTCTTTCCATAGACCTCAAAGGGCTCCCAAATTTCTTTTTGCAGATTCTACAAAAAGAGTGCTTCCAACCTCCTGAATGAAAGAAAAATTTAACTCTCTGAGGTGAACCCGCACATCACCAAGCAATTTCATGGGTAGCTTCCTTCTAGTTTTTATCTGGGGATATTTGGTTTTCCCCATAGGCCTCAATGCACTCTGAAATGTTTCTTCGCAGATTCTACAAAAGAGTGTTTTGAATCTACTGAATTATAAGAAAGGTTTAACTCCATGAGATAAATACACACATCACCAAGCAGTTTCACACATAGCTTTCTTCTAGTTTTTATCTATGGATATTTGGTTTTACACCATAAGCGTCACTGGGCTCCCAAATGTAGCTTTGCAGATTCTGCAAAAACAGTGTTTCCAACCTGCTGAATCAAAGCAAAGGTTTAACTTCTTGAGATGAATCCACACATAACCAAGGAATTTCAAGGATAGCTTCTTTCCAGTTTTCCTCTGGGGATATTCAGTATTTCCCCATAGGTCTCAATGGGTTCCCAAACGTCTTTTTGCAGATTCTACAAAAAAGTGTCTGCAACCTGTTGAATGAAAAGAAAGATTTAATACTGTGTGCTGAATCCACATATCACAAAGAAGTTTGACAGATTGCTTCTTTCTAGTTTTTATCTTCGAATATTCTAATTTCCCCATAGGCCCAAAAGGGTTCCCAAATGACCCTTCACAGATTCTACAAAAAGAGTGTTTCCAACCTACGGAACCAAAAGAAAGTTTTAACTCTGTGGGATGAATCCAGACATCAGAAAGCACTTTTACAGATAGCTTCTTTCTAGTTTTTATCTGGGGTTATTCAGTTTTTCCCCATAGACCTTTATGGGCTCCCGAATGTCTTTCTGCATATTCTATAAAAAGAGCATTTAAAACCTGCAGCATCAAAAGAAATGTTTAACTCTGTGACATAAATCCACACGTCACAAATGAGTTTCACAGATAGCTTCTTTCTAGTATTTATCTAGGGATATTTGATTTTTCCCAATAGGCAACAATGGATCTCAAATGTCCCTTGCAGATTCTACAAAAAAAGTGTTTCCAATCTGGGGAATCAAAAGAAAGGTTTAACACTGTGAGATGAATCCACACATCACAAAGCAGTTTCCAGGATAGCTTTTTTCTAGATTTTATCTGGGATATTCTGTTTTTCCCATAGTCCTCAGTGGGCTCCAAAATATCTCTTCAAAGATTTTACAAAAAGACTGTTTCCGATCTGCTTAATCAAAAGAAAGGCTTATCTCTGGGAGCTAAATGCACACATCTCCATGCAGTTTTAATGACAGCTTCTTTCTAGTTTTTATCTGGGGATATTCGTTTTTTTCCCCATTGGTCACAATATGCTCCAAAATGTCCCTTTGCACATTCTACAAGAAGAGTGTTTCCAACCTGTTGAATCAAAGGCAAGGTGTAACTCTGTGAGATGAATCCATACATCACAAAGCTTTTTCTTACTTGCCTTCTTTCTATATTTTATGTGGGGATATTCTCTTCATCCCCATAGGCCTCAATCAACTCCCCAAAGTCCCTATGCAGATTCTGTAAAAACAGTGGTTCTAACCTGCTGAATCAAAAAATGTTTACCTCTGTGAGATGAATCCACATATCACGGAGCAGTTTCACAGATAGCTTCTTTCTAGTTTTATCTTTGGTATTCTTTTTTTGCCCATCCACCACAATGGGCTCCAAAATGTCCCTTCACGTATTCTAGAAAATGACTGTTTCCCACCTGTTGAATAAAAAGAAAGGTTTAACTCCATGAGATGAATCCATGTATCACCAAGCAGTTTCACAGAGAGCTTCCTGCTAGTTTTTATCTGGGGATATTCTGTGTCTCCCCATAGGAATCAATTGGCTGCCACATGTCCTTTTGCCAATTCTACAAAAAGAGTGTTTCCAACTCACTGAATCAAAAGAAAGTGTTAACTTTCTGAGATGAATCCACATATAATAAATCAGTTTCATACAATGCTACTTTCTAGTTTTCGTCTGGGGAAATTCAGTTTTTCCCCATAGGCCAAAATGGCCTCCCAATTGACCCTTCTGAGATTCTACAAAAATAGTGTTTCCAACGTGCTGAATAAAAAAATGTTTTAACACTCTATAAGATAAATCTACACATCAACAAGCCGTTTCACACATAGCTTCTTTTCAGTTTTTATCTGGGTATATTCTGTTAGGTTTCAATGTGCTCTTAAATGTCGGTGCATAGATTCTCCAAAAATGATTTTAACATGCAAAATCAAAACATAGTTTTAACTCTTTGAGGTGAATGCATACATCACAAAACTGTTTCACAGATAGTTCTTTCTAGTATTTTTCTGGGGATATTTGTTTTTTCCCCTAGGCCTCATTGGGTTCCCACATGTTTCTTCCCAGATTCTACAAAAAGAGTGTTTCCAACCGGCTGAATCAAAATAAAGTTTTATCTCTGTGACATGAATCCTCAGAACACAAAGCAGTTTCACAGATAGCTTCTTTCTAGATTTTATCTGAAGGTATTCTGTTTTCTACCATTGGCATCAATGTGCTTTCAAATGTCCCTTCACAGATTCTATGAAAAGAGTGTTTCCACCCTGCTGAATCAAAAGAAAGATTTTACTCTTTTTGATGAATTCACACATCACAAAGGAGTTTCACAGATAGTTTCTTTCTAGTTTTATGTGGGGATATTCAGTATTTCCCAATTGGTGACAATGGGCTCCCAAATGTCTCTTTGCAGATTCTACACAAAGAATGTTTCCAACCTGTTGAATACAAAGAAATATTTAACCTTGTGAGATTAACCCACACATCACAAAACACTTTCACACATAGATTCTTTCTAGTTTTTATGTGAGGATATTCTGTTTTGCCCTATACACTTTAATGGGCTCCCAAATGTTCTTCGAAGATTCTAGAAAAAGAGTTTTTTCCAACCTGCAGAGTCAAAAGAAAGATTTAACATTGTGAGATGAATCTACACATCACAAGCAGTTTCAGAGATAGGTTCTTTCTAGTTTTTATCTGGGGATATTTTGTTTTTCAACATAGGCCACTATGGGCTGCAAATTTCCCTGCATAGATTCTATAAAAGGATATTTTCCAACTCGCTGAATCACAAAAAAGTTTTAAAAATCTGAGATGAATCCACAGGACACAAGGCAGTTTCACAGAGAGCCTTTTGCTTTTTGTATCTGGGAATATTCAGTTTTTCACCTTTGGCCTCAATGGGTTTCTGAATGCCCCTTTGTAGATTCTACAAAAAGAGTGTTTCCAAACTGCTGAATTAAAAGAAAAGTTAGACGATTTGAGATGAATCCACACATCACAAAGCCCTTTCACAGATAGATTCCTTATTGTTTATATCTGGGGATATTCTGTTATTTCACATAGGCCACAATGGGTTCCCAAATGTCCAATCGTAGATTTTACAAAAAGCATGTTTTTGATTTTCTGAATCAAAAGATAGGTTTAACTCCATGCAACGAATCCACGCATCACAAAGCAGTTTTGTAGATAGCTTCTATCTAGCTTTTATCTGGGGATATTCAGTTTTTCCCCCAGGCCACAATGGGCTCCCAAATGTCCCTATGCAGATTCTACAAGAAGCATGTTTCCAGCCTGCCGAATCAAAAGGAAGTTTTAACCCTTTGCTATGAATTCACACATCACAAAGTAGTCTCACAGATAGTTTCTCTCTAGTTTTGATATGGGATGTTCAGTATTTCCTCATTGGTGACAAAGGGTTCCCAAATTTCCCTTCACAGATTCTACAGAAAGAGTGTTTCCAACTTGTTGAATCAAAAGAAAGGTTAAACTCTGTGGGACAAATCCACTCATCATGAAGCAGTGTCACAGATATCTTCTTTCTAGTTTTTATTTGTGGAAATTAGCTTTTGCCCCATAGGCAAACAATGGGCTCTCAAATGTCCCTTTGCAGATTCTACGAAAAGAGTGTTTCCAACCTACTGAACCAAAAGTAATGTTTAACCCTGTGAGATGAATCCTCACATCAGAAAGCAGTTCAACAGATAGATTATTTCTAATTTTTATGTGGAGATATGAAGTTTTTTCCCATACACCTTAATGGTGTCCCAAATGTTTCTTTGCAGATTCTAGAACACTCTGCAGGGTATTCTCCAGGAGAACTTCCCCAACCTAGCAAGGCAAGTGAACGTTGTGATTTAGGAAATACAGAGAACGCCACAAAGACACTCCTCGAGAAGAGAAACTCCAAAACACATAAATGTCAGATTCACCAAAGTTGAAAGGCAGGAAAAATGTTAAAGGCAGCCAGAGAGAAAGGTCAGTTTACCCCAAAGGGATGCCCATCAGACTAACAGCAGATCTCTTGGCAGAAACTCTACAAGCCAGAAGAGAGTGGAGGCCAATATACAACATTCTTAAATAAAAGAATTTTCAATCCAGAATGTCATATCCAGCCAAACTATGTTTCATAAGTGAAGGAGATATAAAATCACATGCTGAGACATTTTGTCACCACCAGGCCTGCCCTACAAGAGCTTCTGAAGGAAGCACTAAACCTGGAAAGGAACAATCAGTACCAATCACTTCAAAAACCTGCCAAAATGTAAAGACCTTCGATGACTGGAAGACAGCACATCAACTGACGTGCAAAATAACCAGCTAACATCATAATGACAGGATCAAGTTCAAACATAACACTATTAAATTTAAATGTAAATGGGCTAAATGCTCCAATTAAAAGACACAGATTGGCAAGTTGGATAAAGAATCAAGACACATCAGTTTGCTGTATCCAGGAGACCCATCTCACTTGCAGAGACACACATAGGCCTAAAATAAACAGATGGAGGTAGAACTACCAAGAAAATGGAAAACTAAAAATGGCAAGTGTTGCAAACCTAGTTTCTGACAAAATAGACTTTAAACAAACAAAGATCAAAAGAGACAAAGAAGGCCATTGTATAAAGGTAAAGGGATCAATTCAACAAGAAGAACTAACTATCCTAAATATATATGCACCCAAGACAGGAGCACCTACATTCATAAAGCAAGTCCTTAGAGACTTACAAAGAGACTTAGACTCCTACACAATAATATTGGGAGACTTTAACACCCCACTGTCAATATTAGACAGATCAATGAGACAGAAAGTTAACAAGGATATTCAGGAATTGAACTGAACTCTGAACCAAGGGGACCTAATAGACATCTACAGAACTCTCCACCCCAAATCAACAGAGTATACATTCTTCTCAGCACCACATCTCATTTATTTCAAAATTGACTACATAGTTGGAATTAAAGCAGTCCTCAGCAAATGTAAAAGAACAGAAATTATTAAAAACTGTCTTTCAGACCACAGTGCAATCAAACTAGAATTCACAACGAAGAAAGTCAATCAAAACAGCTCAACTACGTGGAAACTGAACAACCTGCTCCTGAATGACTACTGGGTACATAACGAAATGAAGGCAGAAATAAAGATGTTCTTTGAAACCAATGAGAACAAAGATACAACATACCAGAATCTCTGGTTCACATTTAAAGCAGTGTGTAGAGGGAAAATTACAGCACTTAATGCTCACAAGAGAAAGCAGGAAAGATCTAAAATTGACACCCTAACATCACAATTAAAAGAACTAATGAAGCAAGAGCAAACACATTCAAAAGCTAGCAGAAGGCAAGAAATAATTAACATCAGAGCAGAACTGAAGGAGATAGAGACACAAAAATCCCTTCAAAAATCAATGAATCCAAGAGCTGTTTTTTTG
Organism: Rhinopithecus roxellana; assembly: GCF_007565055.1. Classification (NCBI taxonomy): domain Eukaryota; kingdom Metazoa; phylum Chordata; class Mammalia; order Primates; family Cercopithecidae; genus Rhinopithecus; species Rhinopithecus roxellana. Next base: position 17,143,624 of record NC_044555.1, read on the forward strand.
AAAAGATCACCAAAAGTGATAGACTGCTAGCAAGACTAATAAAGAAGAAAAGAGAGAAGAATCAAATAGATGCAATAATAAGTGATAAAGGGGATATCACCACCGACCCCACAGAAATACAAACTACCATCAGAGGGTACTATAAAAACCTCTAAGCAAATAAGGTAGAAAAGCTAGAAGGAATAGATAATTTCCTGGACACTTACACTCTCCCAAGACTAACCCAGGAAGATGTTGAATCCCTGAATAGACCAATAACAGGCTCTGAAAGTGAGGCAATAATGAATAGCTTACCAACCAAAAAAAGTCCAAGACCAGATGAATTCACAGGCGAATTCCATCAGAGGTGTAAGGAGGAGCTGGTACCATTCCTTCGGAAATTATTTCAATCAATAGAAAAAGAGGGAATCCTCCCTAACACATTTTATGAGGCCAACATTATCCTGATACCAAAGCCTTGCAGAGACACAACAAAAAAGAGAATTTTAGACCAATATCCCTGATGAACATGGATGCAAAAATCCTCAATAAAGTACTCGGAAACTGAACCCAACAACACATCAAAAAGCTTATCCACTGTGATCAAGTGGGCTTCATCCCTGGGATGCAAGGCTGGTTCAACATTCACAAATCAATAAACGTAATCCAGCATATAAACAGAACCAAAGACAAAAACCACATGATTAACTCAATAGAGGCACAAACGGCCTTTGACAAAATTCAACAGCCCTTTATGATAAAAACTGTCAATTAATTTGGTATTGATGGAACATATCTCAAAATAATAAGAGCTATTTATGACAAACCTACAGCCAATATCATACTGAATAGGAAAAACTAGAAACATTCCCCTTGAAAACTGCCATGAGACAGGGATGCCCTCTCTCACCACTCCTATTCAACGTAGTGTTGGAAGTTCTGGGCAGGGCAATCAGGCAAGAGAAAGAAATAAATGGCATTCAATTAGGAAAACAAGACATCAAATTGTCCCTGTTTGCAGATGACATGATCGTCTATTTAGGAAACCCCATCATCTCAGCCCAAAATCTCTTTAAGCTGCTAAGCAACTTTACCAAAATCTCAGGATACAAAATCAATGTGCAAACATCACAAGCATTCTTATACACCAGTAACAGAGAAACAGAGAGCCAAATCATGAATAAACTCCCATTTAGAATTGCTTCAAAGAGAATAAAATACCTGGGAATTCAACTTACAAATGATGTGAAGGACCTCTTCAAGGAGAACTGCAAACCAGTGTTCAAGGAAATAAAAGAGGACACAAACAAATGGAAGAACATTCCATGCTCATGGATAGGAAGAATCAATATCGTGAAAATGGCCATACCGCCCAAGGTAATTTCTAGTTTCAATGCCATCCCCATTAAGCTACCAAGGACTTTCTTCACAGAATTGGAAAAAAGCTACTCTCAAGTTCATTTGGAACCAAAAAAGAGCCCGTATTGCCAATACAGTCCTAAGCCAAAAGAACAAAACTGGAGGCATCATGCTACCTGACTTCCAACTATACTACAAGGCTACGGTAACAAAAACAGCTTGGTACTGGTACCAAAACCGAAATATAGACCAATGGAACAGAACAGAGTCCTCAGAAATAATACCACACATCTACAGCCATCTGATCTTTGACGAACCTGAGAAAGACAAGAAATGGGGAAAGGATTCCCTATTTAATAAATGGTGCTGCATAAACTGGCTAGCCATAAGTAGAAAGCTGAAACTGGATCCCTTCCTTACACCTTATGCAAAAATTAATTCAAGATGGATTAGAGACTTCAATGTTATACCTAAACCCATAAAAATCCTTGAAGGAAACCTATGCAATACCATTCAGGACATAGGCATGGGCAAGGACTTCATGTCTAAAGCACCAAAAACAACGGCAACAAAAGCCAAAAAGAGTTTCTCCAAACTGTTAAATCAAAAGAAAGGATTAATTCTGTGAAATGATTCCGCACAAAACAAAGAAGTTTCACTGCTAGCTTCTTTCTAGTTTTTATCTGGGGAAATTCGGTTTTATCTGGGGAAAGTCTCAATGGGCTCACAAATGTCCCTTTGCAGATTCTACAAATAGAGTGTTTCCAAACTGCTGAATCAAAAGAAAGGATTAACATATTGAGACGAATCCATACATAAGAAGGCAGTTTCAAAGATAGTTTCTTCCTAGTTTTTATCTGTGGAAATTCGGTTTTATCCCATAAGCCTCAAAGGGCTACAAAATGTCTTTTCGCTGATTCTACAAAAAGAGTGTTTCCAACATGCTGTATCAAAAGAAAGGGTTAACTCTGTGTGGTTAATTTACAGAACACAAAGCAGTTTCACAAATACCTTCTTTCTAGCTTTTATCTGTTTTATCTGGGGATATTCAGTTTTTCCCCATGGGCCAAAATGGACTCTCAATTGTCCCATTGCAGATTGTAGGAAAATAGTGTTTCAACCAGCTGAATTCTCTGTGAGATGATTCCTCCCATCAAAAAGCAGTTTCATAGATCACTTCTTTCTAGTTTTTATGTGGGGATATTAGGTTTTATTCCACAGGCCAAAATGAATTCCCAAATGTCTTTTTGCAGACTCTGCATAAAGAGTATTTCCAATCTGCTGAATATAAAAAAATTTTAACTCTATGAGATGAATGCACACATCACCAAGCAGTTTCACAGAGAGCTTCTTTCTGGTTTTTATTTGGGGATATTCTGTTTTTCCCATTGGCCTCAATGTGCTCCCAAATATTCCTCGGCAGATTCTGCAAGAAGAGAATTTTTTTTTTTTTTGAGACGGAGTCTCTCTCTGTCGCCCAGGCTGGAATGTAGTGGTCAGATCCTGGGTTTATGCCATTCTCCTGCCTCAGCCTCCCAAGTAGCTGGGACTACAAGTGCCCACCACCTCGCTCGGCTAGTGTTTTGTATTTTTTTTTTTCAGTAGAGACAGAGTTTCACCATGTTAGCCAGGATGGTATCGATCTCCTGACCTCGTGATCTGCCCTTCTCGGCCTCCCAAAGTGCTGGGATTACAGGCTTGAGCCACCGCACTGTGCCCGGCCAAGAAGAGAATTTTTAACCTGCTGAATGAAAAGAAATGTTTACCTTTGTGAGATAAATCCACATATCACAAGCAGTTTGACAGATAGCTTGTTTATAGAATCTATCTGGAAATATTCAGTTTTTCCCTATAGGCTTCAATGGTTTCCCAAATGTCCCTTCACAGATTCTACAAAAAGAGTGCTTCTACCTTGCTGAATCAAAAGAAAGTTTTAACTCTGTGTGATGAATCTACACATCACAAAGCAGTCCCACATATACATTCTTACTATTTTTTGTCTGTGAATATTATGTTTTTCACCATGGGCTGGAAAAGGTACTCAAATGTCCCTTTGCAGTTTCTACAAAAAAGAGTTTTCAACCTGCTGAATCCAAAGAGAGGTTTAATTCTGTCAGATGAATCCACACATCACAAGACCATTTCACAGACACCTTCTGTCTAGTTTTTATGTAAGGATATTCCGTTTTCCCCTTGGACCTGCAAAAGGAGTATCTTAACCAGATGAATCAAAAGAATGGTTTACCTACGTGAGATGAATCCACACATCAGAAAGCAGTTTCACAGGCAGGATCCTCCTAGCTTTCATCTGGGGATATTCTGTTTTCCCCCATATGCCTCAGTGCAATCCCAAATGTTTCTTTGCAAATGCTACAAAAGGAGAGTTTCCAATCTGTTGAATCAGAAGAAAGGATTAACAGTGTCACGTGAATCCAAAACATAATGAAGGAGTTTCTCTGATAGCTTCTTTCTAGTTTTTATCTGGGTTTATTCACTTTTCCCCATAGGCCTCAAAGGGCTCTCAAATATCCCTTTGCAAATTCTACGAAAAGAGTGTTTTTAACCAGTTGAATCAAAAGAAAATTTAACACAGTGAGGTGAATTCACACATTACCAGGAATTTTCTCAGAAAGCTTCTTTCTAGTTTTTATGTGATGATATATTTTTTTTCGCCACAGGCCTCAAGGTACTCCCAAATATCCCTTCTCAGATACTGCAAAAACTGTGTTTCCAAACTGCTGAATGAAAAGAAAGGTTTACTTTGTGAGATGAATGTACACGTCACAAAGCAGTTTCTCAGATAGCTTCCTTCTAGGTTTTGTAATGGGATATTTGGTTTTTCACCATCTGCCTCAATGAACTCCCAAATGTCCTTCACAGAATGGACAAAAACATTGTTTCCAAACTGCTGAATCAAAAGACAGATTTACTCTGTGAGATGAATGCACATATCACAAAGCAGTTTCTCAGAATGTTTCTTTCTACTTTTTATCTGAAGATATTTCCTTTTTCACCATAGACCTAAATGCGCTCTCAAATGTCCCTTTGCAGATTCTAGAAAAATACTGTTTCCAAACTGCTGAAGGAAAAGAAAGGTTTAACTCTATGAGATGAATGTACACATCACATAGCAGTTTCTCAGATAGCTTCCTTCTAGTTTTCATCTTCGTATATTCTCTTTTTGACCATTGGCCTCAATGAGCTCCCAAATGTCCTTTAGCAGAATGAACAAAAACATTGCTTTCAAACTGCTAAATCCAAAGAAAGGTTTGTTTCTGTGAGATCAATGCACGCATCACAAAGCAGTTTCTCAAAAAGCTTCTTTGAGGTTTTTATCTGAAGTTATTTTGTTTTTCACCTTAGGCCTCCATGCACTCCCAAATATCCTTCCACAGTTTCCACAAAAACAGGGTTTTCAAACTGCTGAATGAAAAGAAAGGTTTAACTCTGTGAGATGAATTCACACATCACAAATCAGCTACTCAGATAGCTTCCTTCAACTTTTTATCCTGGGATATTACATTTTTTGCCCTTGGCATCAATGAGCCCTCAAATATCCATTTGTAGAATAGACAAAAACAGTTTTTCCAAACTGCTGAATCCAAAGAAAAGTTTAGCTCTGGGAGTTGAACACACACATCACAAAGTGGTTTCTCAGATAGCTTACTTATACTTTCTAACCTGGGATGCTCAATCTTGCACCATTGGCCTCAATGAGCTCCCAAATATCCATTCACAGAATGGACAAAAACAGTGTTTCCAAACTGATGAATCAAAAGAAAGATATAATTCTGTGAGATGAATACACACATAACAAAGCAGTTTCTCAGAAAGTTTCTTTCTACCTTTAATCTGAAGACGTTGTCTTTTTCCCCATAGGCTTCAACACTCTGAAATATCCCTTAGCAGATTCTAAAAAAACACTGTTTCCAAGTAGCTGAATGAAAAGAAATGTTTACCCTTGCGAGATGAATGCACACATCTCGCAGTTTCTCAGTTGGCTTCCTTCTAGTTTTCATCACGAGATATTCACTTTGTCGCCATTTGCCTCAATGAGGTCTTTAATACTCATCTGTAGAATGGACAAAAACAGTGTTTCCAAAGTGCTGAATCAACAGAAACATTGAACTCTGTGAGATGAATACCAACATTCCAAAGCAGTTTCTCAGAAGGCTTCTTAGTTTTTATCAGAAGATATTGTAATTTTCGCAATAGGCCTCAATGTTCTCCCAAATGTCCTTTTGCAGATGTACAAAAACAGTCTTTCCAAACTGCTGAATGAAAATAAAGGTTTAACCCTGTGAGATGAATGCACTCATTACATAGCAGTTTCTCAGATGGTTTCCTTCTAGTTTTTATCCTGTGATAATTGCTTTTTCACCATTGGCTTAAAGGAGCTCCAAAATGTCCTTTTGCAGAATGGACAAGAACAGTTTTTCCAAACTGCTGAAACAACAGAAAGGTTTAGTCCTGTGAGGAGAATGCACACATCACAAAGAAGTTTCTCAGAAAGATTTTTTCTAGTTTTTATCTGAAGATATTTTCTTTTTCTCCATAGGCCTCAATGCACTACTAAACATCCCTTCACATCTTCTTCAAAAACAGTGTTTCCAAACTGATGAATTAACAGTAAGGTTTAACTCTGTGAGATGTATGCACACATCACAGAGTGTTTTCTCAGATAGCTTCCTTCTAGATTTTATCCTGGGGTATTTGATTTTTCACCATTGTCCTCAATGAGCTCCAAAATGTCCATTCGTAGAATGGAGAAAAAACAGTGTTTCTAAACCGCTGCATGTAAAGAAAGGTTTAAATCTGTGAGATTAATGCACACATCACATCGTAGTTTTTCAGAAAACTTCTTTCTAGTTTTTACCTGGAGATATTTTCCTTTCACCACAGCCCTCAAAGCACTTCCAAATATCCCTTTGCAGATTCTTCAAAAACAGTGTTTTCAAACTGCTGAATGAAAAAGAAAGGTTTAACTCTGTGACCTGAATGCACACATCACAAAGCAGTTTGGCAGATAGCTTCCTTCTAGTTTTTATCGTGAAATATTAGATTTTTCACCATTGGTCTCAATGAGCTCCCAAGTATCCTTTTGCAAAATGGACTAAAAGAGCGTTACCAAACAGTTGAATCAAAGAAAGGTGTAACTCTGTGAGATGAATGCCCACATCACAAACCATTTTTTCAGAAAGCTTCTTTCTGTTTTTTATGTGAAGATACTTTCTTTTTCACCATAGGCCTAAATGAGTTCCCAAATATCCCTTCACAGATTCTACAAAAACTGTTTCACAACTGCTGAATAAAAAGAAAGGGTTAACTCTGTGTGGTGAATGCATACATCACAAAGCGGTTTCTCAGATATCTTCCTTCTAGTTTTTATGCTTGTATATTTGATTTTTTGCCTTTGTCCTCAATGAGTTCCAAAATGTCCATCTGCAGAATGGACAAAAACAGTGTTTTCAAACAGCTGAATCAAAAGAAAGCTCTAACTCTGTAAGACGAATGCACACATCACAAAGCAGTTTCTCAGAGTGCTTCTTTCTAGTTTTTATCTGAAGATACTTTATTTTTCACCGTAGACCTTAATGAGTTCCCAAATATCCCTTCACAGATTCTACAAAAATAGTGTTTTTAAACTGCTGAATGAAAAGAAATGTTTACCTTTTCAAAATGAATGCATACATTACAACTCGGTTTCTCAGATAGCTTCCTCTAGTTTTTATCCTGGGGAATTTCCTCTTTTGCCATTGGCCTCAATGACCTCCCAAATGTCCAATCCTAGAATGAACAAAAACAGTGTTCCCAAAGATTGAATCGAAGGAAAGGTTAAACTATTTTAGATGAATGCACACATCACAAATAAGTTTCTCAGAAAGCTTTCTGTTTCTCAAAAAGTTTCTCTAGTTTTTATCACAAGATATTTTCTTTTTTACCGTAGGTCTCAATATGCTAACAAACATCCCTTTGCAGACTCTACAAAAACAGTGTTTCCACACTGCTGTATGAAAGAAACATTTACGTCTGTGAGATAAATGCCCATTTCACAAAGAAGTTTTTCAGATCACTTCCTTCTAATTTTTATCCTGGAATATTCACTATTTCGCTATGGGCCTCAATGGGCTCCCAAATGTCCATTCGCAGAATGGACAAAGACAGTGTTTCCAAACTGCTGAATCAACAGAAAGGTTTAACTCTGTGAAATTGAATGCACCCATCACAAAGCATTTTCTCAAAATCTTCTTTCTTGTTTTTATCTGCAGATATTTTCTTTTTCACCATAGGCCTCAATGTGCTCCCAAATATCCCTTCCCAGGTAGTACAAGAACAGTATTTCTAAACTGATGAATGAAAAAGAAAAATTTAACTCTGTAAGTGGAATGCACACATCACAAAGTGGTTTCTCAGATTGCTTCCTTCTAGTTTTTATCATGGGATGTTCGATTTTTCACATTGGCCTCTATTAGTCCCCAAGTGTCCACTTGCAGAGTGGATAAAAAACAGTGTTTCAAAACTGCTGCATTAAAAGAAAGCTTTATCTCTGTGAGATGGATGCACATATCACAAAGTAGTTACCCAGAAAGCTTCTTTCTAGTTTTTATATTAAGATATTTTCTTTTTCACCACTGGCCTTAATGCACTCTCAATTATCCCTTTGCAGATTCTACAAAAACAGTGTTTCCAAACTTCTGAATCAAATGAAATATTTAACTCTGTGACATGATAGAAACATCACAAAGCAGTTTCTCAGAAAGATTCTTTCCAGTTTTTACCTCAGGATATTTTCTTTTTCACCGTAGGCCTCAATACACTCCCAAATATGCCTTCATAGTTTCTACAAAAACAGTGTTTCCAAACTGGTGAATGAAAGTAAAAGTTTAACTCTGCAAGATCAATGGAAACATCACAAAGCATTTCCTCAAATAGCTCCTTCTACTTTTTATCCTTGATATTCAGTTTTTAGTCATTGGCCTCAATGAGTGTCCAAATGACCATTCCCAGAATGGACAAAAACCATGTTTACAAATGGCTGAATAAAAAGAAACGTTTAAGTCTGAGAGATGAATGCACATATTACAAAGCAGTTTCTCAGAAATCTTCTTTCTAGTTTTCATCTAAAGACATTTTCTTTTTCATCATAGACCTCAATGCACTCCCAAATATCCCTTCACAGAAAGGACAAAAACATTGTTTCCAAACTGCTGAATGAAAGGAAAGATTTAACTTTGAGAGATGAATGCACGCATTACAATGAATTTGCTCAGATAGCTTCCTTCTAGATTTTATCCTGTGATATTCGATTTTTTGCCATTGGCCTGAATGAGCTACCAAATGTCCATTCACAGAATGGACAAAAAGAGTGTTTCCAAACTGCTGAATCAAAAGAAAGGTTTAACTCTGTAATATGAATGCACATATCACAAAGCAGTTTTCAGAAAGCTTCTTTCTAGTTTTTGTCTGAAGATATTTTCTTTTTCATCAAAGACCTCAACACATTCCCAAATATCCCTTGGCAGATGCTACAAAAATAATGTTTAAAAACTGCTGCATGAAAAGAAAGGTTTAACTCTGTGAGATGAATGTACACATCACAAAGCAGTTCCTCAGATACCTTCCTTTTAGATTGTATACAGGGTTACTTGAATTTTTGCCATTGACCTCAATGAGCTCCCAAATGTCCTTTTGCAGAACGGACAAAAACAGTGTTTCAAAACAGCTGAATCAAAACAATGGCTTACCTCTGTGAGATGAATGCGTACATCACAAGACAGTTTCTCAGAAAGCTTCTTTCCAGTTTCTGTCTGAAGATATTTTCTTTCTCACCAAAGACCTCAATGCATTCCCAAATATCCCTTCACAGATGCTACAAAAATAATGTTTACAAACTGCTGAATGAAAAGAAAGGCTTAACTCTGTGAGATGAATGCACACACCACATAGTGGTTCCTCAGATAGCTTCCTTCTTGTTTTTATCCTGGGATATCCAATTTTTCTCCATTGCCCTCAAGGAGCCCCCAAATGTCCACTCCCAGAGTGGACAAAAACACTACTTCCAAATTGCTGAATCAAAAGAACGTTTAACTTTGTGAGATGAATGCACACATCACAAAGCAGTTTTTCAGAAAGCTTCTTTCTAGTTTTTATCGGAAGATGCTTTCTTTTTCACCAGAGGCCTCTATGCGCTCCCAAATATCCCTTCCAAGATTGTGCAAAAACAGTGTTTCCAAGCTGCTGAATGAAAATAAAGGTTTAACTCTGCGAGATGAATGCACACATCACAAAGCGCTTTCTCAGATAACTTCCTTCTAGTTTTTATCCTAGGATATTTGCTTTTTTGCCTTTGAACTCAAGGAGGTCACAAATGTCCATTCGCAGAATGGACAAAAACAGAGTTCCCTACCTTCTGAATGAAAAGCAAGTTTTACCTCTCTGAGATGAATGCAGACGTCACAAAGCAGTTTATCAGATAGCTTCCTTCTAGTTTTTATCCTGGTATATTTGCTTTTTCACCTTTGGCCTCAATGAGCTCCTAAATGTGATTTCACAGAATGGACAAAACAATGTTTCCAAACTGCTGATTCAAAAGGAAAGTTTAACTCTGTGAGATGAATGTGCACATCACAAAGTTTTTCAGAAAGCTTCTTTCTAGTTTGTATCTGAAGATATTTTCTTTTCTTCATAGGCCTCAATTTGCTCTAAAATATCCTTTTGCAAATTTTACAAAAACAGTGTTTCCATAGTGCTGAATGAAAAGATAGTTTTAACTCTGTGAGAGTTAAAATGGTCACATCACAAAGTGGCTTCTCAGATAGCTTCCTTCTAGTTTTTATCCTGAGATATTCAATTTTTGGTCGTTGGCCCCAAAGAGCTCCTAAATGTCCATTTGTAGAATGGACAAAAAAAGTGTTTCCAAACTACTGTTTCAAAAGAAAGGTTTATCTCTCTGAGGTGAAGGCACTCATCACAAAGCAGTTTCTCAGATAATGTCTTTCTAGGTTTTATCTGAACATATTTTCTTTTTCGCCATAGGCCTCAATGCACTCCCTGGTATCCCTTCGCAGATTCTACAAAAACAGTATTTCCAAACTGCTGAATTAACAGAAAGGTTTATCTCTGTGAGATGAATGCAGACATCACAAAGTGGTTTCTCAGATAGCTTCCTTCTAGTTTTTATCCTCATATATTCACTTTTTCTCCTTTGGCCTTAATGAGCTCCCAAATGTCCTTTGGCAGAATAGACAGAAACAGTGTTTCCAAAGTGCTGATTCAAAAGAAAGGTTTAACTCTGTGAGTTGAATGCACACATCACAAAGCAGTTTCTCAGAAAGCTTCTTTCTAGTGTTTATCTGAAGTTTTTTTCTTTTTCACCATAGGCCTCAATGCACTCCCAAATATCCCTTCTCAAATCCTATAAAAAAGGTGTTTCCGAACTGTTGAATGAAATGAAAGCTTTAACTCTGTGACATGAATACATACATCACAAAGCGATTTAGCAGATAGTCTCCTTACAGTTTTTAGCATGAGATATTTGATTTTTCACTGTTGACATCAATGGGCTCCAAAATATCCATTCACAAAATGGACAAAAACGGTGTTTACAAACTGCTGAATAAATGACAGTTTTAACTCTGTGAGATGAACGCCCACATCACAAAGCAGTTTCTCAGATAGCTTCCTTTTAATTTTTATCCTGGTATATTCACTTTTTTTACATTTGGCCTCTATGAAATCCCAAAAATCTTTTCATAGAATGAACAAAAACAGTGTTTCCAAGCTGCTGAATCAAAAGAGAGGTTTAATTCTGTGAGATTAATACACACATCACAAAGAAGTTTCTCAGAAAGTTTCCTTCTAGTTTTCATCTGATGATATTTTCTTTTTCAACATAGGCCTTAAAGCATTCCCAAATCTCTCTTCACAGATTTTACAAAATCTGTGTTTTCAACCTGCTGAGTGAAAAGGAAATTTTAACTTTTCTACATGAATGCACACATCACAAAGCAATTTTTCAGCTAGCTTCCCTTTACTTTTTACCCTGGGATATTCAATTTTTCGCCATAGGCTTCAATGAGCTCCCAAATGCCAATTTGCAAAATGGACAAAAACTGTCTCCAAACTGCTGAATTAAAAGAAAAGTTTACCTCTGTGAGGTGAATGTACTCATCACAAAGCAGTTTCTCAGAAAGCTTCTTTCTAGTTTTTATCTGAAGATACTTTCTTTTCTCACCATAGGCCTCAATGTGCTCCCAAATATTCCTTCGCTGATTCTAAAAACTCAGGGTTTCCAAACAGCCAAATGAAAAGGAAAGCTTAACTATGGGTAATGAATGCACACATCATAAAGTGGTTTCTCAGAAAGCTTCTTTCTGTTTTTTATCTGAACATATTTTCTTTTACACTATAGGCCTCAATGTGTTCCCAAATATTCGTTCGCAGTTTCTAAAAACACAGGGTTGCCAAACAGCTGAATGAGAAGGAAGGTTTAGCTCTGTGAGATGAATGCACACATCACAAAACAGTTTCTCAGATAGTTTCCTTCTACTTTGTATCCTGGGATACTGGATTTATCGCCATTGGCATTAATGAACTCCCAAAGGTGCATTGGCAGAATGGTCATAAACAGTGTTTCCAAACTGCTGAATCAAAAGAAAGATTTACTCTTTGAGATGAATGCCACATCACAAAGTGGTTTCTCAGAGAGCTTCTTTCTAGTTTCTGTCTGAGGATATTCAGTTTTATCCCGTAAGGCTCAATGGGCTCCAAAAAGTCACTTCACAGATTCTAAAACAAGTATGTTTCCAACCTGATGAATCTAAAGAAAGGTTTACCTCTGTGAGATGAATCCACACATCACCTATCAGTTTCACAGATAGCTTGCGGCTCGTTTTCATCTGGGGATATTCAGTTTTTCCCCATAGGCCTCCCTAAACTCCCAAAAGTCCCTTTGTAGCTTCTACAAAATGAGGGATTCCAATCTGTGGAATCAAAAGAAAAGTTTAACTGTGTCAGATGAATCCAAACATCTCAAAACTGTTGCACAGATTGCTTTATTCTAGTTTTTATCTGGGCATATTCCATGTTTCCCCATATGTATTAATGGGTCTCCAATTGTCCCTGCCCAATCTCTACAAAAAAAGTTGTTACAACCTGCTGAATCTAAAAAAAAATTTTAACTCTGTGAGATGAATCCACACATCACCAAGTAATTTCTCAGATGGCTTCTTTCTAGTTTTTATCTGAAGATATTTGGCTTTTCCCACAGGGTCAATGGGTTCTTAAATGTCCCTTCGCAGATTCTACAAAAAAAGTGGTTCCAACCTGCTGAATGGTAAGAAGTGTTTAACTCTGTGAGGTGAATCCACCAATGACCAAGCAGTTTCACAGATAGCTTCTTTCTAGTTTTTATCTGAAAATATTCAGTCTTCCCCATAGGACTCAATGGGTTTTCAAATGTTTCTTCATAGATAATGTAAAAGATGTGTTTTTTACCGGGTGAGTAAAAAGAAAACTTTGCCTCTGGGAGATGAAACCACACATCCCCAAGCAGTTTCACAGAAACTTCTTTCTAGTTTTTATCTGGGGATATTTGCTTTTGTCCCAAGGCCTTAATGGCCTCCAAATGACCCTCTGAAGTTTTGACAAAAAGAGTCTTTCCCACCTGCTGAATACAAAGAAAGGATTAACTCTGTGAATTGAATCCACACATCCCAAACTGGTTTCAGAGATAGCTTCTTTCTAGTTTTCATCTTGGGGTATTCTGCTTTTCCTTATAAACCTCAATGTGCTCCCAAATAACCTTTTGCAGATTCTACAAAAAAGTATTCCAACCTGCTGCATGAAAAGAAAGTTTTAATTCTGTGAGATGAATCCAAACATCACAAACCAGTTTCACAGATAACCCTTTCTTCTAGTTTTAATCTTGGGATATTCTGTTTTTTCCCATAGACTTTAATAAGATCCCAAATATACCTACACAAATTCTATAAAAAGAGTGTTTTTTTAACCTGGTGAATCAAAGGAAAAGTTTAACTTTGTTAGTTGAATCCCCACTTCTTAATACAGTTTCACAGACAGTTTCTTTCTACTTTTTACATCAAAATATTAGTTTTTTCCCCATAGGCCTCAATGCAATCCCAAATCTACCTTCACAGATTCTACAAAGAAAGTGCTTCCAACCTGCTGAATCAAAAGTAAGGTTTAACTCTGTGAGATGAATCTGCACGTCACCATGCAGTTTCACAGATAGCTTCTTTCTATTTTTTACTTAAGGATATTCGGTTTTCCCCTTAGGCCTCAATGGGTTCTTAAATGTCCCTTCACAGACTCTACAAAAAGAGGGTTCCCAACCTGCTGAATCAATAGAAAGTTTGTTTCCATAGGCCTCAATTGGCTCCCAAATGTCTCTTGGTAGATTCTACAAAAATAGTGTTTCCAACTGGCTGAATCAAAAGAAAGATTTACCTCTGTGAGATGAATTGACATATCACCAGCCAGTTTCACAGATAGTTTTAATTTGTATCTGGGGATATTCAGGATATTTTTTATAGGCCTCCATAAACTCCAAAATGTCCCTTCATAGATTCTACCAAAGCATTCTTTCCAACCTGTTGAATGAAACAAAAACTTTAACTCTGTGAGATGAATTCACATATATCAGAGCAGTTTCACAGATAGCTTCTTTCTAGGTTTTAAAAGGGGATATTAGGTTTTTCCTCATAGACTTTAATGGGCTCCCACATGTCCCTTTGCAGATTCTTCAAAAAGAGCGTTTCCAATCGGCTGAATCAAAAGAAAGGTTTAACTCTGTGAGACAAATCCACACATCACCATGCAGTTTAGCAGATAGGTTTTTGTAGTTTTTATCTGGGGACATTCTTTTTTTTTCCATAGGCCTTAATTCATTCCCAAATGTCCTTTTGCAGATTCTACAAAAACATTGTTTTTAAATTGCTGAATCATAAGAAAAGTTTAACTATGAGAGATCAATTCACACATCACCAAGCAGTTTCACAGGTAGTTTCTTTCTAGTTTTTATCTGACGATATTTGGATTTACCCCATAAGCCTCAATGGGCTACCAAATGTCCTTTGGCAGTTTGTACCAACAAAAAGTGTTTCCAGCCCTGCTGAATAAAAGAAAGGTTTATCTCTCTTAGATAAATTCCCTCATTATGAAGCAGTTTCGCAGATAGGTTCTTCCTAGTTTTTATCTGGGGACATGTAGTTTTTCTCCAAAGGCGTTAATGAACACCCAAATGCACCTTGTCAGATTCTTCAAAAAAGTGATTCCAATCTGCGGAATCAAGAAAATGTTCAACTCTGTGAGGTCAATCCACAAATCACAAGGCAGTTACACAGATAGCTTCTTTATAGTTTTTCTGTGAGGATATTCCTTTTTCCCCCATATGCCTCAATGGGCTCAAAAATGTACCCTTTTGGATTCTACAAAAAGAGTGTTTCCAACATGCTGAATCAAAAGAAAGGTTTATCTCTGCGAGATGAATCCACACATCACAAAGCAGTTTCACAGATAGCTTCTTTTTAGTTTTTACCTAGTGATATTGGGATTTTCTTCGTAAGCTTCAGTGGACTCTAAAATGTCCCATTGCAGATACTACAAAAAGAGTGTTGCCAACTTGCTGAATCAACAGAAAGGTCTAGCTATGTGAGGTGGATCCAAAGCAGTTTCACAGGTAGATTCTTTCTGGTTTTTATCTGGTGATACTCGTTTTTTCCCTGTAGGCTTCAATGGGCTCCTAAATATCCTTTCACTGACACTTCAAAAAGAGTGTTTACATCCTGCTGAATCAAAAGAAACGTTTGCCTCAGGTAGATGAATCCACACATCACCACACAACCCCACTAATAGCTTCTTTGTATTTCTTATCTGGGAATTTTTTAATTTTTCCCCATAGGCTTCAATGGACTCCCAAATCTCCTTTGGCAGATTCTAAAATAAAGAGTGTTTCAAACGTGTTGAATCAAAAGAAAGCTGCAACCCTGGGAGATGAATCCAGAAATCACAAAACAGTTCAACAGGTAGCTTTTTTCTAGTTTTTAAGGGTGATATTTGGCTTTATCCCTTAGGCCCAAGCGAGCTCCCAAATGTTTCTTTGTAGATTCTACAAAAAGAGTGATTCCAACCTGATGAGTCAAAAGAAAGGTTTAACTCTGTGAGATGAATCCACTCATCACCACGCAGATTCACACACAGATCTTTCTAGTTCTTATCTAGGAATATATGGTTTTTCCCCATAGGCTTCAATGGGCTCCTAAATATCCCTTCAAAGTTTCAGCAGAAAGAATGCTTCCAAACTGCTGAATCAAAAGACAGGATTAACTATGTGATTTGAATCCAGAAATCACCAAGTAATTTCAAATATAGCTTCTTTCAAATTTGTATCTGGAGATATTCTTTTCTCCCCTTAGGCCTCAATAAGTTTCAAAATGTCCATTCAAAAATTCTGCAAAAAGCGTGTGTCCCCAACCTGCTGAGTCAAAAGAAACTTTTAACTCTGTGAGTCGAATCAACACATCACCAAGCAGTTTGCCAGGTAGCTTCCTCCTAGTTTTTATCTGTGGATATTCTTTCTTCCTCATAGTCCTCAATGGGCTCCCAAATGTCCCTTCTCAGATTCTATGAAAACAGTGTTTTTAACCTGCAAAATCAAAAGAAAGCTTTTAATCTGTGAGTTGAATCAACACATCACCAAGCTATTTCACAGATAGCTTCTTCCCAGTTTGTATCTGGGGATATTCCCTTTTTCCATGTAGACTTCAATGGACTCCTGAATGTCCTGTCACAGATTCTATGAAAATAGTGTTTTCAACCTGCTGAATGAACAGAAAGTTTTAACTCTGTGAGAAGAATGAACACGTCACCAAGCAGTTTCACAGATAGCCTCTTTCTAATTTGTATCTGGGGATAGTCTGGTTTACCCTTAGTCCTCAATGGGCTTCAAAATATCCCTTTGCAGATTCTACAAAAAGAGTGTTTCCATCCTTCTGAAGCAAAAGAAAGCTTAAACTCAGTGAGTGGAATGCACACAGCCCCAAGTAGTTTCACATATAATTTCTTTCTAGTTTTTATTTGGAGATATTCTGTTGTTCCTAGGAGGACCCAAAGGGCTCAAAAATGTCCCTTTGCAGATTCTACCAAAAGAATGTTTCCAATCTTCAGATCAAAAGAAATGTTTAACTCTGTGAGATGAATCCACACGTAACCATAGAGTTTCACAGATAGCTTCTTACTAGTTTTTATGTGGGAATCTTCAGTTCCTTCCCATAGGCCTCAAAGGGCTCCCAAATGTCCCTTCACGGATTCTACAAAAAATAGTATTTCCAGCCTGCTGAGACAGAAGAAAGGTTTAGCTCTGTGAGATACATCCATACATCACTAAGCAGTTTCACAGATAGTTTCTTTCTAGTTGTTTTCTGTGGATATTCAATTTTTATTCATACACCCCAATGGGCTCCAAAATGTCCCTTCACAGGATCTACAAAAAGAGCGTTTCCATCCTGCTGAATTGAAAGAAAGGTTTACCTCAGTGAGATGAATCTACACATTATGAAGCAGTTGCACAGATAGCTTATTTCTAGTTTTTATCTGGGTATATTCAGTATTACCCCATAGGCCTCAATGGGCTCCAAATGTCCCTTTGCAGATTCTACAAAAAGTGTTTCCAACCTGCTGAATCAAAGGAAAGTTTAACTCTTTGAGATGAATCCACACAACATCAGGTATTTTCAACCATTTCTTCTTTCTAGTTTTTATCTGAGAATATTTGTTGTTTTTTTTTTTCCCATAGGCCTCAAAGAACTCTGAAATGTCCATTTGCAGATTCTACAGAAACAGTTTCCGACCTCATGAATAAAACAAAAGTTTTATCTCTGTGAGATAAATCCAAACATCACCTAGCAATTTCACAGATCACTTCTTTCTAGTTTTTACCTGGGGATATTCAGCTTTTCCCCATAGGACTCAATGGGCTCCCAAATGGCCCTTCACAGATTCTACAAAGAGTGTTTTCAACCTGCTGGATTAAAAGGAAGTGTTAATTCTGTGAGACCTCTCCACACACCACAAGCTATTTAACAGATAGTTTCTTTCTAGCTTTTATCTGGGGATATACAGTTTTTCCCCATAGGCCTCAATGGACTCACAAATGTCCCTTCGCAGATTCTACAAAAGACATTTTCCAACTTGCTGAATCAAAAAAAAAGGTGTAACTCTATGAGACTGCTCCACATATTATGAGGCAGTTTCACAGATAGCTTCCTTCTAGTTTTTATCTGGGGATGTTCATTTTTTCTCTATAACCCTTGATGAGCTCCCAAATGTCTTTTCACAGATTCTACATAAACATGTCTCCAGTCTGTGGAATCAAAAGAAAGGTTTGTAACTGTGAGATGAAACTACACATCAACAAAGTGTTTCCACAGATAGCTTTTTTATAGTATTAATTTTGGGATATTCAATTTTTTACCCATGGGGCTCAAAGGCCTCAGAAATGTCCCTTCACAGATTCTACAGAAAGAGTGTCCCCAACCTGTTGCATCAAAAGAAACATTTAACTCTGTGAGATAAATTAAAATATCACCAAGCAGTTTCACAGAGAGCTTTATTCCAGCTTTTGTCCATGGATAGTCCCTTTTTTCCATCAACCTCAAAGGGCTCCCAAGTTTCTTTCTGCAGATTCTGCAAAAGGAGTGTTTCCAACCTGCTGAATCAAAGAAAAATTTAACTCTGTGAGATGAAACCACACATCACCAAGCAGTTTCACATATAGCTTCTTTCTAGTTTTTATCTGGGGATATTTTGTTTTCCTCCATAGGCCTCAATGCTCTTTGAAATGTTTCTTCACAGATTCTAGAAAAAGAGTGTTTCAATCCTGCTGAATTTTAAGAAAGGTTTAACTCCATGAGATGAATCCACACATCAACAAGCAGTTTCACAGATAGCTTCTTTCTAGTTTTTATCTAGTGATATTGATTTTTCACCATAAGCGTCAATTGGCTCCCAAATGTAGCTTTGCAGATTCTGCAAAAACAGTGTTTCCAACCTGCTGAGATGAATCCACACATCAACAATCAGTTTCACAGATAACTTCTTTTCTAGTTTTTCTCTGGGGATATTCGGTATTTCCCCAAAGGCCTCAATGGGTTCCCAAATGTTTTTTCAGATTCTACAAAAAAGTGTCTCCAACCTGCTGAATCAAAAAAAAGGTTTAATACTGTGTGAGGGATCCACACATCACAAAGAAGTTTGGCAGATTGCTTATTTCTAGTTTTTATCTGGGAATATTCGGTTTTCCCCATAGGCCCCAAAGGGTTCCCAAATGACACTATGCACATTCTACAAGAAGAGTGTTTACAACCTGCTGAAACAAAATAAAATTTTAACTCTGTGGCATGAATGTAGACATCAGAAAGCAACTTTACAGATAGTTTCTTTTTAGTACTTATCTTGGGATATTCAGTTTTTCCCAATAGGCAACAACAGGCTTCAAATGTCCCTTTGCAGATCCTAAAAAAAGAGTATTTCCAACCTGATGAATCAAAAGAAAGGTTTAACACTGTGAGATGAATTGAATCCACACATCAAAAAGCAGTTTCCAAGATAACCGTTTTCTAGTTTTTATCTGGGGATATTCTGTTTTTCCCATAGACCTCAATGGATTCCGAAATGTCTCTTTGCAGATTCTACAAAAAGAGGATTGCCAACCTACTGAATCAAAAGTCACTTTTAACTCCATGAGATAAGTCCAGACGTCACAAATCAGATTCATAGATAGCTTGTTTCTACTTTTTTTCTGGGGATATTCTGTTTTTCCCCATAGACTTCAATGGGCTCCCAAATATTCCTTTGCAGATACTACAAACAGACGGCTTCCAACATGGTGAATCAAAAGAAAGGTTGAACTCTGTGAAATGAATCCACACATCACCAAACAGTTTAACAGATAGCTTTTTTTTAGTTTGTATCTGAATATGTTCTGTTTTTTTTTTTTTCTGTAGGACTCAATCGAATCCCACACATTCCTTTGCCAATTCTAAGAAAAAGAGTGTTTCCAAACTGCTGAATCAAAAGAAAAGTTTAACTCTGTGGGATACATCCACCCCTCACCAAGCAGTTTCACAGATTGGTTCTAGTTTTTATCTGGAGATATCCACTTTACACTATGGGCACCAATGGATTCCCAAATGTCCCTTAGCATGTCCTAGAAAAAGAGTGTTTCCATCCTACTGTATTGAATGAAAGGTTTACTTCTGTGAGATGAATCTGCACATCATGAAGCAGTTTCACAAATAGGTTATTTCTAGTTTTTATTTGGGGATATTTTGTTTTAACCCATATGTCTCAATGGGCTCCAGATGTCCCTTCACAGATTCTACAAAAAGTGTGTTTCCAACCTGCTGAATGAAGAGAAAGGTTTAACTCTGTGAGATGAATCCACACATCAGCAAGCATTTTCATCTATTGGTTCTTTCTCATTTTCATCTGAGGATATTTGTTTTTTCCCATAGGCCTCAGAGGACTCCTAAATGTCCCTTCACAGATTCTACAAAAACCGTGTTTCCAACCTCCTGAATAAAACAAAAGTTTTATCTCTGTGAGTTGAATCCACACATCACCAAGTAGTTTCACAGATATCTTCTTTCCAGTATTTATCTGGTGATATTCAGTTTTTCCTTGTTGGCCTCAATGGGCTCTGAAATGTCCCTTCACAGATTCTACAAAAAGAGTGTTGCTAACCTGCTGAATAAGAAAAAAAAGTTTTAACTCCATGAGATGAATCCACGTATCATAAAGTAGTTTCACAGATAGCTTCTTTCTATTTTTAATCTGGAGACCTTTTATTTTTTCCTATAGGCCCAAGTGGGCTCCCAAATGTCCCATCACAGATTCTATGAAAAAAGTATTTCCAACCTCCTGCATCTAAAGAAATATTGAATTCTGTCAGATGAATCCACACATCACAAAGCAGTTTCACAGATAGTTTCTTTCTAGTTTTTGTCTGGGGATATTTGGTTTTTCTATATAGGCCTCAATTTACTCCCAAATGTCTCTTCACAGATTCTACAAAAAGAGTGTTTTTAACCTACTGAAATAAAGAAATGTTTACCTCTGTGAGATGAATCCACACAGCACAAAGAAGGTTCACAGATAGCTTCTTTCTAGCTTTAGTCTGAGGATTTTTCATTTTCTTCCACAGGCCGGAAGGGCTCCCAAAAGTTCCTTCACAGATTCTACAAAAAGAGTATCTCCAACTTGCTGAATCAAAAAAAAAAAAATAGTTTAACTCTAAGAGAGAAATCCACACATCACCAAGCAGTTTCATAGACAGTTTCTTTCTAGTTTTTATCTTGGGATATTCAATTTTTCCCCACAGACCTCAATGTGATCCTGGACATTCCTTCATTGATTCTACAAATAGAATGTTTCCAAACAGCTTAATCAATTGAAATGCTTAACTCTGTGAGATGAATCCACATATCACGAAGCAGTCTCAAAGATACCTTCTTTCTGGTTTTTATCTGGGTATACTCTGTTTTATCTTATAAGCCAAAATGGGCTCCCAAATGTCACTTCATAGATTCCACAAAAGTAGTGTTTCCAAACTGCTGAGTCAAAGAAAGGTTTAACTCTGAATTGAATCCACACAACACAAAGCAGTTTCATAGATATCTTCTTTCTAGTTTTTATCTAGGGATTTCTTTTTCTCATAGACCTATATGGTCTCTCAAATGTCACTTCACCGATTCTATGAAAAGAATTTTTCATACCTTCTGAATCAAAACAAAGCTTTAACTCTGTTAGATGAATCCACGCATCACAAAGCAGTTTCACACATAGCTTCTTTCCAGTTTTTTTTCTGGGGATATTGGGGATATTGGCCACATAGGCCTCAATGGGGTCCCAAATGTCCTTTTGCAGATTCTACATAAAGAGTTTTTCCAACCTGCTGAATCAAAGGAAGGTTTAACTCATGAGATATATCAGCACGTCAGAGAGTGGTTTCACAGATGGCTTCTTTCTAGTTTTTGTCTGGAGATACTCAGTTTTTCTCCAATGGCCTCACAGAACTCCCAAATGTCCCTTTGCAGATTCTACAAAAAGAATGGTTCCAACATGCTGAAAAAATGAAAGCGTTATCTTGGCGAGATTAATCGACACATCACAAAGCAGTTTTACAGATAGCTTCTTTCTAGTTTTTATCTGGGATATTTGGTTTTTCCCCTAGGCTTTAATGGGCTCCAAAATGTCTCTTCGCAGATTCTATAAAAGAGTATTTCCAACGTGCCTCATCAAAAGATCAGATTCAACTCTGTACAATTAATGTAAACAACAAAAAGCAGTTTCATAGATACCTTTTTTCTAGTTTTTATCTGGCAATATTCCGTTTTTTCACATAGGCCTCAATAGGCTCTCTAATGTCCCTTCACAGACTCTACAAAAAAAGGCTTTCCAAACTGGTGAATCAAGAGATGTTTTCGTCTGTGTGATGAATCCACACATCACAAAGCAGTTTACATCTGCAAGATTAATCCAAACATTATCAAGCAGTTTCACAGATAGCTTCTTTCTAGTTTTCATCTGAGGATATTCGGTTTTCACCATAGGCCTCAATGGGATCCCAAATTTTCTTTCGTGAATTTTACAGAAAGAGTGTTTCCAAATTGCTGAATCATAAGAAAGGTTGAAGTCTGAAATGAATCCACACACCCCCAAGCAGTTTCACAGATAGCTTTTTTCTAGTTAGTATTTGGGGAGATTCTGTTTCTCCCCATAGGCCACATGGGCTCCCAAATGTCCCTTTGCCAATTCTCCAAAAAGAGTGTTTCCAAACTGAAAAATCAAAAGAAAGTTTTAACTCTGTGAGATGAATCCACACATGAGAAAACATTTTCACAGATAGCTTCTTTCTAGTTTTTTTCTGGGGATATTCGGTTTTTCCCAATAGGAATCTATGGGCTCTCAAATGTCCCTTCGCAGATTCTACAAAAAGGGTTTTTCAACTTGCTGAATCAAAAGAAAGATTAACTGTCAGATGAATCCACACATCATAAATCAGTTTCACAGATAGTTTCTTTCTAGTTTTTATCTGGGGATATTCTGTTTTTTTCCAAAGGCCTCAATGGGCTCCCAATTGCTGTTGACAGATTCAACAAAAAGAATGTTTCCAACATGCTGAATTTAAGAAAGGTTTAACTCTGTGATATATATCCACACATCACAAAGCAGTTTCACGGATAGCTTCTTTCTAGTTTTTATCTGGGGATATTTGCTTTTTCCTTATAAGCCTCAATAGGCTCTCAAATGTCCCTTCACAGATTCTACAAAAAGTGTTTCCAAACGGCTGAATCAAAAGACAGTTTTAACTCTCTGAGATGAATCCACACAACACAAAGCAGTTTCACAGATAGCTTCTTTCTGGTTTTTATCTGGGGATATTTGGTTTTTCCCCATAGGACTCAATGGGATCCCAAATATCCCTGCACAGATTCTATGAAAAGAGTGTTTCCAACTTGCTGAATCAATACCAAGGTTTAATTCTTTGTGATGAATACACATATTACAAAAGTTTCACAGATAGATTATTTTTATCTGGGGATATTTCAGTTTTTCCCATACACCCATATGGGATCCCAAATGTCCCTTTGCAGATTCCACAAAAAGGGTGTTTCCAACCAGCTGTATCAAACAATAGGCTTAACTCTGTTAGATGAATCCAACCATCACAAAGAAGTTTCAAAGATACCTTCTTTAAAGTTTTCATCTTAGGATATTTTGTTTCTCTTCATAGGCCTCAATGGGATTTCAAACATCCCTTTGCAGATTCTACAAAGAGATGGTCTCCAAGTTGTTGAAACAAAAGAAATGTTTAGTTCAGGGAGACGAATCCACACATTACCAAGCCACTTCAAAGATAGCGTCTTTCTAGTTTTTAATCTGGGGATATTTGGTTTCTCCCCTTAGTGCTAAATGGACTCCCAAATGTCCCTTTCCAGATTCTGCAAAAAGAGTGTTTCCATCCTCTTGAATCAAAAGAGAAGTTAATCCCTGTGAGATGAATCCACACGTCACAATGCAGTTTCACAGATAGCTTCTTTCTAGTTTTTATCTGGGGGTATACTGTTTTTTCCCTAGAGACCTCAATGGTTCCAAAATGTACCTTTACTGCTTCTAGAAAAAGAGTGCTTACAACCTGCTGAATCAGAAAAAAAAATTAATCTGTGAGATGAATCCATACATTAAAAAGCCATTTCACTAATAGCTTTTTTCCAGTACTTATCTGGACATATTTGGTTTCTCCACATAGGCCCAAATTTGCTCCCGAATATGTCTTTGCAGATGCTATGAAAACAGTATTTCCAACGTGCTGAATGAAAAGAAATGTTTAATTCTGTTAAATGAATCCACACATCACATAGCAGTTATAGGCCTCAATTTACTCCCAAATGGCTCTTCGCTGATTCTACAAAATGAATGTTTTGTTAAATGCTGAAAACAATGAAATCAATTTTCTTTGTCTCTGTGAAATGAATATAGACATCACAAAACAGTTTTGCAGAGAGCTTATTTCCAGTTTTTACCTGTGGATGTTCTATTTTTCCCCATAGGCTTCAGTGGGCTTCAAAATGTCCCTTTGCAGATACACCAAAAAGAGTGTATCCCATCTGCTAAATCAACAGAAGTGTTAAACTTTGTGCAATGAATCCACATATCACAAAGTAGTTTCACAAGTAGCTTCTTTCCAGTTTTATCTGCGGATGTTTGGCTTTTCCCCATAGGCCTCAATTGGTTCCCAAATGTCACTTCATAAATTCTAGAAAGAAAAGTGTTTCCAACATGCTGAATCAAAAGTCATGTCTAAATTTGTGAGATGAATGCATACATCATACATCCATTTCACAGATAACTTATTTCTACTTTTTAGCAGAAGTTATTAACTTTTTCACCATAGACCTCAATGAGCTCCCAACTGTACCTTCACTCATTCTACAAAAGAGTGTTTCCAACCTGCCGAATCAAAATAAGAGTTTAACTCTGTGAGATGAAACCACGCCTAACAAAGCAGTTTCTCACATAACTTCTTTCTAGTTTTGATCTAATGATATTCCATTTTTTCTATACGCCTGAGTGCACTCCAAATTGTCCTTTTGGGGTTTCTACAAAAAGAGTACTTCCTACATGCAAAATCAAAAGAAAGTTTTAAAGTCTGTGCATTGAGTCCACACACCATAAAGCAGTTTCACAGGTAGACTCTGTCAAGTTTTTATCTAGGGGTATTCGGTTTTTCCCCATAGGCCTCAATGGGATCCAAATGTTATTTCATAGATTCTAGAAAAATAAGTGTTTCCAACTTGCTGAATCAAAAGAAATGCTTAACTTTGTGAGATGAATCCATACATCACAAAGCAGTTTCACAGATACCTTCTTTTAGATTTTTTTTTTGGGGATATTTGCTTTTTTCCCCATAGGCCTCAAAGTCCTCCTATATGTCCCTTTGCAGACTCTCCACAAAGAGTGTTTCAAAAATGCTGAATATAAAGAAAGTTTAAATTCTGTGAGATGAACACACACATCAAAAAGCAATTTCACATATAGCTTCTTTCTAGTCTTTGTCTGGGGATATCTGTTTTTTTACCATAGGCCTCAATGGGCTCCTAAATGTCCCTTTGCAGATTCTCAAAAAAGAGTGTTTCCAACCTGCTGAATCAATAAAAGGATTTAACTCTGCCAGTGAAATCCACACATCACAAAGCTGTTTCGCAGGTAGCTTCTTTCTGTGTTTTACTTGGAGATATTTTGTTTTAGTTCATAGACTGGTGTGGTCTCCCAAGTGTCCCTTCATGGATTCTCCAACAAACGTGTTTCCGAACTGCTGAATCAAAAGAAAAGTTTAACTTTCTGAGACGAATCCACACAACACAAAGCAGTTTCACAGATAGCTTCTTTCTAGTTTTTTTTCTGAGGACATTTGGATTTTCCCCATAGGCCTCAATGGGCTCCCAAATGTTGCTTCACAGATGCTTCAAAAAGATTGTTCCAAGCTGCTGAATCAAAAGAATTGTTTTACTCTGTCAGATGAATCCACATATTACATCAGTTTCACATATAACTTCCTTAGATTTTGTATATTGGGAAATTCAGTTTTCCCCATAGGCCACAATGGGCTCCCAAATACTCCTTCACAGATTCTCTAAAAGGATCTTTTTCAACCTGTTGAATCAAAAGAAAGGTTTAACTCTATGAGATGAATCCACACATCATAAAAAAGTTTTACAAAGAACTTCATTCTAGTTTATGTCTGGGTATATTCTGTTTTTACCCAGAGGCCTCACTGGGCATGCAAATGGGCATTCCAAGAATCTCCAGAAGCAGTGTTTCCAACTTGCTGAATCAAATTAAAAATTTATCACTGTGAGATGAATCAACAAAGCATAAAGTATTTTCACAGGTAGCTTCTTTCTAGTTTTCGTCGGTGGATATTTGGCTTTTCCCCATAGACCTCAACTGGTTCTCAAATGTCCCTTCACAGATTCTAGAAAAAAAACTTTTTTTCAACATGCTTAATCAAGAGACAGGTTTATCTCTGTAGGATGAACCCACACATGACAAAACCGTTGCACAGATAGCTTCTTTCTTGTTTTCTCCAGGGACGTAATGTTTTCCCCATAGGTCTCAATGGGCTCCCAAATGTCCCTTTGCAGATTCTAGAAAAAGAGTGTTTCCAACGTTCTGCATCAAAAGAAAGGTTTAACTCTGCGAGGTGAATCCACACATAAAAGCAGATTCTCAGAGAGCTTCTGTCCAGTTTTTATCTGGTGGTACTCAGTTTTTCCAATAGGCCTCAAAGGGCTTTCAAATGTCCTTTCAGAGATTCTACAAGAAGAATGTTTCCAACCGGCTGAATCAGAATACAGTTTTAAGTCTGTGAAGGAATCCACTCATCATAAATCAGTTTAACAGATAGCCTCTTTCTCCTTTTTATCTGGGGATAGCCAGTTTTTCCCCATAGGCCACATTGGGTTCAAAAATGTCACTTTGTGGATTCCAGAAAAACAGTGTTTCCAACCTGTTGAATCAAAAGAAATGATTAATTTTGTGAGATACATCCACACATCACAAAGCAGTTTCACAGATAGCTTCTTTATAGTTTTTAACTGGAGATATTCCATTTTTCTCCATTGGCCTCAATTGTTTCCCAAATGTCCTTTTGCAGATTCTATAAAAATAGTGTTTCCAAAATGCTGAGTCAAAAGAAATATGTAACTTAGTGACATGAATATGCACATCTCATAGCAGTTTCAAAGACAGCATTTTTCTAGTTTTTATCTGAAGATTTTTTTTCCACAGTAGGCCTTTATGTGCTCCCAAATATCCCTTCACAGATTCTACAAAAACAGTGTTTCCAAAGTGCTGAATGAAAAGATATGTTTAACTTGGATAGATGAATGCACGTATCACCAGATGGTTTCTGAGATAGCTTCCTTCTAGTTTTTATCCTGGGATATATGAATTTCAAAGTTGGCCTCAAAGAGTTACGCAATGTCTATTCTCAGAATGGACAAAAACAGTGTGTCCAAACTGCTGCATCAAAATAAATGTTGAACTCTGTGAGATGAATGCACACATCAAAAAGCAGTTTCTCAGAAAGTTTCTTTCCAGTTTTTATCTGAAGACATTTTGTTTTCCACCAAAAGCCTCAATGCACTCCCAAATATCCCTTTGCAGATTCTACAAAAACAGTGTTTCCAAAATGCAGAATGAAAAGAAACCTTTAACAAGTCGTTTCCTCAGATAGCTCTCTTCTAGTTTTTTTCCTGGGCTATTAGATAATTTGCCATTGGCCTCAATGAGGCCCCAAATGTCCATACACAGAATGGACAAAAACAGTGTTTCCAAACTGCTGAATCAAAGGAAAATTATACCTCTGTGAAATAAATGAACATATCACAAGGCAGTTTCTCAGAATGTTTCTTTGTTGACTTTATCTGAAGACATTTTCTTTTCACCATAGGCCTCAAAGCACGCCCAAATATACCTTTGAAGATGCTACAAAAACAGTTTTCCAAACCACAGAATGAAAGGAAAGTTTTAACTCTGTGACATGAATGCACGCATCACAAAGTAGTTTCTCAGAGAGCTTTCCTCTAGTTTTTATCCAGGGATATTTGATTTTTCACCATTGGTCCTGATGAGCTCCTAAATGTCCATTCACAGAATGGACAAAAACCGTGTTTCCAAACTGCTGTATGGAAAGATAAGTTTATCTCTGTGAGATGAATGTACACATCACAAAGTATTTCCTCAGAAACCTTCTTTCTCGTTTTTACCTGAAGATATTGTCTTTTGGATCACAAACCTCAATGCACTCCTAAATATCCCTTCACAGATTCTACAAAAACAGTGTTTCCAAACTGCCAAATGAAAAGAAATGTTTAACCGTGTGAGATGAATGCACACGTTACAAAGTAGTTTCTCAGATAGCTTCCATCAACTTTTTATCCTGGGATATTCCATTTTTTGCCGTTGACCTCAATGAGCTACAAAATGACCATTTGTAGAAGAGAAAAAACAGTGTTTCCAAACTGCTGAATCAAAAGAAAGTTTTAACTCTGTGAGATGAAATCACTCATCACAAAGCAGTTTCTCTGTAAAATTCTTTCTAGTTTTTATCTGGAGATATTATCTTTTTCACCATAGCCAAAAATGCACTCAACATATACATTTGCAGATTATACAAAAACAGTGTTTCCAAACGACTGAATGAAAAGAAAAGTATAACTCTGGGACATGAATGCACACATAACAAAGTGGTTTTGCAGATAGCTTCCTTCTAGTTTTTATTCTGAGATACTAGATTTTTTGCCGTTGGCCTCAATGAGCTCCCAAACGTCCTTTTGCCAAATGGACTAAAAAAGTGTTTCCAAACAGCTGAATCAAAAGAAATGTTTAACTCTATGAGGTGAATACAATCATCCCAAAACAGTTTATCAGAAAGCTTCTTTCTAGTTTTCATCTGAAGATATATTCTTCTTTATATAAGCTTCAATACGCTCCCAAATATCATTTCACAGAATCTACAAAAACAGTGTTTCCAAAGTGTTGAATGAAAAGAAAGGTTTAACTCTGTGAAATGAATGCACACCTCACAAAGCATTTCCTCAGATGAGTTTCTTCTAGTTTGTATCATGAAATATTCTATTTTTCACCACTCGTCTCAATGAGCTCTGAAATGTCCATTTGCAGAATGGACAAAAACTGTGTTTCCAAATTGCTGAATCAAAAGGAAGGTTTATCTCTGTGAGGTGAATGCACACATCACAAAGTAGTTTCTCAGAAAGCTTCTTTGTAGTTTTTATGTGAAGATATTTTCTTTTTCACCACAGGTTTCAAGGCTTTCCCAAATATCAATTCACAGCTTCTTCAAAAACGTTGTTTCCAAACTGCTGAATGAGAAGAACGGTTTAAGTCTGTGAGTTGAATGCACATATCAGAAGGAGGTTTCTCAGATAGCTTCCTTCTACTTTTTATCCTAGGATATTCAATTTTTCACCATTGGTCTCAATGAGCTTCCAAATGTCCATTCGCAGAATGGACAAAAACTGTGCTTCCAAACTACTGTATGAAAATATAGGTTTATCTCTGTGAGATGAATGCACCCATCACAAAGCATTTTCTCAGAAGGCTTGTTTTTAGTTTTTACCTGAAGATATTTTCTTTTTGACCGTAATCCTCAATGTGCTCCCAAATATACCTTCACAGATTCTACAAAAACAGTGTTTCCAAACTGCCAAATGAAAAGAAACTTTTAACTCTGTGAGATGAAGGCACACATCACAAAATATTTCCTAAGTTAGCTTCCTTCAGCTTTTTATCATGAGATATTCCATTTTTCACCCTTGACATCAATGATCTGCGTAATGTCCCTTTGCAGAATGGACAAAAGCTGTGTTTCGAAACTGCTGAATCACAAGAAAGGTGTAACTCTGTGAGATTAATGTACACATCACAAGTCATTTCCTCAGATATCTTTCTTCTGTTTTTTTTTTTTCTGGGATATTAGATACTTTCCCATTGGCCTCAATGAGGCCCCAAATGTCCATATGCAGAATCGACAAAAAGAGTGTTCTAAACTGCTGAATCAAAAGAAACGTTTACCTCTGTGAGATGAATGCACATATCAAGGCAGTTTCTCAGAAAGCTTCTTTGTAGTTTTTATCTGAAGATATTTCCTTTTTCAACATAGGCCTCAATGCATGCCAAAATATCCCTTTGCAGATTCTATAAAAACAGTGTTTGCAACCTGCTGAATGAAAAGAAGGGTTTATCACTGTAAGGTGAATTCACACACCAGAAGGCGGTTTCACTGATAGCTTCCTTCTAGTTTCAATCCTTGAATATTCGATTTTATGCCAATGGACTCAATGAGCTCCCAAATACCCATTCACAGAATGCTCAGAAACAGTGTTTCCAAACTGCTGAATCAAAAGAAAGATATGACTCTGTGAGATGATTGAACATCACAAACCGTCTCTCAGAAAACTTCTTTCTAGTTTTAATCTGAAGATATTTTCTTTTTCATCATAGGCCTCAATGCACTCTGAAATATCTCTTTGTAAATTCGAGTAAAACAGTGTTTCCAAACAGCTGAATGCAAGGAATGGTTTACCTCTGTGAGATGATTGTGCACATCCCAAAGCAGTTTCTAGAACAGCTTTCTTCTAGTTTTTATCGTGAGATATTCACGTTTTTGCCATTTGCCTCAATGAGTTCTCTGTTATTCATGCACAGCATGGACATAAACAGTGTTTCCAAATTGCTGAATCAAAAGAAAGTTTAACTCTGTGAGATGAAGGTCGACATTCCAAAGCAGTTTCTCACAATGCTTCTTTGTAGTTTTTATCAGAAGATATTTTCTTTTTCACCATAGGCCTCAATGAGCTCCCAAATATCCCTTTGCAGATTCTACAAAAACTGTTTCCAAACCGCTGAATGAAAGGAAAGGTTTAACTCTGTGAGATGAATGCACTCATCAAAAAGCGGTTTCTCAGATAGGTTTCTTCTAGTTTTTATCCTAGGATATTCAATTTTTTTGCCATTGGTCTCAATGAGCTCCAAAATGGCCATTCACAGAATGGACAAAAACTGTATTTCCAAACTACTGTATGAAATGATAGGATTATCTCTGTGGGATGAATGCACACATCACAAAGCATTTTCTCAAAAGCTTCTTTCAAGTTTTCATATGAAGATCCTGTCTTTTTTACCATAATCCTCCATGCACTCCCAAATATCCCTTCACAGATTCTACAAAAGCAGTGTTTCCAAACGGCTGAATGAAAAGAAACGTTTAACCCTGTGAGATGAATGCACACATCACAAAGTGATTTTTCCGACTGCTTCCCTCAACATTTTATCCTGGGTTATTCCATTTTTCACCATGACATGAATAAACTATGAAATGTCCATTCCAAGAGTAGGCAAAAACAGTTTTTCCAAATTGCTGAATCAAAAGAAAAGTGTAGTTCTGTGAGACAAATACACACATCACAAAGAAGTTTCTCAGAAAGCTTCTTTCTAGTTTTTATCTGGAGATATTTTCTTTTTCACTACAGCCCTCAATGCACTCAACATATACCTTCACAGATTGTACAGAAACAGTGTTTCCAAACCACTGAATGAAAAAAGGCTTAACTCTGTGATATGAATGCACACATTAAAAAGTAGTTTTGCGGGTAGCTTCCTTCTAGTTTTTATCCTGAGATATTCAATTTTTTGTCATTGGCCTCAATGAGCTCCCAAATGTCCTTTTGCCTAATGGAATAAACAGTGTTTCCAAACAGTTGAATCAAAAGAAAGGTTTAAGTCTGTGAGGTGAATGCCCACATCACAAAGCATTTTCTCAAAAAGCTTCTTTCTAGTTTTCATCTGAAGATATTTTTTTAACATAAGCTTCAATATGCTCCCAAATATCACTTCACAGATTTTACAAAAACAGTGTTTCCAAACTGCTGAATGAAAAGAAACGTTTCACTCTGTTGGATGAATGCACACATCAGAAAGCAGTCTCTCAGATAGCTCCCTTCTACATTTTATCCTGGGATATTCCATTTTCCTCCATTGGCATCCGGGTCCATTTTCTGTATGAACAAAACCAGTGTTTCCAAACTGCTGAATCAAAAGAAACGTTTCACTCTGTGCGATGAATACACACATCACAAAGCATTTTCTCAGAAAGCTTCTTTCTAGTTTTACTCTGAAGATATTGTCTTTTTGACCATAATCATAAATGCCCTCCCAAATATCCCTTCACAGATTCTCCAAAACAGTGTTTCCTAATAGCTGAATGAAAAGAAAGGTTGAACTCTGTGATATGAATGCACACATCACAAAGTGGTTTCTCAGATAGCTTTCTTCAACGTTTTATCCTGGGTTATTCCATTTTTCGCCCTTGACATCAATGAGACAAAATGTCCATTCATTGAACAGACAAAAATAGTGTTTCCAAACTGCTGAATCAAAAGAAAGGTGTAACTCTGTGAGATCAATGTATACATCTCAAAGCAGCTTCTCGGAAAGCTTCTTTCTAGTTTTTATCTGGACATATTTTCTTTTTTTGCCACAGCCCTCAATATACTCAACATATACCTTTGCAGATTGTACATGAACAGGGATTCCAAACCACGGAATGAAAAGAAAGGTTTAAATCTGTGACATGAATGCACTCATCACAAAGCAGTTTCGCAGATAGCTTCCTTCTGGTTTTTATCCTGAGACATTCGATGTTTTGCCATTGGCCTCAATGAGCTCCAAAATGTCCTTTTGGTAAATGGAATAAAGCAGTGTTTCCAAAAGCTGAATCAAAAGAAAGGTTTAACTGTGAGGTGAATGCCCACATCACAAAGCAGTTTCTCAGAAAGATTCTTTCAATTTTTTATCTGAAGTCATTGTCTTTTTTAACATAAGCTTCAATATGCTCCCAAATATCACTTCACAGATTCTACAAAAACAGTGTTTCCAAACTGCTGAATGAAGAGAAAGGTTTAACTCTGTGAGATGAATACACACATCACAAAGCATTTTCTCAGATAGCTTCCTTCTAGTTTGTGTCATGGTATATTCGATTTTGTGCCATTGGCCTAAATTGGCTCCCAAATATCCATTTGCAGAATGGACAAAAACAGAGTTTCCAAACTGCTGAATAAAAAGAAAGGTTTAACTCTCTGAACTAAATGCAGACATCACAAAGTGGTTTCTCAGATGGCTTCCCTCTAGTTTTTATACTGGTATATGCACTTTTTAGCCTTTGGCCTCAATGAGCTCCCACATGTGATTTCACATAAGGGACAGAAACAATGTTTCCAAACTGCTGATTCAAAAGAAGGTTTAACTCTGTGAGATGAACGCACACATCACAAAGCAGTTTTTCAGAAAGTTTCTTTCTAGTTTTTATCTGAAGATGTTTCCTTTTCTCCATAGGCCTCAATTTGCTCTCAAATATCCCTTCACAAAGTAAGCAAAAACGGGGTTTCCAAACTGTTGAATGAAAAGTCAGTTTTATCTCTGTGAGATGAATGTCCACATCACAAAACGGTTTCTCAGATAACTTCCTTGTAGTTTTTATCCTGGTATATTCACTTTTTCACCTTTGGCTTCATTGAGTTCCCAAATGTCTTTTTGCAGAATGAACAAAAAGAGTGTTTCCAAACTGCTGAATCAAAAGAAAGATTTAACTCTGTGTGATTAATGCACACATCACAAAGCAGTTTCTCAGAAAGTTTCTTTCTAACTATCATCTGATGATATTTTCTTTTTCACCATAGGCCTCAAAGCGCTCCAAAATATCCCTTTGCAGATTCTAAAAAAACTGTGTTTTCAACCTGCTGAATGAAAATAAAGGTTTAACTTTTCGACATGAATGCACACATCACAAAGCGGTTTTTCAGATAGCTTCCTTCTAGTTTTTATCTTGGGATATTTGACTTTTTGCCATTGGCCTCTATAAGTTGCCAAAAGTCCACTTGCAGAACGGACAAAAACAGTGTTTCCAAACTTCTGAATCAAAAGAAAATTTCACCCTGGGAGATGAATGCCCACATTCCAAATTAGTTTCTCAGAAAGCTTCTTTCTAGTTTTTATCAGAAGATACTCTCTTTTTAACCATAGGCCTCAATGTGCTCCCAATTATCCTTTCACACATTCTAACAAAACAATGTTTACAAGCTGCTGAATGAAAGGATAGGTTTAACTCTGCTAGATGAACGCACACATAGCAAAGTTGTTTCACAGATGGCTTCCTTATGGTTTTTATTATAGGATATTCGATTTTTTGCCATTATCCTCAATGGGCTCCCAAATATCACTTTGAAGATTGTACAAAAACAGTGTTTCCAAACTGCTGAATGACAAACAACGTTTAACTCTGTGAGATGAATGCTCACACCAGAAACAGTTTCTCAAATACCTTCCTTCTAGTTTTTATCCTGCGATATTCAATTTTTTGTCATTGGCCTCAAAGAGCTCCTAAATATCCATTTGTACAACGTACAATTAAAATATTTCCAAACTGCTGTTACAAAAAGTTTACCTCTGTAAGATGAAGGTACTCACCTCAAAGCAGTGTCTCAGAAAGCTTCTTTCTAGTTTTTATCTAAAGATATTTCCTTTTTCACCATAAGCCTCAGTACATTCCAAAATATCCCTTCGCAGATCCTTCAAAAGCATTGTTTCCAAACAGCTGAGTGGAAAGAAAGGTTTAACTTTGTGA
Source organism: Rhinopithecus roxellana (assembly GCF_007565055.1). Lineage (NCBI taxonomy): Eukaryota > Metazoa > Chordata > Mammalia > Primates > Cercopithecidae > Rhinopithecus > Rhinopithecus roxellana. Next base: position 17,177,750 of record NC_044555.1, read on the forward strand.
GATGAATGCACACATCCCAAACAGTTTATCACATATCTTCCTTGTAGTTTTTTTCCTGATATATTCTTTCTTTCCCAATTGGCCTCATTGAGCTCCCAAATGTCCATTCACAGAATGCATAAAAACAGTGTTTCCAAACTGCTGAATCAGAAGAAAGTTTTAAATCTTTGAAATGAGTGCACACATCACATAGCTGTTTCTCAGAAGTATTCTTTCCAGATTTTATCTACAGATATTTTGTATTTCACCATAGGCCACAATGCTCTCACAAATATCCCTTCACAGATACTACAAAAACAGTGTTTCCAAACTGCTGAATGAAAAGAAAGGTTTAACACTGCCAGATGAATGTACACATCACAAAGCAGTTTCACAGATAGCTTCCTTCTAGTTTTTATCATGGGATATTGGATTTTTTGCCATTGGCCTAAATGAGCTCCCAAATGTCCATTTTCAGAGTGGACAGAAACAGTGTTTCCAAACTGCTGAATCAAAATAAGGGTTTAACTCTGTGAGATGAATGCACACATCACAAAGCCATTTCACAGAAAGCTTCTTTCTAGTTTTTATCTGAAGATATTTTCTTTTTCACCGTAGGCCTCAATGTGCTCCCAAATATCCCTTCTCAGATTTTACAAAAACAGGGTTCCCAAACTGCTGAATGAAAAGAATGGTTTTTTTCTGTGAGACGAATGCACTCATTACAAAGCAGTTTCTCAGATAGCTTCCTTCTAGCTTTTATCCTGGGATATTCGCTTTTTCATCTTTGGCCTCAATGAGCTCCCAAATGTCCATTTGCAGGATAGACAAAAACAGTGTTTCCAAACTGCAGAATCAAAAGAAATGTTTATCTCTGTGATTTGAATCCACACATCACAAAGCAGTTTCACAGATAGCTTCCTTCTAGTTTTTTATCTGGGTATATTCCATGATTCCCCACAGGCCTCAATGGGCTTCCAAATGTCCCTTTGCATTTTCTACAAAAACAGTGTTTTCATCCTGCTGAATCAAAAGAAAGGTTTAACACTGTGATATGAATCCATACATTACCAAGTAGTTTCACAGATAACTTCCTTCTAGTTTTCATCTGAAGATATTCGTTTTTTCCCCATGGGCCTCAATCAGCTCCCAACTGTCCCCTTGCAGATTCTATAGAAAGAGTGTTTCCATCCTGCTGAATCAAAAGAAAGGTTTAACTCTGTGAGATGAATCCACATATCTCTAAGCAGTTTCACAGATAACTTCTTTATAGAATGTACCTGGATTTATTTGGTTTTTCCCAATAGCCCTAATGGGTGTTGAAATGTCCATTCACACATTCTATAAAAAGAGTGTTTACACCCTACTGAATAAAAAGGAAAGTTTAACTCTGTATGATAAATCCACACATCAAAAAGCAGTTTCAAACATAGTTTCTTTCTAGTTGTTGTCTGTGGATATTCAGATTTTGTCTGTAGGTCTATATGGGCTCTTAAATGCTCCTTCACAGATTCTACAAAAAGAGTGTTTCCAACATGCTTAATCAAAAGAAAGGTTTAACACTGTGAGTTGAATCCACACATCACTAAGCAGTTTCACAGATAGCTTCTTTCTAGTTTATATCTGGGGTTATTTAGTTTTGTCTCCTTAGGCCTCAATGGACTTTCAAATATCCCTTTGCAGATTCTACAAAAAGAGTGTTTCCAACATGATGAATCAAAAAAAGGTTTAACACTGTCAGTTGAATCTACTTGTCATGGAGGAGTTTCAAAGACACCTTCTTTCTTGTTTTTGTCTGGGGATATTAACTTTTGCCCCATAGGACATAATGGATTCCCAAATTTCCCTTCACAGATTCTATGAAAAAAGTATTTCCAACCTGCTGAATCAAAAGAAAAGTTTAACTCTGTGAGATGAATCCACACATCACCAAGCCGTTTCACAGATAGCTTTTCTACTTTTTTCTGGGGATGAGCAGTTTTTCCCCATAGGCCTCAATGGGCACCTAAATGTCCCTTCACAGGTTTTCCAACAAGAGTCTTTTCAACCTCATGAATCAAAAGAATGGGTTAACTCTCTGAGATTAATCCACACATTACCAAGCAGTTTCACAGATAGCTGCTTTCTGGTTTTTATTTGGGGATGTTCAGTTTTTCCATATAGGTCTCAATGGGCTCCCAAATGTCCCTTCACAGATTTTCCAACCTGCTGAATCAAAATAAACTTTTAAATCTTTGACATGGATCCACACATTACAGATCAGTTTCACAGATATCTTCTTTCTAGTTTTCATCTGGAGATTTTCTGCTTTACTTCCTAGGCCCAAACGCCCCTTCACAGATTCTACAAAAGAGTGTTTCCAGCCTACCAAATCAAAAGAAAATTTTACCTCTCTGATATAAATCCACATGTCATCAAGTAATTTCACAGATAAATTCTTACTAATTTTTATCTGGAGATGTTCAGTATTTCCCGTTGGCCAGAGTGGGCTCCCAAATATCTGTACGCAAAAGAGTGTTTCCAACCTGTTGAATCAAAAAGGACTTAACTCAGTGACCTGAATACACACAACACCAAGCAGTTTCACATATAGCTTCATTCTAGTTTTCATCTGTCGATATTCAGATTTTCCCCATGGGCCCCAAAGGGCTCCCAAATGCTCCTTTGCAGATTCACAAAAAGGGTATCTCAACCTGGTGAATCAAACGAAATGTTTAACTCTGTGAGATGAATCCACACATAGCCAAATAGTTTCACAGACAGCTTCTTTCTAGTTTTTATTTGGGGATATTCAATTTTTCCCATTTGGCCTCATTGGACTCCCAAATGTTTCTTCACATAACCTATAAAAAAGGTGTTTCCAACCTGCTGAATCAAAAGAAAGGTTTAACTCGGTGATATGAATCCACATATCACCAATCAGTTTCACAGATAGATTCCTTCTAGTTTTTATCCTGGGCTATTCAGTTTTTCCCCATAGATTTCAGTTGGTTTGCAAATGTCCCTTTGTGTATTTTCCAAAAAGAGTATTTCCAACCTGGTGAATCCCAAGAAAGTTTTAACACTGTGAGATTAATCCACTCTTCACCATGCAGTTTCACAGATAGCTTCTTTCTACAAAATTTCTGGGGATATTCTTTTTTTACCCATAAGCCTCAATGGGCTCCAAAATGTCCCTTTGTAGATTCTAGAAACATAGTTTTTCCAACCTGCTGAATCAAAAGAAGGTTTTAACACTTTGACATGGATCCACACATCACAGAACAGTTTCACAGATATCTTCTTTCTAGCTTTTATTTGGGGAATTTCTGTTTTTCCCATAGACCTCAATGGGCTCCCAGGGGTACCTTTGCAGATGTTGCAAGAAAGGTGTCTCCAATTTACTGAATCAAAGAAAGGTTTAACTCTGTGAGATGAATCCACACATCACCAAGCAATTTCACAGATAGTTTATTACTAGTTTTTACCTGGAGATTTCATTTTTTCCCATTGGCCTCAATGGGCTCCCAAATATCCATTTGGAAATTCTACAAAAAGAGTGTTTCCAATCTGGTGACTCCAAAGAAAATTTTAACTCCATGAAATGAATCCACACCTCACAAAGCAGTTTAACACATAGCTTCTTTCCAGTTTTATCTGGAGATACTCATTTTTTCAACATAAGCCTCAATGGGATCCCAACTGTTTTCTTGCAGATTCTACAAAAAGAGATTTTACAACCTACGGAACTAAAAGAAAGGCTTAACTCTGCAAGTTGAATCCACACATATTAAAGCAGTTTCAAAGATAGCTTCTTTTTAGTATTTATCTGGGGATACTAAGTTTTTCCTATTAGACCTCAATGGGATCCCAAATATTTCTTCGCAGATTCTACAATAAGAGTGTTCTTAACTTGTGGAATCAAAAGAAATATATAACTCTGTGAGATGGTTCCATATATCAGCAAGCAACTTCACAGATAGCTTCTTTCTGTTTTTTATGTGGAGATATTCTGTTTCTCCCCATAGGCCTCAAAGGACTCCCATATACTCTTTCACAGATTCTACAAAAACAAATCGATGGGTTTCCAAATGTCCCTTTGCACATTCTACACAAAGAGTGTTTCCAAGCTGCTGAATAAAAAGAAAGGTTTAACTCTGTGAGATTAATCCACACATCACCAAGCCGTTTCACAGACAGCTTCTTTCTAGTTCTTACCTGAAGATATTCATTTTTCCCCACTAGGCCTCATTGGGCTCCCAAAAGTCCCTTTGCAGTTTCTTCAAAAAGAGTGTCTCCAAACTGCTGAATCAAAAGAAACATTTAACTCTATGAGATGAATTCACACATCACCAAGCAGTTTCACAGATAGCTTCTTTCTAGTTTTTATCTGGGGATATTCACTTTTTCCCCATAGGCTTCAATGGGCTTGAAATGTCCATTCACAAATTCTACAAAAAGACTGTTCTGAAACTACTGTAGCAAAAGAAAAGTTTTAAGTTTGTGAGATAACCCACATGTAACCAAGCCATTTCACAGATTGCATCTTTCTAGTTTTTATCTGCAGATATTCAGTTTTTCCCCATAATACTCAATGGTCTCTGAAAAGCATTTTCACAAATTCTATAAAAAGAGTGTTTCCAACCTGCTGAATCATGAAAAGGTTTAACTCTGTGAGATGAATCCACAAACCACTAAGCAGTTTCACAGATATCTTCTTTCTAGTTTTTATCTGGGGATATTAGCTCCTTCTCCATTAGTCTCAAAGGGCTCCCTAATGTCACTTTGCAGAATTTACAAAGAGTGTTTCCAACCTGCTGATCCAAAAGAAAGGTTTAACTCTGTGAGATGAATCCACCAATCACAAAGCTATTGAAAAGATACTTCTTTCTATGTTTTATCTGGAATTATTCATTTTTTCCTCATGGTCCTCATTGGGCTCTCAAACGTCCCTTCATAGATTCTGCAAAAAGAGGGTTTCCAACATGATGAATCCAAAGAAAGGTTTAACTCTGTGACATGAATCCACACATCCCCAAGCAGTTTCCAGGATAGCTTCTTTCTAGTTTCTATCAGGGGATTTTGTTTTTCCTCCTAGGCCTCAATGGACACCAAAATGTCCCTTTGCAGATTCTACAAAAAGAGTGTTTCCAACATGCTGAATCAAAACAGAAGTTTAACCCTCTGAGATGAATCTACACATCAACAAGCAGCTTCACAGATTGATTGTTTGTAGTTTTATCTGGAAAAATTTGGTTATTTCCCATAGACCTCTGAGGGCTGCCAAATATCCCTTCACAGACTTTACAAAAAGAGAGCTTCCAACCTGCTCCATAAAGAGAAAGGTTTAATTCTGTGAGATGAATCCACACATCTCAAAGCTGTTTCACAGATGCCATCTTTCTACTTTTTATCTTGGGATATTTGGTTTTTCCTCTTAGGCCTCAGCGGTGTCCAAAATGTTCCTTTGCAGATTCTCCAAAAAGAGTGTTTCCAACCTGCTGAATCAAAAGAAAGGTGTATTTCTGTGTGATGAATCTACACATCACCAAGAATTTTCACAAATATCTTCCTTCTAGTTTTTATCTGGGGATATTCAATTTTGCTCTCAGGCCTCAGTGTGTTCCCAATTGTCCCTTTGTAGATTCTACAAAAGGAGTTTTCCAGCAAGCAGAATCAAAACAAAGATTGAACTCTGTGAGATGAATCCAAACATCACCAAGCAGTTTCACAGATAGTTTCTTTCTAGTTTGTAAGTTGGGATTTTCATTTTTTCCCATAGGATTCAATAAACTTCAATATGTCCCTTCGGAGATGCTACAAAAAGACTGTTTCCAACCTGCTGAATTAAAATGAAGGTTTAACTCAGTGATTTAATCCACATATCACCAAGCAGTTTCACAGATAGGTTCTTTCTACATTCTATCTGGAGATATTCATTTTCTTCCCTTAGGTGTCAAAGGGCTCTGAAATGTCTCTTCATAGATTTTACTGAAAGAGTGTTTTCAATCTGCTGAGTACAGGGAAAGTTTTAACTCTGTGAGATGAATCCACACATCACCAGGAAGTTCGACAGATAGTTTCTTTCTAGTATGTACCTGAGGATTTTCCGTTTTTAACCCTAGGCCACAATAGATCCTCAAATGTCCCTTTGCAGATTATACAAAAAGTGTCTTTCCAATTTGTTGAATAAAAAAGAAAGGTTTAACTCTTGAGATGAATCTGCACATCACAAAGCAGTTTCACAGATTGTTTCTTTCTAGTTTTAATCTGGGAATGTTCAGTTTTTCCCCATAGACCTCAATGAGCTTTGAAAAGTTTGTTCACAGATTCTACAAAAAGAGTGTTTCCACTTTGCTGAATCAAAAGAAAGGTTTACCTTTGTGAGATGAATCTTCACATCACCAAGCAGTTTCACAAATAACTTCTTTCTAGTTTTTATCTGGGAATATTCAGTTTTTCTCCATAGGCTTTAATGGGCTCCAAAATGTCACTTCACAGATTCTACAAAAGAAGTCTTCTCAACATGCTGAATCAAAGCAAAGGTTTAACTCTGTGAAATGAATCTACATATCATGAAGCAGTGTCACAGATACTTTCTTCATAGTTTGTAACAGAGGATATTCTGTTTTTACCATTAGGCCTCAATGGACTCCCAAATGTCCCTTCACAGATTCTGCAAAAAAAGAGTGTTTCCAAACTGCTGAATCAAAAGAAATGTTTAATGCTGTTAGTTGAATCGACATATCACCAAGCAGTTTCACAGACAGATTCTTTCTAGTTTTTATCTGGGGATATTGGTTTTTTCCCCATAGGCCACAATGGGCTCCAAATTGTCCCTTCACAGATTCTACAAAATAGTAACTCCAACCTGCTGAATCCAAAAAAAGGTTTAATTCTGTGAGATGATCCTAACATCACCAAGCAGTTTCACAGATAACATCTTTCTAGTTTTTAGCTAGAGAGATTCACTTTTTCCTCATAGACCTCAATGGACTTTGAAATGTCCATTTGCAGATTCTACAAACAAAGTGTTTTGAACCCGCTGAATCAAAAGAAAGGTTGAACTCTGCGAGATGTATTCACACGTCAGAGAGCAAAACTGCTTTGTGAAACTATAGATAGCTTCTTCCTAGTTTTTATCTGAGGATATTCAGCATTTTTTTCTATAAGCCTCGTTGGTCTCCCAAATGTCCTTTCGCACATTCTACAAAAAGAGTGTGTCCAACCTGCCAAAACAAAAGAAAGCTTTAACTCTGTAAGATGAATCCACGCATCACCAAACAGTTTCACAGTTAGTTTCTCTCTAGTTTTTATCTGGTGATATTAGGATTTTTCCCCTAGGCCTCGATGGGCTCCCAAATATTTCTTCAAATATTCTACACAAACAGTGTTTTCACCTGCTGAATCAAAAGAAAAGTTTAACTCTATGAGATGAATCCCCACATCCCCAAGCAGTTTCACAAATAGCTTCTTTCTAGTTTTTATCTAGAAATATTTGGTTTCACTCCATAGGCCTCAATGGGTTCCCAAATATCACTTTGTAGATTCTACAAAAAGAGTGTTTCCAGCATGCAGAATCAAAACACAGTTTTCATTCTGTTAGGTGAATCCACACATCACCAAGCCATTACACAGACTGCTTTTCTCTAGCTTTTATCTAAATGTATTTTTTTTCCCATAAGCCTCAATGGAATCTGAAACATCTCTTTGCAGATTCTACAAAAAGAGAGTTTCAAAACTGCTAAATCAAAAGAAAGATGTTACTCTGTGAGATGAATCCACACATCAAAAAGCACTTTCACAGGTAGCTTCTTTCTAGTTTTTATCTGGGGATATTCGGTTTTCTCCATAGGCCACAATCACTCTAAAATGTCTTTTCAGAGTTTCTACAAAAAGAGTGTTTCCAATCTGCTGAATCAAAAGAATGGTGTTACTCTTTGAGATGAATCCACACATCACAAAGCACGTTCACAGAGAACTGCTTTCTAGTTTTTATCTGGGGAGTTTCTGTTTTGCTCCCTAGGCCACAATGGACTCCTAAATGTCCATTCACAGACACTACAAAAAGAATGTCTTCAACCTGCTGAATCACAAGAAAGTTTTAACTCTGTGAGATGAATCCACATATTACCAAGCCTTTCCAAAGATTGCTATGTTCTATTTTTTTTTCTGGATATATTCGATTTTTTCCCATAAGCCTCAATGGCTCTGAAATGTCTTTTCCCAGATTCTACAAAAAGACTGTTTCCAATTGCTGAATCAAGAGAAAGGTGTTACTCTGTGAGATGAATCCACACATCATGAAGCAGTTTCACAGATATCTTCTTTCTAGTTTCTATCTCTGGATATTTTTTCCCCATATGCCCCAATGGGTTCCCAAGTGTCCCTTCGCAGATTCTACAAAAAGATGGCTCCCAACCTGCTGAATCAGAAGAAAGGTTTATGTCTGTGAGATTAATCCACTCATTTCAAAGCAGTTTCACAGATAGCTTCTTTCTAGTTTTTATCTGGAGTTATTAGGATTTTCTCCATAGGCCTCATTTGTATCCCAAATGTCTTTCCAGATTCTACAAATTAGTAACTCCAAGCTCCTGAATCAAAAGAAAGGTTTAACTCTGTGAGTTGAATCCACACATACAAACGAATTTGACAGATAGCTTCATGCTAGTTTTTATCTGGGGATATTCCATTTTCCCCATAGGCTTCAATGAAGTCTCGAATATCTCTTTGCATATTTTACAAAAAGAGTGTTTCCAACCTATTGAATCCAAATAAGTTTTAGCACTGTGAGGTAAATACACACATCACCAAGCAGTTTCACAGATAGCTTCTTTCTAGTTTTCATCCTGGGATATACAGTTTTCCCCCTTAGGCCTCAATGGGCTCCCAAATGTCCCCTCATAGATTCTACGAAAAGAGTGTTTCCAACCTTCTGAATAGAAAGAAAGGTTTAAATCTTTGACATGGATCCACAAATCACCAAGCAGTTTCAACGATAGATTCTTTCTAGTTTTTATCTGTCAGCATTTGTTTTTTCCCCATAGGCCTCAATGGGCTGCCAAGGTCCCTTCTCAGATTTTGGAAAAGATTGTCTTCAACCTAGTAATTAAGAAAGGTTTAACTCTGGAATATGAATCCACACATCACCAAGCAATTTCACATATAGATTCTTACTAGTTTTTATCTGGAGATACTCAGATTTCCCCATTGGTCTCAATGGGCTACTAAATGTCCATTCACAGAATCTACAAAAAGATTGTTTACAACCTGCTGAATCAAAAGAAATGTTTAACTCTGAGATGAATCCACACATAAACACTTTCACAAATGGCTTCCTTCTAGTTTTTATCTGAAGATGTTTGGCTTTTACTCATAGGCTTCAATGGGCTCCTAAATGTCCCTTCACAGATTCTAAAAAAAAAAAAAAAGAGTGTTTCCAACCTGCTGAATCAAAAGAAAGGTTTAAATCTGTGTGATGATTGCACATATCACCAAGCAGCTTCACAGATAGATTATTTCTAGTTTTTATGTGAAGATATTTGGTATTTTTTAAGGCATTCAAGGGTGTTAAATGTCCCATCACAGATTCTACAAAAGGAGTGTTTACCACCTGCTGAATCAAAAGAAAAGTTTTACTCTGTAAGATGAATCCACACATCCAAGCTGTTTCATAGAGAGTTTTGTTCTAGTTTTTATCTTTGGATGTTAGGTTTCTCCCCATAGGCTTCAAAGGGCTCCCAAATATCCCTTCACAGATTCTATACAAAATTGTTTCCAACCTGCTGAATCAAAAGAAAGTTTTAATTCTGTGAGTTGAATTCACACATCACCAAGCAGTTTCACAGATAGCTTATTTCTAGTTTATATCTAGGGATGTTCAATTTTTCCCCACAGGCTTCAAGGGACCACAAATGTCCCCTTGCAGATTTCTCAAAAAGTATTTCCAACCTGCTGTATCTAAAGAAAGTTTTAAATCTTTTACGTGGATCCAGACATCAACAAGAAGTTTCACAGACAGCTTTATTCCCACAGGCCTCAATGGGCTCCCAAAAGTCCCTTCACAGATTCCACAAAAAGATTGTTTCCAACCTACTGAATAAAAAGAAAGTTTTACCTCTGAAAGTTGAAGCCACACATCAGCAAGCAGTTTCAGTTAGTTTTTTTCTAGTATTTATCTGAGGATATTCCGTTTTTTCCAATAGGTCTCAATGTGTCCAAAGTGTTCCTTCACAGAGTCTAGAAAAAGATCTTTTTAGCTGCTAAATCAAACGAAACATTTAACTCTGTGAGATTAATCCACACATCACCATGCAGTTTCACAGATAGTTTCTTCCTACATTTTATCCAGTGATATTTAGATTTTCCCCATAGGCCTCAAAGGGCTCCCAAATTTCCCTTCACACATTCTACAAAAAGAGTGATTCTAACCTGCTGATTCAAAATAAAGTTTTACCTCTGTGAGATGAATCCAGACAATACCAAGCAGTTTTACAGATAACTTCTTTCTAGTTTCTGCCTGGGAATATTTGGTTTTTTCCAATAGACCTTAATGCGTTCCCAAATGTTCCTTTGCAGATTCTATGAAAAGATAGTTTTCAACCTGCTGAATCAAAAGAAAGGTTTAACTATGGGAGACGAATCCGCATATTACCAAGCAGTTTCACAGATAGCTACTTTCTGGTTTTTATCTGGGGATATTCACTTTTTCCCCATAGGCCTAAATGGACTCTCAAATGTCACTTCACAGACTCGGCAAAAAAAGTGTTTCTTGTCCTCCTGTTTCAAAAGAAAGGTTTAAATCTGTGAGATGAATCTACACATCATGACGAAGTTTCACAGATAGCTTCTTTCTACTTTTTATCTGGAGATATTCAGTTTTTCTCTATAGGCCTCAATGGGCACCCAAACATCCTTTTAGCTGATTCTACAGAAAGAGTGTTTGCAACTTGCTGAATGAAAAGAAAGGTTTAATTCTGTGCGATTAATCCACATATCACCAAGCAGTTTTTCAGATACCTTCTTTCCATCTTGTACCTGGGGATACTCTGCTTTTTCCCATAGGTCACAATGGGCTCCCAAATATGCCACTGCAGATTCTACAAAAAGAGTATTTTCAAACTGATGAGTCAAAACAAAGGTTTTATTCTGTGAGATGATCCCACACATCACCAAGCAGTTTCACTGATAGCTTGTTTCTAATTTTCACCTGGGGATATTGAGTTTTTCCCCATAGGTCTTCATGAGCTCCCAAAAGTCCCTTTGCAGTTTCTACAAAATGAGGGATTCCAATCTAAGGAATCAAAAGAAAAGTTTAACTCTACTATATGAACCCATACACCTCAAAGCAATTTCACACATTGCTTTTTTTCTAGTTTTTATCTGGGCATATTCTGTGTTTCCCTATAGGCCTCAATGGGCTTCAAATTACCCCTATGCAGCTTCACAGATATCTTCTTTCTAGTTTTTACCTGAAAATATTGAGTCCTCATAGGACTCAATGTGATTTCAAATATTTCTTCACAGATAATATAAAAAAAGTGTTTCCTACCTGGTGAACAAAAAGAAAAGTATGTCTCTGGGAGATGAATCCACACATCCCCAAACAGTTTCACAGAAACTTCTTTCTAGTTTTTATCTGGAGATACTTGCTTTTTCCCCAGACATTAATGGGCTCCCATATGTCACTCTGCAGATTCAACAAAAAGAGTCTTTCCCACCTGCTGAATACAAAATAAGGGTTTACTTTGTGAAATGAATCCACACATCCCCAAGCAGTTTCACAGATAGTTTCTTTCTAGTTTTTATCTTGGGATATTTGGCATTTCCTTATAAACCTCAATTTGCTCCAATATGTCCCCTTGCAGATTCTACAAAAACGTATTCTAATCTGCTGAATGAAAAGAAAGGTTTAACTCTGTACGATGAATCCAGACATCACAAACCAGTTTCAGAGAGATTTTTTCTAGTTTTTATCTTGGTATATTTTGTTTTTCCCCAAAGACTTCAATAAGCTCCCTATGCAAATTCTACACAAAGTGTGTTATTAACCTACTTAATCAAAGGAAGGATTAACTCTGTGAGTTGAACTCCCACGTCTTAAAGCAGTTTCACAGATAGTTTCTATTTTCTACCTGGAAATATTAGGTTTTTCCTCATAGGCCTCAAGGTAATCTCAAATGTCCTTCACAAATTCTCCAAAAAAAGGTGCTTCCAACCTGCTGAATCAAAAGTAAGTTTTAACTCTGTGAGATGAATCCACACATGACCATGCAGTTTCACAGATAGCTACTTTCTAATTTTTATATAAGGATATTCGATTTTCCCCTTAGGCCTCACTGGGTTCTTAAATATCCCTTTGCAGATTCTACAAAAAGTGTACTTCCAACCTGCTGAATCAATAGAAAGTTTGTTTCCATAGGCCTCAATTGGCTCCCAAATGTCACTTCGTGGATTCTACAAATATAATGTTTCCAACCTGCTGAATCAAAAGAAAGGTTTACCTCTGTGAGATGAATTGACATATTGCCAACCAGTTTTACAGATAGTTTCTTTCTAGTTTTTATCTGGGGACATTCTTTTTTTTTTTTCCATAGGCCTCCATAAGCTCCAAAGTGTCCCTTTATATATTCTGCAAAAACACTGTTTCCAATCTGTTGAATCAAAAGAAAACTTTAACTCTGTGAGTTGAATCCACAAATCCCAAAGCAGTTTCACATTTTGCTTCTTTCTAGGTTTTATAAGGGAGTATTAGGTTTTTCTCATAGGCCTCAATGGGCTCCCACATGTCCCTTTGCAGATTCTTTGAAAAGAGTGTTTCCAACCTGCTGAATCAAAAGAAAAGTTTAACTCTGTGAGACAAATCCATACATCACCAAGAAGTTTAGCAGATAGGTTTTTGTAGTTCTTACCTGGGGATATTAGATTTTTTTTCCATACATCTTAATGGTTTCCCAAATGTCCTTTGCTGAATCAACAGAAAGGTTTACCTATGTGAGATGGATGCATACATTACAAAGGAGTTTCACAGATAGCTTCTTTCTGTTTTTTTCTGGGGATACCTGGTTTCTCCCTATAGGCCTCAATGGACTCCTAAATATCCCTTCACTGATACTTCAAAAAGAGTGTTTACAAACTGCTGAATGAAAAGAAAGTTTTACCTCAGTTAGATGGATCCACACATCACCACAATTTCACTGATAGCTTCTTTGTAGTTTTTATTTGGGGATTTGTGATTTTTTCCCCATAGGTATCAATGGGATTCCAAATCTCCTTTTGCAGATTCTAAAATAAAGAATGTTTCCAAGGTGCTGAATCAAAAGAAAGTTTTAACTCTGTGAGATGAATCCAAAAATCACAAATCAGTTTAACAGGTAGCTTTTTTTCTAGTTTTTATGGGGGATATTTGGCTTTACCCCTTAGGCCCCAGTAAGCTCCCAAATGTTACTTTGCAGATTCTGCAAAAGAGTGGTTCCAACCGGGTGAATCAAAAGAAAGGTTTAACTCTGTGAGATGAATCCACTCATCACCACGCAGTTTCACAGATATCTTCTTTCTAGCTCTTATCTAGGGATATATGGTTTTTCCAAATAGGGAAGGACTCCCAAATGTCCCTTCAAAGATTCAACAAAAAGAATGTTTCCAATCTGCTGAATCAAAATACAAGATTAAATATATGATTTGAATCCAAACATCACCAAGCAATTTCAAATTTAGCTTCTTTCAAGTTTTTATCTGGCTATGTTCCTTTCTCTCCTTAGACCTCAATAAGTTCCAAAATGCCCCTTCATAAATTCTACAAAAAACGTGTGTCTCCAACCTGCTGAATCAAAAGAAACTTTTAACTCTGTGAGTTGAATTAACACATCACCAAGGAGTTTCACAGGTAGCTTCTTCCTAGTTTTTATCTGTGGATATTCTTTCTTCCTCATAGTCCTCAATGGGCTCCCGTGTGTCCCTTCTCAGATTCTATGAAAAGTGTGTTTTTAACCTGCTGAATCAAAAGAAAGTGTTTACTCCGTGAGTTGAATCAACACATCACCAAGCTATTTCACTGATAGCTTCTTGCCAGCTTTCATCTGGGGATATTCCCTTTCTCCACATAGGCCTCAATGGACTCCAAAATGTCCCATCACAGATTCTATGAAAACAGTGTTTTCACCCTGTCAAATCAACAGAAAGTTTTAACTCTGTGAGAAGAATCCACACATCACCAAGCAGTTTCACAGATAGCTTCCTTCTAGTTTTCACCTTGGGATAGTATGTTTTTCCCTTAGTCTTCAATGGGCTTCAAAATATCCCTTTGCAGGTTCTATAAAAAGAGTTTTCCAACCGTCTGAAGCAAAAGAAATCTTAAACTCAATAAGTGTACTACACACATCTCCAAGTAGTCTCACATATAGCTTATTTCTACTTTTTATCTGGGGATATTCGGTTTCTCCTCATAGGACTGAAAGGGTTCAAAATTGTCCCTTTGCAGATTCTACCAAAAGAGTGTTTCCAACCTTCTGATCAAAAGAAATGTTTAACTCTGTGAGGTGAATCCACATGTAACCAAGCAGTTTCACAGATAGCTTCTTTCTAGTTTTTATTTGGGGATAATCAGTTCCTTCCCATAGGCCTCAAAGGGCTCCTAAATGTCCCTTCACAGATTCTACAAAAAAAGTGTTTCCAACCTGCTGAGTCAAAAGAAAGTTTAACTCTGTAAGATGAATCCACACATCACGAAGCATTTCCATCCATTGCTTCTTTTTAGTTTTTCTGAGAATACTTTTCCCCCATGGGTCTCAATGCACTCCGAAATGTCCATTTGCAGGTTCTACATAAACAGTGTTTCCAACCTCATGAATAAAAAAAAAAGTTTTATCTCTGTGAGATGAATCCACACCTCAACAAGCTGTTTCACAGGTAATTTTTTTCTAGTTTTTACCTGGGAATATTTGGCTTTTGCCCATACGACTCAATGGGCTCTGAAATGTCCCTTTGCAGATTCTACAAAAAGAGGGCTTCCAATCTACTGAATCAAAAGAAAGTTTTACCTCTGTGAGATGAATCAACACATCCAGAAGCAGTTTCACAGATAGCTCATATCAAGTATTTATCTGGAGATAGTCAGTTTTTCCTTATAGGCCTCAATGGGCTCCCAAATGGCCCTTCACAGATTCTACAAAAAGTGTTTCCAACCTGCTGAATCAAAAGAAAGTTTTAATTCTGTGAGATGTGTCCACACATCACAAACCGTTTCACAGATTGTTTCTTTCTAGTTTTTATCTTGGGATATTCAATTTTTCCCCATAGGACTCAATGGACTCATAAATGTCCCTTAGCAGTTTCTACAAAAAGACTTTTTCCAACATGGTGAATGAGAAGAAAGGTTTAAGTATATGAGATTGGTCCACACATTATGAAGCAGTTTCACAGATAGCTTCCTTCTAGATTTTATCTGGGGATATTCAATTTTTCTCCATAAGCCTTGGTGGACTCTCAAATGTCTTTTCACAGATTCTGCAAAAACATGTCTCCAATCTGCTAATTCAAAAGAAAGGTTTGTCTCTGTGAGATGAAACTATACATCAACAAACAGTTTCACAGATAGCTTTTTTCTAATATTAATTTGGGGATATTCAGTTTTTTCCCACAGGGCTCATTGGTCTCTCAAATGTCCTTTCACAGATTCTACAAAAAGAGTGTCCCCAACCTCCTGCATCAAAGGAATCTTTAACTCTGTGAGATAAATTCAAATATTACTAAGCAGTTTCACAGATAGCTTTTTTCCAATTGTTTTCTGGGGATAGTCAATTTTTTTCCATCGACCTCAAAGGGCTCCCAAATTTCTCTTTGCGTATTCTACAAAAAGAGTGTTTCGAACCTGCTGAATTATAAGAAAGTTTTAACTCCGTGAGGTGAATCCACACATCACCAAGCAGTTTCACAGATAGCTTCCTTCTGGTTTTTATCTAGTGATATTTGGTTTTTCACCATAAGCATCAATGGGCTCCCAAATGTAGCTTTGCAGATTCTGCAAAACAGTGTTTCCAATATGCTGAATCAAAGCAAAGGTTTACCTTCTTGAGATGAATCCACACATCACCCAGCAGTTTCACAGATAGCTTCTTTAAGTTTTTATCTGGGGATATTCAGTATTTCTCCATGGGCCTCAATGGGTTCCCAAATGTCTTTTCACAGATTCTACAAAAAAGTGTCTCCAACCTGCTGAATGAAAATAAAGGTTTAATACTGTGTGATGAATCCACACATCACAAAGATGTTTGGCAGATTACTTCTTTCCAGTTTTTATCAGCGAATATTCGATTTTCCCGATAAGGCCCAAAAGGATCCCAAATGACTCTTCACAGATTCTACAAAAAGAGTGTGTCCAAACTGCTGAAACAAAAAAAGATTTAACGCTGTGGGATGAATGCAGACATCAGAAAGCACTTTTACAGATACCTTCTTTCCACTTTTTATCTGAGGTTATTTTGTTTTTCCCCATAGACTCTAATGGGCTCCTGAATATCTTTCCACATATTCTATAAAAAGAGTGTTTCCAACCTGCAGCATCAGAAAAAAGGTTTAACTCTGTGGGATAAATCCACACACCAGAAATCAGTTTCCCAGATAGCTTCTTTCTAGTATTTACCTGGGGATATTCAGTTTTTCCCAACAGGCAGTAATGGGCTTCAAATGTCCCTTTGCAGATTCTACAAAAAAAGTGTTTCCAATCTGAGAAATCAAAAGAAAGGTTTAGCACTGTGAGGTGAATCCACAAATCACAAAGCAGTTTCCAGGATAGCTGTTTTCTAGTTTTTATCAGGGGGTATTCTGTTTTTCCCATAGGCCTCAATGGGCTCCCAAATGTCTCTTCGCAGATTTTACAAAAAGACTTGTTCTAACCTGCTTAAAAAAAAAAAGGTTTAACTCTGGGAGATAAATGCACACATCACCAAGCAGTTTCAATGATAACTTCTTTCTGGTTTTTTTCTGGGGATATTTGGTTTTTCCCCTTTGGTCACAATATGCTCCAAAATGTCCCTTTGCACATTCTACAAGAAGAGTGTTTCCAACCTGCTGAATCAAAAGGAAAGTGTAACTCCATGAGATGAATCCACACATCACAAAGCTGTTTGACAGATACCTTCTTTCTATTTTTTACGTGGGGATATTCTCTTCATCCCCATAGGCCTCAATCAACTCCCAAATGTCCCTTTGCAGATTCTATAAAAAGAGTGGTTCCAACATGCTGAATCAAAAGAAATGTTTACCTCTGTGAGATGAATCCACACATCACAGAGCAGTTTCACACATAGCTTCTTTTTAGTTTTTATCTGGGGTATTCTTTTGTTGTCCATACATCACAATGGGCTCCAAAATGTCCCTTCACATATTCTACAAAAAGACCGTTTCCCACCTATTGAATAAAAAGAAATGTTTAACTCTGTGAGATGAATCCATGCATCACCAAGCAATTTCACAGAGAGCTTCCTGTTAGCTTTTATCTGGGGATATTCTGTTTCTCCCCATAGGAATCAATTGGCTCCCATATGTCCTTTTGCCAATTCCACAAAATGAGTGTTTCCAACTGGCTGAATCAAAAGAAAGTGTTAACTCTCTGAGATGAATCCACATATAACAAAACAGTTTCACACAATGCTGCTTTCTAGTTTTCATCTGGGGATATTCGGTTTTTCCCCATAGGCCACAATGGGCTCCAAAATGTCCCTTCAGAGATTCTACAATAATAGTGTTTCCAAAGTGCTGAATCAAAAAACTGTTTTAACTCTGTGAGATTAATCTACACATCTACAAGCCGTTTCACAGAGAGCTTCTTTTCAGTTTTTATCTGGGAATATTCTCTTATTCCCCTTAGGTCTCAATGTGCTCTTAAATGTCAATTCATAGATTCCACAAAAACCATGTTTTAACCTGCAAAATCAAAACATAGTTTTAACTCTTTGAGATGAAAGCATACATCACATAACAGTTTCACAGGTAGTTCTTTCTAGTATTTGTCTGGGAATATTTCGTTTTTCCCCTAGGCCTCAATGGTCTCAAAAGTGTTTCTTTGCAGATTCTACAAAGAGTGTATCCAAACTACTAAATCAAAACAAAGGTTTATCTCTGTGAGATGAGTCCACAGAACACAAAGTAGTTTCACAGATAGCTTCTTTCTAGATTTTATCTGAATATATTTTGTTTTCCACCATTTACATCAGTGGGCTTTCAAATGTCCCTTCACAGATTCTATGAAAACAGTGTTTCCAACCTGCTGAATCAAAAGAAAGGCGAGACTCTGAGATGAATCCACACATCACAAAACAGTTTACAGATAGATTCTTTCTAGTTTTTATGTGAGGTTATTCCATTTTGTCCCATACCCATTAATGGACTCCATATGCTTTTTCACAGATCCTACAAAAAGAGAGTTTCCAATTTGTTGAATCAAAAGAAAGATTTAACACTGTGAGATGAATCCACACATCACCAACCAGTTTCAGAGATAGAGTCTTTCTAGTTTTTATCTGGGGATATTTGGTTTTTCACCAGAGACAACTGCGGGCTTCAAATTTCCCTTCACAGATTCTGTAAAAAGAGTGTTTCCTATCTGTTGAATCACAAGAAAGTTTCTAAAATGTGAGATGAATCCACAGGATACAAAGCAGTTTCCTAGATATCCCTTTTCTTTTCTTATCTGGGAATATTCTGTTTTTCACCATTGGCCTCAATGGATTCCCAAATGTCCCTTTGTAGATTCTACAAAAAGAGTGTTTCCATCCTGCTGAATTAAAGGAAAGGTTAGACTCTTTGAGATGAATCCGCACATCACAAAGCACTTTCACAGTTGGCTTCTTTATTGTTTATATCTAGGGATATTCTGTTATTCCCCATAGGCTACAATGGGATTCCAAATGTCCAATTGCAGATTCTACCAAAAGTGTATTTTCAATTTTCTGAATTAAAAGAAAGGTTTAACTCTGTGCGATGAATCCACACATCACAAAGCAGTTTCACATATAGATTCTTTCTAGTTTTTATCTGAGGTATTCGGCCTTTCTTCTTAGGCCTCAAAAGGCTCCCAAGTGTCCTTTCATAGATCGTACAATAAGAGTGTTTTTAACCTGCTAAATAAAAAGAAACATTTACCTTTGTAACATGAATCTGCACATCACAAAGCAGTTTCACAGATAGCTTATTTGTCTGGGGTTTTTGGTTTTCCACCAAAGGCCACAATGGGCTCCAAAATGTCCCTTCTCAGATCCTACAAGAAGCATGTTTCCAACGTGCTGAACCAAAGAAAGTTTCAACTCTTTGCTATGAATTCACACATCACAAGGCAGTCTCACAGATACTTTCGTTGTAGTTTTTATGTGGAGTATTCAGTATTTCCTCATTGGCAATAATGGGTTCCCAAATTTCCCTTCACAGATTCTACAAAAAGAGTGTTTCCAACTTGTTGAATTAAAAGAAATGTTAAACTCTGTGGGATAAATGCACTCATCATGCAGCAGTGTCACAAATATCTTCTTTCTAGTTTTTATTTGTGGAAATTAGGTTTTTGCCCCATAGGCATCAATGGGCTCCCAAATGCCCCTCTGCAGATTGTACAAAAAGAATGTTTCCAACCTGCTGAATCAAAAGAAATGTTTAACCCTATGAGATGAATCCACACATCATAAAACAGTTTCACAGATAGATTATTTCTAGTTTTTAGGTGAAGATATTCAGTTTTCCCCATATGTCTTAATGGGCTCCCAAATGTTTCTTCAAAGATTCTAGAAAATGAGTTTTTCCAACCTGTGGAGTCAAAAGAAAGATGTAACTCTTTGAGATGAATGAACACATCACAAAGCAGTTTCACAGAAAGCCACTTTCTAGTTTTTTCTGGGGATATTTGGTTTTTCCTTATAGGCCTTAATGTGCTCCCAAATGTCCCTTTGCAGATTATACAAAAAAAGTATTCCAACCTGCTGAATGAAAAGAAATGTTTAACTCTGTGAAATGAATCCACAAATCACAAAGCAGTTTCACAAATAGCTTCTCTCTAGCTTTTATCTTGGGATACTCTGTTTTTCCCCATAGACCTCAATAAGCTCCCAAATGTCCCTATGCAGATTCTTTAAAAAGAATGTTTTTAGCCTGCTGAATCAAAGGAAAAGTTTAACTCTGTGAGCTGAATCTCCACATCTTAAAGCAGTTTCACAGATAGTTTCTTTCTAGTTTTTACCTGGAAATATTGAGTTTTTCCTCATAGACCTCAATGCAATCCCAAATGTCCCTTCACAGATTCTACAAATAAACTTCTTCCAACCTGCTGAATCAAAAGTAAGATTTAACTCTGTGAGATGAATCCACACATCACCACGTAGATTCACAGATAGCTTCTTTCTGTTTTTTATCTAAGGATATTTGGTTTTCCCCTTAGGCCTCAATGGGTTCTTAAATGTTCCTTCGCAGATTCTAGAAAAAGTGTGTCTCCAAACTGCTGAATCAATCTAAACTTTGTTTCCATAGGACTCAATTGGCTACCAAAATGTCACTTTGCAGATTCTAAAAGTATAGTGCTTCCAACCTGCTTCATCAAAGGAAAGCTTTACCTCTGTGAGATGAATCAACACAACACCAAGAAATTTCACTGATATCTTGTTTCTAGCTTTTATCTGGTGATATTCGTTTTTTTCTACATAGGCCTCCATAAGATCCAAAATGTCCCTTCTCAGATTCCACATAAACACTGTTTCCAACCTGTTGAATCAAAAAAAAAAAAAAAAAAAACTTTAACTCTGTGAGTTAAACCCACACATCTCAAAGCAGTTTCACATGTAGCTTCTTTCTAGGTTTTATAAGGGATATTAGGTTTTTCCTCACAGGCCTCAATGGGCTCCCACATGTCCCTTTCCAGATTCTTCAAATACTCGGTTTGCAACCAGATTAATCAAAAGAAAACTTTAACTCTCTGAGCTGAATCCACACATCTCAAGGCAGTTTCACAGATAGCTTCTTTCTAGGTTTTATAAGGGAACGTTTGGTTTTTCCTCATAGACCTCAATGGGCTCCCATATGTCCCTTCACAGATTCTACAAAACCAGTGTTTCCAACCCGGCTGAATCAAAAGAAAGGTTTATCTCTGTGATGTGAATCCACTTATCAAGAAACAGTTTCACAAATAGGTACTTTATAGTTTTTGTCTGCGGATATTCAGTTTTTCTCCAAAGGCCTCAATGAGCTCCCAAATGAACTCTTGCAGATTCGACAGAAAAAGTGATTCCAGTCTACTGAATCAAAAGGAAGTTTCAACTCTGTGAGATCAATCCACACATCACAAAGTAGTTACACAGATAGCTTCTTTCTAGCTTTTCTGTGAGGATATTCATTTTTCCCCATATGCTTCAATGGTCTCCAAAAAGTACCCTCTCAGATTCTACAAAAAGAGTCTTTCCAACCTGTTGAATCAAAAGAAATCTTTATCTCTGTGAGATGAGCCCACACATCACAAAGCAGTTTCACAGATAGCTTTTTTTAGTTTTTACCTCATGATATTCTATTTTTCTTTGTAGGCCTCAGTGGGCTCCAAAATGTGCATTATGCTAGTCACCACGAATATTATATAGTACTATAAGTGTTTTATCGTCCATAGGACATACAATTACAATTACATACATATACAGGTAGTCCAAAAAGAGTATCGCCAACCTGCTAAATCAACAATAAGGTTTAACTATGTGAGATGGATCCATACATCACAAAGGAGTTTCACAGGTATATTCTCTCTGGTTTTTATCTGGGGATACCTAGTTTTTCTCTATAGGCCTCAATGGATTCCCAAATGTCCCTTCACAGATACTTCAAAAAGAGTGTTTACAATCTGCTGAATCAAAAGAAAGGATTACCTCTGTGAGATGAATGCAGGCTTAACCAACCAGTTTCACAGATAGCTGCTTTCTAGTTTTTATCTGGGGATTTTCAGTTTTTCCCTATAGACCTCAATGAGCTCGCAAATCTCCTTTTGCAGATTCCACAAAAAGAGTGCCTCCAATATGCTGAATGAAAAGAAGGTTTTAATTCTGTGAGATGAATCCAAACATCTCAAAGCAGTTTCACAGATAGCTTCTTTCTAGTTTTTTTCTGGGGGATTGTCTGTTTTCTTTCTCTTTTTCTTTCTTTTTTTTTTTTTTCTTGACAGAGTCTCACTCTGTCATCCAGGCTGGAGTGCAGTGTTGCTATCTGGGATCACTGCAAGCTCTGCCTCCTGGGTTCACACCATTCTCCTGCCTCAGCCTCCTGAGTAGCTTGGACTACAGGTGCCCATCACCACGCCTGGCTAATTTTTTGTATTTTTAGTACATACGGGGTTTCTCTGTGTTAGCCAGGATGGTCTCCATCTCCTGACCTTGTGATCCACCCTTTTTGGCCTCTCAAAGTACTGGGAATACAGGCATGAGCCACTGTGTCCGGCCAGGATATTCAGTTTTCTTCCATAGGCATCAATTGGCTCACAAATGTCCTTTCACAGATTCTACAAAAAGAGTGTTTCCAACCTGCTGAATGAAAAGAAAGGTTAAACTTCATGAGATGAATCCACACATCACCATGCAGTTTCAAAGATAGCTTCTTTCTAGTTTCTTTCTGGGGATATTCAGATTTTCTCCAAAGGCCACAATGGGCTCCTAAATGTCCCTTCACAGTTTCTACAAATGGAGTGTTCCCAACCTGCTGAATCAAAAAGAAGGTTTAACTCTGTGAGATTAAACCACACATCACCAAGAAGTTTCACAGAGAGATTATTTCCGGTTTTTTTCTGGGAATTTTCTTTTTTTCCCCATTGGCCCCAATGGGCCTTCACAGATCCTACAGAAAGAGAGTTTCCAAGCAACTGAATCAAATTAAAGGCTTCACTCTGTGAGATTAATTCACACATCACAAAGCAGTTTCACAGACACCTTCATTCAAGTTTTTATCTGGGGATATTTCATGTTACCCCATAGGCCTTAATGCGATTCTAAATGTCCCCTTGCAGATTCCACTAAAAGAATGTTTCCAGTCTGTTGAATCAAAACAAAATTTTATCTATGTGAGATGAGTCCAACCATCACCAAGAAATTTCACAGATAGCTTCGTTCTGGTTTTTACCTGGGATACTCGGTTTATCCCTAGAGGGATAATGTGCTCCCAAATGTCCCTTCACAGATTCTGTAAATAGAGTGTTTCTGAATCAAAAGAAAATTTTAACCCTGAGAGATTAATTCACATATCACAAAGGAGTTTCAAAGACAGCTTCTTTGTAGTTTTTATCTGGGAATATTCTGTTCTTCCCCATAGACCTCAATGGACTCTCAAATGTCCCTTCAGAGATACTAGAAAAAAAGTTTTTCCAACTTGTTGAATCAAATAAAGGTTTAAGTCTGTGAGGTGAATCCACGCATCTCAAAGCAGTTTCACAGATAGCTTCTTTCTAGTTTTTATCTGGGGATAGTCAGTTTTTCCCGATAGGCATCAGTCACCTCCCAAATGTCCCTTCACAGATTCTACAAAAAAAAAAAGGATTTTAAACCTTCTGAATCTAAATAAATGTTTATTCTGTCAGATGAATCCATACATCACAAAGCAGTTTCATAGATAGCTTCTTTCTGGTTTTTATCTGGGGATATTCTGTTTTTCTTCAAAGGCTTCAATGGGCTCTGTATTGCCCTTCACAGATTCTACAAAAGGAATGTTTCCACCCCGTTGAATCAAAAGAAAGGTTTAACTATGTGAGATGAATCCACACATCACAAAACCACTTCACAGATGGTTTCTTTAAAGTTTCATCTTAGGATATTGCCTTTCTCTTCATAGGCCTCAATGGGATTTCCAATATCCACTTGCAGATTCTAAAAAGACACAGTCTCAGCAGGGCACAGTGGCTCACCCCTGTAATCCCAGCACTTTGGGAGGCTGAGGCGGGTGGAACACAGAGTCAGGACATCCAGACCATACTGGCTAGCATGATGAAATCCCATCTCTACTAAAAACACAAAAAAATTAACCAGGTTCTGTGGTGGGTGCCAGTAGTCCCAGCTACCCAGGAGGCTGAAGCAGGAGAATGGCATGAACCCAGGAGGTGGAGCTTGCAGTGAGCTGACATAGCACCACTGAACTCCAGCTCCAGCCTGGGTGAAAGAGCAAGACTCTGTAAAAAAAAAAAAAAAAAAAAAAAAAAGAGAGAGAGAGAGAGAGAGAGAATCAAAAGAGACATTTTGCTCTGTGAGATGAATCCACACATCACCAAGCAGTTTCACAAATAGCTTCTTTCTATTTTTTAATCTGGGGATATTTGGTTTTTCCCTTTACAGCTCAATGGGCTCCCAAATGTCCCTTTCCAGATTCTACAAAAAGAGTGTTTTCATCCACTGTAACAAAATATAGGTTTAACTCTGTGAGATAAATCCACACATCACAAAGCATTTTCACAGATAGCTTCTTTCTAGCTTTATCTGGGGAAATTCGGTTTTTCCCCATAGACATCAATGGGTTCCCAAATGTCCCTTTGCAGATATGACAAAAAAGTTTTTTCAACCTGCTGAATCAAAAGAAAGTTTAGCTCTTTCAGATGAATCCACATATCATGAATCTGTTTCACAGATAGTTTCTTTCTAGCTTTATCTGGGGAAATTCGGTTTTTCCTTATAAGGCTCAATGGGCTCTCAAATGTCCCTTCACAATTCTACGAAAAGAGTGATTCCAACATTATAAATCAAAAGAAAAGTTTAACTCTGTGAGATAAATCCAAACATCACAAAGTGGTCTCAAGGATAGCTTCTTTTTATTTTTTATCTGGGGATATCTGGTTTTTCCTCATACGCCTCACTGGGCTCCCAAGTGTCCCTTCGCAGATTCTACAAAAATAGCATTTTCCAACTGCTGAATCAAAAGAAAGGTTTAAGTCTCTAAGATGAATCCACACCGCACAAAGTAGCTTCACAGATATCTTCTTTCTGGTTTTTATATGGGGATATTTTGTTTTACCCCATAGGACTCAACGGGATCCCAAATGTCCCTGCGAAGATTCTATACAAAGAGTGTTTCCAACCTGCAGAATCAAGACTGATGTTTGACTCTGTGCAATGAATACACTCATCACAAGGCAGTTTCATAGATAGATTATTTTTAGTTTTTATTGAAGGATATTTTGTTTCTTCCCATATGCCCATATGGGCTCCCAAATGTCCCTTTGCAGATTCTCCAAAAGACTGGTTCTAACAAGGTGAATCAAAGGATAGTTTTAACTCTGCTAGATGAATCCACACATCACAAAGAAGTTTCACAGATACCTTCTTTAAAGTTTTCACCTTAGGATATTGGCTTTCTCTTCATAGGCCTCAGTGGGATTTCCAATGTCGATTTGCAGATTCTAAAAAGAGACAGTCCCCAACTTGTTGAATCAAAAGAAAAGTTTTACTCTGTGAGATTAATCCACACATCACCAAGCAGTTTCACACATGGCTTGTATCTAGTTTTTAGCTGGGGATATTTGGTTTTTCAGTTTAGCTCCCAATGGGCTCCCAAATGTCCCTTTCCAGATGCTACAAAAAGAGTGTTTCCATTCTGCTGAATCAAAAGAGAGGTTTAACTCTGTGAGATAAATCCACACATCACAAAGCACTTTCACATATAGATTCTTTCTAGTTTTTCTCAGGGGATATTTTGTTTTTCCCCATAGGCCGCAATGGGCTCTGAAATGACCCTTCACAGATTCTACAAAAGAGTGTTTCCAACCTGCCGAATCACAAAAAAAAGTTTTAACTATGTGAGATGAATCCACACATCATAAAGTGGTTTCACAGATAGCTTCTTTCTCGTTTTTATCTAGGGATATTTGTTTTTTTTCCCATAGGCCTCAAGAGGCTCCCAAAAGTCACTTTGCTGATTCTACAAAAAGAGTTTTTCCAACCTGCTGAATCAAAAGCAAGCTTTAACTCTGTGAGATGAATGCACACATTGCAAAGCAGTTTCACACATAGCTTCTTTCCAGTTTTTATCTTGGAATATTGAGTTTTACCCTATAGGCCTCAATGGGGTCCCAAATGTCCTTTTGCGGATTCTATAAACAGATATTTTTGCAAACTGCTGAATCAAAGGAAAGTTTAGCTCTGTGAGATAAATCAGCACATCAAAAAGCTGTTTCACAGGTAGATTATTTCTAGTTTTTATATGGGGATATTCAGTTTTTCTCAATGAACTACCAAATGTCTCTTTGCAGATTCTACAAAAAGAATGGTTCCAACATGCTGAATAAAAAGAAATGGTTAACTCAGTGAGATGAATCCACACATCACAAAGCAGTTTTACAGATAGTCTCTTTCTAGTTTTTATCTGGGGATAGGTTCAACTCCCTACTATTAATGCACACAAGAAAAAACAGTTTCACAGATACTTTTTTTTTCTAGTTTTTATCTGGGAATATTCCATTTTTCCCTATAGGCCTCAATAGGCTCTCAAATGTCCCTTCAGAGATTCTGCGAAAAAAGGATTTCCACCCTGGTGAATCAAAATAGATGTTTAAGTCTGTGAGATGAATCCACACATCACAAAGCAGTTTTACAAGTACCTTCTTTCTAGTTTTTATTCAGGGCTATTCAGTTTTTTCCCATAGGTGCCAATGGGCTTTGAAATGTCCCTTCCCATATTCTATACAAAAAGTGTTTCCAACCAGCTGAATCAAATTAAAGGTTTAACTCTGTGAGGTGAATCCACAAATCACAAACCAGTTTAACAGATAGCTGCTTTCTACTTTTTATTTGGGGATTTTGGGTTTTTCCCCTTATCTCAATGTGATCTCAAATGTCCCTTCACAGATTCTACAAAAAGAGTGTTTCCAACCTGTTGAATCAAAACAAAGGTTTAACTATCTGAGATGAATTTACACATCACAAAGTGGTTTCACAGATAGCTTCTTTCTAGTTTTCATCTAGGGATATTCGGTTTTTCACTATAGGCTTCAACGGAATCTAAAATGTTCTTTCGTGAATTTTACAAAAACAGTGTTTCCAAATTGCTGAATCATAAGAAAGGCTTGACTCTGAGATTAACCTACACATCACCAAGAAGTTTCACAGATCGCTTCTTTCTAGTTATTATTAGGGGAGATTCTGTTTTTCCCCATAGGCGACAATGGGCTCCCAAATGTACCTTTGCCAATTCTCCAAAAAAAGTGTTACTGAAAAATCAAAAGAAAGTTTTAACTCTGTGAGACGAATCCACACATGTCAAAGCATTTTCACAGATAGCTTCTTTCAAGTTTTTATCTGGGGACATTCAGTTTTTCCCAATAGGCATCTATGGGCTCTCAAATGTCCCTTTGCAGATTCTACAAAAGAGTGATTTCAACCTGCTGAATCAAAAGGAAGATTAACTGTCAGATGAATCCACACATCATAAATCAGTTTCACAGATAGTTTCTCTCTAGTTTTTATCTGAGATATTCTGTTTTTCTCCAAAGGCCTCAAAAGGCTCCCAATTGCCTTTCACAGATTCTACAAAAAGAATATTTCCAGCCTACTGAATTTAAGCAACGTTTAACTCTGTGATATATATCCACTCATCACAAAGCAGTCTCAGGGATAGCTTCTTTCTAGTTTTTATCTGGGGATATTCCCTTTTTCCTTATAAGCCTCAATAGGCTCTCAAATGTCCCTTCACAAATTCTACAAAAAGAGTGTTTCCAAACTGCTGAATCAAAGGAAAGTTTTAACTCTCTGAAATGAATCCACACAACACAAAGCAGTTTCATAAATAGCTTCTTTCTGGTTTTTATCTGGGAATATTTGGTTTTTCCCTACAGGACTCAACGGGATCCTAAATGTCTCTGCATAGATTCTATGAAAAGGCTGTTTCCAACCTGCTGAATCAAAATCTAGCTTAAATTTTGTGTAATGAATACACACGTCACAAAGAAGTTTCACAGATAGATTATTTTTACTTGGGATATTCAGATTTTTCCCATACACCCATATTGGATCCCAAATGTCCCTTTGCAGATTCCAGAAAAAGGTGTTTCCAACCAGCTGTATCATGCAATAGGTTTAACTCTGTTAGATGAATCCACACATCACAAAGAAATTTCACAGATACTTTCTTTAAAGTTTTCATCTTAGGATACGGTGTTTTACTTCATTGGCCTCAATGGGAATTCCAATATCCCATTGCCGATTCTACAAAGAGACCACCTCCAACTTGTTGAAACAAAAGAAACATTTAGCTCAGTGAAATGAATCCACACATTACCAAGCCGTTTCAAAGATAGCTTTTTTCTAGTTTTTAATCTGGGGATGTTTGGTTTTCCCCTTTAGGGCTCAATGGGCTCTCAAATGTCCCTTTCCAGATTCTACAAAAAGAGTGTTTCCATCCTGCTGAGTCAAAAGAAAGGTTTAACCCTGTGAGAGGAATCTACACATCACAAAGCAGCTTCACATACAGCTTCTTTCTAGTTTTTCAATGGGGATATACTCTTTTTCCCCGTAGAGCTCAATGGGCTCCAAAATGTAACTTTGCAGATTCTACAAAAAGAATGTTTCCAACCTGCTGAATCAAAAGAAATTTAACTCAGTGAGATGAATCCACACATTAAAAAGCCGTTTCACAGATAGCTTCTTTCTAGTATTTATCTGGAGATACTTGGTTTTTCCCCTAGACCCAAATTTGCTGCCAAATGTCTCTTTGTAGACGCTATGAAAATAGTATTTCCAACCTGCTGAATGAAAAGAAATGTTTAACTCTGTGAAATGAATCCACATATCACATAGCAATTTCACAGATAGCTTCTTTCTAGTTTTTATATGGGGATATTCAGTTTTTCCCTATAGGCCTTAATTTACTCCCAAATGTCTCTTCACAGATTCTACAAAAAGAGTGCTTTTAACCTGCTGAAAAAAAAGAAAGGTTTACCTCTGTGAGATGAATACAGACATCACAAAGCATTTTTGCAGATGGATTCTTTCTAGTTTTTATCTGCAGATATTCTATTTTCCCCATAGGCCTCAGTGGGCTCCAACATGTCCCTTTGCAGATACGCCAAAAAGAGTGTATCCAACCTGCTGAATCAACAGAAATATTTAACCCTGTACAGTGAATTCACACATCACAAAGCAGTTTCACAGGTAGTTTCTTTGTAGTTTTATCTGTGGATATTGTTTTTCCCCATAGGCCTCAATTGGTTCCCAAATTTCCCTTCATAAATTCTAGAAAAAAAAGTGTTTCCAACATGCTGAATCAAAAGACATGTCTAACTCTGTGAGATGAATGCATACATCATAAAGCCATTTCACAGATAGCTTTTTTCTAGTTTTTATCAAAGGTTATTAAGTTTTTCCCCATAGACCACAATGGGCTCCCAAATGTCCCTTCATTCATTCTACAAAAAAAGTGTTTCCAATCTGCTGAATCAAAAGAAGGGGTTAACTCTGTGAGATGAATTGACACATCACAAAGCAGTTTCTCAGTAAGCTTCCTTCTCGTTTTCATCTAGTGATGTTGTGTTTTTCCCATACACCTGAGTGGGCTCCAAATTGTCCTCTCGGGGTTCCTACCAAAAGAGTGTTTCCTACATGCAGAATCAAAAGAAAGTTTTAAAGTCTGTGCAATGAATCCACACATCACAAAGCAGTTTCACAGGTAGCCTCTGTCTAGTTTTTATCTAGAGATATTCAGGTTTTCCCCATAGACCTCAATGGGTTTCCAATGTTATTTCCTAGATTCTAGAAAAAAAAAGTGTTTCCAACCTGCTGAATCAAAAGCAACGTTTAATTCTGTGAGATGAATCCACACATCACAAAGTAGTTTCACAGACAGATTCTTTTAGGTTCTTTTCCGGGAATATTTGTTTTTTCCCCATAGGCCTCAAAGTGCTCCTATATGTCCCTTTGCAGACTCTCCACAAAGAGTGTTTCCAAAATGCTGAATCTAAAGAAAGATGAACACACACATCAAAAAGCAGTTTCACATATAGCTTCTTTCTAGTTTTTGTCTGGGGATAGTTGGTTTTTTCTCATAGGCCTCAATGGGCTCCTAAATGTCCCTTTGCAGATTTTCAAAAAAGATTGTTTCCAACCTGCTGAATTGAAAAAGATTTAACCCTGTCAGCGGAATCCACACACCACGAAACAGTTTCTCAGGTAGCTTCTTTCTACATTTTTTATGGGGATACTTTGTTTTATCCTATTGGCCGAAGTGGTCTAATAAATGTCCCTTTGTGGATTCTCCAACAAAAGTGTTTCCAAACTACTGAATCAAAAGAAAAGTTTAACTCTCTGATACAAATCCACACATCACAAAGCAGTTTCACAGATAGCTTCTTTCTAGTTTTTCTCTGAGAATATTTGGATTTTCCCCATTGGCCTCAATGGGCTTCAAAATGTTGTTTTGCAGATGCTTCAAAGAGATTGTTCCAACCTGCTGAATCAAAAGAATGGTTTAACTCTGTGAGATGAATCCACACATTACATCAGTTTCACACATAGCTTCTTTAGATTTCCTATATTGGGATATTCGGCTTTTCCCTGTAGGCCTCAATGGGCTCCCAAATATTCCTTTGCAGATTCTCTAAAAAGAGCTTCTCAACCTGTTGAATCAAAAGAAAAGTTTAACTATGTGAGACGAACCCACACATCACAAAGCAGTTTCACAAATAGCTGCTTTCTAGTTTTTCTCTGGGTATATTCTGTTTTTCCCCAGAGGCCTCACTGGGCATGCAAATGTCCATTCCAAGAATCTCCAAAAAGAGTGTTTCCAACTTGCTGAATCAAATTAAAAATTTAACTCTGTGAGATGAATTGACAAAACATAAAGCAGATTCACAGGTAGCTTCTTTTTAGTTTTCATCAGTGGATATTTGGCTTTTCCTCATAGACCTCAACTGATTCTCAAATGTCCCTTCAGAGATCTAGAACAAAAAGTTTTTTCAACATACTGAATCAAAAGACAGGTTTATCTCTGAGATAAATCCACATATCACCAAGCTGTTTCACAGACAGCTTGTTTCTAGTTTTTCTCTGGGGATATTACGTTTTTCCCCATAGGTCTCAATAGGCTCCCAAATATCCTTTCGCAGATTCTAGAAAAAGAGTGTTTCCAGCCTGCTGCATCAAAAGAAAGGTTTAACTCTGGGAGATGAATCCACACATCACAAAG
This sequence comes from Rhinopithecus roxellana, assembly GCF_007565055.1. NCBI lineage: Eukaryota > Metazoa > Chordata > Mammalia > Primates > Cercopithecidae > Rhinopithecus > Rhinopithecus roxellana. The sequence goes on from NC_044555.1 coordinate 17,208,866, forward strand.
CAGCTTATCAGATAGCTTCTTTCTAGTTTTTATCTGGTGATACTCAATTTTTCCCATAGGCCTCAAAGGGCTTTCAAATGTCCTTTCAGAGATTCTACAAAAAGAGTGTTTCCAACCTGCTGCATCAAAAGGAAGTTTTAAGTCTGTGAAAGAAATCCACTAATCATAAATCAGTTTCACAGATAGCCTCTTTCTCGTTTTTATATGGAGATAGGCGGTTTTTCCCCATAGGCCACAATGGGTTCAAAAATGTCACTTTGTAGATTCCAGAAAAAGAGTGTTTCCAACGTGTTGAATCAAAAGAAACTATTTTCTCTGTGAGATACATCCACACATCACAAAGCAGTTTCACAGACAGCTTCTTTATAGTTTTTAACTGGAGATATTCCTTTTTTCCCCATTGGCCTCAATTGTCTCCCAAACATCCCTCTGCAGATTCTACAAAAACTGTTTCCAGCGTGCTGAATGTAAAGAAAGATATAACTCTATGAGATGAATTCACACATCACAAAGCAGTTTCACAGACAGCATCTTTCTAGTTTTTGTCTGAGGATTTTTTTTTCACCATAGGCCTTGATGTACTCCCAAATATCCCTTCATAGATTCTACAAAAACAGTGTTTCCAAAGTGATGAACGAAAAGAAATATTTAACTCGGAGAGGTGAATGCACACATCACAAAATGGTTTCTGAGAGAGCTTCCTTCAAGTTTTTATCCTGGGATATATGAATTTTCAAAATTGTCTCAAAGATCTCTATATTGTCCATTTGCAGAATGGATAAAAACAGTGTTTCCAAACTGCATCAAAAGAAATGTTGAACTCTGTGAGATGAATGCACACATCAAAAAGCAGTTTCACAGAACACTTCTTTCTAGTTTTTACCTGAAGATATTTTCTTTTCCACCAAAGGCTTCAATGTGCTCCCAAATATCCCTTTGCAGGTTCTACAAAAACAGTGTTTCCAAAATGCAGAATGAAAAGAAAACTTTAACGAGATGAATGCACACATCACAAAGTGGGTCCTCAGATAGCTTTCCTCTAGTTTTCATTCTGGTATATTCACTTTTTCACCATGGGCCTCAATGAGCTCCAAAATATACAAAACAGTATTTCCAAATTGCTGAATCAAAAGAAAGGTTTACCTCTGTGAGCTGAATGCACACATCACAAAGTAGTTTCTCAGAAAGCTTCTTTCTAGTATTTACCTAAAGATATTTTCTTTTTCACCATAGGCCTCAATGCATTCCCAAACATCCTTTTGCAGATTCTACAAAAACAGTGTTTCCAAACTGCTGAAGGAAAAGTAAAGTTTAACTCAGAGAGATGAATGCACACATCACAAAGTCGCTCCTCAGATACCTTCCTTCTAGTTTTTATTCTGGGATATTCACTTTGTTTTGATTGGCCTCAATGAGGTCTCAAATGTCCATTCACAGAATGGACAAAACAGTATTTCCAAACGGCTGAATCAACAGAAAGGTTTAACTCTGTGAGATGAATGCACACATCACAAAGCACTTTTCAGGTAGCTTCTTTCTGTTTTTATCTGAAGAAATTTTCTTTTCCACCATAGGCCTCCCTGCACTCCCATATCCCTTTGCAGTTTCTACAAAAAGAGGGATTAGAATCTGTTAAATGAAAAGTAAGGTTTAACTTGGTGAGATGAATGCATTCATCACAAAGCAGTTCCTCAGATACCTTCCTTCTAGTTTTTATCAAGGGATACTCGATTTTTCACATTTGGCCTCAATGAGCTCCCAAATATCCATTCGCAGAATGGACAAATGCAGTGTTTCCAAACAGCAGAATCAAAAGAAAGGTTTAACTTTGTGAGATGAATGCACAAATCATGAAACATTTTCTCATTAAGCTTCTTTCTAGTTTTCATGTGAGGATATTTTCTTTTTTACCATAAACCTAAATGCACTCCCAAACACACTTTGCAGATTTTACAAAAACAGTGTTTCCAAAATTCTGAATGTAAAGAAAGGTTTAACTCTGCAAGATGAATGCCCACATCACAAAGAGGTTTCTCTGATAGCTTCCATGTAGATTTTTTGCTGAAACATTCACTTTTTCGCCATTGGCCTCAATGAGCTCTCAAATGTCTGTTTGCAGAATGGACAAAAACAGTTGCTCCAAACTGCTGAATCAAAAGCAATGTTTAACTCTGTGAGATGAATGCAGAAATTGAAAAGCAATTTTTCAGAAAACTCCTTTCTAGCTTTTATGTGAAGATATTTTGTTTTTCACCATAGGTCTCAATCAACTCCCAAATATCCCTACACAGAATCTACAGAAACAGAGTTTCCTAACTGCTGAATGAAAAGAATGGTTTATCTCTGTGAGATGAATGCACACTTTCCAAAGTAGTTTCTCAGATAGCTTCCTTCTAGTTTTTATCATGGGATATTCCCTTCTTCCCCATAGGTCTCAAAGAGCTCTCAAATGTCTATTCACAGAATGGACAAAAACAGTGTTTCCAAGCTGCTAAATTGCAAGAAAGTTTTAACTCTGTGAGAGGAATGCACACATCACAAAGCAGTTTCTCAGAAAACTTCTTTTTAGTTTTTATCTGAGATATTTTCTTTTTCACCATAGGGCTCAATGCAGTCCCAAATATGCATTTGCAGTTTCTACAAAAACAGTGTGTCCAAACTGCTGGATGAAAAGGAATGTTTCACTCTGTGGGATGAATCCACACATCACCACGTAGATTCACAGATAGCTTCTTTGTAGTTTTTATTTTGGGATATTCAATATTTCCCAATTGGCCTTATTGGACTCCCAAATGTTTCTTCACATTTTCTATAAAAAAGTGCTTCCAACCTGCTGAATCAAAAGAGAGGTTTAACTTGGTGAGATGAATCCACTCATCACCAATCAGTTTCACAGATAGATTCCTTCTAGTTTTTATCCTGGGATAATCCCTTTTTCCCCATAGACCTTAATTGACTCAAAAATATCCCTTCACATATTTTCCAAAAAGAATGTTTCCAACCTGGTGAGTCCCAAGAAAGTTTTAACTTTGTGAGATTAATCCACACATCACGAAGCAGTTTCACAGATAGCTTCTTTCTACTATTTACCTGGAGTTATTCGGTTTTGCCGCATAGGCCTCAATAGGGTCCAAAATGTCCCTTTGCAGATTATACAAAAATGATTTTTCCAACCTGCTGAATCAAAAGAAAGTTTTAACACTTGGATATGGATCCACACATCACAGAGCAGTTTCATAGATATCTTCTTTCTAGTTTTTAACTGGGGATTTTCTGTTTTCCCCATAGGCCTCAATGGGCCCCCAATAGTCCCTTTGCAGATGTTGCAGGAAAGGTGTCTCCAATTCACTGAATCAAAGAAATGTTTAACTCTGTGAGATGAATCCACACATCACCAAGCAATTTCACACATAGTTTCTTATTAGTTTTTATCTGGAGATATTCATTTTTTACCTTTGACCTAAATGGACTCCCAAATGTCCATTCAGAGATGCCACAAAAAGAGTGTTTCCAAGCTGGTGAATCCAAAGAAAGTTTTAACTCCATGACATGAATCCACACATCACAAAGCAGTTTAACACATAGCTTCTTTCTAGTTTTATCTGGGGATATTAGTTTTTTTCAACATAGTCCTCAATGGGATCACAATTGTTTTTTTGCAGATTCTATTAAAAGCTTTACACCCTGCTGAACCAAAAGAAAGGCTTAACACTGCATGCTGTATCCACACATCTTAAAGCAGTTTCACAGATCTCTTCTTCTTAGTTTTTATCTGGGGATATTAGTTTTTTTTCCAGTAGACCTCAATGGGATCCCAAATATTTATTCGCAGATTCTGCAAAAAGAGTGCTTTTAACTTATTGAATGAAAAGAAATGTTTAACTCTGTGAGATGATTCCACACATTAGCAAGCAGCTTCACAGATGGCTTCCTTCTATTTTTTATGTGGGGATATTCAGTTTTTCCCTATAGGCCTCAATGGACTCCCATACACTCTTTCGCAGGTTCTACAAAAAGAAAAAAAATGGGCTTCCAAATGTGCCCTTGTACATTCTACAAAAAGAGTGTTTCCAAAATGGTGAATCAAAAGAAAGGTTTAACTCTGTGAAATGCATCCACACATCACAAAGCAGTTTCACAGATAGCTTCTTTCTCTTTTTTATCTGGGTATATTCAATTTTTCCCCATAGGCTTCAATGGGCTTGAAAAGTCCATTCACAGATTCTACAAAAAGAGTGTTCTGAACCTGCTGTATCCGAACTTTCTGAGATGACTCCACATATAACCAAACCATTTCACAGATTGCTTCTTTCTCGTTTTTATCTGCAGATATTCAGTTTTTCTCCATAATACTCAATGGACTCTGAAAAGTCTTTCCACAGATTCTACAAAAAGAGTTTTTCCAACCTGCTGAACCAAAAAAAGGTTTAACTCTGTGAGATGAATCCACAAACCACTAAGCAGTTTCACAGATATCTTCTTTCTAGTTTTTATCTGGGGATATTAACTCCTTCTTCATTAGTCTCAATGTACTACCTAATGTCCCTTTGCAGAATTTACAAAAAGAGTGTTTCCAACCTGCTGAATCCAAAGAAAGGTTTAACTCTGTGACATGAATCCACATATCACCAAGTAGTTTCTGAGATAGCTTCTTTCTAGTTTCTAACTGGGGATTTTCTCGTTTTCCTCCTAGGCCTCAATGGACACCAAAATGTCCCTTTGCACATTCTACAAAGAAAGTGCTTCCAATCTGCTGAATCAAAACAAAGGTTTAACCCTCTGAGATGAATCTACACATCAACAAGCAGCTTAACAGATTGAATCTTTCTAGTTTTATCTGGAAAAATTTTGTTAGTTCCCATAGACCTCTGAGGACTCCTGAATATCCCTTCACACATTTTACAAGAAGAGTGTTTCCAACCTGCTCAATCAAAACAAAGTTTTAATTCCATGAGGTGAATCCACACACCTGAAAGCAGTTTCACAGATACCTTCTTCCTAGTTTTTATGTTGGGATATTCTGTTTTTCCTCTTAGGCCTCGGTGGTATCCAAAATGTTCTTTTGCAGCTTCTCCAAAAAGAGTTTTTCCAACCTGCTAAATCAAAAGAAAGGTGTGTTTCTGTGTGATAAATCTACACATCACCAAGAATTTTCACAAATAGCTTCCTTCCAGTTTTTATGTGGGGGTATTCATTTTTTTCCTTCAGGCCTCAATGGGTTCCCAAGTGTCCCTTGGCAGATTCTACAAAAAGAATTTTCTAGCCAGTTGAATCAAAAGAAAGGTTTAACTCTGTGAGATGAATCCAAGCATCCCAAGTAGTTTCCCAGATAGCTTCTTTCCAGTTTGTAAGTGGGGATTTTGTTTTTTTCCCCAGGTCTCAATAAACTCCAATATGCCCCTTTGGAGAGTCTACAAAAAGAGTGTTTCCAACCTGCTGAATTAAATTGAAGGTTTAACTCTGTGAGATTAATCCACATATCACCAAGCAGTTTCACAGTTAGGTTATTTCTACTTTCTATCTGGAGATATTCGCTTTCTTCTCTTAGGTGTCAAAGGGCTCCGAAAAGTCCCTTCATAGATTTTGTGAAAAGAGTGTTTTCAATCTGCTCAGTCTAGAGGAAGTTGCAACTCTGTGAGATGAATCCACACATCACCAAGCAGATGAGATATAGTATCTTTATAGTATGTACCTGAGGATTTTCTGTTTTTAACCCTAGGTCTCAATAGACCCCCAAATGTCTCTTTGCAGATTATACAAAAACAGACTTTCCAACTTGCTGAATATAAAAGAAAGGTTTAATTCTTGAGATGAATCTACACATCACTAATCAGTTTCACAGATTGTTTCTTTCTAGTTTTAATCTAGGAATGTTCAGTTTTTCCCCACAGGCCTCAATGGGCTTTGAAATATTTGTTCTCAGATTCTACACAAAGAGTGCTTCCAACATGCTGAATCAAAAGAAATGTTTACCTTGCGAGATGAATCTTCACATCATCAAGCAATTTCACGGATAGCTTCTTTCTAGTTTTATCTGTGAATATTCAGTTTTTCCCTATAGGCTTTAATGGGCTCCAAAATGTCCCTTTGCAGATTCTACAAAAGAAGTCTCAACTGAATCAAAACAAAGGTTTAAGTCTGTGATATGAATCTACCCATCACCAAGGAGTGTCATGGATACCTTCTTTTTAGTTTGTAACTGAGGATATTCTGTTTATACTACTTTGCCTCAATGGACTCCCAAATGTCCCTTCACAGATTCTGCAAAAAGAGTGTTTCCAAAATGCTGAATCAAAATGCAAGTTTAACTCTGTTAGATGAGTGCACACATCACCAAGCAGTTTCACAGATAGTTTCTTTATGTATTTTATCTGAAGATATTCCTTTATTCCACGTAGGCCACAAGGGGCTCCCAAATGTCCTTTCACAGATTCTACAAGGAGTGTTTCCAACCTGTTGAATCAAAAGAAAGTTTTAACTCTGTGAGATGAATTGACATATCATGAAGCAGTTTCACAGATATGTTCTTTCTAGTTTCTATCTGTGGATGTTGTTTTCCCCATAGGCCCCAATGGGTACCCAAATGTCCCTTCACAGATTTTGCAAAAAGATGGTTCCCAAACTGCTGAATCAGAAGGAAGATTTATGTCTGTGAGATGAATCCACTCATTTCAAAGCAGTTTCACAGATTGCTTCTTTCTAGTTTTTATCTGGCGATACTAGGATTTTCTCCGTAAGTCTCATTGGACTCCCAAATCTCTTTTCACAGATTCTACAAAATAGTAGCACCAATCTGCTGAATCAAAAGAAAGGTTTAACTCTATGAGTTGAATCCACACATACAAACCAGCTTAACAGATAACTTCAATCTAGTTTTTATCTGGGGATATTCGGTGTCCCCCATATGCTTCAATGAAGTCCCCAATGTCTCTTTACACATTTTACAAAAAGAATGTTTCCAAACTGTTGAATCCAAATAAGTTTTATCACCATTCGATGAATCCACACATCACCAAACAGTTTCGCAGGTAGTCTCTTTCTAGTTTTCATCCTGGGATATTTGGTTTTTCCTCTTAGGCCTCAATGGGCTCCCAAATGTCCCTTCACAGATTCTACAAAAAGAGTGTTTCCAACCTTCTGAATCAAAAGAAAGGTTTAACTCTTTGACCTGGATCGACAAATCACCAAGTAGTTTCAAAGATAGATTCTTTGTAGTTTTTATCTGTGGGTATTCTATTTTTCCCCACAGGCCTCAATGGGCTGCCAAAGGTTTATTTGCAGATTTTTGAAAAAGAGTATCTTCAATCTACTAAAAAAGAAAGGTTTAACTCTGTGATATGAGTTCACACATCACCAAGCCATTTCTCATATAACTTCTTACTAATTTTTGTCTGGAGACATTCAGTTTTTCCCATTGGTCTCAGTGGGCTCCCAAATGTCCATTTACAGATTTCACAAAAAGAGTGTTTACAACCTGCTGAATCAAAGGAAAGGTTTAACTCTGAGATGAATCCACACATCACCAAGCAGTTTCATAGATAGCTTCTTTCTAGTTTTTATCTGAAGATATTTGGTTTTTGTTCATAGGCCTAAATGGGCTCCCAAATGTCCCTTCACATATTCTAAAAAGAAAAGAGTGTCTCCTACCTACTGAATCAAGAGAAAAGTTTAACTCTTTGAGATGAATCCAGACATCACCAAGCAGTTTCTTGATAGTTTCATTCTAGTTTTTTTCTGTGAATATTCATTTCTCCCCTTGTTCCTCAATGGGCTTTCAAATTTCCCTTCTCAAATTCTACAAAAACAGTGGATGCAACCTGCTGAATCACAAGAAAGGTTTAACTCTGAGGTGAATCCACACATCACCAAGAAGTTTCACAGATGGCTTCTTTCCAGTTTTTATCTGAAGATATTTGTTATTTTTTAAATAGGCATTCAAGGGTCCCTAAATGTCCCTTTGCAGATTCTACAAAAAGAGTGTTTGCAACGTGCCAAATCAAAAGAAAGGTTTAACTCTGTAAGAGGAATGCAGACATCACCAAGCTGTTTCACAGGTAGCTTCTTTCTAGTTTTTATCTTTGGATATTAGGTTTCACCCCCTAAGCTTCAATCGGCTCCCAAATATCCCTTCACAGATTCTACAAAAAATTGTTTTCAATCTGCTGAATCAAAAGAAAGGTTTAATTCTGTGAGATGAATTCACACATCACCAAGCAGTTTCACTGATAGCTTATTTCTAGTTCATATCTAGGGATATTCAGTTTTACCCCACAGGCTTCAATGGACTCACAAATGTCCCTTTGCAGATATCTCAAAAAGAGTGTTTCCAAAATGCTGAATCAAAAGAAAACTTTGTCTCTTTTAGATGGATCCAGACATCAACAAGAATTTTCACAGATATCTTCTTTCTAGTTTTTAATCTGGGGGTATCCAGTTTTTCCCCACAGGCCCCAATGGGCTCCCAAATGCCCCTTCACAGATTCCACAAAAAGGGTGTTTCCAATCTGCTGAATGAAAAGAAAGGTTTACCTCTCAGAGTTAACTCCACACATCATCAAGCAGTTAAACAGATAGCTTTTCTCTAGTATTTATCTGGGGATATTGCATTTTTTTCCATTAGGTCTCATTGTGTCCAAATGTTCCTTCACAGCTAGAAAAACATTTTTTTAGACTGCTAAATGAAAAGAAACGTTTAACTCTGTGAGATTAATCTGCACATTGCATACAGTTTCACAGATAACTTTTTCTTTCATTTTATCTGGGGATATTCAGTTTTTCCCCATAGGCTTCAAAGGGCTCCCAAATGTCCCTTTATGCATTCTACAAAAAGAGTGATTCCAACCTGCTGATTCAAAAGAAAAGTTTAACTCTGTGAGAAGAATCCACACAATACCAAGCAGTTTTGCAGATAACTTCTTTCTAGCTTTTACCTGGGAATGTTCAATTTTTTCCAATAGGCCTTAATGGGTTCCCAAATGCTCCTTTGCAGGTTGTATGAAAAGATAGTTTTCAACCTGCTGAATCAAAATAAAAATTTAACTGTGGGAGATGAATCCACACATTATCAAGCAGTTTCACAGATAGCTACTCTCTGGTTTTTATCTGGGGATATTCACTTTTTCCCCATATTCCTCAATGGGCTCCCAAATGACCCTTCACAGACTCTACAAAAAAAGTGTTTCTTACACTGCTGAATCGAAAGAAAGGTTTAAATCTGTGAAGCAAATACACACAACACAAAGCAGTTTCACAGATAGCTTCTTTCTACTTTTTTCTGGGGATATTCAGTTTTTCTCCATAGGCCTCAATGGGCACCCAAATATCCTTTTAGCTGATTCTGCAAAAAGAGAGTTTCCAACTTGTGGAATGAAAAGAAAGATTTAACTCTGTGAAGATCAATCCACATATCACCAAGCAGTTTCACAGATAGCTTCTTTCCATCTTGTATCTGGGGATATTCTTTTTTTCCCCATAGGTCATCATGGGCTCCCAAATGTCCCATTGCAAATTCTACAAAGAGTATTTTCAACCTGATGAATCACAATAAAGGTTTTATTCTGTGAGATGAATCCACACATCACAAATCAGTTTCACAGATAGCTTCTTTCTACTTTTCATGTGGGAATATTAGGTTTTTCCCCATACATCTCCATGGGCTCCCAAGTCCCTTTGCAGTTTCTACAAAATGAGGGATTCAAATCTGTTGAATCAAAAGAAAATTTTAAGCCGGTTAGATGAATCCACACATCTCAAAGCCATTTCACGGATTGCTTTTTTCTAGTTTTTATCTGGGCATATTCCATATTTCACCATAGGCCTCAATGGGCTTCCAATTTCCTGTACACAGCTTCTACAAATAAAGTTGTTACAACCTGCTGAATAAAAAAAAAAGAGAGAGATTTAACTCTGTGAGATGAATCCACACATCAGCCAGCGGTTTCTCAGATGGATTCTTTCTAGTTTTTATCTGAAGGCATTTCGTTTTCCCAAGAGGGTCAATGGGTTCTTAAGTGTCCCTTCACAGATTCTATAAAAAAAAGTGGCTCCAACCTGCTGAATGAAAAGAAGGGTTTAACTCTCAGAGATGATTCCACAAATGACCAAGCAGTTTCACAGATAGCTTCTTTCTAGTTTTTATCTGAAAATATTCAGTTTTTCCCATAGGACACAATGGGATTTCAAATGTTTCTTCATAGATAATATAAACGAAGTGTTTCCTACCTGGTGAATAAAAAAAAAAGTGTGTCTCAGGGAGATGAATCCACACATACCCAAACAGTTTCACAGAAGCTTCTTTCTAGTTTTTATCTGGGAATATTTGCTTTTTCCCCAAAGGCCTTAATGGGCTTCCAAATGTCCCTCTGCAGATTCGACAAAAAGAATCTTTCCCACCTGGTGAATACAAATAAAGGGTTAACTCTGTGAAATGAATCCACACATTCCCAAGCAGTTTCACAGATAGCTTCTTTCCAGTTTTTATCTGGGGATATTCTGTTTTTCCTTATAAACCTCAGTGTGCTCCCAAATGTCCCTTTTCAGATTCTACAACAAAACTATTCCAACCTGCTGGATGAAAAGAAAGGTTTAACTCTGTGAGGTGAATCCACACATCACAAACCAGCTTCACAGATAGCTTTTATCTAGTTTTTATCTTGTGATATTCTGTTTTTCCCCACAGACTTCAATAAGCTCCCAAATGACCCTATGCAAATTCCACAAAAAAGAGTGTTTTTAACCTGCTGAATAAAAGGAAAAGTTTAACACTGTGAGTTGAATCTCCACATCTTAAAGCAGTTTCACAGATAGATTCGTTCTAGTTTTTACCTGGAAATATTAGGTTTTTCTCCATAGGCCTCAATGCAAACCAAAATGTTCCTTCACAGATTCTACAAAAAAGTGTTTCCAACCTGCTGAATCAAAAGTGAGGCTTATCTCTGTGAGATGAACCCACACATAACCATGCAGTTTCACAGATAACTTCTTTCTATTTTCTATCCGAGGATATTCAGATTTCCCCTTAGGACTCAATAGGTTGTTCAATGTCCCTTCACAGATTTTTCAAAAGAGTATTTCCAATCTGCTGATTCTATAGAAAGTTTGTTTCCATAGGCCTCAGTTTCCTCCCAAATGTCGCTACACAGATTCTACAAATGTAGTGTTTCCAATCTGCTGAATAAAAAGAAGGTTTACCTCTGTGAGTTGAATTGACATATCACCAACCAGTTTCACAGATAGGTCCTTCCTAGTTTTTATCTGGGGATATTCAGTTTTTCTACAAGGGCCTCAATGAGCTCCCAAATGTACCCTCTCAGATTCTAACAAAAAAGTGATTCCAATCTGCTGAATCAAAAGAAAGGTTCATCTTTGTGAGATCAATCCAGAAATCACAAAGCAGTTACACAGATAATTTTCCAGTTTTTCTGTGAGGATATTCCTTTTTTCCCCATATGCCTTAATGGGCTCCAAAATGTACCCTTTTGGATTCTACAAAAAGAGTGTTTCCAACCTGCTGAATCAAAAGAAAGGTTTATCTCTGTGAAATGAATCCACACATCACAAAGCAGTTTCACAGATAGCTTCTTTTTAGTTTTTATCTTGTGATATTTGGTTTTTCTTCATAGGCCTCAGTGGGCTCCAAAATATCCCATTGCAGAAACTGCAAAAAGAGTGTTGCCAACCTATTGAGTCAACAGAAAGGTTTATGTATGTGAGATGGATCCATACATCACAAGGCAGTTTCACAGATAGCTTCTTTCTGGTTTTTATCTGGAGATACCTGGTTTTCCCCTGTAAGCCTCAATGGACTACTAAATATCCCTTCACCGATACTTCAAAAACAGTGTTCACAACTTGCTGAATCAAAAGAAAGGTTTACCTCAATTAGATGAATCCACACCTCACCACACAATTTCACTGATAGCTTCTTTGTAGTTTTTATCTGGGAATTTTTGATTTTTCCCCATAGACCTCAATGGGATCCCATATCTCCTTTTGCAGATTCTAAAATAAAGAATGTTTCCAACGTGCTGAATCAAAAAAAAGCTGTAACTCTGTGAGATGAATCCAAAAATCACAAAGCAGTTTAACAGGGAACTTTTTTCTAGCTTTTATGGGGGATAATTGGCTTTACCCTGTAGGCCTCAATGAGCTCCTAAATGTTCCATCACAGATTCTACAAAAAGAGTGATTCCAATAAGGTGAATCAAAAGAAAAGTTTAGCTCTGTGAGATGAATCCACTCATCATCACGCAGTTTCACAGATAGCTTCTTTCTAGTTCTTATATAGGGATATAATGTTTTTCCTCATAGGCTTCAATGGGCTCCCAAATGTCCCTTCAAAGATTCAACAAAAAGGATGTTTCCAACCTGTTGAATCAAAAGACAGGATTACCTATGTGATTTGAATCCAGATATCACCAAGCAATTTCAAATATAGCTTCTTTCAAGTTGTTATACTGGGATATTCTTTTGTCCCCTTAGGCCTCAATAAGTTCTGAAATGCCCCTTCACAAATTCTGCAAAAAGTATGTGTCTCCAACCTGCTGAAGCAAAAGAAAGGCTTAACTCTGTGGGATACATCCACACATCATGAAGCAGTTTCATAGATAGCTTCTTTCCAGTTTTTATCTGTGGATATTCACTTTTTATCCATATGCCCCAATGGGCTCCAAAATGTCCCTTCACAGGATCTACATAAAGAGTGTTTCCATCCTTCTGAATTGAAAGAAAAGTGTATCTCAGTGAGATGAATCTATACAATACCAAGCGGTTTCACCGATAGCTTATTTCTAGTTTTTATATGGGTGTATTCTGTATTACCCCATAGGCCTCAATGGGCTCCAAATATCCCTTCACAGAATCTACAAAAAGAGTGTTTCTAACCTGCTGAATCAATAGAAAGTTTAACTCCGTGAGATGAATCCACCCATCACCAAGCATTTTCATCCATTGCTTCTTTCTAATTTTTATCTGAGAGCATTTGTTTTTTCCAAAAGACTTCAATGGACTTCAAAACATCCATTCGCAGATTCTACAAAGAATGTTTCCAACCTGCTGAATAAAACAAAAGCTTTACCTCTGTGAAATGAATCCATACATCACAAAACAGTTTCCCAGATAACATCTTTCTAGGTTCTATCTGGGGATATTCGGCTTTACCACATAGAACTCACTGGGCTCTCAAATTTTCCTTCTCATATTACAAAAAAAGAGTGTTTCCAATCTACTGAACCAAAAGGAAGGTTTAACACTGTGAGATGAATCCACACACCCAGAAGCAGTTTCACAGATAGCTTCTTTCAAGTTTTTATCTGAAGATATTCAGTTTTTCGTTGTAGGCCTCAACGGACTCCCAAATGGCCCTTCACAGATTCTACAAAAAGAGTGTTTCCAACCTGCTGAATCCAAAGAAAGTTTTAACTCTATGAGATTGGTCCACACATTACGAAGCAGTTTTCACAGATAGTTTCCTTCTAGTTTTTATCTGGGGATATTAAGTTTTTCTCCATAAGTCTTGATGGACTCCAAAATATGTTTTCAAAGATACTACAAAAACATGTGTCCAATCGGCTGAATCAAAAGAGAGGTTTGTCTCTGTGAGATGAAACTACACATCAACAAACAGTTTCACAAAAATGTTTTTTCTAGTATTAATTTGGAGATATTCAGTTTTTTCCCACAGGGCTCAAGGGGCTTACAAATGTCCCTTCACAGATTCTACAAAAAGAGTGTTCCCAACCTGGTGAATCAAAGGAAAGGTTTAACTCTGTGAGATAAATTCTAACATCACCAAGCAGTTTCACAGATAGCTTTTTTCCATTTTTTTTTCTGGGGATAGTCACTTTTTTTAAATCGACCTCAAAGGGCTACCACATTTCCTTTTGCAGATTCTACAAAAAGAGTTTTTCCAACCTGCTGAATCAAAGAAAAATTTAACTCTGTGAGGTGAACTCACACATCACCAAGCAGTTTCACAGATAGCTTCTTTCTAGCTTTGATCTGGGGATATTTGGTTTTTCCCCATAGGCCTTAATGCACTCTGGAATGTTTCTTCACAGATTCTACAAAAAGAGTTTTTCGAATCTGCTGAATTATAAGAAAGGTTTAACTCCGTGAGATGAATCCACACATCACCAAGCAGTTTCACAGATAGCTTCTTTCTAGTTTTTTTCTAGTGATATTTGGTTTTTCACTATAAGTGTCAATGGGCTCCCAAATGTAGCTTTGCAGATTCTGCAAAAACAATGTTTCCAACCTAATGAATCAAAGCAAAAGCTTGCCTTCTTGATATGAATCCACACATCACCAAGCAGTTTCACACATAACTTCTTTCTGGTTTTTATCTGGGGATTGTCCATTTTCTTTTCTTTTCTTTTTTTTTTTTTTTTTTGAGACAGAGTCTCACTCTGTTGCCCAAGCTTGAATGCAGTGTCTCTATCTCGACTGACTGCAAGCTCTTCCTCCTGGGTTCACACCATTCTCCTGCCTCAGCCTAATGAGTAGCTGGGACTACAGGTACTCACCACCATGGCCAGCTAATTTTTTGTATTTTTCATAGAGATGGTTTTTCACCGTGTTAGCCAGGATGGTCTTGATCTGCAGACCTCATGATCTGCCCTCTCCTAGGCCCCCCAAAGCGCTGGGATTATAGTCGTGAGCCACCATGCCAAGCCAGGATATTCTGTTTTCTTCCATAGGTATCAATTGGCTCAAAAATGTCCCTTCACAGATTCTACAAACAGAATGTTTCCAACCTTCTGAATGAAAAGAAAGGTTAAACTCTATGAGTTGAATCCGCACATCACAACGCAGTTTCACAGATAGCTTCTTTCTGGTTCTTATCTAAGGATATAGGATTTTTCCACATACGCCTCAGTGGGCTCCCAAATGTCCCTTTGAAGATTCTACAAAAAGAATGTTTCCAACCTGCTGAATCAAAAGAAAGGATTAACTATGTGATATGAATCCAGATATCAATAAGCAATTTAAAATATAGTTTCTTTCAAGTTTATATCTTTCAAGTTTATATATATTCATTTCTCCCCTTAAGCCTCAATAAGCTCCAAAATGCCCCTTCACAAATTCTATAAAAATTGTGTGTCTCCAACCTGATGAACCAAAAGAAACTTGTAACTCTGTGAGTTGAATCAACACACCACCAAGTAGTTTCACTGGTAGCTTCTTCCTAGTTTTTATCTGCAGATATTCTTTATTCCTTATAGGCCTCAATGGGCTCCCAAGTATCCCTTCTCAGATTCTATGAAAAGAGTGTTTTTAACCCGCTGAATCAAAAGAAAGTTTTACTCTGTGAGTTGAATCAACACATCACCAAGCTGTTTCACAGATAGCTTCTTCCCAGTTATTATCTGGGGATATTCCCTTTTACTGCATAGGCCTCAATGGGCTCCCGAATGTCCTGTCACAGATTCTACAAAAGTAGTGCTTTAAAGCTGCTGAATCAACAGAAAGTTTTAGCTCTGTGAGATGAATGAACACATCACCAAGCTGTTTCACAGATAGCTTCATTCTAGTTTTTATCTGGGGATAGTCTGTTTTTCCCTTCATCCTCAATGGGCTTCAAAAATATCCCTTTTGCATGTTCTACAAGAAGAGTATTTCCAATCTTCTTAATCAAAACAAAGTTTAAATTCAGTGAGTGGAATGTACACATCACCAAGTAGATTCACATATAGCTTCTTTCTAGTTTTTATTTGGGGATATTCAGTTTTTCCTCATAGAAGTCAAAGGACTCACAAATGTCCCTTCACAGATTCCACAAAAAGAGTGTTTTCAACCTTCTGAATCAAAAGAAATGTTTAACTCTGTGAGATGAAGCATTTTCATCTATTTTTCTTGTTTTTATTTGGAGATATTTGGTTTTTCCCATTGACCTCAATGTGCTCCCAAATGTTCCTTGGCAGATTCTGCAAGAAGAGTGTTTTAACCTACTGAATCAAAAGAAGGGTTTACTTTTGTGAGATCAATCCACATATCACAAAGAAGTTTCACAGACAGCTGGTTTGTAGATTCTATGTGGAAATATTCAGTTTTTCCCCAAAGGCCTCAATGGTTTCCCAAATGTCCCTCTGCAGATACTACAAAATGAGTGTGTCTACACTGCTGAATCAAAAGAAAGGTTTAACTCTGTGTAATGAATCCACACAACACAAAGCAGTTTCACGTATACCTTCTTACTGTTTTTTATCTGGAAATATTCCATTTTCCCCATGTGCCTGAAAAGGTGCTCAATTGTCCCTTCGCAGTTGCTAAAATCAGGGTTTTCAACCTGATGAATCAAAAGAGAGGTTTAACTCTGTCAGATGAATCCACACATCACAAAGCACTTTCACAGATAGCTTTTGTCTAGTTTTTATGTAAGGATATTCTGTTTACATAAATCTGCAGTTTAACAGATAGTTTTTTTCTAGTTTTTATTTGGGGATATTCGGTTTTTCCCCATATGCCTCAATATGCTCTGAAATGTCACTTGGAAGATTTGGCAAAGGAGTGCTTTTAACCTGCTGAATCAAAAGAAAGGTTTACCTCTGTGAGATGAATCCACACATCACAAAGCAGTTTCACAGAAAGCTTCTTCCTCGTTTTTATCTGGGGATATTCTGTTTTCTCCCATACGCCTCAATGCGATCCCAAATGTTTCGTTGCAGACTCCACAAAAAGAGTGTTTCCAACTTGTTGAATCAGAAGAAAGTATTAACTGTGTCACATGAATCCAAACATAACCAAGGAGTTTCACAGATAGCTTCTTTCTAGTTTTTATCTGGGGATATTCACTTTTTCCCATAGGACTCAAAGGGCTCTCAAATATTCCTTTGCAAATTCTACAAAAAGAGTGCTTTCAACCTGTTAATCAAAAGAAAATTTAACACAGTGAGATGAATTCGCACATCACCAGGCTTTTTCACAGCCAGGGTTTCTTTCTAGTTTTTATCTGAGAATATTTGTTTTTTTTCCATAGGCCTCAATGAGCTCCCAATTGTCCCTTTGCAGATTCTACAAAAAGAGTGTTTACAACCTGATGAATCAAAAGAAAGGTTCAACTCTGGGGGATGAATCCACACATCAACAAGAAGTTACGCTAATAGGTTCTTTCAAGTATTTGACAGGGGCTATTCCGTTTTTCCCAAATAGGCCTCATGGGGATTTGAAAAGACCCTACACAGATTCTACACAAACAGTGTTTACAACCTGTTAAATTAAAAGAAATGTTTTACTATTGGAGATGAATCCACACATCACCAGGCTGTTTCACAGATACCTTCTTTCTAGTTTTTATCTGAGGATATTCAGTTTTTCCCCATAGGCCTCTATGATTTCTCAAACGTCCCTTTGCAGTTTCCATAAAGAGTATTTTCAACCTGATGAATTAAAAGAAAAGTGAAACTCTCTGAGATTTATCCATACATCACCAAGCAGCTTCACAGATATCTTCTTCCTAGTTTTTATATTGTAATATTAGGTTTTTCCCCATAGGCACCATAGGGCTCCAAAATGTCCCTTCACGGATTCTCAAAAAGAGTGTTTCCAATCTTCTAAATCATAAGAAAAATTTAATTCATTTAATTCTGTGGAATGAATCCAGCCATTGCACAGCAGTTTCACAGATCGCTTCTTTCCAGTTTCTATCTGGGGATATTTGGTTTTGCCTAATAGGCCTCAAAGGGCTTCCAAATGTCCCTTTGCCAATTCTCCAAAAAGAGCGTTTCCAACCTACTGAATCAAAAGTAACTTTTAACATTGTGAGATAAGTCCAGACATCACAAAGCAGATTCACAATTAGCTTGTGTTTTTGTTTTTATCTGGAGATATTCGATTTTTCCCCATGGACCTCATTGGTCTCCCAAATGTTCCTTTGCAGATACTACAAACAGACGATTTCCAACATGGTGAATAAAAAGTAATGCTTAACGTTGTGAAATGAATCCATACATCACCAAACAGTTTCACAGATACCATTTTTTTTAGTTTGTATCTGAAGATATTGTTTTTTTTTTTCTGTAGGACTCAATCGACTCCCTCATATCCCTTTGCAGATTCTAAGAAATAGAGTGTTTACAACCTGCTGCATCAAAAGAAAGGTTTAACTCTGTGAGATTAATCCCTACATCACCAGGCAGTTTCACAGATAGCATCTTTTTAGTCTTTTTCTGGGTGTACTAGCTTTTTCTTCATAGACCTCAAAGGGCTCTCAAATGTCCCTTTGCAGATTCTGCAAAAAGAGTGTTTCCAACCACATTAATCAAAAGCAAGTTTGACTCTGTGAGATGAATTGACACATAACCAGGCATTTTCACAGAAAGCTTCTTTTTAATTTTCATATGGGGATATTCTGTTTTGCTTCATAAGCATTGATGGGCTTTGAAATGACCCTTCGCAGATTCCACAAAAAGAGTGTTTCCAATCTGCTGAATCAAAAGAAAGGTTTAACTCTGTGAGATGAATCCACACGTCACCAAGCATTTTCATCCATTGCTTCCTTCTCATTTTTATCTGAGTATATTTGTTTTTTTCCTGTAGGCCTCAGTGTCCCTTCACAGATTCTACAAAAAACAGTGTTTCTAACCTCATGAACAAAACAAAAGCTTTAACTCTGTGAGTTGAATCTACACATCACCAAGAAGTTTCACAGATAGCTTCTTTCTAGTATTTATCTGGTGATATTTGGGTTTTCCTTATAGGCCTTAATGGGCTCCCAAATGTCCCAACACAGATTCTACAAAAACAGTGTTTCCAACCTTCTGAATCCAAATAAAAATTTCACTCTGTGAGATAAATCTACACATCATCAAGGAATTTCACAAATAGCTTCTTTCTAGTTTTGTTCTAAGGATATTCTGGGTTTTTTTTATGGGTCCCTGTGAGCTTCCAAATGTTCCTTCACATATTCTACAAAAAGAGTGATTACAACCACTTGAATCAAAAGAAAGCTTTAACTCTGTCTGATGAATTCACCCATCACCAAACAGTTTCACAGATAGCTTCTTTCTGGTTTTTATAGGGGGAATTTGGGTTTTTCCTCACAGGCCTCAATGGGATCCCTAATGTCCCTCCATAAAATCTACAAAAAGATGGGTTCCAATCATCTGAATGCAAAGAAAGTTTTATCTTTGTCAGATTAATCCACATATAACCAAGCAGTTTTGCCAAGAGCTTCTTTCTACTTTTTATGTAGGGGTATTTATTTTTTCTCCACAGGCCTCAAAAAGCTCCCAAATATGCCTTTGCAGATTCTGCAAAAAGAGTGTTCCCAATCTGCTGAATCAAAAGAAAGCTTTAACTCTGTGAGATGATTCCAGACATCACAAAGGAGTTTCACAGATAGCTTCTTTCTTGTTTTTATCTGGAAATATTCAGTTTTTCCATGTTGATCTCAATGGGCTACAAAATGACCCTTCACAGTTTTTACAAAAGCAGTGTTTCCAATCTGTTGGATCCCAATAGACGTTTAACCCTGTAATGTGAAGCTACACATTACAAAGCAGTTTTACAGATTGCTTCTTTGTAGTGTTTAACGGGGGATATTCCTTTTTCCCCATAGGCCTCAATGGGCTCCCAAATGTCCTGTCATAGATTCTACAGAAAGAGTGTTTCCAACCTGTTGAATCAAAAGAAAGTTATAATTCTGTGAGAAGAATCCACACATCACAAGCAGTTTGATAGATAGCTTCATTCTACTGTTTATCTGGGGATATTTGGTTCCTCCCCATAGGCCTCAATGGGTTCAAAAATGTCCCTTTGTAGATTCTTCAAAAAGCGTTTTTCCAACAGCTGAATCAAAAGAAAGGTTTAACTCTGTGAGATTGGTCCACACTTTATGAAGCAGTTTCATATATAGCTTCTTTCTCGTTTTTATCTGAGGATATTGCGTTTTTCTCCCTGGACATTTATGGGTTCCCAAATGTCTTTTGACAGATTCTACAAAAACGTGACTCCAAGCAGCTGAATCAAAAGAAAGCTTCATCTCTGTGAAATGAAGCTACACTTCAACAAACAGTTATCCAGATAGGTTTTTTCCAGTTTAAATCTGGGGATATTCAGTTTTTATGCCCAGGGCTCAAGGGCTCACTAATGTCCCTTCACAGATTCTACAAAAACAGTGTCTCCAATCTACTGAATCAAAGGAAGGGTTTAAGTTTGTGAGATGAATCCACAAGTCACAAAGCAGTTTCACAGATAGCTTTTTATCCAGTTGTTTTCTGTGGATATTCGCATTTTTCCCATAGGCCTTAAGGGGCACCCAAATTTCTTTTTACACATTCTACAAAAAGAGAATAAAAAAACAAATTTAACACTGTGAGATGAACACACATATTACAAAGCAGTTTCACTGGCAGCTTCTTTCTAGTTTTTATCTGGGGATATTTTGTTTTTCCCCATAGGCCTCAATGGGCTCTGACATGTCCCTTAGCAGGTTCTACAAAGAGATGGTTTCCAACCAGCAAAATCAAATGAAAAGTTAAACACTGTGAGATGAATCCACACATCACAAAGCAGTTTTACAGATAACTTCTTTCTAGTTGTTATCTGGTAATGTTTGGTTTTTTCCCCTTCAGCCTCAAAGGGCTCTCAAATGTCCCTTCACAGATTCAAAAAAAAAAAAAAAAATGCGTTCCACCTGGTGAATCAAAAGAGAGGTTTAACTCTGTCAGATGAATCCACACATGACAAAGCAGTTTCTCCAATAGCTTCTTTCTAGTTTTTATGTGGGGATATTTGTTTTTATCCCATTGGCCCCAAAGGTCTGACAAAAGTCCCTTTGCAGATTCTACAACAAGTGCTTCCAACAAGCTGAATTAAGTGAAAGACGTCACTCTGTGAGATGAATTTTCACATCACAATGCAGTTTCACAGATAGCTTCTTTCTCGTTTTTATCTGGGAATATTCAGTTTTTCTCCATAGGCTACAATGGGCTCCTCAAAATCACTTTTCAGAGCCTACAGATGAATCAAATGAAAGGCATCACTCTGTGAGATGAATTTTCACATCACAAGGCAGTTCCACAGAGAGCTTCTGTCTAGTTTTCATCTGGGGATATTCGGTTTTTCCCCATAGGCTACAGTGGGCTCCCTAATGTCCCTTTGCAGATTCTACAAAAAGAGTGTTTCCAACCTGCTGAGTTAAAAAAAGTTTTAACTCTATGAAACGAATCCACACATCACCAAGCAGTTTCACAGATAGCTTCATTCGAGTTTTTATCTGGGGATATTTTGTTTTTCCCCATAGGCCTCAACATGCTTGCAAATGTCACTTGGTAGATCCTGCAAAGGAGTGCTTTTAACCTGCTGAATCAAAAGAAAAGTTTACCTCTGTGAGATGAATTCACACATCACAAAGCAGGTTCACATATCGATTCTTCCTAACTTTTATCTGGGGATATTCTGTTTTTCCCCATATGCCTCAGTGCCATCCCAAATATTTCTTTTCACATTCTACAAAAAGACTGTTTCAAACCTACTGAATACAAAGAAAGGATTAACTGTGAGAGATGAATTCACACATAACCAAGCAGTTTCACAGATAGCTTATTTCCAGTTTTTATCGGGGCATATTCACTTTTTTCCCATAGGCCTCAAAGAGCTCTCACATGTCCCTTCACAGATTCTACAAAAAGAGTGTTTTCAACTTGTTGAACCAAAAGAAAAAACTTAATCTGTGAGAAGAATCCACATATCACTAGTTATTTTCACACATTTCTTTTTTCCAGTTTTTATTTGGGGATATCCATTTGTTATGGGAAGTCAGGGACCCTGAACTGAGGGACCAGCTGAAGCCATGGCAGAACATAAATTGTGAAGATTTCATGGACACTTATTAGTTCCCCAAATTAGTACTTTCACGATTTCTTATGCCTGTCTTCACTGCAATCTCTGAACATAAATTGTGAAGATTTTATGGGTACTTATCACTTCCTCGATCAATACCCTTGTGATTTCCTATTCCTGTTTTTACTTTAATCTCTTAATCCTGTTATCTTTGTAAGCTGAGGGGGATGTATGTCACCTCAGAACCTTGTGATGATTGCATTAACTGCACAAATTTTAGAGCATGTGAGTTTGAACAATGATATCTTGGCACCATGAAAAAGGACAGGATAACAGCAATGTTCAGGGAACAAGGGAGATAAGACTTTAAACTCTGACTGCCAGTGAGCCAGACGGAACAGAGCCATATTTCTATTCTTTCACGAGCAAATAGGAGAAATATCACTGAATTCTTTTTCTCAGCAACGAATATCTCTGAGAAAAAGAATGAGTCCTGAGGGTAGTTCTATAAACAGCCCCCTTGGAGACAGCCGTCTTTTAAGGTTGAAGCCAAAAGGATGAAATAAGCCCAGTTCTCCTGTAGCTCTCCCAGGATTATCAGGATGAGGAAATTCCCGCCTAATAAATTTTGGTCAGACAGGTTGTCTACTCTCAAACCCTGTCTCCTGATAAGATGCTATCAATGACAATGCATGCCTGAAATTTCATTAGCAATTTTAATTTTGCCCCACCCTGTAGTCCTGTGATCTCACCCTGCCTCCACTTGCTTTTTGATATTTTATTACCTTGTGAAGCATGTGATCTCTGTGACCCACAACCTATCCGTGCACTCCCTCCCCTTTTGAAAATCGCTAACAAAAACTTGCTGGTTTAAAGCTCAGGGAGCATCACAGAACCTGCCGACATGTGATGCCTCCCCCAGACACCCAGCTTTAAATTTCTCTCTCTTGTACTCTTTCCCTTTATTTATCAAACCAGAAGAGACACTTAGGGAAATAGAAAAGAACCTACATTAACTATCAGGGGCAGGTTCCCCCAATATCTGGAACCCAATGTGATTTTTCTTTTTTCCTATGTGCATGTGGGAACATGATTCCCTTTGGCAGATGTGGAGAAATGGCATTGGCCTGATCCACAGATACACGTGTTTGACTCACTGATGACTGGTAAGTAGTCTGTGTATGGTCTGGGTTAACTATGGGTCACACAGAGTATAAAAATTATACTTATCTCTTCTATATTAAACTCTGGTTAAAGCAGAAAATGGTTCAAGTGCCCAGGGACAATATGGTCACTCTATTCAGGTCATTGTTAAAATCCTGTCCTTGGTCTCCTGAAAAAGGAATCTTATATGTAGACCTATTAAAACAGGGAAGGGTCCGAGTAGCCATGGAAAATATGGCCACTCTATTCAGGGCAGTGCAAAAATACTGTCCTTGGTTTCCCGAAAAAGGAACCATATATGTAAAAGTATTGGATCTTGTAGCATTCCAGGAGCTGCTCTCAAAAGGGAGTTATGTTCCCGTCACTGTTTGGGGTGCTTGGGCCTTGGTGCATGCCATACTAATACATCCTCAACCTTCCTCTCATACATGTCCTTCATTATCTGATCAGCCTCTCCCTTCAGCTACTCCTCCTACACCTGATAATGTTGAAAATTCAATGTCTAACTCTGGAGACTTTGGATTACGGTCACCCCCTGATGATCTTATTTCTTTTCATGAAGAGCCAGTACTTGCAGCTCCTGTGGCCCCAACTCACACAGCCCAGAACCATATATGTGCTAATTCTTCTCTTTTCAAACCTCTGGAGTCACCTAATGGCTCCAGGACCAAACTACAATTTACCTATAATTCTTCAGGCCCTCCCCCTTCCACTTCAGCCCCTCACCCTCCTGTCATTTCAGTTCCTCAACCAGTCACTTTGTCGTCCACTCAGCCTGCTTCTTTGTACCCTTCGCTTACACGTGAACACCAGTAATCACCAGTATACTTGTGCTCCTTCTGCTCCCCCAATCCCCCTTTCTCACACTCTCATTCTGGTCTGAACCCCTCACCCTCAGTTTCCCTTATCTATGCATGCTTTACTGTCACTTCTATGCCAACTCTATCTCAGATGCCTACTCTTGAAACTTCAATGTAACACTTATTATGCCAAAACAAAGAAACAAGTGGATTAGATGCATGGACTTATCCAGTCGTGTTAGACCAACCTAACTTCCAAGGGGTACCTATGAGTCATTATGTACCTCTTAATCTTACCTTTTTAAAAGAATTTAAGGATACTTGTACTCAGTATAGTCCTACTTCCCCTTATTTTAATATGGTGTCACAAACTTTTTGTGCAGAGGTCACTTTACTTCCTTTAGACTGGGACCTTTTGGCAAAAGCTCTTCTGACCCCATGTCAGCATTTACAATTTCGTACTTGGTGATCAGAAGAGGCTCATTTGTAGGCTCAAATAAGTTGGACTAATGGCATTCTAGTTACTCAGGCTTAGCTCACAGGCTCCGATAGTTTCTGATACTTATGCCCAATTAAACTTTGATGTTGTTACCACGGAAAAAGCAACAAAGGTGTGTATGAGAGCTTGGGATAAATTATGCACTCCAAGCCAAGCTACTGTTTCTTTTACCACTGTTAAACAAGGTCACTCTGAATTATATCCTGATTTTTTAGCTAATTTGCAAGATGCTGTTGAAAATTCTGTTTCTGATGAGCATGCTCAAGGTATTCTCCTTCATATGTTAGCTTTTGAAAATGTGAACCATGAGTGTAAAATGGCCATGTGTTCTGTCCAATGACAAAATTTACCTGATCAGGAGGTGTTGCCTGCATATATCAAAGCTGTGAAGGCATTGGATCAGACACCCACAAAGCTAATCTGTGGGCACAGGCCATGAAGAACACCAACCCAACAAGTTCCACTAATTCTTTTCTTGGAGTCTGCTATAATTGCAACCAACTTGATCATATTCAAAAAAATTGCACTGTTAAAACCTTAAAAGCAGCCAAGCTGGCTCAACAAACATGGCCAAATGCTGCTGCTACTGTTTGCCCACGTTGTTGCAAGAGTAAACATTGGGCAAGTAATTGCTGCTTTAAGTATGATATAGATGGAAACCCCCTGCCACAACACCAGGGAAATGGGGAGCGGGACTGGTCCCAGGCCCCAACATCAAATGGAACACTTCAGACTCAGACCAATGTTGCGTTTCCTCTTCAGGCGGTCCCCATGCAAACCCCAGCAGAAACAAACTTACCTACAGTCAACCCAAAGGGGACCCAGCCTCTCATTCTGTCTCAGTACAATGCTTGTCCACTTCCACGGTAGGGGGCGAGGCAGTTGATCTCTGTAGTACTATTCCTCAATATTTACTACGTAACTCTTGACCTTTAATTGTCCCCATGGGGGTCACTGGCCCTTTACCTCAAGGTTCGGTGGGTCTGGTGTTAGATAGGGCACCCACCTCTGCTAAAGGTATCATCATTCATACTGGTATCATTAATTCTGACTCCGTTGATGAGATTAAATTAATCATGTCTGCCAAGGTTTCTGTTTCCATTCTGGCCAGTGAGTCAATTGCTCAATTGCTTTTACTACCTAATATCTTCTTTTAAAACAAAGGAGATAAGACATGTGGCCCTGGGATGGGCTATGGTGGTGAAAAGGTCGCTTATTGGATTAATGTACTTTCTAAACAATGGCCCACCTGCACCATACACATTCAAGGGAAAAAAATTGAAGGCCTAGTAGATACTGGTGCTGATGTTTCTGTTATTTCCTCTAGTTTATGGTCTTCCTCCTGGCTTAAACATCCTGCTAACATGGGACTAGTAAGTGTTGAAAAGCCAAGAAAGTTTATGAGAGCACATTTATCTTGCCTTGCACTGGCCTTGATGGTCAAAAGGGTACAATTCAGCCCTATATCACTCCAATTCCCATTCATCTTTGGGGTAGAGATTTGCTGGCACAATGGGGGGCTGAAATTAATATTCCACATAACTCTTATAATGCTCCCGGTCAGCATATGATGGAAAACATGGGGTTTGTTCCTGGGCTCCGTCTCGTCCAAAACATGAAGGGATTACTAATCCCCTCCCAGTTACTAAAAAAGAAAATGGGGCTGGTTTAGGTTATCCTTTTTAGTGGCAGCTGCTGCCACGTCTCCTGATCCTATCCCTTTACATTGGAAATCTGACACACCCTTGTGGATTCAGCAGCGGCTGCTTTCTAAAGAAAAACTGGAGGCTTTAACTCAATTGGTTTCTGAACAGTTACAAATTGGAAATATGGGACCCTATCCTTCCCCCTAGAATTCTCCTGTGTTTCTAGTAAAAAAGAAATCAGGCAACTGGCAGATGGTAACTGATTTAAGGGCCATTAATGCTGTAATTAAACCTATGGGAGCTGTCCAAACTGGCATGCCTGCCCCTGCCTTAATGCCTAAAAATTGGCCTCTCACATTTATTGATCTTAAAGATTTTTTTCATATTGCTTTACATAAATTGGATTGTGAAAAATGTGATTTTACTGTACCATCTATCAATAATCAGGAGCCTGCTGTTCGTTATCAATGGAAAGTACTTCCTCAGGGAATGCTGAATAGCCCTACACTCTGTTAACTTAATGTTGGACAAGTGCTCTCACCATTTCAAATCCAATTTCCCCAAGCCTATATTCTTCATTATATTGATGATATTTTAATTGCTCTCCCCACTGATAAATAATTAACTGACTGTTATCAACTTTTCAGGTGCCATGTTACAGAAGCTGGATTACACAACGCTCAGGATAGAATTCAACAGACCACTCCTGTTCAATATTTAGGAATGGTGGTCGATAAACAATGCATTCAACCACAAAAAGTTCAAAATAGGAGAGATTCCTTAAAAACTTTAAATGACTCCCAAAAACTTTTGGGCAAAATGAATTATTTAAGACCTACTTTAGATATTCTGACCTATTTGCTGTCTTACTTGTTTTCTATGCTATGGGGAGATTCCAATCTCTGCAGTCCCCGGACTTTGATCCCTGAGACTTTGCTAGAGCTGGAATTCGTAGAGGAAAGAATCCAGACCTCCAGTTATCTCGAGTACAGCCATTTCAGCCTTTTCAGCTTCTGGTTTTTGCTTCATTATACTCCCCCACTGTACTAATAGTTCAACATAATGATTTAGTAGAGTGGTGTTTTCTTCCTCATTCTGTGTCAAAAACTCTGTCTGTTTTTCTGGACCAAGTAGCCATAATAATTGGCCAGGCTCGGTGTAGAATACTTTAAATTTCTGGATTTGATCCGATTTTATTTGCAGTTCCTTTAAATCGGCTCAAAGTTCAGGCTGCCTTTCAACATTCAGTACTGTGGCAAATTCACTTGGCTGATTTTATTGGCGTTATTGACAATCATTATCCAAAAACCAAATTGTTTGATTTTACGAAAAAGACATCTTGGATGGTCCCTCGATTAACCAAAGATCAGTCCATTCCTGAGGCCATTATAGTGTTCACTGATGGCTCCAGTAATGACAATGCTGGCTATGTAGGTCCTACAGACAAGCTTATTTCTACCTCTTATATTTCTGCTCAAAAGACAGAGTTAATTGCTGTTATTACTGCCTTACGGGATTTCTCCAAACCTTTAAATATTGTCTCTGATTCTGCTTATGTTGCACATGCCACTAAAAATATAGAAACTGCTACTATCAAACGTATTGATAATTCTGAATTGGCTTCATTATTTTCAAGGTTACAACAGGTGATTTGCCAACGTAGACACCCTTTCTATATTACACATATTAGATCTCAAACCACTTTACCAGGACCCACGTCTACCAATAACCATAAAGTGGACTGTTAGGTCTCTTTTGCAACCCAAGAAGCTCAGGAGTTCCATAATCTCACTCATGTCAATGCTGCTGGATTAAAAGATAAATTTGCCCTTACTTGGAAACAGGCTAAGCTTATTGTCAACAGCTGCCCTCAGTGCCAGGTCTTTGTACTTCCAAATCAGGAATCTGGTATTAGTCCCAGAGGCCTAACTTATAATGTTTAATGGCAAATGGATGTGACTCATGTTAGCTCCTTTGGCAGACTGTCATATGTACGTGTTTCTGTAGATACCTTCTCAGGTTTTATCTGGTCTACTTGTCAAACCGGGAAAGGTACAGCCCATGTTAAAAAACATGTGTACTCTTGTTTTGCAGTTATGGGACTTCCATATCAAATAAAGACAGACGACGCCCCTGGATGCGTTAGTAAGGCTATTGATCTATTTATGCAACAGTGGGGTATTTCCAATATTACTGGAATCCCTTGCAATCCTCAAGGACAGGCTGTGGTGGAACAGGCCAATCACACTTTAAAAACTCAGTTGTCCAAACAGTCTAAACAACAAAAACATGATTTAACTACACCCCACTCCCAATTACATTTGGCATTGTTTACTTTAAATTTTTTAATGTTAATAAAGATAATGATTTAACTGCAGCTGAATGCCATTGTACAGGCAAAAAATTCTCCCCAAAGGAAGGCAAGCCAGTGTTATGGAAAAACTCCCAAACCAATACCAGAGAACCTGGCACAATTATAACTTGGGGAAGAGGATATGCTTGTGTTTCACCAGGAAATCATCAATCCCCTGTCCAGGTATCCACCAGGAGACTCAAACTTCGGGTAAATACTGACAACGAAAACCACAGGGAAAAGACATCTGTGTCAGAGACTGCCCTCAGATGTGGTGAGATCTGTGCCAACTCCTCAGAAGTAGGCATACCAAATTACAATGGGTTTGATTCAGTTCTCTCTGATGGCAATGGCAACTCATCTAACCAATCCCACTTCTAATTATATTTCTTTTTCTCCTTATAAACCTAAAAATCTCACTATATCTATTAGCCTGAAAATAACATCCCTCTACTTTTCTCTTCCTCCTTCAGCACTCAGTCTCACTTACAATGGGTTTTATTTAATGATTCTCCACTTTATACTTTCTGCCTCACCAGTTTCCTCTCACACTGATTTACCTGCTACACATAATTTTTCTTTTTGGGCTTATGTGCCTTTTCCTTCACTTATTCGACCTCTCACCTGGATGGATGCTCCTGCGGAAATCTACACTAATGATAGTGTGTGGAAACCTGGAGCTACAGATGACCATTGCCCTGCTCAACCAGGAGAATAAGGCACTGCATTTAATGTTACCATGGGTTATTAACACCCCTCTGTGCCTCGGACATGCACCTGGTTGTATCCATCTAGAAACTCAAGTCTAGGCTGCTTATCTTCCAGATAAATCAGCTACAGAGGAACTGAGACTTTTGGTCTCTGGCCTCTCCCTTTCTCCTTTAAAACAAATGAGAGGGGGAGTAATGGGAGATACCCTATACTTTCAATATAAACCTGTAGGAAAACTATGCCCTAAAAATTTTGAGGGCCCATCAAAATTTTAATTTGGGAAGATTGTGCTAACTCACATGCAGTAATATTAAAAAAGGACTCTAATGGTTTAGTAATGGACTGGGCACAAAAGAGCTGTTTAAAAACAATTGCACCTCTGGCAGAAAGGAATGCCTGGAGGCTACTTATTTTATTTCTTGTCGGGAGAATGAGAATCATCCTTCTACTTTGCATAGGAGGTTCAGCTCATTCTTTCCCTTAAAATGGGAAGGCAAAGGCATTACCCCCCACCGCCCATTCCCGAGGCCTCATATGATACTTCCCATTCTGAGCCCAGAACACTCAGAACTTTGGAAATTGGCTATTGCCATGTCTGGACTGTGAGTATGGGAAGGGAAACTGTTCGGTCTGTTGTCTGCACTACCACCCCCATCTCTCAGTATCAATGTAGATCCGGACATTCTGCTTTACTTACCTCCAACCTGACTATTCCCATACAGAGTTGTGTTAAGCCTCCTTACATGCTGTTATTGGAAAATATCAAAATTTGGACAAACAATCAAACTGTCCAATGCATTAATTGTCATGTATACACTTGTATTAACTCCCATTTTGACTCCAAGAAAAGTGTAATGTTGGTGCGAGCTCGAGAAGGAATCTGGTTACCGGTAACTTTGCCCAGACCTTGGGAATCCTCCCCCTCAATACATTTAATTAATGAAGTGTTACAGCGAATTCTAAAAAGATCTAAGAGATTTTTTTTCACCTTAATTGCTGTGACCATGGGCCTAATTACTGTGACTACACTGGCCACCACTGCTGGAATGGTGTTACATTAATCTATTCAAATGGCTCATTTTATTAATGATTGGCAAGCCAACTCCACCCAAATGTGGAATTCTCAACAAGACATTTATCAAAAATTGGCTAATCCAATTAATTATTTAAGACAGTCAGTTATTTGGCTTGAAGATTGGGTAGTGAGTCTCAAACATCACATGCAAGCAATGCAGTGCGATTGGAATACCTCTGATTTCTGTATCACCCCATATTCCTATAACAAGACTGATCTGTCATGAGAAATGGTCAAAGACATCTTCTGCATAGGAAAGATAATTTACCACTGGATATAACTACATTAAAGAAGCAAATATTTGAAGTCTCTCAAGCTCACTTATTCATTGTGCCTGAAGCTGAGGTGTTAGATCAGGTGGCAGAAAATCTTTAGGGATTGAACCCCACGACTTGTATTAAGTCTATTGGGGGCTCCACTGTAGTAAATTTTGGAATAATGTTTGTCTGTTTAATTGACTTGTTTTTAGTGTGCCAGACCAGTTGAAGAATCCTGTGTGAAAATCAAGAGAATGAACAAGTCTTCATTGCCATGGCATATTTATATAAAAAGAAAGGGAGAGATGTTGTGAGAAGTCAGGGACCCTGAATGGAGAGATTGGCTGAAGCCATGGCAGAAGAACATAAATTGTGAAGATTTCATGGACATTTATTAGTTCCCCAAATAATACTTTTATAATTTCTTATGACTATCTTTACTACAATCTCTGAACACAAATTGTGAAGATTTCATAGACACTTATCACTTCCCCAATCAAAAGCCTTGTGATGTCCTATGCCTGTTTTTACTTTAATCTCTTAATCCCATCATCTTTGTAAGCTGAGGAAGATGTGTCACCTCAGGACCCTGTGATGATTGCATTAACTGCACAAATTGTTTTTAGAGCATGTGTGTTTGAATAATATGAAATCTGGGCACCTTGAAAAAAAGAACAGGGTAACAGCAATGTTCAGGGAACAAGGGAGATAAGACTTTAAACTCTGACTGCCAGTGAACCGGATGGAACAAAGCCATATTTCTCTTCTTTCAAAAGCAAATAGGAGAAATATCACTGAATTCTTTTTCTCAGCAAGGAACAACCCTGAGAAAGAGAATACGCCCTGAGGGTAGGTCTATAAACGGCCCCCTTGGAGGTGCCTGTCTTTTACAGTTGAAGCCAAAGGGATGAAATAAGCCCCGGTCTCCTGTAGTGCTCCCAGGCTTATTAGGATGAGGAAATTCCCGCCTAATAAATTTTGGTTAGACAGGTAGTCTGCTCTCAAACCCTGTCTCCTGATAAGATATTGTCAATGACAACGTGTGCCGGAAACTTCTTTAGCAATTTTAATTTTGCCCCACCCTGTAGTCCTGTGATCTCACCCTGCCTCCACTTGCTTTTTGATATTTTATTACCTTGTGAAGCATGTGATCTCTGTGACCCACAACCTATTCGTGCACTCCCTCCCCTTTTGAAAATCGCTAATAAAACTTGCTGGTTTTACAGCTCAGGGAGCATCACAGAACCTGCCGACATGTGATGCCTCCCCCAGACACCCAGCTTTAAATTTCTCTCTCTTGTACTCTTTCCCTTTATTTATCAAACAAGCCGAGACACTTAAAGAAATAGAAAAGAACCCACATTAACTATCAGGCATGTATTCCCCCGATATCTGTTTTTTTCCCATAGGCCTCAGTGGGATCCCAAATGTCCCTTCATGGATTTTGCAATAAGAGTATTTCCAACCTGTTGAATCAAAAGAAAGGTTTAACTCTGTGAGATGAATCCACAAATCAGCAAGAAGTTACACTAACAACTTCTTTTAGTTTTTAACTGGGGATATTGTTTTTCCCACAGAGGCCTCAAGGGGCTTTGGAAAGACCCTCTGTAGATTCTACAAAAAGAGTGTTTAAAGCCTGATAAATTAAAAGAAAGATTTACCTCTATGAGATGAACACACACATCACAAGGTATTTTCACAGATAGCTTCTTTCTGGTTTTAATCTGGGGATATTTGGTTTTTCCCCCATAGGCCTCAAAGGGCTCTCAAATGTCCCTTCGCAGATTCGAGGAAATAACCACTTCCAATCTGGTGAATCAAAAGAGAGGTTTAGCTCTTTCAGATGAATCCACACATGACAAAGCAGTTTCACAGATAGCTTCATTCTAGTTTTTATGTGGGGGTATTCGGTCTTTTCCCATTGGCCCAAAAGTCTGCCAAATATCCACCTGCAGATTCTACAAAAAGAGTGTTTGCAAGCAGCTGAATTAAAGGAAAGGAGACATTCTGTGAGATTAATTTTTACTTCACAAAGCAGTTTAACAGATAGCTTCTTTCTCATTTTTATCTGGGGATAATTTGGTTTTTCCCTATAGGCTACTATAGGCTGCCTAATGTCCCTTTGCAGATTTTACAAAAAGAGTGTTTCCAAACTACTGAGTGAAAAAAAGGTTTTAACTCATGAAGTGAATGCACACATCACCAAACAGCTTCACAGATAGCTTGTTTCTAGTTTATATCTGAGGATATATGGCTTTTCCCCAGTAGGCCTGGGCTCCCAAATATTTCATCGCAGATTCTACAAAAAGAGGGTTTCCGCCAATGGAGTCAAAAGTAACTTTTAACTTTGTGAGTTAAATCCACACATCACAAAGCAGTTTCTCAGTTAGCTTGTTTCTGGTTTTTACCTGGGGATACTCGGTTTTTCCCAATAGACCTCGATGTGTACCCAAATCTTCCTCTGCAAATACTACAAACAGTTATTATCCAACCTGTTGAATCAAAAGAAAGTCTGAACTCTGTGAAGTGAATCCACACATCACAAAGCAATTTCACTGATAGCTTTTTTAGTTTGTATCTGGGGATTTTCTGTTTTGTTTTTTTGTTTGTTTCTGTAGGACTCAATGGACTCCCACATGTCCCTTCACAGATTCTAAGAAAAAGAGTGTTTTCAAACTGCTAAATCAAAAGAAAGGTTTAAGAATGAGAGATGAATCCACACGTCAGTAGGGGGTTTCACAGATAGCTTCTTTCTAGTTTTTATCTGGGGATATTTGCTTTCCTCATAGGCCTCAAAGGGCTCTCAAATGTCCCTACACAGATTCCACAAAAAGAGTTTTTCCAACTGGCTGCATCAAAATAAAGATTTAACTCTGTGAGATTAATGGACACATCACCAGGTGATTTCACAGATAGCTTCTTTATGGTTTTCATCTGGGGATATTCGATTTTTCCTCATAAGCTTCAGTGTGCTCCCAAATGTCACTGGGCAGATTCTGCCAAAGGAGTGCTTTTAACCTGCCAAGTCAAAAGAAAGATTTACCTCTGTGAGATGAATTCAAACAACACAAAGCAGTTTCACAAATAGCTTCTTTCTAGTTTCTATCTGGGGATATTTGGTTTTTCTCCAGAGACCAAAATGGGCT
Source organism: Rhinopithecus roxellana (assembly GCF_007565055.1). Classification (NCBI taxonomy): domain Eukaryota; kingdom Metazoa; phylum Chordata; class Mammalia; order Primates; family Cercopithecidae; genus Rhinopithecus; species Rhinopithecus roxellana. The sequence continues at coordinate 17,242,297 of NC_044555.1, forward strand.
ACTAAATGTCCCTTCACAGATTCTACAAACGGAATGTTCCCAACCTGCTGAATCAAAAAGAAGGTTTAACTCTGTGAGATGAATACACGCATAACCAAATAGTTTCACAGAAAGCTTATTTCAAGTTTTTATTTGGGGATATTGGGTGTTACCCCATAGGCTTGAGATATTTGGGGGTAAATTGAGCCCTGTGGGGAAAAAACGAATATCCCCAGATTAAAACTAGGAAGAAGCTGTTTGTGAAACTGCTATGTGATGTCTGGATTCATTTCACAGAGTTAAACATTTCTTTTCAATCAGGAGGTTGTAAATACTGTTTCATGACATCTACAAAGAGACATATAGGAGCAAATTTGGGCCTATTGGGAAAAATCAAATATCTCCAGATAAATACTAGAAAGGAGCTATCTGTGAATTGGCTTTTTAATATGTGGATTCATCTCACCGAGTTAATTTTTTTCTGATTCAGTAGTATTGTAAACAGTCTTTGTGTAGAATCTTCAAAGGTACGCTTCAGAGCCCATTGAGGTCTATGGGGAAAAACAGAATATACCCTGATAAAAGCGAGAAAGAGACTATCTGTGAAACTGATTTTTGATGTGTGGATTCACTTACAGGGTTAATCCTCTCTTTTGATTCAGCAGGATGGACACACCCTTCTTGTAGAATCTGGAAAGGGACATTTGGAAACCCATTGAGCCCTAAGGGGAAAACCAAATATCAGCAGATTAAAAACTAGAAACAGGCTATCTTTGAAATGGCTTGGTAATGTGTGGATTCATCTCACTGAGCTAAACATTCCTTTTGTTTCAACAAGTTGGAGACTGTCTCTTTGTAGAATCTGCAAAGGGACATTGGAAATCCCATTGAGGCCTATGAAGAGAAAAGAATATCCTAAGATGAAAAGTCTAAAGAAGGTACCTGTGAAACTTCTTTGTGATGTGTGGATTCCTCTAACAGAGTTAAATGTATCGTTTGATAGAGCTGGTTGGAAACACCCTTTTTTGTGGAATCTGCAGAGGGACATTTGGGATCCCATATGGGTATATGGAAAAAAACTGAATATCCCCAGATAAAAATAGTCTATCTGTGAAAATGCTTTGTGATGTGTGTATTCATTGCACAGAATTAAACCTCAGTTTTCATTCCGCCGGTTAGAAAATTTTCGTAGAATCTCTGCAGGGACATTTTCAATCCCATTGAGTCCTGTGGGGAAAAACCAAATATCCCCAGATTAAAACCAAAAAGAAGCTATCTGTGAAAATGCCTTGTGTTTTGATTCATCTCAGAGAGTTAAAACTTTCTTTTGATTCCTCAGTTTGGAAACACTCTTTTTGTAGAATCTGTGAAGGGACATTTGAGAGACTGTTGAGGCTTATGAGCAAAAAGTGAATATCCCCAGATAAAAACTAGAAAGAAACTATCCGTGAAACTGCTTTGTGATGTGTGGATACATATCACAGAGTTAAAACTTTCTTAAATTCAGCAGTCTGGAAACATTCTTTTTGTAGAACCTGAGGGGTAATTGGGAGCCCATTGAGGCCTTTGGTGAAAACAGAATATCCCCATATAAGAACTAGAAAGAAACTGTTTTTGAAACTGATTTATGATGTGTGGATTCATCTGACAGTTAATGTTTCTTTTGATTAACCAGTTTTATAACACCTTTGTGTAGAATCTGAGAAGGGACTTTTGAGAGTCCATAGATGCCTATCAGGAAAAAAAATATCCCCAGATAAAAACTAGAAAGAAGCTATCTGTGAAATGCTTTGTCATGTGTGGATTCATCTCACACAGTTAAAACTTTCTTTTGATTTTTCTATTTGGAAACACTCTTTTTGGAGAACTGGCAAAGGGACATTTTGGAGCCCATTGTGGCCTACGGGGAAAATCAGAATCTCTCCAAATAATAACTAGAAAGAAGCTATCTGTGAAACTGCTGGGTGATGTCTGGATTCATCTCAGAGTGAATTCTTTGTTATCATTCAGCAAGTTGGAAACACTCTTTTGTAAAATTAATGAAAGAACATTTTTGATCTCATGAGGCCTATGGGGAAAAACTGAATATCTCCAGATGAAAACTAGAAAGAAGTTATCTGTGAAACTGTTTGGTAAAGTGTAAATTAATCTGAGACAGTTAAAGGTTTATTTTGATTCAACAGGTTGGAAATACTCTTTTTGTAGAACCTGTGAAGGGACATTTGATATTGCATTGAGGCATGTGAGAAAAAAACCAACATTCCCACATAAAAACTAGAAAGAAGCTATCTGTTAAACTACTTTGTGATGTGTGGGTTCACCTCACAGAGCTAAAGCTTTCATTTGATTCAGCTGGTTGGAAACACTTTTTTTACAGAATATGAGAAGGGACCTTTGAAAGCCCATTGGTGTCTATGGGAAAAAGTTGAATAGCCCTGGATAAAAAGTAGAAAGAAGCTATCTGTGAAACTGCTTTGTGATGTGTGGATTCATCTCACAGACTTAAACATCGCTTTTGATTCACCAGGTTGGAAACACTTTGTTCGTAGAATCTGTGAAGGGACATTTGAGAGCCTATTGAAGCCTATGGGGTAAAATGGCATATTCCCAGATAAAAACTAGGAAAAAGGTGTCTGTGAAACTGCTTTTTGTTGTGTGCATTAATTGTACAGTGTTGAACCTATCTTTTGATGCAGCACACTGGAAATATTCTTTTTGTAGAATCTGCAAAGAGACATTTCAGAGTCCTTTGAGGCCTATGGGGAAAAATCAAATATCTCCAGATAAAAACTAGAAAGAAGCTATCAGTAAAACTGCTTTGTGATGTGTGGATTCACCTCACCGATTTAAACCTTTCTTTTTGTTCAGCATGTTGGAACGATTCTTTTTGTAGAATCTGCAAAGGGACATTTGGGAGTTCATTGAAGCCATTGGAGAAAAACTGAATATCCCCAGATACAAACTGGAAAGAAGCTTTCTGTGAAACGGCTTTTTGATGCACTGATTTGTATCACAGAGTTAAACCTTCCTTTGATCCAGCAGGTTGGAAAAACTCTTTTTGAAGAATCTGCAAAGGGACATTTGGGACCCCATTGAGGCCTGTGAGTAAAACCCAATATCGCCAGCGAAAAACTGGAAAGAAGCTATGTGTGAAACTGCTTTGTGATGTGTGAATCATCTCACAGAGTTAAAGCTTCGTTATGATTCAGAAGGTTGGAAAAACTCTTTTTGTAGAATCAGTAAAGTGACATTTGGGAGTCCCTTGAGGCCTATGCAAAAAAAACAAATATCCCTAGATAAAAACTAGAAAGAAGCTATCTGTGAAACTGCTTTGTGATCTGTGGATTCATCTCACAGAGTTAAATATTTCTTTAGATTCACCAGGTTGGAAATACTTTTTTTGTAGAATCTGTGATGGGACATTTGGGAGCCCATTTGTGCCTATGGGGAAAAACCAAATATCTCCAAATAAAAACTAGAAAGAATATATCTGTGAAACTACTTTGTGATGTGTGATTTCATCTCACAGAGTTAAAACATTTTTTTGGTTCAGCAGGGTGGAAACACTATTTTTGTAGAATCTGTGAAGGGACATTTCAGAGCCCCTTGAGGCCTATGGGGAAAAAACAGTATATCTCCTGATAAAAACTGGAAATAAGCTATCTGTGTAACTGTTGTGTGCTGTATGGATTCATCTCAGAGAATCAAACCTTTCTTTTGTTTCAGTAGTTGGAAAACACTCTTTTTGTAGAATCTGTGAAGTGATATCTGGGAGCCCAGTGAGGCATATGAGGAAAAACAGGATATCCCCAGATAAAAACTAGAAAGAAGCTATCTGTGAAACAGCTTTGCAATGTGTGAATTTATCTCACAGAGTTAAACATTTCTTTTGATTCACCATGTTGGAAACACTCTTTTTGTAGAACTGTGAAGGGACATTTTAGAGCCCACTGAGACATATAAAGAAAAACTGAATTTCCCCAGATAAAAACTAGAAAGAAACTATCTGTGAAACTGATTTATGATGTGTGGACTCATCTGAAAGAGTTAAACTTTGTTTTGATTCATCAGGTTGAAAAAACTTTTTGTCACATCTGCGAAGGAACATTTGGGAGCCCATTGATGCCTATGGGGAAAAACAGAATATCCCCAGACAAAAATGAGAAAGAAGCTATCTGTGAAAATGCATTGTGATGTGTGGATTTATCTCACAGAGTTAAGCCTCTGTGTTGTTTAGGCAGATGGAAACACTCTTTTTGTAGAATCTGGAAAGGGACATTTAGGAGCCTATTGAGCCATAAAGGGAAAAAACAAATATCCCCAGATAAAAGCTAGAAAGAAGCTATCTGTGAAACTGCTTGGTGATGTGTGGATTTGTCTCACAAAGTAAAATGTTTCTTTTGATTCAACAAGTTAGAGACTGCCTCTGTTTTTTTTTTTTTTTCGGAGTCTCGTTCTTTCGCGCAAGCTGGAGCTGGAGTTCAGTAGGGCTACCTTGGTTCACTGCAAGCTCTGCCTCCTGGGTTCATGCCACTCTCTTGCCTTAGCCTCCTGGGTAGCTGGGACTACAGGTGCCCATCACTGTGCCTGACTAATTTGTTGTGTTTTTAGTAGAGATGGGGTTTCATCATGTTAACCAGGTTGGTCTCAATCTCCTAACCTCCTGATCTGCCCAACTCGGCCTCCCAAAGTGCTGGGATTACAGGTTTGAGCCAATTCATCCGGTCGAGACTGTCCCTTTTTGCAATCTGCAAATGGACATTGGAAATTCCATTGAGGCCTATGAGAGAAAGCTAATATCCTAAGATGAAAATTTTAAAGAAACTATCTGTGAGACTGCTTTGAGATGTTTGGATTCATCTCACAGAGTTAAACCTTTCTTTTGATTCAGGAGCATGGAAACATTCCTTTTGTAGAATCTGAAGGGCAATATGGAGCCCATTGAAGCCCTTGGAGAAAAACAGAATATCCCCAAATAAAAACCAGAAAGAAACTATCTATGAAACTGCTTTGTGATGTGTGGATTCATCTGACAGAATTAAACCTTTCTTCAGATTCAGAAGGTTTAAAATACTTTTTTTAGAATCTGCAAAGGTACATTTCGGAGGTGACTGATGCCTGTGGGGAAAAACTGAATATCCCCATATAAAAACTAGAAAGAAGCTATCTGTGAAACTGCTTTGGGATGTGTGGATACATCTTTCAGAGATGAATGAAAACTTTATTTGATTCAGCAAGTTGAAAAAACTTTTTTTTCTAGTATCTACGAAGGGACATTTGAGAGTACATTGAGGTCTATGGGGAATAAAGGAATATCCCCAGATAAAAACTAGAAAGAAGCTGTCTTTGAAACTGCTCTGTGATGTGTCAATTCATCTCACAGTGTTAAAATTTTCTTTTGGTTCAGCAGTTGTGAAACACTCTTTTTATAGAATCTGTGAAGGGACATTTGGGAGCCCACTGAGGCCTCTAGGGATAAACCGAGTATCCTAGGTAAAAAACAGAATGAAGGCATTTGTGAAACTGCTTGCTGATGGTTGGACTCATCTCACATAGGTAAAAGTCTATGATATGGATACACACATCACAAAGCTGTTTCTTGGATAGATTCCTTCTATATTTTATCCTGAGATATTCCCTTTTTCGCATTTGGCCTCAACGAGCTCCCAAATATCCCTTTACAGTTTCTACAAAAGCAGTATTTCCAAACTGCTGAATGAAAAGAAAGTTTTAACTCTGAGAGATTAAGGCACACTTCACAAAACGGTTTATCAGATAGCTTCCTTCTAGTTTCTATGGTGGGATAATCGATTTTTTGCCATCGACCTCAATTAGTTCCCACATGTCCATTCCCGGAATGGACAAACACAGTGTTTCCAAACTGTTGAATGAAAAGAAATGTGTAACTTTGCGAGAGGAATGCACACATCACAAAGCGGTTTCTCAGAAGGCTTCTTGCTAGTTTTTATCTGAAGATATTTTCTTTTTCACCATAGGACTAAATGCACTCTAAAATATCCCTTTGCAGACTCACAAAAACAGTGTATCTAAACTGCTGAATGAAAAGAAAGATTTCACTCTGTGACATGAATGCTCACATCACAAAGAAGTTTCTCAGGTAGTTTTCTTGTAGTTTTTATCCTAGTATATTCGCTTTTATGCCTTTGGCCTCAATGAGCTCCGAAATATCCCTTCTCAGATTCTATAGAAAGTATTTCCAAGCTGCTGAATGAAAAGAAAGTTTTAAATCTGTGAGATGATTGCACCCATCACAAAATGGTTTCTTAGATAGCTTCCTTCTAGGTTTTATCATGGGATATTCAATTTTCCAGCATTCGCCTCAATGAACTCTCAAATGTCCATTTGCAGAATGGACAAAAACAGTGCTTCTAAACTGCTGAATCAAAAGAAAGCTTTAACTCTGTGAGATTAATGCACAAATCACAATACAGGTGTTCAGAAAATTTCTTTGTAGTTTATATCTGGAGGTATTTTCTTTTTCACCATAGGCCTCAATGAGCTCCCAAATATCCCTTCACAGATTCTATGAAAACAGTGTTTCCAAACTGTTGAATGAGAAGAAATGTTTAACTCTGTGAGTTGAATGAACACTTCACAAAGTAGTTTCTCAGGTAACTTCCTTCAAGTTTTTATCCTGGGATAATTCCTTTTCCTCCAGTGGCCTCAATGTGCACCCAAATGTCAATTCACAGAACGAACAAAAGCAATGTTTCCAAACAACTGAATGAAAGGAAAGGTTTACGTCTGTGAGATTAATGCACCCATTAATAAGTGTTTTCTCAGAAAGCTTCTTTCTAGTTTTTATCTGAAGATATTTTCTTTCTCATCATAGGCTTCAATGTGTTCCCAAATATCAATTGACATATCTACAAAAACATTGTTTCCAAACTGCTGAATGAGAAGAAAGATTTCACTCTGTGAGATGAATGCACATGTCACAAGGCGATTTCTCAGAAAATTTCCTTCTACTTTTTCTCCTGGGATATTCTGTTTTTCACCATTGGCATCAATGAATTCCCTTATGTCCATTCGTAAATTGGACAAAAACAGAGTTTTGATACTGCTGAGTCAAAAGAAAGGTTTATCTCTGTGAGATGAATGCACATATCACAAAGCAGTTGCTCAGAAAGCTTCTTTGTAGTTTATTCTGAAGACATTTTCTTTTTCACCATAGGCCTCAATGTGCTCCCAAATATCCCTTAGCAGATTCTAAAAAAAAAAAAAAAAAAAAAAAAAAAAAAAAAAAAACTCTTTCCAAACTGCTGAATGAAAGGAAAAGTTTAACTTTTTGAGATGAATGCACACATCAAAAAGTGGTTTCTCAGATAGCTTCCTTCTAGTTTTTATGTTGGGAAATTAGATTTTTTGGCCATTGGCCTCAAAGAACTATCAAATATCCATTCACAGAATGGACAAAAAATAGTGTTTTCAAACTGCTGAATCAAAAGTAAGGTTTAACTCTGTGAGATGAATGCACACATCACAAAGCAGCTTGTGAGATAGCTTCCTTCAATTTTTTATCCTGGGATATTTGCTTTTTCACCTTTGCCCACAATGAGCTCCGAAATGTCCATTTACAGAATGGACAAAAACAATGTTTCCAAAATGCTGAATCAAAAGAAAGGGTTAACTCTGTGAGATGAATGCAAACATCACAAAGCAGTTTCTCAGAATGCTTTATTCCAGTTTTTATCTGAAGATACTTTCTTTTTCACCATAGGCCTCAATGCGCTCGTAAATATTCCTTTGCAGATTCTACAAAAACCATGTTTCCAAAATGCTGAATGAAAAGAAAGGTTTAACTCTGAGGGACAAATGCACACACCACAACACAGTTTCTCAGAAATCTTCTTTCTACTGTTTATCTTGGGATATTCGCTTCACAAAGTAGTTTCTCAGATAGTTTCTCTCCAGTTTTTATTGGGAAATTCGCTTTTTCTCTATTGGCCTCAATGAGCTCCCAAATGTCAATTTGCAGAGTCTACAAAAACCATGTTTCCAAACTGCAGATTGAAAAGAAAATTTTAACTCTGTGAGATGAATGCACACATCACAAAGCTGTTTTACAGATATCTTCCTTCTAATTTTTATCATAAGCTATTCAGTTTTTTGCCATTGGCCTCAATGATCTCCCAAATGTCCATTCGCAGCAAGGACAAAAACAGCATTTCCAAATTGCTGAATGAAAAGAAAAGTTTACCTCTGTGAGATGAATGCACACATCACGAAGCAGTTTCTCAGAAAGTTTCTTCCTTTTTTTTTATCTGAAGTTATTTTCTTTTTCGTTATAAACCTCAGTGTGCTCCCAAATATCCCTTCACAAATTCTACAAAAACAATGTTACTGAACTGCTGAATGAAAAGAAAGGTTTAACTTTCTTTGGAAACGGTGTTTCCAAACTGTGATATGAATGCACACATCCCAAGGTGATTTCTCAGATAGCTTCCTTCTAGTTTTCATCTTGGGATACTCATTTTTTAACCATTGACCTAAATGAGCTTTCAAATATCCCTTCACAGAATGGAAAAAAAACAGTGTTTCCAAACTGGTGCATCAAAAAAAAAAAAAGGATTAGCTCTGTGTGATGAATGCACACATCACAAAGCAGTTTCTCAGAAAGCTTCTTTCTAGTTTTTGTCTGAAGATAACTTATTTTTCACCATAGGCCTCAATGCACTCCCAAACTTCCCTTCATTTATTCTACAAAACAGTGTTTCCAAATTGCTGAATGAAAAGATGGGTTTAACTCTGCAAGATGAAAGCACACATCTCAAAGCAGTTTCTCAGACTGATTCCTTCTAGTATTTGTTGTGGGATATTCGATTTTAGGCCTTTGGCCTCAATGAACTTCCAAATGTCCATTTGCAGAATGGACAAAAGCAGTGTTACCAAACTGCTGTATCAAAAGAAACGTTTAACTCTGTGAGATGAATACACACATCGCAAAGCAGTTTCTCAGAAAGCTTCTTTCTAGTTTTTATCAGAAAATACTTTCTTTCTTAGCCTAAGTCTCAGTGGACTCCCAAATGCCCCTTTACACATTATTCAATACCAGTGTTTCCAAACTGCTGAATGAAATGGAAGGTTAAACTCTGTGAGATGAATGCACACATTACAAAGCAGTTTCACAGATAGCTTCCTTACAGCTTTTAGTGTGAGATATTTGATTTTTTGCCCTTGGCCTCAAGGAACTCCCAACTATCCATTCACAGAATGGACAAAAACGGTGTTTCCAAACTGCTGAATCAAAAAAAAATCTTAACTCTGTGAGATGAATGCACACATCACAAAGCATTTTCTCAGAGAGTTTCTTTCTAGTTTTTATCTGGTGATATTCAGATTTTACTATAGGCCTCAATGGGTTCCCAAATGTTTCTTCTCATTCTGCAAAAAGTGTCTCCCACCTGCTGAAACAAAAGCAAAGCTAACTGTATGAGATCATTCCACGCATCCCCAAGTGGTTTCTCAAATAGCTTCTTTCCAGTTTTTCTCTGGGTATATTTAGTTTTACCCCATAGACCACAATGTGCTCCCAAATATCCCTTTGTAGATTCTACAAAAAGAGTGTTTCCAACCTGCTGAATCAAGACAAAGTTTTAACTCAGTGAGTTGCATCCATGTATCACCAAGCCGTTTCACAGATTGCTCCTTTCTACTTTTTATGTGAAGATATTAGTTTTCTTCTCACAAACCTCAATGAACTCAGAAAAGTATTTTCACGGATTCTACAAAAAGAGTATTTCAAATGAACTAAATTAAAAGAATGGTGTTTCTCTGTGAGATGAATCTGCACATCACAAATCAGATTCAAAGGTAGCTTTTTACTCTTTTTTATCTGGGGACACTTTGTTTTTCTCCTAGGCCTTAATGGGCTCGCAAATCTCCCTTTGCACATTCTACAAAAAAAAGATTTCCAACCTACTGAATCAAATAAAGCTTTTATGTCTGTGAAATGAATGCACACATCACCAAGAAGTTTCAGAGATAGATTATTTCTAGTTTTTATCTGAAGATATTCTGTATATTTTGTAGGTCTCAAAGGGCTTGCAAATGTCCCTTCACAGGTTATACAAAACAAGTGTTTCCAACCTGCTGAATCAAAATAAATTTTCAACTCTGTGGGACGGATCCAAATATCTCCAAACAGTTTCACAGATACCTTCATTCTAGTTTTTATCTGGGAATATTCAGTTTTTCCCCTTATTCCTCAATGGGCCTTCAAATGTCCCCTCACAGATTCTACAAAAAGTGTGCAGTCTGGTGAATGAAAATAAAGGTTTAAGTCTGTGAGATGAATGCACACATCACTAAGCAGTTTCACAGATATCTTCATTCTTGTTTTTAATCTGGGGATATTAAATATTTACTCCTAGGCCTCAATGGGATCCCAAATATCCCTTTGCAGATTTGAAAAAAATAATGTTTGCAATCTGATGAATCAATAGAAAGGTTTAACTCTGTGAGATGAATGCACACATCACAAAGCATTTTCACAGGTAGCTGCTTTCTAGTTTTAATCTGGAGATTTTCTGGTTTTCATCCTTAGCCACAATGGATTCCCAATGTCCCTTCTCAGATTCTACAAAAAGAGTGTTTCCAACCCGCTGAATCAAAAGAAAACTTTAACTCTATGAGATTAATCCACACATCACCAAGCAGTTTCACAGGTATATTCTTTTTAGTTTTTATCTGGGGATATTTGGTTTTCCCTGTAGGGTACAATGGGCACATAAGTGTCCCCATGCAGATTTTACAAAAAGAGTGTTTTCAACCTGCTGAATCAAAGATTTAACAATGTCAAAAAGTTTTAACACTTTGACATGGATCCAGACTTCAACAATTAGTTTTCTTTCTTTTTTTTTTTATCTGGGGCTATTTTCCCCACAGGCCTCAATGGGCTCCCAAGGTGTCTTCGCAGATTCTACAAAAAGAGTGTCTCCAACATACTAAATCAAACAGAGAGGTTTACACTGTGAGATAAAAACACACATCACAAAGCAGTTTCATAGTTAGCTTCTTTCTAGTTTTTATCGAGGGATAGTGGATTTTTTTCCCAATAGGCTTCTATGGGCTCCAAAATGTCCCTTTGCAGATTCTACAAAAACAGCTTTTCCAACCTGCTGAATCATAACAAAGATTTAACACTATGAGATAAACCCACACATCAACAAACAGTTTTACAGATAGCTTCTTTCTAGTTTGTATCTGGGGATGTGCATTTTGTTCACATACACCTCAATGGGCTCCCAAATATCCCTTCACAGATTCTACAAAAAAAAAATATTTCAAACCTTTGACGAAAAGAAAGGTTCAACTCTGTGCGATGAATCCACACATCCCCAAGCAGTTTCACAAGTAGCTTCTTTCTAGTTTTCATCTGGAGATATTTGATTTTTACCCATAGGCCTCAATGGGCATTCAAATGTTCCTTCACAGATTCTACATAAACAATGTTTCCAACCTGGTGAATCAAAAGGAATATTTAAATCTGTGAGATAAATCCACAAATCAAAAAGCAGATTTACAGATAGCTTGTTTCTAGTTTTTATCTGGAGATATTCGGTTTTCCTCCAACGGCCTCAATGGGCTACCAATTGTTTCTTCACAGATTCTATAAAAAGAATGTTTCCAAACTGTTGAATCAAAAGAAAGATTTAAGTCTGTGAAATAAATCCACATGCCACTAAGTATTTTCACAAATAGTTTCTTTCTAGTTTTATCTGGGAATATTTGGTTTTTCCTTATAAACCTCAATGGGCTATCAAAGTCCCTTCCCAGTTCTATGAAAACAGTATTTCCAACCTGCTGAATGAAAAGAAAGATTTAATGTTGTGAGATGAATCAACAAATCACAAAGCAGTTTCACAGACAGCTTCTTTGTAGATTTTATCTGGAGATATTCCGCTTTTTCCCATTAGCCTCACTGGGCTCACAAGTGGCCCTTCGCGGATTCTACAAAAAGAGTGTTTCTGAACTGCTGAATAAAGAGAAAAATTTACCTTCTGTGAGATGTATCCAACAACACAAAGCAGTTTCAAAGATAGCTTCTTTCTAGTTTTTAGTCTGTGGATATTCGATTTTCCCCCATAGGACTCATTGGAATCCCAAATGTCCCTCGCAGATTCTGCGAAAAGAGCGTATCCAAACTTCTTTAAAGTTTTCATCTTTGGATATTCTCAAAAGAGTGTTTTAACCCTGTGAGATTAATCCACACGTCAAAAAACTGTTTCACAGATAGCTTCTTTCTAGCTTCTATCTGGGGATATTCATTTAATCGCCATGGTCCTCAATGAGTTCTGAAATGTCCCTTATAAACCTCTTCTACAAAAACAGTGATTCCATACTGCTGAATCAAAAGAAAAGTGTAACTCTGTGAGATGAATCCACGCATCACAAAGCAGTTTCACAGGTAGCTTCTTTCTAGTCTTTATCTGGAAATATTTGGTGTTTTTCCCACAGGCCCAAATGGGCTCCTGAATGTCCCTTCACCTATTCTATGAGAAAATCATTTCCAACCCACTGAACCAAAATAAAAGTTTAATTCTGTGAGATGATTCACCACAAAGCAGTTTCACAGATAGCTTCATTCTGGTTTTTATTTGGGGATATTTGGTTTTTCCATATAGGCTTCAATGTACTTCTGAATGTCCCTTCACAGATTCTACAAAAAGAGTGTTTTAAAACTGTTGAATAAAAAGAAAGGTTTAACTCTGTGAAATGAATACACACCTCACAAAGTAGTTTCACAGATATCTTCTTTCTGGTTTTATCTGCAGATATTTGGTGTTTTCCTATAGGCCCAAATGGGTTCCTGAGTGTCCCTTCATCGATTCTATCAGAAAAGCATGTCCAATCTCCTGAATCAAAAGAAAGGTTTAAGTCCATGACATGGATCCACACATCACAAAGGAGTTCCACAGATAGCTTCTTTCTAGTTTTTATTTGGGGATATTCTGTTTTTCCATAGAGGCCTCAATGTACTCCAAAATGTCCCTTCACAGATTCTACAAAAAAAGTGTTTTTAACCTGTTGATTAAAAAGAAAAGTTTAACTCTGTGAAACGAATAGACACCTTACAAAGCAGTTTCACAGATAGCTTCTTTCTAGCTTTTATGTGGAGATATTCAGTTTTTTTCTACAGGCCAAAAAGGGCTCCCAAAATTCCCTTAACAGATTCTACTGAAAGAGTGCTTCCAACCTGCTGAATCACAAGAAGATTTGCCTCTGTGAGATGAATCCACACATCACAAAGCAGTTTTACAGACAGCTTCTTTCTAGTTTTGATCAGAGAATTTTCAGTTTTATTTCCATAGGTCTCAATAGGCTTTCTAATGTACCTTCGCAGATTCTAAAAAAGTGTATTTCCAACATGCTGAATAAAATGAAATGTTTAATTCTGTGAGATGAATCACATATCAACAAACAATTTCACATGTAAATTCTTTCTATTTTTTATCTGGGAATATTTGGTTTTTCACCACAGGCCTCAACGGTCTCTCAAATGTTCCTTTGCAGATTCTACAAAAAGGGTGGTTCCAACCTGCTGAATCAAAAGAAAGTTTAACACTGTGAGATGAATTCACATATCACAAAACAGTTTCATGATTAGGTTCTTTCTGATTTTTACCTGGGGATATTCATATTTTCCCCATAGGCCTCAAAGAGCTCCATAATGTCCCTTCACAGATTCTACAAAAGAGTGTTTCAACATGCTGAATCAAAATAAAGGTTGAAATCTATGAGATGAATCCACTCATCACAAAGCAGTTTCACACATAGCTTCTTTCTAGTTTTTATCTGAGGATATTCTGTTTTTCCCCATGGGTCTCAATGGGCTCCCAAATGTCCCTTCGCAGATTCTACAAAAAGAGTGTTTCCAACCCACAGAATAAAAAAAATAAGTTTTAATTCTCAGAATTTAATTCTAAAATAAATTTAATTCATTTAATGAAAATGCTCACCAAGCATTTTCACAGATAACTTTTTTTTTTGGTTATACGTAAGTGGATTTTACTTTATTCAAGATATAATACCTTTAAAGCCAAATAAAATACATGTATGTGTAATTATTTGCCTTTTCCACTGTCTAGAGGTTTATATATTTGTATTAAATTATATTGATCTTTATAATTTTTGGTATATACGTCTTTAAATGAAGATCTTCTGATCTTTTTTGTAATTTTTTTTTTTAATTATACTTTAAGTTCTAGGGTACATGTGCATATCGTGCAGGTTTGTTACATATGTATACTTATGCCATGTTGGTGTGCTGCACCCATCAACTCATCAGCACCCATCAATTCATCATTTATATCATGTATAACTCCCCAATGCAATCCCTCCCTCCTCCCCCCTCCCCCCTCCCCATGATAGGACCCAGTGTGTGATGTTCCCCTTCCCGAGTCCAAGTGATCTCATTGTTCAGTTCCCACCTATGAGTGAGAACATGCGGTGTTTGGTTTTCTGTTCTTGTGATAGTTTGCTAAGAATGATGGTTTCCAGCTGCATCCATGTCCCTACAAAGGACGCAAACTCATCCTTTTTTATGGCTGCATAGTATTCCATGGTGTATATGTGCCACATTGTCTTAATCCAGTCTGTCACAGATGGACATTTGGGTTGATTCCAAGTCTTTCCTATTGTGAATAGTGTCGCAATAAACATACGTGTACATGTGTGTTTGTAGTAGAATAATTTATAATCCTTTGGGTATATACCCAGTAGTGGGATGGCTGGGTCATATGGTACATCTAGTTCTAGATCCTTGAGGAATTGCCATACTGTTTTCCATAATGGTTGAACTAGTTTACAATCCCACCAACAGTGTAAAAGTGTTCCTATTTCTCCACATCCTCTCCAACACCTGTTGTTTCCTGACTTCTTAATGATTGCCATTCTAACTGGTGTGAGATGGTATCTCATTGTGGTTTTGATTTGCATTTCTCTGATGGCGAGTGATGATGAGCATTTTTTCATATGTCTGTTGGCTGTATGAATATCTTCTTTTGAGAAATGTCTGTTCATATCCTTTCCCCACTTTTTGATGGGGTTGTTTGTTTTTTTCTCGTATATTTGTTTGAGTTCTTTGTAGATTCTGGATATTAGCCCTTTGTCAGATGAGTAGGTTGCAAAAATTTTCTCCCATTCTGTAGGTTGCCTGTTCACTCTGATGGTAGTTTCTTTTGCTGTGCAAAAGCTCTTTAGTTTAATTAGATCCCATTTGTCAATTTTGGCTTTTGTTGCCGTTGCTTTTGGTGTTTTAGACATGAAGTCCTTGCCCATGCCTATGTCCTGAATGGTACTACCTAGATTTTCTTCTAGGGTTTTTATGGTATTAGGTCTAACATTTAAGTTTCTAATCCATCTTGAATTAATCTTCGTATAAGGGGTAAGGAAAGGATCCAGTTTCAGCTTTCTACTTATGGCTAGCCAATTTTCCCAGCACCATTTATTAAATAGGGAATCCTTTCCCCATTTCTTGTTTCTCTCAGGTTTGTCAAAGATCAGATGGCTTTAGATGTGCGGTATTATTTCTGAGGACTCTATTCTGTTCCATTGGTCTATATCTCTGTTTTGGTACCAGTACCATGCTGTTTTGGTTACTGTAGCCTTGTAATATAGTTTGAAGTCAGGTAGCGTGATGCCTCCAGCTTTGTCCTTTTGACTTATCATTGTCTTGGCAATGCGGGCTCTTTTTTGGTTCCATATGAACTTTAAAGCAGTTTTTGCCAATTCTGTGAAGAATCTCACTGGTAGCTTGATGGGGATGGCATTGAATCTATAAATAACCTTGGGCAGTATGGCCATTTTCACGATATTGATTCTTCCTATCCATGAGCATGGTATGTTCTTCCATTTGTTTGTGTCCTCTTTTATTTCACTGAGCAGTGGTTTGTAGTTCTCCTTGAAGAGGTCCTTTACATCCCTTGTAAGCTGGATTCCTAGGTATTTTATTCTCTTTGAAGCAATTGTGAATGGAAGTTCATTCCTGATTTGGCTCTCTGCTTGTCTGTTACTGGTGTATAAGAATGCTTGTGATTTTTGCACATTAATTTTGTATCCTGAGACTTTGCTGAAGTTGCTTATCAGCTTAAGGAGATTTTGGGCTGAGACGATGGGGTTTTCTAAATATACAATCATGTCATCTGCAAACAGGGACAATTTGACTTCTTCTTTTCCTAACTGGATACCCTTGATTTCTTTCTCTTGCCTGATTGCCCTAGCCAGAACTTCCAACACTATGTTGAATAGGAGTGGTGAGAGAGGGCATCCCTGTCTTGTGCCAGTTTTCAAAGGGAATTTTTCCAGTTTTTGCCCATTCAGTATGATATTGGCTGTGGGTTTTTCATAAATAGCTCTTATTATTTTGAGTCGGTTACTGAAGCTTGTGGATTTGTCACGTATTTCTCGTGTCATGGTTTTCATCTCTGTCATTTCGTTTATGATCTTCTCTGCATTAATTAGTCTAGCTGTCAATTCTTCCACTCTTTTTTCAAGATTTTTAGTTTCTTTGCGCTGGGTACGTAATTCCTCCTTTAGCTCTGAGAAGTTTGATGGACTGAAGACTTCTTCTCTCCTCTCGTCCAAGTCATTCTCTGACCAGCTTTGATCCGTTGCTGGCGATGGGCTGCGCTCCTTTGCAGGGGGAGATGCGCTCTTATTTTTTGAATTTCCAGCTTTTCTGCCCTGCTTCTTCCCCATCTTTGTGGTTTTATCTGTCTCTGGTCTTTGATGGTGGTGACGTACTGATGGGGTTTTGGTATAGGTGTCCTTCCTGTTTGATAGTTTTCCTTCTGACAGTCAGAAGGACTGTCTGTTGGTCTGTTGGAGATTGCTTGAGGTCCACTCCAGACCCTGTTTGCCTGGGTATCAGCAGCAGAGGTTGCCGAAGATAGAATATTCCTGAACAGCGAGTGTACCTGTCTGATTCTTCCTTTGGAAGTTTCCTCTCAGGGGCGTACTCCACCCTGTGAGGTGTGGGGTGTCAGACTGCCCCTAGTGGGGGATTTCTCCCAGCTAGGCTACTCAGGGGTCAGGGACACACCTGAGCAGGCAGTCTGTCCGTTCTCAGATCTCAACCTCCGAGTTGGGAGATCCACAGCTCTCCCCAAAGCTGTCAGACAGAGTCGTTCGCGTCTGCACCGGCCCCCGCTGTTTCCCCTGTTGGTCTTCAGCTGTGCGCTGTCCCCAGAGGTGGAGTCTACAGAGACAGGCAGGCTTCCTTGAGCTGCTGTGAGCTCCACCCAATTCGAGCTTCCCAGCGGCTTTGTTTACCTACTTAAGCCTCAGCAGTGTCAGGCGCCCCTCCCCCACCCTCGCTGCTGCCTTGCGTTTTCTCATAGGCCTCAAAGGGATCCCAAATGTTTCTTCACAGATTCCACCAAAAGACTGTTTCCAACCAGCTGAATGAAAAGAAAGGTTAAACTCTGTGAAATGAATTCACACATCACAGGCAAGTTTCACTTATAGCTTGTTTCTAGTTTTTATCAGGATATATTGGATTTTTCCCCATAGACCACAAAGGGCTCCTAAATGTTCCTTCTCAGATTCTCCAAAAAGGGGGTTTCCAACCTACTAAATCAAAATAAAGGTTTAACTCTGGGAGATTAATCCACACTTTGGAAAGCAATTTCACATATAGCTTTTTTCAAATTTTTATCTTGGGATATTCAGTTTTTCCCCATAGGCCACAATAAGCTCCCAAATGTTCCTTCACAGATTCTACAAAACAGTGTTTCTAATCTGCTGAATAAAGTGAAAGTTTAAACTCTGTAAGATGTATCCACACATCACAAACCAGTTTCACAGATAGTTTCTTTCCAGTTTTTATCTGTGGATATTCAGTTTTTCCCCATAGGCCTATATGGGCTCTTAAATGCCCCCTCACAGATTGTACAGAAAGAATGTTTCCAACTTGCTGAATCAAAAAAAAAATTTAACTCTTTGAGATGAATTCACACATCACAGTGCAATTTCACAGATATCTTATTTCTAGTTTTTATCTTGGGATAGTCAGTTGTTCCCCAGAGGCCACAATGGGCTCCCAAATGTCCCTTCACAGATTCTATAAAAAGCGTGTTTCAAACCTGTTGAATCAAAAGAACGGTTTAACTCTGTGAGATGAATCCACCCAAGACAAGGCAGTTTCACAGACAGCTTCTTTCTAGTTTTTATCTGGGGATATTACTTTTTTCCCCATAGGCCTCAATGGGCTCCCAAATGTCCCTTTGCAGATTGTATAATAAGCGTGCTTTAATCCTGCTGAATGAAAAGGAAGGTTAAACTCTGTAAGATGAATCCACACATCACAAAACAATTTCACAGATAGTTTTTCTCTAGTTTTTTTTTTTTTCTGGGGATTTCTTTTTCTTGTTTCCCATAGACCACAATGGGCTCCCAAAAATCTTGTCGCAGATTCTACCAAAAAAAGAAAAATAAAAAGGTTTCCAAATTGCTGAATTAAAAGAAAGGTTTAACTCTGTCAGATGAACTCATACACCAAAAAGCATTTTCACACATAGCTTCTTTCTAGATTTTTCTTGGGATATTCAACTTTTCCCCATAATCCTCAATGGGCTCCCAAATACCCCTTTGCAGATATTACAAAAAGGGTGTTTCTAACCTATTGAATTAAAAGAAACGTGCAACGCTGTGCGAGGAATCCACACATTACCAAGCTGTTTCACATATAGTGGCTTTCTAGTTTTTATCTGGTGATATTCTGTTTTTCCCCAAAGACCTCAATGGACTGCCAAATGTCCCTTTGCAGTTTCTTCAAAAAGAGTGTGTCCAACCTGCTGAATCAAAAGAAAAGTTTAACTCTATGGGTTGAATCTGCACATCACCAAGCAGTTTCACAGATAGTTTCTCTCTAGTTTTTATCTGGGGATATTCTGTTTTTCCCCAAAGTCCTCAAAAGGCTCCCAAATGTCACTTCACAGATTGTACAAAAAGAGTGTTTCCAATCTGCTGAAACAAAATAAAGTTTAACTCTGTGAGATAAATCCACACATCACAGTGCACTTTCACAGCTAGCTTCTTTCTTTCCCAGATGCCTAGGGGGATATTGTGTTTTTTCCCATAGGCATCAATGGGCTTTAAAATGCCCCTTTGCAGATTCTACAAAAAGAGTGTTTTCAACCTCTGAATCAAAAGATAAGTTTAAATCTTTGACATGCATGCACACATCACAAAGCAGTTTCACAGATAGCTTCTTTCTAGTTTTTATATGGAAATATACAATTTTTCCCCATAGGCCTCAAAGGGCTCTCATATGTCCCCTTGCAAAGTCTGCAAAAAGCATTTTTCCATCCTGCTGAATCAAAACAAAGATTAAACTCTGTGAGATGAGTCCACATAAGACCAAGTAGTTTCACATTTAGCTTCTTTCTAGTTTTTTTTTTTTTTTTTTTTTTTCCCTAGGGATATTCATTTTTTCCCGTTAGGCCACAATGGGCTCCCCAATATCCTTTCACAGATTCTACCTAAAGAGTGTTTGCAAACTGCTGAATAAAAATAAAATTTAGATATGTGAGTTGAATTTGAACACCACAAGGCAGTTTTTCAGATAGCTTCTTTCTAGTTTTTTTTTTCTTTTTAGAGGTTTTACACTTTTTTTAATTTTTTTATTGTACTTTAAGTTCTAGGGTACATGTGCATAACGTGCAGGTTTGTTACATATGTATACTTGTGCAATGTTGGTGTGCTGCACCCATCAAGGCGTCAGCACCCATCAATTCGTCATTTATATCAGGTATAACTCCCAATGCAATCCCTCCCCCCTACCCCCTCCCCATGATAGACCCCAATGTGTGATGTTCCCCTTCCCGAGTCCGAGCGATCTCATTGTTCAGTTCCCACTTATGAGTGAGAAAATGTGGTGTTTGGTTTTCTCTTCTTGTGAAAGTTTGCTAAGAATGATGGTTTCCAGCTGTATCCATGTCCCTACAAAGGACGCAAACTCATCCTTTTTTATGGCTGCATAATATTCCATGGTGTATATGTACCACATTTTCTTAATCCAGTCTGTCACAGATGGATATTTGGGTTGATTCCAAGTCTTTGCTATTGTGAATAGTGCCACAATAAACATATGTGTGCATGTGTCTTTATAGCAGCATGATTTATAATCCTTTGGGTATATACCCAGTTGTGGGATGGCTGAGTCATATGGTACATCTAGTTCTAGATCCTTGAGGAATTGCCATGCTGTTTTCCATAATGGTTGAACTAGTTTACAATCCCACCAACAGTGTAAAAGTGTTCCTATTTCTCCACATCCTCTCCAGCAACTGTTGTTTCCTGACTTTTGAATGACTGCCATTCTAACTGGTGTGAGATGGTATCTCATTGTGGTTTTGATTTGCATTTCTCTGATGGCGAGTGATGATGAGCATTTTTTCATGTGTCTGTTGGCTGTATGAATGTCATCTTTTGAGAAATGTCTGTTCGTACACTTTGCCCAATTTTTGATGCGGTTGTTTGTTTTTTGCTTGTAAATTTGTTTGAGTTCTTTGTAGGTTCTGGATATCAGCCCTTTGTCAGATGAGTAGACTGCAAAAATTTTCTCCCATTCTGTAGGTTGCCTGTTCACTCTGATGATAGTTTCTTTTGCTGTGCAGAAGCTCTTTAGTTTAATTAGATCCCATTTATCAATTTTGTCTTTTGCTGCCTTTGCTTTTGGTGTTTTAGACATGAAGTCCTTGCCCATGCCTATGTCCTGAATGGTACTACCTAGGTTTTCTTCTAGGTTTTTTATGGTATTAGGTCTAACATTTAAGTCTCTAATCCATCTTGAATTAATTTTCGTATAAGGGTTAAGGAAAGGATCCAGTTTCAGCTTTCTGCTTATGGCTAGCCAATTTTCCCAGCACCATTTATTAAATAGGGAACCCTTTCTCCATTTCTTGTTTCTCTCAGGTTTGTCAAAGATCAGATGGCTGTAGATGTGTGGTATTATTTCTGAGGAGTCTGTTCTGTTCCATTGGTCTATATCTCTGTTTTGGTACCAGTACCATGCTGTTTTGGTTACAGTAGCCTTGTAATATAGTTTGAAGTCAGGTAGCGTGATGCCTCCAGCTTTGTTGTTTTGACTTAGGATTGTCTTCGCAATGCGGGCTCTTTTTTGGTTCCATATGAACTTTAAAGCCGTTTTTTCCAATTCTGTGAAGAAACTCATTGGTAGCTTGATGGGGATGGCAGTGAATCCATAAATTATATTGGGCAGTATGGCCATTTTCACGATATTGATTCTTCCTATCCATGAGCATGGTATGTTCTTCTGTTTGTTAGTGTCCTCTTTTATTTCACTGAGCAGTGGTTTGTAGTTCTCCTCGAAGAGGTCCTTCACATCCCTTGTAAGTTGGATTCCTAGGTATTTTATTCTCTTTGAAGCAATTGTGAATGGAAGTTCATTCCTGATTTGGCTCTCTGCTTGTCTGTTACTGGTGTATAAGAATGCTTGTGATTTTTGCACATTAATTTTGTATCCTGAGACTTTGCTGAAGTTGCTTATCAGCTTAAGGAGATTTTGGGCTGAGACGATGGTATTTTCTAAATATACAATCATGTCATCTGCAAACAGGGACAATTTGACTTCTTCTTTTACTTACTGGATACCCTTGATTTCTCTCTCTTGCCTGATTGCCCTAGCCAGAACTTCCAACACTATGTTGAATAGGAGTGGTGAGAGAGGGCATCCCTGTCTTGTGCCAGTTTTCAAAGGGAATGTTTCCAGTTTTTGCCCATTCAGTATGATACTGGCTGTGGGTTTTTCATAAATGGCTCTTATTATTTTGAGATACGTTCCATCAATACCGAATTTATTGAGCGTTTTTAGCATGAAGGGCTGTTGAATTTTGTCAAAAGCCTTTTTTGCATCTATTGAGATAATCATGTGGTTCTTGTCTTTGGTTCTGTTTGTATGCTGGATTACGTTTATTGATTTGCGAATGTTGAACCAGCCTTGCATCCCAGGGATGAAGCCCACTTGATCATGGTGGATAAGCTTTTTGATGTGCTGCTGAATCCGGTTTGCCAGTATTTTATTGAGGATTTTTGCTTCGATGTTCATCAGGGATATTGGTCTAAAATTCTCTTTTCTTGTTGTGTCTCTACCAGGCTTTGGTACCAGGATGATGTTGGCCACATAAAATGAGTTAGGGAGGATTCCCTCTTTTTCTATTGATTGTAATAGTTTCAGAAGGAATGGTACCAGCTCCTCTTTGTACCTCTGGTAGAATTCAGCTGTGAATCCATCTGGTCCTGGACTTTTTTTGGTTGATAGGCTATTAATTATTGCCTCAATTTCGGAACCTGCTACTGGTCTATTCAGGGATTCAACTTCTTCCTGGTTTAGTCTTGGAAGAGTGTAAGTGTCCAGGAAATTATCCATGTCTTCTAGATTTTCTAGTTTATTTGGGTAGAGGTGTTTATAGTATTGCTGATGGTAGGTTGTACTTCTGTGGGGCCGGTGGTGATATCCCCTTTATCATTTTTAATTGCATCTATTTGATTCTTCTCTCTTTTCTTCTTTATTAGTCTTGCTAGTGGTCTGTCAATTTTGTTGATCTTTCCAAAAAACCAACTCCTGGATTCATTGATTTTTTTGGAGGGTTTTTTGTGTCTCTATCTCCTTCAGTTCTGCTCTGATCTTAGTTATTTCTTGCCTTCTGCTAGTTTTTGAATGTGTTTGCTCTTGCTTCTCCAGTTCTTTTAATTGTGATGTTAGAGTGTCAATTTTAGATCTTTCCTGCTTTCTCTTGTGGGCATTTAGTGCTATAAATTTCCCTCTACACACTGCTTTAAATGTGTCCCAGAGATTCTGGTATGTTGTATCTTTGTTCTCATTGGTTTCAAAGAACATCTTTATTTCTGCTTTCATTTCATTATGTACCCAGTAGTCATTCAGGAGCAGGTTGTTCATTTTCCATGTAGTTGAGCGGTTTTGATTGAGTTTCTTAGTCCTGAGTTCTAGTTGATTGCACTGTGGTCTGAGAGACAGTTTGTTATAATTTCTGTTCTTTTACATTTGCTGAGGAGTGCTTTACTTCCAATTATGTGGTCAATTTTGGAATAAGTGCGATGTGGTGCTGAGAAGAATGTATATTCTGTTGATTTGGGATGGAGAGTTTTATAGATGTCTATTAGGTCCGCTTGGTGCAGAGATGAGTTCAATTCCTGGATATCCTTGTTAACTTTCTGTCTCGTTGATCTGTCTAATGTTGACAGTGGAGTGTTGAAATCTCCCATTATTATTGTATGGGAGTCTAAGTCTCTTTGTAAGTCTCTAAGGACTTGCTTTATGAATCTGGGTGCTCCTGTATTGGGTGCATATATATTTAGGAGGGTTAGCTCTTCCTGTTGAATTGATCCCTTTACCATTATGTAATGGCCTTCTTTGTCTCTTTTGATCTTTGATGGTTTAAAGTCTGTTTTATCTGAGACTAGGATTGCAACCCCTGCTTTTTTTTGTTCTCCATTTGCTTGGTAGATCTTCCTCCATCCCTTTATTTTGAGCCTATGTATGTCTCTGCATGTGAGATGGGTCTCCTGAATGCAGCAGACTGATGGGTCTTGACTCTTTATCCAGTTTGCCAGGCTGTGTCTTTTATTTGGAGCATTTAGTCCATTAACATTTAAGGTTAATATTCTTATGTGTGAACATGATCCTGCCATTATGATATTAACTTGTTATTTTGCTCGTTAGTTGATGCAGTTTCTTCCTAGCCTCGGTGGTCTTTACATTTTGCCATGTTTTTGCAATGGCTGATACCGGTTGTTCCTTTCCATGTTTAGGGCTTCCTTCAGGGTCTCTTGTAAGGCAGGCCTGGTGGTGACAAAATCTCTAAGCATTTGCTTATCTGTAAAGGATTTTATTTCTCCTTCACTTATGAAACTTAGTTTGGCTGGATATGAAATTCTGGGTTGAAAATTCTTTTCTTTAAGAACGTTGAATATTGGCCCCCACTCTCTTCTCGCTTGTAGAGTTTCTGCTGAGAGATCTGCTGTTAGTCTGATGGGCTTCCCTTTGTGGGTAACCCGACCTTTCTCTCTGGCTGCCCTTAAGATTTTTTCTTTCATTTCAACTTTGGTGAGTCTGGCAATTATGCGTCTTGGAGTTGCTCTTCTGGAGGAGTATCTTTGTGGCGTTCTCTGTATTTCCTGAATTTGAATGTTGGCCTGCCCTACTAGGTTAGGGAAGTTCTCCTGGATGATATCCTGAAGAGTGTTTTCCAACTTGGTTCCATTTTCCCCCTCACTTTCAGGCACCCCAATCAGACGTAGATTTGGTCTTTTTACGTAATCCCATACATCTTGCAGGCTTTGTTCATTTCTTTTTCTTCTGTTTTCTTTTGGTTTCTCTTCTCACTTCATTTCATTCATTTGATCCTCAATCGCTGATACTCTTTCTTCCAGTTGATCGAGACGGTTACTGAAGCTTGTGCATTTGTCACGTATTTCTCGTGTCATGGTTTTCATCTCTGTCATTTCGTTTATGATCTTCTCTGCATTAATTAGTCTAGCTGTCAATTCTTCCACTCTTTTTTCAAGATTTTTAGTTTCTTGCACTGGGTACGTAATTCCTCCTTTAGCTCTGAGAAGTTTGATGGACTGAAGCCTTCTTCTCTCATCTCGTCAAAGTCATTCTCTGACCAGCTTTGATCCGTTGCTGGCAATGGGCTGCGCTCCTTTGCAGGGGGAGATGCGCTCTTATTTTTTGAATTTCCAGCTTTTCTGCCCTGCTTCTTCCCCATCTTTGTGGTTTTATCTGTCTCTGGTCTTTGATGATGGTGACGTACTGATGGGGTTTTGGTATAGGTGTCCTTCCCGTTTGATAGTTTTCCTTCTGACAGTCAGAAGGACTGTCTGTGGGTCTGTTGGAGATTGCTTGAGGTCCACTCCAGACCCTGTTTGCCTGGGTATAAGCAGCAGAGGTTGCCGAAGATAGAATATTGCTGAACAGCGAGTGTACCTGTCTGATTCTTCCTTTGGAAGTTT
Source organism: Rhinopithecus roxellana (assembly GCF_007565055.1). NCBI lineage: Eukaryota > Metazoa > Chordata > Mammalia > Primates > Cercopithecidae > Rhinopithecus > Rhinopithecus roxellana. The sequence goes on from NC_044555.1 coordinate 17,267,296, forward strand.
CCTCTCAGGGGCGTACTCCACCCTGTGAGGTGTGGGGTGTCAGACTGCCCCTAGTGGGGGATGTCTCCCAGCTAGGCTACTCAGGGGTCAGGGACCCACCTGAGCAGGCAGTCTGTCCGTTCTCAGATCTCAACCTCCGCGTTGGGATATCCACGGCTCTCCCCAAAGCTGTCAGACAGAGTCGTTCGCGTCTGCACGGGCCTCTGCTGCTTCCCCTGTTCAGTGATCAGTTTATTAACACAGTTTTCAGGAAATCTGCAATGAGATACTTCATAGCGCAATGAAGCTTACGGTGACAAAGGAAATAACCTCAATGAAAACTAGAAAGAAGCTTTCGTAGAAACTTCTTGGTGATATGTGAATTCATCTCACAGAGTTGCTGTTATGTTTCGTGGAGCAGTCCATTTACACTGTCGTTGAGGAAACTGAGAAGGGCTTCTATGCATCGCATTGAGGCCTACGCTGATAAAGGAAATTTCATTAGTACAAAACGTAAAAGAAGCTTTCTGAGACACTTCTTCTGATCAGTGAGTTCATCTCACAGACTTACAACTTAGACCTCAGGAAGCAGTTTGCTAAAACTCTTTTTGTGGAAACTGCAAAGTGATATTTGGGAGCCCATAGGGGCCCATGGTGAAAAGGGAAGTATCCTCAGATAATAACTAGAGAGAAGCATTCTGAGAGATTGCTTTCTGATGTGTGACTTCATCACACAGAGTTCCACACTTCCCTTCTTGGAACAGTTGCTAACACTGTTGTCATGGATTCTGCAAAGTGATATTTGGTAGCTCATTGAAGGCTATGCTGAAAAAGGAAATATCTTCACATAAAAACTAGAGAGAAGCTTTCTGAGAGATTGCTTTCTGATATGTGACTTCATCACACAGAGTTCAACCCTTCCCTTCTTGGAACAGTTTGCTAACACAGTTGTCGTGGATTTTGAAAAGTGATATTTGGGTGTTAATTGAGGGCTATGGTGAAAAAGGAAATATCCTCAGATTAAAACTGGATGGAAGCCTTCTGAGAAACTGCATTGCCATGTGTTAATGCAACTCACAGTGTTACACGTTTCACTTCAGTAATCAGTTTGTTAGCACAGTTTTCTGGAAATTTGCAGTTAGATACTTCATAGCACAATGAAGCTTCGGTGACAAAGAAATTATCCTCAGATGAAAACTAGAAAGAAGCTTTCTTCGAAACTTCTTGGTGATGTGTGAATTCATCTCACAGAGTTACACTTATGTTTCGTGGAGCAGTCCCTTTACACTGTCTTTGAGGAACCTGGGAAGGGTTTCTTTGGATCGCATTGAGGCCTACGCTGATAAAGGAAATTTCATCAGTTCAAAAAGTGAAAGAAGCTTTCTGAGACACTTCTTCTGATTAGTGAGTTCATCTCACAGACTTACAACTTAGACCTCAAGAAGCAGTTTGCTAACATTCTTTTCGTGGATACTGCAAAGTGATATTTGGGAGCCCATAGGGGCCCATGGTAAAAAAGGAACTATCCTCATATAATAACTAGAGAGAAGCATTCTGAGAGATTGCTTTCTGATGTGTCACTTCATCACACATAGTTCCACCTTTCCCTTTTTGGAACAGTTTGCTAACACTGTTGTGGTGGATTCTGCAAAGTGAGATTTCTGACCCCATTGGGGCCCACAGCGCAAAAAGAAGTATCCTCACATAAGAACTAGAGAGAAGTTTTCTGAGAGATGGCTTTCTGATGTGTGACTTCATCACACAGAGTTCCACCTTTCCACTCTTGGAACAGTTTGATAACACTGTTATCGTGGATTCTACAGAGTGATATTTGGGAGCTCATTGAGGGCTATGGTGAAAAAGGAAATATCATCAGATTAAAACTGAAAAGAAGCCTTCTGAGAAACTGCATTGCCATGTGTGAATGCAACTCACAGAGTTACACGTTTCTCTTCAGTGATCAGTTTGTTAACAGAGATTTCTGGAAATCTGCAATTAGATACTTCATAGCGCAATGAAGCTTACGGTGACAAAGGAAATATCCTCAGATGAAAACTAGAAAGAAGCTTTCTGAGAAACCTCTTGGTGATGTGTGAATTCATCTCACAGAGTTACACTTATGTTTCATGGAGCAGTCCATTAACACTGTCTTTGAGGAAACTGAGAAGGGCTTCTTTGGATCGCATTGTGTCCTACGCTGGTAAGGGAAATTTCATCAGTTCAAAATGTGAAAGAAGCTTTCTGAGACACTTCTTCTGATCAGTGAGATCATCTCACAGACTTACAATTTAGACCTCAGGAAGCAGTTTGCTAACACTCTTTTCGTGGAAACTGCAAAGTGATACTTGGGAGCCCCCAGGGGCCTATTGTGAAAAAGGATGTATCCTTTCATAAAAACTAGAAAGAAGCTTTCTGAGAGATTGCTTTCTGATATGTGACTTCATCACACAGAGTTCCACCCTTCCCTTCTTGGAATAGTTTGCTAACACTGTTGTCGTGGATTCTGCAAAGTGATATTTAGGAGCCCATAGGGGCCCACGGTGGAAAAGGAAGTATCCTCACATAAAAACTAGAGAGAAGCTTTCTGAGAGATTGCTTTCTGATATGTGACTTCATCACACAGAGTTCCACCCTTCCCTTCTTGGAACAGTTTGCTAACACTGTTGTCGTGGATTCTGCAAAGTGATATTTGGGAGCTCATTCAGGGCTATGGTGAAAAAGGAAATATCCTCAGATTAAAACTGGAAAGAAGCCTTCTGAGAATCTGCATTGCCATGTGTGAATGCAACTCACAGGGTTACACGTTTCTCTTCAGTGATCAGTTTGTTAACACAGTTTTCTGGAAATCTGCAATTAGATACTTCATAGCGCAATGAAGCTTACGGTGACAAAGGAAATATCCTCAGATGAAAACTAGAAAGAAGCTTTCCTAGAAACTTCTTGGTGATGTGTGAATTCATCTCACAGAGTTACACTTATGTTTCGTGGAGCTGTCCATTTACACTGTCTTTGAGGAACCTGAGAAGGGCTTCTTTGGATCGCATTGAGGACTACGCTGATAAAGGAAATTTCTTCAGTTCAAAATGTGAAAGAAGCTTTCTGAGACACTTCTTTCTGATCAGTGAGTTCATCTCAACGAATTACAACTTAGACCTCGGGAAGGAGTTTGCTAACACTCTTTTGGAGGAAACTGCAAAGTGATATTCGGGAGCCCACAGGGGCCCATGGTGAAAAAGGAACTATCCTCACATAATAACTAGAGAGAAGCTTTCTGAGAGATTGCTTTCTGATGTGTGACTTCATCACACAGAGTTCCACGTTTCCCTTTTTGGAACAGTTTGCTAGCACTGTTGTCGTGGATTCTGCAAAGTGAGATTTCTGAGCCCATAGGGGCCCACGGCGAAAAAAGAAGTATCCTCACATAAGAACTAGAGAGAAGTTTTCTGAGAGATTGCTTTCTGATATGTGACTTCATCACACAGAGTTCCACACTTCCCTTGTTGGAACAGTTTCCTAACACTGTTGTCGTGGATACTGCAAAGTGATATTTGGGAGCCCATAGGGGCCCATAGTGAAAATGGAAATATCCTCACATAAAAACTAGAGAGAAGCTTCGGAGAGATTGCTTTCTGATGTGTGACTTCATCACACAGAGTTCAACCCTTCCCTTCTTGGAACAGTTTGCTAACACTGTTGTCTTGGATTCTGCAAAGTGATATTTGGGAGCTCATTGAAGGCTATGCTGAAAAAGGAAATATCTTCACATAAAAACTAGAGAGAAGCTTTCTGAGAGATTGCTTTCTGGTATGTGACTTCATCACACAGAGTTCCACCCCTCCCTTCTTGGAACAGTTTGAAAACACTGTTGTCGTGGATTTGCAAAGTGATATTTGGGAGCTCATTGAGGGCTATGGTGAAAAAGGAAATATCCTCAGATTAAAACTGGAAAGAACCTTCTGAGAAACTGCATTGCCATCTGTGATTGCAACTCACAGAGTTACATGTTTCTCTTCAGTGATCAGTTTGTTAACACAGTTTTCTGGTAATCTGCTCTCTTCAAAGCTGTCAGACAGAGTTGTTCGGGTCTGCACAGGCCTCTGCTGCTTCCCCTGTTGTTTTTTAGCTGTGCCCTGTCCCCAGAGGTGGAGTCTACAGAGACAGACAGGTTTCCTTGAGCTGCTGTGAGCTCCACCCAGTTCGAGCTTCCCAGTGGCTTTGTTTACCTTCTTAAGCCTCAGCAATGGCGGGCGCCCCTCCCCCAGCCTCGCTACTGCCTTGCGGTTAGATCATAGACTGCTGTGCTAGCAATGAGGGAGGCTCCGTGGCCGTGGGACCCTCCTTGCCAAGTGTGGGTGTAATCTCCTGGTGTGCCCGTTTGCTTAAAGCGCAGTATTGGGGTGGGAATTACCCTATTTTCGAGGTGTTGTGTGTCTCAGTTCCCCTGGCTAGGAAAAGGGATTACCTTCCCCCTTGCACTTCCCAGATGAGGCAATGCCTCGCCCTGCTTCAGCTTTCGCTGTTCGGGCTGCAGCAGCTGACGAGAACCGATTGTCCGGCACTCTCCAGTGAGGTGACCCCAGTACCTCAGTTGAAAATGCAGAAATCACCAGTCTTCTGTGTCGCTCACGCCAGGAGTTGGAGACTTTAGCTGTTCCTATTTGGCCATCTTTCTCAGCCCCTCTGGATTCTTCTTACAGAGTTAAACCTTCTATTGATTCAGCAGTTTGGAAACACTTTTTGTAGAATCTATCAGGAGACATTTGGAGCCCTTTGAGTCCTAGGGGTAAAACCAAATATCCACAGATAAAAAGTATAAAGAAGCCATCTTTGAAACTCCTTTGTGATTTGTGGATTCATCTCACAGAGTTAAGTATTTTTTTTCTTTTGTTCAGCAGGTTAAAAAAAACTCTTTAGTAGAATCTGGGAAGAGACATTTTGGAGCCCATTGAGGTCTATGTTGAAAAACCAAATAGACCCAGATCAAAAGTTGAAAAAAGTTATCTGTGAAATTGATTCAGGATAAGTGGATACATCTCACAGAGTTAAGACTTTCTTTTGATTCAGCAGGTTGGAAACACTTCTTTCGTGGAATCTGCGAAGGGAAATTGTGGAGCCCATTGCAAAGTATAGGAAAATGTTGAATATCCCCAAATTGCAAATAGAAAGAAGCTATCTGTGAAACTGATTTGTGATGTGTGGATTCACCTCATGGAGATACACCTTTCTTTGGATTCACCAGGTTGGAAACACTTTCTTTGTAAAATCTCAGAAGAGGTATTTGGGAGTCCATTGAGGCCTATGTGAAAAAAAATGAATATCTCTAGAAAACTAGAAGGAAGCTATCTTTGAAAGTGCTTTCTGATGTGTAAATTCAATTCACAATATTAAACCATTCTTTTGATTCAGCAGGTTGGAAACACTTTTTTGGTAGACTCTGCGAAGGGACATTTCAGAGCCCATTGAGGACTATAAGGAAAAACCCCATATCCACAGATAAAAACTAGAAAGAAGCTATCTATGAAACCAATTGGAGATGTATGGATTCTTCTCTCAGAGTTAAACCTTTCTTTTGATTCAGGAGTTTGGAAACATTCTTTTCGTAGAATCTGTGAAGGAACGTTTGGGAGATCATTGTGGCCTATAGAGAAAAACCAAATATACCCAGATAAAAACCAAAAAGAAACCCTCTGTGAAACTTCTTGGTGATGTATGGATTCATCTCACAGAGTTAAACCTTTCTTTTGATTCAGCAGTTTGGAAAAACTCTTTTTGTAGGATCTGCAAAAAGACATTTGGGAGCCCATTGAGGCTGATTGGAGAAAATCAAGTATCTTCTGATAAAAACTGGAAAGAAGATACATGTGATACAGTTTCATGATGTGTGGATTCATCTCACAGAGTTAAATATTTCTTTTTATTGAGCAGGTAAGAAACACTCTTTTTGGAGAATATGCAAAGGGATATTTGGGAGCACTTTTAGACCTATGAGAAAAAAATTACTATCTCCAGACAAAAGCTAGAGAGAAGCTATCTGTGAAACTGCTTAGTGATATGTGGATTCATCTCGAAAAGTTAAACCTTTCTTTTGATTCAGCATGTTGGAAATACTCTTTTTGTGGAAACTGCAAAGGGACATTATATAGTCCAATGAAACATGAGAAATACCAAAGTTTCCCTGGCACAAACTAGAAATTAGCTATCTGTGAAATTTCTTGGTGATGTTTGGATTCATCTCAGAGAGCTCAACCTGTCTCTTAACTCAGCAGTTTGGAAACACTATTTTTGTAGACTCAGTGATGGGATTTTTCAGAGCCCAATGAGGCCTATGGGGAAAAATCAAATATCACCAGATTAAAAACTAGAAAGAAGCTATCTGTGAAACTCTTTGATGATGTGGAGATTCGTCTCACAGGGTTGAAACTTTCTTTACATTCAGCAGGTTGGGAACACTCTTTTTGAAGAATCTGTGAAGGGAGATTTGAGAATCCTTTGAGTCCTAGGAGAAAAAAACCTGAAAATCCCCAGGTACAAGATAGAATGATAAAATCTGTTAAACAACTTGGTGATGTGTGGACTCATTTCACAGAATTAAATGTTTCTTTTGATTCAGTAGGTTAGACACACTCTTTTTGTAGAATCTTTGAATAGGTATTTGGGAGCAAATTGAGGCCTATGGGAAAACACCAAATATCCCCAGGTAAAAACTAGAAAGAAATTAACTGTGAAAGTGCTTTGACATGTGTGGATTCATGCCACAGAGTTAAACATTTCTATTGGTTCAGTAAGTTGGAAACTTTTTTTGCAGAATCTGAGAAGAGACATTTGCGAGCCCATTGGTCTGTGGGGAAAAAATTTCCCCATATTAAAACTAGAAAGAAGATACGTGTGAAACTGCTTGGTGATGTGTGGATTCATCTCAAAGAGCTAAACTGTCTTTTGATGCAGCAGGTTGGAAATATGCTTTTTTTTAAATCATATACGGAGGAACATTTGGGATCCAATTGAGGCCTAAGGGGAAAAACTGAATATCCCCAGATAGAAACTAGAAAGAAGCTATCTGTGAAATTGCCTAGTGATTTGTGGATTCAACTACCAGAGATAAATCTTTTTTTTTTTTTTTTAATTCAGCATGGTTGGAAACACTTTTGCTTTTGTATAATCTGTGGAGGGAGTTTTGAGAACCCATTGACATCCACAGGGAAAAACTGAATATCCTTAGGTAAAACGTAGAAAGAAGCTATCCTTGAGCTTCCTGGTGATGTGTGGATTCATCTCACAGAGTTAAACCTCTCTTTCAATTCAGCAAGTTGGAAACTCTTTTTTTGTAGAATACACAAAGGGACATTTGGGAGCCGATTGAGGCCTAGGGGGAAAAACTGACACTCCCCAGATACAAACTATGAACAAGCTATCTGTGAAGCTTCTTGGTGATGTATGGAATCATCTCATAGAGTTAAATCTTTCCTTTTATTCAACAGGTTGGAAAGGATCTTTTTGTAGAATCTGTGAAGGGACATTTGGGAGCCCATTGAGGCCCATGAGGCAAAACCGAATATCCCCACATGAAAGCTAATAGACAGTACATGTGAAAATGCCTGGTGATGTGTTGATTCATCTCACATTGTTAAACGTTCTTTTTTGATTCTGCAGGTTGGAAACACTCTTTTTGTAGAATCTGTGAAGAGACAGTTGGGCGCCCATTGTGGCCTACGGGGAAAAACCAAATATCCCAGATAAAAAGTAGAAAGAAGCTATCTGTGAAACTGCTTCATGATGTGTGCACTCATCACACAGAGTTAAATCATTCTGTTGATTCAGCAGTTTGGAAACACTCTTTTTGTAGAATCTGTGAAAGGACATTTGAGAGCTCATTGAGGCCTATGGTGAAAAATCAAATATTTAAAGATAAAACCTAGAAAGAAACTATCGATGAAACTGCTTGTTGATGTGTGATTCATCTCACAGAATAAAACCTTTCTTTTTATTCAGCAGGTTGAAAAAACTCTTTTTATAAAATCTGCAAAGGGGCATTAGGAAGCCCATTGAGATATATGGAAACAAACCAAAAATTCCCTGATAAAAACTAGAAAGAAGCTATCTGTGAAACTGTCTGGTGATGTGTGGATTCACTACACAGAGTTAAAAGTTTCTTTTGATTCAGCAGGTTGGAAACACTCTTTTTGTAGAATCAGTTAAGGGAATTTTGGAAGCTCATTGAGGCCTATGGGGAAAAAAACGAATATCTCCAGATTAAAACTACAAAGAAGCTATCTGTGAAACTGCTTTGTGTTCTTTGGATTGATGTCCCAGAGTTAAATTTAGTTTTGGTTCAGCGGGATGGAAACACTCTTTTTGTACACTCTGCAAATGGACATTTGGAAGCCCATTATGTCACCTATTGAGAAAAACCAAATGTACCAGATAGAAGTCGGAAAGAAGCTGTCTGTGAAACTGCATGGTTATTTGTGGATTCATCTCACAGAATTAAATTTTTTTTTGAATCAGCAAGTTAGAAACACTTTTTTTGAAGAATATGTGAAGGGACTTTTGGGAGTCCATTGAGGCCTATGGGGATTAAATGAATATCCCAAGATAAAAAACTAGAAAGAATCCATGTGTGAAACTGCTTGGAGATGTGTGGATTCATCTGAAAGAATTAATCCTTTCTTTTGATTCAGCAGGTTGGAAATAATCTTTTTGTAAAATCTGCGAAAGGGCATTTGGGAGCCCATTAAGGCCTATGGGGAAAAACAGAATATCCCCAGATAAAAACGAGAAAGAATGTATCTGTGAAGCTGCTTCATGATGTGTGGATTCGTCTCATAAAGTTAAACATTTCTTTTGTTTCAGCAGGTTGCAAAAACTGAATATTCCCAGATAAAAACCAGAATGAACATAACTTTCAAACTCCTTTGGGATGTGTGGATTCCTCTCACATAGCTAAACCTTTTTTTTTTTCATTATTCAGCAGGTTAGAAACACGCTTTTTGTAGAATCTGCAAAGGTACATTTGGGGATCATTGAGGCATATGCAGAAAAACAGAATGTTCCCAGATAAAAAATAGAAAGAAGCTATATGTGAAACTGCTTGGTGATGTGTGGATTCATCTCATAGAGTTAAACCTTTCTTTTGCTTCATCAGGTTGGAAACACTCCTTTTGTAGAATCAGTGAAGGGACATTTGGGAGCACATTGAGGATTTATGGAGAAAAACCTAATATACCCAGATAACAACAAGAAAGAAGCTGTCAGTGAAACTGCTTGATATTGTCTGGATTTGTCTGACAGAGTTAAAAATTTCTTTCATTTCATCAGGTTAATAACTCTTTTTATGGAATCTGTGAAGGGACATTTATGAATCCTTTGAGACCTAAGGGGAAAGAAGAATATCCCCAAATTCAAACTAGAAAGAAACTATCTGTGAAACTGCATGGTGATGTGTGGATTCATCTCATAGAGTTGAACCTTTATTTTGTTTCAGCAGGTTGGCGCATCTTTTTTGTAGAATATGTGAGAGGACATTTGGAAACCATTGAGGCATATGGGGAAAACCAAATATCCACACATATAAACTGCAAAGAAGCTGTCTGTGAAACTGCTTGGTGATGTGTAGATCCATCTCACGGAATTAAACCTTTCTTTTGATTCAGCAGGTTGGAAACACTCCTTTTGTAGAATATGTGAAGGAATATTTGAAATCTTACTGAGTCTTATGGAGAAAAACAGAATATCCCCAGATTAAAACTAAAAACATGGTGTCTGTGAAACTGCTTAGTGATGTGTGGATTCATCTCACATAGTTAAACGTTTCTTTTGATTCAGCAGTTTGGAAACACAGTTTTTGTGCATTCTGCAAATGGACATTTGGAAGCTCATTAAGGTCAATGCCAATAAAGCGAATATCCCAAGATGACAACTACAAGGAAGCTATCAGAGGAACCACTTGGTGAAGTATGCATTCATCTCATCGAGTTAAAGCTTTCTTTTCATTCAGCAGTTTGGAAACATTGTTTTTATGGAATCTGCAATGGGATATTGGGAGTGCATGGAGGCCTATGCTGAAAAAGAAAATATCTTCAGAAAAAAATGAGAAAGAAGCTTTCTGAGAAACTGCTTTGTGATGTGTGCATCACCTCACACAGTTAAAACTTTCTTTTGATTCTGAAGTTTGGAAACAGTGTTTGTGTCCATTCTGCGAATGGACATTTGGGAGCTTATTGAGGCCAGTGGCAAAAAATCGAATATCTCATGATACAAACTAGAAGGAAGCTATCTCTGAAACAGCTTTGTGATGTGTGCATTCATCTCACAGAGTTAAACTTTTCATTCAACAGTTTAGAACACTGTTTTTGTAAAATCGGCAAAGGGATATTTCAGAGCACATTGAGGTCTGTGGTGAAAAGGAACATATCTTCAGATAAAAACTAGAAATAAGCTTTCTGAGAAATTGCTTTGTGATGTGTGCATTCACCTCAGAGTTAAAGATCTTTTTTGATACAGTAGTTTGGAAACACTGTCTTTGTCCATTCTGCTAATGGACATTTGGGAGCTCATTGAAGCAAATGGCAAAAAAGTGAATATCCCAAGACAAAAACTAGAAGGAAGCTATGTGTGAAACTGGCTTGTGATGTGTGCATTCATCTCACAAAGTTAAACCTTTCTTTTCATTCAGCACTTGGGAAACACCGTTTTTGTAGAATCTGCAAAGGGCTATTTGGGAACTCGTGGCGGCCTATGGTGAAAAAGAAAATATCTTCAGATAAAAACTAGAAGGAAGATTTCTGGGAAACTGCTTTGTGATGTGTGCATTCATCTCACAGAGTTAAACCATTCCTTTGATTCAGAAGCTTGGAAACACTCTTTTTGTCCATTTTGCGAATGTACAGTTCGGAGCTCATTGAGGCCAATGGCAAAAAATAGAATATCCCACTACGAAAACCAGAAGGATATTAATTGAGAAACCACTTTGTTGTGTGTGTATTCATCTCACTGGATTAAACTTTTCTTCTTTATTCAGCTTTTGGAAACTCTGTTTTTGTAGAATCTGTGAAGGGATATTTGGGAGTGCATTGAGATTTATGGTGAAAACGAAAATATCTTTAGAAAAAAGTAGAAAGAACCTTTCTGACAAATTACTTTGTAATGTGTGCATTCATCTCTCAGAGTTAAACTTTTCTTTTGACTCGCAAGTTGGGAAACACTGTTTTTGTCCATTCTGTGAATGGACATTTGGGATCTCATTGAGCAATGGCAGGAAAGCGAATATTCTAGGATAAAAATTGTAAGGAAACTATTTGAGTAACTGCTTTGTGATCTGTACATTCATCTCACTGAGACAAACATTTCTTTTCATTCAGCTGATTGCAAATGCTGTTTATGTCCATTCTGCAAAAGGACATTACGGAGATTATTGAGGCCAATGATGAAAAATTGAATATCCCATGATAAAAACTATAAGGAAGCTATCAGCGAAAACACTTTGTGGTGTGTGCATTCATCTCACAGAGTTAAACCTTTCTTTTCATTCAGCACTTTGGAAACACAGTTTTTGTAGAATCTGCAGATATTTGGGAGCACATTGAGGCCTAGGGTGAAAAACAAAATAACTTCAGATAGAAACCAGAAAGAAGGTTTCTGAGAAACTGCTTTGTGATGTGTGCATTCATCTTACATGGTTAAAACTTTCTTTTCATTCAGCAATTTGGAAAAACTCTTTTTGAAGAATCTACTAAGGGATATTTGGGAGTACATTGAGGCCTATGGTGAAAAAGAAAATATCTTCACATAAAAACTAGAAAGAAGATTTGTGAGAAACTTCTTTGTGATGTGTGCATTCATCTCACAGTGTTAAACCTTTCTTTTGATGCAGCAGCTTGGAAACAGTGTTTTCGTCCATTCTGTGCATGGATAATTGGGAGTTCATTGAGGCCAATGGTGAAAATTTGAATATCCCACGATAAAAACTAGAAGAAAGTTATCTGAGGAACTGCTTTGCAATGTGTGCATACATCTTGCAGAGGTAAACCTTTCTTTTCATTCAGTAATTTGGAACCACTGTTTTTGTAGAAACTGCAAAGAGATATTTGGGAGCACATTGAGTCCTACAGTGAAAAAGACAGTATCTTCAGATAAAAACAAGAGGGAAGCTTTATGTGAAACTACTTTGTGTTGTGTACATTTATATCACACAATTACACCTTTATTTTATTTCAGTAGTTTGGAAACACTGCTTTTGTCCATTCTGCGAATGGACACTTTTGAGTACATCGAGGCCTATGATGAAAAATAAAATTCCTTCTGATAAAAACTAGAAAGAAGTGATCAGAGAAAGTGCTTTGTGATGTGTGCATTCATCTCACAGCGTTAAATCTTTATTTTCATTCACCAGTTTGGAGACACTGTTTTTGTAGATTCTGAGAAGGGATATTTGGGAGTTCTTTGAGGCACATGGTGAAAAAACAATCTTCTGATAAAAAAAAGGTGATCTGAGAAACCGTTTTGTGATGTGTCCATTCACCTCACAGAGTTAAACCCTTCTTTTCATTCAACAGTTTGGAAAACCATTTTTGTAGAATCTATGAAGGGATGTTTGGGAGTGCATTGAGGCATATGGTGAAAAAGAAAATATCTTCGCCATGTTGGTGTGTTGCACCCATCAACTCGTCAGCACCCATCAACTCGTCATTTACATCAGGTATAACTCCCAATGCCATTCCTCTCCCACTTCTCATAATAGGTCCTGGTGTGTGATGTTCCCCTTCCAGAGTCCAAGGGATCTCATTGTTCAATTCCCACCTATGAGTGAGAACATGCAGTGTCTGGTTTTCTGTTCTTATGACAGTTTGCTGAGAATGATGGTTTCCAGCTGCATCCATATCCTTACAAAGGACACAAACTCATCCTTTTTTATGGCTGCATAGTATTCCATGGTGTATATGTGCCACATTTTCTAAATCCAGTCCATCACAGATTGACATTTGCATTGATTCCAAGTCTTTGCTATTGTGAATACTGCCACAATGGACATACGTGTGCATGTGTCTTTATAACAGCATAATTTATAATCCTTTGGGTATATACCCAGTAATGGGATGGCTGGGTCATATGGTATTTCTAGTTCTAGATCCTTGAGGAATCTCCATACTGTTTTCCACAATGGTTGAAACAGTTTACAATCCCACCAACAGTGTAAAAGTGTTCCTATTTCTCCACATGCTCTCCAGCACCTGTTGTTTCCTGACTTTTTAATGATTGCCATTGTAACTGGTGTGAGATGGTATCTCATTGTGGTTTTGATTTACATTTCTCTGATGGCCAGTGATGACGAGCATTTTTTCATGTGCTTGTTGGCTGTATGCATGTCTTCTTTTGAGAAATGTCTGTTCATATCCTTTGCCCACTTTTTGATGGAGTTGTTTTTTTTCTCATCAATTTGTTTGAGTTCTTTGTAGGATCTTGATATTAGCCCTTTGTCAGATGAGTAGATTGCATACATATGTAACAAACCTGCACATTGTGCACATGTACCCTAGAACTTAAAGTATAATGAAAAAAAAGAGGAAAAAAAAGAGCTCAGAGAACTCAATTGGAAAAAAAATCTGATTTAAAAATGGTGGAAATATTTGAATAAACATTTCTCTAAAGAAGACATTCAAATGGCAAATGGATATATGAAAAGGTGCTCAACCTCTTTGATCATCAGATACATGCATCTCACTCCAATTAAAATAGCTTTTATTCAAAAGAGAGGTAATAACAAATGCCAGCAAGGATGTGAAAAAAAAAAAAACCTTTGTACACTGTTGGTAGGAATGAAAGCTAGTACTGCCATTATGGAGAAAAATATGGAAGTTCCTCAAAAAACTAAAAATAGAGCTACCATATGATCCAGCAATCCCATTGCTCAGTAAATACTTGATAGAAAGGAAATCAGGATATTGAAGAGATATCTGCACTCCCATGTTTATTGCAGCACTATTTACAATAGCCAAGATTCAAAATCAACCTATGTGTCCATAAACAGATGAATGAATAAGGAAAATGCAATACATATACTCAATAGAGTATTAGTCAAAATAAAGAATAAGAGCCTATCCTTTGCAATAACATGGAAGGTACTAGAGGACATTATGTTAAGTGGAATAAACCAGACAGAGAAAGACAAACTTCACATGTCCTCACTTATTTCTGGGTGCTAAACATTAAAACAACTGAACTAATTGAGAAAGAGTCTAGAGTTATGGATACCAGAGGTTGAGAAAGGTGGTTAGGCGTGGCAGGGTGGGGAGGAGAAGTGAGGATAGTTAATAGGTACAAAAATGTAATTACACAGAATAAAGGAATCTAGCATTTGATAGCACAACAGGTGATTACAATTCACCATAATTTATTGGAAATTTTAAAATAACTAAAATAGTATAATTAGAATATTTGTAACATGAGGAAATGGTAAATGTTTGAGATGATGGATATTCCATTAACCTTGATGTACTTATTATGAATTGTATGACTATATCAAAATATCTCATGAATCTCATAAATATATGCACCTACTATATATGCATAAAATGAAAAATACAAAATAAAGCTAAATAAAATGTTTAAAAAAAAGAAAATATCTTCAGATAAAAACTAGAAACAAGCTTTCTGAGAACATGCTTTGTGATGTGTGCATTCATATGACAAAGATATATGTTTCTTTTGATTCAGCAATTTGGAAACACTGTTCATTTCCATTCTGCAAATGGACACTTGGGAGTGCATTGAGGTCAATGGTAAAAAATAGAATATCCCACAATCAAAACTGGAAGGAAGCTATCTGAGAAACTGCTCTGTGATGTGTGCATTCACCTTGCAGAGGTAAACCTTTCTTTCATTCAGCTCTTTAGATCCACTGTTTAGCAGAATTTACAAAGGGGTATTTGTGAGCACATTGAGGCCTATGGGAAAAAGAAAATATCTGTGTTTAAAAACTAGAAAGAACCTTTCTTAGGAACTGCTTTGTGATGTGTGCATTCATCTCATAGAGTTAAAACATTCTTTTGATTCAGCAGTTTGAAAACACTGTTTTTATTTATTCAGTGTTTGGACATTTGGAAGTTCAGTGAGGCCAAAGGAGAAAAAGTGAATATCCCAGGATAAAAACTAGAAGGAAGCTATCAGAAACTGATTTGTGATGTGTACATTCATCTCACAGAGGTAAACCCTTCTTTTCATTCAGCAGTTTGGAAACACTTTTTGTAGAATATGCGAAGGGATGTTTGGGAGTGCATTGAGGCATATGGAGAAAAAGAAAATATCCTCAGATAAAAACTAGAAATAAGCTTTCTGAGAAACTGCTTTTTGATCTGTGCATTCATGTCACAGAGTTAAAGGTTTCTTATGATTCAGCAGTTTGGGAACACTGTTTTCGTCTGTTCTGCAAATGGACATTTGGGAGTTGATTGAGGCCAAAGGCAAAATAGCAAATATTCCAGGATAAAAACTACAAGGAAGCAATCTGAGGAACAGCTTGGTGATGTGTATATTTATCTTGCAGATTTAATCTTTTATTTCCATTCAGCAGTTTGGAAGCACTGTTGTTGTAGAATCTGCTAAAGGATTTTGGGAGTGCATTGAAGACTATGGTGAAAAAGAAAAGATCTTCAGTTAAAAACTAGAAAGAAGCTTTCTGAAAAACTGGTTTCTCATGTGTATATTCATTTCACAGAGTTAAAGCTTTCTTTGGATACAGCAGTTTGGAAATGCTGATTTTGTCCTTTCTGCCAATGGACATTTTGGGGCTCATTGAGGCCAATGGTGAAAATCGAATATCCCAGGATAACAACTACAAGGAAGCTATCTGAGAAACTGGTTTATGATGTGTGCATTCATCTCGCAGAGTTAAACTTTTTCTTTTATTCAGCATTTTGGAAACACTGTTTTTGTAGAATCTGTGAACAGATATTTGGGAGCACTTTGATGTTTATGGTGAAAAACAAAATATCCTCATATAAATACTAGAAAGTAGCTTTCTGAGAAACTGCTCCATGATATGTGCATTCATGTCACAGAGTTAAACCATTGTTTTCATTCAGCAGTTTGAAAACACTGTTGTTGCAGAATCTGCCAAGGCGTATCTTGGAGCACAGAGGGGCCTATGTTGAAAAATAAAATATCTTTAAATCAAAACTGAGAAAGAAGCTTTCTGAGAAACTTCTTTGTGATGTCTGCATTCATCTCACCGAGTTAAACCTTTCTTTTGATTCAGCTGTTTGTAAACACTCTTCTTTTCCCCATTCTGTGAATGAACATTTTGGAGCTCACTAAGGCCAAAGGTGAAAAAGCAAATATCCCACGGTAAAAACTGGAAGTAAACAATCTGTGAAACTGCTTTTGGATGTGTGCATTCATCTTGCAGAGGTAAACATTTCTTTTCAATGAGCAGTTTGGAAACACTGTTTTTGTAGTTGATGGGAAGGGATATTTGAGAGGGCAGTGAAGCCTATGGTGAAAAGGAAAACATGTTCAGCTAAAAATTAGAAAGAAGCTTTCTGAGAAACTGCTTTTTGATGAGTGCATTTATCTCGAAACGTTAAAACTTTCTTTACATTCAGCATTGTGAAAATACTTTTCAGAATCTTCATGGGGATATTCGGGCACGCATTGAGGCCTATAGTGAAAAAGAAAATATCTTCAGAAAAAACTAGAAAGAAGCTTTCTGAGAAACTGGTTTGTGATGTGTGCATGCATCTCACAGTTAAACTTTTCTTTTGATTCAGCAGTTTGGAAACACTGTTTTTATGCATTCAAGCGACTGGACATTTAGAAGCTCATTGAGGCCAAATGTGAAAAAACGAATATCCCAGGTTGAAATCTACAAGGAAGTTATCTGAAGAACTACTTGGTGATGTGTGCATTCATCTCACTGAGTTAAAACTTTCTTTTCAGTCAGCACTTTGGAAACACTGTTTTTGTAGAATTTTTAAAGGGATATTTGGGAGTGCATTCAGGGTGGTATTTGGGAGTGCATTGAGGGCTATGGTGAAAAAGAATCCTCATATAAAAACTAGAAAGAAGGTTTCTGAGAAATTGCTTTGTGATTTGTGCATTCATCACACAGAGTTATAGTTTTATTTTGATTCAACAGTTTGGAAACACTGTTTTTGTCCATTCTGAGAATGGACATTTGGGAGCTCATTGATTCCAATACTAAAAAAGCGAAGATCCCAGGATAAAAACTAGAAGAAAGCTATCAGAGAAACTGCTTTGTGATGTTTGCACTCATCTCTCGTCATTAAACATCTTTTCATTCAGCAATTTGGAAAAACTGCTTTTGAAGAATCTGCATAGTGATATTTGGGAGCACTTTGAGGCCTATGGTGAAAAAGAAAATGTCTTCACATAAAACCTAGAAAGAAGCTTTGTGAGAAACTGCTTCCTGATATATGCATTCATCTTACAAATGTAAAGCTTTCTTTTGATTCAGTTGTTTGGAAACACTGTTTTTGTAAAATCTCGGAAGGAATATTTGGTAGTACATGGAGGTCCATGGTGAAAAAGAAAATATCTTCAGATAAAAACAAGAAGGAAGCTTTCTGAGAAACTACTTTGTGATGTGTGCATGCATTTCACAGAGGTAAAGCTTTCTTTTGATTCAGTTGTTTGGAAACACTGTTTTTGTCCTTTCTGCAAATTAACATTTGGGACTTCATTGAGGCCAATTTTGAGAAATTGAATACCCAGGATAATAACTAGAAGGAAGCTATCTGAGAAAGTGCTTTGTGATGTGTGCCTTGATCCCACAGGACTAAAGCTTTCTCTCATTCAGTAGTTTGCGAACAGTATTTTCTTAGAATCTGCCAAGTGATAATTTGGAGCACATTGAGGTCTATGGTGAAAAAATATATTCAGATGAAAACTAGAAAGAAACTGTCTGAGAAACTGCTTTGTGGTGTCAGCATTTATCTCAGAGAGTTAAACCTTTCTTTTGATTCAGCAGTTTGGAAGCACTATTTTTGTCCATTCTGCGAATGGACATTTGGGAACTCATTGAGGGCATAGGTGAAAAAGAAAATATCCCAGGATAAAAACTAGAAGGAAGCTATCTGAGGAACTGCTTTGTAATGAGTGCATTCATCTCGCAGAGTTAAACATCTCTTTTCATTCAGCAGTTTGGAAACACTGTTTCTGTAGAACCTGTGAATGGACATTTTTGGCACTCATTGAGGCCAATGGCAAAAAAGTGAATGTCCCAGGATAAAAACTAGAAGGAAGCTATCTGAGAAACTGCTCTGTGATGTGTGCTATCATCTCACTGAGTTAAACCTTTCTTTTCATTCAGCAGCTTGGAAATATTGTTTTTGTGGAATCTGCAAATTTGGAAGGGTATTGAAGCCAATAATGAAAAAGAAAATATCTACAGAAAAAAACTAGAAAGAAGCTTTCTGAGAGACCGCTTTGTAATGTGGACATTCATCTCACAGACTTAAAGCTTTCTTTTGAATCAGCAGTTTGAAAACACTGTGTTTGTCCATTCTGAAAATGGACATTTGGGAGCTCTTTGAGGTCGATGGCTTAAACTGAATATCCTATGATAAAAACTACAAGGAAGCTATCTGAGAATTCGCTTTATGATATGTGCATTCATCATGCAGAATTCAACCATCCTTTTCATTCAGCAGTTTGAAAACATGGTTTTTGTAGAATCTGTGAAGGGATATTTGGGAGCATATTGAGGCATATGTGAAAAAGAAAATATCTTCAGATAAAAACTAGAAAGAAGCTTTCTGAGAAACTCCTTTGTGATGTGTGTGTTCATCTCTCAGAGTTAAAACTTTCTTTTGATTCAGTAGTTTGGAAACACTGTTTTTGCCTATTATGTGAATGGGCATTTGGGAGCTCATTGAGGACAATGGCCAAAAAGCAAATATTCCAGGATAAAAACTAGAAGTAAGCAATCTGAGAAATGGTTTTGTGATGTCTGCATTCATCTCACAGAGTTAAACCTTTCTTTTAATTCAGCAGTTGGGAAACACTGCTTTTGCCCGTTCTATGAATGGACATTTGGGAACTCATTGAGGCCAATGGCAATAAATGGAACATCTCATTTTAAAAACTAAAAGAAAGTTATCTGAAAAACCACTTTGTAATGTGTGCTTTCATCTAACAGAGTTAAACCTTTCCTATCATTCAGCAGTTTGGAAACACTGTTTATTTTTAAAAAAAAAATCTGAGAAGCAATAGTTGGGAGCACCTTAAGGACTATGTTGAAAAAGAAAATATCTTCAGATAAAGACTAGAAAGAAGCTTTCTGAGAAACTGCTTTGTGATGTGTGCATTCACCTCTCAGAGTTAAGCTTTTCTTTTGATTCAGCAGTTTTAAAACACTCTTTTTGTACATTGTGTGAATAGACATTTCATAGCTCATTGAGGCCAGTGGCCAAGTGAATATTCCAAGATAAAAACTAGAAGAAAGCTGAGAAACGGTTTTGTGATGCCTGTATTCCCCTCAAAGAGTTAAATCTTTATTTCCATTCAGCAGTTTGGCAACACTGTTTTTGTAGAAACTGCAAAGGGATATTTGGAAGGGCACTGAGACGTATGGTGTAAAACAAAATATCATCCGCTAGAAGCAAGAAAGAAGCTTTCTGAGAAACTGCTTCAGAATGTGTGCATTCATCTCACAGAGTTAAAACTTTCTTTTAATTTGGCAGTTTGGAAACACTGTTTTTGTCCATTCTGTGAAAGGACTTGTGGGAGTTCATTGAAGCCAATGGCAAAAAAGTGAATATCCCAGGATAAAAACTAGAAGGAAGTTACCTGAGAAACATTTTTGTGATGTGTGCATTCATCTCACATAGTTAAACATTTCTTTCCATTCAGCAGTTTGGAAAAAGTGTTTTTGTAGAGTCTGCAAAGGGATACTTGGGAGCACATTGTGACTTACGGTGTAAAAGAAAATGTATTCAGATAAAAACTGGAAAGAAGCTTTCTAAGAAACTGCTTTGTGATGTGTGCATTCACATCACTGAGGTAAACCTTTCTTTTGATTCAGCAGTTCGTAAACACTGTTTTTGTCCATTCTGTGGAAGGACATTTGGGAGCTCATTGAGGCCAGTGGACAAAATGCAAATATTCTCAGATAAAAACTTGAAGTAAGGTATCTGAAAAAACGCCTTGTCATGTGGGTATTCATCTCACCCAGTTAAACCTTTCTTTTCACTTCGCTGTTTGGAAACCTTGCTTTTGTAGGATCTGCAAAGGGATAGTGGGGAACGCATTGAGGCCTATGGTGGAAAAAAATATCTTCAGATAGAAAGAAGCTTTCTGAGAAACTGCTTTGTGATGTGAGCATTCATCTCACAGATTAACAGCTTTCTTTCATTTCAGTAGTTTGGAGACACTCTTTTTGTCCATTCTGTGAGTGGACATTTGGGAGCTCTTTGAGGCCAATGGCGAAAAATCGAATATCCCAGAATGAAAACTAGGATAAAGCTATCTGAGAAACAAATTAGTGATGTGTGCATTCACCTCACAGATTTAAACCATTCTTTTCTTTCAGCAGTTTGAAAACACTGTGTTTGTAGAATCTGGGAAGGGATATATGGGAATGCCTTGAGGCTTATTGTGAAAAAGAAAATAATCAGATACAAACTAGAAAGAAGCTTTCTGAGAAACAACTTTATGATGTGTGCATTCGTCTCACACAGTTGAACCTTCCTTTTGATTCAGTACTTTGGAAAAACTGTTTTTATCTATTCTGCAAATGGACATTTGGGATCTCATTGAGGCCAAAGGTGAAAAAGAAAATATCTTCAAATAAAAAGTGGAAAGAAGATTTCTGAGAAACTGCTTTCTGATGTGTACATTCATCTCACAGAATTAAAATTTTCTTTTGATTCAGTAGCTTAGTGACACTTTTATTGGTCATTGTACAAATGGATATTTGGGAGCTCATTGAGGCCAATCCAAAAAGCAAACATTCCAGGATAAAAACTGGAAGTAAACTATCTGAGAAACTGCTTTCTGATGTGTGCATTCATCTCACAGAGTTAAACCTTCCTTTTCATTCAGCAGTTTGGAAACACTGTTTTGTAGATTCTGTGAAGGGATATTTGGGAGTGCTTTGTTGCCTATCATGAAAAGAAAAATATCTTCAGACAAAAGCTAGAAAGAATATTTCTGGGAAACTGCTTTTAGATTGGTGCATTCATCTCACAGAATTAAACCTTTCTATTTATTCAGGAGTTTGGAAACACAGTTTTTCTTCATTCTGTGAATGGACATTTGGGAGCTCATTGAGGTCAATGGTGAAAAATCGAGAATCTCAATGTAAAAACCGCCTTGTTATATGTGCATTTATCTTGCAGAGTTAAATCTTTCCTTTCATTCAGCAGTTTTAAACACTGTTTTTGTAGAATCTGACAGAATATTTGGAAGGGTGTTGAGGCCAATATTGAAAAAAAAAATCTAAAGGAAAAAGCTAGAAAGAAGATTTATGAGAAACTGCTTTGTGATGTGTGCATTCATCTCACAGACTTAAACCTTTCTTTTGATTCAGTCATTTGGAAACACTGTATTTGTCCATTCTGCAAATGGACATTTGGGACTTCCTTGAGGCCAATGGTGAAAAAGTGAATATGCCAGGATAAAAACTAGAAGGAAGCTATCTGAGAAACTGATCTGTGATGTCTGCATTCATCTCACAGAGTTAAACCTTACTTTTCATTCAAGAGTTTGGAAACACTGTTTTTATAGAATCTGTGAAGGGATATTTGGAAGGGTATTTAGGCCAATAGTGAAAAATAAAGTATCTACAGAAAAAAATAGAAACTTTCTGAGAAGCTGCTTTTTGATGTGGGCATTTGTCTCACAGACTTAACATTTTCTTTTGATTCAGCAGTTTGGAAGCACTGTATTTGTCCATTGTGTGAATGAACATTTGGGAGCTCTTTGAAGCCAATGGCTTAAATTGAATATCCTAGGATAAAAATTAGAAGGAAGCTATCTGAGAACCGGCTTTGTGATGTGTGCATTTATCTCACAGAGTTAAAACATTCTTCTCATTCAGCAGTTTGAAAACACAGTTTTTGCAGCATCAGCAGAGGGATATTTGGGAGTAGAACGGGGCCAACAGTGAAAAAAAAATTTCAGATAAAAATTAGAAAGAAGCTTTCTGAGAAACAGCTTTGTAATGTTTGCATTCATCTCTCAGAGTTAAACTATCTTTTGATTCAGCAGTTTGGAAACACTGTTTTTGTCCATTCTGTGAATGGACATTTGGGAGTTCATTGAGGCCAATGGACAAAAAACGAATATTCCAGGATGAAAACTGGAAGTAAGCAATCTGAGAAAATGCTTTGTGATGTCTGAATTCATCTCACAGAGTTAACCCTTTCTTTTCATGCTACAGTTTGGAAACACTGTTTCTGTAGATTCTATGATGTGATATTTGGGAGTGCTTTGAGGCCTAAGGTGAAGAATAAAGTATCTTTAGGTAAAAGTCAAAAAGAAGCTTTCTGAGAAACTGCTTTGGGATGTCCGCATTCATCTCACAGAGTTAAACCTTTCCACTGATTCAGCAGTTTGGAAACACTGTTTTTGTCCATTCTGCAAATGGACTTTTGGGAGCTTTTTGAGGCCAATGGAGTAAAATTGAATACCTCATTTTAAAAACTAGAAGGAAGCCATCTGAAAACCCACTTTGTGGTGTGCACATTCATATTACACAGTTCAACCTTTCTGTTCATTCAGCAGTTTGGAAACACTGTTTTTGAGAATCTGCAAAGCGATATTTGGGAGCTCATTGAGGACTATGGTGAATAAGAAAATATCATCAGATGGAAACTAGAAAGAAGCTTTGTGAGAAATTACTTTGTCATGTTTGCCTTCATCTCAAGGTTAAACCTTTCTTTTGATTCAACCATTGTGAACCACTGTGGTTCACCATTTGCAAAAGGACATTTGGGAACTCATTAAGGCCAAAGTTGAAAAGCTTATATCCCAGGATAAAAGCTAGAAGGAAGCAATCTGAGAAACCACTTTGTGATGTGTGCACTCATCTTGCAGAGTTAAACCTTTCTTTTCAGTCAGCAGTTTGGAAACAGGGTTTTTGTAGAATCAGCAAAGGGATATTTGGGAGCACATTAAGGCTTATGGTGAAAAAGAAAGTATCTTCAGATAAAAAGTAGAAAGAAGCTTTCTGAGAAACTACTTCATGATGTGTGCATTCAAAATACAGAGGTGAACTTTTCTTTTGACTCAGCAGTTTGTAAACACTGTTTTTGTTCATTCTGTGAAAGGACATTTGGGAGCTCATTGAAGCCAGTGGCCATAAAGCAAATATTTCAGGATGAATACTAGAAGTAAGCTATCTGGGAAACTGCTTTGTCATGTTTGCATTCATCTCATGGAGTTAAACCTTCCTTTTCACTCAGCAGTTTGGAAACACTGTTTTTGTAGGATCTCCAAAGGGATAGTTTGGAGCACATTGAGGCCTATGGTGAAAAAGAAAATATCTTCAGATAAAAACTAGAAAGAAGCTTTCTGAGAAACTACGTTGTGATGTGCACATTCATATCACAGATTTAATCCTTTCTTTTGATTCAGCAGTTTGGAAACACTGATTTCATCCATTCTGGAATGGACATTTGGGAGCCGTTTGAGTCCAATGGTGAAAAATCGAATATCCCACAATGAGAACTAGAAAGAAGCTATCTGAGAAACTGCTTAGTGATGTGTGCATTCATCTGGCAGAGTTAAATCATTCTTTCATTCAGCAGTTTGAAAACTTTTTTTTGCAGAATCTGCGGAGGGATATTTGGGAATGCCTTGAGGCCTATTGTGAAGAAGAAAATATTCAGATAAGTGCTAGAAAGAAGCTTTCTGGGAAACTGCTTTGTGATTTGCACATTCATCTCACAGATTTAAACCTTTCTTTTGATTCAGCAGACTGGAAACCTTGTTTTTGTCCATGCTGTGAATGGACGTTTTGTACCTCATTGAGACCGAGAGTGAAAAATCAAATATTCCAGGATGAACACTAGAAGAAAGCTATCCAAAAAACTGCTTTGTGATGTGTACATTCACCTCGCAGAGTTAAACCATTCTTTTCATTCAGCAGTTTGAAAACACTGTTTTTGCAGAATCTGGGAAGGGATATTTGGGAACACCATGAGGCCTATTGTGAAAAAGAAAATAATCTGATAAAAACTAGAAAGAAGCTTTCTGAGAAACAGCTTTGTGATGTGTTCATTCATCTCACACAGTTAAACCTTTCTTTTGATTCAGCACTTTGGAAACACTATTTTTGTCCATTCACAGAATGGACACTTGGGAGTTCATTGAGGCCAAAGGCGAAAAAGCCAGTATCCCAGGATAAAAACTTGAAGGAAGCTATTTGAGAAACTGCTTTGTAATGAGTGCATTCATCTCGCAGAGTTAAACTTTCTTTTCATTCTGCAGTTTGGAAACACTCCTTTTGTAGAATTTGTGATGGGATATTTCGGAGGCCATTGAGGCTTATGGTGAAAAAGAAAATATCTTCAGTTAAAAACTAGAAAGAAGCTTTCTGAGAAACTGCATTGTGATGTGTGCATTCATCTTACAGAATTACGATTCTCTTTTGATTCAGTAGTTTGGTAACACTGTTTTTGTCCATTATGCAAATGGACATTTGGGAGCTCATTGAGGCCAAGTCCAAAAAGAGAACATTCCAGAATAAAAACTGGAAGGAAGCTATCTGAGAAACTGCATTATGATGTCTGCATTCAGCTGACAGTGTTAAAACTTCCTTTTCATTCAGCAGTTTGGAAAAGCTGTTTTTGTAGATTCTGTGAAGGGCTACTTGGGAGCACTTTGTGGCCTATGGTGAAAAACAAAATATCTACAGAGAAAAACAAGAAGAAAGCTTCCTGAGAAACTGCTTTGGGATGTATTCATCTCACAGAGTTAAACCTTTCTTTTGATTGAGTAATTTGGAAACACTGGTTTGTAGGATCTACAAACAGACATTTGAGAGTTCATTGAGGCTAATCATGAGAGATCGAATATCCCATTATAAAAACTAGAATGAAGCTATCTGAAAAACCACTTTGTGATGTGTGCATTCATATAACAGAGTTAAACATTTCTTTTCATTCAGCAGTTTGAAAACAAGGTTTTTGCAGAATCTGTGAAGGGATATGTGGGAGTGCATTCAGGCCTATGGTGAAAAAGAAAATATCTTCAAATAAAAATGAGAAAGAAGCTTTAAGAGAAACCACTTTGTGATGTGTGCATTCATCTCACAAAGTTAAACCTTTCATTTGATTCAGTAGCTTGGAAATATTGTTTTTGTCCGTTCTGGGAACGGACATTTGAGAGCTCATTGAGGCCAATGGTGAAAAATTGAATATCTCATTATAAAAACTAGAAGGAAGGTACCTGAAAAACTGCTTAGTGATGTGTTCATTCACGTCACAGAGGCAAACATTTCTTTTTATTCAACAGTTTTTAAACAATGTTTTTGTCCGTGTTGCAAATGGACATTTGGTAGCTCATTGAGGCCAGTGGCCAAGAAGTGAACACTCCATGATAAGAACTAGAAGGAAGCTATCTGAGAAACTACCTTGTGATGTGTGCATTCATCTCATGGAGTTAAACCTTTCTTTTGATTCAGCATTTGGGAAACATGGTTTTTGTCCAGTCTGCAAATGGACATTTCGAGTCTCATAGAGGTCAAGGTCAGAAAAGGGAATATCCTGGGTAAAAACTAGAAGGAAGCTATCTGAGAAACCACTTGGTGATGTGTGCATTCATCTCAGTTATGAAACTTCTCAATGAAAAGAAAGGTTTAACTCTGTGAGATAAATTCACACATCAAAAAGCAGTTTCTCTGAAAGCTTTTTTCTAGTGTTTATCTGAGGATATTTCCTTTTTAACCATAGACTTCAATGCACCTCCAAATATCCCTTCTCAGATTCCACAACAACAGTGATTCTAAACTGCTCAATCAAAAGAAAGGTTTAACTCCATGAGATGAAGGCACATATCACAAAGCAGTGTCTCAGAAAGCTTCTTTCTAGTTTTCATCTGAAGATGTTTTACTGTTCACCATAGGCCTCAATGCGCTCTAAAATATCACTTTGCGGATTCATCAAAGACAGTGTTTCCAAACTGCACATGATAAAGAAAGGTTTAACTCTGTGAGATGAATCCACACATCACAAAGCAGTTTCTCAGATAACTTCTGTCTAGTTTTCATCTGAAGATACATCCATCTTCAACTTAGGTTTCAAGCACTCTGAAATATCCCTTTGTAGATTTTCACAAATAGTGTTTCCACACTGCTCAATGAAAAGAAAAGTATAGCTCTGTGAGAGGAATGTACACATCACCAAGTAGGTTCTCAGAAACCTTCCCTCCAGTTTTTATCTGAAGGTATTTCTTTTGTCACCATAGGCCTCAATGTACTCCTGAATATCTCTGTAGATTCCACAAAAATAGTGTTAACAAACTGCTCAATGAGAAGAAATGTTTAACTCTGTGAGATGAATTTATACATCACAAAGGAGTTTCTCGGAAAGCTTCTTTCTAGCTTTTATCTGAGGATATGTCCTTTTTCACCATAGGCTTCAATGCCCTCCAAAATATCCCTTTGTAGCTTTTACACAAAAAGTGTTTCCACACTGCTCAGTGAAAAGAGTGTTATAACTCTGGGAAATGTATGCACACATCACAAAGCAGTTTCTCAAAGAGCTTCTATCAAGTTTTCATCTGAAGATATTTCCTTTTTCACCTTAGGCCTCCATGCGCTCCCGAATATCCCTTTGCAGATTCCACAAAAACTGTTAACAAAATGCTCAATGAAAAGAAAGGTTTAACTCTGTGAGAGGAATTCACACATCACAAAGCAGTTACACAGAAAGCTTCTTTCTAGTATTTATCTGAGGATATTTCCTTTTTCACCACAGGCTTGAATGCACTCCCAAATATCCCCTCTCAGATTGCACAAAAACAGTGATTCCAAAGTGCTCACTCAAAAACAAAGGTTTAGCACTGTGAGATGAATGGACACATCAGAAGGCGGTTTCTCCAAAAGCTTCTTTGTACTTTTCATCTGAAGATATTTCCTTGTTCACTGTAGGCCTCAATGTGCCACCAGATGTTCGTTCGAGGATTCATCAAAGACAATTCTCAAACTGTGCAAAGTAAAGAAAGGTTTAACCGACGGAAATGAATGCACATGTCACAAAGCAATTTCTCAGAAACCTCTCTCCAGTTTTTTTCTGAAGATATTCTCTTTTTCACCAAAGGCCTCAAAGCACTCCCAAATATCCCTTTGCAGATTGCACAAAAACAGTGTTACCAAACTGCTAAATGAGAAGAAACGTTTAACACTGTCAGATGAATTCACACAGCACAAAGCAGTTTCTCGGAAAGCTTCTTTCCAGTTTTAATCTGAGGATATTACCTTTTTCACCGTAGACCTCAAAGTGTTTGGGAATATCCCTTTGCAGATGTTGCGGGAAGTCAGGGACACTGAACGGAGGGACTGACTGAAGCCATGGCAGAAGAACATAAATTGTGAAGATTTCATGGACATTTATTAGTTCCCCAAATTAATACTTTTATAATTTCTTACACCTGTCTTTACTGTAATCTCTGAACATAAATTGTGAAGATTTCATGGACACTTATCACTTCCCCAATGAATATCCTTCTGATTTCCTATGCCTGCCTTTACTTTAATCTCTTAATCTCATCATCTTCTTTGTAAGCTGAGGAGGATGAATGTCACCTCAGGACCCAGTGATTGTGTCAACTGCACAAATTGTTTGTAGAGCATGTGTGTTTGAATATGAAATCTGGGCATCTTAAAAAAGAACAGGATAACAGCGATGCTCAGGGAACAAGAGAGGTAACTTTGAACTGGCTGCCAGTGAGCCGGATGGAACAGAGCTATATTCCTCCTCTTTCATAAGCAAATAGGAGAAATCGCTGAATTCTTTTTCTCAGCAAGGAACATCCCTGAGAAAGAGAATGTGCCCTGAAGGTAGGCTTATAGATGGCCCCTTTATCAGGCATCCTGTCTTTTATCGTCGAACCTGAAGGGAAGAAATAAGCCCCGGTCTCCTATAGTGCTCCCAGGTTTAATAGGATGAGAAAATTCCCACCTAGTAAATTGTGGTCAGACAGGTTACCTGCTCTCAAACCCTGTTTCCTGATAAGATGTTATCAATGACAATGTGTGCCTGAAACTTCATTAGCAATTTTAATTTATCTTCATCTGGTGGTCCTGTGATCTCACCCTGCCTCCATTTGCTTTGTGATATTTTATTACCTTGTAAAGTATGTGATCTCTGTGATCCACTCCCTATTCATGCACTCCCTCCCCTTTTGAAAATCCCTAATAAAAACTTGCTGGTTTTACAGCTTGGGGAACACCACGGATCCTGCCGACATGTGATGTCTCCCCTGGACACCCAGCTTTAAATTTCTCTCTTGTGTGCTCTTTCCCTTTATTTCTCAACCCAGCTGAGACACTTAGGAAACAGAAAAGAACCCATGTTAAACATCAGGGGCAGGTTCTCACAAAAACAGTGTTAAAAAGTTGCTCAATGAAAAGAAAGGTTTAAATCCGTGGGAGAAATTCACACATCACAAAGCAGTTTCTCAGTAAGCTTCTTTCTAGTTTTTATCTGAGGATATTTCCTTTTTCACAGTATCCTTCATTGTGCTCCAAAATATCCCTTTGTAGATTTTACACAAACAGTGTTTCCACGTTGCTCAATGAAAAGACAGGTATATCTCTGGGAGATGAATGCACACATCACAAAGCAGTTTATCAGAAAGCTTCCTTCCAGTTTTCTTCTGAAGATATTTCCTTTTTCACCATAGGACTCAATGCGATCCTGAATATCGCTTTGGAGATGTCACAAAATCAGTGTTACCAAACTGCTCAATGAGAAGAAACGTTTAACTCTGTCAGATGGATTCACACATCACAAAGCAGTTTGTCGGAAAGCCTCTTTCTAGTTTTTATCTGAGGATATTTCCTTTTTAGCCATAGGCTTCAATGTACTCCCAAATCTCCCTTCTCAGATTCCACAAAAACAGTGACTCTAAACTGCTCAATCAAAAGAAAGGTTTCACTCCATGAGATGAATGCACATATCACAAAGCAGAGTCTCAGAAAGCTTCTTTATAGTTTACATCTGAAGATATTTCCTTGTTCACCATAGACCTCAATGCACCCCAAAATGTCCCTTCACAGATTCATCAAAGACAGTGTTTACAAATTGGGCATTGTAGAGAGCAGTTTAAATCTGTGAGATTAATGCACACATCTCAAAGCAGTTTCTCATAAATCTTCTGTCTAGTTTTCATCGGATTATACTTTGATCTTCACCTTAGGCATCAAAGTGTTCCGAAACATCCCTTTGTAGATTTTACACAATCAGTTTCCACACTGCTCAATGAATAGAGAGGTGTAACTCTGTAAGAGAAATACACAAATCACAAAGCAGGTTATCACAAAGCTACTC
Organism: Rhinopithecus roxellana; assembly: GCF_007565055.1. NCBI lineage: Eukaryota > Metazoa > Chordata > Mammalia > Primates > Cercopithecidae > Rhinopithecus > Rhinopithecus roxellana. The sequence continues at coordinate 17,296,782 of NC_044555.1, forward strand.
TCCAGTTTTCATCTGAAGATATTTTCTTTTCTACCATTGGCCTCAATGCACTCCCGAACATCCCATTGCAGATTCCACAAAAACAGTGTTAACAAAGTGCTCAATGAAAAGAAAACTTTATCTCTGTGAGAGGAATTCACACATCACAAATCAGTTTCTTGGAAAGTTTCTTTCTAGTGTTTATCTGAGGATATTTCCTTTACAGCAATAGGCTTCAAAGTGCTCCAAAATATCTCTATGTAGATATTACAGAAGTGGTGTTTCCATGCTGCTCAGTGAAAAGAGAGGTATAACCCTATGAGACAAGTGCACGCATCACAAAACAGTATCTCAGATAGATTATTTCCAGCTTTCATCTGAAGATATTTTCTTTTTCACCATAGGCCTCAGTGTGCTCCTGATATCCCTTTGCAGATTCCACAAAAACAGTGTTAACAAACTTCTCAATGGCAAGAAACGTTTACTCTGTGAGAGGAATTCAGACATCACAAAGCAGTTTCTCGAAAAGCTTCTTTCTAGTGTTTATCTGGGGGATATTTCCTCTTTCACCATAGGCCTCAATGTGCTCCCAAATATCCCTTCTCAGATTCCACAAAAACAGTGTTTCTAAACTGCTCAATCAAAAGAAAGTTTTAACTCCGTGAGATGAATGCACAAATCACAAAGCAGTATCTCAGCTTTTCTCAACTTCCCATCTGAAGATATTTCCTTGTTCACCATAGGCCTAAATGTGCCCCCAAACTTACCATTGCAGACTCATCAAAGACAGTGTTTCCAAACTGTGCAATGTAAAGTAAGGTTTAACACTGTGAGATGAATGCACATGTCACAGTGCAGTTTCTCAGAAAGCTTCTATCTAATTTTCATCTGAAGATTCTTACATCTTCACCTTAGGCTTCAAAGCACTCTGAAATATTCCTTTGTAGATCTTAAACAGTGTTTACACACTGCTCTGTGAAAAGAAAGGTATAATTCTGTAAGAGGAATGCACACATCACAAAGCAGTTTCTCAGAAAACTACTCTCCTTTTTTCATCTGAAGATATTTCTTTTTTCACCATAGGCCTCAGTGCACTCCCGAATATCCCTTTGCAGATTCCACAAAAACAGTGGTAAAAAAGTGCTCAATGAAAAGAGAGGTTTATCTCTGTGAGATGAATTCACACATCACAAAGCAGTTTCTTGGAAAGCTTCTTTCAAGTGTTTATCTGAGGATATTCTCTTTTCACAATAGGTTTCAATTTGCTCCAAAATATCCCCTCTCAGATTCCACAAAAACCGTGATTCCAAACTGCTTATTCAAAAGGAAGCTTTAACACTATGAGATGAATGGACACATCACAAAGCAGCTTCTCAGAAAGCTTCTTTGTACTTTTAATCTGAAGATATTTCCTTTTTCACCATTGGCCTTAATGTGCCCCCAAATGTCCCCTTGTGGATTCATCAAAGACAGAGTTTCCAAATTGCACAATGTAAAGAAGGGTTTAACTCTGTGAGATGAATGCAAACATCACAAAGCAGTTTCTCAGAAAGCTTCTCTGCTCCTTTTATCTGAAGATATTTCTTTTGTCACTGTAGGACTCTATGCACTCCTGAATATCACTGCAGATTCCACAAAACTAGTGTTACCAAACTTCTCAATGAGAAGAAATCTTTAACTCTGTCATAGGAATTCACACAACAAAAAGGAGCTTCTCAGAAAGCTTCTTTCTAGTTTTTATCTGAGGATGTTTCCTTTTTCACTATAGGCTTTAATGTGCTCTGAAATATCCCTTTGTAGATTTTACACAAACAGTGTTTCCACACTGCTCAATGAAAAGACAGGTATAACTCTGTGATATGAATGCCCACATCACCAAGCAGTTTCTCAAAAAGCTTCTTTCCAGTTTTCATCTGAAGATATTTACTTTTTCACCGTAGGCCTCAATGCTCTCCCAAATATCCCTTTGCACTTTCCACAAAAACAGTGTTTCCAAACTGCACAATATAAAGTTAGGTTTAACTCTTTGAGATGCATGCACACATCACAAATCAGTGTCTCAGAAGGCTTCTTTCTACTTTACTTCTGAAGATATTTCCTTTTTCACCTTATGCCTTGATGCGCTCCTGAATATACCTTTGCAGATTGCATAAAAACAATGTTACAAAACTGTTCAATGAAAGCAAAGGTTTAACTATGTGAGATGAATTCACACATCATAAAGCAATTTCTCGGAAAGCTTCTTTCTAGTTTCTATCTGACGATATTTCCTTTTTCATCATACAAGTCATTGTGCTCCCAAATATCCTTTCTCAGATTCCACAAAAACAGTGATTCTAAACTGCTCAATCATAGGAAAAGTTTAGCTCTAGGAGATGAATGAATAGATCACAAAGCATTTTCTCAGAAAGCTTATTTCTAATTTTTATCTGAAGATAATTCATCTTCACCTTAGGCTTCAATGTGCTCCAAAATATACCTCTGTAGATTTTACACAAACTGTGTTTCAATACTGCTCAGTGAAAAGAAAGGTATAACTCAGTGAGAGGAATGCACACATCACAAAGCAGTTTCGTGGAAAGCATCTTTCTAGTATTTATCAGAGGATATTTCCTTTTTCACCATAGGCTTCAATGTGCTCCAAAATATGCCCTCTCAGGTTCCACAAAAACAGGAATTTCATACTGCTTAATCAAAATAAAGGTTTAACACTGTGAGGTGAATGGACACGTCACAAAGCAGTTTCTCAGAAAGCTTATTTTTACTTTTCATCTGAAGATATTTCCTTGTTCACCACTGGCCCAAATGCACCCCCAAATGTCCCTTCGCAGATTCGTCAAAGACAGTTTCCAAACTGTGCAATGTAAAGAAAGGTTTAACTCTCTGAGATGAATGCACACATCACAAAGCAGTTAATCAGAAAGATTCCCTTTGGTTTTATCTGAAGATATTTCATTTTTCACCATAGGCCTCAAAGTGCTCCCGAATATCCCATTGCAGATTCCACAAAAATAGTGTTACCAAACTGCTCAAAAAGAAGAAACCTTTAACTCTCTCAGCTGTATTCACACATCACCAAGCAGTTTCTCGGGAAGCTTCTTTCTAGTTTTTATCTGAGGATATTTCGTTTTTCACCATAGGCTTCAATGCACTCGCTCTGAAATATCCATCATAGATTTTACACAAACAGTGTTTCCATGCTGCTCAATGAAAAGAGAGGTATAACTCTATGAGATGAAAGAACACATCACAAAGCAGTTTATCAGTTTCTGTCTAGCTTTATCTGAAGGTATTTCGTTTTTCACCATAGGCCTCAAAGCGCTCCCAAATATCCCATTGCAGATTCCACAAAAACAGTGTTACCAAAATGCTCAATGAGAAGAAACCTTTAACTCTCTCAGATGTATTCGCACATCACCAAGCAGTTTCTGGGGAAGCTTCTTTCTAGTTTTTATCTGAGTATATTTAATTTTTGACCATAGGCTTCAATGCACTCTGAAATATCGCTTCATAGATTTTCACAAACAGTGTGTCCACACTGCTCAATGAAAAGAGAGGTATAACTCTATGAGATGAATGCACACATCACAAAGCAGTTTCTCAGAAAGTTTCTGTCTAGTTTTCATCTGAAGATAATTACGTCTTCACCTTAGGCTTTAAAGCAGTCTGAATTATCCCTTAGTAGATTTTACTCAAAGAGTGTTTCCACACTGCTCAATGAAAAGAAAGATATAACTCTGTGAGAGGAATGCACACATCACAAATCAGTTTCTCAGAAAGTTACTCTCCAGTTTGTATCTCAGATGAATTCACACTTCACAAAGCAGTTTCTTGGAAAGCTTTTTTCTGAGTTTTTATCTGAGGATATTTTCTTTTTCACTATAGGATTCAATTTGTGATGAAATATATCTTTCTAGATTTTACAGAAACAGTGTTTCCATGGTGCTCAATGAAAAGAGAGTATAACTCTATGAGATGAATGCATACATCACAAAGCTGTTTCTCAGAAAGCTTCTTTCCAGTTTTCATCTGAAGATTTTTCCTTTTTTACCATAGGCCTCAATGTGCTCCCGAATATCCCTTTGCAAATTCCACAAAAACAGTGACAACAAACTGCTCAATGAAAAGAATAGTTTAGTTCTGTGAGATGAATTCACACATCACAAAGCGGTTGGTCGGAAAGCTTCTTTCTAGCTTTGATCTGAGGATATTTCCTTTCTCACTATAGGATTCTATGCACTCCAAAGCATCCCTTCTCAGATTCCACAAAAAGAGTGATTGAAAACTGCCCAATCAAAGGAAAGTTTAACTCTATGAGATGAATGCATATATCACAAAGCAATGTCTTAGAAATCTTTCTAGTTTTCATTTGAAGATATTTCCTTGTTCACCATAGGCCTCAATGCGACCCCAAATATCCCATCACAGATTCTACAAAAACAGTGTTTCCAAACTGCTGAATGAAAAGAATCATTTAACTCTGCAAGATTAATGCATGCAACACAAAGCAGTTTCTCAGATGCCTTCCTTCTAGTTTTTATCCTGGGATATTTCCTTTTCTGCCATTGGCCTCAATTAAATTCCAAATGTCCATTCGCAGAATGGACAAAAACCATGTTTCCAAAATGCTGAATCAAAAGAATGGTCTAACTCTGTGAGATGAATGCACACATCACAAAGCAGTTTCTCAGATAGATTGCTTCCAATTTTCATTCTGGGATATTCAATTTTTTGCCCTTGACCTCATTGAGTTACCCAGTGTCTATTTGCAGATTCTACAAAAACAGTGTTTCCAAACTGATGAATGAAATAAAGGTTTAACATTGTGAGATGAATGCACACATGAAAGAACCGTTTCTCAGATAGCTTCCTTCTGGTTTTTATCTGGAATATTCCCTTTATCACCAATGGCCTCAATGAGCTCCCATACATCCATTTGCAGAATGAACAAAAACCATCTTTCCAAAAGAATCAAAAGAAAGGTCTAACTCTGTGAGATGAATGCACACATCACAAAGCAGTTTCTCAAATAGATTCCTTCTAGTTTTCATTCTGGGATATTCGATTTTTTGCCATTGGCCTCAATGAGCTCCCCAACGTCCATTTGCAGATTCTACAAAAACAGTGTTTCCAAACTGCTGAATGAAAATAAAGGGTTAACTCTGCGAGATGAATGCACACTTCACAAGCTGGTTTCACACATAGGCTCCTTCTAGTTTTTGTCTTTTGATATTTCCTTTTTCATTGTTGGCATTAATAAGCTCCCAAATGTCCATTCCTAGAATTTAAAGAACAGTGCTTCCAAATAGATGAATGTAAAGACAAGTTGAACTCTGTGAGATGAATGCACATGTCACAAAGCACTTTCTCAATGAGGTTCTTTGTAGATTTTATGTGACGATATTTTCTTTTTCACCATAGGCCTCAAGGCGCTCCCAAATATCCCTTCGCAGAATCTAGAAAAACCGTGTTTCCAAACTGCTGAATGCAAAGAAAGGTTTAACTCTCTGAGACGAATGCAGGCGTCACAAAGCAATTTCTCAGATAACTTCCTTCTAATTTTTATCCTGGGATATTCAATTTGTCACCATTGACATCAATGAGCTGCCTAATGTCCATTTTCAGAATGGACAGAGACAAAGTTTCCAAACTGCTACATCCAAAGAAAGGTTTAATTCTGTGAGATGAATGCACACATCACAAAGGAGTTTCTCAGAAAGCTTCTTTCTTGGTTTTATCTGAAGATATTTTCTTTTTTACGTTAGGCCTCAATATACTCCCACATATCCCTTTGCATATTCTACAGAAACAGCATTTCCAAACTGCTGAATGGAAAGGAAATTTTAACTTTGTGAGATGAATACATGTATCACAAAGCAGTTTCTCAGATAGTTTCCTTCTGTGTTTTATCCTGGAATATTCCCTTTTCTGCCATTGGCCTCAATGAGATCCCAAATGTCTATTCACAGAATTGACAAAAACCATCTTTCCAAAGTGCTGAATGAAAAGAAAAGTCTAACTCTGTGACGTGAATGCACACATCACAATGCAGTTTCTCAGATAGATTCCTTTTAGTTTTTATTCTGGGATACTTGATTTCTTGCCATTGGCCTAAATGATCTCACCAAAGTACACTTGCAGATACTATAAGAACAGTGTTTCCAAACTGCTGAGTTAAAATACAGTTTAACTCTGTGAGATGAATGCACACATCACAAAACAGTATCTCAGATAGCTTTTTTCTAGTTTTTACCTGGGATATTCGCTTTTTCACCATTGGCCTCAATGAGCTCCCAAATGTCCATTCACAGAATGGACAAAAACTGTGTTTCCAAACTGCTGCATCAAAGAAAGGTTTAACTCTGTGAGATGAATGAACACATCACAATGCTGTTTCTCAGAAAACTTTCTAGTTTTCATCTGAAGGTATTTTATTTTCCACCATAGGCATCAATACACTCCCAACTGTATGCTGCCAAATATCCATTCACAGATTCTACAAATACAGTGTTTCCAAACTGCAGAATGAAAAGAAACGTTTAATTCTATGAGCTGAATACCAGCATCACAAGGAAGCTTCTCAGATAGCTTCCTTCTAGTTTGTATCCTGGGATATTCGATTTTTCACCTTTGGCCTCAATGAGATCCCAAATATCCATTTGCACAAAGGACAAAAACTGTGTTTCCAAACTCCTGAATCAAAAAAAAGCTTTAATTTGTGAGACAAATGCAAACATCACAAAGCAGTTTCTTGGAAAGCTTCTTTCTAGTTTTTATGAAGATATTTTCTTTTTAACTGCTGGCCTCTAAGCGCTCCGAAATATCCCTTTCCAGATTCTAAAAAAAACAGTATTTCCAAACTGCTGAATGAAAAGAAATGTTTAACTGTGCGAGATGAATGCACACTTCACAAGCCAGTTTCGCACATAGCTTTCTTCTATTTTTTATTCAGGAATATTCACTTTTTCACCATTGGCCTCAATGAGCTCCCAAATATCCATTCCTAGAATTTAAAGAACAGTGCTTCCAAATAGATGAATGAAAAGAAAAGTTGAACTCTGTGAGATGAAAGCACACATCACAAAGCACTTTCTCAATGAGCTTCTTTCTAGATTTCATGTGAAGATATTTTCTTTTCCACCATAGGCCTCAATGTGCTCCCAAATATCCCTTTGCAGATTCTACGAAAACCGTGTTTCCAAAGTGCTCCATCAAAAGAAATTGAGCAGTTTGGAATCATTGTTTTTGTGGAATCTGAAAGGGGATATTTGGAGGTGCATTGAAGGCTATGGTGAAAAAGGAAATGTCCTCAGGAAAAAACTAAAAAGAAGCTTTCTGAGAAACTGCTTTGTGATGTGTGAATTCATCTGACAGAGTTATACGTTTCTTCTCATTGAGCAGCTTGGTAACATTGTTTTTGTGGAATCTGTAAAGGGACATTTGGGAGGATGTTGAGGCCTATTGTTAAAAAGGAAATATCTTCAGATAAAAACTGGAGAGAAGTTTCTTGAGACTCTGCCTTGTAATGTGTGCATTCATCTCATAGAGTTATACCTTTTTTTCATTGAACAGTGTGGAAACACAGTTTGTGTAAAATCTCCAAAAGGATATTTCAGAGCACACTGAGGCCTAAAGTGAAGAAGGAAGTATCTTTAGATAGCAAAGAGAAAGAAGCTTTCTGAGAAACTGCTTTGTGATGTGTGAATTCTTTTCACAGAGTTAAACTTTCTTTACATTGTGCGGTTTGGAAACTGTCTTTGATGAATTTGCAAAGGGATATATGAAGGCGCTTTGAGACCTGTGGTGAAGAAGGAAATACCTTCAGATGAAAACTAGAAAGAAGCTTTCTGAGACACTGCTTTGAGGTATGTGCATTCATCTCATAGAGTTAAACTGTTCTTTTGATTGAGCAGTTCAGAATCACCGTTTTTGTGAAATCTGATAAGAGACATTTGGGAGCACATTCAAGCCTACAGTGAAAAAGGAAATATCCTCAGATAAAAACTAGAAAAAAGCTTTCCAAGAAACTTCTACTTCATGTGTGAATTCATCTCACAGAGTTAAACCTTTATTTTCTTTGAGCAGTTTGTTAACACTGTTTTTGTGGAATCTGCAAAGGGATATTAGGGAGTGCCTTGAGGCCTCTGGTGAGAAAGGAATTATCTTCAGATGAAAACTGGAAAGAAGCTTTCTGAGAAACTGCTTTATGATTTGTGCATTCATCTCAAAGATTTATACCTCTCTTTTCATTGTGCAGTGTGGAAACACTGTTTGTGTAAAACCTACAAAGGGATATTTCAGAATGCATTGAAGCCTATAGTGAAAAAGGAAATATCCTCAGAAAAAAACTGGAAGGAAGCTATGCAAGAAACTGTTTGGTGATATGTGAATTCATCTGACAGAGTCAAAGGTTTCTTCTCATTGAGCAGTTTGATAACACTGTTTTTGTGGAATCAGCAAAGGGATATTTGGGAATGCATTCAGGCCTATGGTGAAAAAGGAAATATCTTCAAATAAAAACTGGAGAGAAGCTTTTCGAGAAACTGCTTTGTGATGTGTGCATTCATCTCATAGCTTTAAACGTTTCTTTACATTGTGCAGTTTGGAAACTGACAAATCCATGAGGGTACACTTAGGGGCACATTGAGGCCTATGGTGAACAAGGAAATATCTTCAGATGCAAAGTACAAAGAAGCTTTCTGAGAAACTGCTTTGTGATGTGTCCATTCATCTCATAGTGTTGAAGTTTTGTTTTGATTGAGCAATTTGGAATCACTGTTTTTGTGGAATCTGAGAGGGGATATTTGGGAGCACATGGAAGCCTATGGAGAAAAAGGAAATATCCTCAGAGAATAACTAGAAAGAAACTTTCTGAGAAATGCTTTGTGATGTGTGAAGTCCTCTCACAGAGCTAAACCTCTCTTTTCATTGAACAGTTTCTTAACATTGTTTTTGTGGAATCTGCAAATGGACATTCTGGAGCACATTGAGGTCTATGGAGAAAAAGGAAACATCTTCAGATGAAAACTGGAAAGAAGCTTTCTGAGAAATGGCTTTGTGGTGTGCATTCGTCTCACAGAGTTATAGATCTCTTTCCATTGAGCAGCATGGAAAAACTGTAAAATCTACAAAGGGATATTTCAGAGCACATTGAAGCCTATGGTGATAAAGGAAATATCCTCAGATAAAAACTACAAAGAATCTTTCCGACAAACTGCTTTGTGATGTGTAAATTCATCTGACAGAGTTAAACGTTTCTTCTCATTTAGCAGTTTGGTAACACTGTTTTTGTGGAATCTGAAAAGGGATATTGGGGAGGACATTGAGGCCTATGGTTAAAAAGGAAATATCTTCAGATAAATACTGGAGAGAATCTTTCTGAGAAATTGCTTTGTAATGTGTGAATTCATCTCACAGAGTTAAACCTTTCTTTACATTGCACAGTTTGGAAACTGTCTTAGACAAATCCATGACTGGACATTTGGGGGCGCATTGAGCCCTACGCTGAACAAAGAAATATCTTCAGATGAAAAGTACAAAGAAGCTTTCTGAGAAACTGCTTTGTGATGGGTCCATTCATCTCATAGTGTTAAACTTTTCTTTTGATTGAGCAATTTGGAATCACTGCTTTTGTGGAATCTAAGAGGGGATATTTGGGAGCACATTGAAGCCTATAATGAAAAGGGAAATATCCTCAGATAAAAACTAGAAAGAAGCTTTCTGAGAAACTGCTTTGGGATGTGTGAATTCATCTAACAGAGTTAAACGTTTCTTCTCATTGAGTAGTTTGGTAACACTGTTTTTGTGGAATCTGCAAAGGGATATTTGGGAGCACATTGAGGCCTGTGGTGAAAAAGGAATTATCTTGCAATAAAAACGGGAGAAAAGCTTTGTGATAAACTGATTTGTGATGTGTGCATCCATCTCACAGAGCTATTCCTTTCTATTACTGGAGCAATGTGGAAACATTGTTTGTGTAAAATCTACAAAGAGTTATTATGGAGTGCTTTGAAGCCTAAGGTGAAGACAGAAGTATCTTGAGATAAAAAAACAGAAAGAACTTTCTGTGAAACTGCTTTGTGATACATGCATTCATCTCATAGAGTTAAACCTTTCTTTTGATTGAGCTGTTTAGAAGCATTGTTTTTGTGGAATCTGAGAAGGGATATTCGGGAGCACATTGAAGCTTATGGTGAAAAAGGAAATACACTCAGATAAAAACTAGAAAGAGGCTTTCTGAGAAACTGCTTTGTGATGTGTGAATTAATCTCACATAGTTAAAACATTCTTTTCATTGAGCAGTTTGTTAACACTGTTTTTGTGGCATCTGCAAAGGGATATTCAGGAGTGCATTGAGGCCTGTGGTGAAAAAGGAAATATCTTCAGATAAAAACTGCAGAGAAGCTTTCTGAGAAACTGTTTTGTGATGTGTACATTCCTCTCACAGAGTTATACTGTTCTTTTCATTGAGCAGTGTGGAAACACTGTGGAAAATCTACAAAGGAATGATTTGGAGCGCATTGAAGCCTATGGTGAAAAAGGAAATATCCTCAGGTAAAAACTTGAAAGATGCTTTCTGAGAAACTGCTTTTTGATGTGTGCATTCATCAAACACAGTTAAACCTTTCTCTAAATTTTCCAGTTTTGAAATTTTGCCCTTGACGAATCCGTGAAGGGATATTTGGGGGTGCATTGAGGCCGATGGTGAACAAGGAAATATCTTTAGATGGAAGCTAGAAAGAAGCTTTCTGAGAAACTAGTTTGTGAAGTGTGCATTCCTGTCACAGAATTATACCTTTCTATTTATTGAGGAGTGTGGAAACACTGTTTGTGGAAAATCTACAAAGGGATATTTTGGAGCACATTGAATCCTAAGGTAAAGAGGGAAATATCTTCAGATAACAACAGAAAGAAGCATTCTGAGAAATTGCTTTGTGATGTTTGCATTCATCCCACAGAGTTAAACCTTTCATTACATTGTGCAGTTTGGAAACTCTCTCTTTGACGAATCCTTGAAGGGACATTTGGGGGCACATTGAGGCCTATGGTTAACAAGGAAATATCTTCAGATGAAAACCAGAAAGAAGCTTTCTGAGAAACTGCTTGTGATGTTTGCATTCATCTCACAGAGTTAAACCTTTCATTACAATTTGCAGTTTGGAAACACTGTCTTTGAAGAATCCTTGAAGGGACATTTGGGGGCACATTGAGGCCTATGGTTAACAAGAAAATATCTTCAGATGAAAACCAGAAAGAAGCTTTCTGAGAAACTGCTTTGTGATGTTTGTATTCATCTCACAGTTAAACCTTTCTTTTGATTGAGCAGTTTAGAATCACTCTTTTTGTGTAATTTGAGAAGGGATATTTTGGAAAGCATTGAAGACTATGGTGAAAAAGAAATTTTCCTCAGATAAAAACTAGAAAGGAGCTTTCCAAGAAACTGCTTTGTGATGTGTGAATTCCTCTGACAGAGTTAAACCTTTCTTCTCATTAAGCAGTTTGGTAACTCTGTTTTTGTGGAATCTGCAAAGGGATGTTGAGGAGCACATTGAGCCCTATGGTGAAAAAAGAGATATCTTCCGATAAAAACTAGAATGAAGTTTTCTGAGAAACTTCTTGAGAAGTATGCATTCCTCTCACAGAGTTACACCTTCCTTTTCATTTAGCTGTGTCGAAACACTGCTTCTGTAAAATATAAAAGGGATACTTTGGAGTGCCTTGAAGCCTAAGGTGACAAAGGAAACATCTTCAAACAAAAGTTAGAAATAAGATTTCTGATAAACTGCTTTGTGATGTGTGCATTCATCTCACACAGTTAAAGTTTTCTCTACATTGTGCAGTTTGGAAACTCTGTCTTTGATGAATCCACAAATGGACATTTGGGGGTGCTTTGAGGCCTATGGTGAAAAAGGAAATATTTTCAAATGAAAACTAGAAAGAAGCTTTCTGAGAAACTGCTTTGTGAAGTGTGCATTCCTCTCGCAGATTTATACCTTTCTTTTCACTGAACAGTTTGGAAACACTGTTTGTGTAAAATCTACAAAGGGATATTTCAGAGCACATAGAAGCCTAAGTGATGAAGGAAATATCTTCAGATAAAAACTAGAAAGAAGCTTTCTGAGAAACTGCTTTATGATGTGTGCGTTCATCTCACAGAGTTAAACCTTTCCTTACACTGTGCTCTTTGGAAACTCTTTGATGAAACCATGAAGGGACATGTTAGGGCATATTGAGGCCTATGGTGAACAAGGAAATATCTTCAGATGAAAACTGGAAAGAAGCTTCTGAGAAACTGCTTTGTGATGTGCCATTCACCTCGCAGAGTTAAACCTTTCTTTCATTGAACAGTTTGGAATTACTGTTTTTGTGGAATATGAGTAGGGATGTTCAGGAGCGTGGTGAAGCATATGGTGAAAAAGGAAATATATTCAGATAAAAACTGGAGAAAAGCTTTCTGAGAAACTGCTTTGTGATGTGTGCATTCCTCTCCAAAGTTATACCTTTCTTTTCATTGAGCAGTGTGGAAACACTGTGTAAATTCTACAAAGGGATATTTCGGAGCGCATTGAATCCTAAGGTGAAGATGGAAGTATCTTCAGATAAAACTAGAAAAGAGCTTTCTGAGAAACTGCTTTATGATGTGTGCATTCATCTCACAGAGTTAAACTTTTCTTTACATTGCACAGTTTGGAAACACTGTCTTTGACGAATCCGTGAAGGAGCATATGGGAATGCATTGAGGCCTATGGTGAGCAAGAAATTATCATCAGACAAAAACTAGAAAGAAGATTTCTGAGACACTGCTTTGTGATACGTGCATTCGTCTCATAGTGTCAAACCTTTCTTTTGATTGAACTGTTTAGAGTCACTGTTTTTGTGGAATCTGAGAGGGGATATTTGCGAGTCCATTGAAGCATATGGTGGAAAAGGAAATATCTTCAGTTAAAAACTGCTGAAAAGCTTTCTGAGAAACTACTTTGTGATGTGTGCATTCCTCTCACAGACTAATACCTTTCTTTTCATTGAGCAATGTGGAAACACTGTTTGTGTAAATTCTACAAAGGGTTATTTCAGAGTGCTTTGTAGCCTAAGGTGAAGATAGAGGTATCTTCAGATAGAAACTAGAAAGGAGCTTTCTGAGAAACTGCTTTGTGATGTGTGCATTCATCTCACAGAGTTAAACCTTTCTTTACATTGTGCAGTTTGGAAATTCTGTCCTTGAAGAATCTGTGAAGGGATATTTGGGGGTGTACTGAGGCCTATGGTGAACAAGGAAATGTCTTCAAATGAAAACTGGAAAGAAGCTTTCTGAGAAACTGCTTTGTGATGGGGGCATTCACCTCATATAGTTAAACCTTTATTTTGATTGAGCAGTTTGGAATCACTGTTTTTGTGGAATCTGACTAGGGATATTTGGGAGTGCATTGAAGCATATGGTGAAAAAGGAAATAACTTCAGTTAAGAACTGGTGAAAAGCTTTCTGAGAAACTACTTTGTGATGTGTGCATTCCTCTCACAGACTTATACCTTTCTTTTCATTGAGCAGTGTGGAAACACTGTTCATGTAAATTCTGTAAAGGGATATTTCAGAGCGCTTTGTAACCTAAGGTGAAGATGGAAGTATCTTCAGGTAAAAACTAGAAAGGAGCTTTCTGAGAAACTGCTTTGTGATGTCTGCATTCATCTCACAGAGTTAAATCTTTCTTTACATTGTACAGTTTGGAAACACTGTGTTTGAAGAATCCATGAAGGGGCATTTGGGGGCACATTGACGCCTATGGTGAAAAAGGAATTATCATCAGACAAAAACTAGAAAGAAGGTTTCTGAGACACTGCTTTGTGATATGTGCATTCGTCTCATAGTGTTAAACCTTTCTTTTGATGGAACTGTTTAGAATCACTGTTTTTGTGGAATCTGAGAGGGGATATTTAGGAATGCATTGAAGTCTATGGTGGAAAAGGAAATATCCTCAGATAAACACTAGAAAGAAGCTTTCTGAGAAACTACTTTGTGATGTGTGAATTCATCTTACAGAGTTAAACCTTTATTTTAATTGAGTAGTTTTGTAGCACTGTGTTTGTGGAATCTGCAAAGGGATATTCAGCAGCACATTGAGGCCTATGGTGAAAAAGGAAATATCTTCAGATGAAAACTGAAAGAAGCTTTCGGAGAAACTGCTTTGAGATGTGTGAATTCATCTGACAGAGTTAAACATTTCTTCTCTTTGAGCAGATTGGTAACACTGTTTTCATGGAATCTGCAGGGGGATATATAGGAGCACATTGAGGCCAACGGTGATCAAAGAAATATCCTCAGATAAAAACTGAAGGGAAGCTTTATGAGATACCACTTTGTGAGGTGTGCGTTTCTCTCACAGAGTTAAACCTTTCATTTCATTGAGTGGTGTGGAGACACTGTTTGTGTAAAACCTACAAAGGGATATTTCAGAGCCAATTGAATCATAAGGTGAAAATTAAAGTATCTTCAGATGAAAGCTAGAAAGAATATTTTTGAGAGACTGCTTTGTGATGTGTGCGTTCATCTCACAGTGTGAAATCTTTCTTTACATTGCACAGTTTGGAAACTCTGTCTTTGAAGAATCCATGAAGGGACATTTGGGGGTGCTTTGAGGTTTATGGTGAACAAATATCTTCAGATGAAAACTGAAAAGCAGCTTTCTGAGAAACTGCTTTGTGATGTGTGCATTCATATGATAGAGTTAAACCTTTCTTTTAATTGAGCAGTTTGGAATCACTGTTTTTGTGGAATCAAAGAGGGGATATTAGGGAGCACGTTGAAGCCAATGATGAAAATGGAAATATACTCAGATAAAAACTAGAAAGAAGGTTTCTGAGAAACTGTTTTCTGATGTGTGAATTAATCTCATGGAGTTAAACCTTTCTTTTCATTGAGCAGTTTGGTAACACTGTTTTTGTGGTATCTGCAAAAGGACATTCAGGAGCACTTTCAGGCCTATGATGAAGAAGGAAATATCTTCAGATAAAAATAAGAAACTGCTTTGTGATGTGTGCATTCATCCCACAGAGTTAGACCTTTCTTTTGATTCAGCATTTTGGAAACACGGTTTTTGTCCATTCTGCAAATGGACGTTTGGGATCTCATTGAGGTCAATGACAGAAAAAGGAATATCCCAGTATAAAAACTGGAAGGAAGCTATCTGAGAAACTGCTTTATGTTGTATGCATTCCTCTTGCAGAGTTAAACCATTCTTTTCATTCAGCAGTTTTGAAAAACTGTTTTTGTAGAACCTGTGAAGGGATATTTGGGTGCCCATTGAGGCCTAAGGAGAGAAAGAAAATATCTTCAGATAAAAAATGGAAAGAAGCTTTCTGAGAAACTGCTTTGTGATGTGTGCATTCATCTCACAGAATTAAATCTTTTATTTCAGCAGTTTGGAAACACTGTTGCTGTCCATTCTGAAAATGGATATTATGGAGCTCATTGATACCAATGGCAATAAATCAAATATTCCAGGATAAAAAGTAGAAACAAGTTATCTGAGAAATTGCTTTGTGATGTGTGCATTCACCTCACACAGTTAAAAATTTCTTTTGATTTGGGAGTTTTGTAACAGTTTTTGTCCTTTGCGCAAATGGATATTTGGCACCTCATTGAGGCCAAAGGTGAAAAATAGAATATACCAGGATAAACACTAGAAGAAAGATCTCTGAGAAACTGCCTTGTGATGTCTCTATTGAACTCACAGAGTTAAACCTTTCTTTACATTCAGCAGTTTGGAAACAAGGTTTTGTAGAATCTGCCAAGGGATATTTGGGAGCATATTGAGGCCTATGGTGAAAAATAAAATATATTCAGATAAAAACAAGAAAGAAGCTTTCCGAGAAACCTGTTTCTGATGTGTGCATTCATATCACAGAGGTAAATATTTATTTTCATTCAGCATTTTGGAAACACTGTTTTTTTCCATTCTGCAAATGGACATTTGGGAGCTCACTGAGGCCAAGGGTGAAAAAGCAGATATCCAGGTAAACACCAGAAGGATGCTATCTGATAAACCTCTTTTTGTTTATGTGCATTCATCTCACAGAGGTAATTTTTTTTTTCAGCTGTTTGGAAACCCTGTTTTTGTCCTTTTTGTGAATGGAGATTGGGAGCTCATTGAGGCCAATGTCGAAAAAGTGAATATCCCAGCATAAAGTCTACAAGGAAGTTGTCTGAGCAACCCCTTTGTGATGTGAACATTCTTCTCCCACAGGTAAACATTTCTTTTCATTCAGCAATTTGGAAGCATTGTTTTGTAGAATCTGCAAAGGGATTTCCAGGAGTGCAATGAGACCTATGGTAAAAAAGAAAATATCTTCAAATAAAAACTAGAAAGAATCTTTCTGAGAAGCTGCTTTGGGATGTGTGCTTTCATCTCACAGAGTAAAACCTCTCTTTCAATGCAGCCATTTGGAAACACTGTTTTTGTCCATTCTGTGAATGGACATTTGGGAGCTCATTGAGGCCAATGGCAAAAAATTGAATATCCCAGAATGAAATCAAGAAGGAAGCCATCTAAGAAATCGCTTTGTGATGTTTGCATTCATCTCACAAAGTTAAACCTTGCTTTTGATGCAGCAATTTGGAAACACTGTTTTTTGTAGTGTCTGCCAAGGGATATTTTGGAACACATTGAGGCCTATGTTAAAAAGAAAACTTCTTCAGTTAAAAACTAGAAAGAAGTTTTCTGAGAAACTACTTTGTGATGTGTGCATTCACCTCACAGAGTTAACCCTTTCTTTTGATTCAGCAGTTTGAAAACACTGTTTTTGTCCATTCTACGAATGGACATTTGGGAGCTCATTGAGGCCAATAGTGATTCTCTGAGAAACCTCTTTCTGATGTGTGCATTCGTGTCTCAGAGGTAAACATTTAGTTTGATTTGACATTTTTTGAAACACTGTTTTTGTCCATTCTGTGCATGGACATTTGCGAGCTCATTGAGGCCAATGGCAAAAAAGCGAATATCCCAGGTAAAAACTAGAAGGAACTATCTGAGAAACTGCTTTGTGATGCATGCATTCATCTCACAGAGTCAAACCTTTATTTTCTTTCAGCAGTTTGGAAGCACTGTTTTTGTCTATTCTGCAAATGGACATTTGGGATCTCATTGAGTCCAATGGTGAAAAATCGAATATCCTAAGATAAAAACTGGAAGGATGTTATCTGTGAGACTTATTTGTGATGTGTGCATTAATCTCACAGAGTTATACGCTTCTTTTGATTCAGCTGTTTGGAGACATGGTTTTTGTAGAACTGTGAAGGAATATTTGGGAGCGTATTGAGGCCTAAGCTGAAAAAGAAAATATCTTCAGATAAAAACCAGAAAGAAGCTTTCTGAGAAACTGCTTTGTGATGTGTGCGTTCATCTCACAGAATTAAACCTTTCTTTTGATTCAGCAGTTTGGACACACTGTTGCTCTCCATTCTGAAAATGGAAATTAGAGAACTCATTGATGCCAATGGCAGTAAATCGAATATCCCAGGATAAAAAGTAGAAGGAAGTGATCTGAGAAACTGCTTTTTGTTGTGTGCATTCATCTCAGAGAGTTAAACCTTTCTTTTGATTCAACAGTTTAGAAATACTGTTTTTGCAGAATCTGCGAAGGGATATTTGGGTGTGCATTGAGGCCTCTGGTGAAAAAGAAAATATCTTCACTTAAAATCTAGAAGAAGCTCATTGAAAAACTGCTTTGTGATGTGTGCATTCGTCTCACAGAGTTAAATTTTCTTTTCATTCAGCTGTTTGGAAACACTGTTTTTTGCAATCTACGCATGGAGATTTTGGAGTTCATTGAGGCCAGTGGCAAAAAAGCGAATATCCCACTACAAAAACTGAAGGGATGGCCTGCCCTGCCACACCTGTGGGTGTTTCTCGTTAGGTGGAATGAGAGACTAGAGAAAAGAAATGAGATACAGAGACAAAGTATAGAGAAAGAAAAAGTGGGCCCATGGGACCAGCGCTCAGCATACAGAGGACCAGAACCAGCACTGGTCTCTGAGGTCCCTCAGTATTTATTGATCATTTTCTTTACCATCTTAGGAAAAGGGAAGTAGCAGGATAATAGGATCATCATAAGGAGAAAGTCAGCAGTAAGACATATGAATAAAAATCTCTGTGACATGACATGAATAAGTTTAAGGAAAAGAGTTGTGCCTTGATATGCATATGAAAACATCTCCATAAACATTTTTAGTCCATAAAGAACAGTACTGCCGTGAGCACGTCCCACCTTCAGCCCTAAGGTGGTTTTCTCCTTTCTCAGTAAATAGAACATACAATTGGGTTTTATACCAAGATGTTCCATTCCCAAGGGACGGGCAGGAGACAGATGTTTTTCTCTATCTCAACTGTGAAGAGGCCTTCATTCCTCTTATAGTAGTCCTCCTCAGCACAGACCCTTCACAGGAGTCAGGGTGGGGGGCGATTAGGTCTTTCCCTTCCCATGAGGCCATATTTCAGACTATCACATGGGGAGAAACCTTGGACAATACCTAGTTTTCCTAGGCAGAGGTCCCTGTGACCTTCTGCAGTGTATGTGTCCCTAGGTACTTGAGATTAAGAGAATGGTGATGACTTTTAACAAGCAAGCTGTCTTCAGGCACTTGTTTAACAAAGCACACCATGCACAGCCCAAATCTGTTAAACCTTGTGTCACCATAGCACATGTCTCTTGCAAGGACAGGGTTGGGGGTAGGGTCACAGATTAACAGCATCTCAAATGCAGAACAAAATGGAGTATCTTATGCCTACTTCTTTCTATATAGACACAGTAACAATCTGATCTCTCTTTTCCCCCCAAAAAAACTAGAAGGAAGCTATGTGCAAAAACTGTGAAGTGTGCATTCATCTCACAGAGTTCCTTCACACATTCTACAAGTTGAGTGCTTGCATTCTGCTGAATCAAAAGAAAGCTTTAATTCTGTGAATTGAATTCACACACCACAAAGCAGTTTCAAAGATTGCTTCTTTCTAGTTTTTACCTGGGGATATTTGGATTTTCCTCATGGACCACAATGGGCTCCTTATTGTCCCTTCACAGATTCTAAAAAAAAAAAAAAAGTGTTTCCAATCTGCTGAATCAAAGAAAGTTTTAACTCTGGAAGATGAATCCACACATCAAGAAGGTGTTTCACAGATAGCTTCTTTCTAGTTTTTATCTGGGGATATTCAGTTTTTTTATCATAGGCCTCAGTGGGGTCCCAAATATACCTTTGCAGATTCTACAAGAAGAGTGTTTCCAACCTGCTGAAACAAAGGTTTAATGGTTGTAAGATGAATCCACATATTTCGAGATGTTTCACAAGTTGCCTCTTTCTAGTTTTTATCTGGAAATATTCGGTTTTTCACCATAAGTTTCAATGGGCTCCAAAATGTCCCTTTGCAGATTCTACACGAAGAGTCTTTCCACCTGTTGAATGAAAAGAATGGTTTAACTCTGTAAGATGAATCCACACATCAAAAAGCAGTTTCACAGATATCTTCTTTCTAGTTTTTAATCTGAAGATATTTGGTTTTTCACCATAGGCTTCAATTGGTTCCCAATAGTCCATTCCAAGATAATACAAGAAGACTGTTTGCAACCTGATGAATCAAAAGAAAGGTTTAACTCTTAGAGATGAATCCACACTTCAAGAAGCAGTTTCACGAATATCTTAATTCCAGTTTTTATCTAGGGATATTCAGTTTTTCAGCATAGGCCACAATGGGTTCCCAAATGTCCCTTCACAGATTTTACAAAAGAGGGTTTCCAACCTGCTACATGAAAAGAAAGTTTAACCTCTGTGAGATGAATCCACCTATAAGAAAGCAGTTTCACAGATAACTTCTTTCTAGTTTTTAGACTAGGATATTTTGTTTTTCGCCATAGGCCTCAAAGGGCTCCCAAGTTTCCATTCATAGATACTAAAAGAAGAGTGTTTCCAACTTGCTGAATAAAAAGAAAGGTTTATTTCTGTGAGATGAACCCAGATATCAGAAAGCAGTTTCACAGAGACTTTCTTTCTAGCTTTTCTCTGGAGGTATTCTATTTTTCACCATAGGCCTTAATGGGCTCCCAAATATTTATTCACAGTTTCTTAAAGAACAGTGCTTCCAACCTGCTGAATAAAAAGAAAGGTTTAAATTTTTGAGATGAATTCACACATCAGAAAGCAGTTTCACAGGTAGCTTCTTTCTAGTTTTTATCTGAGGACATTCAGTGTTTCACCATGGGCCTCAATGGGCTCCCAAATTTTTATTTGCAGATTCTACAAGAAGAGTGTTTCCAACATGCTGAAACAAAAGAAAGTTTTAACTCTGTTAGGTGAATCCACACATCACAAAGCAGTTTTACAGATAGCTTCTTCTTATTTTTTATCTGGGGATATTCTGTTTTTTGCAGTAGGCCTCAGTAAGTTACCAAATGTACCCTCAAAGATTCTTCAAATAGAGTTTTTACAAGCTCCTGAATCAAAAGAATAGTTTAGTTCTGTGAGATGAATCCACACATCAGAAATGTATTTCCCACATAGTTTCTTTCTAGTTTTTATCTGGAGATATTCAGTTTTTCACCATGGGCCTCAATGGGATCCTTAATGTCCCTTCGCAGATTCTATAAGAAGAACATTTCCAACCTGCTGAATCAAAAGAAAAGTTTAATTCTGTGAGTCCAATCTCAAAGCAGTTTCAGAGATAACTTACTTCTACTTTTTGTCTGAGGATATTCAGTTTCTCACCATAGGCCATAATGGGCTCTGAAATGCCCATGCGAGGATACTATAAGAAGAGTGTTTCTAACCTACAGAATCAAAAGAAACCTTCAACTCAGTGTAATGCATCCACACATCACAAAGCAGTTTCTCAAATAGCTTCCTTCCAGTATTTATCAGGGATATTCAGTTTTTCACCATAGGCAACAATGGGCTTGAAAATGTCCATCCGTAGATTCTACAAGAAAAGTATTTCAAATCTGCTGAATCAAAATAATGGTTCAATTATGTGAGATGAATCCACATTTCACAAAGCAGTTTCATAAACAGCTTTTTCTCGGTTTTCATTTGGGGATTTTCAGTTTTTCAAGTAGGCCTCAAAGGCTCTCAAATGTCCCTTCACAGATTCTATAAAAACAGAGTTTTTAACCTGCTGAATCAAAAGAATGGTTTAACTCTGAGAAATTAATCCACACATCACAAAACAGTTTCAGAGATAGCTTATTTCTAGATTTTACCAGGGGATATTTGAGTTTTCATCGAAGACCTCAATTAGATCTCAAATGTCCCTTTGCAGAGTCTACAAGAAGAGAGTTTCTAACCTGTTGAGTAAAAAAAAAATGGATAAACAAGGTTAGATGAGTCCACACATCAGCAAGCAGTTTCACAGACAGCTTCTTTCTTGTTTTTATCTGAGAACATTTGGTTTTTCAACATAGGTCTCTATAGGCTCCCAGATGTACATTTGCAGATTCTACAAGAAGAGTGTTTCCAATCTGTTGAATCAAGAAAGGTTTAATTCTGTGAGATGAATCCACACGTCATAAACCAGTTTCAGAGCTAGTTTCTTAGTAGTTTATATCTGGTGATGTTCTGTTTTTTTAAAATAGGCCTCAATGCAATTTCTTAGATAGTTGCTTTCTAGTTTTTATCTGAGAATATTCAGTTTTTTTACCATAGTGCACAAAAGGCTTGCAAATGTCTATTCACAGATACTACAGGAATAGTGTTTCCAACGTGTTCAACCAAAGGAAAAATTTAAATCTGTGACATGAATCCACACATTAACAAGTAGTTTCACAGATCACTTCCATCTACTTTTTATCTGGGGATATTCTGTTTTTTACCATAAGCTTCAATGGGCTCTTAAATATTCCTTCATAGATTCTAGAAGAAGAGTGTTTCCAACATGCTGAGTCAAAGGAAAGGTTTAACTTGGTGAGATCAATCCACAGGTTGCAGAGCATTTTCAAAGATACCGTCTTTCCAGTTTTTATCAGGGGATATGCCATTTTTCACCATAAGCCACAATAGACTCCCAAATGTCCACTCGCATATACTGTTGGAACAATTTTTCCAAAACAAGCTGAATCAAAGGAAACGTTTAATTTTGCGAGATGAATCCAAACATCCAAAAGCAGTTTTCCAGATAATTTCTTTCTAGTTTTTAGCTGGGGATATTAAGTTTTCAGCATAGCCCTCAAAGAGCTCCCAAATATCTCTTTGCAGATTCTAAAAGAAGAGTGTTTCCAATCTGTTGAATCAAAACAACAGTTTAACTTTGTGAGATGAATCCATACATCACAAAGCAGTTTTACAGAGAGCGTTTTTCTAGTTTTTATATGGGAATATTCAGTTTTTAATCAGAGGCCTCAATAAGCTCCTGCATGTCCCTTCGCAGATTCTACAAGAAGAGTGTTTACAACCTGCTGATCCAAAAGAAAGGTTTAACTCTGAGATTAATCTACGCATCAGAAAGCAGTTTCACAGATAACTTCTTTCTAGTTTTTATTAGGGGATATTTGGTTTTTCACCATAGGCCTCAATGGGCTCCCAAATGTCCCACCACAGATTCTACAAGAAAAGTGTTTCCAACCTGCTGAATCAAAAGAAAGGTTCAACTCTGTGAGATGAAGCATACTTCACAAAGCAGTTTAACAGATAGCTTCTTTCTAGTTTTTAACTGAAGATATTCTGTTTTTCACTATAGCCTTAATCGGCTTAATGTTCATTTGAAGATTGTATAAGAAGAGTGTTTCCAACTTGCTGAATTAAAAGAAAGGTTTAACTCTGTGAGATGAATCCACACATCACAAAGCAATTTCACAGATAGCTTCTTTCTAGGTTTCATTTGGAGATATTAGGTTTTTCACAGGAGGCCTCAATGGGCTCCCAAATGTCCCTTTGTATATTCTACAAAAAGAGTGTTTCCAACCTGCTTCCTCCAAAGGAAGTTTTAACGCAGTGGAATGAATCCACACATGAGAAAGCAGTTTCACAGAGAGCTTCTTTCTAGTTTATATCTGAGTATATACAGTTTTTCATTATAGGCCCCAATGAGCTCTCAAACGTCCCTTCACAGATTCTATAAAAAGAGTGTTTTCAACCTGTTGAATCAACATAAAGGTTAGATGAATCCTCACATCAGAAAGTAGTTTCACAGATAGCTTCATTCTGCTTTTTTTCTGAGGATATTTGGTTTCTCTCCATAGGCCTCAATAGGCTCCCAAATGTCCATTAGCAGATACTACAAGAAGAGTGTTTCCAACTTCCTGAATCAAAAGAAAGGTTTAACTATCTGAGATGAGTCCACACTTCACGAATCAGTTTCACAGATAGCTTCTTCTTAGTTTTTATCTGGGGAGATTCGGTTTTTCACAGTAGGCCTCAATGGGCTCCCAAATGTCCCATTGCCAATTCTACAAAAAGAGTGTTTCCAACCTGCAGAATAAAAAGAAAGTTTCAACTCTGCGAGATTAATCTACACACCACAAAGCAGTGTCCTAGGTAGCTACTATCTAGTTCTTATCTAAGTATATTGTCTTTCACCATAGGCCTCAATGGGCACAAAAATATCCCATCACTGATTCTACAAGAAGAGTGTTTCCAACCTGCTGAATCAAAAGAGTTTCAACCCTGTGAGATGAATCCACACATCACAAAGGAGTTTCATAGATAGCCTCTTTCTAGTTTTTGTTTGTGTATTTCCAGTTTTTCACCACAGGCCTCAATGTCCTCCCTGATGTCCCTTAGCAGATTCTACAAGAAGATTGTTTCTAACCTACTCAAATCAAAACAAAGGTTTAAATCTGTGAGAGGAATTCACACTTCAAAAAGTAGTTCTACATATAGCTTATTTCTAGTTTTTATCTGAGGATATTCAATTTTTCACCATAGGCCTCAATTAGCTCCCAAATTTCCCTTTGCAGATTCTACAAGAAGCATGTTTCCGACCCACTGAACTA
This sequence comes from Rhinopithecus roxellana, assembly GCF_007565055.1. Lineage (NCBI taxonomy): Eukaryota > Metazoa > Chordata > Mammalia > Primates > Cercopithecidae > Rhinopithecus > Rhinopithecus roxellana. The sequence continues at coordinate 17,320,722 of NC_044555.1, forward strand.
ACAGATGTGTTTAACTCTGTGAGATGAAACCACACATCAGAAAACAGTTTCACAGATAGCTTCTTTCTAGTTTTATCAGGGGATATTCAGTTTTTCACAACAGGCCTCAAAGGGCTCCCAGGTGTCCCTTCACAGATCCTACAAGAAGAGTGTTTTCAACCTGCTGAGTACAAAGAAGGTTTAACTCTCTGTGACATGAATCCACAAGTCACAAAGCAGTTTCACAGCTAGCTTCTTCTTAGTTTTCATTTGGGCATATTCGGTTTTTCATAGTAGGCTTCAATGGATTCCAAAATATTCCTTCTCAGATTCTACAAAAAGAGTGCTTACAATCTGCTGAGAAAAAAAAAAAGATTTAACTCTGTGAGATGAATCCAGACATTAGAAAGTAGTTTCACAGATAGTTTGTTTCTAGTTTTCACCTGGGAATATTTGGGTTTTCAACATAGGCCTCAATGGGCTCCCAAATGTTCCTTCACAGATTCTATAAGAAGAGTGCTTCCAACCTGGTGAATCAAAAGAAAGGTTTACCTCTGTGCATTGAATCTGGATATCAGAAATCAGTTTCATAGATAGCTTCTTAGATTTTATCTGTGGATATTCAGCTTTTCACAGTAGGCCTCAATGGGCTCTCAAATGTCCCTTCACAGATTTTACAAAAAGAGTGTTTCCAACCTGATGAATCAAAAGAATGGTTTGATTCGCTGAGATGAATCCACACATCACAAAGCAGTTTCACCTACGGCTTCTTTCTAGTTTTTATCTGGGGATATTCGGATTTTTACCATAGACATCAATGGGCTCTCTAAATGTCCCTTCGATTCTGCAATAGAGTGTTTCCAATCTGCTGAAACAAATCAAAGTTTTAACACTGTGAGGTGACTCCACACATCACAAAGCAGTTTCACAAATAGCTTCTTTCTAGTTTTTATTTGAGGTGATTGAGTTTTTTTACCATAGGCTCCCAAATGTCCATTTGCAGATAGTACAGAATAGTGTTTCTAACTGGTTGAATCAAAAGGATGGTTTAATTCTGTGAGATGAGTCCACACATCAGACAGCGGTTTCACAGATATCTTCTTTCTAATTTTTATCTGGGGTTATCTGGTTTTTCACCATAGGCCTCAATGGGCTGCCAAATGTCCCCTTTGCAGATTCTACAAGAACAGTGTTTCTAACCTGGTAAATCAAAAGAAAGGTTTAACTCTACTGGATGAAATTACACATCAGAAAGCAGTTTTTATAGGTAGCTTCTTTCTAGTTTTTATCTGGGGATATTTCTTTTTTTCACCATATGCTGAGACTAGCTTGTTTGTGGAGACCCTAAAGCAGTAGCACTAGTAGAATTAAAGACACACACACCAAAATATAGAGTGTGGAGTGGGAAATCAGGGTTCTCATAGCATTCAGAGCTGAGAACCTTGAACAGAGATTTACCCACATGTTTATTGACAGTAAGCCAGTGATAAGCAATGTTTCTGTAGATTATAGTTTCACTGAAAGCATCCCTAATGGGAAATAAAGGGATGGACTGAAATAAGGGGATGGGCTTTGGCTAGTTATCTGCAGCCTGAACATGTCTTTAAGTCACAGATCGCTCATGCTATTTCTTGTGGTTCAAGAAAGCCTTTAAGTGTTTTTCCACCCAGGGTGGGCCAGGAATCCTTCCAGTGAACTGACAACCTTCCAACGTGACCGCCATGGCCATTACAAGCATGTCACGTGTTGTAGAGATTTTGTTTATTTCTGGTTAAATGGCCAGTTTATGGCCAGATTTGGGGGCCTCTTCCCAACATATCTTCCTTATTTGTTTTGCAAAACGATAAAAGCATAGGCAGTTTTGTCATGGTGAGCTAGTTCTTGCAGGATCCAGAATCTACATCTGCAGACTATACAAAGACCAACAACACAGATTAATAACACAATCATCATTGAAATCTCAGAGCTTTCAAGTGTTTTTATCCATTTTAATGGGGTGCTAGCTGCTAACCTGTCTGCAGCTCCTTCAAGCACTCCAGTTCCTGGCATTAAGGCCAGGGGTGACTGGGATGTTTTAAATATTGTTCTTTTAATTTTGCAATATCCAAAGACAAATTTATAGAGTGTCCCAGATGCTTTATCATTCTTTCCCAAATTTGATTTTATTAAGGGTCATTAATAGTTTCCACAAATCCTTATGTTTAGCTCCTACAACAGGCCACATCATTTGAGGTTGAGGTGTCACTATACTGCCATGGTTCCAGATAATAGGAACTCTTGCCATACTTATTACCATTTCTACCATCTGACTGTTTTCTTCAGACCAGCTGAACATAATGTGGCTGTGGCACACTGATGAGAAGTACAATTCATGCTAAACATCCTCTTAGGGGACCAATCAATGATGATTCCATAGGAATCATTGCACAGCACCTCTGCCTGTTCTGCAATGCAATCTTCCCAAACAAGTACGTTCATTTTTCTAACCAGGTCCAGTCCTGTTTACAAATAGGATTTTGAGGACTGTATGCCTCAATTATAGGAGGAGATTTATTATGGTAAATTCTGAGATCATAAAGCATGTGTAACTGTGTCATAGAGTGGTTACATCCAGGCATTATTACCAGCCAAGATTGATCCATATGTCCAATAAGTATAATTGTTCTCTGTGTCAGCCCTTCTTGAAGGAATATGCATGGCAATGGTGATCACTGCTATCATAGCTATAAATTATCACAGCTATAAATTGCTAATTTGACTGGTTGTCCCACTTTTCTCAGGTTTTCTTTCACCATCTGTGACAGCTTATTGGTCTGCCTCCATGCCAGTGACTGTGTTCAACAGGTGTTTCTCATGATAGTTGGGGTCCTCCTCAGTGTCAGTCTTGTCATGGCTGCAAATGGGCGATCCTTGCAATCCTCTCAGAATCTCTTCCTCAATATCTGACTCATGATAACGTTTCAGGTGTCTTGATGGCATCCAAATTGGCTGTTGATTTTGTCCTGGAGAAACACAAGCATAACCTCTACCCCAAGTTATTATTTTACCTATTTCCCAAATTTTGTTTTCAGATCTCTCCATCAAACCAGTTGTTCTGCTTCTTTCCTTGCAGAAGGTTTCTGTAGAGGCCGTTCAGCTGTTGATGGCATCTAACCTTTAGGCAGGTTCAAAAATTTAAAGTTAATAATGCTAGATTCAATTGCATATGGGGTGTCCTGTAGTCCCAATTTCTCCCCCTTTTTTGTTTTTGTAACTGCTGTTTCAGGGAGAGATTCATTCTTTCCACTATGGCTTGTCCTTGAGAATTATATGGGATATCAGCAGTGTGTTTCATATTCCATATAGAGAAAAATGTAGCTAGAGCTTAGTGAGTGTAGCCTGGGGAATCATCTGTTTTAATAGAAGCCAGAATGCCCATCATCCCCAAAACACTGCAAAATGTGACATTTAACACAGGCGGAAGACTCTCCTGATTGGCATGTAGCCGAGACAAAGTGAGAAAAGGTGTCCACACTTACATGTACATAAGTTAGTCTCCCAAACGAGGGAACATGTGTGACATCTTTTTGCCAAAGGGAATTAGGTTCCAATCCTCGAGGATTAACTCCTCCAGTAAAAGATGAGGAATGCACCATTTGGCAAGTTGGTCATCACTGGATAATAACTTTAGCTTCTTTTTTGAATTGCTGAGGGCTAGTGAGACTAAGATCTCCTCTAAGAATAGAAAATAGATTACTCATGGCATAGGTAGGAATGTATAAAGCAGGTCATATCTAGTTAATATCCCCTAGTAATTTTTGAAAGTCATTTAAGGTTTTCAATTGATCTCTATGTGTGGCTACTTTCTGTGGCAGAACGGTAGTGTCATTTACTAAGGTCCCCAAGTAGGAGTAAGGAGTAATAGTCTGAATTTTGTTAGGAGCTGTAATTAAACCAACATGAGAAATCAAATTTTGCAAGTGATCATAGTATTGAAGTAATTTCTCAAGTGGTGTTAGCACAAAGTATATCATCCATATAATGAATAATGTAAAACTGTGAAAAGTTTTTACTAGCAGGATCAATTGCTTGACCTACATATGCCTGACAAATTGTTGTACTGTTTAACATGACTTGTGGCAGCGCTTTCCAATGAAAATGCTTAGCAGACTGCAGATTGTTTACTGCAGGAATTGTAAATTCAAACCTTTTCACAGTCTTGCTCAGCTAAGGGGATAGTAAAGAAACAGTCTTTTAAATCTATGACTATTAAAGGCCATTTTTTTTGGAATCATAGCAGGAGAAGGCTATGTCCCCATAGGTTGTATAACCGAATTAATGACTCTTAAATCAGTTAACATTCTCCATTTACCTGATTTTTTCTTAATTATGAAAACTGGAGAATTCCAACGGGAAAATGTTGGAGCAATGTGTCCTTTTTCTAACAGTTTACTAACTAATTCCTCTAAAGCCTCCCATTTCTCTTTAATTAGTGGCCATTGTATTTTCCAGATTGGCTTATCTGTTAACCATATTAAAGGTATAGGTTCTGGAGGCTTAACAATGGCCACCATAAAAAATATCCTATACCTTGGCGGGAACTTTGTCTTTCCACCTGAAGTGGTTCCTTCAAACCTTGCAAATTTTTTCCTAGTCTCATACCAGTGACATACCCCATTTCATGCATGTTGACTTTAAGGACTGTATAATTGCTCTGGAATTAGAACTTGCTCTCTCCATTGTTGTAATAAATATCTTACCCATACATTTATAGTTACAGAAGTTAAAATTGGTTGAATATTCCCAGGTAGTACATTGGGCCCTCCACAATGCAAAGTATAACTACTTTGATATACTTCAGGAGCTTTACCAACTCCAACTATGTTAAATTGCATGGGTAGCATTGGCCACACAGATGGCCGGTGCTGTAGAGAAATGATTGAAATGTCCACTCCTATGTCTACCAAACCTTTGCATTTCTTTCCCTGAATAGTTATTTCACAGTTAGGAAGTTTATCAGTAATATGATTTACACAGTAAGCTGCTTTGCCTTGATTATTTGTGCTTCTAAATCCTCCTGTTTGTTTAATTTCACTTTTCCCCATTTCCACATATGGCACAATCAGGAGCTGTACTATACACTCTCATGGCTCTGCTTTCCAGGGAACAGAAGTAGATATAACAATTTGAATTTCCCCATTGTAATCTGAATCAATGACTCCTGTTTGTACTTGTACCCCTTTTAAATTTCAACTAGATCTGCCTAGATGTAATCCTATCATCCCCACTGGCAAGGGTCCACAGACTCCTGTTGGGACCTTTTGCGGGAGTTCCCCAGGTAGAAGTCCCACAGCTTTTGTGTAGCATAAATCTACTGCAGCACTACCAGCTGTGGCGGGGAACAGACATTGTACAAGGGTGAGAAAATGGCCTGAGCCAGAAATGCTCCAGTTTGGAACAGGGTCCAGGACAGGCCCCACATGGCCTTTCCTTAAATCAATTAACCATCTTTATCAAACTTAGAATGACACTGATTAGCCAATGTTTTCCTTTTTTACATTTTTGACATATTTCAGGCTTCGCAGTTTTCTTTGTTTCCTGATCTTGCGACCTGACTTGCTGATTTTTTCTACAATTTATTAAGTGTGACCATGCTTCCCACAGTTGAAACAAGCTCCAGGAAATGGAGCATTTCCCTTATTCACTTGCAGTCCTGCCACAGCTTGTGCTAAAGAGGTAGCTTTAAGCAGATTGCTTCTGATCACAGGCCTTGATATAATCAACTAAATGTGCTTTCCCTCTAATAGGTCACAGAGCAACCTGACACTCAGTGTTAGCATTGCCAAAAGTTAATAACCCCAACACTATATCTTGAGCATCCGAATCTGCAATCACCTCTTTAAGAGACTCCCATAACAAAGCTATAAAATCTGCGTACTGTTCTTTTTGTCCCTGTTTTACAGCTCTAAAGGAAGGGTATTTCTCTCCTCCTGAAGTTATTTTTTCCCACACTCTAAAGCACAGTCTTCTAAGCTGCTCTATGGCATCATTCTGCATGACCACTTGTGCATCTGAACCAGCTCAGCTGACAACCCCCAAAAGTTGGTCTGCAGTTACATTAATTTGGAGTTGAGCTTGCACAATGTGAGCAGCCTGAATGGAATCTTCATCCGCCAACCCTGTTTTAAATTGTAAGAACTGAGCAGGAGTTAGGCAAGTTCATGTAAGACCGCCCCAGTCCGTAGGAATCATCCAACTGGAAACATAACATTGTTTAACTGTCCCATTACAAAAGGAGAACCTGGTCCATATTGATTAATAGCTTTTTTTTATTATTATACTTTAAGTTCTAGGGTACATGTGCATAACGTGCAGGTTTGTTACATATGTATACTTGTGCCATGTTGGTGTGCTGCACCCATCAACTCATCAGCACCCATCAATTCGTCATTTATATCAGGTATAACTCCCAATGCAATCCCTCCCCCCTCCCCACTCCCCATGATAGGCCCCGATGTGTGATGTTCCCCTTCCCGAGTCCAAGTGATCTCATTGTTCAGTTCCCACCTATCAGTGAGAACATGTGGTGTTTGGTTTACTGTTCTTGTGATAGTTTGCTAAGAATGCACAGATGGCTTCTTTCTAGTTTGTATCTGAGGATATTCAGATTTTCACATTAGGCCCCAATGGGCTCCCAAATGTCCCTTAGCAGATTCTACAAGAAGAGTGGTTCCAGTATGCTGAATGAAATGAAAGGTTCAACTCTGTGAGACGAATCCACTTATCACAAAGCAGTTTCACAGATAGATTCTTTCTAGATTTTTATCAGGGGATATTTGAATTTTCATAGTAGGCCTCAGTGGGCTCCCAAATGTCCCTTCACATATTCTGTAAGAAGAGTGTTTCCAACCTGCTGAATCAAAAGAAAAGTTTAACTCTGTAAGATGAATCCACTTAACAAAAGCAGTATCACAGATAGCTTCCTCTTAGTTGTTATCTGGGGATATTCAGTTTTCCACAGTAGGCCTCAAAGGGCTTCCAAATGTTTCTTCAGAGATTCTACAAAAGGAGTGTTTCCAGCCTGCTGAATCAAAGGAATGGTTTACCTCTGTGAGATGAATCCACATATCACAAAGCAGTTTCACAGATAACCTCTTTCTAGTATTTATCTGGGGATATTCTGTTTTTCACCACAGGCTTCAATGGTCTTTCAAAGTCCTTTCACAGATGCTAAAAGAAGAGTTCTTCCAACCTGCTGAAACAAAAGAAAGGTTTAAAACTATGAGATGAATCTACACATCAAAAAGCGGCTTCACAAGTATCTTCTTTCTAGTGTTTATTTGAGGATATTCAGTTTTGCACCATAAATCCCAATAGGCTGCAAAATGTCCTTTTGCAGATACGACAAGAAGAGTGTTACCAAACTGCTGAATCTAAAGAAAGGTTTAGCTCTGTGAGATGAATTCACGCATCAGAAAGCGGTTTCACAGATAAGTTCTTTCTAAGCTTTAGAAGTGAATATTTGGTTTTTCACCCTAGGAATCAATGGGCTCCAAGTGTGCCTTCATAGATTCTGAATGAAGAGTATTTCTGACCTGTTGAATCAAAAGAAAGGTTTAAATATGTGAGATGAATCTGCACGTCACAAAACAGTTTCACATATAGCTACTTTCTAGTTTTTATCTGGGGATATTTGGTTTTTCACAGTAGGCTGCAATGGACTCCCAAATATCTCATTGCAGATTCTACAAGAACGGTGTTTCCCACCTACTGAATCAAAAGAAAGGTTCAACTCTGTGTGATGAATCTGTATATGACAAAGCAGTTTCACAGACAGATACTTTCTCATTTTTATCTGAGGATATTCAGTTTTTCATAGTAGACTTAAATAGGCTTTCAATTGTCCCTTCATAGATTCTGCAAAGAGAGTGTTTCCAAAATGCTGAATCAAAAGGTGTAACTTTGTGACATGAATCCACACATCACAAAGCAGTTTCACAGACAGATTCTTCTTAGTTTTTATCTGGTGACATGTTTTTCCCCATAGACCTCAATGGGCTCTCAAATATCCCTTCTCAGATTCTACAAAAAGAGTGTTTCCAATCTGCTGAAACAAAAGAAGGGTTTAACACATTGAGCTAAATCCATATATCACAAAGCAGTTTCACAGATATCTTCTTTCTAGTTTTTATCTGAGGATATTTTGTTTTTTACCATAGGCATCAATAGGCCCACAAATGTCTATTCACAGATAATACAACAAAAGTGTTTCCAACCTGCTGAATCAAAAGAAAGGTTTATCTTTGTGAGATGAATCCAAACATCAGAAAGCAATTTCACAGATAGTTTCTTTCTAGTTTTTATATGAGGATATTCAGTTTTTCACCATAAGCCTCAATGGGCTCCCAAATGTTTCTTTGCAGATTCTACAAGAAGAGTATTTACATCCTCATGAATCAAAAGAAAGGTTTAACTCTTTGAAATGAACCCACATGTCAGAAAAACGTTTCATACAGCTTTTTTCTAGTTTTATTTTTTTCTGGAAATATTCAGTTTGTCACCTTAGGCCTCTAAAGGCTCCCAAATGTCCCCTCACAGTTTCTACAAGAAATTTTTCTAACCTTCTGAATCAAAATAAAATTTTTGCTGGGTTAGGTGAATCCAAACAAGAGGAAGCATTTTCAAAGATACCTTCTTTCTAGTTTTTACCTGGAAACATTCTGTTTTTCACCATAGGCCTCAATGGGCAGCCAAATATTTCTTTAATGATTCTACTAGATGAGTGTTTCCAAACTGCTAAATCAAAGAAAAAAAAAGGTTTAACTCTGTGAGGTGAATCCACACAGCAGAAAGGAGATTCACAGATAGCCTCTTTGTAGTTTTTTTCTAGAAATATTCGGGTTTTCACCATAGGCCCCAATTGGCTCCCAAATGTCCCTCACAGATTCTACAAGAAAAGTGATTCCAACGTGCTAAATCAAAAGAAACGTTTTACTCTGTGAGATGATTCCACACATGAGAAAGCAATTTCACAGAGACCTTCTTTCTAATTTTTTCTGGGAATATTTGGATTTTCACCATAGGCCTCAGTGGGCTAAACATGTTTCCTCGATGATTCTACTAAAAGAGTGTTTCCAACCTGCCGAGTCAAACAAAAGGTTTAACTCTGTGGGGTGAATCCACACATCAGAAACGAGATTCACAGATAGCATCTTTCTAGATTTTTTTTCTGGAAATACTAGATTTTTCATCATAGGAATTAATTGGCCTGCAAATGTCCCTTCACCAATTCCAATCTGCTAAATCAAAAGAAAAACTTTACTCTGTGAGGTGATTCCACACATCAGAAAGCAGCTTCCCATATAGCTTCTTTCTAATATTTATCTGGAAATACTCAGTTTTTGACCATAGGCCACAATATGCTCCCAAATGTGTCTTTGCAGATTCTACAAGGAGAGTGTTTCCAATCTGCTGAATCAACAGGAAAGTTTATCTCTGTGAGATGAATCCACACATCAGAATGCAGTTTCGTAGATAGCTTCTTTCTAGTTATTACCTAAGGATATTATGTTTTTCCCCATAGACCTCAAAGGGCTCCCAAATGTTTCTTCACAGATTTACAAGAAGACTGTTTACAACCTCCTGAATCAAAAGAAGAGTTTAACTCTTTGAGATGTACCCACACATCAGAAAAAAAGTTTCATACATAGCTTTTTTTCTAGTTTTTATCTGGGACTATTACATTTGTCTCCTTAGGCCTCAGTAGGCTTCCAAATGTCTCTTCACCGATACTACAAGAATAATTGTTCCAACCTGCTGAAAGAAAAGAAAAGCTTAACACTGTGAGATGAATCCACATATCACAAAGCAATTTCACAGATAGCTTCTAATTTTTATCTGAAGATATTCCGTTTTTCACCAGAGGCCTCAATAGGCTCCCAAATGTCCATTCACAGATACAACAAGAAGAGTGTTTTCAAGCAGGTGAATCAAAAGAAAGATTTAATCTTTGAGATAAATCCATGCATCAGAAAACATATTAACAGATAGCTTGTTTGCATTTTTTTATCTAAGGATATTCAGTTTTTCACTATAGGCCTCAATGGACTCCCAAATGTCCTCACACAGATTCTGTGAGAAGAGTGTTTCCAATCTGCTGAATAAAAAGGTTTAACTGGGTTAGAGGAGTCCACACACTAGAAATTAGTTTCACAGATAGCTTCTTTCTAGTTTTTTTTTTCTGGGAATATTTGTTTTTTTGCTGTAGGCCTCAATGGGCTCCCAAATGTTCCTTTGCATATTCTACAAAAAGAGTGTTTCCAACCTGCTGAATCAAAAGAAAGCTTTAACTCTTTGAGAAGAATCCATACCTCAGAAAGCAGATTCACAGATAGCTTCTTTCTAGTTTTTCCCTTGGGGTATTTGGTTTTTCACCATAGGCCTCAATGGGCTTTCAGATGTCCTTTTGCAGATACTACAAGAAGAGTGTTTCCAAAACACTGAATCAAAAGAACAATTTAACTGGGCCAGATGAATCCTCACATTAAAAAGCAGTTTCACAGATAGCTTCTTTTTAGTTTTTATTTGGGAATATTCAGTTTTCCACCATAGGCTTCAATGGGCTCTCAAACGTCCTGTCATAGATTCTACAAGAAGAGGGTTTTTAACTTGCTGAATCAAAAGAAAGGTTCATCTCTGTGAGATGAATCCACACACCAGAAAGCCTTTTCACAGATAACTTCTTTCTAGTTTTTATTATGGGATAATTGGTTGTTCACCATAGGCTTCAATGGGCTCCCATATAGGTCTTTGCAGATTCTACAAAAAGGTGTTTCCAATCTGCTGAATACAAAAAATTGCTTTATGAAACAAATCCACACATCACAAAGCAATTTCACAGATACCTTCTTTCTACTTTTCATCAGTGGACATTCATTTTTTCACCATAGAACTCAGTGGGCTCCCAAATGTCCCTTCACAGATTCTACAAGAAGAGTGTTTCCAACCTGCTGAATAAAACCAAATGTTTAAATCTGTGAGATGAATCCACACATCAAAAAATCCTTTTCACAGATAGCTTCTTTCTAGTTTTTATCTGGGAATCTTCAGTTTTCCACCATAGGCCTTGATGGGCTTTCAAATATCCTTCGCAGATTCTACAGGAAGAGTTTTTCCAATTTGCTGAATCAAAATAAAGATTTAACTGGGTTAGATGAATCCACCCATCACAAAGAAGCCTCACAGATAGTTTATTTGTATTTTTTTTATCTGGAGATATTCAGTTTTTCACCTTAGAGCCCAATGGGCTCCCTAATGTCCCCTCACAGATACTACAAGAAGATTGTTTCCAACCTATTGAAAAAAAGATAGGTTTAACACATTGAGATGAACCCACACATCACAAAGCAGTTTCACAGATAGCTTCTGTCTAGCTTTTATCTGAGGATATTCGCGTTTTCATTGTAGGGCTCAATTGGCTCCCTAACGTTCATTTGCAGATACTTCAAGAAGAGTGTTCCCAACCTGTTGAATCAAAAGAAAGATTTAACTCTGTGAGATGAATCCACACATCACAAAGCAGTTTCATAGATAGCTTCTTTCTAGTTTTTATCTGAGGATATTCAGTTTTTCCCCATAGGCCTCAATAGGCTCTAAAATGTCTATTTGAAGATGGTATAAGAAGAATGTTTCCAACCTGCTGAATCAAAAGAAAGGTTTAACTCTGTGAGATGAATCCACACATCTGAAAGAAGTTTCACAGATAGATTCTTTCTAGTTTTTTTATCTGGGGATATTTGATTTTTCACCATAGGCCTCAATGGGCTCCAAAATAGCCCTTCACAGATACTACAAAAAACATGTTTCTGACCTGCTGAATCAAAAGAAAGGTTTTATCTCTGTGAGATAAATCCACACATCAGAAAGCAGATTCACAGATAACTTGTTTATATTTTTTATCTGGGGATAGTCTGTTTTTCACCATAGTCCTCAATGGGCTCCCACATATTCCTTCACAGTTTCTATAAGAAGTGTGTTTCCAACCAGCTGAAATAATTCAAAGGTTTAACCCTGTGAGGTGAATCCACACATCACAAAGCAGTTTCACAAATAGCTTCTTTCTAGTTTTTATCTGAAGATGCTTGGTTTTTCACCATAGGCCTGAATAGGCTCCCAAATGTCCTTTTGCAGTTACTACAAGAAGAGTGTTTCTAACCTGCTAAATGAAATGAAAGGTTTAGGGCTTTGTGATGTGTGGATTCATCTCAATGTATTAAAACTTTCTTTTGTTTCAGAGGGTTGGAAACACACTTCTTGTAGTAACTGCAGGAGGACATTTGGGAGTCCATTGAGGCCTATGGTGAAAAACTGTATATTTCCAGATAAAAAATAAGAAGATGCTGTTATGCTCACATTAGGGCTTCCAAATGTCCCTTCGCATATTCTACAAGAAGAGTGTATCCAACCTGCTGAAACAAAAGAAAAGTTTAACACATTGAGATGAATCCACATATCACAAAGCAGTTTCAAAAATAACTTCTTTCTAGTTTTTATCTGAAGATATTTGGTTTTTCACCATAGGCCTGAAAAGGCTCCCAAATGTCCTTTTGCAGATACTACAAGAAGAGTGTTTCTAACCTGCTGAATGAAAGGTTTAGCTCCATACCATGAATCCACACATAAGAAAGCAGCTTCACAGAGAGCTTCTTTCTTGTCTTTATCTGGGGATATTCAGATTTCAACATAGGCCTCAATGGGCTCCCAAATATTCTTTTGCAGATTCTACAAAAACAGTGTTTCCATCCTGCTGAATCATAAAAAAGGCTTAACTCTGTGAGATGAATCCACAATTCAAAAGCAGTTTCACTGACAGCATCTTCTTACCTTTTAACTGGGAAAATGCAGTTTTATACCATAGGCCTCAATGGGCTCCCAAATGTTTTTTTTGCAGATACTACAAGCAGTGTGTTTCTAACCTGCTGAAACAAAAGAAAGGTTTAATACATTGAGATGAATCCACGCATCACAGAGCAGTTTCATAGATAGTTTCTTTCTGGTTTCTATCTGAAGATATTTGGTTTTCACCATAGGCCTCAATAGGCTCCCAAACATCCATTTGCAGATACTACAAGAAGACTGTTTCCAAACAGGTGAATAAAAAGAAAGGTTTAACTTTGTGAGATGAATCCACACATTGGAAATCAGTTTCACAGGTAGCTTCTTTTTAATTTTTATCTAAGGATATTCAGTTTTTCATCATAGACCCCAGTATGCTCCCAAATGTCCTTGGCAGTTACTACATGAGGAGTGTTTCCAACCTACTCAAACAAAAGAAAGGTAACACATTGAGATGAATCCACATATCACAAAGCAGTTTCACAAACAGCTTCTTTCTAGTTTTTATCTGAGGAATTTGGTTTTTCACCACAGGCCTCAGTGGGTTCCCAAATGTCTATTTGCAGATACTATAAGAAGAATGTTTCCAACCTGCGGAATCAAAAGAAAGGTTTAACTCTTTGAGTTGAATCCATACATCAGAAAACAGATATCTAGGCAGTTTGTTTGTATTTTTTATCTGGGGATAATCTGTTTTTCACCATAGGCCTCGATGAGCTCCTTAATATCCCATCACAGATTCTACAAAAAGTGTGTTTCCAACAAGCTGAAAAAAATCAAAGGTTTAACACTGTGATATGGATCCACATATCACAAAGTTGTTTCACAGATGGCTTCTTTCTAGTTTTGATCTGAGGATATTCAGTATTTCACCATAGGCCACCATAGGATCACAAATGTTCAATCGCAGTTACTACAAGAGTGTTTCCAACATGCTGAATTAAAATTAAATTTCAACTGTGTAAGATGAATCCACATATCACAAAGCAGTTTCACAGATAACTTCTTTCTAGTGTTTACCTGGGGATAATCTGTTTTTCATAGTAGGCTTTAATGGGTTCCCAAATGTCCCCTCACAGACACTACAAGAAGAGTGTTTCCAACCTGCTGAATCATAAAACATATTTAACTCTGTTTGATGAATCCACAATTCAAAAGCAGTTTCACAAATAGCATCTTCTTAGCTTTTATCTGGGGATATTCGGTTTTTCACAGTAGGCCTCAATGGGCTTCCAAATGTCCCTTTGCAGATAGTACAAAAAGAGTGTTTCCAACCTGCTGAATCAAAAGAATGGTTTAACTCTGTGAGATGAATCCACACATAACACAGCAATCTCACAGATAACTTCTTTCTAGTTTTTATGTGGGGATATTCGTTTTTTCAACCTAGGCCTCAATGGGATCCAAAATATCCCTTTGCAGATTCTATAAGAAAAGTTTTTCCAATTTGCTAAAGCCACAGAAAGGTTTAACACATTGAGAGGAATCCACACATTTCAGAGATGCTTCACAGATAGTTTCTTTCTAGTTTTTATCTGAGCATATTCTGTTTTTCACCATAGGCCTCAAAGGGCTCCCAAATGTCCCTTGGCACAGTCTAAAAAACGAGTGGTTCCCACCTACTGATTCAAAAGAAAGGTTTCACTCTGTGTGATGAATCCACACATCAGAAAGCAGTTTCAAAGATAGCTTCTTTCTAGTTTTTATCTGGGGATATTCTGTTTTTCACCATAGGACTTAATGGACTTAATGTCTCTTAGCAGATTCTACAAGAAGAGTATTTCCAGCCTGCTGAATCAAAAGGAAAGTTTAATTGTGTGAAACGAATCCACAGATCACAAAGCCATTTCACAGATAGCTTCTTTCTAGTTTTCAGCTTGGGATGTTCTTCTTTTCACCACAGGCGTCAATGGGCTCCCAAATGTCCCTTTGCAGGTTCTAAAGAACGGTGTTTCCAACCTGTAGAATCAAAAGTAAAGTTTAACTCTGTGAGATGAATCGACACTTTAGAAAGAAGTTAAAGAGATAGCTTCTTTCTAGTTTTTATCTGAGGATATTCTGTTTTTCACCATGAGCACTAATTGGCTCCCAAATGTTCATTCACAGATGCTGCAAGAAGGGTGTTCCAATTTGCTGAATCAAAACAAAAGTTTAACTCTCTGAGATGAATCCACACATCAGAAAGCAGTTTCACAATATCTTCTTTCTAGTTTTTATCTGGAGATATTTTGTTTTTCACCATAGTCCCCAGGGGGCTCCTAAATGTCCGTTTGCAGATACTACAAGAAGAGTGTTTCCAACCTGTCGAAAGAAAAGAAAGGTTTAACACATTGAGTTGAATCCACACACTACAAAGAAGTTTTAAAGATAGCTTCTTTTCTGTTTTTATTGGGGGTTATTCGGTTTTTCACAGTAGGCCTATACGGGCTCCCAATTGTCTCTTCGTAGATTCTACAAGCAGAGTGTTTCCAACACACTGAATCAAAAGAAAGGTTTAACACATTTAAATGAATCCACACACACAAAGCAGTTTCACAGTTAGTTTCTTTCTAGTTTTTATCTGGGGATATTCTGTTTTTCACCATAGGCCACAATGGGTTTCCAAATGTCCCTTTGCAGATTCTGCATGAAGAGTTTTTCCAACCTGATGAATCGAGAGAACGTTTTAACTCTGTGAGATGAACCCACATGTCACAAAGCTGTTTCACAGAAACCTTCTTAGTTTTTATCTGTGGATATTCTGTTTCTTATATAGTAGGCCTCAGTGGGCTTCAAAATGTCCCTTCACAGATTCTGTAAGAAACGTGTTTCCAACCTGCTGAATCAAAAGAAAGGTTTAAATCTGTGATATGAATTCACACATCACAGTTAGTTTCACAATAGTTTCTTTCTACTTTTTATCTGGGTATATTCGGTTTTTCACCATAGGCCTCAATGGTCAACCAAATTTCCCTTTAAAGATTCTACAAGAAGAGTGTTTCTAACCTGATGAAACAAAAGAAAGGTTTAACACTGTGAGATGAATGCACACATCACAAAGGAGTTTCACAGATAGCTTCTTACTCGTTTTTGTCTGAGGTTGTTCAGTTTATCACCATAGGCTTCATTAGGCTCCTAAATGTACATTCATAGATACTACACAAAAAGTGTTTCCAACCCGCTGGATCAAAAGAATGGCTTAACTCTGTAAGAACAATTCAAATATGAAAATGCAGCTTCACAGATAGCTTCTTTTTAGTTTTTATCTGAAGATGTTTGGTTTCCCTTACAGGCCTCAATGGGCTCCAAATGTCCCTTCACAGATTCCACAAGAAGAGTGTTTCCAACCTGCTGAAAGAAAAAAACGCTTAACATATTGAGATGAATCCACACATCACAAAGTAGTTTCACAGACAGCTTCTTTCTAGTTTTTATCGAGCATATTCTGATTTTCACCATAGGCCTCAATGGACTGCTAAATGTCCCGTTGCACATTCTACAAAATGAGTTTTTCCAACCTGCTGACTCAAAAGAAAGGTTTAACTCTGCGAAGTGAATCCATACATCAGAAAACAGTTTCACAGATTGCTTATTTCTAGTTTTTATCTGGGGATATTCTGTTTTTCACCATAGGTCTCAATGGGCTCACAAACGTCTCTTAGCAGATTCTACAAGAAGAGTATTTTCAGCCTGCTGAATCCAGCCAGCTGAATGAAAGGATTAATTGTGTGAAATGAATCCACAGATCACAAAGCAGTTTCACAGATAGCTTCTTTCTAGTTTTTTACTGGGGATATTCTGTTTTTCACCATAGGTCTCAATGGGCTCCCAAATGTTCCTTTGCAGATTCTACAAGAAGAGTGTTTCCAACTTGTTGAAACAAAAGAAAGATTTTACACATTGAAATGAATCCACATATCACAAAGCAGTTTCACATATAGCTTCTTTTTAGTTTTAATCGGGGTTATTTGGTTTTTTTCATAGTAGACCTCTATGGGCTCCCAAATGTCCCTTCCCAGATTCCATGAGAAGAGTGTTTCCAACCTGCTGAATCAAAAGAAAGGTTTAACTCTGTGAGATGAATCCATACATCACAAAGCAATTTCACAGATCGCTTCTTTCTAGCTTTTGTCTGGGAATATTTGATTTTTCACCATAGGCCTCAAATGTCCGTTTGCAGATTTTAAAAGAAGAGTGTTTTCAATCTGCTGAATCAAAAGAAAGGGTTAACACATTCACGTGAATCCACACATCACAAAGCAGTTTCAAAACAGTGAGTTTCTTTCTGGTTTTTATCTGGGGATATTCTCTTTTTCACCATAGGCCACAATGGGCTCCAAATGACCCTATGCAGATTCTACAAGAAAAGTTTTTCCAAGCTGCTGAATCAAGAAAAAGATTTAACTCTATGAGATGGATACACTCATCACAAAACAGTTTCAAGGAAAGCTGCCTCTTGGTTTTTATCTGGGAATATTTGTTTTTTATAGTAGGCCTCAATGGGCTTCAAAATGTCCCTTTGCAGATTCTAAAAGAAAAGTGTCTCCAATCTGCTGAATCTAAAGTAAGGTTAAAGTCTGTGATATGAATGCACCTGTCAGAAAGCAGCTTCACAGAGAGGTTCTTTCTAGTTTTTATATGGAGATATTCAGTTTCTCACCACAGGCTTCAATAGGCTCTTAAATGTCCATTCACATATGCTACACAAAAAGTTTCCAACCTGTTGGATCCAAAGAATGGCTTAACTCTATGACTTGAATTCAAACATCACAAAGCAGTTTCACATATAGCATCTTTCTAGTTTTTATCTGGGGTATGTAGTTTTTCGCCATAGGCCTCAATGGGCTCCCAAATGTCCCTTCATGGATTCTACAAGAATTTTTCCAACCTACTGAAACAAAAGAAAGGTTTAAAATATTGAGATGAATCCACACATCACAAAGCAGTTTCATAGATAGCTTCTTTCTAACTTTTATCTGAGCATATTTATTTTTTCCCCATAGGCCTCAATAGGTTCCCAAATGACTTTTTGCACATTCTACAAAGAGTGTTTCCAACCTAATGAATCAAAAAAAGGTTTAACTCTTTGAGACAAATCTAAAGCACTTTTACAGATAACTTCCTTCTAGTTTTTTTCAGGGAATACATCATTTTTCACCATAGGGCTCAATGGGTTCCAAAATGTCCCTTTGAAGATTCCACAAGAAGAGTATTTCCAACTTGCTGAATCAAAGAGAGGATCAACAATGTGTGATTAATCCCCATATCACAAAGCAGTTTCACAGATAGATTCTTTCTTGTTTTTATCTGGCAATTCTCCATTTTCCACAGCAGTCCTCAGTGGGCTCTTAAATGTCCCTTCACAGATTCTACAAGAGGAGTGTTTCCAACCTGCTGAATCAAAAGAAAGTTTTAACTCTGTGAGATGAATCCACACATCAAAAAGTAGATTCACAGACAGCTTCTTTCTAGTTTTCATTTGGGGATATTCAGTTTTTTACCATAGGCCTCAATGGGCTCCTAAATATCTCTTTGCAGATTCTACAAGAAGAGTGTTTCCAAACTGTTGAATCAAAAGAAAGATTTAACACATTGAGAAGAATGCACACATCACAAGGCAGTTTCAGAGATATATTCTTTCTAGTTTTTATCTGAGGATATTCCATTTTTCACTGTAGGCCTCAATAGCCTCCGAAATGTCCATTCGCAGATACTACAAGAAGAGAGTTTTCAACCTGCTGAATCAAAAGAAAGGTTTACCTCTGTGAGACGAATTCACATATCAGAAAGCAGTTTCACAGATAGCTTCTTTCTAGTTTTTATCTGGGAATATTCAGTTTTTCAACATAGGCCTCAATGGGCTCATAAATGTTCCTTTGCAGATACTATAAGAAGAGAGTTTCCAACTTGCTGACATGAAACAAAAATTTAATATATGGAGATGAATATACACATCACAAAGTAGTTTCACAAATACCTTCTTTGTAGTTTTTATCTGAGGATATTCAGTGTTTCACCATAGGCCTCAATAGGCTCCCAAATGTCTATTTGCAGATATTAGAAGAAGAGTGTTTCCAACCTGCTGAATCAAAAGAAAGGTTTACCTCTGTGACATGAGTCCACACATCAGAAAGCATTTCACAGATAGCTTCTTTCTAGTTTTTAATTGAGGATATTTGGCTTTTCAACATAAGCATCAATGGTCTCCCAAATGTCCCTTTGCAGATTTCACAAGAAGAGGTTTTCAAACCTGCTGAGAGATGTTTAACTTTGAGAGATGAATCCACACATTGTAAAGCAATTTCACACATAGCTTCTTTCTAGCTTTTATCTGGTGATATTTGTTTTTTTACCATAGTCCTCAAAAGGCTCCTAAATATCCTGTCGCAGATTCTACAGGAAGGGTGATTCAAACCTTCTGAATCAAAAGAAAGGTTTACCTCTGTGAGATGAATCCACACATCATAAAGCAGTTTTACAGATATTTTCTTTCTAGTTTTTATCTGGGTATATTCTGTTTTTCATCATAGGCCTCGATGGGTTCCCAAATGTTTCTTCGCAGTTTCTACAAGAAGAGTGTTTCCAACCTGCTGAATCAAAGGAAGGTTTAAATTTGTGAGATGAATACACATATCACACAGAGGTTTCACAGATTGCTTCTTCCTAGTTTTTATCTGGGGATGTTCGATTATTCACCAAAGGCCTCAGTGGGCTCCCATATTACCCTTCACAAATTTTACAAAAAGAGTGTTTCCAACTTGCTGGATTAAAAGACTGGTTTAACTTTGGGAGATGAATCCGCACATCACAAAGCAGTTTCACAGATAGCTTTTTCTAATTTTTATCTGGGGATAATCAGTTTTTCACCATAGGCCTCAATGGTCTGCCAAATGTTCCTTTAGAGATACTACAAGAAGAGCGTTTCCAACCTGCTGTAACAAAAGAAAGGTTTAAATATGTGATATTAATCCACGCATCAGAAAGCAGTTTCACAGATAGATTCTAGATTTCATCTGGGGATATTTGATTTTTCACCAGTGTGTTCAATGGGCTCCCAAGTGTTTCTTCAGTGATTCTACAAGAAGAGTGTTTATAACCTTCTGGATCAACAGAAAGGTTTAACTCTGTGAGCTGAATGCAAACGTCACAAAGCAGTTTCACAGATAGCTTCTTTCTGGTTTTTTATCTGTTTTTCACCATATCCCTAAAGGACTATGAATTGTCCCTTCAGAGTTTCTACAAAAAGAGTGTTTCCAACCTGCCAAATCAAAATAAATGTTTGACTCTGAGAGGTGAATCCACAAATTAGAAAGTAGTTTCACAGATTGCTTCTTTCTATGTTTTATCTGAATATTCAGTTTTTCACAGTAGGCCTCAATTGGCTCCCAAATATCCCTTTGCAGATTCTACAAAAACAGTGTTTTAAACCTGCTGTATAAAAAGAATGTTTTAACTCTGTGAGATTAATCCACACATAACAAAGCACTTTCACAGATAGCTTCTTTCTTGTATTTATCTTGGGCTATTCGGTCTTTCACCATAGTCCTCAATGGGCTCTCAAATGTCTATTTGTAGATTGTACAAGAAGAGTGTTTCCAAATGCTTAATCAAAACAACAGTTTAACTCTGTGAGATGAATGACACATCACAAATCAGTTTCACAGGTAGCTTCTTTCTAGTTTCTAGAAGTTTGGAAACACTGCTTTTGCAGAACCTGCAAAAGGACACTTGGAAGCACAACAAGGCCTATAATGAATAAGCAACTATTGTCAGATAAAACTTGAAAGAAGTTATCTGAGAAACTGCTTTGTGATGTGTGCATCCATCTCACAGAATTAAGCCTTTCTTTTCATTCAGAAGTTTGGAAACACTCTTTTTGTAGAATCTGTAAAAGGGCATTTGGGAGTGCATTGAGGCCTACTGTGAAAAAGCAAATATTGTCAGATAAATACTTGAAAGAAGCTATCTGAAAAACTGCCTTCTGAGGTGTGCATTCATCTCACAGACTTATGCTTATCTTTTGATTCACCAGTTTGGAAATACTGTTTTTGCTGAATCTGCGAAAAAACATCTGTAAGTGCATTGAGGTCTATGTTGGAAAAGAAAATATCGTCAGATAAAAATTTGAAAGAAGCTGCCTGAGAAACTGCTTTGTGATGTGTGCATTCATCTTATAGAGTTAAAACTTTCTTTTCATTCAGCCACTTGTAAACACTGTCTTTGTAGAATCAGTGAAAGGACATTTGGGAGCACATAGAGGCCTATGGTAAAGAAGGGAATATCCCAGATAAACACAAGAAAGAAGCTCTCTGTGACACTACTTGGTGATGTGTGGATTCATCTCACAGGGTTAAACCTTTCTTTCAATTCAGCAGTTTGGAAATACTTTTTTTGTAGAATCTGCGAAGTGACATTTGGGAGCTCATTGTGGTCAATGGGGAAAAAGCAAATATACCCAGATAAACACTAATATGAATTGATCTGAGATGGCTTTTTGAGGTGTACATTCATCTCACAGGGTTTAACCTGCCTTTCAATTCGAGAGTTTGGAAACACTTTTTTTTTTTTTTTTTTTTTTTTTTTTTTTTTTTTTTAAGAATCTGCGAAATGACATTAGGGAGCGTATTGAGGCCTATGGTGAAAAAGCAAATATCCCCATATAAAAACTAGAATGAAGCTATCTGTTCAACTACTTTGTGATGTGTGCATTCATCTCACAGAGTTAAACCTTTCTTTTGATTCAGCCGTTTGGAAACACTGTTTTTGGAGAATCTGCAAAAGGACATTTGGGAGAGCATAGAGGCCTATGGTGAAAAAGCAAGTATGCCTAGATAATAACTGGAAAGAAGCTATGTGAGAAACTACTTTGTGATGTATGCATTCATATCACAGATTTAAGTCTTTCTTTTAATTCAGCAGTTTGTAAAAACTGCTTTTGTATAATCTATGAAGGGATGTTTGGGAGCCCATTGAGGTGCATGGTAAAGAAGTAAATATCCTCAGATAGAAACTAGAAAGAAGTTCTCTGTGAAACCACTTTGTTATGTGTGGATTCATCTCACAGAGTTAAACTTTTCTTTTGATTCCGTGGTTTGGAAACACTCTTTTCGTAGAATCTAGGAAATGACATTTGGGAGCTAATTGAGGTCAATGGTGAAAAAGCAAATATCCCCAGATGAAAACTAGAAAAAATCTGAGAAACTGCTTTGTGATTTGTGGATTCATCTCACAGAGTTAAACTTTTCTTTTGATTCAGCAGTTTGGAAACACTTTTTTTCAAAAATCTGCAAATAGACATTGGGGAACTCATTTAAGCCTATGATAAAGAAGAGAATATCCCCAGATAAAAACTAGAATGAAGCAATCTGTGAAATTTCTTTGTGATGTGTCGATTCATCTCAGAGTTAAACCTTTTTTTTTTATTCAGCAGTTTCTAAACACTGTTTTTGTAGAACCTGCAAAGGGACATTTGGGAACCCATTGAGGTCAATGGTGAAAAAGCGAATATCCCCAGATAAGAGCTAGAAAGAAGTTATCTGAGAAATTACTTTGTGATGTGTGCATTTGTCTCACAGAGTTACACCTTTCTTTTGATTCAGCAGTTTTGAATCAGTGTTTTTGTACAATCTGCAAAGGAACATTTTGGAGCACTTTGAGACCTATGGTGAAAAAGTGAATATCTCCAGATAAAATCTAGAAAGACGTTCCCTGTGAAACTGCTTTGTGATGTGTGGATTCACCTCACAGAGTTAAACCTTTCTTTTGATTCAACAAGTTGGAGTTACTTTTTTTTTTGTAGAATGTATGAAAAGACATTTGGGAGCCCAATGAGGTTTATGGAGAAAACTCCTAATATCTCTAGATAAAAACGAGAAACAAGCTATCTGTGAAACTACTTTGAAATGAGTGGATTCATCTCACAGACATAAACCTTTCTTCTGATTTGGCAGGTTGGGAACTGTCTTTTGTAGAATCTGCAAAGGACATTTGGGAACCCGTTGGGGTCTATGCGGAAAAAAATATCCACAGATAGAAACTATAAATAAGATATCTGTGAAACTACTTTGTGATGTGTGGATTCGTCTCACAGAGTAACACCTTTCTCTTGATTCAGCAGATTGGAAACACTCTTTTTGTAGAATCTGTGGAAAAACATTTTGGAGCTATTGAAGCTTATGGGAAACATCCGAATATATCCAGATGAAAACTAGAATGAAGCAATCTGTGGAACTGCTTGGTAATATGTGGATTCATCTCACAGAGTTAAAACTGTCTTGAGATTCAGCAGGTTGGAAACACTCTTTTTGTAGTGTCTTCAAAGGGACATTTGGAAGTCCATTGTGGCCTAGGAAGAAAAACAGAAAATCTCCAGATAATAACTAGAAAGCAGCTATCTGTGAAAGTACTTTGTGATGTGTGGATTCATCTCACAGCGTTATACCTTTCTGCTGATTCCTCAGGTTGCAAACATCATTTTTGTAGAATCTGCAAAGGGACATTTGGAAGTCCATTGAGGCCTATGAGGAAAAATTGAATATCCCCAGATAAAAACTAGAAAGAAACCATCTGTGAAACTGCTTGGTGATGTATGCATTCATCTCACAGATTTAAACCTTTCTTTCAATTCAGCAGCTTGGAGACTCTCTTTTTGTTGAGTCTGTGAAGTGACATTTGAAAGCCCCTTGAGGAATAAGGGGAAAAAATGAATATTCCCAGATAAAACTAGAATGAAACTATCTGTGAAACCGCTTGGAGACGTTTGGATTCTTGTCACAGAGATAAAACTTTCTTTTGATACAGCAGGTTGGAAACACTCCTGTTGTAGAATATGTGAAGGGACATTTGGAAGCCCTTTGAGGCCTATAAAGAAAAAACAGAATATCTTCAGATAAATACTAGAATCAGATAAAAGCCAGAAAGAAGCTAACTGTGAAACTGCTTTCTGATGTGTGGATTCATCTCAAAAAGAAACACCTTTCTTTTGACTCCACAGATTTGAAACACTCTTTTTGTAGAATCTGTGAAAAGACATTTCGGAGCCCATTGAGGCTGATGGGAAGAAGCCAAATTACGTTAGATAAAAACTATAAAAAAGGAGTCTGTGAAATGGCATGATGATATGTAGATTCACCTAAAGAGGTAAAACCTTATTTTGATTCAGCAGGTTAGAAACTCTCTTTTTGTGGAATCAACAAAGGAATATTTGGGAGCACATTGAGGCCTATGGGGTAAAACCAAATATTTCCAGATAAAAACTAGAAAGAAGCTATCTGAGAAACTGCTTGGGGATGTGTGGATTCATCTCACAGAGTTAAATATTTCTTTTGATTCAGCATGTGGAAGACACTCTTTCTCAGCCCAAAATCTCCTTAAGCTGATAAGCAACTTCAGCAAAGTCTCAGGATACAAAATTAATGTGCAAAAATCACAAGCATTCTTATACACCAGTAACAGACAAGCAGAGAGCCAAATCAGGAATGAACTTCCATTCACAATTGCTTCAAAGAGAATAAAATACCTAGGAATCCAGCTTACAAGGGATGTAAAGGACCTCTTCAAGGAGAACTACAAACCACTGCTCAGTGAAATCAAAGAGGACACAAACAAATGGAAGAACATACCATGCTCATGGATAGGAAGAATCAATATCGTGAAAATGGCCATACTCCCCAAGGTTATTTATAGATTCAATGCCATCCCCATCAAGCTACCAATGACTTTCTTCACAGAATTGGAAAAAACTGCTTTAAAGTTCATATGGAACCAAAAAAGAGCCCGCATTGCCAAGACAATCCTAAGTCAAAAGGACAAAGCTGGAGGCGTCACGCTACCTGACTTCAAACTATACTACAAGGCTACAGTAACCAAAACAGCATGGTACTGGTACCAAAACAGAGATATAGACCAATGGAACAGAACAGAGTTCTCAGAAATAATACCGCACATCTACAGCCATCTGATCTTTGACAAACCTGAGAGAAACAAGAAATGGGGAAATGATTCCCTATTTAATAAATGGTGCTGGGAAAATTGGCTAGCCATAAGTAGAAAGCTGAAACTGGATCCTTTCCTTACCCCTTATACGAAGATTAATTCAAGATGGATTAGAGACTTAAATGTTAGACCTAATACCATCAAAACCCTAGAAGAAAATCTAGGTAGTACCATTCAGGACATAGGCATGGGCAAGGACTTCATGTCTAAAACACCAAAAGCAACGGCAGCAAAAGCCAAAATTGACAAATGGGATCTAATTAAACTAAAGAGCTTTTGCACAGCAAAAGAAACTACCATCAGAGTGAACAGGCAACCTACAGAATGGGAGAAAATTTTTGCAACCTACTCATCTTACAAAGGGCTAATATCCAGAATCTACAAAGAACTCAAACAAATATACGAGAAAAAAACAAACAACCCCATCAAAAAGTGGGGAAAGGATATGAACAGACATTTCTCAAAAGAAGATATTCATACAGCCAACAGACACATGAAAAAATGCTCATCATCACTGGCAATCAGAGAAATGCAAATCAAAACCACAATGAGATACCATCTCACACCAGTTAGAATGGCAATCATTAAGAAGTCAGGAAACAACAGGTGTTGGAGAGGATGTGGAGAAATAGGAACACTTTTACACTGTTGGTGGGATTGTAAACTAGTTCAACCATTATGGAAAACAGTATGGCAATTCCTCAAGGATCTAGAACTAGATGTACCATATGACCCAGCCATCCCACTACTGGGTATATACCCAAAGGATTATAAATTAGTCTACTACAAAGACACATGTACACGTATGTTTATTGCGGCACTATTCACAATAGCAAAGACTTGGAATCAACCCAAATGTCCATCTGTGACAGACTGGATTAAGAAAATGTGGCACATATACACCATGGAGTACTATGCAGCCATAAAAAAGGATGAGTTTGCGTCCTTTGTAGGGACATGGATGCAGCTGGAAACCATCATTCTTAGCAAACTATCACAAGAAGAGAAAACCAAACACCGCATGTTCTCACTCATAGGTGGGAACTGAACAATGAGATCACTTGGACTCGGGAAGGGGAACATCACACAGTGGGGTCTATCATGGGGAGGGGGGAGGGGGGAGGAGGGAGGGATTGCATTGGGGAGTTATACATGATATAAATGATGAACTGATGGGTGCTGACGAGTTGATGGGTGCAGCACACCAACATGGCATAAGTATACATATGTAACAAACCTGCACGTTATGCACATGTACCCTAGAACTTAAAGTATAATAAAAAAAAAAAAAAAAAAAAAAAAAAAAAAAAAAAAAAGAATATTTGAAGAAACGTTTGGGAGCCCATTGAGGCCTAGGGGCCTTTTATCTGCTGATATCCGAATATCACCAGATAGAAACTAGAAATATCGGAAAAAGATGGCCGAATAGGAACAGCCCCAGTCTCCACCTCCTGACGTGAGCGACACAGAAGACCGGTGATTTCTGCAGTTTCAACTGAGGTACTGGGGTCTTCTCACTGGGGAGTGCCGGACAATCGGTGCTGGTCAGCTGCTGCAGCCCGACCAGCGAGAGCTGAAGCAGGGTGAGGCATTGCCTCACCTGGGAAGTGCAAGGGGGAAGGGAATCCCTTTTCCTAGCCAGGGGAACTGAGACACACAACACCTGGAAAATAGGGTAATTCCCACCCCAATACTGCACTTTAAGCAAACGGGCACACCAGGAGATTATACCCACACTTGGCCGGGAGGGTCCCACAGCCACGGAGCCTCCCTCATTGCTAGCACAGCAGTCTCCAATCTAACCGCAAGGCAACAGCGAGGCTGGGGGAGGGGCGCCCGACATTGCTGAGGCTTAAGTAGGTAAACAAAGCCGCTGGGAAGCTCGAACTGGGTGGAGCTCACAGCAGCTCAAGGAAACCTGCCTGTCTCTGTAGACTCCACCTCTGGGGACAGGGCACAGCTAAAAAACAACAGGGGAAGCTGCAGAGGCCTGTGCAGAATCGAACGACTCTGTCTGACAGCTTTGAAGAGAGCAGCGGATCTCCCAACACGGAGGTTGAGATCTGAGAACGGACAGACTGCCTGCTCAAGTGGGTCCCTGACCCCTGAGTAGCCTAAATGGGAGACATCCTCCACTAGGGGCAGTCTGACACCCCACACCCCACAGGGTGGAGTACACCCATGAGAGAAAGCTTCCAAAGTAAGAATCAGACAGGTACAGTCGCTGTTCAGCAATATTCTATCTTCTGCAAACTCTGCTGCTGATACCCAGGCAAACAGGGTCTGGAGTGGACCTCAAGTCACGCTACCTGACTTCCAACTATATTACAAGGCTACAGTAACCAAAACAGCATGGTAATGGTACCAAAACAGAGATATAGACCAATGGAACAGAACAGAGTCCCCAGAAATAATACCACACATCTACAGCCATCTGATCTTTGACAAACTTGAGAGAAACAAGAAACGGGGAAAGGATTACCTATTTAATAAATGGTGCTGGGAAAATTGGCTAGCCGTAAGTAGAAAGCTGAAACTGGATCCTTTCCTTACTCCTTATACAAAGATTAATTCAAGATGGATTAGAGACTTAAATGTTAGAACTAATACCATAAAAACCCTAGAAGAAAATCTAGGTAGTACCATTCAGGACATAGGCATGGGCAAGGACTTCATGTCTAAAACCACAAAAGCAGCGGCAGCAAAAGCAAAAATTGACAAATGGGATCTAATTAAACTAAAGAGCTTTTGCACAGCAAAAGAAACTACCATCAGAGTGAACAGGCAACCTACAGAATGGGAGAAAATTTTTGCAACCTACTCATCTGACAAAGGGCTAATATCCAGAATCTACAAAGAACTCAAACAAATATACAAGAAAAAAACAAACAACCCCATCAAAAAGTGGGCAAAGGATATGAACAGACATTTCTCAAAAGAAGACATTCATACAGCCAACAGACACATGAAAAAATGCTCATCATCCCTCGCCATCAGAGAAATGCAAATCAAAACCACAATGAGATACCATTTCACACCAGTTAGAATGGCCATCATTAAGAAGTCAGGAAACAACAGGTGTTGGAGAGGATGTGGAGAAATAGGAACACTTTACACTGTTGGTGGGATTGTAAACCAGTTCAATCATTATGGAAAACAGTATGGCAATTCCTCAAGGATCTAGAACGAGATGTACCATATGACCCAGCCATCCCACTACTGGGTATATACCCAAAGGAATATAAATTATTCCACTACAAAGACACATGCACACGTATGTTTATTGCAGCACTATTCACAATTGCAAAGACTTGGAATCAACCCAAATGTCCATCTGTGACAGACTGGATGAAGAAAATGTGGCACATATACACCATGGAATACTATGCAGCCATAAAAAAGGATGAGTTGGCATCCTTTGTAGGGACATGGATGCAGCTGGAAACCATTATTCTTAGCAAACTATCACAAGAAGAGAAAACCAAACACCGTATGTTATCACTCATAGGTGGGAACTGAACAATGAGATCACTTGGACGCGGGAAGGGGAACATCACACACTGGGGCCTATCATGGGGAGGGGGGAGGAGGGAGGGATTGCAATGGGGAGTTATACGTGATATAAATGATGAATTGATGGGTGCTGACGAGTTGATGGGTGCAGCACACCAACATGGCATAAGTATACATATCTAACAAACCTGCACGTTATGCACATGTACACTAGAACTTAAAGTATAATAATAATAAAAAAGAACCATCTGTCTGCTGTATTCAGGAGACCCATCTCACATGCAGAGACATACATAGGCTCAAAATAAAGGGATGGAGGAAGATCTACCAAGCAAATGGAGAACAAGAAAAAAGCAGGGGTTGTAATCCTTGTCTCTGATAAAATAGACTTTAAACCATCAAAGATTAAAAGAGACAAAGAAGGCCATTACATAATGGTAAAGGGATCAATTCAACAGGGAGAGCTAACTATCCTAAATATATATGCACCCAATAAAGGAGCACCCATATTCATAAAGCAAGTCCTTAGAGACTTACAAAGAGACTTAGATTCCCATACAATAATAATGTGAGAACTCAAAACTCCACTGTCAACATTAGACAGATCAACGAGACAGCAAGTTAACAAGGATACCCAGGAATTGAACTCATCTCTGCACCAAGCAGGCCTAATAGACATCTACAGAACTCCCCACCCCAAATCAACAGAATATACATTCTTCTCAGCACCACATCGCACTTATTCCAAAATTGACCACATAATTGGAAGTAAAGCATTCCTTAACAAATGTAAAAGAAGAGAAATTATAACAAAATGTCTCTCAGACCACAGTGCAATCAAACTAGAACTGAGGAATAAGAAACTCAATCAAAACCACTCAACTACATGGAAACTGAACAACCTGCTCCTGAATGACTACTGGGTACATAACGAAATGAAGGCAGAAATAAAGATGTTTTTTGAAACCAATGAGAACAAAGATACAACATACCAGAATCTCTGGGATACATTTAAAGCAGTGTGTAGAGGGAAATTTATAGCACTAAATGCCCACAAGAGAAAGCTGGAAAGATCTAAAATTGACACTCTAACATCACAATTAAAAGAACTAGAAAGGCAAGAGCAAACACATTCAAAAGCTAGCAGAAGGCAAGAAATAACTAAGATCAGAGCCGAACTGAAGGAGATAGAGACACAAAATCCCTCCAAAAAATCAATGAATCCAGGAGTTGGTTTTTTGAAAAGATCAACAAAATTGACAGACCACTAGCAAGACTAATAAAGAAGAAAAGAGAGAAGAATCAAATAGATGCAATAAAAAATGATAAAGGGGATATCACCATGGACACCACAGAAATACAAACTACCATCAGAGAATACTATAAACACCTCTACGCAAATAAACTAGAAAATCTAGAAGAAATGGATAATTTTCTGGACACTTACACTCTTCCAAGACTAAACCAGGAAGAAGTTGAGTCCCTGAATAGACCAATAGCAGGCTCTGAAATTGAGGCAATAATTAATAGCCTACCAACCAAAAAAAGTCCAGGACCAGATGGATTCACAGCTGAATTCTACCAGAGGTACAAGGAGGAGCTGGTACCATTCCTTCTGAAACTATTCCAATCAATAGAAAAAGAGGGAATCCTCCCTAAATAATTTTATGTGGCCAACATCATCCTGATAACAAAGCCTGGAGGAGACACAACAAAAAAAGAAAGCTTTAGACCAATATCCCTGATGAACATCGATGCAAAAATCCTCAATAAAATACTGGCAAACTGGATTCAGCAGCACATCAAAAAGCTTATCCACCATGATCAAGTGGCTTCATCCCTGTGATGCAAGGCTGGTTCAACATTCACAAATCGATAGACATAGTCCAGCATACAAAGAGAACCAAAGACAAGAACCACATGATTATCTCAATAGATGCAGAAAAGGCTTTTGACACAATTCAACAGCCCGTCATGCTAAAAACCCTCAATACATTCGGTATTGATGGAACGTATCTCAAAATAATAACAGCTATTGATGACAAACCCACAGCCAATATCATACTGAATGGGCAAAAACTGGAAAAATTCCCTTTGAAAACTGGCACAGGACAGGGATGCCCTCTCTCACCACTCCTATTCAACATAGTGTTGGAAGTTCTGGCTAGGGCAATCAGGCAAGAGAAAGAAATCAAGGGTATCCGGTTAGGAAAAGAAGAAGTCAAATTGTCCCTGTTTGCAGATGACATGATTGTATATCTAGAAAACCCCATCGTCTCAGCCCAAAATCTCCTTAAGCTGATAAGCAACTTCAGCAAAGTCTCAGGATACAAAATTAATGTGCAAAAATCACAAGCATTCTTATACACCAGTATCAGACAAGCAGAGAGCCAAATCAGGAATGAACTTCCATTCACAATTGCTTCAAAGAGAATAAAATACTTAGGAATCCAACCTACAAGGGATGTAAAGGACCTCTTCAAGGAGAACTACAAACCACTGCTCAGTGAAATAAAAGAGGACACAAACAAATGGAAGAACATACCATGCTCATGGATAGGAAGAATCAATATCGTGAAAATGGCCATACTGCCCAAGGTTATTTATAGATTCAATGCCATCCCCATCAAGTTACCAATGAGTTTCTTCACAGAATTGGAAAACACTGCTTTAAAGTTCATATGAAACCAAAAAAGAGCCCGCATTGCCAAGACAATCCTAAGTCAAAAGGACAAAGCTGGAGGCGTCACGCTACCTGACTTCAAACTATACTACAAGGCTACAGTAACCAAAACAGCATGGTACTGGTACCAAAACAGAGATATAGACCAATGGAACAGAACAGAGTTCTCAGAAATAATACCGCACATCTACAGCCATCTGATCTTTGACAAACCTGAGAGAAACAAGAAATGGGGAAAGGATTCACTATTTAATAAATGGTGCTGGGAAAATTGGCTAGCCATAAGTAGAAAGCTGAAACTGGATCCTTTCCTTACTCTTTATACGAAAATTAATTCAAGATGGATTAGAGACTTAAATGTTATACCTAATACCATCAAAACCCTAGAAGAAAACCTAGGTAGTACCATTCAGGACATAAGCATGGGCAAGGACTTCATGTCTAAAACACCAAAAGCAAAGGCAGCAAAAGCCAAAATTGACAAATGGGATCTAATTAAACTAAAGAGCTTCTGCACAGCAAAAGAAACTACCATCAGA
Source organism: Rhinopithecus roxellana (assembly GCF_007565055.1). Lineage (NCBI taxonomy): Eukaryota > Metazoa > Chordata > Mammalia > Primates > Cercopithecidae > Rhinopithecus > Rhinopithecus roxellana. Next base: position 17,352,282 of record NC_044555.1, read on the forward strand.
ATGAACAGGCAACCTACAGAATGGGAGAAAATTTTTGCAATCTACTCATCTGACAAAGGGCTAATATCCAGAATCCACAAAGAACTCAAAAAAATTTACAAGAAAAAAGAAACAACACCATCAAAAAGTGGGGAAAGGATATGAACAGACATTTCTCAAAAGAAGACATTCATACAGCCAACAGACACATGAAAAAATGCTCATCATCACTCGCCATCAGAGAAATGCAAATCAAAACCACAATGAGATACCATCTCACACCAGTTAGAATGGCAATCATTCAAAGTCAGGAAACAACAGGTGCTGGAGAGGATGTGGAGAAATAGGAACACTTTGACACTGTTGGTGGGATTGTAAACTACTTCAACCATTATGGAAAACAGTATGGCAATTCCTCAAGGATCTAGAACTAGATGTACCATATGACCCAGCCATCCCACTACTGGGTATATACCCAAAGGATTATAAATCATGCTGTTATAAAGACACATGCACACGTATGTTTACTGCGGCACTATTCACAATAGCAAAGACTTGGAATCAACCCAAATGTCCATCTGTGACAGACTGGATTAAGAAAATGTGGCAGCTATACACCATGGAATATTATGCAGCCATAAAAACGGATGAGTTTGCGTCCTTTGTAGGAACATAGATGCAGCTGGAAACCATCATTCTTAGCAAACTATCAGAATAACAGAGAACCAAACACCGCATGTTCTCAATCATAGGTGGGAACCGAACAATGAGATCACTTGGACTCGGGAAGGGGAACATCACACATCGGGGCCTATCATGGGGAGGGGGTAGGGGGAAGGATTGCATTGGGAGTTATACCTGATGTAAATGACGAATTGATGGGTGCTGTCTAGTTGATGGGTGCAGCACACCAACATGGCACAAGTATATATATGTAATAAACCTGCACGTTATGCACATGTACCCTAGAACTTAAAGTATAATAAAAAAAAATTTTAAAAAAGAAAAGAAGAATCCACACATCAAAAAGGAGTTTCAGAGATAGTTTCTTTCTGTTTTTTTTCTGTGGATATTCGTTTTTTTCCCATCAACGTCAATGGGCTCCAAAATGTCCCTTCACAGATCCTACAAAAACAGTGTTTCACACCTACTGAATCAAAAGAGATTTGTATCTCTGTGAGATGAATCCACACATAACAAAGCATTTTCAGAGAGCTTATTTCTAGTTTTCATCTGAGGATATTCATTTTTCCCCCATAGGGCGAAGTGGGCTTCCAAGTGTCCCTTTGCAGATTCTACAAAATGACTGTTTCCTATCTGCAGAATCAAAAGAAAGGTTTAACTTTCTAAGATAAATACACACATCGCCAAGCAGTTTCAGAAATATCGTCTTTCTCATTTTAATCTGCAGATATTTGGTTTTCCTCCATAGGCCTCAAAGGACTCCAAAATGTCCATTTGCAGATTCTAGAAAAAGAGTGTTTCCAACCTGATGAAACAAAAGGAATGTTTAACTCTGTAAGATGAATCCACATATCACCAAGCAGTTTCACAGACAGCTTCTTTCTATCTCGGGATATTCACTTTTTCCACATAGTCCTTTGTGGGCTCACAAATTGTCCATTCACAGATTCTAAAAAATATGTTTCCAACCTGCAGAATCAAAGCAACGTCTGAATTCTGTGAGATGAATCCACACATTGCCAAGCAGTTTCACAGATACCTTTTCTCCAGTTGGTATCAGGGTATATTTGGCTTTTCCCCCTAGGCCTCAATGGAATCCCAATTGTCTCTTTGCAGATTCTACAACAAGAGGGTGTTGGCCCTGCTAAATTGAAAGAAAGGTTTAACTCAGTAACAATTAAATATTTTATCTGGGGTGTTTGTTTTTTTCCCTATAGCCCTCAATGGGCTCCCAAATATACATTCGAAGATTCTGCAAAAAGTCCATTTCCAACCTGGAGAATCAAAGCAAAGTTTGAACATTGTGAGATGAATCCACACATCAGCAAGCAGTTACACAGATACATTCTTTCTAGTTGATATCAGAGCATATGCTGTTTTTCCCCAGGCCTCAATGGAATCCCAAATGTCCCTAACGCAAATTTTACAATAAGAGTGTTCTTAACCTGCTAAATCAAAAGGAAAGTTTAACTCTGTGAGGTGAATCCACACGTCACAAAGCAGTTTCACAGATAACTTCATTCTAGTTTTTATCTGGGGATATTTGCTTTTTACCCATAAGACTCAATGGGTTACCAAATGTTCCTTCACATTTTCTACAAAAAAAGTGTTTCAAACCTGCTGAATCAAAAGAAACCTTTAACTCTGTGAGCTGAATCCACACATCACAAAGCAGTTTCCCAGAAAGCTCCTTTCTAGTTTTTATCTGGGGATATTCAGTCTTTTCCCATAGGCCTCAAAAGGCTCCCAAATGTCCCTTCACAGATTCTACAAAAAGAGTGTTTCCAACTCGCTGAATCAAAAGAAAGGTTTAGCTCTCTGAGATGAAATCATGCATCAACAAGTAGTTTCACAGATAGCTTTTTTCTAGTATTTTTCAGGGGATATTCAGTTTTTCCACATAGGCCTCATTGGGCTCCGAAATGTTCCTTTGCAGATTCTAGAAGAAAAGTGTTTCCAAACTGCTGAATAAAAAGAAAGGTTTAACTCTGGGAAATGAATCCACACATCACAAAGTAGTTTCACAGATAGCTTCTTTCTAGCTTTCGTCTGGGGATATTTGGTTTTCCCTATATGCCTCTATGGGCTTTCAAATATCCCTTTGCAGATACTACAAAAAGAGTGTTTCCAACCTGCTGAACAAAAATAAAGGTTTAATTCTCTGAGATGAATCCACCCATCACCAAGCAGTTTCAAAGATAGCTTCTTTTTACTTTTTACCTCATGATATTCAGTTTTTCCTTATAGTCCTCAATGAGCTCCCAAATATCCCTTCGCAGATTGTACAAAAAATTGATTCCAATTTGCTGAATAAAAAGAAAGGTTTAACTCTGTGAGATGAATCCACACATCACCAAGCAGTTTCACAGATAGCTTCTTTCCAGCTTTTATCTGGAGATATTTGCTTTTTCCCTAGGCCTCAGTGGGCTCCAAAATGTTCCTTTGTAGATTCTTCAAAAAAAGTGTTTCTAACCTGCTGAATCAAAAGAAAGGTGTAAGTCTGTGATATGAATCAGCACACACAAAGCAGTTTTACAGATTGATTCTTTCTATTCTTTATCAGAGGATACTCAGTCTTTCCCCATAGGTCTCAGTGGGCTCCCAAAAGTCTTTTCACAAATTCTACAAAAAGAGGGTTTCAAACCTGCTTAATCAAAAGGAAGGTTTAACTCTGTTAATGAATCCACACATCACAAAGTGGTTTCACAGATAGCCTCTTGCTCTTTTTTATCTGGGGTGATTCAGTTTTACTCCATAGGATTTAATGGATTTTGAAGTATCCCTTTGCAGATTCTACCAAAAGAGTGTTTCAATCTTGCTGAATAATTGAAAAATTTAAACTGTGAGATGAACCCACACATCACCAAGCAGTTTCACAGATAGATTCTTCATAGTTTTTTATCTGGGGATATTCTGTTTTTCTCCACAGACCCCAATGGGCTCCCAAATGTCCCTTGGCAGATTTCAGAAAAAGAGTGTTTCGAACCTTCTGAATCAAAGGAAAGTTTTAAATCTGTGAAATGAATCCACACACGTCACAAAGCAGTTTAAGAGACAGTTTCCAGTTTTTATCCCGGGATATTAAGTTTTTCTCCATGGGCCTCCACAGGCTCCCAAAGGTCCCTTCAGATATTACAAAAACAATGTTTACAGCCTGCTGAATCAAAGGAAAGGTTTACCTCTGTGAGATGAATCCAAACATCAGCAAGCAGTTTCTCAGGTAGCTTGTTTCTAGTTTTTATCTGGGGATATTCCTTTTTTCCCCATACACCTCAATGGGCTCTGAAATGTCCCTTTGCAGATTCTACAAAAAGTGTCTCCAACCGGCTAAATCAAAAGAATTGTTTAACTCTGTGAGATGAATCCACACATCACAAAACAGTTTCACAAATGGCTTCATTCTGATTTTTATCAAGGCATATTCACCTTTTCTTCATAGGACTCAAAGGACTCCCAAATGTCCCTTTGCAGATTCTACAAAAAGAATGTTTCCAACCTGCAGAATCAAAAGAATGGCGTAAATCTGAAGATGAATTCATACATCACTAAGTAGTTTCACGGATAGCTTCTTTATAGTTTTAATCTGGGGATTGTCTGTTTTTTCCCATAGTCCCCAATGGGGTTCCAAATGTCCCTTCACAGATTCTTCAAAAAGAGAGTTTTCATACTGCTGAATCAAAGAAAAGTTTTACATTGTGAGATGAATTCACACATCACAAAGCAGTTCCACAGATAGTTTCTCACAGATAGTTTCTTTCTAGTTTTTAATCCAAGGATATTCAGTTTTTCCTCACAGGCCTCTGTGCTACATAATGTCTCCTTGCAGATTCTACAAAAGAGTGTTTCCAAGCTGCTGAATCAAAAGAACAGTTTAATTCTGTGAGATGAATTTGCACACAACAAAACATTTTCACAGACAGCTTCTTTCTAGTTTTTATCCGGGGATATTGCTTTTTCTTCATAAGCCTTAATGGGCTTCCTAATGTCCCTTCGCAGATTCTACCAAAAGAGTGTTTCCAACCTGCTGAATCAAAAGATAGGTTTAAGTCTGTGAGATAAATCCACACCTCACCAAGCAGTGTCACAGATAATTTCTTTCTGCGTGTTCTCTAAGTTTATTCGTTTTTATTTCCCATAGGCTTCAATGGGCTTCAAAATGTCCCTTCACAGATTCTACAAGAAGAGTTTTTTTGACCTGCCATATCAAAATAAACCTTTAACTCTGTGAGATGAATCCACTTATCTCACAGCAGTGTCACAGAAAACTTTTTTCTAGTTTTCTTCTGAGGATATTCTATTTTATGCCATAAGTTTAAAAGGTCTCCCAAATTTTTTTTGTAGTTTCTACAAAAAGAGTATTTCCAAACTGCTGAATCAAAGAAAAGTTTAACTGTTTAAGATGAATTCAAACATCACAAAGTAGTTTCATTGATAGCTTATTTCCAGTTTTTATGTGGAGATTTTTCTTTTTTTTCCCGAGAGGCCACAATGAGCTTCCAAATGTACCTTCCCAGATTTTACAAAGCAGTTTTTCTAACTGGCTGAATGAAAAGAAAAGGTTTAACATTTTCATACGAATCCACACTTCATGAAGCAGTTTCAAAGATAGCTTCTTTCTAGTTTTTATGTAGGGATATTCTGTTTTTCCCCATAGGCTTCAAAGGGCTCCCAAATGTCCCTTTGCACATTCTACAAAAAGAGTGTTTCTAACCTGCTGAATCAAGCAAGGTTTTAATGCTGTGAGCTGAATCCACAGATCACACAGTAGTTTTACACATAGCTTCTTTCTAGTTTTTGTTTGGGGATATTCCGCTTTCCCCCATAGGCCTCCATGGTCTGCCAAATGTCCCTTTGCAGATTCTACAAAAAAACTGTTTCCAACATGCTGAGTCAAAAGAAAGATTTAACTCTGTAAGATGAATCCACATCTCACAAAGTAGTTTCACAGATATCTTCATTCGAGTTTTTATCTTGTGATATTCTTTTTTTCCCTGTATGTGTCAATGGGCTTTCAAAAGTCCCTTCACAGATTCTGCATAAAGAATGTTTCCAACCTGCTGACTCAAAAGAACAGTTTAAATCTGTGAGATAAATCCACACATTCCAAAGCAGTTTCAAAGATAGCTTGCTTCTAGTTTTTATCTATGAATATTCGTTTTTTTTAATAGGCCTCAATAGGTTTCCAAATGTTCCTTTGCATTTCTACAAAAATAGTGCTTCCAACCTGCTGATTCAAAAGAAAAGTTTAACTTTGTGAGATGAATCCACACATCACAATGCAGCTTCACAGATAGCTTCTTTCGAGTTTTTATCTGCGGTTATTTGGTTTTACCACATCAGCCTCAATGGGCTCTGAAAGGTCCCTTTGTAGTTCCAGAAAAAGAGTGATTCCAACCTGCTGAATCTAAAGAAAAAATTTAATTCTGTCACATGAAATTACACATTACAAAGCAGTTTCACAGATAGGTGCTTTCAAGCTTTTATCTGGGGATATTTGGTTTTGTCCTATAGGCCTAAATGGACTCCCAAATGTCCCTTCGCAGGTTCTACAAAAAAAGTGTTTTCAACACACTGAATTAAAGGAAAGATTTAACTCTGTGAGATAAATCCACACAACAAAAAGCAGTTTCACAGATAGCTTCTTTCTAGTTTCTATCTGGGGATCTTTGGTTTTTCTTCATAGTCCTCAATGGGCTCCCAAGTGTCCCTTTGCAGATTCTACAAAAAAGAGTGTTTCCATCCTGCTGAATCTAAAGGAAGGTTTAATTTTGTGAGATGAATTCATATACATAACAAAATAGTTTCACAGATAGCTACTTTTTAGTTTTTATCTGGGGATATTCCATTTTGTTTCATTGTCCCCAGTGGGCTCCTAAATGTTACTTCACAGATCCTACAAAAAGAGTGTTTCCAACCTGCTGAATCAAAAGAAAGGTTGAATGTTGTGAGATGAATCCACACCTCACCAAGCAGTTTCACAAATAACCTCTTTCCAGTATTTATCTCAGAGTTTTGGTTTTTCCTCATAAACCTCAATGTGTTTCCAAAAGTCCCATCACAGATTTTACAAAAAGAGTGTTTCCAACCTGCTGAATCAAAAGAAAGGTTTAACTCTGTGAGATGAATCCACACATCACAAAGCACTTTCACAGGTAGTTGCTTTCTAGTCTTTTCCTGGGGATATTCAGTTTTTCCCTATAGGTCTCAAAGGGCTCCTAAATATCCCTTTGCAAATTCTACAAAGAGTGTTTCCAACCAGTTGAATCATAAGAAGGGTTTAACTCTGTGAGGTGAATACACAAGTCAGAAAGCAGCTTCACAGATTGCCTCTTTCTAGTTTTTATCTGGAGATGTTTGGTTTTACCCCTTAGGCCTCAATAGGCTTCAAAAAGTCCCTTCATAGATTTTACAAAAACAGTGTTTCTAACATTCTGAATCAAAAGAAAGTTTTAATTCTGTGAAATGAATCCAAACATCACCATGCAGTTTCACAGACAGCTTCTTTCCAGCTTTTCTCTGGGAATATTTGGATTTTCCCCCTTAGGCCTCAATCGGCTCCAAAATGCCCCTTTGCAGATTATACAAATAGAGTGTTTCCAAACCACTGAATCAAAACAAAGGTTTACCTCTGTGTGATGAATCCACACATCACAAAGCCGTTTCACAGAGAGCTTCTTTCTAGTTTTCATCTGTAGATATTCTGTTTTACCACATAGGTCTCAATGGGCTCCAAAATGTACCTTTACAGATTATACAAAAAGAGTGTTTTCAGCCTGCTGAAACAAAAGAAAGGTTTACCTCGGTGAGATGTATCCACACATCAAGAAGCATTATCACAGATACACTCTTCTAGTTTTTATCTGGGGATATTCAGCTTTTCTTTGTAGACCTCAATGGGCTCCATAATGTCCCTTTGCAGATTCCACAAAAAAAGTGTTTCCAACCTGCTGAAACAAAAGAAACGTTTATCTCCATGGCATGAATCTACTCATCACCAGGTAGTTTCACAGGTAGCTTCTTTATAGTTTTTACCAGGAAATTTTCAGTTTTTTCCGTAGATCTCAATGGGCTCCCAAATTTCCCTTTGCAGATTCTACAAAAAGAGTGTTTCAAACCTGTAGGATCAAAATAAAAGTTTACTTCTATGAGAATAATCACACATCGACAAGCAATTTCACAGATAGCTTCTTTTCTGGTATTAATCTGGAAATATTCGGTTTTTCTCCTAGGCCTCAGTGGGCTCCCAACTGTCCCTTCACAGATTCTATAAAAAGAGTGTTTCCAACCTGTTGAATCAAAATAATGATTTAACTCTATGAGACGAATCCACACGTCACCAAGCAGTTTCACAGATAGCTTCTTTTTAGCTTTTTCTGGAAATATTCAGCTTTTCCCCTTAGGCCATATGGGTTCCAAGTGTCCCTTTGCAGATTCTACAAAAACAAAGTGTTTTCTAACCGCTGAATCAATAGAAAGGCTTGTCTCTGTGAGATGAATGCGTATATCACAAAGCAGTTTCACAGATAGATCCTTTCTAGTTTTTATCTGAAGATATTCTGTTTGTCTTCATAGGCCTCAATGGGCTCCCAAATGTCCCTTCACAGATTCTATAAAAAGAGTATCTCCAACCTGCTGAATCAAAATAATAATTTAACTCTCTGAGATGAATCCACATATCACCAAGCAGTTTCACAGATAGATTATTTCTGGTTTTTATCTATGAATATTCCATTTTTCCCCAGAGGCCTCAATGGGCTCCAAAAAATCTGATCACGGATTCTACAGAAACAGTGTTTCAGAACTGTTGTATCAAATGAAAGGTTTAACTCTGTGAATTGAATCCACACATCAAAAGGTAGTTTCACAAATAGCTACTTTCTGGTTTTTATCTAGTGATAGATATTCAGTTTTTCACCATTGGCCTCAACATGCCCCCAATGTCCCCACTCAGATTCTACAAAAAGAGTGTTGTGAAACGTCTGTTCATATTCTTTGCCCACTTTTTGATGGGGTTGTTTCTTTTTTTCTTGTAAATTTGTTTGAGTTCTTTGTAGATTCTGGATATTAGCCCTTTGTCAGATGAGTAGATTGCAAAAATTTTCTCCCATTCTGTAGGTTGCCTGTTCACTCTGATGGTAGTTTATTTTGCTGTGCAGAAGCTCTTTAGTTTAATCATATCCCATTTGTCAATTTTGGCTTTTGCTGCCGTTGTTTTTCGTGTTTTAGGCATGAAGTCCTTGTCAATGCCTATGTCCTGAATGGTACCACCTAGATTTTCTTCTAAAGTTTTTATGATATTAGGTCTAACATTTAAGTCTCTAATACATCTTGAATTAATCTTCGTATAAGGAGTAAGGAAAGGATCCAGAGTCAGCTTTCTTCTTATGGCTAGCCAATTTTCCCAGCACCATTTATTAAATAGGGAATCATTTCCCCATTTCTTGTTTCTCTCAGGTTTGTCAAAGATCAGATGGCTGTAGATGTGTGGTATTATTTCTGAGGACTCTGTTCTGTTCCATTGGTCTATATCTCTGTTTTGGTACCAGTACCATGCTGTTTTGGTTACTGTAGCCTTGTAGTATAGTTTGAAGTCAGGTAGTGTGATGCCTCCAGCTTTGTTCTTTTGACTTAGGATTGTCTTGGCAATGCGGGCTCCTTTTTGGTTCCATATGAACTTTAAAGCAGTTTTTTCCAATTCTGTGAAGAAACACATTGGTAGCTTGATGAGGATGGCGTTTAATCTATAAATTACCTTGGGCAGTATGGCCATTTTCACGATATTGATTCTTCCTATCCATGAGCATGGTATGTTCTTCCATTTGTTAGTGTCCCCTTTTATTTCACTGAGCAGTGGTTTGTAGTTCTCCTTGAAGAGGTCCTTTACATCCCTTGTAAGTTGGATTCCTAGGTATTTTATTCTCTTTGAAGGAGTTCTGAATGGAAGTTCATTCATGATTTGACTCTCTGTTTGTCTGTTACTGGTTTATAAGAATGCTTGTGATTTTTGCACATTAATTTTGTATCCTGAGACTTTGCTGAAGTTGCTTATCAGCTTAAGGAGATTTTGGGTTGAGACAATGGGGTTTTCTAACTATACAATCATGTCATCTGCAAACAGGGACAATTTGACTTCTTCTTTTCTTAACTGGATACCCTTGATTTCTTTCTCTTGCCTGATTGCCCTAGCCAGAACTTCCAACGCTATGTTGAATAGGAGTGGTGAGAGAGGGCATCCCTGTCTTGTGCCAGTTTTCAAAGGGAATTTTTCCAGTTTTTGCCCATTCAGTATGATATTGGCTGTGGGTTTGTCATAAATAGCTCTTATTATTTTGAGGTACGTTCCATCAATACCGAATTTTTTAGCGTTTTTAGCATGAAGGGCTGTTGAATTTTGTCAAAAGCCTTTTCTGCATCTATTGAGACAATCATGTGGTTCTTGTCTTTGGTTCTGTTTATATGCTGGATTACGTTTATTGATTTGCGAATGTTGAACCAGCCTTGCATCCCAGGGATGAAGCCCACTTGATCATGGTGGATAAGTTTTTTGATGTGCTGCTGAATCCGGTTTGCCAGTATTTTATTGAGGATTTTTGCATCGATGTTCATCAGGGATATTGGTCTAAAATTTTCTTTTTTTGTTGTGTCTCTGCCAGGCTTTGGTATCAGGATGATGATGACCTCATAAAATGAGTTAGGGAGGATTCCCTCTTTTTCTATTGATTGGAATAGTTTCAGAAGGAATGGTACCAGCTCCTCCTTGTATCTCTGGTAGATTTCAGCTGTGAATCCATCTGTTCCTGGACTGTTTTTGGTGGGTGGGCCATTAATTTTTGCCTCAATTTCAGAGCCTGCTATTGGTCTATTCAGGGATTCAACTTCTTCCTGGTTTAGTCTTGGAAGAGTGTAAGTGTCCAGGAAATTATCCATTTCTTCTGCATTTTCTAGTTGATTTGCATAGAGGTGTTTATAGTATTCTCTGATGGTAGTTTGTATTTCTGTGGGGTCCGTGGTGACATCCCCTTTATCATTTTTTATTGTGTCTATTTGATTCGTCTCTCCTTGCTTCTTTATTATTCTTGCTAGCAGTCTGTCAATTTTGTTGATTTTTTCAAAAAACCAACTCCTGGATTCATTGATTTTTTGGAGGGTTTTTTGTGTCTCTATCTCCTTCAGTTCTGCTCTGATCTTAGTTATTTCTTGCCTTCTGCTAGCTTTTGAATGTGTTTGCTCTTGCTTTTCCAGTTCTTTTACTTGTGATGTTACAGCCAACAGACACATGAAAAAATGCTCATCATCACTGGCCATCAGAGAAATGTAAATCAAAATCACAATGAGATACCGTCTCACACCAGTTAGAATGGTAATCATTAAAAAGTCAGAAAACAATAGGTACTGGAGAGGATGTGGAGAAATAGGAACACTTTTACACTGTTGGTGGGATTGTAAACTAGTTCAACCATTATGGAAAACAGTATGGCAATTCCTCAAGGATCTAGAACTAGATGTACCATGTGACCCAGCCGTCCCACTACTGGGTATATACCCAAAATATTATAAATCATGCTGCTATAAAGACACATGTACTCGTATGTTCATTGCGGCACTATTCACAATAGCAAAGACTTGGAATCAACCCAAATGTCCATCTGTGACAGACTGGATTAAGAAAATGTGGCAGCTATACACCATGGAATATTATGCAGCCATAAAAATGGATGAGTTTGCGTCCTTTGTAGGGACATGGATGCAGCTGGAAACCATCATTCTTAGCAAAGTATCACAAGAACAGAAAACCAAACACCACATGTTCTCACTCATAGGTGGGAACTGAACAATGAGATCACTTGGAATCGGGAAGGGGAACATCACACACTGGGGCCTATCATGGGGAGGGGGGAGGGGGGAGGGATTGCATTGGGAGCTATACCTGATATAAATGACGAATTGATGGGTTCTGATGAGTTGATGGGTGCAGCACACCAACATGGCACAAGTATACATATGTAACAAACCTGCACGTTATGCACATGTACCCTAGAACCTAAAGTATAATAATAAAAAAAAAGAGTGTTGCCAAAATGATGAACCAAAAGAAAGCTTTAACTCTGTAAGATTACTCCACACATCTGCAAGCAGTTTCAGAGATAGCTTATTTCTAGCTTTTATCTGGGAATACTCTGTATTTTTCCATAGGATTCAAAGGGGTCCCAAATGTCCCTTTGTGATGCTACAAAAAGAGGGTTTCCAACCTACTTATGAAAAAGTAAAGTTTAACTCTGTGAGGTGAATCTACTCACCACAAAAGAGTTTCACAGATAGCTTATTTCCAGTTTTTCTCTGGTGATTCTGGCTGTTTCCCCATAGGCCTCAATGGGATCCTAAATGTCCCTTTACAGATTCTACAAAAAGAGTGCTTCCAACCTGTTGAATCAAAAGAAAGATTTAACTCTGGAAGATGAATCTGCACATCAAAAAGCGATGTCACAGATAGCTTCTTTCTAGTTTTTATCTGGGGATACCCTGTTTTTCTCCATAGCCCTCAATGTACTCCCAAATGTCCCTTCACAGATTCTACAAAAAGAATGTTTACAATGAGCTGAATTAAAATAAAACTTTAACCCTGTGAGGTGAATCCACACATCAGAAAGCAGTTTCACAGAGAGCTTTTTTCTAGTTTTTTCTGGGGATATTTTGTTGTTCCCCATAGGCCACAATGTGCTCCCGAATGTCCTTTCACAGATTCCATACAAAGAGTGATTCCCATCTGATGAATCAAAAGAAGGTTTTAACTGTATGAGATGAATTCACACATCTCAAAGCAGTTTCACAGGTGGATTCTTCGTAGTTTATATCTGGGGATATTCAGTTTTTACCCATAGCCCTCAATGGGCTCCCAAATGCCCCTTCATAGATTCTCCAAAAAGAGTTTTCCCAACTTGCTGAATCAAAAGAGAGGTTTAGCTCTGTGAGATGAATCTGCACATCACAAAGAAGTTTCACAGATAGCTTCTTTCTAGGTTTTATTTGGGGATATTCAGTTTTTCCCCTTAGGTCTCAATGGGCTCCCTAATATCCCTATGCAGATTCTATGAAAAGAAGGTTTCCAACCTGCTGAATGAAAAGGAAGGTTTAACTCTGTGAGATGAATCTACATATCACAAAGCTGTTTCACAGATAGCTCCTTTCTAGGTTTTATCTTGGGATATTCAGTTTCTTCTGATAGGTCCCAAAGGGCTTTGAAATGTCCCTTTGAAGATTCTAAAAAAGGAGTGTTTCCAATGAGCTGAGGCAAATGAAAGGTTTAATTCTGTGAGAGTACTCAACACGTCACAAAGCAGTATCACAGATATCTTCTATCAAGTTTTTATCTGGGGATATTGAGTTTTTCCTCATAGGCTTCAAAGGAATCACAAATGTCCCATTGTAGATTCTAGAAAAAGAGTGTCTCCAACCTGTTGAATCAAAAGAAACGTTTAACTCTTTGAGATAAATCTACACATCACCAAGCAGTTTCACAAAGAGCTTCTTTCTAGTTTTTATCTAGGGATATTCTGTTTCCTCCATAGGCCTCAAAGGGCTCCCAAACAATGCTTTGCAGATTCTACAAAAAGAGAGTTTCCAACCTGTTGAATAAAAAAAAAAAAGAAAAGGATTTAGCACCATGAGGTGAATCCACACATCACAAAGCAGTTTCGCAGTTAGATTCTTGCTAGTTTTTAACTGGGTAACTGGGGATGTTCTTTTTTATTCCTATAGTCCTCAATAGGCTCTAAAATGTCCATTCACAGATTCTATAAAAAGAGTGTTTCCAGCCTGCTGAATTAAAAGAAAGTTTTAACTCTGTGAGATGAATCCACACATCACAAAGCAGTTTCAGACATGGCTTCTTTCCAGTTTTTATGGGGAGAATTTCAGTTTTTCCTTATAGGCCTCAATGGGCTCCCAAATGTTTCTTTGCAGATTCTTCAAAAAGAGATTTTCCAACCTACTGAATCAAAACAGAGGTTTAACTCTGTGAGATGAATGCAAACATCACAAAGCAGAAGCACAGATAGCTTATATCTAGTTTTTTTTCAGGACACTCGGATTTATCCAATAGGACCCAAAGGGCTTCCAAAGGTTCGAATGTAGACTCTACAGAGTGTTTCAACCAGCAGAATCAAACAAAAGGTTTAACTCTTTGACATGAATCAACACATCACAAAGCTTTTATCTTAAAGTATTTGGCTTTTCCCCATAGGCCTCAATGGGCTCCTAGAAATCCCTTCACAGATTATACAAAAGGAGTGTTTCCAACCTGATGAATCAAAAGAGAGGTTTAACTCTGTGAGATGAATCCACACAAAACAAAGCAGTTTCACAGATAGCTTCTTTCCATAACTGGGAATATTCAGTTTTTCCCCACAGGCCACATTAGGTTTTCAAGTGTCCCTTATCAGATTCTATAAAGGGAGTGTTTACAACCTGCTGATTCAAAAGAAAGGTTTCACATTGTGAGATGAATCCACACATAAAAAAAGCAATTTCACAGCAAGCATCTTTCTTGTTTTTATCGGGATATTTGTTTTATCACCATAGGCCACAATGGGCTTTCAAGTGTCCCTTGCAGATTTTACAAAAGGAGTGTTTCCAACCTGCTGAATGAAAAGGAAGGTTTAACTCTGTGAGATGAATACACACATCACCAAGCAGCTTTACAGATAGCTTCTTTCTAGTTTTTATCTGGAGATATTCTGTTTCTCCCCATAGGCTTCTATGGGCTCTGAAATGTCCCTTCACAGATTTTTAAAAAGAGTGTTTCCAATCTGCTGAATGAAACAAATGTTTTAACTCTATGAGGCGAATCCACACAACACTAAGCAGTTTCACAGATAATGTCTTTCTAGTTTTTATCTGAGGATATTCGGCTTGTACCTATAGGCCATGATGGTCTCCCCAATGTCTCTTCACAGACTCTACAAAAATAGTGTTTCCAATCTGCTAAATCTAAAGAAAGGTTTAAATCTGTAAGATGCATCCAGACATAAAAAATCACTTTCACAGATAGCTTGTTCTAGTTTTTATCTGAGGATATGTTTTTTTCCCCATCAGCCTTAATGGGCTCCGAAATGTCGCTTTGAAGATCCTACAAAAAGAGTGTTTCCAACCTGCTGAATCAAAAGAAAAGCTTAACTATGTGAGATGAATTCACATATCACCAGGCAGGCTAACATACAGTTTTTTTGTAGTTTGCAACAGGATATCCGGTTTCTCCCCATAGGCTTCAATGGGCTCCCAAATGTCCCTTTGCAGAGTCTAAAAAACCATTATTCCTACCTGCTGAATCAAAAGAAATGTGTAACTCTGTGAGATGAATCCACACATCACAGATAGCTTCTTTCTAGTATTTGTCTGGGGATATATAGATTTTTACATAAATCCATTGGCTCCAAAAAGTCCCTTTGCAGATTCTACAAAAAAAGTTTCCAACCTGCTGAATCAAAAGAAAAGTTTAACTCTGTGAGATGAATCCACACATCACAAAACAGTTTCACAGAGCTTCTTTCTAGTTTTTATCTAGGAATATTTGGTTTTTCCTCATAGGCCTCAATGGTCTTCCAAATGTCCCTTGGTAGATTCTACAAAAAGGGTGCTTCCAAACTGCTGTATGAAAGAAATGTTTATCTCTGAGATGAAACCACACATCACAAAGAACTTTCACAGATAGTTTCTTTCTGGGTTTTATCTAGGGATTTTCATTCTTTTCCTATAGCCCACAATAGGCTTCCCAATGCTTTTTCACAGATTCTACAAAAGTGTCTTTCCAACCTGCTGAATTCAAAGAAAGATTTAACTCTGTGAGATGGATCTACACATCACCAAATAGTTTCACAGATAGCTTCTTTCTGTTTTTTATCTTGGGA
Organism: Rhinopithecus roxellana; assembly: GCF_007565055.1. Lineage (NCBI taxonomy): Eukaryota > Metazoa > Chordata > Mammalia > Primates > Cercopithecidae > Rhinopithecus > Rhinopithecus roxellana. The sequence continues at coordinate 17,367,848 of NC_044555.1, forward strand.
TATTCTGTTTTCCCCATAGGCTACAAGGGACTTTCAAATATCCCTTCTCAGATTCTATGAAAAAAGTGTTTCCAATCTGTTGAATCAAAAGAAATGTTTAACTCTGTGAGATGAATCCACATATCACAAAGAGTTTCACAGATAGTTTCTTTCTAGTTTTTATCTGGGGATATTCTGTTTTTTCCCATAGGCCCTAAGGTGCTCCCAAATGTCCCTTCACAGAATCTAGAAAAGAGTGTTTCTGATCTACTGAATCAAAAGAAATGTTTACCTCTGTGAGATAAGTCTGTACATTGCAATGCAGTTTCATACATAGCTTCTTTCAATTTTTATCTGGGGATTTTTTTTTTTTTACAATAGCCCTCAATTGGCTCCCAAATGTCCCCTCGTAGACTCTTCAAAAAGAGTGTTTCCAACCAGCTGAATCAAAGGTAAGGTTTAACTCTGTGAGATGCATCTGCACATCACAAAGCAGTTTCACAGACAGCATTTTTCCAGTTTTTATCTGGGGATATTGTGTTTTTCCCCATAGAACCCAATGGCATGCCAAATGTCCGTTCACAGACTCTATGAAAAGAGTGTTTCCAACCTGCTGATTCAAAAGCAAGTTTTAACTCTGTAAGATGAATCCACATCTCACAATGAGGTTTGACAGATAGATTCTTTCTAGTTTTTATCTGGGGATATTTGGGTTTTCCCCATAAGACTTAATGTGCTCCCAAATGTCTCTGCAGATTCTACAAAAAGGGTATTTCCAACAGGTGAATCAAAAGAAAGGTTTAACTTTGTGAGACAAGTCTACACATCAAGTAGCAGTTTCACACACAGCTTCTTTTAATTTTTATCTGGGGATATATGGGTTTTTTTTCCCCATGGGGGTCAACGGGCTCCTAAATATCCCTTCGTAGACTGCACAAACACAGGGTGTTCAAACTACTGAATGAAAAGAAATGTTTAATTCAGTGAGATGAATCCACACATCACAAACCAGTTTAGCAGAAAGCTCCTTTCTGGTTTTTATCTGGGAATATTCAGTTTTTCTTAATAGGCCTTAAAGGGTTCACAAACATCCCTTCATGGATTCTACAAAAACAGTGTTTCCAACCTGCTGAAACAAGAGAAAGTTTTAACTTAGGGAGGTAAGTCCACACATCACAAAGCAGTTTCAAAGACTGTTTCTTTCTATTTTTCACCTGGGGATATTTTGTTTTCCTCCTAGGCCACAAAGTATTCCCAAATGTCCCTTCTCAGAATCTACAAAAAGAGTGTTTCCAACCTGCTGAATCAAAAGAAAGGTTTATCTCTGTGAGATGAATCCACACAACACAGAGCAGTCTGACAGAGCTGCTTTCTAGTTTGTATCTGGGGACATTGTGTTTTTTCCCTTAGGCCTCAATGGACTCCCAAATGTCCCCTCACAGATTCTACAAAAAGAGTGATTCTAACCTGCCAAATGAAAATAAAGGTTAATTCTGTGAGATGAATCCCCACATCACCAAGCAGTTCCACAGATGGCTTCTTTCTAGGTTTTATATGGAAATACTCTATTTTTTCCCATAGACCACAAAGGGCTCCCAAATGTCCCATCATAGAGTCTACAAAAAGAGTGTATCTAACCTACTAAATCATAAGAAAGGTTGAACTCTGTGAGATGAATCCACACATAACATAGGAGTTTCACAGATAGCTTCTTTTTAGTTTTTATCTGGGTATATTCAGTTTTTCCTTATATGCCCAAATGGGCTACTAAATATCCCTTTGCAGATTCTACTTAAAGAATTTCCAACCTGCTGGATAAAAAAAAGTTTAAACACTGTGAGATGAATCCATGCATCACAAAGCAGTTTCACAGATAGTTTCTTCCTAGTTTTTATCTGTGGATATTCTGTTTTCCCAATAGGCCTCGATGGGCTCCTAAATGTCCCTTCGTAGATTTTACAAAAAGAGTGTTCTTAACCTGCTGAATCAACAGAAAGTTTTACCCATTTGAGTTTAATCCAAACATCACAAAGCAGTTTCACAGATAGCTTCTTTGTAATTTTTTCCTGGGGATATTTTGTTTTTCCCCATAGGCCACAATGGGCTCCAAATTGTCCCTTCAGATATTCTAAAAAAACGAGTGTTTCCCAACCACAGAATCAAAAGAAAAGTTTAACTCCATGAGAGGAATCCGCACATCAGAAAGCAGTTTCACAGATAGATTCTTTCTAGTTTTTATCTGTGGATATTTGGTTTTACTCCAAAGGCCTCAATGGGCTTCCAGATGTCCCTTCGCAGACCCTGTAAAAAAGAATGTTTCCATCATGGTGAATAAAAAGAAAGGTGTAACTCTGTGAGATGAATCCACATATCACAAAGCAGTTTCACAGATAGCTTCTTTCTACTTTTTATCTGAGGATATTCCATTTTTCTCCAAAGGCCTCAATGGGCTCTAAATGTCCCTTCACAGATCCAGAAAAAGAATTTTTCCAACATTCTGGATCAAAAGGAAAGTTTAACTCTGTGTGGTGAATGCACACATCACAAAGCAGTTTCACAGATAGCTTCTTTCTAGTTTTTATCTGGGGATATTCTGCTTTTCCCAATAAACCTCAATGGGCTATTAAGTGTCCCTTTGCAGATTCTACAAAAAGAGTGTTTCCAAACTGCTGAATCAAAAGAAAAGTTTGCAGGCGGAGCAAGATGGCCGAATAAGAAAAGCTCCAGTCTCCAACTCCAAGCGCGAGCGACACAGAAGACTGGTGATTTCTGCATTTTCAACTGAGGTACTGGGGTCATCTCACTAGGGAGTGCCGGACAATCGGTGCTGGTCAGTTGCTGCAGCCTGACCAGCGAGAGCTGAAGCAGGGCGAGGCATCGCCTCACCTGGAAGCGCAAGGGGGAAGGGAATCCGTTTTCCTAGCCAGGGGAACTGAGACACATAACACCTGGAAAATTGGGTAACTCCCACCCCAATACTGCACTTTAAGCAAACAGGCACACCAGGAGAGTGTATCCCACACCTGGCCGGGAGGGTCCCACGCCCACGGAGCCTCCCTCACTGCTAACACAGCAGTCTGCGGCCATCTATCCGCAGGGCAGCGGCGAGGCTGGGGGAGGGGCGCCCGCCATTGCTGAGGCTTAAGTAGGTAAACAAAGCAAAATACGTGACAAATGCACAAGCTTCAGTAACCGACTCGATCAACTGGAAGAAAGAGTATCAGCGATTGAGGATCAAATGAATGAAATGAAGCGAGAAGAGAAACCAAAAGAAAAAAGAAGAAAAAGAAATGAACAAAGCCTGCAAGAAGTATGGGATTATGTAAAAACACCAAATCTACGTCTGATTGGGGTGTCTGAAAGTGAGGGGGAAAATGGAACCAAGTTGGAAAACACTCTTCAGGATATCATCCAGGAGAAGTTCCCCAACCTAGTAGGGCAGGCCAACATTCAAATTCAGGATATACAGAGAACGCCACAAAGATACTCCTCCAGAAGAGCAACTCCAAGACACATAATTGCCAGATTCACCAAAGTTGAAATGAAGGAAAAAATCTTAAGGGCAGCCAGAGAGAAAGGTCGGGTTACCCACAAAGGGAAGCCCATCAGACTAACAGCAGATCTCTCGGCAGAAACTCTCCAAGCCAGAAGAGAGTGGGGGCCAATATTCAAGGTTCTTAAAGAAAGGAATGTTCAACCCAGCATTTCATAGACACCCAAACTAAGTTTCATCAGTGAAGGAGAAATAAAATCCTTTACAGATAAGCAAAGGCTTAGAGATTTTGTCACCACCAGGCCTGCCTTACAGGAGACCCTGAAGGAAGCCCTAAACATGAAAAGGAACAACCGGTACCAGCCATTGCAAAAACATGCCAAAATTTAAAGACCTTCGAGGCTAGGAAGAAACTGCATCAACGAACGAGCAAAATAACCAGTTAATATCATAATGACAGGATCAAGTTCACACATAACAATATTAACCTTAAATGTAAATGGACTAAATGCTCCAATTAAAAGACACAGACTGGCAAACTGGATAAGGAGTCAAGACCCATCAGTCTGCTGTATTCAGGAGACCCATCTCACATGCAGAGACATACATAGGCTCAAAATAAAGGGATGGAGGAAGATCTACCAAGCAAATGGAGAACAAAAAAAAGCAGGGGTTGCAATCCTAGTCTCTGATAAAACAGACTTTAAACCATCAAAGATCAAAAGAGACAAAGGAGGCCATTACATAATGGTAAAGAGATCAATTCAACAGGAAGAGCTAACTATCCTAAGTATATATGCACCCAATACATGAGCACCCAGATTCATAAAGCAAGTGTTTAGAGACTTACAAAGAGACTTAGACTCCCATACAATAATAATGGGAGACTTCAAAACTCCACTGTCAACATTAGACAGATCAACGAGACAGAAAGTTAACAAGGATATCCAGGAATTGAACTCATCTCTGCACCAAGCGGACCTAATAGACATCTATAGAACTCTCCAACCCAAATCAACAGAATATACATTCTTCTCAGCACCACATCGCACTTATTCCAAAATTGACCACATAATTGGAAGTAAAGCACTCCTTAGCAAATGTACAAGAACAGAAATTATATCAAATTGTCTCTCAGACCACAGTGCAATCAAACTAGAACTCAGGATTAAGAAACTCAATCAAAACCGCTCAACTACATGGAAACTAAACAACCTGCTCCTGAATGACTACTGGGTACATAATGAAATGAAAGCAGAAATAAAGATGTTCTTTGAAACCAATGAGAACAAAGATACAACATACCAGAATCTCTGGGACACATTTAAAGCAGTGTAGAGGGAAATTTATAGCACTAAATGCCCACAAGAGAAAGCAAGAAAGATCAAAAATTGACACTCTAACATCACAATTAAAAGAACTGGAGAGACAAGAGCAAACACATTCAAAAGCTAGCAGAAGGCAAGAAATAACTAAGATCAGAGCAGAATTGAAGGAGATAGAGACACAAAAAACCCTCCAAAAAATGAATGATTCCAGGAGTTGGTTTTTTGAAAAGATCAACAAAATTGACAGACCGCTAGCAAGACTAATAAAGAAGAAAAGAGAGAGGAATCAAATAGACGCAATAAAAAATGATCAAGGGGATATCACCACTGACCCCACAGAAATACAAACAACCATCAGAGAATACTATAAACGCCTTTACGCGAATCAACTAGAAAATCTAGAAGAAATGGATAATTTCCTGGACACTTACACTCTCCCAAGACTAAACCAGGAAGAAGTTGAATCCCTGAATAGACCAATAGCAGGCTCTGAAATTGAGGCAACAATTAATAGCCTACCCACCAAAAAAAGTCCAGGCCAGATGGATTCACAGCTGAATTCTACCGGAGGTACAAGGAGGAGCTGGTACCATTCACTCTAAAACTATTCCAATCAATAGAAAAAGAGGGAATCCTCCCTAACTCATTTTATGAGGCCAACATCATCCTGATTCCAAAGCCTGGCAGAGACACAACAAAAAAAGAGAATTTTAGACCAATATCCCTGATGAACATCGATGCAAAAATTCTCAATAAAATACTGGCAAACCGGATTCAGCAGCACATCAAAAACTTATACACCACGATCAAGTGGGCTTCATCCCTGGGATGCAAGGCTGGTTCAACATTTGCAAATTAATAAACATAATCCAACATATAAACAGAACCAAAGGCAAGAATCACATGATTATCTCAATAGATGCAGAAAAGGCTTTTGACAAAATTCAACAGCCCTTCATGCTAAAAACACTCAATAAATTCGGTATTGATGGAATGTACCTCAAAATAATAAGAGCTATTTATGACAAACCCACAGCTAATATCATTCTGAATGGGCAAAAACTGGAAAAATTCCCTTTGAAAACTGGCACAAGACAGGGATGCCCTCTCTCACCACTCCTATTCAACATAGTGTTGGAAGTTCTAGCTAGGGCAATCAGGCAAGAGAAAGAAATCAAGGGTATCCAGTTAAGAAAAGAAGAAGTCAAATTGTCCCTGTTTGCAGATGACATGATTGTATAGTTAGAAAACCCCATTGTCTCAGCCCAAAATCTCCTTAAGCTGATAAGCAACTTCAGCAAAGTCTCAGGATACAAAATTAATGTGCAAAAATCACAAGCATTCTTATACACCAGTAACAGACAAGCAGAAAGCCAAATCAGGAATGAACTTCCATTCACAATTGCTTCAAAGAGAATAAAATACCTAGGAATCCAGGTTACAAGGGATGTCAAGGACCTCTTCAAGGAGAACTACAAACCACTGCTCAGTGAAATCAAAGAGGACACAAACAAATGGAAGAACATACCATGCTCATGGATAGGAAGAATCAATATCGTGAAAATGGCCATACTGCCCGAGGTTATTTATAGATTCAATGCCATTCCCATCAAGCTACCAATGAGTTTCTTCACAGAATTGGCAAAAACTGCTTTAAAGTTCATATGGAACCAAAAAAGAGCCCGCATTGCCAAGACAATCCTAAGTCAAAAGGACAAAGCTGGAGGCGTCACGCTACCTGACTTCAAACTATACTACAAGGCTACAGTAACCAAAACAGCATGGTACTGGTACCAAAACAGAGATATAGACCAATGGAACAGAACAGAGTCCTCAGAAATAATACCACACATCTACAGCCATCTGATCTTTGACAAACCTGAGAGAAACAAGAAATGGGGAAAGGAATCCCTATTTAATAAATGGTGCTGGGAAAATTGGCTAGCCATAAGTAGAAAGCTGAAACTGGATCCTTTCCTTATCCCTTATACGAAGATTAATTCAAGATGTATTAGAGACTTAAATGTTAGACCTAATACCATAAAAACCCTAGAAGAAAATCTAGGTAGTACCATTCAGGACATAGGCATGGGCAAGGACTTCATGCCTAAAACACGAAAAACAACGGCAGCAAAAGCCAAAATTGACAAATGTGATATGATTAAACTAAAGAGCTTCTGCACAGCAAAAGAAACTACCATCAGAGTGAACAGGCAACCTACAGAATGGGAGAAAATTTTTGCAACCTACTCATCTGACAAAGGGCTAACATCCAGACTCTACAAAGAACTCAAACAAATATACAAGAAAAAAAGAAACAACCCCATCCAAAAGTGGGCAAAGGATATGAACAGACATTTCTCAAAAGAAGACATTCATACAGCCAACAGACACATGAAAAAATGCTCATCATCACTCGCCATCAGAGAAATGCAAATCAAAACCACAATGAGATACCATCTCACACCAGTTAGAATGGCAATCATTAAGAAGTCAGGAAACAACAGGTGTTGGAGAGGATGTGGAGAAATAGGAACACTTTTACACTGTTGGTGGGATTGTAAACTAGTTCAACCATTATGGAAAACAGTATGGCAATTCCTCAAGGATCTAGAACTAGATGTACCATATGACCCAGTCATCCCACTACTGGGTATATACCCAAAGGATTATAAATTATTATACTACAAAGACACATGCACACGTATGTTTATTGCGGCACTATTCACAATAGCAAAGACTTGGAATCAACCCAAATGTCCATCTGTGACAGACTGGATTAAGAAAATGTGGCACATATACACCATGGAATACTATGCAGCCATAAATAAGGATGAGTTTGTGTCCTTTGTAGGGACATGGATGCAGCTGGAAACCATCATTCTTAGCAAACTATCACAAGAAGAGAAAACCAAACACCGCATGTTCTCACTCATAGGTGGGAACCAAACAATGAGATCACTTGGACTCGGGAAGGGGAACATCACACACTGGGGCCTATCATGGGGAGGGGGGAGGAGGGAGGGATTGCACTGGGGAGTTATACATGATATAAATGATGAATTGATGGGTGCTGACGAGTTGATGGGTGCAGCACACCAACATGGCATAAGTATACATATGTAACAAACCTGCACGTTATGCACGTGTACCCTAGAACTTAAAGTATAATAAAAATAAAAAAATAAAAAAAATAAAAAAATAAAAAAAGAAGAAAAGTTTAACTCTGTGAGGTGAATCCACTGCACACAAAGCAGTTTCACAGAAACATTCTTTCTAGGTTTAATGTGGGGATATTCAGTTTTTGTTCATAGGCCTCAACGTTCTCCCAAATGTCCCTTCACAGATTCTACAAAAAGAGTGTTTTTAACCAGCTGAATGAAAACAATGGTGTCACTTTGTGAGATGAATTCACACGTCACAAAGCAGTTTCACAGATAGCTTCTTTCTAGTATTTACCTGGGGATATTCCGTTTTTCCACTTAGATATCAATGGTATCCCAAGGGTCCTTTTGCAGATTCTATGAAAAGAGTGTTTCTAACCTGATGAATGAAAAAAGAGCTTTAATTCTCTGAGATGAATCTACAGATCACAATGTAGTTACACAGATAGCTTCTTCCTAGTTTTTTGTGGGGGTATTCGGTGTTTTCCCTTAATCTCCAATGGGCTCCCGAATGTCCCTTGCAGATCTTACAAAAAAGTGTTTTCCACCTGCTGAATAAAAAAAAGTTTTAACTTTATGAGATGAATCCATACAACATCAAGCATTTTTCACACATAGGTTCTTTCTAGTTTTAATCTGGGGATATTCTTTTTTTCCCTTGGGACTCAATGTGTGCAAAAATACCCCTTTGCAGATTTTAAAATTTTGCAGTTTTATCTGCAGAATCAAAAGCAAGGTTTAGCTCTGTGAGTTGAATCCACACATCACAAAGTTGTTTTGCAGATACCTTCTATTTTTTTTTTTTTTACTGGGGATATTCCGGTTTTCCCCATAGGCCTCAATGGGCTCCCCAGTGTTTTCTTGCAGATTCTAGAAAAAGAGTTTTTCCACCCTGCTGACTCAAAGCAAAGGTTTAACTCTGTGAGATGAATCCACAAATCAAAAAGCAGTTTCACAGATAGCTTCTTTCTAATTTTTATCCGGGGATATTCAGTTTTTCCCCATTGGCTTCAAGGGGCTCCCAATGTCACTTCACAGATTCTACAAAAATAGTGTTTCCAACCTACTGAATGGAAAGAAATGTTAACTCTGTGGGAACAATCTGCATATCACAAAGCAGATTCAGAGATAACTCCTTTCTAGGTTGTATCTGGGAATATTCAGTTTCTTTCCATAGGCCTCAAAGGGCTCTCAAATGTCCCTTCGCAGATTCTATGACAAGAGTGTTTCCACATTTGTGAATTAGAAATGAGGTTTAACTCTGTGAAATGAATCCACACGTCACAAATCAGTTTCACAGAAAGCTTCTTTCTACTTTTTATCTGGGGATATTCTTTTATTTTTTATTTTTTTTTTTGAAGGCCACAATAGGTTCCCAAATATCCTTTCACAGATTCTACAAAAAGGGTGTTTCCAATCTGCTAAATCAAAAAAAGTTTTAACTCTGTGAGATGAATTCACCCATCACCAACCAGTTTCATAGATGGATTCATTCTAGGTTTTTTTTCTGGGGATATGTGGTTTTACCTTGTATGCCTCAATGTACTCTCAAATATCACTTTGGAGATTCTACAAAAAGAGTGCTTCCAAACTGCTGAATCAAAAGGAACTTTTAACTCTGTGAGATAAATTTAGAGAAAGTGAAGCAGTTTCACAGATATCTTCTTTCAAGATTTTATCAGGGGTTATTCTGTTTTTCCCCATAGGCCTCAAAGGAATTCCAAATATTTCCTCACAGATTCTAGAAAAAGAGTTTTTCCAATCTGCTGAGTCAAAGGAAAGTTTTAACACTGTGAGATTAATTCACACATCACAAAGCTGTTTCACAGATAGCTTCTTTCTGCTTTTTATGTGGGGATATCCTTTTTTTTAATTGGCCACAATAGGCTCCCAAATATCCTTTCATAGATTCTAAAAAGAAACTGTTTCCAATCTGCTAAATCAAAAAAAAAAAAAATTTAAACTCTGTGAGATGAATCCACACATCACCAACTAGTTTCATGGATGGATTCATTCCAGTTTTTTTCTGGGGATATGTAGTTTTACCTTGTATGCCTCAATGTGCTCTCACATTTCCCTTTGGAGATACTACAAAAAGAGTGTTTCCAAACTGCTGAATGAAAAGAAACTTTTAACTCTGTGAGATTAATTTAGAAAAAAAACAAAGAAGTTTCACAGATACCTTCTTTCAAGTTTTTATCAGGGGATATTCTGTTTTTTACCATAGGCCTCAAAGGGATGCCAAATATGTCCTCACAGGTTCTAGAAAAAGAGTTTTTCCAATCTGCTGAGTCAAAGGAAAGGTTTAACATTGTGAGATGAATCCACACATCACAAAGCTGTTTCACAGATAGCTTCTTTCTACTTTTTATCTGGGGATGTCAGCTTTTCCCTATAGGCCTCAATAGTCTCTGAAATATCCCTTTGCAGATCCAACAAAAAGAGTGTTTCCAACCTGCTGAATAAAAAGAAAGTTTGAGCTTTGTGAGATGAATCCACACATTACAAAGCAGCTTCACTGATAGCTTCTTTCTGGTTTTTATTTAGGGCTATTCACTTTTTCCCTATAGGCCACAGTAGGCTCTCAAATGTCCCTTCACAGATTCTACAAAAAGATAGTTTCCAACCTGCTGAATCAAAAGAAAAGTTTAACTCTGTGTGATGAATGCACACATCACAAAGCAGTTTCACAGATAGCTTCTTTTTAGTTTTTATCTGGGGATATTCCTATTTTTCCCATAGGCCGAAATTCACTCCTGAGTGTTCCTTCACAGATTCTACAAAAAGAGCATTTCCAATCTGCTGTATCAAAGAAAAAAAGTTTTAAATCTGTGAAATGAATCCACACATCACCAATCAGTTTCATAGGTAGCTTCCTTCTAGTTTTTATGTGGGAATGCTCTGTTTTTCCCCATTACCCATAATGTGCTCCCAAGTGTCCCTTTGCAGATTCTACAAAAAGAGTGTTTTTAACCTGCTGAATCAAAAGAAAAGTTTAACTCTGCATGATGAATCCACATCACAAAGCAGTTTCTCAGACAGCTACTTTCTAATTTTTATTTGGGGGTATTCACTTTTTCCCCTCAGGCCACGATAGGGTCTCAAGTGTCTGTTTGCATATTCTACAAAAACAGAGTTTCCAACCCGCTGAATTAAAAGAAAAGTTTAACTCTGTGAGATGAATCCACACCTCACAAAGGAGTTTCACATATAGCTTTTTTTCTAGTTTTCATCTGGGGATATTTGTATTTTCTCCTTAGGCCAAAATGCACTACCGAATGTTCCTTCACAGATTCTACAAAAAGGTTGTTTCCAATTCAATGTATCAAAATAAATTTTAACTCTGTGAGATGAATCCACACATCACCAAGACATTTCACAGGTAGCTTCCTTCTAGTTTTCATCTGGGGATATTCCGTTTTTTCCCCATAGGCATCCATGGACCCCCAAGGGTCCATTGACAGATTCTACAGAGTGTTTCCAACCTGCTGAATCAAAAGAAAGGTTTAACTCTGTGAGATGATTTCACAGCACACAAAGCAGTTTTACAAATCCCTCCTTTCTGGTTTTTATCTGGGGATATTCAGTTTTCTCACTTTGGCCTCAGTGGATTCTGAAACGTTTCTTCACAGATTGAGTGAAAAAAGTGTTTCCAACATTGTGAATCAAATGAAAGGTTTAACCCTGTGAGATGAATACACACATCACAAAGCAGTTTCACAGATAGCTTTTTACTAGTTTATATTGGTGATATTCAATTTTTCCCCATAAGCCTCACTGGTCTCCCAAGGGTTCCTTCACAGATTCTACAAAAGGAGTGTTGTAAAACTACTAAATCAAAAGAAAGATTTAACTCTGCGAGGTGAATCCAAAGAACACAAAGCAGTTTCACAGACAGTTTCTTTCCAGTTTTTATCAGGGAAAAATCGGCTTTTCCCCATAGACCACAATGGGCTCCAAAATATTTCTTTGCAGATTCTATGAAAAAAGTTTTTCCAACATGCTGAGTCAAAAGAAAGTTTTATCTCTGTGAGATGAATCCACACACCACAAAACAGATTCACAGATAAGTTCTTTTTAGTTTTTATCTGGGGATATTCTGTTTGTCCCCATTGGCCTCAATAAGCACCCAAATGTCCTTTCACAGATTCTACAAAAAGAGTGTGTGCAAATTGCTGAATCAAAAGAAAGGTTTAACTCTGTGAAGTGAATCTACAGAACACAAAGCAGCTTCACAGCTAGTTTCTTTGCAGTTCTTATCAGAGGATAATCTGTTTTACCACATAGGCCACAATGAGCTCCCAAATACTTCTTTGCAGATTCTAGGAAAAAAAGTTTTTCCAACATACTGAGTCAAAAGAAAGGTTTATCTCTGTGAGATGAATCCACACATCACAAAACAGATTCACAGATAGCTTCTTTTTAGTTTTATCTGGGGATATTCCTTTTTTCCCAATAGGACACATTATGCTTCAGAATGTGCCTTCACAGATACTACAAAAAGAGAGTTTTTAACCTGCTCAATCAAAAGAAAGATTTAATTCTGTGACATGAATCCACACATCAGAAAGCAGTTTCACAGACAGATTCTTTGCCATTTTTATCTGGGGATATTCGGTTTTTCCCCATAGGCATCAATGGGCTCCCAAGTGTCCCTTCACAGATTCTACAAAGAGAGTGTATGCGAACTGCCGAATCAAAAGAGAGGTTTAACTCTGTGAGTTGAATCCACACTACAGAAAGCAGTTTCGTGGACAGCTTCTTTCTAGTTTTTATCTGGGGATATTTGGTTTTTCATCATTGGCTATAATGGCCTCCCAAATGTCACTTCGCAGATTCTATGAAAAAAAGTGCCTCCAACTTGCTGAATCAAAAGAAAGGTTTAACTCTATGAGATGAATCCACATATCACAAAGCAGTTTCACATTTACCTTCTTTGTAGTTTTTATGTGGGGATATTTGGGGGTTTTTTTCCATTGGCCAAAATGGGCTCCCAACGTCTCTTTGCAGATTCTACAGAAAGAGTGTTTCCAACCTGAAATGTCAAAAGAAAGGCTTACCTCTGTAAGATGAATCCACACATGAGAAAGTAGCTTCACATATAGCTTCTTTCTAGTTTTTATCTAGGGATATTGGGGTTTATTTTCATAAACCTCAATGTGATCCCAAATGTTTCCTTGCAAGTTGTACAAAAAGAGTGTTTCAAACCTGTTGAATCAAAAGAAACGTTTAACTCTCTGAGATGAATTTACACATCACCAAACAGTTTCACAAATAGCTTCTTTCTAGTTTTCTTCTGGGGATATTCAATTTTTAACCACAGGCCTAAATGGGCTCCAAAATTTCCTTTCACGGATTCTACTAACAGGGTGTTTTCAACCTGCTTAATCAAAAGACAGTTTTAACATCATGACATAAATCCACACGTCACATAGCAGTTTCACAGATTGCTTCTGTCTAGTTATTATCTGGGTATATTCGGCTTTTCCCTAGGCCATGATGGGCTCCCAAATGTCCCTTCCCAGATTCTACAAAAAGAGTGTTTCCAACTTGCTGAATCAAAAAAAGGTTAACTCTGTGAACTCAGTCCACATCACACATGCAGATTCACAGTTACCTTCTTTCTACTCTTTAAGTGGGGATATTCGGTTTTTTCCTTAGGCCTCAATAGGCTCCCAATTGTCCCTTCACAGTCTAACAAAAGAGTGTTTCAAACCTGCTGAATCAAAAGAAACGTTAACTGTGTGAAATGAATCCACACATCTCCAAGCAGTTTCATAGATGGCTGCTTTCTAGTTTTTATCTGGGGATATTCAGTTTTTCCCCATAGGTCAAAATGGTTTCCAAAACGTCTCTTTGGAGACTCTGCTAAAGGAGCATTTCAAACCTGCTGAATCAAAAGAAAGTTTTAACTCTTTGTGATGAATCCACACATCACAAAGTAGTTTCAGAGATAGCTTCTTTCTAGTTTTTATCTGTGGATATTCAATTTTTTCCATAGGCCACAATGGCTCTCAAATATCCCTTCGCAGATACTACAAAAAAAGTGTTTCCAACCTGCTGAATCAATAAAAAAGCTCTAACATTGTGGGCTGAAGCCACATAACACAAAGCAGTTTCACAGATAGCTTTTCTCTAGTTTTTTATGGGGATATTTGGTTTTTCCCCATAGGCCTTAATTGGTTCCCTAGTGTCTCTTTTCAGATTCTATGAAAATAGTGTTTCCAACCTAGTGAATCAAAAGAAAGGTTAAACTCTGTGAGATGAATTCACACATCACAAAGCAGTTTTACACATAGCTTCTTTCTAGTTTTTATCTGGTGATATTCATCCACACATCACAAAGAATTTTACACATAGCTTCTTTCTAGTGATATTCAGTTTTTCCCCTAGGACTCAATGGGCTTCCAAATATCCCTTCACAAATTCTTCACAATGAGTGTTCATAACCGAATCAAAAGAAAGTTTTATCTCTGTGAGGTGAATCCACACATCACAAAAACAGTTTCACAGATAGTTTCTTTGTAGTTTTTATCTGGGAATATTCTGTTTTTCTCCATAGGCCTCAAAAGACTCCCAAATTTCCATTCGTGGATTCTACAAGCAGTGTTTCCAACCTGCTTAATCAAATGAAAGCTTTAAACTTGGGAGATAAATCCACATGTCACAAAGCAGTTTCACAGATTGCTTCTGGGGATATAAGGTGTTTCCCTATGCCACAATGGGATCCAAAACTTCCCTTCACAGATCCTGCAAAAAGAGTCTTTCCAACCTGTTGAATCATAAGAAAGTTTTCACTCTGTGAGCTGAGTCCACACGACACAAAGTAGTTTCACAGATAGCTTCTTTCTAGTTTTTATATGGGGATATTCAGTTTTTCCCCTTAGGCCTCAATGGGCTTTCAATTGTCTCTTTGCAGATTCTACCAAAAGAGTTTTTCCAACCTGCTAAATCAAAAGAAAGGTTAACTCTGTGAGATAAATCCACACATCTCCAAGCACTTCATAGATGACTTCTCTCTAGTTATTATCTGGGGATAATCTGTTTTTTCCCTTGTGCCAAAATGGGCTTCTAAATGTCCCTTAGCAGATTTTACAAAAAAAGTATGTCTAACTTGCTGAATCAAAAGAAAATTTTAACTCTGTGAGATAATTCACCCAACACATAGGAGTTTAACAGATCGTCTTTCTAGTGTTAATCTGGGAATATTTAGTTTTTCCCGGTAGGCCAAAATGGTCTCCAAAATGTCCCTTTACAGATTCTGCTAAAAGGGTGTTTCCAACCTGCTGAATCAAAGAAAGATTTAACTCTGTGAGGTGAATCCACACATCACAAAGCAGTTTCACACACAGCTTCTTTCTAGTTTTTATCTGGGGATATGTTGTTTTCTCCATGGGGCTCTAAGGGCTCCGAAACATTCCTTCATAGATTCTACAAACAGAGGGTTTTCAACCTGCTGAATGAAAAGAAATGTTCAACTTTGTGAGATGAATGCACACGTGGCCAACCATTTTCACTGATAGCTTCTTTCTAGTGTTTATCTAGGAATATTCACTTTTTCTTGATAGGCCTCAAAGGGCTCACAAACGTCCCTTCACAGATTCCACAAAAACAGTCTTTCCAACCTGCTAAATCAAGAGAAAGTTTTAACTTTGGGAGACAAATCCACACGTCACAACACAGTTTCAAAGATTGTTTCTTTCTAGTTTTTATCAGGATATTCATTTTTTTTTCCCTAGGCCACAATGGCCTCAAAATGTCCCTCTGCAGATTCAGCAAAAAGAGTGTATCCAACCTGCTGAATCAGAAAAAAGGTTTATCTCTGTGAGATGAATCCACACATCACATAGGAGTTTCAGATATCTTCTTTTAAGTTTCTATCTGGGGGTATTTTGTTTTTCCCTATAGGCCAAAATTGGCTCCAAAATGTCGCTTCGGAGATTCTACTGAAAGTGAGTTCCCTACCTGCTGAATCAAAAGAAAGTTAAACTCTGTGAGAAGAATCCACACATCACAAAGCAGTTTCACAGATAGCTTTTTTTCTAGTTTTTAGCAGTAAATATTCTGTTTTCCAAATAGACTTCAAAGGGCTCCCAAATGTCCCTTCACAGATTCTACAAAAAGAGTGTTTACAACCTGATGAAACAGAAGAAACTTTTAGCTTTGTGAGATAAGTCCACGCATCACAATGCAGTTTGGCAGATAGCTTTTTCTTCTTTTTTTTACTGGAGAAATTCAGTTTTTCCCCAGAGGCCTCAATGAGCTCCGAAATATCTCATCACAGATTTTACAAAAAGAGTATTTCCAACATGTTATATCATAAGAAAGGTTTAACCCACAATGGGCTCTCAAATGCCCCTTTGCAGATTCTACAAAAAAAAAGTGTTACCAACCTGCTGAATCAAAGGAACGTTTTAAAATTGTGAGCTGAATCAACACCACACAAAACAGTTTCTCAGATAGCTTTTTTTCTAGTTTTTGTCTGGGGATAATTGGTTTTTCCCCATAGGCCTCATTAAGCTCCCAAATGTCCCTTCACATATTCTACACAAAGAGTGTTTCCAACCAGCTGAATCAAACACAACACTTAACTCTGTGAGATGAATCCACCCATGACAAAGCCGTTTCACAGGTAGTTTCTTTCTAATTTTTATCTAAGGATATTCCTTTTTTTTCCCCAGAGGCCACAATAAGGTCTCAAATGTTGCTTTGCAGATTCTACAAAAACAGTGTTTCCAATGTCCTGAATCAAAAATTGTTTTAATTCTGTGAGATGAATCCATATATCACCAAGCAGTTTCACAGATAACTTCTTTCTAGTTTTTATTGAGCGTATTCCAATTTTCCCCATAGGCCTCAATGGGCTCCCAAATGTCCCTTTGCATATTCTAAAAAAAAAGAGTATTTTCAACTTGCTGAAGAAAAAGAAAGGTTTAACTCTATGAGATGAATCCACACATCACAAAGCAGTTTCACAGATAGCTGCTTTGTAGTTTTTATCCAGGGATATGGGCTACCAAGTGTCCTTTGGCAGATTCTGCAAAAAGAGTGTTCCCAACCTGCTGAATCAAATGAAAGTTTTAACTCTGTGAGCTGAGTCTACACTAACAAATCATTTTCACAGTTAGCTTGTTTCTAGATTTTACATGGTGATATTCGGTTTTTCCTCTTGGGCCTCAATAAGCTCCAAATTGTGTTTTCACATATTCTAGCAAAAAAGTGTTTCCAACCTACTGAATCGAAAGAAAGGTTAATTCTGTGATATGAATCCACACATCTTGAAGCAGTTTCACAGATGGTTTCTTTCTAGTTTTCATATGGGGATATTCTATTTTTCCCCCTAGGCCACAATGGGGTTCCAAATGTCACTTTGCAGATTGTACAAAAAAAGTGTTTCTAACCTGCTGAATAATAAAAAGAGGTTTAACTATGTGTGATTTATCCACACATCACATAGGAATTTCACAGATAGTTTCTTTCTGGTTTTTATCTGGGCATATTCCATTTTTCTTTAGAATCCAAAATGTCCTCCAAAATGTCCTTTCATAGATTGTGCTAAAAGAATATTTCCAAGCTGCTGAATCAAAAGAAAGGTTTAACTCCGTGAGATGAATCCACACATTACCATGCAGTTACACAGATAGCTTATTTAAAGTTTTTAACAGGGGATATTCAGTTTTTCCCTCACAGGTCTCAAGGGGCTCCAAGAAGTTCCTTCACAGTTTCTACAAAAAGAGTGTTTCCAAACTGGTGAATCCAAAGACAGGTTAATTAGGAGAGATGAATTCACACATTACAAAGCAGTTTCACAGATAGCTTCTTTCCAGTTTTTATCTGGGGATATTCTGTTTTTTCCCCATAGGCATCAATAGGCTTTCAAATAACTCTT
Source organism: Rhinopithecus roxellana (assembly GCF_007565055.1). NCBI lineage: Eukaryota > Metazoa > Chordata > Mammalia > Primates > Cercopithecidae > Rhinopithecus > Rhinopithecus roxellana. The sequence continues at coordinate 17,385,701 of NC_044555.1, forward strand.
CTCAGATTCTACAAAAAGAGTGCTTCCAACCATATGAAACAAAAAATAAGTTTAACTCTGCGAGATGAATCCACACATCAGAAAACAGATTCACAAATAGCTTCTATTTAGTTTTTATCTGGGGATATTAGGGGTTTACCCATAGGCCACAAAGGGCTCCAAGTGTCCCTTCACAGATTCTACAAAAAGAGTGTTTCCAAACTGCTGAATCAAAAGAAAGTTTAACCCTGTGAGATGAATCCACACATCACAAGCCAGTTTGAAAGATAGCTTCCTTCCACTTTTTATATGGGGACATTCTGTTTTTTCCCTTAAACCTCAATGAGCTCCCAAATGTCCCTTTCCAGATTCTACAGAAAGAATGTTTTCAACCTGATGAATCAAAAGAAAGGTTTAACTGTGTGAGATGAATCCACACATCACAAAGCAGTTTCACAAATAGATTCTTTCCAGTTTTTATCTGGGAATATTCGTTTTTTTGTTTTTATGTTTTTTTGTTTTTTGTTTTTTGTTTTTGACATAGGCCAAGATAAGTTCCCAAATGTCCTATTGCAGATACTACCAAAAAAAGTGTTTCCAAACTACAGAATCAAAAGAAAGGTTTAACTCTGTGACCTGAATCCACACATTACAAAGCAGTTTCACAGATAGTATCTTTCTAGTTTTTATCTGGGGACATTCGGTTTTTCTCTAGAGGACTCAATGGCCTCCCAATTGTGCCTTCACAGATTCCCCAAAAAGAATGTTTCCAACATGCTGAATCAAAAGAAAGTTTTAACCCTGGGATATAAATCCACATACCATGAAGCATTTTAATAGATAGCTTCTTTCTAGTTTTTTTCTGGGGATATTCTGTTTTTCCACATAGGCCTCAATGGGCTCCCAAATGTCTCTTTGCAGATTGCACAAAAAGAGTGTTTCCAACCAGCTGAATGAAAGGAAAGGTTTAAATCTGCGCGATGAATCCACACAACACAAAGCAGTTTCACAGACAGATTCTTTCTAGTTTTTACCTGGGGATATTCTATTTTTCCTTGTATGCATCAATGGGCTCTGAAATGTCCCTTTGCAGTCCAGCAAAAAAGGTTTCCCAACATGGTGAACCAAATGATAGGTTTAACTCTCTGAGATGAATACAGACATCACAAAGCAGTTTTACAGATCATTTCTTTCTAGCTCTTATCTAGGATATTTGGTTTTTCCCCGTAGGCTTCCATGGGCTCCCAAATGTCACTTCACACATTCTACAAAAAGAGTGTTTCCAACCAACTGAATCAATCAAAAGGCTTAACTCTATGAGATGAATGCACACATCACAAATCAGTGTATCAGATACCATTTTTCAAGGTTTTTTTTTTTTTGAAGGCTTATATGGCTATATTTATTTATTCTAGATTTTTTTTAATTTTTTTTTATTATACTTTAAGTTCTAGGGTACATGTGCATAACGTGCAGGTTTGTTACATATGTATACCTATGCCATGTTGGTGTGCTGCACCCATCAACTCGTCAGCACCCATCAATTCATCATTTATATCATGTATAACTCCCCAGTGCAACCCCTCCCTCCTCCCCCCTCCCCATGATAGGCCCCAGTGCGTGATGTTCCCCTTCCCGAGTCGAAGTGATCTCATAGTTCAGTTCCCACCTATGAGTGAGAACATGCAGTGTTTGGTTTTCTGTTCTTGTGACAGTTTGCTAAGAATGATGCTTTCCAGCTGCATCCATGTCCCTACAAAGGACGCAAACTCATCCTTTTTTATGGCTGCATAGTATTCCATGGTGTATATGTGCCACATTTTCTTCATCCAGTCTGTCACAGATGGACATTTGGGTTGATTCCAAGTCTTTGCTATTGTGAATAGTGCCGCAATAAACATACGTGTGCATGTGTCTTTGTAGTAGAATAATTTATAATCCTTTGGGTATATACCAAGTAGTGGGATGGCTGGGTCATATGGTACATCTAGTTCTAGATCCTTGAGGAATTGCCATACTGTTTTCCATAATGGTTGAACTAGTTTACAATCCCACCAACAGTGTAAAACTGTTCCTATTTCTCCACATCCTCTCCAACAACTGTTGTTTCCTGACTTCTTAATGATTGCCATTCTAACTGGTGTGAGATGGTATCTCATTGTGGTTTTGATTTGCATTTCTCTGATGGCGAGTGATGATGAGCATTTTTTCATGTGTCTGTTGGCTGTATGAATATCTTCTTTTGAGAAATGTCTGTTCATATCCTTTCCCCACTTTTTGATGGGGTTGTTTGTTTTTTCTTGTATATTTGTTTGAGTTCTTTGTAGATTCTGGATATTAGCCCTTTGTCAGATGAGTAGGTTGCAAAAATTTTCTCCCATTCTGTAGGTTGCCTGTTCACTCTGATGGTAGTTTCTTTTGCTGTGCAAAAGCTCTTTAGTTTAATTAGATCCCATTTGCCAATTTTTGCTTTTGCTGCCGTTGCTTTTGGTGTTTTAGACATGAAGTCCTTGCCCATGCCTATGTCCTGAATGGTACTACCTAGATTTTCTTCTAGGATTTTTATGGTATTAGGTCTAACATTTAAGTCTCTAATACATCTTGAATTAATCTTCGTATAAGGGATAAGGAAAGGATCCAGTTTCAGCTTTCTACTTATGGCTAGCCAATTTTCCCAGCACCATTTATTAAATAGGGAATCCTTTCCCCATTTCTTGTTTCTCTCAGGTTTGTCAAAGATCAGATGGTTATAGATGTGTGGTATTATTTCTAAGGACTCTGTTCTGTTCCATTGATCTAGATCTCTGTTTTGGTACCAGTACCATGCTGTTTTGGTTACTGTAGCCTTGTAGTATAGTTTGAAGTCAGGTAGCGTGACGCCTCCAGCTTTGTCCTTTTGACTTAAGATTGTCTTGGCAATGCGGGCTCTTTTTTGGTTCCATATGAACTTTAAAGCAGTTTTTTCCAATTCTGGGAAGAAACTCATTGGTAGCTTGATAGGGATGGCATTGAATCTGTAAATAACCTTGGGCAGTATGGCCATTTTCACGATATTGATTCTTCCTATCCATGAGCATGGTATGTTCTTCCATTTGTTAGTGTCCTCTTTTATTTCACTGAGCAGTGGTTTGTAGTTCTCCCTGAAGAGGTCCTTTACCTCCCTTGTAAGCTGGATTCCTAGGTATTTTATTCTCTTTGAAGCAATTGTGAATGGAAGTTCATTCCTGATTTCGCTCTCTGCTTGTCTGTTACTGGTGTGTAAGAATGCTTGTGATTTTTGCACATAAATTTTGTATCCTGAGACTTTGCTGAAGTTGCTTATCAGCTAAAGGAGATTTTGGGCTGAGACAATGGGGTTTTCTAAATATACAATCATGTCATCTGCAAACAGGGACAATTTGACTTCTTCTTTTCCTAACTGGATACCCTTGATTTCTTTCTCTTGCCTGATTGTCCTAGCCAGAACTTCCAAGACTATGTTGAATCGGAGTGGTGAGAGAGGGCATCCCTGTCTTGTGCCAGTTTTCAAAGGGAATTTTTCCAGTTTTTGCCCATTCAGAATGATATTAGCTCTGGGTTTGTCATCAATAACTCTTATTATTTTGAGGTACGTTCCATCAATACCGAATGTATTGAGCGTTTTTAGCATGAAGGGCTGTTGAATTTTGCCAAAAGCCTTTTCTGCATCTATTGAGATAATCATGTGGTTCTTGTCTTTGGTTCTGTTTATATGCTGGATTACGTTTATTGATTTGCGAATGTTGAACCAGCCTTGCATCCCAGGGATGAAGCCCACTTGATCATGGTGGATAAGCTTTTTGATGTGCTGCTGATTCCGGTTTGCCAGTATTTTATTGAGAATTTTTGCATCGATGTTCATCAGGGATATTGGTCTAAAATTCTCTTTTTTTGTTGTGTCTCTGCCAGGCTTTGGTATCAGGATGATGTTGGCCTCATAAAATGAGTTAGGGAGGATTCCCTCTTTTTCTATTGATTGGAATAGTTTCAGAAGGAATGGTACCAGCTCCTCCTTGTACCTCTGGTAGAATTCAGCTGTGAATCCATCTGGTCCTGGACTTTTTTTGGTGGGTAGGCTATTAATTGTTGCCTCAATTTCATAGCCTGCTATTGGTCTATTCAGGGATTCCACTTCTTCCTGGTTTAGTCTTGGGAGAGTGTAAGTGTCCAGGAAATTATCCATTTCTTCTAGATTTTCTAGTTGATTTGCGTAGAGGCGTTTATAGTATTCTCTGATGGTAGTTTGTATTTCTGTGGGGTCGGTGGTGATATCACCCTTTATCATTTTTTATTGCTGTCTATTTGATTCCTCTCTCTTTTCTTCTTTATTAGTCTTGCTAGCGGTCTGTCAATTTTGTTGATCTTTTCAAAAAACCAACTCCTGGATTCATTGATTTTTGGAGGGCTTTTTGTGTCTCTATCTCCTTCAGTTCTGCTCTGATCTTAGTTATTTCTTGCCTTCTGCTAGCTTTTGAATGTGTTTGCTCTTGCCTCTCTAGTTCTTTTAATTGTGATGTTAGAGTGTCAATTTTAGATCTTTCCTGCTTTCTCTTGTGGGCATTTAGTGCTATAAATTTCCCTCTACACACTGCTTTAAATGTGTCCCAGAGATTCTGGTATGTTGTATCTTTGTTCTCATTGGTTTCAAAGAACATCTTTATTTCTGCTTCATTTCGTGATGTACCCAGTAGTCATTCAGGAGCAGGTTGTTCAGTTTCCATGTAGTTGAGCGGTTTTGATTGAGTTTCTTAGTCCTGAGTTCTAGTTTGATTGCACTGTGGTCTGAGAGACAGTTTGTTATAATTTCTGTTCTTTTACATTTGCTGAGGAGTGCTTTACTTCCAATTATGTGGTCAATTTTGGAATAAGTGCGATGTGGTGCTGAGAAGAATGTATATTCTGTTGATTTGGGGTGGAGAGTTCTATAGATGTCTATTAGGTCTGCTTGGTGCAGAGATGAGTTCAATTCCTGGATATCCTTGTTAACTTTCTGTCTCGTTGATCTGTCTAATGTTGACAGTGGAGTGTTGAAGTCTCCCATGATTATTGTATGGGAGTCTAAGTCTCTTTGTAAGTCTCTAAGGACTTGCTTTATGAATCTGGGTGCTCCTGTATTGGGTGCATATATATTTAGGAGAGTTAGCTCTTCCTGTTGAATTGATCCCTTTACCATTATGTAATAGCCTTCTTTGACTCTTTTGATCTTTGATGGTTTAAAGTCTGTTTTATCAGAGACTGGGATTGCAACCCCTGCTTTTTTTTGTTCTCCATTTGCTTGGTAGATCTTCCTCCATCCTTTTATTTTGAGCCTATGTATGTCTCTGCATGTGAGATGGGTCTCCTGAGTACAGCAGACTGATGGTTCTTGACTCTTTATCCAGTTTGCCAGTCTGTGTCTTTTAATTGGAGCATTTAGTGCGTTAACATTTAAGGTTAATATTCTTATGTGTGAACTTGATCCTGCCATTATGATATTAACTGGTTATTTTGCTCGTTAGTTGATGCAGTTTCTTCCTAGCCTCAATGGTCTTTACATATTGGCATGTTTTTGCGATGGCTGGTACCGGTTGTTGCTTTCCATGTTTAGGGCTTCCTTCAGGGTCTCTTGTAAGGCATGCCTGGTGGTGACAAAATCTCTAAGCATTTGCTTATCTGTAAAGGATTTTATTTCTCCTTCACTGATGAAACTTAGTTTGGCTGGATAGGAAATTCTGGGTTTAAAATTCTTTTCTTTAAGAACGTTGAATATTGGCCCCCACTCTCTTCTGGCTTGTAGAGTTTCTGCCGAGAGATCTGCTGTTAGTCTGATGGGCTTCCCTTTGTGGGTAACCCGACCTTTCTCTCTGGCTGCCCTTAAGATTTTTTCCTTCATTTCAACTTTGGTGAATCTGGCAATTATGTGTCTTGGAGTTGCTCTTCTGGAGGAGTATCTTTGTGGCGTTCTCTGTATTTCCTGAATTTGAATGTTGGCCTGCCCTACTAGGTTGGGGAAGTTCTCCTGGATGATATCCTGAAGAGTGTTTTCCAACTTGGTTCCATTTTCCCCCTCACTTTCAGGCACCCCAATCAGACGTAGATTTGGTCTTTTTACATAATCCCATACTTCTTGCAGGCTTTGTTCATTTCTTTTTCTTCTTTTTTCTTTTGGTTTCTCTTCTCAGCTTCATTTCATTCATTTGATCCTCAATCGCTGATACTCTTTCTTCCAGTTGATCGAGTCGGTTACTGAAGCTTGTGGATTTGTCACGTATTTCTCGTGTCATGGTTTTCATCTCTGTCATTTCGTTTATGATCTTCTCTGCATTAATTAGTCTAGCTGTCAATTCTTCCACTCTTTTTTCAAGATTTTTAGTTTCTTTGCGCTGGGTACGTAATTCCTCCTTTAGCTCTGAGAAGTTTGATGGACTGAAGCCTTCTTCTCTCCTCTCGTCCAAGTCATTCTCTGACCAGCTTTGATCCGTTGCTGGTGATGGGCTGCGCTCCTTGGCAGGGGGAGATGCGCTCTTATTTTTTGAATTTCCAGCTTTTCTGCCCTGCTTCTTCCCCATCTTTGTGGTTTTATCTGTCTCTGGTCTTTGATGATGGTGACGCACTGATGGGGTTTTGGTATAGGTGTCCTTCCTGTTTGATAGTTTTCCTTCTGACAGTCAGAAGGACTGTCTGTTGGTCTGTTGGAGATTGCTTGAGGTCCACTCCAGACCCTGTTTGCCTGGGTATCAGCAGCAGAGGTTGCCGAAGATAGAATATTGCTGAACAGCGAGTGTACCTGTCTGATTCTTCCTTTGGAAGTTTCCTCTCAGGGGTGTACTCCACCCTGTGAGGTGTGGGGTGTCAGACTGCCCCTAGTGGGGGATGTCTCCCAGCTAGGCTACTCAGGGGTCAGGGACCCACCTGAGCAGGCAGTCTGTCTGTTTTAAGATCTCAACCTCCACGTTGGGAGATCCACGGCTCTCCCCAAAGCTGTCAGACAGAGTCGTTTGCGTCTGCACAGGTCCCCGCTGCTTCCCCTGTTGGTCTTCAGCTGTACACTGTCCCCAGAGGTGGAGACTACAGAGACAGGCAGGCTTCCTTGAGCTGCTGTGAGCTCCACCCAGTTGGATCTTCCCAGCGGCTTTGTTTACCTACTTAAGCCTCAGCAATGGCGGGCGCCCCTCCCCCAGCCTCGCTGCCTCCTTGAGGATAGATCGCCGCAGACTGCTGTGTTAGCAGTGAGGGAGGCTCTGTGGCCGTGGGACCCTCCCGGCCAGGTGTGGGTATAATCTCCTGGTGTGCCCGTTTGCTTAAAGCACAGTATTGGGGTGGGAGTTACCCGATTTTCCAGGTGTTGTGTGTCTCAGTTCCCCTGGCTAGGAAAACGGATTCCCTTCCCCCTTGGCTTCCAGGTGAGGCGATGCCTCGCCCTGCTTCAGCTCTCGCTGGTCAGGCTGCAGCAGCTGACCAGCACCGATTGTCCGGCTCTCCCTAGAGAGATGACCCCAGTACCTCAGTTGAAAATGCAGAAATCACCGGTCTTCTGTGTCGCTCGCGCTGGGAGTTGGAGACTGGAGCTGTTCCTATTCGGCCATCTTGCTCCGCCCCCCCCTCAAGTTTTTTTTTATGGGGATATTGGGTTTTTCACCATAGGTTTCATTGGGATCCCACAAGTCCTTTTGCACATTGTACAAAAAGAGTGTTTCCAACTGGCTGAATCAAAACAAAGGTTTAACTCTGTGCAATGAATCCACACATCACAAAGCAGTTTCAAAGATAGCTTTTTTCTAGTTTTTGTATGGAGATATTCGATTTTTCCATGAAACTCAATGCACTCCCAAATGCCCCTTCACAGATTCTACGGAAAGAGTGTTTTTAACTTGTGGAATGAAAAGAAAGGCTTAGTTCTGTGAGATGAATCCACACATCACAAAGCAGTTTTACAGATAGATTCTTTGTAGATTTTACAGGGGAAATTAGGTTTTTCTTCATAGGCCTCAATGGGCTCTCAAGTGTCTCTTTGCAGATTCTTCAAAAAAGTATTTCCAAGCTGCCTAATGAAAAGAAAGTTTTCATTCTGTGAGATGAATCCATACAACACAAGGCAGCTTCACAAATATATTCTTTCTAGTTTTCATCTGGGGATATTCTGTTTTTCACCATTAGCCTTAATGAGCTCCCAAATGTCCCATCACAGATTCTACAAATAGAGGGGTTTTAACCGGCTGAATCAAAATAAAGGTGTAAGTCTGTGAGATGAACCCACACATCACAAATAAGTTACACAGGTAGCTTATTTCTATTTTTTATCTGGGGATATTCGGTGTTTTCCCATGGAACACAAAGGGCTCCAAAATGTCCCTTTGCAGATTCCACAAAAAGAGTTTTTCTAATCTGCTGAATCAATAGAAAGGTTTATCTCTGTGAGATGAATCCACACATCACAAAGTAGTTTCACAGATAGCTTCTTTCTTGTTTCCATGGGGAGATATTCAGCTTTTGTCAATAGGCCTGAATGTGCTCCAAAAGCCCCTTCGCAGATTCAGTAAAAGGAATGTTCCCAACCTGCTGATTCAAAAGAAAGTTTTAATTCTTTGAAATGAGTCCACACACCACAAAGTAATTTCAAAAATAGCTTCCTTCTAGTTTTTATCATTTGATATTCATTTTTCCTCATGAGCCTCAGTGTGATCCCAAAAGTCCCTTCACCGATTCTACAAGAAGAGTGTTTCCAACTTGCAGACTCAAAAGAAATGTTTAACTCTGTGAGACGAATCAAAACATCCCAAAGCTGTTCCACAGATAGCTTCTTTCTAGTTTTTATTTAGGGATATTCAGATTTTCTCCCTAGGCCTCAACAGGCTCCAAAATGTCCCTTTGCAGATTCGACAAAAAAAGTATTTCCAACCTGCTGAATCAGAAGAAAAATTTAACTCCATGTAATGAAACCACACATCACAAAGTAGTTTCACAGAAAGATTCTTTGTAGCTTTTATCTGGGGATATCAGTTTTTCCCTATAGGCCTCAGAGGGCTCCCAAGTGTCTTTTCACATATTCTACAAAGAGAGTGTTTCCAATCTGATGAATCAAAAGAAAGGTTTAATGCTGTGATATGAATCCACTCATTACAAAGCAGTTTCACAGATAGCTTCTTTCTAGTTTTTATCTGGGGATATTTGATCTTTCCCCCTAGGCCTCAATGGGCTCCCAAATGTCCCTTCACAGATTCCACATAAAAAGGGTTGTCAACCTATTGACTCAAAAGAAAATTTTAACTCTGTGATATGAATCCACATATCCCAAAGCAGTTTAAAAGATAGCATCTTTCTAGTTTTTAATCTATGGATATTTGGTTTCTCGTTTTAGGCTTCAATGGGCTTGGAAAAGTCCTTTCACAGATTCTACAAGATAGATTCTTTCTAGTTTTTATCTGGGGATATTCAGGTTTTCCCCATAGGTCTCAATGGGCTCCTGAATGTCTCTTCACAGATTCTAGGAAAAGATTTTTTCCAACCTGCTGAATTAAAACAAAGTTTAAAGTCTGTAAGATGAATTCACACATCACAAAGCAGTTTCACAGATAGCTTCTCTCTAGTTTTAATCTCTGGATACTCAGTTTTTCATTGTAGGACTCAATGGACTCTGACAAATCCCTTTGCAGATTCACAAAATGAGTGTTGACAACATACTGAATCAAAAGAAATGTTTAACTCTGTGAGTTGAATCTACCCATCACAAAGCAGTTTCACAGAAAGCTTCTTTCTAGTTTTATCTGGGGCTATTTTTTTTTCTGAATATGCCTCAGTGGGCTCCCAAGTGTCCCTTCAAATATTCTACAAAAAGTGTTTCCAACCTGCTGTATCAAAAGAAAGGTTAAACTCTATGACATGAATCCACACCTCACAACACAGATTCACAGGTATCTTATTTATGGTATATATCTGTGAATATTCAGTTGTTCCCCCGTGCCTCAGTGGGCTCCCAAATGTCCCCTCACAGATTCTACAATAGGAGTGTTTCCGACATGCTGAATCAATGAAAGGTTTGCCTACGACGGATGAATCCACACACACAAAGCAATTTCAAAGATAGCTTCTTTCGAGTTTTTATCTGGGATTATTTGGTTATTCCCCATAGGCCTCAATGGGCTCCCAAATGTCGCTTCCCAGATTGTAGGAAAAGATTCTTTTTAACCTCCTGAATTAAAAGAAAGGTTAAACTCTGTAAGATGAATCCGCCCATCACAAAGCATTTTCACAGATAGCTTGTCTCTAGTTTTTACCTTTGGATATTCAGTTTTTCCTTATAAGCTTCAATGGGCTCCAACATATCCCTCTGCAGATTTTACAGAAAAAGTTTTTCCAACCTGATAAATCTAAAGAAAAATTTAACTCTCTGAGATTAGTCCACACATCTCAAAGCAGTTTCACAGATATCTTATTTCTGTTCTTTACTGGGTATATTCGGTTTTTCCTCATAGGCCTCAATGGGCTCACAAATGTCCCTTTGCTGAAACTGCACACACAAAAAAGGGTTCCCACCTGCTGAATCAAAGGAAAGGTTTAACTCTGTGAAATTAATCCACACATCACAAAGCAGTTTCAGAAATAGCTTCATTCTATTTTTCCTCTGAGGATATTTGGTTTTTCCCCATAGTCCTCAATCAGCTCCCAAATGTTTCTTTGCAAATTCTGCAAAAAGCGTGTTTCCAACCTGCTGAATCAAAAGAAAAGTTTAACTCTATGAGATGAATTGACACGTCACAAACCAGTTTCACTGATAGTTTCTTTCTAGATAATAACTGGTGATATTTAGTTTTTCCTCATAGGCCTCAATAGAATCCCAAATGTCCCTTTGCAGATTCAACAGAAAGATAGTTTCCAACCTCGTGAATCAAAAGAAAGGTTTAACTCTGTGAGGTGAATCCACACATCACAAAGCAGTTTCACTGATCGCTTCTTTCTAGTATTTATCTGGGGATATACAGTTTTTCTGCAAGGGCCCCAATCCAAAATGTCCCTTCACAGATTCTAAAAAGAGAATGTATCAAACCTGCTGAATCAAAAGAAAGGTTGAAATGTGTGAGATGAATCCACACATCACCAAGCAGTTTCACGGAGTGCTTCTTTCTAGTTTTAGCTAAGGATATTTGGTTATTCCCCATAGACCTCAATGTGCTCCCCAAAATACCTTCGCAGATTCTACAAAAAGAATGTTTCAAACCTGCTGAATCAAAGGAAAGTTTTAACTCTACGAGATGAATGCACACAAAACAAGACAGTTTCACAGATAGCTTCTTTCTAGTTTTTCTCTGGAAATATTCGGTTTTCCCCCATAGGTCTCAACAGGCTCCCAAGTGTTTCTTTGCAGAGTCTACAAAGATAGTGCTTCCAACTTGCTGAATCAAAAGAAAAGATTAACTCTGTGAGATGAATCGACACATAGCAAAGGAGTTTCAAAGACAGCTTCTTTCTAGATTTTTTCTGGTATGTTCAGTTTTTCCTCATAGACCTCAATGGACTCTCAAATGGACTTACACAGATTCTACAAAAAAGAGTGTTTCCAACTTATTCAGTCAAAAGAAATGCTTAACTTTGTGAGATAAACCCACATATCACAAAGCAGTTTCATAGATAGTATCTTCCTAGTTTTTATATGGATATATTTTCTTTTTCCCCTTAGGCCTCAATGATCTCCCAAATGTTCCCTCACAGGTTCCACAAAAAAAGTGTTTCTAACCTGCTGAATCAAAAGAAAGGTTTACCTCTATGAGATGAATACACACATCACAAAGCATTTTCATAGACAGCTTCTTTCCTGTTTTTATCTGGGGATATTCAGTTTTTCATCATAGGCCTTAATGGGCTCTGTAATGTCCCTTTGTAGATTCTACAAAAAGCATTTCCATCCTATTAAATGTAAACAAAAATATAACTCTGAGAGATGAATCCACACATCCAAACCAGTTTCACAGGTAGCTTCTTTCTAGTTTATATCTGGGGATTTTTGGTTTTTCCCCATACACCTCAATGGGCTCTGTAATGCCCCTTTGCAGACTCTACAATAAGAGTTTCCAACCTGCTGAATCAAAAGAAAGGTTTAACTCTGTGAGATGAATCCACACATCACAAAGCAGTTTCACAGATAGCATATTTCTAGTTTTTATCAGTGCATATTCGCCTTTTCCCCATAGAACTCACTGGGCTCCCAAATGTCCCTTCACAGATTCTTCAAAGAAAGTGTTACTAACCTGATCAATCAAAATAAAGGATTATTTCTGTCAGATGAATCGACACATCACAAGACAGTTTCATGTAAAGTTTATTTCTAGTTTTTATCTGGGGATATTCTGGTTTTACCCATTAATCTCAAAGGGCTCCCAAATGTCCCTTCACAGATTCTACAAACAGAGGGTTTTTAACCTGCTGAGTCAAAACAAAAGTTTAACTCTGTGAGATGAATCCAGACATCATGAAGCAGTTTCACAGAAAGTTTCTTTCTAGTTTTCCTCTGGTGTTATTCTGTTTTTACCCATAGGCCTCAATGTGCTCCCAAATATCCCTGAGCAGATTCTACAAACATAGTGTTTTTAACCTGCTGAATTAAAAGAAATGTTTAACTCTGTAAGATGCACCCACACATCACCAAACTTTCACAGAGAACTTCTTTCTAGTTTTTATCTGGGGATATTTGGTTTTTCTGCATAAGCCACAATGGGCTCCAAAATGTCCCTTTGCAGATTCTACAAAAAGTGTGTTTTCAACCTGCTGAGTCAAAGGAAAGGTTTAACTCTGTGAAATGAATACATGCATCACCAAGCAGTTTCACAGATAGATTCTTTCTATTTTTTATCTGGGGATTTTCAATTTTTTTCCCTAGACTTCAGTGGACTTCAAAATATCCCTTTGCTGATTATTCAAAAAGAGAGTTGCCAACCTGCTTTATAAAAAGAAAGGTGTAACTCTGTGAGATTAATCAAAAATTTCAAAGCAGTTTCACAACTAGTTTCTTTCTAGTTTTTATCTGGGGATATTCTGTTTTTCTACATATACCTCCATGGGCTTCCAAATGTCCCTTCAAGATTCTACAAAAAGGGTATTTCCAACGTGATGAATCAAAAGAAATGTTTAACTTTGTTAGACGAATCCATGCGTCTCAAAGCAGTTTCACAGATACCTCTTTTCTAGTTTTTATCTAGGGATATTCTGTTTTTCCCCAGAAGACACAATTGGCTCCCAAATGTCCCATTGCAGATTCTACATGAAGAGTGTTTCCAACCTGCTAAGTCAAAAGGAAGATTTAACGATGTCAGATGAATCCAAACATCACCAAGCAGTTTTAGAGATAGCTTCTGTCTAGTTTTTATCTGGGGATATTCATTTTTTTCCATAGGCCTCAATGAGCTCTCAATTGTCCCTTCACATATTTTACACAAAGAATGTTTCCAACTGGATGAGTTAAAAGGAAGGTTTATCTCAGTGAGATAAATAAATACTTCACAAAGGAGTTTCATGGAGAGCTTCTATCTAGTTTTTATCTTGGGATATTCTGTTTTTCCCCATAGTCCTCAATGGACTCTGAAAAGTCCTTTTGATGATTTTATAAAAAGAGTGTTTCCAACCTGTTGAATCTATAGAAACGTTTAACACTGTTATATGATCCAAACCTCACCAAGCAGTTTCACAGATAGTTTCTATCTAGTTTCTATGGAGGATATTCAGTTTTTCCCCATAGGCCTCAATGGACTCTGAAATGTCCTATCACAGATTCTACACCAAGAGTATTTTATCTTGCTGAATCACAAGAAAGGTTTAACTCTGTGAGGTGGATCCGCACATCACCAAGCAGTTTCACAGATAGCTTCTTTTTAGTTCTTATCTGGGGATTTTCAATTATCCTTTGAGACCTCATAGACTCACAAATTTCCCCTTGCACTTTCTACAAAAAGAGAGACTCCAAGCTGCTCAATGAAAAGAAAGGTTTAACTCTGTGCGATGAATCCACACAACAAAAAGCAATTTCACAGATAGATTCTATCTAGTTTTTATCTGAGGATGTTCAGGTTTTTCCCATAGGCCTCAAAGGGTTGTGATAAGATATTTTGCAGATTCTACAAAAAGAGTATTTCCAACTTGCTGAATCAAAAGAAAGGTTTGATTCTGTGAGGTGAATCTACACATCACCAAGCAGTTTCAAAGACAGTTTCTTTCTAGTTTTTATCTGGAGATATTTGGTTTTTCTGCCTATAAGCAGAAATAAGCTTTGAAAAGTCCCTTTGCACATTCTGCAAAAAGAGTATTTCCAACCTGCTGAATCAAAAGATAGGTTTAAATCTGTGAGACAAATCCACACATCACTAAGCAGTTTCACAGATAGCTTATTTCTTGTTTTTATCTGGGCATATTCAGTATTACCACATAGACCTCAATGGGCTCTCAAATATCTCTTCACAGATACTACAAAAACAGTGTTTCCAACCTGCTGAATCAAAAGAAAAAATTAACACTGTGAGATGAATCCAAACCTCAGAAAGCAGTTTCTCAGATAGCTTCTTTCTAGTTTTTATCTGGGGATATTCAGTTTTTCCCCATAGGTCTCAATGGGCTGCCAAATATCCCTTCGCAGATTCTACAAAGAGAGTATTTCCCACCTGCTGAATCAGTGGAAAGGTTTAACACTGTGAGATAAATCCACACATCACCAACCAGTTTCACACATAGCGTCCTTATAGTTTTTATTGGGGGATATTCAGTTTTTCCCCATAGGTATCAATGGGCTCCCTAATGTCCTTCACAGATTCTGCAGAGAAAGTGTCTCCAAACTGCTGAATCAAAACAAAGATTTATCTCTGTGAGATGCATCCACACATCACCAAGCAATTTCACAGATAGCTTATTTCTTGTTTGTATCTGGGCATATTTAGTTTTACCATATTTACCTCAATGGGCTCCCAAATATCCCTATGCAGATCCTACAAAAAGAGTGTCCCTAATCTGCTAAATCAAAACAAGGTTTAACTGTGTAAGATAAATCCACTCATCACCAAGGTGTTTCACAGACAGCTTCCTTCTAGTTTTTATTTTTGGATATTTGGTTTTTTCTCATATGACTCAAAGGGCTTTTAAAAAGTCCCTTTGCTGATTCATTTAAAAGAGTGTTTCCAAGCTGCTGAATCAAAAGAATGGTTTGCCTCTGTGAGCTGAATCCACACATCACAAAGCAGTTTCACAGATAGGTTCTTTCTAGTTTTTATCTGTGGATATTCCATTTTTCCGAAAGGCCTTAATGGGCTCCTAAATGTCCCTTCACAGATTCTACAAAAAGAGTGTATCAAACCTGCTGAACTAAAAGAAAAAATTAACTCTGAAATGAATCAGCACATCACTAAGCAGTTTCAAAGATAGCTTCTTTCTAGTTTTATATGGGGATATTTCCTTTTCTTCCAAAGGCCTCAAGGGGCTCCCAGATGTTACTTAGCAGATTCTACAAAAAAAAGTGTATCTGACCTGTTGAAACAAAATGAAGGTTTACTCTGTGAGATGAATTGAAACATCACCAAGCCTTTTCACACATAGCTTCTTTCTAATTTTCTTGTCAGGATGTTCAGTTGTTCCCCATAGGCCTCAAAGGGCTCCCAAATGTCCCTTTGCAGATTCTCCAAAAAGAGTGTTTCCAACCTGCTGAATCAAAAAAAAATTATCTCTTTGAGATGAATCTACACGTCACCATGCACTCTCATAGATAGCTTCTTTCTAGATTTTATCTGGGGATATTTTGTTTTTCCCCACAGACCTCAAAGTGTTCCCAAATGTCCTTTTGCAGATCCTAGAAAAAGAGTGTTTCCCACCTGCTGAATCAAAAGATAGGTTTAACTGTTTTATGTGAATCCAAGCATCATCAAACAGCTTCACAGATAGCTCCTTTCTAGTTTTTATCTGGGCATATTTGTTTTTTTCCCATAGACTTCCAAGGGCTTTCAAAAGTCCCTTCACAGATACTACAAAAATAGTGTTTACAACCTGCTGAATCAAAAGAAAAGATTAATCCTGTGAGATGAATTCACACATCACCCAGCGGTTTCTCAGATAGCTTCTTTCTAGTTTTCATCTAGGGATATTTGGTTTCTACCCATAGGCTGCAATGGGCTCCCAAATCTTTTCACAGATTCTACAAAAAGAGTTTTTCCAACCTACTGAATCAAAAGAAATCTTTATGTCTGGCAGATGAATCCACACAGCATGAACCGGTTTCACAGATAACCTCTTTCTGGCTTTTATCTAGAGAAATTCTGTTTTTAGCCATAGACCTCTATCAGCTCCCAAATGTCCCTTCGCAGATTCTGCAAAGGGTGTTTCCAACCTGCTGAATCAAAACGAAGGTTTAAGTCTGTGAGATAAATTCACTCAAAACCAAACAGTTTCACAGATAGCTTGTTTCTAGTTTTTATCTTGAAATATTCAGTTTTTCTTCTTAGGCTTCAATGGACTCTCAAATGTCCCTATGCAGATTCTACAAAAAGAGTGTTTCCAAAATGGTGAATCAAAGGAAGCATTTAACTCTGTGAGATGAATCCACCCATTACCAGGCAGTTTCACAGATGGCTTATTTGCAATATTTATCTGGGGTTATTCAGCTTTTATCCATAGGCCAAAATGGGCTCCCAAATGTCCCTTCCCAGATTTTACAAAAAGAGTGTTTCTAACTTGCTGAATCAAGAGAAAGGTTTAACTCAGTGAGATGAATCCACACATCTGCAAGCAGTTTCATAGATACCTTCTTTCTAGTTTTTATCTGGTGATATTCCATTTTTCTCCATACACCTCAATGGACTACCAAATGTATTTTCGTAGATTCTATAAAAAGAGTGTATCCAATCTACTGAATCAACAGAAAGTTTTAACTCTGTTAAATGAATCTACACATTACCAAGTAGTTTTACTTGTAGCTTCTGTCTAGTTTTTATCTGGGGATATGCGGTTTTTTCCTCATAGGCATGATGGGCTCCCAAATGTCCCTTTGCAGATTCTATAAAAAGAGTGTTTCCAACCTGTTGAATCAAATGAAAGTTGTAGCACTGTGAGATTAATCGACACATCACTAATTGCTTGCACAGATAGCTTCTTTCTTGTTTTTATCTGGGGATATTCACTTTTTTCCCCTAGGCTTCAAGGGACTCTGAAAAGTCCCTTCACAGATTCTACAAAAAGAGTGTTTCCAACTTGCTGAATCAAAAGAATGGTTTGACTCTGTGAGATGAATCCACACATCATTAAGTAGTTTCACAAGTAGCCTTTTTGTAGTTTCTATCTGGTGATATTTGGTTTTCCTCTATAGGCCTTCGCAGATTCTACAAAGAGTGTTTTATAACTGCTGAATCAAAAGAAAAGTTTACCTCTGTGAGATGAATCCACATATAACGAAGCAGTTTTAGTGTGTATCTGGGGATTTTCATTTTTGTTCCCTAGGCCTCAATGTGCTGCCAAATGTCCCTTCACAGATCCCACACCTAAAGTGTTTCCAACCTGCTGAATCAATAGAAAGTTTTAACTCTGTGAAAGTAATCAATGCAAAACAAAGCAGTTTCACAGATAGCTTCTTTCTAGTTTTCATCTGGTGATATTTTGTTTTTCCCTTTAGACCTCAATGGTTTCCAAATGTACCTTTACAGATTCTATAAAAAGTGTGTTTACAACCTACCGATTCAAAAGTAAGTCTTAACTCTGGGAGGTGAATCCACACATTACTAAGCAGTTTCAAATATTGCTTCTTTCTAGTTTTTATCTGGGGATATTCTGCTTTTGCTCCTAGGCCCTAATGTGCTTCCAAATGTTGCCTTGCAGAATCTACAAAAAGATTGTTTCCAACTTGCTAAATCAAAAGAAAGGTTGAAATCTGAGACGAATGCACACATCACCAAGCAGTTACACAGATAACATCTTTCTAGTTTTTATCTGGGAATATTCAGTTTCTCCTCTTAGGCTGCAATGGGCTCCCAAATGTCCTTTTGCAGATTATACGAGAAAGGGTTTCCAACCTGCTGTAAAAAAAGAAAACTTTAATTCCATGAGATGAATCCTCACATAACCAAGCCGTTTCAAAGACAGCATTTTCTAGTTTTAATCTGTGAATATTCTGTTTTTCCCCAGAGGCCTCAATAAGATTTCAAATGTTCCTTTGCAGTTTCTACAAAAAGAGTGTTTCCAACCTGTTGAATCAAAAGGAAGGTTTAATTCTGAGATGAATCCGCACATCACCAAGTAGTTTCAGATATAGCTTCTTTCTAGTTTTTGTGTGAGGATATTCTGTTTTTCTCAAGAGGTCTCAATGGTTCCCAAATGTCCCACCACATGTTCTACAAAAAGCATGTTGCCAACCTGCTTAATCAAAAGAAAGGTTTAACTCTGTGAGATGAATCCACACATCACCAAGCAGTTTCACAGATAGCTTTTTTCTACTTTGTATCTGGGATTTTATTTTTTTTCCCCTAGGTCTCAAAATAGGCTCCCAAATATCCCTTCACAGATTCCATAAAAATGTTTTTTAACCTGCTGAAACAAAAGAAAGGTTTAACTCTGTGAGATGAATCCAGACATCATCAAGTTGGTTCACAGATAGCTTCTTTCTAGTTGTTATCTACGAATATTCTGGTTTTGCCCATAGGTCTAAAAGCACTCCCAAATGTCCCTTCACAGATTCTACAAAAAGAGTGTTTCCAACCTGCTTAATCCAAAGGAACTCTGTGAGACGAGTACACACAACCCAAAAAAGTTTCACAGTTGGGTTCTTTCTAGTTTTTATCTGGGGATATTCTGTTTTCTCCATAGGCCTCATTGGGATCCAAAATGTCCCGAGTAGATTCTACAAAAATAGTGTTTCCAACCCTGCTGAATAAAAAGAAACGTTTACCTCTATGAGATGAATCACACACCAAAAAGCAGTTTCACAGATAGCTTTTTTCTGTTTTTTATCTGGAAATATTTGCTTTTCCCCCGTAGGCTTCAATGGGCTCCCAAGTGTCCCTTTGCAGATTTTACAAAAAGAGTGTTGCCAACCTGTTGAATCAAAAAAAAAGGTTTAATTCAGTGAGATGAATCCACACATCTCCAAGCAGTTTCACATATAGCTTCTTTTTAGGTTTTTATCTGTGTATATTCATTTTTTTCCCATAGGCATCAATGTGTTCCAAAATGTCCCTTCACAAATTCTACAAAAAGAGTGTTTCCAACCCGCAGAATACAAAGAAAGGTTTAACTCTGTGAGATGAATACACACATTACCAAGGAGTTTCACAGATAGTTTCTTTCTAGTTTGTATCTGGGGATTTTAGGTTTTCCCCCCAGGCCTCAATGGACTCCAAAACGTCCCTTCGCAGATTCTACAGGAAGAGTGTTTCCAAATTGCTGAATCAAAAGGAAGGTTTAATTCTGTTACATGAATCCACACATCACCAAGTGATTTCACAGACAGCTTCTTGCTAGTTTTTAGTCTGAGGATATTTGGTATTTTCCCATATTCCTCAATGGGCTCTGAAATGTCCCATTTCAGATTCTACAGGAAGACTGTTTCCAAACTTCTGAATCAAAAGAATGCTTTAACTTTGTGAGATGAATCCACACATCACAAAAAAAAGTTTCATTGATAGCTTCTTTCTAGATTTTACCTAGGGATATTCCTTTTTTTCCCCCACAGGTCTCAATGGGATCCCAAATATCCCCTGGCAAATTTTACAAAAAGTATTTCTAACCTGCTGAATCAAAGAAAGGTTCATTTCTGTGAGGTGAATCCACACATCACCAGGCAGTTTCCCAGACAGCTTCTTTTCAGTTTTTATCTCGGGATATTAGGTTTTTCTCCATAGGCCTCAATGGACTTTCAAATGGTTCTACAAAACCGGTTCTACAAAAAAAAAAAAAAAAAAAAGGTTTTCCAAACTGCTGAATCAAAAGAAAAGTTTAACTTTTGAGATGAATCCACACATCACAGCAGTATCACAGACTGATTCTTTTCAGTTTTTATCTGTGCATATTCATTTAATCCCCGTAGTCCTTAATGGGCTCCCAAATATGCCTTCACATGCTTTTCAAAAACAGTGGTTTTCCCACCTGCTGAATCTAAAGAGGGGTTTAATTCTGTGAGTTGAATCCACACACCACCATGCAGTTTCATAGGTAGCTTCGTTCTAGTTTATATATGGGGATATTTGGTTTTTCTTTATAGACCTCAATGGGCTCCCAAATGTCCCTTTGCAGATTCTACAAAAATGTGTTTCCAACTCGTTGAGTCAAAAGAAACTTTTAACTGTTTGAGAGGAAACCAAACATCACCAGGCTTCACAGATAGCTTCTTTCTCGTTTTTATCAGGGAATTTTTGGTTTTGTTTCATAGGTCTCAATGGGCTCCTAAATGTCCCTTCACAGATTCTACAAAAAGAGTGTTTCCCACCTGCTGAATCAAAAGAAAAGTTTAATTCTGAGATATGACTCACACATCAACAAGCAGTTTCACAGATAGTACATTTCTACTATTAATCTAAAAATATTCAGTTTTACCCAATAAGCATCAAAGGGCTTTCAAATGACCCTTTGCAGCTTCTACAAAAAGAGCATTTCCAACCAGATGAAGCAAAAGAATGATTTAATTCTGTGAGGTGAATCCACACAACACCAAGCAGCTTCACAGATAGCTTCTTTCTGGTTTTAACCTATGGCTGTTTTGTTTTTCCCCTTAGGCCTCAATGGGCTCCCAAATGTCTCTTCACAGATTTTATTAAAAGAGTGTTTCCAAACTGCTGAATCAAAAGAAAAATTTAACTCGGTGTGATGAATCCAGTCATCACAAGGTAGTTTTACAGATAGCTTCTTCTTTCGGGTTTTTATCTTCAGATATTCGGTTTCTCCCTATAGGTCTCAATGGGTCCACAATTCTCCTTACTCAGATTCTACAAAAAGGGTGTTTCCAACTGCTGAATCTAAAGAAACCTTTAACTCTGTGAGATAAATCCACACATCACCGAGCAGTTTCACAGAGAGCTTCTCTCTAGTTTTTATCAGGGAATTTTCCTTTTTTTCCCCATAGGTATCAATGGGCTTTCAAATGTCCTTGCAGATTCTACAAAAATAGTCTTTCCAGCCTGTTGAATCAAAAGGATGATTTAGCTGCATCAGGTGAATCCACACATCACAAAGCAGTTTCACAGATAACTTCTTTCTAGTTTTTATCTGGTGATACTCCGTTCTTCCCCATAGGACTCAAAGGATTCCAAATTGTCCATTCACAGATTCCACAAAAACACTGTTTCCAACCAGCTGAAACAAAAGAAAGATTTAATTCTGTGACATGAATCCACACATCACAAATCAGTTTCCCAGAGTGCTTCATTCTAGTTTTTTTTCTGGGGATATTCTGTTTTCTCCACTGGCCCCAGTGAACTCCAAAATGTATCTTTGCAGATTCTACAAAAAGAGTGTTTCTAACCTGCTGAATCAAAAGAAAGGTTTAACTCTGTGAGATGAATCCACAAATCACCAGTCAGTTTCATATGTAGCTTCTTGTATTTTTTATCTGTGTATATTCTGCTTTCCCTCATTGGCCTCAATAGACTCCCAAATGTACCTTCACAGATTCTACATTGTGTCTTCAATCTGCTAAATCAAAAGAAAAGTTTACTTCAGTGAGATGAATCCATACATCACCAAGTGGTGTCACAGATACCTTCTTTCTATCTTTAATCTGGGGATATTTGGTTTTTATTTATAGGCTTCAATGGTCTCCGAAATGTCCCTTTACAGATTCTACAAAAAGAGTATTTCCAACTTGCTGAATCAAAAGAAACCTTTAACTCTGTGAGATGAGTCCACAAATCAGCAGGCAGTTTCATAGATAGCTTATTTCTAGTTTTTGTCAGGGAATTTTCATTTTTTCCCCATAGGTCTCAATGGGCTTTCAAATGTCCCTTCTCAGATTCTACACAAAGTGTTTCCAACCTGCTGAATCAAAAGGATAGTTTAACTCCATCAGATGAATCCACACATCACAAAGCAATTTCACAGATAACTTCTTTCTAGTTTTTATCTGGTGATATTCAGTTGTTCCCCATAGGACTCAATGGATTCCAAATTGTCCATTCACAGATTCAACGAAAAGAGTGTTTCCAACTTGCTGAAAGAAAAGAAAGGTTTAACTCTGTGAGAAGAATCCACATATCACAAATCAGTTTCCCAGATTGTTTCATTCTAGTTTTTTTCTGGGGATATTCTGTTTTTCCCAATTGGCCTCAATGGACTACAAAATGTCCCTTTGCAGATTCTACAAAAAGAGTGTTTCCAACCTGCTGAATCAAAAGGAAGGTTTACTTCTGTGAGATGAATCCACAAACCAACAGTCAGTTTCATATGTAACTTCTTCTATGTTTTATCTGGGTATATTTTGCTTTTCCCCATTGGCCTCAATGGGGTCCCAAATGTACGTTTGCAGATTTGACACACAGGGTTTTCAACATGCTGAATCAAAAGAAAGGTTTTCCTCGGTGAGATGAATCCACACATCACCAAGCAGTGCAACAGATACCTTCTTTCTGGTTTTTATCTGGGGATATTTAGTTTTACTTTACAGACTTCAATGGACTCCTAAATGTCCCTGTGCAGATTCTAGAAAAAGGGTGTTTGCAACCTGCTGAATCAAAAACAAACTTTAACTCTGTGAGATGAATCCACACATCAGCAGGCAGTTTCACAGATAGTTTATTTCTAGTTTTTATCAGGAAATTTTCATTTTTTTCCCCACAGGTCTCAATGGACTTTCAAATGTCCCTTTGTAGGTTCTACAAAAAGAGTGTTTCTAATCTGCTGAATTAAAATAAGCTTTCACCTCTATGAAGTGAATCACACTCCAACAAGCAGTTTCACAGATAACTTTTTTCTAGTTTTAATCTGGAAATAATTAGTTTTTCCCCATAGGCCTCAATGGGCTCCAAAATGTCCCTGTGAAGATTCTGCAAAAAGAGTGTTTCCAACCCGCTCTTTGAAAAGAAAACTGTGAGATGAATCCACACATCACCAAGCAGTTTCCCAGATAGTTTCTTTCTAGTTTTTATCTGTAGATATTTTGTTTTTCCCCAAAGAGCTCAAGAGGCCCTGAAATGAACCTTCACAGATTCTATAAAAAGATGTTTTCAAAACTGTTGAATTAAAAGAAAGTTTTGGCTCTGTGAGACGAATCCACACATCACAAAGCAGTTTCTCAGATAGCTTCTTTCCATTCTTCATCTGAGGTTATTCAATTTTTTCCACTAGGCCTACATGGGCTCTGAAATGCCCCTTTACAGATTCTACAAAAAGAGTGTTTCCAACTGGCTAAACCAAAAGAAACGTGAAACTCTGTGAGATGAATCCATACATGACAAAGTAGTTTAACAGACAACTTTTTTTTAGCTTTCATTTGTGGATATTCAGTTTTTTCCCCATAGGCCTCAATGGGCTCCCAAATATCCCTTTGCTGATTCTCTAGGAAGAGTGTTTCCAACCTGCGGAATCAAAACAAATGTTTCACTCTGTGAGATAAATCCACTCATCACAATGCACTTTCACAGATAGCTTCTATCTAGTTTTTATCTGGGGATATTAGATTTTTTTTCTTAGGCCTGAAGAGGCTCCCAAATGTCCCCTCGCTCATTATACAAAGAGTGTTTCCTACCTGCTGAATGTAAAAAAAGGTTTAACTTTGTGAAATAAATCCACACATCACAATGTAGTCTCACAGATAGATTCTTTCCAGTTTTTATCTGGGGAAATTGAGTTTTTCCCCTAGGACACAATGGGCTCCTAAATGTCCCTTTGCAGATTCTTTAAAAAAATGTTTCCACACTGTTGAATCAATAGAAATGTTTAACTCTTTGAGATGTATCTGGATATCAAAAAGCAGTTTCACAGATAGATTCTTTCTAGTTTTTATCTGGGAATATTTTGTTTTTCCCCCGTAGGTCCCAATGGGTACACAAATATCCTTTTGCTGATTCTACAAAACAGTGTTTCCAACCTGCGGAATCAAAGAAAGTTTAACTCTTTGAGATGAATCCACACATTACAAAGCAGGTTCAGCAAATAGCTTCTTTCTAGTTTTTTTCTGGGGATATTAGTTTTCTCACCATAGGTTTCAAAGTGGTCTTAGACGTCCCTCCGTAGATTCTACAAAAAGAGTTTTACCAACCAGATGAATCAAAAGAAAGTTTTAACTCTATGAGATGAATCCACAAATCACAAAGCAGTTGTACAGATAGCTTTTCTCTAGTTTTTATCTGGGGATATTCAGTTTTTCCCCATAGGCCACAATAGGAACCCAAATGTTTCTTGACAGATACTACAAAAAATATGTGTATAACCTGCTGAATCAAAAGAAAGATGTAACTCTATGAGATAAATCAACAGATCACAAAGTAGTATCACAGATAGCTTCTTTGTAGCTTTTATCTCAGGATATTAAGTTTTTCTCTAGAGGCCTCTAAGGCCTCCCAAATGTTTCTTCACAGATTCTACACAAAGAGTGCTTCCAACCTGCAGAATCAAAAGAAAGGTTAATCTCTGTGAGGTGAATCCACACATCAAAAAACAGTTTCACATTTAGCTTCTTTCTAGTTTTTATTTGGATATATTTGGTTTTTACCCATATGCCACAAATGGCTCCCAAATGTCCCTTTGCAGATTCCACAAAAGGAGTGCTTCCAACCAAGAAAGGTTTAACTCTGTGAGATTAACCCACACATCACCAAGCAGTTTCACATATAGCTTTTTTCTAGTTTTTATTTGGGGATATTTATTTTTTGCTATAGACTCCAATGGGCTCTTAAAATTCCCTTTGCATATTCTACAAAATGAGGGTTTCCAAACTGATAAATCAAAACCAATGTGTAACTCTGTCAGATGAATCCAGTCATCACAAAGCCGTTTCCAAGATAGCTCCTTTCTAGTTTTTATCTGGAATATTCTGTTTTTTCTTACAGGCTACAATGGGTTCTGAAATGCCGCTGTGCAGATTTTAAAAAATGAGTGTTTCCAACCTGCTGAAACAAAAGAAATATTTAACTCTGTGAGGTAAACCACATATCACAAAGTATCTTCACAGATACCTTCTTTCTAGCTTTTATCTGGAGACATTCAGTTTTACCCCATAGGCACCAAGGGCTCTAAAATATCCCTTCGAAGATTCTACAAAAAGAGTTCTTCCAAACTGCTGAATCTAAAGTAAGGTTTAACCCTGTGAGGTGAATCCACACATCACAAAGCTTTTGTACAGGTAGCTTTTCTTGACTTTTTATCTGGGGATATTTAGTTTTACCCCATAGGCCACAATGGGCTCCCAAATGTTTTTTTGCAGATTCTACAAAAAAAAAGTGTTTCCAACCTGCTGAATCAAAAGAAAGGTTTAACTCTGTGAGATAAATCCACACATCACAAAGTAGTTTCACAGATAGCCTACTTCTGGTTTGTATCTGGGGATATTAGGTTTTTCCCATAGGCCTCAAAGGGCTCCCAAATGGTACTTCAAAGATGCTACAAAAAGACTGTTTCCAATTTGCTGAGTCAAAAGACAGGCTAATCTCTGTGAGATGAATCCAAATATCACAAACTAATTTCACAGATAGCTTCTTTCGAGTTTTTATTTTGGGATTTTTGGGTTTTCCCCATAGGCCAAAATAAACTCCCAAATGTTCCTTCACACAAAAAGAGTGTTTCCAACCTGCTGAATCAAAAGAAACATTTAACTCTGTGAGCTGAATCCATAAATCATGAGCCAGTTTCACAAATAATTTCTTTCTAGTTTTTAACTGGATATTCGGTTTTTTCCCCATAGGGCTCAATGTGTTTTCAAATATCCGTTCTCAGATTCTCAGATTCTACAAAAGAGTGTTTCCAACCTGCTGAATCAAAAGAATGGTTTAACTCTGTGAGATTTCCCATAGGCCACAATGGGCTCCCCAATGTCCCTTCATGGATTCTACGGAAAGAGTGTTTCCAACCTACTGAATCAGAAGGAAATTTTAGCTCTGTAAGATTAATCCACACATCAAAAATTAGCTTCACAGATACTTTCTCTCTAGTTTTCATCTGGGAATATTTGGGTTTTCCCTGTAGGCATGAATGGGCTCCTAAATGTCCCTTTGAAGATTCTACAAAAAGAGTGTTTCTAACATGCTGAATCAAAAGAAAGTTTGTTTTATCACTGTGAGATGAATCCACACATCATAAAGCAGTTAAACAGATAGCTTCTTTCTAGTTTTTTACCTGGGGATATTCTGTTTTTTCCCATTGGTCTCAAAGGGTTCCCAAATATCCTTTCACAGATTCTACAAAGAAAAGTGTTTCCAAACTGCTGAATCAATAGAAAGGTTTAAATCTGTGAGATGAATCCACACATCACAAAGCAGTTTTGCATATAGCTTCTTTCTAGTTTTTATCTGTGGATATTCAGTTTTTCCCCATAGACCAAAAAGAGCTCCCAAAATGTTTCCTCAGAGATTCTAAAAATAGAGTGTTTTCATCCTGCTGAATCAAAAGAAAGGTTTAAGTATGTGAGTTGAATCCACACATCACAAAGCAGTCTAACCAAGAGCTTCTTTCTGGTTGTTTTGGTGGGATATTAGATTTTTCCCCATAGACTTCAATTGGTTCCCAAATATCCCTTTGCTGATGCTACAAAGAGTGTTTCCAACCGAGTGAATCAAAATAAACGTGTAACTCTGTGAGATGAATCCAAACATCAATACGAAGTTTCACAGATAGCTTCTTTCTAGTTTTTAACTGGGGATATTCTCTGCTTCCCCTTAGACCCCAATGGGCTATTAAATGTCCCTTTGCAGATTGAACAAAATAAAAGTTTCCAAACTGCTGAATCAAAAAAAAGTTTAACTCTGTGAGATGAATCTTCAAATCATCAAGCAGTTTCACAGATAGTTTTCTTTTAGTTTTTACCTGGGGATATTCATTTTTTCCCCATAGGCCCCAATGGGCTCCCAAATCTTTCTTCACAGATTCTACAAAAATAGTTTTTCCAACCTGCTGAATCAAAAGGAAGTTTTTGCTGCATGAGATGAATCCACACATCATAAATTTGTTTCACAGAGAGCTTCTTTCTAGTTTTTATGTGTAGATATTCAGTTTTGTCCTATGGGCCTCAATGGGCTTACAAATATCCCTTTGCAGATTCTACAATAAGAGTGTTGTCAACCTGCTGATTCAAAAGAAAGATTTATCTCTTTGAGATGAATCCACATATAGGAAAACCATTTGACAAATAACTTCTTTCTAGTTTTTATCTGGGGATATTCAGTTTTACCCCATAGGCCACAATTCACTTCAAAATGTTCCTTCACAGGATCTACAAAAAGAGTGCTTCCAACCTGTTGAATCTAGACAAAAGTTTAACTCTGTGAGATGAATCCACACATCACAAACACTGTCACAGATAGCTTCTTTCTAGTGTTTATCTGGGGATATTCTCTTTTTCCCATAGGCCTCAATGGGCTCCCAAATGTCTTTTCACAGATTGTACAAAAGGAGTGTTTCCAACCTACTTAGTCAAAACAAACGTTTAATTTTGTGAGTTGAATCCACACATCACAAAGCAGTTTCATCAATAGGTTCTTTCTAGTTTTTATCTGAGTATATTAGGTTTTCCGCTACAGGCAATGATGGGCTCCCAAATGTCTTTTTGCAGATTTTACAAAAAGCGTGTTTTCAACCTACTGAATCAAAAGAAAGGTTTACCTCTGTGAGGTGAACTCATACATCACAAAGCAGATTCACAGATAGCTTCGTTTCAGTCTGTATCTGGGGATATTCTGTTTCTCCCCATAGCCCTCAATGTGCTCTGAAAAGTACCTTCACATATTCGACAAAAAGAGTGTTTCCAACCTGCTCCGTCAAAGAACAGTTTAACTCTGTTAGATTAATATACGCATCACCAAGCAGTTTCACAGATAGCTTCTTTCTCTTTTTCATCTGGGGATATTCAGTTTTATCCCACACTGATCAATGGGCTACCAAATGCCTCTTTGCAGGTTCAAAAAAATTGTGTTTCCTACCTGCTGAATCAAAAGCAAGGTTTAACTCTGTGAGATGAATCCACATGTCAGCAATCAGTTTCACAGATAGTTTCTTTCTTTTTATCTGGAAATATTCTTTTTTATCCCACAGGCTTCACGGGATTCCAAAATGTCCTTTTGCAGATGCCACAAAAGATTGTTTCCAACCTGCTGAATGAAGAGAAAGGTTTAACACCGTGGAATGAATCCACACAACACAAAGGAGTTTCACAGATAGCTTCTTTCTTTTTTTTTTTCATCTGAGGATATTCTGTTTTTCCCGTTAGGAATCAATGGTCTCCCAAATATCCCTTTGCAGGTTCTATAAAAAAGAATGTTTCCAACCTGCTGAATCAAAGGAAAGTTTTCATTTTGTGAGATGAATCCACACATCACCAAGCAGTTCCACAGTTAGCTTCTTTCTAATTTTATCTTTGGATATTTGTTTTTTTCTGATAGGCCACAATGGTCTTCCAAATGTCCCTTCACAGATTCTACGAAAAGAGTGTTTCCAACCGGATGAATCAAAAGAAAGGTTTATCTCTGTGAGATGAATCCACAAATCACAAATCAGTTTCACAGATAGCTTCTTTGTAGTTTTAATGTTGGGATATTCAGTTTTTCCCCATATGCCTCAATGGGTTCCAAAATGTCCTTTCACAGATTCTACAAACGAATGTTTCCAACCTACTGAATGGAAAGAAATTTAAACTCTGTGAGATTAATTGGCACTTCACAAAGAAGTTTCACAGATAGTTTCTTTCTAGTTTTTATCTGGGGATATTTGGTTTCTCCCAAAGCCCTCAATGGGCTCCCAAATATCCCTTCAGAGGTTCTATAAAAAGAGTGCTTCCAACCTGCTGAATCAAAAGAAAGGTCTAACTATGTGAGATCAATAGACACATTACAAAGCATTTTCACAAATGGCTTCTTTATAGTTTTTAACTCGGGATATTCAGGTTTTCCCCAGAGGCCTCAATGGGCTACCAAATATCACTTTGCAGGTTCTACAAAAAGAGTGTTTCCAACCTGGTGAATCCGTGAGATGAATTAAAAAGCATTTCACAGATAGCTTCTTTTTAGTTTCTATCTGGGGATATTCAGTTTTTCCCTGTAGGCCTCAAAGGGCTCCCAAATGTTTCTTCACAGATTCTACAAAAAGAGTGTTTCCAACTAACTGAATTGAAAGAAAGTTTTGTCTGCACGAGATGAATCCACACTACAGAAAGCTGTTTCACAGATAGCTTCTTTCTAGTTTTTATTTGAAGATATTCTGTTTTTTTCCCATAGGTCTCAATGGGCTCCAAAATGTCCCTTTTCAGATTCTACAAAAAAAGTGTTGTTATCCTGCCAAATCCATAGAAAGTTTTAGCTCTTTGAGATGAATCCACACGTCAGAAAGCATTTTCACAGATAGCTTCTTTCCAGTTTTTATCTAGGGGTATTCAATTTTTCTGCATAGACCACAATGGGCTTCAAAATTTCCTTCACACAATCTATAAAAAGAGTGTTTCCAATCTGCTGAATCAAGACAAATATTTAACTCTGTGAGATGTATCCACACATCATAAGCACTTTCACATAAAGCTTCTTTCTCGATTTTACCTGGGGATATTCTCTTTTCCCAATAGGCCTGAATGGGCTCCCAAATGTCTTTTCACAGTTTGTACAAAATCAGTGTTTCCAACCTACTTCAGTTTTTCCCCTTAGGCCTCAAAGTGCCTCCAAATGTCCCTTGCAGATTCTTAAAAAATCGTATTTCCAATCTGTTGAATCAAAAAAAAAAAAAAAAGGTAAACACTTTCAGCTGAATCAACACTTCACAATGCAGTTACACAGATAGATTCTTTCTAGTTTTTATCTGCGGATATTTGGCTTCTCCCATAGGCCACAATGGCTCCCAAATGTCCCTTCAGAGGTTCTACAGAAGAGTGTTTCCAACCTGTTGAATGAAAAGAAAGGTGTAACTCTTTGAGATGAAGGGACACATCCCAAAGCAGTTTTGCAGTTAACTTCTTTCTAGTTTTTATCTGGGGATGTTTTGTTTTCCCCCTTAGGCCTCAAAGTACTCCTAAATGTCTCTTCACAGATGTTACAAAAAAGTGTTTCCAACCTGGTGAATCAAAATAAAATTTTACTGCTGTGAGATGAATAAACACTTTACTAAGCCGTTTCACAGATAGCTTCTTTCTAGTTTTTATCTTGGGATATTAGGTTTTTCTGCTTAGGCCTCAAAGTGCTCCAAAATGTCCCTACACAGATTCTACAAAAAGGGTATTCCCAACCAGCTGAATCAAAGGAAATGTTTACCTCTGTGAGATTAATTTTCACATCACCAAGCAGTTTCACAGAGAGATTCTTTCTTTTTTATTTGGGAACATTCAGTTTTTCCCAATAGGAATCAATGGGCTCCCAAATGCCCCTTTGCAGGTTCTACAAAAAGAGTGTTTCCAACCTAGTGAATCAAAAACACAGTTTAACTCTGCAAAATGAATCTGCACATAACGTGGCAGTTTCACAGATAGCTTCTTTGTAGTTTCTATCCAGGGTTATTCATTTTTTTCCCCACATGCCTCAATGGGCTCTTAAATGTCCCATTGCAGATTCTGCCAAAAGAGTGTTTTCAAACAGTTGAATCAAAAAATAAAAAATAAAAAGTTTAACTCTGTGAGCTGAAGCCACACTTCACAAAGCAGATCAACAGATAGCTTATTTCTAGTTTTTATCAGTGGATATTCAGCTTTTCCCCATATGCCTCAATGGGCTCCAAATTGTCTCTTCACAGATTCTATGAAAGGAGTGTTTCCAACCTGCTGAAATGAAAAAAGAATTAACCTTGTAAGATGAATCCACACATCACAAAGCAGTTTCACAGATAGTTTCTTTCAACTTTTTATGTGGGATATTTTGTTTCTACCCATAGGTCACAATTAGCTCTGAAAAGACCCTTTGTAGATTATACCAAAAGAGATTTTCCAACCTGCTCGTTTAAACGAAAGGTTTAGCTCTGTGAGATGAATCCACACCACACAAGGCAGTTTCATGGAGAGTTTCATTATTGTTTTTATCTGATATTCAATAAGCTCCAAAATGTCCCTTCCCAGATTCTACTTAAGGAGGGTTGCCAACTTACTGATGCAAAAGAAAATTTTAACTCTGTGAGATGAATCCACATATCTAAAAGCAGTTTCAAAGATAGCTTCTTTCTACTTTTTCTCTATGGATACTCAATTTTTCCTTTTAGGTCTCAATGGGCTCTGAATAATCTTTCACAGATTCTATAAAAAGTGTTTCCAACCTGCTGAATCCAAATAAATGTTTAAATCTGAGAGATGAATGCAACATCACAAAACACATTCACAGATCACTTCTTTCTAGTTTTTATCTGGAGATATTCAGTATTTCCTCATAGGCTTCAATAGGCTTTCAAATGTCCTTTTGCAGATTCTACAAAAAGAATGTTTCCAATCTGCTGAATCAAAGCAAAGGTTTATCTCTGATGGGTGAATCCACACATCACAAAGCAGTTTCACACGTAGCTTCTTTCTAGTTTTCATCTAGTGATATTATTATTCCACATAGTCCTTAAAGGACTTTCAAATGTTCCTTCGTAGATTCTACAAAAATAGTGTTTCCAACGTGCTTTATCTGAAGAAAGATTTACCTCTGTGAGATGAATCCACACATTGAAACCTAGATTCTCCAGTAGCTTCCTTATTTTTTATCTGGAGATATTCTGTTTTTCCCCCAGACCTCAATGGACTCTGAAATGTCGCTTTGCAGATTCTACAAAAGTTGTGTTTCCAACTTGCTGAATCAAAGAAAGGTTTAGCTATGATAGATGAATCCACACATCACAAAGCACTTTAGAAGAAAACTTCTTTCTAGTTTATATCTGGGGATATTCAGTATTTCCCCATAGGCCTCAATGTGCTCCCGAATATCCCTTTGCAGATTCTAGGAAAAGATTGTCTCCAATTTGCTGAATTAAAAGAAATGTTAAACTCTGTAAGATGAATCCACACATCACGTAGCAGTTTCACAGACAGGTTCCTTCTAGTTTTTATCTGGGAATACTCAAATTTCATTATAGGCATCATTGGGCTTCCAAGTATCCCTTCACTGATCCTACAAAAACAGTGTTCCCAACCTGCTGAATCAAAATAAATATTTAACTCTGTGAGACAAATTCACCCATCACAAAGCAGTTTCACAGGTAGGTTATTTCTAGTTTTTATCTGGAGATATTCGAATTTACCCCATAGGCCTTAATGGGCTCCCAAATGTCCCTTCACAGATTCTACAAAGAGAGTGTTTCCAACCTGTTGAATCAAAAGAAAGGATTACCTCTGTGAGATGAATCCACACATCACAAAACACTTTCACAGATAACTTCTTTCCAATTTTTAACGTAGGATATTCATTTTTCCTCATTGGCCTCAATGTGATCCTAAATGTCTCTTCACCATCTCTTCAAAACGAGTGTTTCCAACCTGCTGAATCAAAAGGAATGTATAACTCTGTGAGACGAATCCACCCATCACAAAACAGTTTCACAGTTTTTATCAGGAGATACTTCTAGTTTTTATCAGGGGATATTTGGATTTTCCCTATAGGCCTCAATGGGCTCCCAAATGTGCCTTCACAGATTCTACAAAATGAGTGTTTCTAACCTGCTTAATAAAAAAAAAATTTATCTATTTGAAATGAATTACAAACCAGTTTCACAGATAGCTTCTTTCTAGTTTTTATCTGGGAATTGTTTTCTCAATAGGCTTCAATGGGCTTCCAAGTCTACAAAAAGTTTCTCCAACCTGCTGAATCAAAAGAAAGGTTGAACTCTGTGAGATGAATCCACGCACCACAAAGCAGTTTCCCAGATAGCTTCCTTCTAGTTTTTATTGTGGGATATTCGTTTTTCCTCATTTTCCTCAATGTGATCCCAAATGTCCCTTTGCCAATTCTACAAAAAGAGTGTTTCCAACCTGCTGAATCCAAAGAAACGTTTAACTCTGTGAGATGAATCCAAACATCATAAAGCAGTTTCACAGATAGCTTATTTCTAGTTTTTATCTGGGGACATTCATATTTTCTGCATAGGCATCAATGGGCTCTGAAATGTCCCTTTGAAGATCCTACAAAAAAAGTGTTTCCAACCTGCTGAATCACAAGAAAAATTTAACTCTGTGAGATAAGTCCACATATTACAAAGCAGTTTCACAGAAGGATTCCTTATAGTTTTTATCTGGGGTTATCATTTTTCCCCATTGTCCTCAATGGGCTCTCAAGTTTTCTTCTGCGTATTCTACAAAAAGAGTGTTTCCAACCTTCTGAAACAAAATAAAGGTTTGAGACTGTGATATGAATCCACTCATTACAAAGTAGTTTCACAGATAGCTTCTTTCGAGGTTTTTCTGGAGATATTTGGTGTTTGTCCATTGGCCTGAATGTGTTCCCCAATGTCCCTTCAGAGATACTACAAAAGGAGTGTTTCCAACCTGCCAAATCAAAAGAAAGGTTTATCTCTGATAGGTGAATCCACACATCACAAAGCAGTTTCACAGATAGCTTCTTTCTAGTTCATATCTGAGGATATATGGTTTTTCCTCATAGTCCTCAATGGGCTCCCAAGTGTCCCTTTGATGATTCTACAAATAAAAGTGTTTCTGAACTGCTGAATCAAAAGAAAGGTTTACTTCTGATGGATACATCCACACATCACAAAACAGTTTCACAGATAGCTTCTTTCCAGTTTTTATCTGGGAATTTTTTTTTCTCAATAGGCTTTAATGGGCTTCCAAGTGTCCCTTCGCATAGTCTACAAAAAGAGTTTCTCCAACCTGCTGAATCAAAAGAAAGGTTGAACTCTGTGAGATGAATCCACGCACCACAAAGCAGTTTCCCAGATAGCTTCCTTCTAGTTTTTATTGTGGGATATTCGTTTTTCCTCATTTTCCTCAATGTGATCCCAAATGTCCCTTTGCCAATTCTACAAAAAGAGTGTTTCCAACCTGCTGAATCCAAAGAAACGTTTAACTCGGTGAGATGAATCCAAACATCATAAAGCAGTTTCACAGATAGCTTATTTCTAGTTTTTATCTGGGGACATTCATATTTTCTGCATAGGCATCAATGGGCTCTGAAATGTCCCTTTGAAGATCCTACAAAAAAAGTGTTTCCAACCTGCTGAATCAAAAGAAATGTTTACTTCTGATGGATGCATCCACACATCACAAAGCAGTTTCACAGATAGCTTCTTTCTAGATTTTTAGCTTTGGATATTTGGTTTTTCTTTTTGGCCTTTATGGGCTCTGAGAAATCCTTTCACAGATTCTACAAATAGCGTGTTTCCAACTTGCTCAATCAAAAGAAATGTTTAATTGGGTGAGATGAATCCACAGACCAAAAAGCAGTTTCACAGATAGGTTATTTGTAGTTTTTATCTGGGGATATTCAGCTTTTTTCCATAGGCCTAAATGGGCTCCCAAATGTCCCTTCCCAGATTTGACAAAAAACCTATTCCCAACGTGCTGCATCAAAAGAAAGTTTCAACTCAGTGAGATGAATTCACACATCAGCAAGTCAGTTTCACAGATACCTTCATTGTAGTTTTTATCTGGAGATATTCAATTTTCCTCACAGATCTCATTGGGCTCAAAAATGATTTTTGCAGATTCTATAAAAAGAGTCTGGGGAGAGGAGCAAGATGGCCGAATAGGAACAGCTCCAGTCTCCAACTCCCAGCGCGAGCGACACAGAAGACCGGTGATTTCTGCATTTTCAACTGAGGTACTGGGGTCATCTCACCAGGGAGTGCCGGACAATCGGTGCTGGTCAGATGCTGCAGCCTGACCAGCGAGAGCTGAAGCAGGGTGAGGCATCGCCTCACCTGGAAGAGCAAGGGGGAAGGGGATCCGCTTTCGTAGCCAGGGGAACTGAGACACACAACACCTGGAAAATCGGGTAACTCCCACCCCAATACTGCGCTGTAAGCATACAGGCACACCAGGAGAATATATTCCATACCTGGCCGGGAGGGTCCCACGCCCACGAAGCCTCCCTCACTGCTAACACAGCAGTCTGCCGCGATCTATCCGCAAGGCAGCAGCGAGGCTGGGGTAGGGGCGCCCGCCATTGCTGAGGCTTAAGTAGGTAAACAAAGCCGCTGGGAAGATCCAACTGGGTGGAGCTCACAGCAGCTCAAGGAAGCCTGCCTGTCTCTGTAGTCTCCACCTCTGGGGACAGCGCACAGCTGAAGACCAACAGGGGAAGTAGCGGGAGCCGGTGCAGACGCGAACGACTCTGTTTGACAGCTTTGGGGAGAGCCGTGGATCTCCCAACGCGGAGGTTGAGATCTGAGAACGGACAGACTGCCTGCTCAGGTGTGTCCCTGACCCCTGAGTAGCCTAGCTGGGA
The DNA here is from genome assembly GCF_007565055.1 of Rhinopithecus roxellana. Taxonomy (NCBI): domain Eukaryota; kingdom Metazoa; phylum Chordata; class Mammalia; order Primates; family Cercopithecidae; genus Rhinopithecus; species Rhinopithecus roxellana. The sequence goes on from NC_044555.1 coordinate 17,421,160, forward strand.
GAAATCCCCCACTAGGGGCAGTCTGACACCCCACACTTCACAGGGTGGAGTACACCCCTGAGAGGAAACTTCCAAAGGAAGAATCAGACAGGTACACTCGCTGTTCAGCAATATTCTATCTTCGGCAACCTCTGCTGCTGATACCCAGGCAAACAGGGTCTGGAGTGGACCTCAAGCAATCTCCAACAGACCAACAGACAGTCTTTCTGACTGTCAGAAGGAAAACTATCAAACAGGAAGGACACCTATACCAAAACCCCATCAGTACGTCACCACCATCAAAGACCAGAGACAGATAAAACCACAAAGATGTGGAAGAAGCAGGGCAGAAAAGCTGGAAATTCAAAAAATAAGAGTGCATCTACCCCTGCAAAGGAGCGCAGCCCATCGCCAGCAACGGATCAAAGCTGGTCAGAGAATGACTTGGACGAGAGGAGAGAAGAAGGCTTCAGTCCATCAAACTTCTCAGAGCTAAAGGAGGAATTACGTACCCAGCGCAAAGAAACGAAAAATCTTGAAAAAAGAGTGGAAGAATTGACAGCTAGACTAATTAATGCAGAGAAGATCATAAACGAAATGACAGAGATGGAAACCATGACACGAGAAATACGTGACAAATCCACAAGGTTCAGTAACCGACTCGATCAACTGGAAGAAAGAGTATCAGCGATTGAGGATCAAAAGAATGAAATGAAGCGAGAAGAGAAACCAAAAGAAAAAAGAAGAAAAAGAAATGAGCAAAGCCTGCAAGAAGTATGGGATTACGTAAAAAGACCAAATCTACGCCTGATTGGGGTGCCTGAAAGTGAGGGGGGAAATGGAACCAAGTTGGAAAACACTCTTCAGGATATCATCCAGGAGAACTTCCCCAACCTAGTAGGGCAAGCCAACATTCAAATTCAGGAAATACAGAGAACGCCACAAAGATACTCCTCCAGAAGAGCAACTCCAAGACACATAATTGCCAGATTCACCAAAGTTGAAATGAAGGAAAAAATCTTAAGGGCAGCCAGAGAGAAAGGTCGGGTTACCCACAAAGGGAAGCCCATCAGACTAACAGCAGATCTCTCGGCAGAAACTCTACAAGCCAGAAGAGAGTGAGGGCCAATATTCAACGTTCTTAAAGAAAAGAATTTTCAACCCAGAATTTCATATCCAGCCAAACAAAGTTTCATAAGTGAAGGAGAAATAAAATCCTTTACAGATAAGCAAATGCTTAGAGATTTTGTCACCACCAGGCCTGCCTTACAAGAGACCCTGAAGGAAGCCCTAAACATGGAAGGCAACAACCGGTACCAGCCATCGCAAAAACATGCCAAAATGTAAAGATCATCGAGGCTAGGAAGAAACTGCATCAACTAACGAGCAAAATAACCAGTTAATATCATAATGGCAGGATCAAGTTCACACATAAGAATATTAACCTTAAATGTTAATGGACTAAATGCTCCAATTAAAACACACAGACTGGCAAACTGGATAAAGAGTCAAGACCCATCAGTCTGCTGTATTCAGGAGACCCATCTCACATGCAGAGACATACATAGGCTCAAAATAAAGGGATGGAGGAAGATCTACCAAGCAAATGGAGAACAAAAAAAAGCAGGGGTTCGAATCCTTGTCTCTGATAAAACAGACTTTAAACCATCAAAGATTAAAAGAGACAAAGAAGGCCATTACATAATGGTAAAGGGATCAATTCAACAGGAAGAGCTAACTCTCCTAAATATATATGCACCCAATACAGGAGCACCCAGATTCATAAAGCAAGTCCTTAGGGACTTACAAAGAGACTTAGACTCCCATACAATAATAATGGGAGACTTCAACACTCCGCTGTCAACATTAGACAGATCAACGAGACAGAAAGTTAACAAGGATATCCAGGAATTGAACTCATCTCTGCACCAAGCGGACCTAATAGACATCTATAGAACTCTCCACCCCAAATCAACAGAATATACATTCTTCTCAGCACCACATCGCACTTATTCCAAAATTGACCACAGAATTAGAAGTAAAGCACTCCTCAGCAAATGTAAAAGAACAGAAATTATAAGAAACTGTCTCTCAGACCACAGTGCAATCAAACTAGAACTCAGGACTAAGAAACTCAATCAAAACCGCTCAACTACATGGAAACTGAACAACCTGCTCCTGAATGACTACTGGGTACATAACGAAATGAAAGCGAAAATAAAGATGTTCTTTGAAACCAATGAGAACAAAGATACAACATACCAGAATCTCTGGGACACATTTAAAGCAGTGTGTAGAGGGAAATTTATAGCACTAAATGCCCACAAGAGAAAGCAGGAAAGATCTAAAATTGACACTCTAACACCACAATTAAAAGAACTAGAGAGGCAAGAGCAAACACATTCAAAAGCTAGCAGAAGGCAAGAAATAACTAAGATCAGAGCAGAACTGAAGGAGATAGAGACACAAAAAACCCTCCAAAAAAATCAATGAATCCAGGAGTTGGTTTTTGAAAAGATCAACAAAATTGACAGACCGATAGCAAGACTAATAAAGAAGAAAAGAGAGATGAATCAAATAGATGCAATAAAAAATGATAAAGGGGATATCACCACTGACCCCACAGAAATACAAACTACCATCAGAGAATACTATAAACGCCTCTACGCAAATCAACTAGAAAATCTAGAAGAAATGGATAATTTCCTGGACACTTACACTCTCCCAAGGCTAAACCAGGAAGAAGTTGAATCCCTGAATAGACCAATAGCAGGCTCTGAAATTGAGGCAACATTTAATAGCCTACCCACCAAAAAAAGTTCAGGACCAGATGGATTCACAGCTGAATTCTACCAGAGGTACAAGGAGGAGCTGGTACCATTCCTTCTGCAACTATTCCAAGCAATAGAAAAAGAGGGAATCCTCCCTAACTCATTTTATGAGGCCAACATCATCCTGATACCAAAGCCTGGCAGAGACACAATAAAAAAAGAGAATTTTAGACCGATATCCCTGATGAACATTGATGCAAAAATTCTCAATAAAATACTGGCAAACCGGATTCAGCAGCACATCAAAAAACTTATCCACCATGATCAAGTGGGCTTCATCCCTGGGATGCAAGGCTGGTTCAACATTCGCAAATCAATAAACATAATCCAGCATATAAACAGAACCAAAGACAAGAACCACATGATTGTCTCAATAGATGCAGAAAAGGCGTTTGACAAAATTCAACAGCCCTTCATGCTGAAAACGCTCAATAAATTCGGTATTGATGGAACGTACCTCAAAATAATAAGAGCTATTTATGAGAAACCCATAGCTAATATCATACTGAATGGGCAAAAACTGGAAAAATTCCCTTTGAAAACTGGCACAAGACAGGGATGCCCTCTCTCACCACTCCTATTCAACATAGTGTTGGAAGTTCTGGCTAGGGCAATCAGGCAAGAGAAAGAAATCAAGGGTATCCAGTTAGGAAAAGAAGAAGTCAAATTGTCCCTGTTTGCAGATGACATGATTGTATATTTAGAAAACCCCATCGTCTCAGCCCAAAATCTCCTTAAGCTGATAAGCAACTTCAGCAAAGTCTCAGGATACAAAATTAATGTGCAAAAATCACAAGCATTCTTATACACCAGTAACAGACAAGCAGAGAGCCAAATCAGGAATGAACTTCCATTCACAATTGCTTCAAAGAGAATAAAATACCTAGGAATCCAGCTTACAAGGGATGTAAAGGACCTCTTCAAGGAGAACTACAAACCACTGCTCAGTGAAATCAAAGAGGACACAAACAAATGGAAGAACATACCATGCTCATGGATAGGAAGAATCAATATCGTGAAAATGGCCATACTGCCCAAGGTTATTTATAGATTCAATGCCATCCCCATCAAGCTACCAATGAGTTTCTTCACAGAATTGGAAAAAAACTGCTTTAAAATTAATATGGAACCAAAAAAGAGCCCGCATTGCCAAGGCAATCCTAAGTCAAAAGAACAAAGCTGGAGGCATCACGCTACCTGACTTCAAACTATATTACAAGGCTACAGTAACCAAAACAGCATGGTACTGGTACCAAAACAGAGATATAGACCAATGGAACAGAACAGAGTCCTCAGAAATAATACCACACATCTACAGCCATCTGATCTTTGACAAACCTGAGAGAAACAAGAAATGGGGAAAGGATTCCCTATTTAATAAATGGTGCTGGGAAAATTGGCTAGCCATAAGTCGAAAGCTGAAACTGGATCCTTTCCTTACCCCTTATACGAAGATTAATTCAAGATGGATTAGAGACTTAAATGTTAGACCTAATACCATAAAAACCCTAGAAGAAAATCTAGGTAGTACCATTCAGGACATAGGCATGGGCAAGGACTTCATGTCTAAAACACCAAAAGCAACGGCAGCAAAAGCCAAAATTGACAAATGGGATCTAATTAAACTAAAGAGCTTTTGCACAGCAAAAGAAACTACCATCAGAGTGAACAGGCAACCTACAGAATGGGAGAAAATTTTTGCAACCTACTCATCTGACAAAGGGCTATTATCCAGAATCTACAAAGAACTCAAACAAATATACGAGAAAAAAACAAACAACCCCATCAAAAAGTGGGGAAAGGATATGAATAGACATTTCTCAAAAGAAGACATTCATACAGCCAACAGACACATGAAAAAATGCTCATCATCACTCGCCATCAGAGAAATGCAAATCAAAACCACAATGAGATACCATCTCACACCAGTTAGAATGGCAATCATTAAGAAGTCAGGAAACAACAGGTGTTGGAGAGGATGTGGAGAAATAGGAACACTTTGACACTGTTGGTGGGATTGTAAACTAGTTCAACCATTATGGAAAACAGTATGGCAATTCCTCAAGGATCTAGAACTAGATGTACCATATGACCCAGTCATCCCACTACTGGGTATATACCCAAAGGATTATAAATTATTCTACTACAAGACACATGTACCCGTATGTTTATTGCGGCACTATTCACAATAGCAAAGACTTGGAATCAACCCAAATGTCCATCTGTGACAGACTGGATGAAGAAAATGTGGGACATATACACCATGGAATACTATGCAGCCATAAAAAAGGATGAGTTTGCGTCCTTTGTAGGGACATGGATGCAGCTGGAAACCATCATTCTTAGCAAACTATCACAAGAACAGAAAACCAAACACCGCATGTTCTCACTCATAGGTGGGAACCGAACAATGAGATCACTTGGACTCGGGAAGGGGAACATCACGCACTGGGGCCTATCATGGGGAGGGGGGAGGGGGGAGGAGGGAGGGATTGCTTTGGGGAGTTATACATGATATAAATGATGAATTGATGGGTGCTGACGAGTTGATGGGTGCAGCACACCAACATGGCATAAGTATACATATGTAACAAACCTGCACGATATGCACATGTACCCTAGAACTTAAAGTATAATAAAAAAAAAAAGAGTCTATCCAACCTGCTGAATCAACAGAAAGTTATACACTGTTAAATGAATCTACACATCACCAAGTAGTTTCACATGTAGCTTCTGTCTAGTTTTTATCTGGTATATTTTGTTTTTCTGCATAGGCCCAATGGGCTCCCAAATGTCCTTCACACATTCTGCAAAATGAGTGTTTCCAACCTGCTGAATCAAATGAAAGATGTAAATCTGTGAGATTGATCCATCCATCACCAATTACTTTCACAAATAGCTTCTTTCTTGTTTTTATCTGGGGATATTTGGTTTCTCCAGGTAGGCTTCAATGTGCTCCCAAATGTCCCTTCGCAGATTCTACAAAAAATAGTTTCCAACCTGCCAAATCAAAAGAAAAGTTTAACTCTGTGAGATAAATCCACACTTCACAAGGCAATTTCACAGACATCTTCTTTCTAGTTTTTAACTGGGGATATTCGGTTTTTCCCCATAAGCATCAATGGGCTCTGAAATGTCCCTTCACAGATTGTACAAAAAGAGTGTTTCCAACCTGCTGAATCAAAGAAAGTTTTAACTCTGTGAGATGAATCCACACATCACAAAGCAGCTTTACAGATAGCTCTTTTCTAGTTTTTATCTGGTGATATTCTATTTTTCCCTATAGGCCTCAAATGGCTCCCAAATGTCCCTTCCCAGATTCTACAAAAGGGTGTTAAAAGGGTGTTTCCAACCTGCTGAATCAAAATAAAGGTTTATCTCTGTGAGATAAATCTTCACAAAACCAAGCAGTTTCACAGATGGCTTCTTTCTAGTTTTTATCTTGAAATATTCAGTTTTTGCCACAGGCCTCAATGTGCTCTAAAATGTCCCTTCACAGATTCTACATAAAGAGTGTTTCCAACATGGTGAATCAAAAGAAACCTTTCACTCTGTGAGATGAATCCACCCACTGCCAACCAGTTTCACAGATAGCTTCTTTGTCAACCTTTTTTGTAGGCCTAAATGGGCTCCCAAATGTCTCTTCCCAGATTCGACAAAAAAACCTTTTTCCAACGTGGTGAATAAAGAGAAAGGTTTAGTTCAGTGAGATGAATCCACACATCAGCAAGCAGTTTCACAGATACCTTCTTTCTAGTTTTATCTGGGGATATTCTGTTTTTCCCCATAGATCTCAATGGGCTCCAAATGATTTTTGCAGATTCTATGAAAGGAGTATATTCAACCTTTTGAATCAACTGAAAGTCATAACACTGTTAAATGAATATACACATCACAGAATAGTTTCACATGCAGCTTCTGTCTAGTTTTTATGTGGGGATAATCGGTTTTTCTGCATACACAAAATGGGCTCCCTGGTGTCCCTTCACACATTTGACAAAAAGTGTTTCCAACGTGCTCAATCAAATGAAAGGTGTAACTCTGTGAGATTAATCCACACATCATCAATTACTTTCACAGATAGCTTCTTTCTTGTTTTTATCTGGGGATATTTGGCTTTTCCTGTAGGCCTCAATCGCTCTTAAATGTCCCTTTGCAGATTTTGCAAAATGAAGGTTTCCCACCTGCTGAATCAAAAGAAACGTGTAACTCTGTCAGATGAATGTAGACATCAAAAAGAACTTTCACAGATACCTGCTTTCTAGTTTTAATCTGGGGATATTTGGTTTTCCCAATAGCTCTGAAATGTCCCTTCACAGAGTCTACAAAAAAAGTGTTTCCAACCTGCAGAATCTAAAGAAAGGTTTAACTCTGTGAGATAAATCCACACATCACAAAGCAGTTTCACAGATAACTTCTTTTTAGTTTGTAACCTGGGATATTCAGTTTTTCCCCATAACAGTCAATGCGCTCCAAATGTCCCTTCACAGATTGCACAAAAAGAGTGTTTCCAGCCTGTTGAAACAAAGAAAGGTTTAACTCTGTGAGATGAAACCACACATCACAAAGCAGTTTTACAGAGAGCTTTTTTCTAGTCTTTATCTGGGGATATTCTGCTTTTCCCCATAGGCCTCAATTGGCTCCCAAATGTCCCTTCTCAGATTCTACAAAAGGGTGTTTCCAACCTGCTGAATTAAAAGAAAGATTTAACTCTGTGAGATAAATCCACCCATCACAAGGTAGTTTCACAGATAGTTAACTTCCTTCTCGTTTATATCTGGGTATATTCAGATTTTCACCATAGGTCACAATGGGATCACAAATGTCCCTTAGGATAGACTAAAAAAAGGGTGTTTCCAACCTACTGAATCAAAAGAAAGTTTTAACTCTGTGAGATGAATCCACACATCAAAATCTAGTTTCACAGACAGCTTCTTTCTAGTTTTTATTTGGGGATATTTTGTTTTTCCCCATAGGTATAAATGGGCTCCCAAATATCCCTTCACAGATTCTACAAAAATAGTGTTTCCAACCTGCTGAAACAAAAGAAAAATTTGACTCTGTAAGATGAACCCACACACTGCAAACCAGTTTCACAGATAGTTTCTTTCTAGTTATTATCTGTGGATATTCAGTTTTTCCCCATAGGCCACAATGTGCTTCCAAGTGCCCCTTCGTGTATTCTACAAAAAGAGTGTTTCAAACTTGCTGAATCAAAAGAACACTTTAACTCTCAGAGATGAATTCACCCATTACAAAACAATATCACAGCTTTTTTCTAGTTTTTTTTTTTTTTTCTGTGGAAATTTGTTTCTTCCCCATAGGCCAAAATGGGCTCCAAAATGTCCCATTGCAGATTCTACAAAAAAGTGTTTCCAACCTACTGAATCAGAAGAAAGGTTTAACTCTGTCAGATGAATCCACACATCACAAAGCAGTTTCATGGATACCTTCTTTCTAGTTTTTATTTGGGAAATTCTGATTTTCCCTTTATTCCTCAGTGGGCTCCCAAATATCCCTTCTCAGATTCTAAAAAAAAAAAAAAAAAAAAGGGTATTTCCAATCTGGTGAATTAAAAGAAGTGTGTAACTCTGTGAGATGAAATGGCCCATCACCACAGAGTTTCACAGATAGCTTCTTTCTAGTTTTTATCTGAGGATATTCAGTTTTTCCCCTCAGGCTTTGAATGTCTTCCAAATGTTCCTTTGCAGATTGTACAAAAAGAGTGTTTCCACCTGCTGAATCAAACGAAAGCTTTAACTCTATGAAACGAACCCACACGTCATAAAGCCGTTTTTAAGATAGATTCTTTCTAGATTTTACATGGGGATATTCTGTTTTTCCCCATAGGACTCAATGGGGTCACAGATGTCCTTTCAAAGATTCTACAAAAAGCATGTTTCCATCTGGCTAAATCAAAAGACAAGGTTAAACACTATGAGATGAATCCACACATCACAAAGCAGTTTCACAAATAACTTCTTTCCAGTTTTGTTTTGGCAGAGGATATTCGTTTTTCCTCTTAGAACTCCATGGGCTCTCAAATATCCCTTTGGAGATTCTACAAAAAGAATGTTCCCAACACAGTGAATCAAAAGAATCCTGTAAATTTGTCAGATGAATCCACATATCACCAAGCAGTTTCTCACATAGCTTTTTACTAATTTTTATCTGGAGACATCCGGTTTTTCTTCACAGTTTTAATGGTCTCCAAAATGTCCCTTCGGAGATTCCATAAAATGAGTGTTTGCAACCTGATGAAACAAAATAAACGTGTAACTCTGTGAGATTAATCCATACATCACTCATCAGTTTCAGAGATTGCTTCTTTCTAGTTTTTATCTGAAGATATTCAGTTTTTCCCAATAGGCCACAATGGGCTCCCAAATGTCCCTTCACAGATTCTACAAAAAGAGTGTTTCCAACCTACTGAATCAAAAGAAAAGTTAAATTTTGCGAGATGAGTTCACACATCCCAAAGACATTTCACAGATAGCTTCTTTCTAGTTCTTCTCTGAAAATATTCAGTTTGACCCCATAGGTGTCAATGGGCTCCCAAATGTCCCTTTGCAGATTCTACAAAAATAGTGTTTCCGACCTACGAAATCAAAACAAAGGTTTACCTCTGTGAGATTAATCCACACATCAGAAAGCAATTTCACATATAGCTTCTTTCGAGTTTTTATCTTGGGATATTCAGTTTTTCCCCAGAGGCCACAATAAGCTCCTAAAGGTTCCCTCACAGATTCTACAAAAGAGTTTTCTAACCTGCTGAATAAAGTGAAAGTTTTAACTCTGTAATATGCATCCACACATCACAAACCAGTTTCAGAGATAGATTCTTTCTAGTTTTTATCTGTCGATATTCAGTTTTTCCCTGTAAACCTATATGGGCTCTTACATGCCACTTCACAGATTCTACAAAAAGAATGCTTCCAACCTGCTGAAGCAAAAGAAAGTTTTAACCCTGTGAGATGAATTCACACATCACAATGCAATTTCACAGATATCCTATTTGTAGTTTGATCTTGGGATATTCCATTGTTACCCATAGGCCACAATGGGCTCCCAAATGTCCCTTCACAGATTCTACAAAAAGAGTGTTTCCAACCTGCTGATTCAAAAGAAAGGTTTAACACGGTGAGATTAATCCACACATCACGAGCTAGTTTCAGAGATATCTTCTTTCCAGTTTTTGTATGGGGACATTTTGTTTTTCCCAACAGGCCACAATGGGCTACCAAATGTCCCATCACAGATTCTACAAAAAGAGTGCTTCCAATCTGCTGAAACAAAATAAAGTTTAACTCTGTGAGATAAAACCACACAACACACTGCACTTTCACAGAGAGCTTCTTTCCAGTTTTTATCTGGGGATATTCTGTTTTTCCCCATAAGCATCAATGAGCTTTAAAATGTCCCTTTGCAGATTCTACAAAAAGAGTGTTTCCAAACTCTGAATCAAAAGATAGGTTTAAGTCTTTGAGATGCATCCACACATCACAAAGCAGTTTCACAGACAGCTTCTTTCTAGTTTTTATGTGGAAATATCCAGTTTTTCCCCATAGACCTCAATGGGCTCCCATGTGTCCCTTCACAGATTTTACAAAAAGCATTTTTTCCATCCTGCTGGATCAAAAGAAATATTAAACTCTGTGAGATGAATCCACTTCTGACAACCTGACAAAGTAGTTTGACACATAGCTTTTTTCTGTTTTTTTTCTGGGGATATTCATTTTTCCCCAATAGTCCACAATGGGCTCCCCAAGTCCCTTTGCAGATTCTACAGAAAGAATGTTTACAACCTGCTGAATGAAAGGAAAATTTAGCTGTTAGAGTTGAATTTGAACATCACAAAGCACTTTTTCAGATAACATCTTTCAAGTTTTTATCTAAGGATATTGGTTTTTTTCCATAGGCCTCAATGGGTTTTCAAATATCCCTTTGCAGATTGTACAAAAAGAGTGTTTCCAACCTGCTGAATCAAAGCAAAGTTTCAACACTGTGAAACGAATCCACACACCACCAAGGCATTGCAAAGACAACTTCTTTCTTGTTATCTGCTCATATTCACTTTTGCCTTGTAGGACACATTTGGTTCCTTAATGTCTCTTGGCAGATTCTAGCCAAAGAATGTTTCCAACCTGTTGAATCAAACGAAAGTTTTAACTCTGTGAGATGAATACACACATCACCAAGCAGTTTTACAGAGAGCTCCTGTCTAATTTATATTTGCAGATACTCAGTTTTTCCCCATTGGCCTCATCGGCCTCCCAAATATTTCTTCACATATCCTATAAAAAACGTGTTTCCAACCTGCTGAATCAAAGGAAAGGTTTAATTCGGTGAGATGAATCCACACATCATAAAGCAGTTTCACAGAGAGGCTCTTTCCAATTTTTATCTGGGGATATTCAATTTTTCTCCATAGGCATCAATGTACTCCCTAACGTTCCTTCACAGATTCTACAAGAAGTGTGTTTCCAACATGCTGGATAAAAAAAAAAAACATGTAACTCTGTGAGATGAATCCAAACAACAAAAACCTGTTTTACAGATAGCTTCTTTTAAGTTTTTGTCTGATGATATTCTTTCTTTCCCCATGAACCTTGATGGGATCCAAATTTCCCTTCGCAGATTCTACAAAAAGAGTGTTTCCAAACTCCTGAATCAAGGAAAAGGTTTAACTCTGTTAGATGAATCCACACATCAAAAAGCTGTTTCACAGATAGCTCCTTCTAACTTTTATCTGGGTATATTCCATGTTTCACCACAGGCCTCAATGGGCTTCCAAATGTCCGTTTGCAGATTCTACAAAAACAGTGTTTCCAACCTGCTGAATCCAAAGAAATGTTTAACACGGTGACGTGTATCCACACATTACCAAGTAGTTTCCGAGATAGCTTCCTTCTAGTTTTTATCTGAAAATATTCAGTTTTTCCCCATAGGCCTCAATCGACTCACAAATGTCCCCTCACAGATTGTACAAAAAGAGTGTTTCCATAACACTGCATCAAAAGAAAGGTTTAACTCATGAGATGAACCCACAGATCTCCAGGCAGTTTCACAGATAGCTTCTTTCTAGTTTATATCTGGGGTTACTTGTTTTTTCCCAATAGGCCTCAATGGGCATTGAAATGTCCATTTGCACATACTATAAAAAGAGTGTTTACACCCAGCTGAATCAAAGGGAAAGTTTAACTCTGTAAGATAAATCCACACATTATGAAGCAGTTTCTAACATAGTTTCTTTCTAGTTCTTATCTATAGATATTCTGATTTTGTCTGTAGGTCTATATGGGCTCTTAAATGCCCCTTCACAGATTCTACAAAAAGAGTGTTTCCAACATGCTGAATCAGAAGAAAGGTTTAACTCTGTGAGTTGAATCCACAAATCACCAAGCAGTTTCACAGAAAACTTCTTTCTAGTTTTTAACAAGGGATATTATGTTTTTCACCATAGGTCTCAATGGGCTTTCTAATATCCCTTTGCAGATTCTACAAAAAGAGTGTTTCCAATCTGCTGAATCAAAGGATAGTTTTAACTCTGTGAAATGGATCCACATATCACGAAGGAGTTTCAAAGAAAACTTCTTTTTTGTGTTTATCTGGGGATATTAACCTTTGCCCCATAGGACACAATTGGTTCCCAAAAGTCCCTTCATAGATTGTACAAAAATAATGTTTCTAACCTGCTGAATCAAAGGAAAGTTTTAACTCTGTGAGATGAATCCACACATTGCCAAGCAGTTTCACAGATAGCTTCTTTCTGCTTTTTATTTAGGTATATTCAATTTTCCCCATAGGCTGCATTGGACTACAAAATCATTCCTCATATGTCCTACAAAAAGTGTTTCCAACCTGCTGAATCAAAAGAAAAGTTTAACCTGGTTAGATTAATCCACACATCACCAATCAGTTTCACAGATAGCTTCTTTCTAATTTTATTTGGGAATATTCCATTTTTCCCCATATGCCTCAATGGGCTCACAAATGTCCCTTCACCTACTTTCTAACAAGGGTGTTTCCAACCTCATGAATCAAAAGAAAGGGTTGACTCTGTGAGATTAATCCATACATCACCAAGCAGTTTCACAGAGAGCTTCTTTCTAGTTCTTATTTGGGGATGTTCCTTTTTTCCCTATAGGCCTCAATGGACTCCCAAATGTCCCTTCACAAATTTTCCAACCTGCTGAATCAAAGGAATGTTTTGACTATTTGACATGGATCCACATGTTACAGATCAGTTTCCAGATGTCTTCTTTCTAGTTTTTATCTGGGGATTTTGCTTTTCTTCTCAGGGCACAGTGGACTCACAAATATCCCTTAACAGATTCTACAGAAGAGTGTTTCCAGCCTACTAAATAAAAAAAAAGTTTACCTCTCTGAGATAAATCCACAGATCATCAAGCAATATCACAGATAACTTCTTACTAGTTTTTATCTGGAGATAATCAGTATTTCCCATTGGCCACAATGGGCTCCCAAATGTCTATATGCAGATTCTACAAAAAGAGTTCCTCCAACCTGTTGAAACAAAAGAAAGGTTTAACTCAGTGACATGAATCCACACATTACAAAGCAGTTTCACAAATAGCTTCATTCTAGTTTTTATCCGTGGAATTTCGTTTTTGCCTGTAGGCCCCAAAGGGCTCCCAAAAGTCCTTTCATAGATTCACAGAAACGTTGTCTCAACATGCTGAAACAAACGAAAGGTTTGCCTCTGTGAGATGAATCCACATGTCACCAAGTAGTTTCACAGATAGCTTCTTTCTAGTTTTTATTTGGGGGTATTCAATTTTTCCCAATTTGCCTATTGGACTCCCAAATGTTTCTTCATATATCCTATAAAAAAGTTTTTCCAACTTGCTGAATCAAAAGAAAGGTTCAACTCATTGAGATGAATCCACACATCAGCATTCAGTTTCACAGACAGATTCCTTCTAGTTTTTATCCTGGAATATTCAGTTTTTCCCCATAGACCTCAATCGGCTTGCAAAAGTCCCTTTGCATATTTTCCAAAAAGAGCATTTCCAACTTTGTGAATCCCAATAAAGTTTTAACTCTGTGAGATTAATCCACACATCACCAAGCAGTTTCACAGATAGCTTCTTTCTACTTTTTATCTGGGCATATTCTGTTTTTCCCCATAGGACTCAATGGGCTCCAAAATGTCCCTTTGCAGATTCTACAAAAAGAGTTTATCCAATCTGCTAAATCAGAAGAATGTTTTAACTCTTTGACATGGATCCACACATCACAGAGAAGTTTCACAGATATCTTCTTTCTAGTTTTTATCTTTGGATTTTCTGTTTTTTCCATAGGCCTCAATGGGCTCCCAATATTCCCTTTGCAGATTTTGCAAGAAAGGTGTCTCCAATTTACTGAGTCAAAGAAAGGTTTAACTCTGTGAGATGAATCCCCACATCCCCAAGCAATTTAACAGATAGTTTCTTACTAGCTTTTATCTGAAGGTATACATTTTTTCCCATTGCCTCAATGTACTCCAAAATGTCCATTCAGAGATTCTATGAAAATAGTGTTTTCAAGTTGGTGAATCCAAAGAAAGTGTTAACTCTGTGACATGAATGCACACATCACAAGCAGTTTAACACATAGCTTCTTTCTAGTTTTATCTGGGGATATTCGTTTTTTCAACATAGGTCTCAATGGGATCCCGATTGTTTTTACACAGATTCTACAAAAAGAGTTTTTATAACCTGCTGAACCAAAATAAAGGCTTAACTCTGCACGTTGAATCCACACATCTTAAATCCGTTTCACAGATATCTTCTTTATAGTTTTTATCTGGGGATATTACGTTTTTTCTATTAGACCACAATGGGATCCCAAATATTTCTTTGCAGATGCTAGAAAAAGAGTGTTTCCAACATGCTGAATCAAAAGAAATGTTTAACTCTGTGAGATGATTCCATACATCAGCAAGCAGCTTCACAGATAGCTTCTTTCTATTTTTTATGTGTGGGTAGTCAGTTTTACCCCATAGGCCTCAATGGTCTCCCATATACTCTTTCGCAGATTCTACAGAAAGAAATCAATGGACTTCCAAATGTCCCTTTGTACATTCTACAGAAAGAGTGTTTCCAACCTGCTCAATCAAAAGAAAGGTTTGACTCTGTGGGATGAATCCACACATCACCAAGCAATTTCACAGACAGCTTCTTTCTAGTTATTATCTGAAGATATTCATTTTTTCCCAATAGTCCTCATTGGGCTCCCAAATGTCCCTTTGCAGTTTCTTCAAAAAGAATGTCTCCAACCCGCTGAATCAAAAGAAAAAGTTTAACTCTATGGGATGAATTCGCACATCACCAAGCAGTTTCATATATAGCTTCTTTCTAGCTTTTATCTGGGGATATTGGGTTTTTCCCCATAGGCTTCAATGGGCGTGAAAATTCTATTCGCAGATTCTATGAAAAGAGTGTTCCCAAACGTGCTTCATCAAAAGAAAGTTTTAACTTTGTGAGATGGGTCCACATATAACCAAACCATCTCACAGATTGCTTCTTTCTAGTTTTTATCTGTAAATATTCAGTTTTTTCCCGTAATACTCAATGAGCTCCGAAAAGCCTTTTCACAGATTCTACAAAAAGAGTGTTTCCAACCTGGAGAATAAAAAAAAAGTTTATCTCTGTGAGATGAATCCACAAACCACTAAGAAGTTTCACAGATATCTTGTTTCTAGTTTTTATCTGGGAATATTAGCTCCTTCTCCTTAGTCTCAAAGGACTCTCTAATGTCCCTTTGCAGAATTTACAAAAATAGTGTTTCCAACCTGCTGAATCAAAAGAAAAGCTTACCTCTGTGAGATGATTCCAACAAACACAAATCTGTTGAAAAGATACTTCTTTCTATTTTTTATCTGGAAATATTCCTTTTTTCCCCATAGTCCTCAATGGGCTCCCAAATATCCCTTCACAGATTCTTTAAAAAGAGTGTTTCCAACCTCCTAAGTCAGAAGAAAAACTTAACTCTGTGAGTCTAATACAAACATCACAAAGTAGTTTCACAGACAGCTTCTTTCTATTTTATAAAAAGTAGATAGAATATTGAATATGAAGATATTCAATATTTCCCCATTGACCTCAATGGGCTTTAAAATGTTCCTTCACAGGTTCTTCAAAAAGAGTGTTTCCAACCTGTTGAATCAAAAGTAAAATTCAACTCTGTGTGGTGGACCCACATATCAACAAGCAGTTTCACAGATAGCTTGTTTGTAGTTTTTTTTTTTTAATCTGGGAACATTTGTTTTTTCCCAGAAGGCCTCAATTGGCTCCCAAATGTCTTTTTGTAGATTCTACAAAAAGAGTATTTGCAACCTGCTGAATCAAAAGAAAGGTTTAACTCTGTGAAATGAATCCACACATTTTCAATAGTTTCACAGATAGCATCTTTCTAGCTTTTTCCTGAGATATTCAGTTTTTCTTCATAGGTTTGCATGGGCTCCTAAATGTCTTCTTGCAGATTTCTCAGAAAGAGTGTTTCTAAGCTGCTGAATCAAAAGAAACATTTAACTCTGTGACATGAATCCACGCATCACCAAGAAGTTTCACAGATAGCTTATTTCTACTTTTTATCTTTGGATATTCGGTTTTTCCCATAGACCTCAATAGGCTTTGAAAAGTCTCTTTGCAAATTCTTCAAAAAAAGCATTTCCCTCCGGCTGAATCAAAAGGAAGTTTTAAAGCTGTGAGATGAAGCCACATGTCACAAAGAAGTTTCACAGATAACTTCTTTCTAATTTTTATCAGGGGATATTCAGTTTTTCTCCATAGGCATCAATTGGCCCCCAAATGTCCCTATGCAGAGTCTACAAATAGAATGGTTCCAACCTGCTGAATTAAAAGAAAGGTCTAACTCTGTGAAGTGAATCCACATAAAATCAAGCAGTTTCACATATAGCTTCTTTCTTATTTGTATCTGAGGATACTTGGTTTTTCCTCACAGGCATCATTGGGTGTTTATTGGGAATGTTCAATTTTTTCCCATAGGCCTCAATGGGCTTTGAAAAGTCCCTTCACAGATTCTACAAAAAAATATTTCTAACTCTGTGAAAGGATTCCACACATCACCAATCAGTTTCACTAATAGCTTCTTTCTAGTTTCTATCTGGGGATATTCAGTATTTTCCTATAGGTGTCAAAGGTCTTCAAAATGCCCCTTCACAGTTTGTACAAAAAGAGTGCTTCCAACCTGCTGAATCAAAAGAAGGTTTTAAATCTGTGAGATGAATCTAAACATCAACAAGCAACTTCACAGACAGATCCTTTCCAGTTTTATCTGAAAAAATTTGGTTATTTCCCATAGACCTCCAAGAACTCCCAAATATCCCTTCACAGATTCTACAGAAAGAATTTTTCCAATCTGTTGAATCAAAATAAATATTTAACTCTGTCAGATGAATGTAAACATCACCAAGCAGTTTCACAGATAGTTTCTTTCTAGGCTTTACCTGTGGATATTTGTTTTTTCCACGTAGGCCACAATGGGTTCCCAAATTTCCTTTTGCAGATTCTACAAAAAGAGTGTTTCCAACCTGCTGAATCTAAAGAAAGATTTAACCCTGTGGGATGAATCTATGGATCAACAAGCAGCACATCCAACCCTGTGAGAAGATCAACATATTGTCAGGCAGTTTCACAGATAATATCATTTTAATTTTTATCTGGGGATATTCAGGTTTCCTCTTAGGCCTGAATGGATTCCCCCAATGTCCTTTCACATATTCTACAAAAAGAATGTTTCCATCATGCTCAATCAAAGGAAAGTTCAACTCTTTCCAATGAATCCAGACATCACAGATAGTTTCTTTGTAGTGCTTATCTGTGTGTGTTTTTTCCCCATAGGTGTCAATGGGCTCCCAAAGGTCCCTTCACAGACTTTTCAAAAAAAGTGACCCCAACCTAGTGAAGAAAAGAAAGGTTTAACTCTTTGCAATAAATCCATACATCACCAAGCAATTTCACAGATAATTTCTTACCAGTTTTTATCTGGAGATATTCATTTTTTCCCACCAGTCACAATGGGCTCTGAAATGTCCGTTTGCAGATTCTACAAAAAGAGTGCTTCCAAACTGCCAAATGAAAGGAATGTTTAACTCTGTGAGTTGAATCCACACATCACCAAGCAGCTTCACAGATGGTTTCTTTCTAGTTTTTCCGTGAGGATATTCCGTTTTTGCACATAGGCCTCAGTAAGCTCCCAAATGTCACTCCACAGATTCTACAAAATAGTGTCTCCAACATGCGAATCAAAATAAAGGTTTAACTCTGTGAGATAAATCCTCACATCACCAAGCAATTTCACAGATACATTCTTTCTAGTTTTTATCTAGAGAGATTCACTTTTTCAGCATAGACCTCAATGGGCTTTGAAATGTCCATTTGCAGATTCTACAAGCAAAGAGTTTTCAACCTGCTGAATCAAAAGAAAGGTTGAACCCTGTGAAATGAATTCACAAATCACAAAACGAAATTACTTTGGGAAACTACAGATAGCTTCTTCCTAATTTTTACCTGAAGATATTCAGTTTTTTTCATAGGCCTCATTGGGATCCCAAAAGTACATTCACACAAAGAGTGTGTCCAATCTGCTGATTCAAAAGAAAGTTTTACCTCTGTGAGATGAATCTTCACATCACCAAGCAGTTTCACAGATAGTTTCTTTCTAGTTTTTATCTGGGAATATTCTGTTTTCCCCCATAGGCCTTAACGGGCTCCCAAATGTTTCTTCAAATATTCTACAAAAAGAGTGTTTTCCACCAGCTGAATCAAAAGAAAAGTTGAGCTCTTTGAGATGAATCCACACATCCCCAAGCAGCTCCACAAATACCTTCATTCTAGTTTTTATCTGGAAATGTTTTGTTTTACCCCATAGGCCACAATGGGCTCCCAAATATTCCTTTGCAGATTCTACAAAAAGAGTGTTTCCAACATGCTGAATCTAAATAAAGTTTTACCTCTGTTAGGTAAATCCACATATCACCAAGCCTTATCACAGATTGCCTCTTTCTAATTTTTATCTAAAGGTAATTGTTTTTTTTTCCCATCAGCCTCAAAGGACTCTGAAATGTCTTTTCACAGGTTCTGCAAAAAGAGTGTTTCAAAACTCTTGAATCAAAATAAACGTTTTTCTGTGAGATGAATCCACATATCATGAAAGTTTCACAAGTAGCTTCTTTCTAGTTTTCATCTGGGGATATTCAGTTTTTCTCCATAGGTCACAACTGCTTCAAAATGTCTTTCTGCAGATTCTACAAAAAGAGTGTTTCCAATCTGCTGAATCAAAAGAAAGGTGTTACTCTGTGAGATGAATCCACACATCACAAAGCAGTTTCACAGTTTCTTTCTGACTTTTATCTGATTCTAGTATTTATCCTAATATATTTTTTTATAGCCCTCAAAGGGCTCCCAAATATCCCTTCACATATTCTACAAAACGAATGTTTCCAACCTGCTGTATCAAAAGAAAGTCCTAACTCTGTTAGATGAATCCAAACATCTCCAAGCAGTTTCAGAGATAGTTTCATTCTAGTTTTATCTGGGAATATTCAGTTTTTCCCCTTATTCCTCAAGGGCCTTTCAAATGTCCCTTCACAGACTCAACAAAAAGAGTGTTTCCAAGCTGCTGAATTGAAAGGAAGGTTTAAATCTGTGAGATGAATGCACACATCACCAAGCAGTTTCACAGATGACTTCTTTCTAGTTTTTATCTGGGGATATTCAATTTTCCCTCATAGGCCTCAATGGGCTTCCAAACGTCCCTTTTCAGATTCTACAAAAATGATGTTTGCATCCTGATGAATCGGTAGAAAGGTGTAACTTTGTGAGATGAATCCACACATCACAAACCACTTTCAAAGATAGAGGCTTTCTAGTTTCTATCTGGGGATTATCTGGTTTTCTTCCTAGGCCACAATGGACTTCCAAATGTCCCTTTGCAGACACTACAGAAAGAGTGTTTCCAACCTGCTGAATCACAAGAAAGTTTTACCTCTGTGAGATGTATCCACATATT
Source organism: Rhinopithecus roxellana (assembly GCF_007565055.1). Classification (NCBI taxonomy): domain Eukaryota; kingdom Metazoa; phylum Chordata; class Mammalia; order Primates; family Cercopithecidae; genus Rhinopithecus; species Rhinopithecus roxellana. The sequence continues at coordinate 17,441,007 of NC_044555.1, forward strand.
ACCAAGCTGTTCCACAGATTGCTTCATTCTAGATTTTATCTGGATATATTAGTTTTTTTTTTTTCCATAAGCCTCAATGACTCCAAAACATCTTTTCACAGATTCTACAAAAAGAGGGTTTCCAATTTGCTGAATCAAAAGAAAGGTTTTTATCTGGAGATACTAGGATTTTTCCATAAGCCTCATTGGGCTCCCAAATGTCTTTTAGCAGATTCTACAAAAAAGTAACTCCAACCTTGTGAATCAAAAGAAAGGTTTAACTCTGTGAGTTGAATACACATACAAACCAGTTTAACAAATACCTTCAATCTAGTTTTCATTTGGGGATATTCGGTTTTCCCCATAGGCCTCAGCAAAGTCCCGAATGTTCCTTCACATATTTTACAAAAAGAATGTTTCCAACCTGTTGAATCCAAAGAAGTTTTAACACCATGAGATGAATTCACACATCACCAAGCAGTTTCACAGAGAGTTTCTTTCTAGTTTTCATCCAGGGATGTTCTTTTTTTCCCTTTAGGTCTCAATGGGCTCCCAAAAGTCCCTTCACAGATTCTACAAAAAGAGTGTTTCCAACCTTCAGAATCAAAAGAAAGGTTTAACTCTTTGACATGGATCCACAAATCACCAAGCAGTTTCAAAGATAGATTCTTTCTAATTTGTATCTGTTGGCATTCAGTTTTTCCCCATGGGCCTCAATGGGTTGCCAAAGATCTCTTCACAGATTTTTGAAAAAGAGTGTCTCCAACGTACTAAAAAAGAAAGGTTTAACTTTGGGATATAAATACACACATCACCAAGCAATTTCACACATAGCTTCTTACTTGTTTTTATCTGGAGATATTTGGTTTTTCCCATTGGTCCCTTGGGCTCCCAAATGTCCATTCACAGATTCTACAAAAAGAGTGTTTACAACCTGATGAATCAAAAGACATTTATAACTCTGAGATGAAGCAGTTTCACAGATGGCTTCCTTCTAGTTTTTATTTGATGATATTCTTTTTTTGCCTTAGGCCTAAATGAGCTCCCAAATGTCCCTTCACAGATTCTCCAAAAGTGTCTCCAACCTGCTGAATCAAGAGAAATGTTTAACTCTGTGAGATGAATCCAGACATCACCAAACAGTTTCTCAGGTAGCTTCATTCTAGTTTTGTTTTTTTTTTTCTTTTCTGGAAATATTCAGTTTTTCTCCTTATTCCTCAATGGACTTTCAAATTTCCTTTCTGAGATTCTGCAAAAAGAGTGGATGCAATCTGCTGAATCAAAAGAAAGGTTTAAATCTGTGTGATGTATGCATACATCACCAAGCAGTTTCACAAATAGCTTCTTTCTAGTTTTCATGTGAAGACGTTTGGTATATTCTTAATAGGCATTCAAGGGCTCCAAAATGTCCCTTTGCAGATTCTACAAAAAGAGCATTTGCAATATACTGAATCAAAAGAAAGGTTTAACTCTCTAAGATGAATCCACACATCACCAATCTGTTTCACAGGTAGCTTCTTTCTAGTTTTTATCTTTGGATATGAGGTTGTTCCCCAGAGGCTACAATGGGCTCCCAAATATCCCTTCACAGATTCCACAAAAAATTTTTTCCAACTTGCTGAATCAAAGGAAAGGTTTAACTCTGTGAGATGAATTCACACATCACCAAGCTGTTTCACTGACAGCTTATTTCTAGTTTATATCTAGGGATACTCAATTTTTCCACATAGGCATTAATGGGCCCACAAATGTCTCTTTGCAGATTTCTCAAAAAGAATGTTTCCAAACTACTGAATTGAAAGAAAGTTTTAACTCTTTTACATGGATCCAGACATCAACAAGAAGTTTCACAGATAACTTCTTTCTAGTTTTTATCTGGGGGTATTCTGTTTTTCCCCACAGGCCTCAATGGGCTCCGAAACATCCCTTCACAGATTCTACAAAAAGATTGTTTCCAACCTTCTGAATAAAAAGAAAGGTTTAAGTCTGAGAGTTTAATCCACACATCAACAAGAGGTTTCACAGGTAGCTTTTTTTCTAGTACTTATCTGGGTATATTCCATTTTTTCCCAATAGGCCTCAATGTGTCCAAAATGTTCCTTCCCAGATTTTATTGCAAGGTTTATTTAGTCTGATAAACCAAAAGAAATGTTAACTCTGTGAGATTATTCCACATAACACCATGAAATTTCACTAATAGCTTCTTCCTACGTTTCATTTGGGGATATTCAGTTTTTCCTCAGAGGCCTCAAAGGGCTCCCAAATGTCCCCTTCACATATTCTCCAAAAAGAGTCATTCCAACCTGCTGATTCAAAAGAAAGGTTTAAATCTGTGAGATGAATCCACACAATACCAAGTAGTTTTGCATTTAATTTCTTTCTAGTTTTTACCTGGGAGTGTTCAATTTTTTCCAATAGGCCTTAATGGGTTCCCAAATGTTCCCTTGCAGATTCTATGAAAAGATAGTTTTCAATCTGCTGAATCAAAAGAAAGGTTTAACTATGGGAGATGAATCCACACATTACCAAGCAGTTTCACAGATAACTACTTTCTGGTTTTTATCTGGGGATGTTCACCTTTTCCCAATAGGCATCAAAGAACTCCCAAATGTCCCTTCACCGACTCTACAAAGAAAGTGTTTCCTACCCTGCTGTTTCAAAAGAAGAGTTTAAATCTCTGAGACGATGTCATACATTACAGAGCAGTTTCACAGATAGCTTCTTTCTACTTTTCATCTGGTGATATTCAGTTTTTCTCCATAGGCCTCAATGGACATCCAAATATTCTTTTAACTGATCCTACAAAAAGAGTGTTTCCAACTTGCTCAATGAAAAGAAAGGTTTAACTCTGTGAGATGAATCCACAAATTACCAAGCAGTTTCGCAGACAGCTTCTTTCCATCTTGTACCTGGCAATATTCTGTTTTTTCCCGTAGGCCACAATGGACTCCCAAATGTCCCATCTCAGATTCTACAAAAAGAGTATTTTCAATCTGCTGAATCTAAAGAAAGGTTTAATTCTGTGACAGGAATCTACACATCACAAATCATTTCACAGATAGCTTCTTTCTAGTTTTCACGTGGGAATATTTGGTTTTTCCTGTAGGCCTCAATGGGCTCCCATACATCCCTTCACAGATACTACAAAAATAGTGTTTCCAACCGGCTGAATCAAATATAGGTTCAACACTGTGAGATGAATCCACACATCACAAAGCAGTTTCACAGATAGCTCCTTTCTAGTTTTTGTCTGAGGATATTCGGTTTTTCCCATAAGCCTCAATGGGCTCTGAAAAGTCCCTTAGCAGATTCTATAAAAAGAATGTTTCCAACCTGATGAATCAAAAGAAAGGTTAAGTCTGTGAGATGAATCCACACATGACCAAGCAGTTTCACAGATAGCTTGTTTCTAGTTTTCATCTGGGGATATTTGTTTTTTCCCCATAGGCCTCTATGAGCTTCCAAATGATCCTTCTCAGTTTCTACAAAACGAGGGTTTCCAATCTGTTGAATCAAAACAAAGATTTAACTCTGTGAGATGAATCCACACATCACAAACCAGTTTCAAAGATAGCTTCTTTCTTGTTTTTATCTGGAGATATTTGGTGTTTTCCCCATATTCTTCAATAAGCTCCTAAATGTCCTTTTGCAAATTCCACATATCAACAAGCAGTTTCACAGATAGGTTCTTTCTAATTTTTATCTGGGGATATTTGTTTTTTTTTTTTTTTTCCCATTGGCCTTCATTAGCTCCAAATTGTCCCTTTGCAGATTCTACAAAAACACTGTTTCCAACTTGTTGAATCAAAAGAAATCTTTAACTCTGTGGGTTGAGTCCACCCATCTCAAAGCAGTGTCACAGATAGCTTCTTTCTAGGTTTTATAAGGGGATATTAGGTTTTTCATCATAGGCCTCAATGGGCTCCCACATGTCCCTTTGCAGACTCTTCAAAAACAGTGTTTCCAACCTGCTGAATCAAAAGAAAGGTTTAACTCTGTGAGACAAATCCACACATCACCAAGCATTTTAGCAGATAGGATTTTGTGATTTTTATCTGGGGATATTCGATTTTTTTCCATAGGCCTTAATGGGTTCTAAAATGTCCTTTTGCAGATTCTACAAAAAGACTGTTTTCAAATTGCAGAATCATGAGAAAGGTTTAACTATGACAGATCAATCCACACATCACCAAGCAGTTTCACAGATAGCTTCTTTCTAGTTTTAATTCGAGGATATATGGATTTTCCCCATGGCCTCAATGGTCTCCCAAATGTCCCATTGCAGATTCTACAAAGAAAGTGTTTCCATCCCTGCTAAATCAAAAGAAATGTTTAAAACATCTCTATATGATAAATCCACTCATCATGAAGCAGTTTCGCAGATAGGTCCTTCCTAGTTTTTATCTGGGTATATTCAGTTTTTCTCCAAAGGCCTCTGATCTCCCAAATATACCCTGGGCAGATTCTACAAAAAAAAAGTGATTCCCATCCGCTAAATCAAAAGAAAGTTTCAACTCTGAGAGATCAATCCACAAATCACAAAGCAGTTACACAGATAGTTTCTTTCTAGTTTTTCTGTGAGGATATTCCTTTTTTCCCCATATGCCTCAATGGGCTCTAAAATGTACCTTCTCAGATTCTACAAAAAAAAAGTGTATCCAAACTGCTGAATCAAAAGAAAGGTTTCTCTCTGTGAGATGAATCCACAGATCAAAAAGCAGTTTCACAGATATCTTCTTTTTAGTTTTTACCTCGTGATATCCAGTTTTTCTTCATTGGCCTCAGTGAGCTCCAAAATGTCCCATTGCAGATACTACAAAAAGAGTGTTGCCAACCTGCTGAATCAACAGAAAGGTTTATGTATGTGATATGGATTCATACATCACAAATCAGCTTCACGGATAGCTTGTTTCTGGTTTTCATCTGGGGATACCCAGTTTTTCCCTATAGACCTCAATGGGCTCCTAAATGTCCCTTCATCGATACTTCAAAAAGAGTGTTTACAAAGTTCTGAATCAAAAGAAAGTTTTGACTCTGTGACATGAATTCACACATAACCAAGCAGTTTCCAAGACAGCTTCTTTGTAGATTTTATCTAGGGATATTTTATTTTTCCCCATAGCCTTCAATGGACTCCCAAATCTCCTTTTGCAGATTGTAAAAAAAAAAAAAGTGTTTCCAACGTGCTGAATCAAAAGAAAGGTGTCACCCTGTGAGATGAATCCAAAAATCACAAATCTGTTTAACTGATACCTTTTTTCTAGTTTTTATGACGGATATTTGGTTTCACCCCATAGGCTTCTGCAAGCTCCCAAATGTTCCTTCGCAGGTTCTACAAAAAGAGTGATTCTAACTGGGTGAATCAAAAAAAAGTTTTAACTCTGTGAGATGAATGTAAACATCTCAAAGCAGTTTTGCAGAAATTTCTGTTAGTTTTTATCTGGGGACATTTGTTTTTTTCCCATAGGCATCAGTTGGTTCACAAATGTCCCTTTGCAGATTCTACAAAAAGAGTGTTTCCAATCTGCTGAATGAAAAGAAAGGTTTAACTCTGTGAGATGAATCCACTGATCACCACGCAATTTCACAGTTAACTTCTTTCTAGTTCTTATCTAGGGGTATAGGGTCTTTCCCCATAGGCTGCAAAGGGCTCCCAAATGTCCATTCGAAGATTCAACAAAAAGAATTTTTACAATGTGCTGAATCAAAAGACAGGATTAACTATGTGAGATGAATCCAAACATCACCAAGCAATTTCAAATATAGCTTCTTTCAAGTTTTTATCTGTGGATATTTTTTCTCCCCTTAGACCTCAATAAGCCCCGAAATGACCCTTCACAAATTCTACATTGTGTCTCCAACCTGCTGAATCAAAAGAAATTTTTAACTCTGTTAGTCGAATCAACACATCACGAAGCAGTTTCACAGGTAGTTTCTTCCTAGTTTTTATGTTCAGATATTCTTTCTTCCTCATAGTCCTCATAGTCCTCAATGGACTCCCAAGTGTCCTTTCTCAGATTCTATGAAAAGAGTGTTTCTAACCTGCAGAATCAAAAGAAAGCTTTTACTCTGTGAGTTGAATCAACACACCACCAAGCTATTTCAAAGATAGCTTCCTCCCAGTATTTATCTGGGGATATTCCTTTTTTCCACATAGGCCTCAATGAGCACCTGAATGTCCCATCAAAAATTCTACAAAAATAGTGTCTCAACCTGCTGAACCAACAGAAAGTTTTAACTCTGCAAGAAGAAGCCACACATCACCAAGCAGTTTCACAGATAGCTTCATTCCAGTTTTTATCTGGGGATAGTATCTTTCTCACTTAGTCCTCAATGGGCTTCAAGATATCCCTTTGCAGGTTCTACAAAAAGAATGCTTCCAACCTTCTTAATAAAAGGAGGCTTAAGTGAGTGGGATGCACATATCACCAAGTAGTTTCACATATACCTTCTTTCTAGTTTTTATTTGGGGACATTCGGTTTTTCCTTGTAGGACTCAAAGGGCTGAAAAATGTCCCTTTGCAGATTCTACTCAAAGAGTGTTTCCAACCTTCTGATCAGAAGAAATGTTTAACCATGTGAGATGAATGCACACATCACAAAGTCGTTTCACAGATAGCTTCTTTCTACTTTTCTTGTGGGGATATTCCATTTCTTCCCATAAGCCTCAAAGGGCTTCCAAATGCCCATTTGCAGATTCTACAAAGAAAGTGTTTCAAACCTGCTGAGTCAAAAGAAAGGTTTAATTATGTGGGATACATCCACATATCACCAAGCAGTTTCACAGATAACTTCTTTCTAGTTTTTATCTGCAGATATTCACGTTTTATCTGTAGACCCCAATGGACCCAAAATATCCCTTTACACGATCTACAAAGAGAGTGTTTCCATCCTTCTGAATTGAAAGAAAGGTTTATCTCGGTGAGATGAATCTACACATCACCAAGCAGTTTCACAGATAGCTTATTTCTAGTTTTTATCTGGGTGTATTTGGTATTACCACATAGGCCTCAATGGACTCCAAATGTCCCTTCACAGATTCTACAAAAAGAGTGCTTCCAAACTGCTGAATCAAAAGAAAGGTTTAACTCTTTGAGATGAATCCACCCATCACCACGAATTTTCATCCATTGCTTCCTTCTAGTTTTTATCTGTGAATTTTTTTTTTCTACCATGGGACACAATGAACTTCTAATTGTCCCTCTGCAGATTCTACAAAAGCAATGTTTCCAACTTGCTGAATAAAACACAAGTTTTATCTCTGTGAGATGAATCCACACATCACCAAGCAGTTTCACAGACAACTTCTTTCACGTTTTAATCTGGGGATATTCGGCTTTTCCCCACAGGACTCGATGGGTTCCAAATGTCCCTTCACCAATTCTACAAAAACAGTGTTTCCAACACGCTGAATCAAAAGAAAGTTTTAACTCTCTGAGATGAATCTACATATAACAAAACAGTTTCACACAATGTTACTTTCTAGTTTTCATCTGGGGATATTCGATTTTTCCCCTAGGCCACAATGGGCTCCCAAATGTCCCTTCAGAGATTCTACAAAAATAGTGTTTCCAACATGCTGAATCAAAAAAATGTTTTAACTCTATGAGATGAATCCACACATCAGCAAGCCATTTCACAGATAGCTTCTTTTCAGTTTTTATCTGGGGATATCATGTTATTCCCCTTCGGTCTCAATGTACTCTTAAATGTCCATTTGTAAGTGCTCCCAAAAGGTGTTTTTTACCTACAAAATCAAAACATAGATTTAACTCTTTGAGATGAATACACACATCACAAAACAGTTTCACAGATCGTTCTTTCTAGTATTTTTCTGGGGATATTTCATTTTTCCCTAGGCCTCAATGGGCTCTCAAGTGTTTCTTCACAGATTCTACCAAAAGAGTGTTTCCAACCTGCTGAATCAAAATAAAGGTTTGTCTCTGTGAGATGAATCCACTGAACACAAATTAGTTTCACAGATAGCTTCTTTACAGATTATATCTGAAGATATTCTGTTTTCCACCATTGGTATCAATGGGCTTTTAAATGTCCCTTCACAGATTCTATGAAAAGAGTTTTTCCAACCTGCTGAATCAAAAGAAAGTTTTAATTCTTTTCAATGAATCCACACATCACAAAGCAGTTTCACAGATAGCTTCTTTCTAGTTTTTATGTGGGGATAGTCAGTTTTTCCCCATTGGTGACAATGGGCTCCTAAATGTCCCTTTGCAGATTCTACAAAAAGAGTGTTTCCAATTTGTTGAATCAAAAGAAAAGTTTAACTCTGTGGGATGAATCCCCTCATCATGAAGCAGCTTCACAAATAGCTTCTTTCTAGTCTCTATTTGCGAAAATTGGGTTTTGCCCCATAGACATCAATGGGATCCCAAATGTCCCTTCCCAGATTCCACAAAAAGAATGTTTCCAATCTGCTGAATCAAAAGAAATGTTTAACTTTATGAAATTAATCCACACATCACAAAACAGTTTCACAGATAGATTCTTTCTTGTTTTTATGTGGCGATATTTCATTTTGCTTCATAGGTCTTAACAGGCTCCCAACTGTTTTTTTTTTTTTTCTTCACAGATTCTAGAAAAAGAGTTTTTCCAACCTGCAGAGTCCAAAGAAAAATTTAACACTGTGAGATAAATCCACACATCACAAAGCAGTTTCAGTGACAGATTCTTTCTAGTTTTTATCTGGGGATATTTGCTTTTTTTACCATAGACCACTATGGGTTCCAAATTTCCCTTCACACAATCTATAAAAGGAGTGTTTCCAATCCGCTGAGTCACAAGAAAGTCTTAAAAATGTGAGGTGAATCCACAGAATGCAAGGCAGTTTCACAGATAGTATTTTTCTTTTTTTATCTGGAAATATTTAGTTTTTCACCTTTGGCCTCAATGGGTTCCCGAATGTCCCTTAGTAGATTCTACGAAAAGAATGTCTCCAAACTGCTAAATTAAAAGAAAGGTTAGACTCTTTGAGATGAATCCAGACATCACAAAGCACTTTAACAGTTAGCTTCTTTATTGTTTATATCTCGAGATATTCTGTTATTCCCCATAGGCCACAATGGGCTCCCAAATGTCCTATTGCAGATTCTACAAAAAGCCTGCTTTCAATTTTCTGAATCAAAAGAAAATTTTAACTCCATCCAATGAATGCACACATCAGAAAGCCATTTCACAGATTTTTTCCAGTTTTTATCTGGGGTATTCTGTTTTTCTTCTTAGGTCTCAAATGGCTCCCAACTACCCTTCACAGATTGTACAATGAGAGTGTTTTTAACCTGCTAAATAAAAAGAAACGTTTACCTTTGTGAGGCACATCTGCACATCAGAAAGCATTTTCACAGATAACTTCTTTCCCCATAGCCCTTAATGGGCTCCCAAATGTTTTTCGCATATTTTACAAAGAGTGTTTCCAACCTGCTGAATCAAAAGAAAGGTTTAACTCTGAGATGAAACTACAAATCACAAAGCAATTTTACAGATAGCTTCTTTCTAGTTTTTATGTGGGCATATTTGGTTTTTCCCCATAGGCCACAATGGGCCCCCAAATGTCCCTTTGCAGATTATAGAAGAAGCATGTTTTCAACCTGCTGAATCAAAAGAAAGTTTTAACTCTTTGTGATGACTTCATACATTTTAAAGCTGTCTCTCAGATAGTCTCTTTCTAGTTTCTATGTGGGGATATTCAGTATTCCCTCATTGGCAACAATGGGCTCCCAAATGTCCCTTCGCAGAATCTACAAAAAAGCGTTTCCAACAAGTTGAATCAAAAGAAAAGTTAAATTCTATGAGATAAAGCCACTCATCATGAAGCAGTGTCACAGATATCTTCTTTCTAGTTTTTATTCATGGAAATTAAATTTTGCCCCATAGGCATCAATGGGCTCCCAAATGTCCCTATGCAGATTCTACAAAAAGAATGTTTGCAACCTGCTGAGCCAAAAGAAATGTTTAACCGTCTGAGATGAATTCACACATCACAAAACAGTTTCACGGACAGATTCTTTCTAGTTTTTATGTGGGGAGATTTGTTTTGTCCCCATATGCCTTAATAGGCTCCCAAATGTTTCTTCACAGATTCTAGAAAAAGAGTTTTTCCAACCCGTGGAGTCAAAAGGGAGATTTAACTCTTTGAGATGAATCCTCATATCACCAAGCAGTTTCAGAGATAGCTACTTTCTAGTTTTTTTCTGGGGATATTCGGTTTTTCCTTATAGGCCTCAATGTGTTCCCAAATGTTTCTTTGCAGATTCTACAAAAGAAGTATTCCAACCTGCTGAGTCAAAAGAAAGGTTTAACTCTGTGAGATGAATCCACACATCACAAACCAGTTTCACAGATAGCTTCTTTCTAGTTTTATCTTGAGATATTCTGTTTTTCCCGATAGACCTCAATAAGCTCCCAAATGTCCCTATGCAGATCTACAAAATGAGTGTTTTTAACCTGCTGAATAAAAGGACGAGTTTAATTCTGTGAGTTGAATTCCCATTTTGCAGATAGTTTCTTTCTCGTTTTTACCTGGAAATATTTGTTTTTTCCTCATAGGCCTCAATGCAATCCCAAATGTCCCTTCACAGATTCTATAAAAAAAAAAGTGCCTCCAATCTGCTGAATCAAAAGTAAGATTTAACTCTGTGAGATGAATCCACACATCACCACGAAGTTTCACAGATTGCTTCTTTCTACTTTTTATATAAGGATATTTGGTTTTCCCCTTAGGCTTCAATGGGTTCTTAAATTTTCCTTCATAGATTCTAAAAAAAGTGTCTCCAACCTACAGAATCAATAGAAAGTTTGTTTCCATAGGCCTTAGTTGGCTCACAAATGTCACTTTGCAGATACTACAAATACAGTGTTTCCAACCTGCTGAATCAAAGGAAAGCTTTACCTCTGTGAGTTTAACCGACACATCACCAAGCAGTTTCACAGATAACTTTTTTCCAGCTTTTATCTGGGGATATTCGTTGTTTTATAATAGGCCTTCAGAAACTCCAAAATGTCCCTTCACAGATTCTACAAAAACAATTTCCAACCTGTTGAATCAAAAGAAAGCTTTAACTCTGTAAGTTGAATCCACACATCTCAAAGCAGTTTCACACATAGCTTCTTTCTAGGTTTTATAAGGGGATATTAGGTTTTCCCTCATAGGCCTCAATGGGCTCCCACATGTCCTTTTGCAGATACTTCAAAAAGAGTGTTTCCAACCTGATGAACCAAAAGAAAGCTTTAACTCTGTGAGACAAATCCACACACCACCAAGAAGTTTCACAGATAGCTTCTTTCTAGTTTTCGTCTGAGAATATTTGGATTTTTCCCATAGGCTTCAATGGACTCCTAAATGTCCCATCACAGATTCTACAAAAAGAGTGTTTGCAACTCTACTGAATACAAAGAAAGGTTTTTCTCTGGGAGATGAATCCACTCATCATGAAGCAGCTTCACTAATAGGCCCTTTCTAGTTTTTATCTGGGGATATTGTTTTTCTCCAAAAGTATCAATGAGTTCCCAAATGTACCATCACAGATTCTCCAAAACAAGTGAATCCAATCTGCTGAATCAAAAGAAAGGTTTAACTCTGTGAGATCAATCCACAAATCACAAAGCAGTTACAAAGATACCTTCTGTCTAGTTTTTCTGTGAAGACATTCATTTTTTCCCCACATGCCTCAATGAGCTCCAAAAGGTAACTTCTCGGATACAAAAAGAGTGTTTCCAACCTTCTGAATCCAAAGAAAGGTTTCTGTCTGTGAGATGAATCCACACACCACAAAGCAGTTTCACAGATAGCTTCTTTTTAGTTTTTACCTCGTGATATTAAATTTTTCTTCATAGGCCTCAGTGGGCTCCAAAATGTCCCTTCACAGATAGTACAAAAAGAGTGTTGCCATCCTACAAAATTAACAATAAATTTTAACTATGCAAGATGGATCCATACGTCACAAAGGAGTTTCACAGATATCTTCTTTCTGGTTTTTATCTTGGGATACCAGTTTTTCTCTATAGGCCTCAATGGTCTCTCAAATGTTCCTTCAGGGATACTTCAAAAAGCGTGTTTACAACCTGCTGAATCAAAAGAAGGGATTGCCTCTGTGAAATGAATCCAAACATAATCAAGCAGTGTCATTGATATCTTCTTTCTAGTTTTTATCTGGGGATTTTCAGTTTTTCCCCATAATCCTCAATGGGCTCCCAAATCTCCTTTTGCAGGTTCTATGAAAAGAGTGTTTCCAACATGCTGAATCAAAAGAAAGTTTTAACTCTGTGAGATGAATCAAAAAATCTCAAAGCAGCTTCACAGGTAGCTTCTTTCTAGTTTTCATCTGGGGATTGTCAGCTTTCCTTTTTTGTTGTTGGTTCTTTCTTATTTCTTTCTTTCTTTCTTTCTTTCTTTCTTTCTTTCTTTCTTTCTTTCTTTCTTTCTTTCTTTCTTTCTTTCTTCTTTCTTTCTTTCTTTCTTTCTTTCTTTCTTTCTTTCTTTCTTTCTTTCTTTCTTTTTCTTTCTTTTTTCGACAGAGTCTCATGCTGTCATGCATACTGGAGTGTAGTAGTGCTATCTTGGCTCACTGTGAGCTCTGTCTCCTGGGTTCATGCCATTCTCCTGCCTGAGCCTCCTGAGTAGTTGGAACTACAGGCATCTGTCACCATGCCCCGGTAATTTTTTGTATTTTTAGTAGAGATGGGGTTTCACCATATTAGCCAGGATGGTCTCCATCTCCTGACCTCATGATCCACCCACCTTGGTCTCCCAAAGTGGTGGGATTACAGGCGTGAGCCACTGTGCCAGGCCAGGATATTCAGTTTTCTTCCATAGACATCAATAGGCTCAAAAATGTCCCTTTGCAGATTCTACAAAAAGAGGGTTTCCAACTTACTGAATTAAAAGAAATGTTAAACTCTACGAGATGAATCCACACATCACCATGCGGTTCCACAGATAGCTTATTTCTAGTTCTTTTCTAGGGATATAGTGTTTTTCTGCATAGGCCTCAATGAGCTCCCAAATGTCCCTTTGAAGTTTCTACAAAAAGAATGTTTCCAAACTGCTGAATCAAAAGAAAGGATTAACTACTTGAGATGAATCCAGACATCACCTAGCAATTTCAAATACAGCTTCTTTCAAGATTTTATCTGGGGATATTCATTTCTCCCCTTAGGCCACAATAAGCTCTGAAATGTCCTTCCCCAAATTCTGCAAAAAGCCTATCTCCAACCTACTGAATCAAAATAAAGTTTTGATTCTGTGAGTTGAATCAGCACATCACCAAGCAGTTTCACAGGCAGACCTTCCTAGTTTTTATCTGTAGATATTCTTTCTTCCTCATAGTCTTCAATGGGCTCCCAAGTGTCCCTTCTCAGATTCTATGAAAAGAGTGATTTTAACTTCGATAATTCATTGTTATTTCATATACATTTCTTTTCTATTTCCCTAAGTGTCAGCCAGTCTGAGAAATAAAGGGAAAGAGTACAAAAGAGAAATTTTAAAGCTGGATATCTGCGGGAGACATCACATGTTGGCAGGTTCTGTGGTGCCCCTCGAGCTGCAAAACCAGCAAGTTTTTATTAGTGATTTTCAAAGGGGAGGGAGTGTACGAATAGGGTGTGGGTCACAGTGATCACATGCTTCACAAGGTAAGAAAATATTACAAGGCAAATGGTGGCAGGGTGAGATCACAGGACTGGGATGAAATAAAATTTGCTAATGAAGTTTTGGGCACACATTGTCATTGATAACATCTTGACAGGAGACAGGGTTTGAGAGCAGACAACCTGTGTGACCAAAATTTATTAGGAAGGAATTTCCTCATCCTAATAGGCCTGAGAACACTATGGGAGACTAGGGCTTATTTCATCCCTTATCGACATTCCCAGAGTGGTCATTTTAGAGACCTACCTCTGGGAATGTGTTTTCTTTTTCAGGGCTGTTCCTTGTTGAGAGAAAGAATACAGCAATATTTCTCCTGTTTGCTTTTGAAGGAAGAGAAATATGCTCTGTTCCACCTGGCTCTCAGGCAGCCAGACCTAATGGTTATCTCCCTTGTTCCCTGAACATCACTGTTATCCTGTTCTTTTCTTAAAGTGCCCAGATTTCATATTTTTTAAGCAATTTGTGCAGTTAATGCAATCATCACAGGGTCCTGAGGCGACATACATCCTCAGCTTTGAAGATGATGGTATTAAGAGATTAAAGTGAAGACAGGCATAGGAAATCACAAGAGTATTGATTGGGTAAGTGATAAATGTCCATGAAATCTTCACAATTTATGTTCAGAGATTGCAGTAAAGACTGGCATAAGAAATTATAAAAGGATTAATTTCGGGAACTAGTAAATATCCATGAAATCTTCACAATTTTATGTTCCTCTGTCATGGCTTCAGCCAGTCCCTCCATTCGGGGTCCCTGATTTCCCACAACAGCTGAATCAAAAAAAAGCTTTTACTCTGTGAGTTGAATCAACACATAACTAGGCTGTTTCACAGAAAGCTTCACCCCAGTTTTTATCTGGGGATATTTCCTTTCTCTGCTTAGGCCTGAATGGTCTCCCAAATATCCCATCACAGATGCTACAAAAATAGTGCTTTCAACCTGCTGAATCAACAGAAAGTTTTAGCTCTGTGAGATGAATCCGCAGATCACCAAGCAGTTTCACAGATGGCTTCAATCCAGTTTTTATCTGGGGATAGTCTGATTTACCCTTAGTTTTCAATGGGCTTCAAAAATATCCCTTTGCAGGTTCTACAAAAAGAGTGTTTCCAACCTTCTTAATCAAAAGAAAGTTTAAAGTCAGTGAGTAGAATGCACACATAGCCAAGTAGGTTCACATACAGCTTCTGTCTAGTTTTTATTTGAGGATATTTGGTTTTTCCTCATAGGACACAAAGGACTCACAAATGTCCCTTCGCAGATTCCACAAAGAGTGTTTCCAAACTTCTGAATCAAAAGAAATGTTTAATGCAGTGAGATGAATCCACAGATAACCAAGAAGTTTCACAGTTGGATTCTTTCTAGTTGTGGGGATATTCAGTTTCTTCCCATAAGCCTCAAAGGGATCTTAAATGTCCCTTTGAATATTCTACGAAAAGAGTGTTTCCAAGCTGTGAGTAAAAAAAGGTTTAACTCTGTGGGATACATCCACACATCACCAGGCAGTTTCACAGATAGCTTCTTTCTAGTTTTTATCTGGGGAGATTCAGTTTTTCCCCATAGGCCTCAATGATTTCCCAAATGTCCCTTTGCAGATTCTAAAAAAGAGTATTTCCAACCTGATGAATCAAAAGAAAAGTGAAACGCTCTAAGATTAATCCACACATCACCAAGCAGCTTCACAGATAGCTTCTTTCTTGTTTTTATCTGGTGATATTCCGTTTTTCCCCATTGGCCCCAAAGGGCACTGAAATGCACCTTCAGAGATTCTCAACATGAGTGTTTCCAACCTTCTGAACCATAAGAAAGATTTAATTCTGTTAAATGAATGCACACATCACAAAACAGTTTCACAGATCGATTCTTTTTAGTTTTTATCTGGCTATATTTGGTTTTCCCAATAGGCTTCAAAGGGCTCCGAAATGTCCCTTTGCAGATTCTACAAAAAGAGAATTTCCAACCTACTGATTCATCAAAAGTAGCTTTTAACTCTGTGAGATAAACCCAGACATCACAAAGCAGTTTCACAAATAGCTTGTTCCTAGTTTTGATCTGGGGATATTCGGTTTTTACCCATAGGCCTCAATGGGCTCCAAATATTCCTTTGCAGATACTACAAACAGATGGTTTCTAACCTGGTGAATCAAAAGAAAGTTTAAACTCTGTGAAATGAATCCACACATCGCCAAAGAGATTCACAGATAGCTTTTTTTAGTTTGTATCTGAAGATTTTCTGTTTTTTTCTGTAGGACTCAATTGACTCCCTCATTTCCCTTCACAGATCCTAAGAAAAAGAGTGTTTCCAACCTGTTGAATCAACAGAAAGGTTTGACTCTGTGAAATGAATCCACACATCACCAGGCAGTTTCACAGAAAGCATCTTTTTAGTTTTTTTCTGGGAATATTTGATTTTTCTTCATAGGCCTCAAAGGGATCTCTAATGTCTCTTTGCAGATTCTGAAAAAAGAGTGTTTCCAACCAGATGAATAAAAAGCAAGTTTAACTGTGCGAGATGAATTGACACATCACCAGGCATTTCCACAGACAGCTTCATTTTAGTTTTCATCTGGGGATATTTGGTTTTTCCTCCTAAGCATCAATGGGCTCTGAAGTGTCCCTTCAGAGATTCTACCAAAAAAGTGTTTCCAACCTGATGAATCAAAAGAAAGATACATTTCTGTTAGATGAATCCACACATCACCAAACAGTTTGACAGATATCTTCTTTCTTGCTTTTATCTGGGGATATTCGTTTTTTTTTTTCCCTGCAGGCCTCAAGAGGCTATCAAATGTCCCTTCACAGATTCTAAAGAAAGATTGCTTCCTACCTGGTGATTCAAAAATTTTTTAACTCTGTGAAATGAATCCACATCAACAAGCAGTTTCACTGAGAGCTTCTTTTTATTTTGTATCTGGGGATTTTCAGTTTTTCCCTTGGGCCCCAGTGGACTCCCAAAAGTCTCTTTGCAGATTATACAAAAAGAGTGGTTCCAACCTGTTGAATTAAAAGAAATGTTTCCCTCTATGGGATCAATCCACACATCACCAGGTGTGTCCAGAATTGGTGGGTTCTTGGTCTCACTGACATCAAGAATGAAGCAGCAGACCCTTGTGGTGAATGTTATAGTTCTTAAAGATGGTGCATCCGGAGTTTGTTCCTTCAGATGTTCATATGGGTCTGCAGTTTCTTCCTTCTGGCTGGTTCATTGGCTTGCTGACTTCAGGAGTGAAGCTGCAGACCTTCGTGGTGAGTGTTACAGCTCTAAAAGGTGGTGCGTCTGGAGTTGTTCATTCTTCCCAGTGGGTTCGTGGTTTTACTGGCTTCAGGAGTGAGAGGCAGTTTCACTGATATCTTCTTCCTAGTTCTTATCTGGAGATATTTGTTTTTTTCCCCACAGGCCTCAAAGATTTCCCAAATGTCCCTTTGCAGATTCTACAAAAAGAGGGTTTCCAAATTGATGAATCAAAAGACAGTTTTGTTTCTGTGAGATGAATCCACACATCACCAAGGAGTTTCTAAGACAACTTCTTTCTAGTTTTTATCTGGGAATATTTGTTTCCCCGTAGCCCTCAACGGCTCCCAAATGTTCCTTCGTAGATTCTCAAAAAGAGTGTTTCCAACCTGTGAATCATCAGAAAAATTTAACTTTGTGAATAAATCCACACATCACAAAGCATTTTCACAGATATCTCCTTTCTGGTTTTTACTTGGGGATATTCGTTTTTTTGGCCATAGGCCTCAATGGGCTCCCAAATGTCCCTTCACAGATTCTACAAAAAGAGTGTTTCCAAACTGGTGAATCCAAAGACAGGTTAATTACTTGAGATGAATCCACACATCAAAAAGCAGTTTCACAAATTGCTTCTTTCTAGTTTTTATCTGGGGATATTCTTTTCTTCCCCATAGGCATAAATGGGCTTTCAAATGATCCTTCACAGACTATACAAAAAAAGTGTTTTCAACCTGCTGAATCAAAAGAAAGGCTTTTCTTTGTGATATAAACCAGCTCATCACCAAGGAGTTTCATAGATAGCTTTTTTCTAATTTTTATCTGGGGTATATACAATGTTTCCCCATAAGCCTCAAAGGGCTCCCAAATGTCCCTTCACATATTCTAAAAAAAGAGTGTTTCCAACGTTGTGAATGAAAAGAATGGTTTAACTCGGTGAGATGAATCTACACATCAACAAGCAGTTTCACAGATACCTGCTATTTAGTTTGTAACTGGGGATTTTCAGTTTTTCCCCTAAGCCTCAATGGACTCCCAAATGTCCCTTCACAGAATGTACAAAAAGAGTGTTCACAACCTGCTGAATCAAAAGAAAAGTTAAACTCTGTGATATAAATTCTTTCTAGTTTTTATCTGAGAATATTTGAGTTTTCCCCATAGGTTGAAATGGGTTTCCAAATATCACTTTGTAGATTCTAGAAAAACGTGCTTCCATCCTGCTGATTCAAAAGAAAGGTTTAACACTCTGGGATGAATCCACACATCACAAAATGGTTTCTCAGATCGATTCTTTTTCTAGGTTTTTTTGTGGGGATGTTCTATTTTTCATCATAGGCCACAATGGGCTCCCAGTGTCCATTCCCACATTCTAGAAAAAGAGTGTTTCCAAACGCACAGCCAATACCATACTGAATGGGCAAAAACTAGAAGCATTTCCTTTGAAAACTGGCACAAGACAGGGATGCCTTCTTTCACCACTCTTGTTCAACTTAGTGCTGGAAACTCTGACCAAAGCATTCAGGCAGGAGAAAGAAATAAAGGGGATTCAATTAGGAAAAGAGGAAGTCAAATTGTCCATGTTTGCAGATGACATGATAGTATATTTAGAAAGCTCCATTGTCTCAGCCTAAAATCCCCTTAAGTTCATAAGCAACTTCAGCAAAGTCTCAGGATACAAAATCAAACAATTTGCTAGCAAAGACTTGGAATCAACCCAAATGTCCATCAGTGACAGACTGGATTAAGAAAATGTGGCACATATACACCATGGAATACTATGCAGCCATAAGAATTGGTGAGTTCGTGTCCTTTGTAGGGACATGGATGCAGCTGGAAATCATCATTCTCAGCAAACTATCACAAGAACAGAAAACCAAATACCGCATGTTCTCACTTATAGGTGGGAATTGAACAATGAGATCACTTGGACACAGGAAGAGGATCATCACACACCGAGCCCTATTGTGGGGAGGGAGGGGAGGGATAGCATTAGGAGATATATTTAATGTAAATGACAAGTTTATGGGTGCAGCACACCAATATGGCACACGTATACATATGTAATAAACCTGTATTTTTTGCACATGTACCCTGGAACTTAAAAAATAAATAAATAAATAAATAAACAAATAAATAAACAAAGTAAAGACACCCATAGGAAATCATGAGATTATTGACTGGGGAAGTGATAAGTGTCCATGATATCTTCACAATTTATGTTAAGAGTCTGCGGTAAGGACAGGTGTAAGAAATTATAAAATTATGAATTTAAAGAACTAATAAAAGTCCATGAAATCTTCACAATGTATGTTCTTCTGCCAAGACTTCAGGCAGTCCCTCCGTTCAGACTCTCTGACTTAATACAACACCAGATAAAAACTAGAAAGAAGTTATCTGTGACACTGCTTGGGGATGTGTGCATTCATCTCATAGAGTTAAAATATGTTTTTGATTCAGCAGGTTCAAAATACACTTTTTGTAGAATCTGTGAAAGAGTATTTGGGAGCCTATTGTGGCCTATGGAAAAAAAACTGAATATCCGCAGATAACAACTAGAAAGAAGGTATATGTGAAACTGCTTTGCGATGTATTGATCTCACAGAATGAAGCCTTTCGTTTGATTCAACTGGTTGGAAACACTTTTCTTACACAATTTGTGAGGGGACATTTGAAATCCCATTGGGGCCCATGGGAAAAAACTGAGTATCCCCAGATAAAAACTAGAAAGAAGCTATTTGGGAAATAGCTTTGTCATATTTGTATTCATCTCACAGAGTTAAACCTCTCTTTTGTTTCACCAGGGTGGAAACCCTTTTTTGGTAGAATATGTGAAGGGACATTTGAGAGCCCATACAAATCTATGGAGGAAAACTATGCATCTCCAAATAAGAACTATAAAGAAGCGATCTTTGAAACTGCTTTGTGATGTGTGGATTAATCGCACAGAGTGAAACCTTTCTTTTGATTCAGGAGGTTGAAAACACTCTTTTGTGTAGAATCTTGGAAGGGACATATGGGATTACATTGAGGCCTATGGAGAAAAACTGAATATCCCTAGATAAAAACTAGAAAGAAGCTACCTGTGAAACTGCTTGATGATGTGTGGATTTATCTCAGAAAGTTAAAACTTTGTTTTGATTTAGCAGGTTGGAAAGACTCTTTTTGTAGAAGCTGCAAAGGGACATTTGGGATCACATTAATGCGTATGAGGAAAAACCCAATATTACCAGATAAAAACTTGAAAGAAGCTATCTGTGAAACTGATTTGTGATGTGAGGATTCATCTCACAGAGATAAACCTGTCTTTTGATTAAGCACATGAGAAAGACTCTTTTTGTAGAATCTTTGAAGGGACATTTGGGAGTTCACTGTGTCATGTGGGGCAAAAGAGAGTATCCCAATATGAAAACTAGACACAAGCTATCTGTAAAAGTTCTTTGTGATGTGGAGTTTCATCACACAGAGTTAGACCATTCTTTTGATTCATTCAGCAGGTTGGAAACACACTTTTTGTAGAATCTGTAAAGGGACATTTGGAAGCCCATTGTTGCCTGTGAGGAAAAAACGAACTTCCCGAGATAAAAACTGTAAGAAGCTGTCTGTGAAACTGCTTTGTGACGTGTGGATTCATCTGTAAGAGTTAAACCTTTCTTTTGATTCAGCAGTTTGGAAACACACTTTCTGGAGAATCTGAAGTGACATTTGAGAGGCCATTGAGCCCTATGGGGAATAACAGATTATCCCCAGATAAAAACTGGAAACTGCTTGGTAATGTGCGGATCCGTCTCAGAAAGGTAAAACTTGCTTTTGATTTAACAGGTTAGAAACACTATTTTCGTAACATCTGTGAAGGGACATTTGGGATCACATTGAGGCATATGAGGAAAAACCCAATATCCCCACATAAAAAAGAACAAAGAATATATCTTTGAATATGCATTGCTATATGTGAATTCATCTTGCAGAGTTAAATCTTTCTTTTGATTTAGCAGATTGTTAGCACACTTTTTGTAGAGTGTGTGAAGGGACATTTGGAGCCCATTATGGCCCATGGGGAAAAAAATCAAATATCCCCACAGAAAAATTAGAAAAACTATCTGAGAAACTGCTTTGTGATGTGTGGATTCATCACAGAAAGTTGAACCATTTTTTTGATTCAGTAAGTTGGAAATACTCTTTTTAAAGAATGTGCTAAAGGACACATGGGAGCCCTTTATGGCATATGGGGAAAAACTGAGTATCCCCAGATAAAAAGTAGAAGGAAACTACTTGTGAAACTGCTTGGTGATGGGTAGATTCATCTCACAGAGTTAAGCCTTTCTTTTGATTCAACACTTTGGAAGAACTCTTTTCATAGAAACTGCGAAGGGACATTTGGGAGCCCATTGAGGCCTATGATGAGAAACAAAATATCCACTGATAATAAGTTGAAAGCAGCTACCTTTAAAACTGCTTGGTGATGTGTGGATTCATCTCACTGAGTTAAACTTTTCTTTTGATTCAGCAGTTTTGAAACACTCTTTTTGTAGAATCTGTGAAGAGACACATGGAAGTCCATTGAGTCTTATGGGGAAAAATGAAATATCCCCAGATTAAAACTACAAAGAAGCTTTCTGTGAAACTGCTTTGTGATGTATGGATTCATCTCACAGAGATAAATCTTTCTTTTCATTTGGCAGGTTAAAAACACTTTTTTAGTGGAATCTACCTAGCAACATTTGGGAGCACATTGAGGCCTTAGGGGAAAAATATATATACACAGATAAAAACTAGAAAGAAGATGTCTGTGAAACTGTGTGGTGATATGTGCATTCATCTCATAGATTTACAACAGTTTTTTGATTCAGCAGGTTGGAAACATTATTTTTTGTGTGTTTGTTTTCGTTTAAACAGCTTTACTGAATTATTGTGTATCTGCCATAAAATTCACACATGGCAAGAGTACTATTCAATAAATTTAATAGTTTGAGTTTGACATTCCACTATTTTTGGGCCTCCATTGTTTAGTCATTAGTTGCATTGGGTTTACCTGTACAAGATGAGGTATTTCTCTCTTGATGCTTTTCAGATTTTCTGTTTGTGTTTGTCATTCAGCAGTCTGACTCTAATATTTCTACATGTAGATCTTTTTGTGTTGGTCTCACTTGTGGTTTACTGAGCTTCCTCAATATGCAGGTTAATGATTTTCTCAATTTGGGACTTTTTGCCCATCACATCTTCAAATTTTATCAGTCTCTTTGTCTCCTCTACTTCTGAAGCTCCCTTTACATATATGTTGGTGTGTTTAATACTGCACACCAACAACCCTTTGAGGCTCTTTTCATTGTTCTGAAATCATTTTTCTCTCTGTTCTTCAGATTGTATAATTTCCATTAATCTATCTTCAAGTTTCCATATTTTTCTGCCATGTCACCTCCTCTGTTGAAACCCTCTAATGAATTGTTCATTTCAGTTACTGTACTTTTCATCTCCAGAGTTTTATTTGGTTCATTTATAATAAGTGTCTCTTTATTAAGATGCACTTTTTGGCAGAAGCATTGCCATCTTATTTTCCTTTAATTCTTTAAACAAAGTTTCCTTAGTTCTTTTTTTTATTCTTTAAGTATTAGGGTACACGTGCACAATGCGCAGGTTTGTTACATATGTATACGTGTGCCATATTGGTGTGCTGCACCCATTAACTCGTCATTTACATTAGGTGTACCTCCTAATGTTATCCCTACTCCTACACCCACCCCACGAGAGGCCCTGGTGTGTCATGTTCCCCTTTGTGTGTCCAAGTGTTCTCATTGTTCAACTTCCACCTATGAGTGAGAACATGCGGTATTTGGTTTTCTGTTCTTGCGATAGTTTGCTGAGAATGATGGTTTCCAGCTGCATCCATGTCCCTACAAAGGACGCGAACTCACCACTTCTTATGGCTGTATAGTATTCCATGGTGTATATGTGCCACGTTTTCTTAATCCAGTCTGTCACTGATGGATATTTGGGTTGATTCCAAGTCTTTGCTATTGTGAATAGTGCCTCAATCAACATACATGTGCATGTGTCTTTATAGCAGCATTACTTATAATCCTTGGTATATCCCAGTAATGGGATGGCTAGGTCAAATGGTATGTCTATTTCTAGATCCTTGAGGAATCGCCACACTGTCTTCCACAATGGTTGAACTAGTTTACAGTCCAACCAACAGTGTAAATGTGTTCCTATTTCTCCACATCCTCTCCAACACCTATTGTTTCCTGACTTTTTAAAGATCCCCATTCTAACTGGTGTGAGATGGTATCTCATTTTGGTTTTGATTTCCATTTCTCTGATGGCCAGTGATGATGAATATTTTTTCTTGTGTCTGTTGGCTGCATAAATATCTTCTTTTGAGAAGTGTCTGTTCATATCCTTTGCCCACTTTTTGATGGGGTTGTTGGAGTTTTTTTCTTGTAAATTTGATTAAGTTCTTTGTAGATTTTGGATATTAGCCCTTTGTCAGATGAATAGATTGCAAAAATTTTCTCCCATTCTGTAGGTTGCCTGTTCAGTCTGATGGTAATTTCTTTTGCTGTGCAGAAGCTCTTTAGTTTAATTAGATCCCATTTGTCAATTTTGGCTTTTGTTCCAATTGCTTTTAGTGTTTTATACATGAAGTCTTGGCCCATGCCTATGTCCTGAATGGCATTGCTTAGGTTTTCTTCAAGGGTTTTTATTGTTTTAGGTGAAATGCTTATGTCTTTAATCCATCTTGAATTAGTTTTTGAATAAGACGTAAGGAAAGGATCCAGTTTCAGCTTTCTACTTATGGCTAGCCAGTTTTCCCAGCACCATTTATTAAATAGGGAATCCTTTCCCCATTTCTTGCTTTTGACAATTTTGTCAAAGATCAGATGGTTGTAGATGTGTGATTTATTTCTGAGTGCTTTGTTCTGTTCCATTGGTCTATGTCTCTGTTTCTGTACCAGTACCATGCTGTTTTGGTTACTGAGGCCTTGTAGTATAGCTTGAAGTCAGGTAGCGTGGTGTCTCCAATTTTGTTTTTTTGTCTTAGGATTGTCTTGGCAATGCAGGCTCTTTTTTGGTTTCGTATAAACTTTAAAGTAGATTTTTTTTTTCCAATTCTGTGAAGAAAGTCATTGGTAGCTTGATGGGGATGCCATTGAATCTATAAATTACCTTGGGCAGTATGGCCATTTTCACAATATTGATTCTTCTTATCCATGAGCATGCAATGTTCTCCCATTTGTTTGTCTCCTTTTATTTCGTTGAGCAGAGGTTTGTAGTTCTCCTTGAAGAGGTGCTTCACATCCCTTGTAAGCTGGATTCCTAGGTATTTTATTCTCTTTTAAGCAATTGTGAATTGGACTTCACTCATAGTTTGGCTCTCTGTTTGTTTGTTACTGGTGTATAAGAATGCTTGTGATTTTTGCACATTGATTTTGTATCCTGAGACTTTGCTGAAGTTGCTTATGAGCTTAAGGGGATTTCAGGCTGAGACAATGGAGCTTTCTAAATATACAATCATGTCGTCTGCAAACAGGGACAATTAGACTTCTTCTTTTCCTAACTGAATACCGTCTATTTCTTTCAAACAGCCTGATTTCCCAAGCCAGAACTTCCAACACTCTGTTGAATAGGAATGGTGAGAGAAGACATCCTTGTCTTGTACCAGTTTTCAAAGGGAATTGTTCCAGATTTTGCTCATTCAGTATGATATTGGCTGTGGGTTTGTCATAAATAGCTCTTATTATTTTGAGATACGTTCCATCAATACCAAATTTATTGAGATTTTTTAGCATGACTGGCTGTTGAATTTTGTCAAAGGCTTTTTCTGCATCTATTGAGATAATCATGTGGTTTTTGTCTTTGGTTCTGTTTATATGCTGGATTAAATTTATTGGTTTGCATGTGTTGAACCAGCATTGAATCTCAGGGATGAAGCCAACTTGATCATGGTGGATAAGGTTTTTGATAAGCTGCTGGATTCAGTGTGCCAGTATTTTATTGAGGATTTTTGCATTAGTGTTCATCAGGGATATTGGTCTAAATTTCTCTTTTTTGTGTGTGTCTCTGCCAGACTTTGGTATCAGGATGATATTGGCCTCATAAAATGAGTTAGGGAGAATTCCTTCTTTTTCTATTGATTGGAATAGTTTCAGAAGGAATGGTACCAGCTCCTCCTTATACCTCTGGTAGAATTCGGCTGTGAATCCGTCTGGTCCTGGACTTTTATTGGTTGGTAGGCTATTAATTATTGCCTCAATTTCAGAGCCTGCCATTGGTCTATTCAGGGATTCAGCTGCTTCCTGGTTTAGTCTTGGGATAGTGTAAGTGTCCAATAAATTAACCATTTCTCCTATGTTTTCTAGCTTATTTGCATAGAGGTGTTTATAGTATTCTCTGATGGTATTTTGTATTTCTGTGGTGTCGGTGTTGATATCCCCTTTATCATTTTTTATTGCGTCTATTTGATTCTTCTCTCTTTTCTTCTTTATTGGTCTTGCTAGTGGTCTGTCAATTTTGTTGATATTTTCAAAAAATCAACTCCTGGATTCATTGATTTTTTGGAGGGTTTTTTGTGTCTCTCCTTCAGTTCTGCTCTGATCTTAGTTATTTCTTGCCTTCTGCTAGCTTTTGAATGTGTTTGCTCTTGCTTCTCTAGTTCTTTTAATTGTGATGTTAGGGTGTCAATTTTAGATCTTTCCTGCTTTCCCTTGTGGATGTCTTTACTTTAATCTCTCAATCCTGTCATCGTTGTAAGCTGAGGATGAATGTCACCTCAGGACCTTGTGATGATTGTGTTAATTGCACAAATTGTTTAAACAACATGAAATACGGGCACCTTGAATAAAGAACAGCATAACAGGAATGTTCAGGGAACAAGGGAGATAACCTTAATGTCTGGCTATCTGTGGGCTGGATGGAACAGAGCAATATTTCTCTTCTTTTAAAAGCAAGTAAGAGAAATATCACTGAATTATTTTTCTCAGCAAGAAACATCCCTGAGAAAGAGAATGTGTTCTTAAGGGGAGGCCTCTGGAATGGCTGCTTTGGGAACATCTGTCTCTTATGGTTGTAGATAAGGGATGAAATGAGCCCCAGTCTCCTGTAGTGCTTGCTCCCAGACTTATTAGGATGAGGAAATTCCTGCATAACAAATTTTAGTCAGACTGGTTGTCTGCTCTCAAACCCTGTCTCCTGATAAAATATTATCAATGACAATGCGTGCCTGAAGCTTCATTAGCAATTTTAATTTCACCCCAGTCCTGTGTTCTTGCCCTGCCTCCATTTGCTTTGTGATATTTTATTACCTTGTGAAGCATGTCATCCTTGTGACCCACACCCTAGTTGTACACTCCCTCACCTTTTGAAAACCACTAATAAAAACTTGCTGATTTTACGGCTCAGGAGACATCACAGAACCTGCCGACAAGTGATGTCTCCCCCGGACACCCAGCTTTAAAATTTATCTATTTTGTACTCTTTCCCCTTATTTCTCAGATCAGCTGACACTTAAGGAAAATAGAAAAGAACCCACATGAAGTTTTGGGGGCTGAATTTCTCCCGATATCTGGCTCCAACGTGGTCTTTCTTTTCTCCTAAGTGCATGTTGGATCCTGATTCCCTTTGGTAGGTGTGGAGAAATGTCATCGGTTTGGTTCACAGATGTGCTTGTTCGACTCCCTGAGGACTGGTGAGTCGTCTGTGTATGGTCCAGATTAACTGTAGGTCACATGGAATATAAAAAATTATACTTATCTCTTCTATAGTAAACTCCGGTTATAAGAAGAAATGGTTCAAGTGCCCTGGAAAATATGGTCACTCTATTCAGGGCAGTGGTAAAATTCTGTCCTTGGTTTCCTGAAAAAGGAACCTTAGATGTAGACCTGTTAAAACAGGGAAGGGTCCAAGTAACCATGGAAAATATGGTCACTCTATTCAGGGCTGTTGAAAAATACTGGCCTTGGTTTCCTGATAAATGAACCTTATATGTAAAACTAACATTCCAGGTACTGGTCTCTACATGGAATATTGCTTCCATCACTGTTTGGTGTGATTGGGCCTTGGTACGTGCCATCTTGATGACATACCAATCCCATGACCCCTACAGTTACTACAATTTTCTGAATCTGATGATCATCCACCTCTTCCTCAACCTTCCTCTCCCACACTGCCTTCATTATCTGATCAGCCTCTCCCTTCAGCTACTCCTCTCTCACCTGTTGAAAATTCAATATCTAACTCTGGTGACTTTGGCTTAACGTTACCCCCTGATAATCTTACTTATTTTCATGAAGAGCCTGTACTTGAAGCTGCTGCAGCCATGACTCACACAGCCCAGGACCATAGATATGCTAATTCGTCTCTCTTCAAACCTGCAGCATCAATTAATGGCTCCAGGACCAAACTACCACTTACCTGTAATTCTCCAGGCCTTCCCCCATCCACTCCTGCCCTTCACCCTCATGTTGTTTTGGTGCCTCAACTGGTCTGCATCATTATGTACCTCTCAATCTTACCTTTTTAAAAGAATTTAAGGATGCTTGTACTCAGTATGGCTCAAATTCTCCTTATGGTAAAATGATATCACAAACCTTTTGTACTGAGGTCTTTTTGCTTCCTTTAGACTCGGACCTTTTGACAAAAACTGTTCTAACCTCAACTCAGCCTGGTAGGAAAAGGCCTGTCTGCAGGCTCAGCTAAATTGGACTAATAGCATTCTAATTACTCAGGCTCAACTCACAGGCTCTGATAGCTTCTCTGATACTTATGCCCAATTAGGCTTTGATGCTCTTAAAATGGAACAAGTGACAAAGGTGTGTATGAGTGCTTGGGATAAACTACGCACTCCAGACCAAGCTCCTGCTTGTTCTACCATGGTTAAACAAGGTCACTCTTAATTATACTCTGGTTTTTTAGCTAAATTACAAGATGTTGTTGAAAAATCTGCCTCTGATGAGCACGTACAAAGTATTCTCCTTCATATGTTTGCTTTTGAAAATGTGAACCATGAGTGTAAAATGGCCATGCATTCTGTCCAGTGACAAAATTTACCTGATCACAAGGTGTTATCTACATATATTAAACCTTGTGAAGTTATTGGATCAGACACCCATAAAGCTATTCTGTGGGCATGGGCCACGAAGGACACCAACCAAACTGGTTCCACTAATTCTTTTCTTTGAGCTTACTATAATTGTGGCCAACTTAGTAATACTCGAAAAAATTGCACTGTTAAAAACGTAAAAGCGGCCAAGCTGGCTCAACAAACAGGGCCAAATGCTGCTGTTACTGTTTGCCTACAGTGTTGCAAAGGTAAAACTGGGCAAGTGATTGCTGCTCTAAATATTATATAGATGGAAATCCCCTGCCACAACACCTTGGAAATGAGTGGGGCTGGTCCCAGGTCCCAATATCAAATGGGACGCTTCAGACTCAGACAAATGTTGTGTTTCCACCTCTGACATTCCCAACGCAACCCCCAGCACAAATAAATCTACCTACAGCCAAATCAAATAGGTCCCAGCCTTCCCTTCTGTCTCAGTACAATGCTGGTCCACCCCCACGGTAGGGGACCGGGGGGTAGATCTCTGTAATATTATTCCTCTAAATTTACTACCTAACTCTTTGCCTGTAATAGTCCCCATGGAGGGGGAGTCACTGGCCCTTTACCTCAAGTTTTGGTAGACCTGGTGTTAAGTAGGACATCCACCTCTGCTAAAGAAATCACCATTCATACTGGTCTCATTAATTCTGATTCCGTTGATAATATTAAATTAGTGAGACCAGTCTGCCATAGTTCCTGCTTTCACTCCAGCCAGTGAGCCAATTGCTCAATTGCGTTTACTGCCTAATATCATTTTAAACAAAGGGGATAAGACACGTGGCCCTAGGATGGACTCCAGCCGTGTCCATCTGGATGGATGGACTCCGGTCGTTTATTGATTAATGTAATTTCTAAACAACAGCCCACCTGCACCATATACAGTCAAGGAAGTAAGTCTGAAGGCCTAGTAGACACTGAGAATGAAATTAATATTCCACATAACTCTTATAGTGCACATAACTCTTATAGTCAGGATATGATGGAAAACATGAGGTTTGTTCCTAGGCTCAGTCTTGGTCCAAAGCATGAAGGGATTACTAAACTCCCAGTTACTATAAAAGAAAACGGGGCTGGTTTAGGTTATCCTTTTTAGTGGCAGCCTTAGCCACACCTCCTGATCCTATCCCTTTACAGTGAAAACCTGACACACCCATTTTGATTCAGCAGTGGTCGCTCTCTAAAGAAAAACTGGAGGCTTTAACTCAATTGGTTTCTGAACAGTTACAACTTGGAAATGTGGAACCTTCTCTTTCCCCCTGAATTCTCCTGTGTTTCTAGTAAAAAGAAATCAGGCAAGTGGCAGATGGTAACCGATTTAAAGGCCATTAACGCTGTAATTAAACCTATGGGGGGCTCTCCAGCCCGGCATGCCTGTCCCTGCTCTAATACCTAAAATTTGGCCTCTCATACTAAATGATGTTAAAGATTTTTTCATATATATTGCTTTACATAAATCGCATTGCAAAAAATTTGCTTTTACTGTACCATCTGTCAGTAATCAGGAGCTTGCAGCATGTAATCAGTGTAAAGTACTTCCTCGAGGAATGCTATATAGCCCTACAATCTGCCAGCCTTATGTTGGACAAGTGCTTTCACCAGTTTAATCCCAATTTCCCCAGGCCTATATTCTACATTATATTGATGATAAAGAATTAATTCACTGCTATCAAATTTTGAGCTACCATGTTACAGAGGCTGGATTACACATCACTAAGGATAAAATTCAACAGACCATTCCTGTTCAATATTTCAGAATGGTGGTTGATAATGTATTCAACCTCGAAAAGTTCAAATTAAGAGAGATTCTTTAAAAACATTAAATGACTTCCAAAAACTTCTAGGCAATATTAATTATTTAAGACCCACAGACAAGCTTATTTCTATCCTTTATACCTTTGCTCAAAAGGCAGAGTTAATTGATGTCATTACTGCCTTACAGGATTTCCCCAAACCTTTAAATATTGTCTCTGATTCTACTTAACGTGTTAAAGAGGATATGCTTATGTTTCACCAGGAGATCATCAAAAGAAAACCACAGGGAAAAGACATCTGTGTCAGAGACTGTCCTCAGACCTGGTGAGATCTCTGCCAACTCCTCAGAAGCAGGCACACCAAATCAAAATGGGTCTGGTTCAATTCTCCCTGATGGCAATGGAGACCCATCTAACTAATCCCACTTCTCCTGATTACCTTTCTTTTTTTCCTTACAAACCTAAAAACCTCACCATTTCTATTAGCCTAAAAATGACATCTCTCTGTTCTCTTCCTCCTTCAGCACTCAATCTCGCTAACACTAGGTTTTATTTAATGATTCTCCTCCTTATACTTTCTGTCTCACCAGTTTCCTCTCACACTGATTTACCTGCTACGCAAAATTATTCTTATTAGATTTAGGTGCCTTTTCCTCCACTTATCAGACCTCTCACCTGGATTGATGCTCCTGTAGAAATCTACACTAACAATAATGTGTGGATGCTTACAGCTGCAGATGACCATAATGTTACCATAGGTTATAAATACCCCTCTCTGTGCCTTGGACATGCACCTAGTTGTATCCATGTATAAACTTAAGTCTGGGCTGCTTATTTTCCGGAAAGATCAACTACAGCGGAACCAGGACATTTGGTCTCCAGTCTCTCCCCTTCTCCTTTAAAACAAATGAAAGGGGGAGTAATGGGAGATACTACATACTTTCAATATAATCCTGCAGGAAAACCATGCCCTAAAAATTTTGAGGGCCCATCTAAAACTTTAATTTGGGAAGATTGTGTTAACTCGCATACAGTAATATTAAAAAATGACTCATATTATTTAGTAACAGACTGGGCACCAACGGGATATTTAAAAAACAATTGCTCCTATAGCAGAAGGGAATGCCAGGAGGCTATTTACTTTTTTGGTTATTGAGAGAACGAGAATCTTCATTCTACTTTGCATAGGAGGCTCAGCTCATTCTTTCCCTTAAAATGGGAAGATAAAGGCATTACCCCCCCACCCACAAGGTCTCATATGATACTCCCCATTCTGAACCCATAACACCCAGAACTTTGGAAATTGACTATTGCCATATCTGGACTGTGAGTATGGGAAGGGGAAACTATTCTGTCTGTTGTTCCTGCTACTGCTCCCGTCTGTCAGTATCAATGTAGAGCCAGACATTCTGCTTTACTTACCTCCAACCTGACTGTTCCCATGCAGAGTTGTGTTAAGCCTCCTTACATGCTGTTAGTGGGAAATATCAAAATTTGGATGAAAAATCAAACTGTCCAATGCATTAATTGTCATTTATACTCTTGTATTAACTCCCATTTTGACTCCAGGAAAAGTGTAATGTTGGTTTGAGCTCGAAAAGGAATCTGGATTCCAATAACTTTGCCCAGACTTTGGGAATACTCCCCTTCAATACATTTAATTAATGAAGTGTTACAGTGAATTCTAAAAAGATCTAAGAGATTTGTTTCCACTTTAATCGCTGTGATCATGGGCCTAATTACAGTCACTGCAATGGCCACCACTGCCAGAATGGCGTTACATCAACCTATTCAAACAGCACATTTTGTTAATGATTGGCAAGCCAATTCCACGCAAATGTAGATTCTCAACAAGGCATTGATCAAAAGTTGGCTATGAAATTAATGATTAAAGACAGCCTGTTATTTGGCTTGGAGATTGGTTAGTGAGTCTTGAATATCACATGCAAATGCAGTGTGATTGGAATACCTCTGATTTCTTTATCACCCCGTATTCCTATAATGAGACTGATCATTCATGGAAAATGGTCAAAGAACACCTTCTTTCTAGGGAAGATAATTTATCATTGGACATAAGTAAATTAAAGAAACAAATTTTTTAAGCCTCTCAAGCTCACGTATCCATTGTGCCTGGAGCTGAGGCGTTAGATCAGGTGGCAGAAAATCTTTATGGACTAAACCCCACAACTTGAATTAAGTCTATTAGGGGCTCAACTGTAGTAAATTTTGGAGTTATGTTTCTCTGTTTAATCGGTTTGTCTTTAGCGTGCCAGACCAGTCAAAGAATCCTGCATCAAAATAGAGAATGAACAAGCCTTCATTGCCATGGCACATTTATATATAAAGAAAGGGAGTGATGTTGTGGGAAGTCAGGGACCCTGGACGGAGGGATTGGCTGAAGCCATGGCAGAAGAACATCAATTGTGAAGATTTCATGGACATTTATTAGTTCCCCAAATTAATACTTTTATAATTTCTTATGCTTGTCTTTACTGCAATCTCAGAATATAAATTGTGAAGGTTTCATTGAAACTTTCATTGATAATGAAAGTTTCATTATCACTTCCCCAATCAATACTCTTGTGATTTCCTATGCCTGTCTTTACTTCAATCTCTTAATCCCGTCGTCTTCATAAGCTGAGGATGAATGTCACCTCAGGACCCTGTGATGATGGCATTAACTGCACAAATTGTTTAAACAATAAGAAATTGGTGCATCTTGAAAAAAGAACAGGATAACAGCAATATTCAGGGAACAAGGGAGATAACCTTAAAGTCTGGCTACCTGTGGGCCAGGTGGAACAGAGCCATATTTCTCTTCTTTCAAAAGCATAGAGGAGAAATATCACTGAATTCTTTTTCTCAGCAAGGAACATCCATGAGAAAGAGAATGCGTTTGTAAGAGGATGCCTCTGAAATGGCTGTTTTGGAAACGTCTGTCTTTTATGGTTGTAGATAAGGGAGGAAATAAGCCCCGGGCTCCTGTAGCACTCCCAGGCTTATTAGGAAGAGGAAATTCCTACTTAATAAATTTTAGTTACACTGGTTGTCTGTTCTCAAACCCTGTCTCTTGATAAAATGTTATCAATGACAGTGCGTGCCCAAAACTTCATTAGCAATTTTAATTTCGCCCGAGTCCTGTGATCTCACCCTGCCTCCATTTGCCTTGTGATATTTTATTACCTTGTGAAGCATGTGATCCTTGTGACCCACACCCTATTCGTACACTCCCTCCCCTTTTGAAAATCACTAATAAAAACTTGCTGGTTTTATGGCTCAGGGAGCATCAGGGATCCTGCCAACATGTGATGTCTCCCCTCGACTCCTAGCTTTAAAATTTCTCTATTTTGTACTCTTTCTCTTTATTTCTCAGACCAGCCAACACTTGAGAAAAATAGAAAAGGACCCATGTGAAATATCGGGGTCTGAATTTCCTCTGATAATCTGGGGATATTCATTTTTTTCCCCAAAGGTGTCAATATTCTCCCAAAAGTCCCTTGGCCGATTCTACAAAAAGAGTGTTTTTAACCTGTGGAATCAAACAAAGGTTTAACTCTGTGAGTTTAATCCGCACATTAGAAAGCAGTTTCAAGATAGCTTCTTTCTAGTTTTTATCTGGGTATATTCCATTTTTTTTCCCATAGGAGTCAACGGGCTCCCACATTTCCCTTGCAGATTGTACAAAAAGGATGTTTCAAACCTACTAAATGAAAAGAAAGCTTTAACTCTTTGAGATGAATCCACAGAACACAAAGCAGTTTTACAGACCCCTTTTTTTCCAGTTTTTTGCTGGGGATATTCTGTTTCCCAACATTGACCTCAATGGGCTCCCAAATGTTCTTTGCACATTCTATGAAAAGAGTGTTTCCAATGTGCTGAATCACAAGAAAAGTTTAACTCTGTGAGATGAACTCACATATCAGAAAGTTGTTTCACAGATAATTTCTTTCTAGGTTTTAGCTGAGGATATATGGTTTTTCCCCACAAGCCTCTAAGGGCTCTCAAGAGTCCTTTTGCAGATTCTATGAAAAGAGGGTTTCCACCCTGGTGAACTGAAAGAAAGGCTTAACTCTGTGAAATGAATCCACACATCACAAAGCAGTTTCACAGATAGTTTCTTTCTAATTTTTATCTGGAGATATTCAGCTTTTCTCCACATGCCAAAATAAGCTCCCAAATGTCCCTTTGCAGATCCTACAAAAAGAGTGTTTCCAAGATGCTGAATAAAAAAAAGTTTTAACTTTATGAGATGAATCCACACATCAACAAGCAGTTTCAGATAATTTGTTTCTAGTTTTTATTGGGGATAATTTGTTTTTCTCCATAGGCCTCACTCTTCTTTCAAGTGTTCCTTTGCAGATTTTACAAACAGAGTGTCAGCAACCTGCTGAATCAAAAGAATGGTTTATGAGATGAATCCACATATCACAAAGCAGTTTCACAGATACCTTGTTTCTATTTGGTTTTTCTACATAGACCACATTGGGCTCCCAAATGTCTCTTCACAATTTCTTCAAAAAGAGTGTTTCCAACCTGAAAAATGAAAATAAAGGTTAAAGTCTGTGAGATGAAACTGCACATCACAAAGCAGTTTCACATATAGCTTCTTTCTAGTTTTTATCTGTGGATATTGGGTATTTCTTCATACGCCTCAGTGCGATCCTAAAAGTAACTTCAAAAATTGTACAAAAACAGTGTTTCCAACCTGTTGAATCAAAAGAAAGGTTTAACACACTGAGATGAATTTACACATCTACAAGCAGTTTCACCAATAGCTTCTTTCTAGTTTCCATAGGAGGATATTCAATTTTTACCCATAGGCTTTAATGGGCTCCCAAATGTTCTTTTGCAGATTCTACAAAAAGAGTGTTTCCAAACCTACTGAATCAAAAGAAAAGTTTAACACTGTGAGATGAATCCACACGTCACAAAGCAGTGTCACAGAGAGCTTCTTTCTAGTTTTTATCTGGGGATATTTGGTTTTTTCCCATAGGCTTCAATGGGTTCCCAAATGCCTCTTCACAGATTCTACAAAAAGAGTGTTTCCAAACCTGGTGAATCAAAAGAAAGTTTTAACTCTGTGAAATGAATCCACCCATCAAAAACAGTTGTACAGATAGCCTCATTCTAGTTTTTATCTGGGGATTTTGTTTCTCTCCAAAGGCCTCAATGGGCTCCCAATTGTTTCTTTGCAGATTCTACAAAAAGTATAATCAACCTGCTGAATCAAAAGAAAAGTTTAACTCTGTGAGATAAGTCCACACATCACAAAGCAGTTTCACAGATAGTTTCCTTCTAGTTTTTATCCTGGAATATTCTATTTTCCCCATGGCCTCAATGAGCTCCCTAATGTAAACTCGCAGAATAGACAAAAAATCTGTTTCCAGATTGCTGAATTAAAAGAAAATTTCAACTCTGTGAGATGAATGCAAACATCACAAAGCAATTTCTCAGAAAGATTCTTCCTAGTTTGTATCTGATGATATATTTTTCACCATAGGCCTCAAAGTGCTCCCAAATATTCCTTGACAGAATCCAGAAAAACAGTGTGTCCAAGCTGCTGAATGAAAAGTTAAGTTCAACTCTATGAGATAAATGAACACATCACAAAGTGGTTTCTCAGATAACTTCTTTATAGTTTTTATACAGGGATATACATTTTTAGGCATTGGCCTCAATGAGTTCCCAAATGTCCACTTGCAGAATGGCCAAAAGCAGTGTTTACAAATTTCTGCATCAAAAGAAAGGTTTAACTCTGTGAGATGAACGCACACATCACAAAGCATTTTCTCAGAAATCTTCTTTCACGTTTTTATCTGAAGATATTTTCTTTTCCATGAAAGGCCTCAATGTGCTCTCATATATCCTTTCACAGATTCTACAAAAACAGTGTTTCCAAGCTACTGAATGAGAAGAAAGGTTTAACTCTGTGAGGTGAATGCACACATCAAAATTCAGTCTCTCAGACAGCTTCCTTATACTTTTTATACTGGGATATTCACTTTTGCACCATTCGCTTCAATGAGCTCCCAAAAGTCCATTCACAGAATGGACAAAAACAGTGTTTCCAAACTGCTTCATCAACAGAAATGTTTAACTATGTGAGATGAACACACACATCACAAAGCAGTTTCTCAGAAAGCTGCTTTCTGGTTTTTATCTGAAATATTATATTTTTCAGCATGGGCCTCAATGCACTCCCAAATATCCCTTCACAGATTCTACAAAAACAATGTTTCCAAAGTGCTGAATGAAAAGCAAGGTTTAATGCTGTGAGATGAATGCACACATCACAAAGCAGTTTCTCAGATAGCTTCCTTCTAGTTTGTATCCTGATATATTCGATTTTTCACATTTGGCCTCAAAGAGCTCCAAAATGTCCATTTGCAGAAAGAGCAAAAATATTTTTTGAAACTGCTGAATCAAAAAAAGAAAACGTTTAACTATGTGAGATAAATGCACACATCACAAAGCAGTTTCTCAGCAAGCATCTTTCCAGTTTTTATCTGAAGATATTTTCTTTTTCACCATTAGCCTCAATGCTTTCCCAATTAACACTTCACAGATTCTAAAAAAAATGTGTTTCCAAACTGGTTAATGACAAGAAAGGTTTAACTATGTGAGATGAACGCACACATCACAAAGCAGTTTCTCATAAAGCTTCTTTCTAGTTTTTATCTGAAATATTATATTTTCCACCATAGGCCTCAATGCACTTCCAAATATCCCTTCACAGATTCTACAAAAACAATGTTTCCAAATTGTGGAATGAAAAGAAAGGTTTAACTCTGTCAGATGAATGCACACATCACAAAGCGTTTCCTCAGACAGCTTTTACTGGTTTTTATCCTGGGATATTTGATTTATTGACACTGGCCTCAATGAGCTCCCAAATGTCCATTGGCAGAATGGACAAAAACAAGGTTTCCAAGCTGCTGAATCAAAAGAAAGGTTTAGCTTTGTGAGATGAATGCAAACATTAAAAAACAGTTTATCAGAAAGCTTCTTTCAAGTTTGTATCTGCAGATATTTTCTTTTTCACCATAGGTCTCAATGCACTCCCTTCGCAGATTCTACAAAAACAGTGTTTCCAAAGTGCTGAATGAAAAGAAACGTTTAACTCCCCGAGATGAATGCACATATCACAAAGTGGTTTCTCATATAGTTCCTTCTAGTATTTACCTTGGTATACTCAATTTTTTGCCATTGGCCTCAATGAGGTCCCAAATGTCCTCTTGCAGAATGGACAAAAACAATGTTTCCAAACTGTTGAATCAAAATAGAGGTTTAACACTGTCAGATGAATGCGTACATCACAAACCAGTTTCTCAGAAAGCTTCTTTGTAGTTTTTTCTGAAGATATTTTCTTTTTCACCATAGGCCTCAATGAGCTCGTATATATCCCTTTGAAGATTCTATAAAAACAGTGTTTCTAAACAGCTGAATGAAAAGAAAAGTTTAACTCTGTGAGATGAATTCAAACATGAAAAAGTGGCTTCTCAGATAGCTTCCTTCCGGATTTTATCCTAGGATATTCAATTTTTTGTCATTGTCATCAATGAGCTTCCAAATGTCCATTCGCACAATGGCCAAAACTGTGCTTTCAGACTGCTTAATCAAAAGAAAGGTTTACCTCTGCAAGATGAGTGCACACAGGACAAAGCAGCTCCTCAGAAAGCTTCTTTCTAGTTTTTATCTGAAGATATTTTCTTTTTCACCATAGGCCTCAATGTGCTCCCAAATATTGCTTTGCAGCTTCCACCAAAACAGTGTTTCCAAAATACTGCATGAAAAGAAAGGTTTAACTCTGTTAGGTGAATGCACATATCACAAAATGGTCTCTCAGATGGCTTCCTTATAGTTTTTTTCCTGGGATATTCGCTTTTTTTGCTATTGGACTCAATGAGCTCCCAAATGTCCATTTGCAGAATGGACCAAAACAGTGTGCCCAAACTGTTGAATCAAAAGAAAAGTTTAACTCTGTGAGATGAATGCACACATCACCAGGCAGTTTCATAGATAACTTCTTTCTAGCTTTTATCAGGGAATTTTCAGGGTTTTTTTTTTTCCATAGGTCTCAATGGGCTTTCAAATGTTCCTTTGCAGAGTCTACAACAAGTGTTTCACACCTGCTGAATTAAAGGAAACCTTTACCTCTGTGAAATGAATCACACATCAACAAGCAGTTTCACAGATAGCTTCTTTTTAGTTTTTGTCTATGGATATTCAGTTTTTCCCTCACAGTCCTCAATGTCCCTTCACAGATTCTACAAAAAGAGGATTGCGAAACTGTTGAATCAAAAGATAGCTTTAACTAGGTGGGATGAATCCACTCATCAGAAAGAAGTTTCTCAGATAGCTTCTTTCTAGATTTTATCTGGGGATATTGTTTTACCTTATAGCCTCAATATGCTCCTAAACGTTCCTTTGCAGATTTTACAGAAAAAATAGTGTTCTCACCTGCTGAATCAAAAGAAAAGCTTAACTCTGTGAGATGAATCCACACATCACAAAGCTGTTTCACAGATAGCTTCTTTCTAGTTTTTATCAGGGATATTATGTTTTTCCCCATAGACCTCAATAAGCTTCCAAACGTCCCTTCACATATTCTATAAAAAGTATGTTTCCAACCTGCTGATTCAAAAGAAAGGTTTAATTCTGTGAGATGAATTTACATGTGAATATTTTGTGAAATAGTTTCGCAGATAGTTTCCTTTAGTTTTTATCTGGGAATATTCAGTCTTTCCCCATAGGCCTTAATGGGCTCCCAAATGTTTCTTTGCAGAGTCTAGAAAAAGTTTTTTTCCAACCTGTGGATTCTAAAGAAAGATTTAACTCTGTGAGATGAATCCACACATCACAAAGCAGTTTCAGAGATAAAATATTTATAGTTTCTATCTGGAGATATTTGTTTTTTCCCTAAGGCCTCAATTGTCTCTAAATATCCATTCACAGATTCTATAAAAAGAGTGTTGCCAGCCTTCTGAATAAAAAAAAAAATGTTTAACTTTGTGAGATGAGACCACACATTACAAAGCATTTTCACAGATAGATTCTCTCTAGTTTTTATCTGGCGATATTCCCTTGTTCCCCAAAGTCCACAATAGGCTCTCAAATGTCCACTCACAAATTCTACAAAAAGAGTGTTTCCAATTTGCTGAATCAAAAGAAAGATTTTACATTTTGAAATGAATCCAAACATCACAAAGCAGTTTTGCAGATAGCTTCTTTCTAGCTTTTATTTGAGGATATTCAGTTTTATCCCATAGGCCTCAAAGGGCTCCCAAATGTCCTTTTGCAGATTATGAAAAAGGAGTGTTTCCAACCTGCTGAATCAAAACAAGGGATTAACTCTGTGAAATGAATACATACTTCTGAAAGCAGTTTCACAGACACCTTCTTTCTAGTTTTTATCTGTAGATATTCAGTTTTTCTCCAAAGGCCTCAATGTCCTCCCAAATGCCCCTTCGCAGATTCTACAAAAACAGTGTTTCCAACATGCTGAATCAAAATAAATGTTTAAATCTGTGCAATTAATCCACACAACACAATGCAGTTTCAAAGATATCTTCTTTCCAGTATTTATCTGGGGATATTCGATTTTTCCCCATAGGGCTTAATGGACTCTCAAATGTCCCATCACAGATTCTATGAAAAGAGTGTCCAACCTGCTGAATCAAAAGAGAGTTTTATCTTGGTCAGATAAATCCACACATCACACAGCAGTTTCAACATAGCTTCTTTCTAGTTTTTGTCTGGGGATATTGTTTTTTCCCATTGGCCCCAATGGGCTCCCAAAAGTCCCTTCACAAGCTGTACAAAAAGAGTGGTTCCAAACTGCTGAATCAAAAGAAAGGTTTAGCTCTGTAAGAGGAACCACACATCACAAATAGCTTTCACAGGTAGCTTCTATCTAGTTTTTATCTGGGGATATTAGGTTTTTCCTCATGTGCCTCAATGTGATCCCAAATGCCTCTTCACAAATTTTACAAAAAGAGAGTTTCCTACCTGTTAAAACAGAAGTAAGTTTTAACTCTGTGAGATGAATCCACACATCACCAAGCAGTTTCACAGACGGTTTCTTTCTAGTTTTTATCTGGGGATATTCAGTTTTTCCCATCGGCCTCAATGGGCTCTCAAATCTCCCTTTGCACATTTTACAAAAAAGAGTGCTTCCAACCTGTTGAATCAAAAGAGAAGTTTAACTCTGTGAGATGAATCCACACATCACAAATCAGTTTGAGAGATAGCAAGTTTCTAATTTTTTTCTGGGGTTATTTTTTTCCCCCATAGGCCTCAATGGGCTCCCAAAGGTCCCCTCGCAGATTCTACATAAAGAGTGTTTCCAACCTGCTGAATCAAAAGAAAGGTTTAACTCTGTGACATTAATCCACACATCACAAACGTTTTCATGGATACCCTCTTTCTACTTTTTATCAGGGGATATTCAGTTTTATTCCATAGGAATAAATGAGCTACAAAATATCCCTTAGCCGATTCTACAAAAAGAGTGTTTCCAACATGCTCAATCAAAAGAAAGGTTTAACTCAGTGACATGAATCCACACATCACAAACAGTTTCAGATAGGTTCTTTCCAGTTTTTACCTGAGGATATTAGCTTTTTCCCCTTAGGCCTCAAATGTCTCCCAAGTGTCCCTTCGCAGATTCTACAAAAAAAGAGTGTCTTAAACTTTTAAATGTTAAGAAAGGCTTGACTCTGTGAGACGAATCCAAACTTCAAAAAGCAATTATACAGATCACTTCTTTGTAGTTTTTATCTGGAGATATTCAGTTTTTCTTCATAGGTCTCAATGGGTTCCAAAGTGTCTCTTAGTAGATTCTACATAGAGTGTTTACAAACTTCTGAATCAAAAGAAAAGTGAAGCTTTGACAGATGAATGCACAGAACCCAAAACTGCTTCACAGAAATCTCCTTTCTAGTTTTTATCTGAAGATATTCCATTTTTCCCCATTGGCCTCAATGCGCTCAAAAATATCTCTTCGCAGATTCCAGGAAAAGAGTGTTTCCACCTTGGTCAATCAAAAGAAAGGTTTAACTCTGTGAAGTTAATCCACACGTCACAACGTAGGTTCAAAGATAGCTTGTTTCTAGTTTTTATCTTGGGATTTTTGGGTTTTCCCCATAGGCCATAAAGGGCTCCCAAATGTCCCTTTGCAGATTCGACAGAAAGCATGTTTCCAACCAGCTGAATAAAAAACAAAACAAAAAAACACTTAACTCTGAAATGAATCCAAACATTTGTGGAGATATTCTGTTTTTCCCCATAGGCCACAGTGGGCTCCCAAATGTAACTTTGCAGATTCTACAAATAGTTTCCAACTTCCAGAATCAAAAGTTTGAATCTGTGAGATGAATCCACACATCACAAAGCAGTTTCACAGAGAGATTCTTTCTAGTTTTTATCTGGGGATACTCAGTTTTTCCCCATAGGCATCAATTGGCTCGCAAATGTTCCTCCTCTGACTACAAAAATAGTGTTTCCAACGTGCTGAATCAAAACAAAGGTTTAACCTTGTGAGAGAAATCCACATATCACGAAGCAGTTTCACCAATAGCTTTTTTCTAGTTTTTATCTGAGGGTATTCAGGTTTCCCCACAGGTCTCAGTGGGTTCCCAAATGTGCCTTCACAGATTTTGCAAAATAATGTTTCCAAGTAGCTGAATGAAACGATAGTCTTCCTCTGTAAGTTGAATCCTCACATCACAAAGTTTCACAGATAGCTTCTTTCTAGTGTATATCTAGGGATGTTCAGTTTTTTCATAGGCCACAATTAGCTCCCAAATGTCTTTTTGCAGATTCTACAATAAAAGTGTTTGCAAATTACCAAATGAAAAGAAAGGTTTAACTCTGTAAGGTGAATCTACAAAACACAAAACAGTTTCACAGATAGCTTCTTTCCACTTTTTATCTGGGGATATTCAGTTTTTCTTCATAGTAGTCAATGGGCTCCCAAATGTTTCTTCACAGATTTTAGAAAAAGAGCTTTTCCAAACTGCTGACTCAAAAGAAAGGTTTAACTCTGTGAGATGAATTGAAACATCAGAAAGCAGTTTCACAGATGGTTTCTCTCTAGTTTTAATCTGTGGATATTCATTTTTTTCCCAGAGGAAATATTCGGGGATATTTTGTATTTCTCCATACACCTCATCCTTTTGCAGATTCTACAAAAAGAGAGTTTTCAGCCTGCTGAATCAAAAGAAAGGGTTAAACCTGTGAAATGAATCCACACATCACAAAGCAGTTCCAGTGATAGCTTCTTTCTAGTTTTTATCTGGGGATATTTGTTTTTTCCCCATAGGCCTCAATAGAATTTCATATGTCCCTATGCAGATACTACAAAAGAAATGTTTCCCCATAGGACTCAATGGGCTTTCAAATGTCCCTGTGCAGATACTACAAAAAGAATGTTTCCAACATGCTGAATAAAAGGGAAGTTCTAACTCTGTGAGATGAATCCACAGATCACAAAGCAGTTTCACAGATAGCTTCTTTCTAGTTTTTATGTGGGGATATAAGGTTTTCTCCCACTGGCCCCAAAGTGCTCACAATTGTCCCTTTGGAGATTCTACAAAAAGAGTGTTTCCAACCAGATGAATCAAACAAAAGTGTTCACTCTGTGAGATAAATTTTCACATCACAAAACAGTTTCACAGATAGGTCCTTTCTAGTTTTTATCTGCAAATATTCGGCTTTTCCCTATAGGCTTCAATGGGTTCCAAATGTCCCTTCACAGATTCTATAAAAGGAGTTTTTCTAATATGCAGAATCAAAAGAAAGGTTGAACTCTTTGAGATGAATCCACACATAACAAAGCAGATTCACAGATAGCTTCTTTCTCGTTTTTAATAGAAGGATATTAGGTTTTTCCCCATTGGTCTCAATGGGCTCCCAAATGTCCCTTCACAGATTCTACAAAAAGAGTGTTTCCAATCTATTGAATAAAAAGAAAGGTTTACCTCTGTGAGAAGAATTCACACATCATCATGCACTTTCACATATAGCTTCTTTCTAGTGTTTATATTCGGATATTCAGTGTTTCCCCATAGGCTTCAAGTGGCTCCCAAATGTCTCTTGGTAGATTCCACAAAAAATGTGCTTTTTACCTGATGAATAAAAAGAAAGGTTTACATCTGTGAGATGAGTCCACACATCACGAAGCAGTTTCGCAGATAGCTTCTTTGTAGTTTTTATCTGGGGATATTTCATTTTTCCCCATAGGCCTCAATGGGCTTCCAAGTGTACCCTCGTAGATTCTACAAAGTGTTCCCAAACTGCTGAATCAAAAGAAAAGTTTAACTCTGTGTCATCACACATCACCAAGTAGTTTCATAGATCACTTCTTTCTACTTTTTGGCTGGGAATATTTAGTTGTTCATCATTGGCCTCAATAGGCTCTCAAATGCCCCTTTGCAGATTCTATGAGAACAGTGTTTCCAACGTGCTGAATCAAAAGAAAGGTTTAACTCTATGAGATGAATCCACACATCACAAAGCAGTTTCGCACATAGTTTGTTCCCAGTGTTTATCTGGGAATATTCGTATTTTTTTTCCATTGGCCACAATGGAGTTCCAAATGTCCCTTCGCAGATTCTACAAAAAGCATGTTTTCATCCTGTTGAATTAAAAGAAAGGTTTAACTCTATGTGATGAAGCCACACGTCACAAAGCAGTTTCTCAGATAGCTTTTTTCTCCTTTTTTCTGTGGGGATATTCGATTTTTACCCGTATGCAG
The DNA here is from genome assembly GCF_007565055.1 of Rhinopithecus roxellana. Taxonomy (NCBI): domain Eukaryota; kingdom Metazoa; phylum Chordata; class Mammalia; order Primates; family Cercopithecidae; genus Rhinopithecus; species Rhinopithecus roxellana. Next base: position 17,484,477 of record NC_044555.1, read on the forward strand.
CAATGGGCTCCCAATGTCCCTTCACACATTCTACAAATAGAGTATTTCCAACGTGCTGATTCAAAAAAAATGTTTTAACTCTATGAGATGAATCCATAAATCACAAAGGAGTACCACAGATAGTGTCTTTCTAGTTTTAATCTGGGGACATTCAGTTTTTTCCCATAGGCCTCAATATGCTTCCAAATATCCCTTGGTAGATTCTACAAAAAAAAAAAAGTGTTTCTAATTCTACTGAGTGAAAAAAAAGATTTACCTCTGCGGGGGGAATCCACACATCACAAAGAAGTTTCACAGATAGCTTCTTTGTAGTTTTTATCTGGGAAAAAAAAATTTTTCCCCTTATGCCTCAATGGGCTTCAAAGTGTCCCTTCGAAGATTATACAAAAAAGAGCTTTTCAAAACTGCTGAATCAAAAGAAAAATTTAACTCTGTGAAATAAATCAACACATCACCAAGCAGTTTAAAAGATAGCTTCTCTCTACTTTTTATCTTGGGATATTTTGTTTTTCATCATTGGCCTCAATGGGCTCCCAAATATCCATTCGCAGATTCTACAAAAAGAGTGTTTCCAAAGTGCTGAATCAAAAGAACAGTTTAATTCCATGAGATGAAGCTACGCATCACAATACGTTTCACAGCTAGCTCTTTCTAGTTTTTATCTGAGGATATTCTGTTTTTTTCTACAGGCCACAGTGAACTCCCAAATGTCCCTTCGCAGATTCTACAAGAACTATTTCCATGTTGATGAAGCAAAATAAAGGGCTAACTCTCTGTGATGAATCCACACATTGTAAAGCAGTTTCTCAGATAGCTTTTTTCTAGTTTTTATCTTGGGATATTCAATATTCCCCATAGGCCACAATGGGCTGCAAATGTCCCTTCACACGTTCTTCGAAAGAGTATTTCCAAACTGCCAAATCAAAAAATCTTTTTAACTCTGAGTGATGAAAGCACGTATCACCACACAGTTTCACTGATAGCTTCTTTCTAGTTTTTATCTGGGGATATTCGGTTATTCTACATAGCCCTCAATGTCCTCCCAAATGTCTCTAGGTAGATTCTACAAAAAAGTGTTTTTAACCTGCTGAATGAAAAGAAAGTTTTACGTCTGTGCGTTCAATTCACACATCACAAAACAGTTTCACAGATAGCTTCATTTTAGTTTTTATCTGGGGATATTTCGTTTTCCCCTTAGGCTTCAATGGGCTTCAAAGTGTCCCTTCGAAGATTCTACAAAAAGAGTGTTTCCAAACCACTGAATCAAAAGAGAAATTTAAATCTGTGAGATATATCCACACATCACCAAGCTGTGGAAGACTCTATTGAAACAAGGCTTCCAACATGGTGAATTGAAATAATGGTTGAACGCTGTGAGATGAATCCACACATCACAAAGCAGTTTCACAGGTAGCTTCTTTCTAGTTTTTATCGGGGATACTCAGTTTTCCCCCCATATGCCACAATGGGCTCCCAAATGTCCCTTCACAGATTCTACAAAAAGAGTGTTTCCAACCTGCTGAATCAAAAGAAAGTTTGAACTCTGTGAGATGAATCCAGACATAACAATGCACTTTCAATGATAACTTCTTTATATTTTTTATCTGGGAATATTCACTTTTTCCTCAAATGCCTCACTAGTCTCCCAAGTGTTCCTTTGCAGATTCTACAAAAGGAGTTTTGCCAAACTGCTGAATCAAAAGAAAGGTTTAACTGTGAGGTGAATTCATAGACCACAAAGAGGTTTCACAGATAGCTATTTTCTAGTTTTTATCTGGGGATATTCAGTTATGCCCCATAGGCGTCAATGGGCTCCTAAATGTTTCTTTGCAGATTCTAGAAAAAGAGTTTTTCCAACATGCTGATTCAAAAAAAATGATTTAGCTCTGTTAGATCAATCCAGACACCACAAAACAGTTTCACAAACACCTTCTGTCTAGTTTATAGCTGGGGATATTTTGTTTTGTACCATATGCCCCAATGGGATCCCAAAGATACCTTTGCAGTTTCCACAAAAAGAGTGCTTTGAAACAACTAAATCAAAAGAAAGGCTGAACTCTGTGAGATGAATCCACACATCACAAAGCAGTATCAGAGATAGCGTCTTTCTAGTTTTAATCTGGAGATATTTAATTTTTTCCCATAGGCCTCAATGTGCTCCCAAATGTCCCTTCACAGATTCTACAAAAAGAATTTTTTTTTAATCTGCTCAATCAAAAAAAGTTATTGTGTGAGATGAATCCACACATCATGAAGCAATTTCAGAGATAGCTTCTTTGTACATTTTATCTGGGGATATTTTTTTACCCCATAGGCCTCAATGAGCTCCCAAATGTTCCTTCACAGTTTCTACAAAAAGAGTGTTTGCCAACTGCTGAATCAAAAGAAAGATTTAACTCTGTGAGATGAATCCACACGTCACAAATCAGTTTCACAGATAGCTTCTATCTAGTTTTAATCTCTGGATATTTTGTTTTTTCTCAAATGCTCCAATGTGATCTCAAGTGTCCCTTCATAGATTTTACCAAAAGAGTGTTTCCAAGCTGTTAAATCAAAGAAAACTTTAAATCTCTGAGATGAATCCACACATCACCAAACAGTTTCACAGATAGCTTCTTTCAAGTTTTTATCTGTGGATTCTGTTTTTCCCATAGGCCTCAAAGTGCTCCCATATGTCCCTTCATAAATACTATGAAAAGAGTGTTTTCAATCTGCTGAATCAAAGGAAAGGTTTACTTCGGTACAATGGATCCACACATCACAAAACAGTTTCACAGATAGATTATTTCTAGTTGTTATTTGGGGATATTCTGTTTCTCCCCTTAGGACTCAATGGGCTGCCAAATGTCCCTTCGCAGATTATACGAAAAAAGTGTTTCCAACGTGTTGAATCAAAATAAAAGTTTAACTCTGGGAGATGAAACCACATATCACAAACCAGTTTCACCGACAGCTTCTTTCCTATATTTATCTGAGGATATTCTGTTTTTCCCCATAGGACACAATGGGCTCCCAAAGATCTTTTTGCAAGTTGTACAAAAAGTGTTTCCAACCAGCTGAATCAAAAGAAAGGCTTAACTCTGTGAGATGAACTACACATTACAAAGCAGTTTCTCATATAATTTCATTGCAGTTTTTATCTGGAGATATTCTGTTTTTCCCCATAGGCCTCAATGAGCTCCCAAATCTCCCTTCACAGATTCCACAAAAAGGGTGTTTCCAAACTGCTGAATCAAAAGGAAGTTTTAACTCTGTAAGATGAATCCGAACCTCACAAAGCAGTTTCACAGATAGCTTCTTTCAGTTTTTATCTGAGGATGTTTTGTTTTTTCCCATAGGCAACAACAGGCTGCCAAATGTACCTTCACAGATTCCAAGAAAAGCATGCTTACAACCTGCTGAATCAAAAGAATGGTTTAAGTCTGTGCAATGAAACCACACATCACAAAGTACTTTCACAGATAGCTTCTATCTAGTTTTTAATCTGGAGATATTTGGTTTTCCCCTTAGACCTTAATAGGATTTCAAGTATCCCTTCATAGATTCTACAAAAAGAGTGTTTCAATTCTGCTGAATCAAAGGAGAATTTTAACTCTGTTAGATGAATCCACACATCACAGAGCAGTTTCACGGATAGCTTCTTTCTGGTTTTTATCTTGGGATAATTCATTTTTCTCCAAAGGACACAATGGACTCCCATTTGTCCCTTCACAAATTCTACAAAAAAGAATGTTTCCAATGTGATGAATCAAAAGGAAGGTTGAATTCTGTAAGATGAATCCACACATCAGAAAGTGGTTTCTGAGATAGCTTCCTTTTTTTTTTTAATCTTAGCATATTCGCTTTTACTCCATTGGCCTCAATGAGCTCCCAAATGTCCATTCGCAGAATGTGTAAAAACAGTGTTTCCAAACTGCTGAATCAAAAGAAAGAATCAACTCTGTGAGTTGAATGTGCACATCACAGAGCTGTTTGTCAGGAAGCTTCTTCCTAGTTTTGATTTTCTTTTGCACCATAGGCCTCAATGCACTCCCATATGTCCATTCACAGATTCTACAAAAACAGTTTTTCCAAACTGATGAATCAAAAGAAAGATTTAGCTCTGTGAGAGGAATGCAACATCACCAGGCAGTTTGACAGATAACTTCTTTCTTGTTTTATCTGGGGACATTCGTTTTTTTCCAACAGACCTAAAAGGGCTCTCAAATGTCCTTTTGCAGATTCTATGGAAAAAACGTTTCCAACCTGGTGAATCAAAAGAGAGGGTTAACTCTGTGAGTTGAATCCATACATCACAAAGCAGTTTCACAGATAGATTCTTCCTAATTTTTACCTGGCAATTTTCGATTTTTTTTCCCATAGTCCCCAATGGGCTGGCAAATGTGCTTTCACAAATTCTACAAAAAGAGCATTTCAAATAGCTGAATCAAATGAGAGGCTTCACTCTGAGGGATGAATTCACATATCACTAAGCAGTTTCACAGACACCTTCTTTCAATATTTTATGTGGAGAAATTGGGTTTTTCCCCATTTGCTTCAATGAGATCCTAAATGTCCCTTTGCAGATTCTACAAAGAGTGTTCCAAGCAGTTGAATCAAAACCAAAATTTATCTGTGTGAGAGGAGTCCAACCATCACCAAGCAGTTTCACAGATAGCTTCGTTCTAGTTTTTACCTGGGATATTCAGTTTTTTCCTATGATCCTCATTGGGCTCACAAATGTCCCTTTGCAGATTCTACAAAAGCAGTGTTCCTGCCTGATAAATCAAAACAAAGTTTTAACCCTGACAGAAAAATGCACACATCACAAAGTAGTTTTACAGATGGCTTGTTTCTAGTTTTTATCTGTAGATATTCCATTATTTCCCATAGACCTCAATGGACTCTCAAATATCCCTTTGTAGATTCTAGAAAAAAAGTTTTTCCAAACCACTGAATCAAAAGAAAGGTTATACTCTGTGAGATGAATCCACAAATCATGAAGCAGTTTCACAGATAGTTTCTTTGTAGTTTTTATCTGGGGATATTCGGTTTATACCCATAGACCCTAATGGGCTCCAGAGTGTCCTTTCACATATTCTAAAGAAAGCGTGTTTCCAATCTGCTGAATCAAAAATAAGGTTTATCTCTCTGTGATGAATCTACACATAACAAAGCAGTTTCTCAGATAGCTTCTTTCTAGTTTTTATGTGGGGATATTCAATTTTCACCCATAGATCACAATGAGCTTACAAATGTCCCTTTGCAGATACTCTGAAAAGAGTGTTTTCAACCTGCAGAATCAACAGAAAGGTTTAACTCTGTGAGATGAATCCACACATAACAAAGCAGATTCACAGATAGCTTCTTTCTAGTTTTTATCTGGGGATATTCAGTTTTTCCCCATAGGCCTCAAAGGGATCCCAAATGTCCCTTCACCGATTCTACAAAGAGTTTTTCCAACCTGCTGAATCAAAACAAAGTTTTAACTCTGTGAAATGAATGCATACATCACAAAACAGTTTCACACAAAGCTTCTTTCCAGTTTTTTTTCACCATTTGCAGGGTTTATTTTCCAAATGAATTCCTATGTTTAGTAAGAGTTGAGAACTGGCTGAAGGTTTTGCCACATTCTTCATGCTTGTCGGGTTTCTTTGCAGAATGAATTCTCATGTTTAGCAAAGATTGAAGACCACTTACAAGTTTTGCCACATTCTTCACATTTGTAGGGTTTCTCTCTCCAGTATGAATTCTCTTATGTCTAGTAAGGTGTGAGGAACAGTAAAAAGCTTTGCCACATTTTTCACATTTGTAGGGTTTCTCTCCAGTATGAATTATCTTATGTTTTCTAAGGATTGAGGAGCAGTTAAAAGCTTTGTCACATTCTTCACATTTGTAGGGTTCCTCTCCTATATGAATTATCTTATGTGTAGTAAGGGTTGAAGAGCATTTATAAGCTTTGCCACATTCTTCACATTTGTAGCGTTTCTCTCCAGTATGAATTATTTTATGTCTAGTAAGGTGTGAGGAACAGTAAAAAGCATTCCCACATTCTCCACATTTGTAGGGTTTCTCTCCACTACGAATTCTCTTATGTTTACAAAGGATTGAGGAGCATTTATAAGCTTTGCCTCATTCTTCACATTTGTAGGGTTTCTCTCCAGTATGAATTATCTTATGTGAAGCAAGGTGTGAAGACTTCCTAAAGGATTTGTCACATTCTTCACATTTGTAGGGTTTCTCTCCAGTATGAATTCTCTTATGTCCAGTGAGGTATGAGGACCTCTTAAAAGATTTGCCACATTCTTTACATTTGTAAAGAATGTTGAATAACAGTTGAGGACACACTGAAGGCTTTCCTACATTCTTGAGGTTTGTAGGGTTTCTTTTTAGCATGAACTTTCTTATGCCGAGTTAGGTGTGAGGAACAGTTAAATGCTTTGCCACATTCTTCAAATTTGTAGGATTTCTCTCCCGTACGAATTCTATTACATTGAGTAAGGGTTGAGGACACACTTAAGCCTTTCCTACATTCTTCAGACTTGTAGGGTTTCTTTTTAGCATGAATTATCTTATGCCAAGTCAGGAGTGAGGAACAGTTAAATGCTTTGCCATATTCTTCACATTTGTAGGGTTTATCTCCAGTATGAATTATCTTATGTGTAGCAAGGTGTGAGGACTTCTTAAAGGATTTGCCACATTCTTTTCATTTGCAGTGTTTCTCTCCAGTATGAATTCTCTTATGTTGAGTAAGAGTTGAGGACACACTACATTCTTTAGATTTGTAGGGTTTCTTTTCAATATGAATTATCTTATGCCGAGTTAGGTGTGAAAGTGTACAAAACGATTTGCCACGTTCTTTTCATTTGAAAGGTTTCTTTCCAGTATGTCTTGTCTCGGGTGTATTTAAATTTGAAAATGTATGAAAGACTTTAGCATCTTCATTACGCTGATGAATTTTGCTCTGGGTAGTTGTCAAACACTGGCTAAGTCCATTGTAACCTTGTTTGTGCACTTTACAGTCATCTACACTCTTACAGACTTTTCTTAATAGTAAGTTCTCATATACACATTTATCATATCTGCTCAGTATCACTTTTGGGAAATAATCTTTTATGTCTTGCTCTGGGCAGAGGCCTTTGGCAAAGTGAGAACACATAACTGGGGATTCATCTACCATCTTGTGTCTCTCCATATTCTAGTGATCTTTTTCTTTCTCTAGACAGGTGATTAAATCTGGCTTAGAGACAGCAATACCTAGGAAGACCAAGTTTCTGTAGTTTTCTAACATCACATTTCTATATAAATTCTGTTGTGCTGTATCCAGGCATTGCCACTCTTCCAGAGATAATTCTATGGCCACATCCCTAAAGGTCAATGATCTCATTTCTAGGATTCCAGGGGGTCCTGGCATCTTAGCTGTGGATCTCCCAATACCTAAAGGGTACGAGGAGACAGAAGGTGGGCTTCTGAAGACTAGATCTGCTTTCCAATTTTTATCAGGGGATATTGGATTTTACCCCATTCGCCTCAATGCCATCACAAATGGCTTCCTTCTTGTTTTTATCTGAGGATATTCAGTTTTTCCCATAGGCCTCAATCGGCTTTCAAAGGTACTTTTGCTGACTCTATATAAAAAGTGTTTCCAATTAGCTGAATCAAACAAAAGGCTTCACTCTGTGAGATGAATTCTCACATCACAAAGCAGTTTCACAGATAGCTTCTTTCTAGTTTTTATCAGGGGATATTCAGTTCATCCCCATAATCATCAATGGGTTCCAAAATGTCCTTTTGCAGATTCTACAAAAAGAGTGTTTTCAACCTGCCAAATCAAAAGAAAAGTTTAATTCTGTGAGATGAATAAACCCATAACAAATAAGTTTCACAAATACCTTCTTTCTAGTTTTTATCTGGGGATATTCACTTTTTCCCCATAGGCCCCAATGGGGAAAACTACCCCAAATATCCCTTCACAGATTCTACAAAAACAACTGTTTTCAATCTGCTTAACCAGAAAAATGTTTTAACTCTATGAGACGAGTCCACACATCACCAAGCAGTTTCACACATAGCTTCTTTCAAGTTTTTTATCTGGGGATATATGACTTTCCCCATAGGCTTCCATGTGCTCTCAAATGTCTTTTCGCAGATACTACAAAGAGAGAGTCTCCAACTTGTTGAATCAAAATAAACGTTTAAATCTGTGACATGAATCCACACATCACGAAGCAGTTAGACAGGTGACTTATTTCTAGTTTTTATTGGGGATATTCAGTTTTCCCCATAGGCCTCAATGGGCTCCCATGTGTCCCTTTCCAGATTCTACAAAAAGAGTGTTTCTAACCTGCTGAATCAAAAGAAAGGTTTAACTCTAGGAGATTAATCCACACATTATAAATGAGTTTCACAGATAGCTTCTTTCTAGTTTATATATGGGGATATTCTGTCATTTCTTATAAGCCTGAATGGGCTCCCAAATGTCCCTTTGCAGTTGTACGAAAAGAGTGTTTTGAACCTGGTGAATGACATAGAGGTTTAACTCTGTGAGATGAATCTACACATCACAAAGAAGTTTCACAGATAGCTTCTTTCTAGTTTTCATCTGGGGATATTCGGTTTTTCCAAATAGGCATTAATGGGCTCCTTAATGACCCTGTTCAGATTCTACAAAAAGAGTGTTTTCAATATGCTGAATCAAAAGAAAGGTTTATCTCTGTGAGATGAATCCACACATCCCCAAGCGGTTTCACAGATACTGGCTTCCTAGTTTTTATCTGGATATATACAGTTTTTCCCCATAGACCTCAATGCACTCCCAAATGTCCCTTCAGATATTCTAAAAAAAGAGTGTTTCCAACCTGGTGAATCAAAAGAGAGGTTTAACTGTGTGAGATGAATCCACATATCAATAACCAGTTTTACAGATAGCTTCTTCTTAGTTTGTATCCAGGGATTTTCCTTTTTTTCACTTAGGCCTCAAAGGACTCCCAAATTTCCTTGTGCAGATTATACAAAAAGAATGTTTCCAACCTGCTGAATCAAAAGAAAAGTTTAACTCTGTGAAATAAATCCACACATCACAGAGCAGTTTAAGAGATCACTTCTTTCTAGTTTTTCTTTCGTATACTCGATTTTTCCTCTTAGGCCTCAAGGGGCTCCCAAATATCCCTTCACAGATGCTACAAAAACAGTGTTTCCAACCTGGTGAATCAAAGGACAGGTTTAACTCTGAGAGTTTCCCCAAGCAGTTTCACAGAAGGTTTCTTTCTAATTTTTATCTGGGGATATTCGGTTTAGTTTTTCCCCATAGGCATATATGTGCTACCAAATGTCACCTTGCAGATTCTACAAAGATAGCATTTTCAACCTGCTGAATCAAAAGTAAGGTGTAACTCTGTGAGATGAATCCACACATCACCAAGTAGTTTCACAGATAGCGTCTTTCTAGTTTTTTATCTGGAAATGTTCTATTTTTCCCCATAAGCCACAGTGGGCTCCCACACGTATCTTCAGATTCTAGAAAAACAGTGTTTTTAACCTGCTGAATCAAAAAGAAATGTTTAACTGTGTAAGATGAATCCACACATCACCAAGCAGTGTCACAGATAGCCTCTTTCAGGTTTTTCTATGGGGATATTCAGTTTTTCCCCATAGACTGCAATGGGCTTCCAAAAGTCTCTTCACAGATACCTCAAGTAAAATGTTTCCAACCTCCTGAATAGACAGAAATTTTTAACTCTGTGAGATGAATCCACACATCACCTAGCAGTTTCACAGATACCTTCTTTCTGGTTTTTATATGAAGATACTCAGTTTTTACTTCTAGGCGTCAATTGGCTAAAAGTTTTGCCCTAGCAGGTTATGCATAAAGAGTGTATCCAGCCTGTTGAATCAATAGAGATGTTTAGGACTTTGAGAATAATCCACACATCACCAAGCAGTTTCACAGATGGCTTCTTTCTAGTTTTTATCTGGGAGTATTCAGTTTTCCCCATAGGCCTCAGCGGGTTCCCAAGTGTTACTTCGCAGTTTCTACAAAATGAGTGTTTCCAACCTGCTGAATGAAAGACAGGTTTATCTCTGTGACACGAATCCACACATCACCAAGTAGTTTCACAGAGAGCTTCTCTCTAGTTTCTATCTGCAGAAATTCATTTCTTTCCCATAGGTCCAATAGGTTCCCAAATGTCCCTTTGCAGATTTTACAAAAAGTGTGTTTCCAGCCTGCTGAATCAAAAGAAAGATTTAACTCTGTAAGATGAATCCACAAGTAACAAAGAAGTTTCATAGATAGCCTCTTTCTCCTTTTTATCTAGGAACATTTGGTTTTCCCCATAGGCCTCAATGGGCTCCCAAATGCCCCTAGCAGATTCTACAAAAAGAGTGTTTCTACCCTGCTGAATCAAAAGAAAGGTTTCCATCTTTGAGATGAATCCACACATCACTGAAGGCGTGGCCTGCCCCTCCACAACTGTGGGTATATCTCCTCAGGTGGGACAAGAGACAGAAAAGAAATGAGACACCCAGACAAAGTATAGAGAAACAACGGTGGGCCCAGGAGACCGGCACTCAGCATATCAAGAAACTGCACCAGCACCAGTCTCTGAGTTCATTCAGTTTTTATTATTATTTTTACTATCTCAGCAAGAGGAATGTAGTAGAAGAGCAGGGTGATGATAGGGATAAGGTCAGCAAGAAAACATATCAGCAAAAGAATCTGTGTCATAATTAAGTTCAAGGGGAGGTTCTATGCCTGGATGTGCATATGGGCCAGATTTGTGCTTCTCTCCACCCATACATCTAAGTGGAGTAAAGAATAACAAAGCAGCATTGCTGCCAACATGTCTCATCTCCCGCCATAGGGCAGCTTTTCTCCTATCTCAGAACTGAACAAATGTACAATCGGGTTTTATACCAAGACTTTCAGTTCCCAGTGCAGGCAGGAGACGGTGGCCTTCCTCTATCTCAACTGCAAGAGGCTTTCCTCTTTTACTAATCCACCTCAGCACAGACCCTTCACGGGTGTCAGGCTGGGGGACAGTCAGGTCTTTCTCATCCTATGAGGCCATATTTCAGACTATTGCGTGGTGAGAAACCTTGGAAAATACCCGGCTTCCCAGGGCAGAGGTTCCTGTGGCTTTCTGCAGTGCATTGTGTCCCTGGTTTATTGAGACTAGAGAATGACGACGACTTTTGCCAAGCATACTGCTTGTAAACATTTTGTTAACAAGGCACATCCTGCATGGCCCTATATCCCTTAAACCTTGATTCCCTACAACACATGTTTTTGTGAGCTCAAGGTTGGGGCAAAGAAGTTGGGGCAAAGTTACAGATTAACAGCATCTCAAGGTAAAGCAATTGTTCAGGGTACAGGTCAAAATGAAGTTTCTTATACCTTCCCTTTCTACATAGACACAGTAACAGTCTGATTTCTATTTCTTTTCCCTACACATCACCAAGCAGTATCACAGATAACATTTATGGTTTTAATCTGGGGATATTCTGTTTTTCCCCATAGTCTCAATGGGTTTTCAAATGTTGCTTCACAGATTCTGCAAAAGGATATTTCCAACCTGATGAATCAAAGAAAGTTTTAATTCTGTGAGATTACTCCCCATATCTGAAAGCAATTTCACAGATAGCTTCTTTATAGTTTTTATATGGGGATATTCTGTACGTTAGCCTTCAATAAGCTCTCAAATATTTCTTCACAGATTCTACAAGCAGAGGGTTTCCAACCTGCTGAAACAAGAAAAGGTTTAACTCTGTGAGATGAATCCACACATCACCAAGCAGGTTCACAGAAAGATTCTTTCTAAGTTTTGTCTGGGGATAGTCTGTTTTTCCCCATAGGCCTCAATAAGCTTTCAAATGTCTTTTTGCAGATTCTAGAAGAAGAGTGTTTCCAACCTGCTGAATCAAAAGAAAGGTTTACCTCTGTGAGATGAATCCAAACATCATAAAACAGTATTGCTGATAGCTTCATTGTTGTTTATATCTGGGGATATTTGATTTTCCACATAGACCTCAATGGACTACTAAATATCCCTTTGCATATTCTACAAAAAGAGTGTTTCCAACCTCCTGAATCATAAGAAAGTTTAACTCTGTGAGATGAATCCACACATCACCAAGCAGTTTCACAGATAGCTTCTTTCTAGTTTTTAACTTGGAATATTTGGTTTCTCCCCATAAGTCTCAATGTGCTCCCAAATGTCCCTTTGCAGATTCTACAAAAAGAGTGTTTCCAATCTACTGAACCAAAGGAAAGGTGAAACTCCCATCCTGGCTAACATGGGGGAAACACCGTGTCTACTACAAAATACAAAAATTAGCCAGGTGTGGTGGCAGTCTCCTGTAGTCCCAGCTACTCAGGAGGGTGAGGCAGGAGAATTGCTTGAACCCGGGAGGTGGAGCTTGCAGTTAGCCAAGATCACATCACTGCACTCCAGCCTGGGTGACAGAGTAAGGCTCTGTCTCAAAAAACAAAACAAACAAACCAAAAAAAAATGTAACTCTGTGAGACGAATTGACACATCACAAAGTGGTTTCACAAGTAGTGTCTTTCTAGTTTTTATCAGAGGATATTCAATCTTTCCCCACAGGCCTCAATGGACTCCCAAATGTCCCCTCACAGATTCTACAAAAAGAGTGTTTCTCACCTGCTGAATCAAGAGAAAGGTTTAACTCTGTGAGATGAATCCACGCATCACCAAGCAGTTTCACAGATATTTCATCCTAGTTTTTATCTGTGGATATTCTGTTTTTCCCCATAATCTCAATGGATTTTCAAATGTTGCTTTGCACATTCTACAAAAAGAGTGTTTCCAAATTGGTGAATCAAATGAAAGTTTTAACTTTGTGAGATTACTCCCCACAACCCAAAGCAGTTTCACAGATAGGTTCTGTCTAGTTTTTACCTGGGGATATTCTGTATTTTTCCATAGGCCTCAAAGGGCCCCCAAATGTTTCTTCACAGATTCTAAAAGAAAAGTGTTTCCAACTTGCTGAAACAAAAGAAAGATTTAGCTCTTTGAGTTGAATCTATACATCAACAATCAGTTTCACAGATAGCTTCTTTCTAGTTTTTATCTGGGGTTGTTTCGTTTTTCTCCATAGGCCACAATGGGATCCCAAATGTTGCTTCACAGATTCTACAAAAAGAGTGTTTCCAACCTGCTGAATCAAAAGAAAGGATTACCAGGCAACTTACAGAATGGGAGAAAAATTTCACAGTCTACTCATCCGATAAAGGACTAATATCCAGAACCTACAAAGAACTCAAACAAATTTACAAGAAAACAAACAAACAACCCCATTAAAAAGTGGGCAAAGGATATGAACAGACACTTCTAAAAAAGAAGATATTTATGCAGCCAACAGACACATGAGGAAATGCTCATCATCACTGGCCATCAGAGAAATGCAAATCAAAACCACAATGAGATACCATCTCACAGCAGTTAGAATGGTAATCATTAAAAAGTCAGGAAACAACAGGTGCTTGAGAGGATGTGGAAAAACAGAAACACTTTTACACTGTTGGTGGGACTGTAAACTAGTTAAACCATTGTGGAAGACAGTGTGGCAACTCCTCGAGGATCTAGAAATAAAAACACCATTTGACCCAGTCATCCCATTACTGGATGTATACCCAAAGTATTATAAATCATGCTGCTATAAAGACACATGCACACGTGTGTTTATTGTGGCACTATTCACAATATCAAGGACTTGAAACCAACCCAAATGTCCATCAATGATAGATTGGTTTAAGAAAATGTGGCACATATACACCATGGAATACTATGCAGCCATAAAAAAGGATGAGTTCGTGTCCTTTGTAGGGACATGGATGAAGCTGGAAAACATCATTCTCAGCAAACTATTGCAAGGACAGGAAACCAAACACCGCATGTTCTCACTCATAGGTGGGAATTGAACAATGAGATCACTTGGACACAGAAAGGGGAACATGACACACCTGGGCCTCTTGTGGGGTGGGGTGGGGGGAGGGATAGCATTAGGAGATATACCTAATGTAAATGACGAGTTAATGGGTACAGCACACCAATATGGCACATGTATACATATGTAACAAACCTGCACATTTTGCACATGTACCCTAGAACTTAAAGTATAATTTTAAAAAAGAAAGGATTAAATCTGTTAGATGAATACACACATTTCAGTGAAGTTTCACAGACAGCTTCTTTCTAGTTTTTGTCTGGGCTTATTCGGTTTCTCCCCATTGGCTTCAATGGGGTCCAAAATGTCCCTTAGCAGATTCTACAAAGAAAGTGTTTTCAACCTGATGTGAGATGAATCTACACATCACCAAAAAGATTCACAGACAGCTTCTTTCTAGTTTTAATCTGAGGATATTCTGTTTTTTCCTATAGACCTCAAAGGGCTTTGAAATGTCCATTGGCAGATTCTTCAAAAAGAGTGTTTCCAACATGTTGACTCAAAAGAAAGGTGTTAATCTGTGAGATGATTCTAGACATCACAAAGCAGTTTCACAGATAACTTCTTTCTAGTTTTATCTGGGGATGTTCAATTTTTTCCCTTAGGCCTCAATAGGCTCCCAAATATTCTTTTGCAGATTATTCAAAAAGACAGGTTTAATTCTGTGAGATAAATCCACACATCACCAAGCAGTTTCGCAGATTGCTTCTATTTAGTTTTTACCGTGGAATATTCAGTTTGTCCCCATAGGCCTCAATGTGCTGCCAAATGTCCCTTTGCAGATTCCACAAAAAGAGTGCAACCAACCAACTGAATCAAAGGAAAGGTTTAGCATTGTGAACTAAATCCACACATAACAAAGCAGTTTCTCACATCGCTTCTTTCTAATTTTTATCTGGGGATATTTGGTTTTTCCCCACATGCCTCAAAGGGCGCCAAAAAAATCCCTTCACAGATTCTACAAAAAGAGTATTTCTACTCTGCTTAATCAAAAGAAAAGATTTACTCTGTGAGATGAATGGACAAATAACAAAGCAGTTTAACAGATAGCGTCTTTCTAGTTTTATCTGGGGATATTTGGTTTTTCAACATTGGCTCAATGGGCTCCAAGTTGGTTTTTCACAGTTTCTACAAATAGAGTATTTACAACCTGCAGAACCAAAGAAAGTCTTAACCTTGTGCATTGAATTCTCATATCTTTAAACAGTTTCACAGATAGCTTCTTTTTAGTTTTTATCAGGGGATATTAAGTTTTTTCCCATAAAACTCAATGGGATCCCAAATATTTCTTCACAGATTTTACAAAGATATCAGGGAAAACCAGCCCCTGATAATTCAACGTTATTTCACGTAGGTTCTTTTCTATTTCCCTAAATTTAGGTCGGTCTGAGAAATAAAAGGAAAGAGTACAAAATAGAGAAATTTTGAAACTAGGTGTCTGGGGGAGACATCACATGTCGGCAGGTTCCAGGATACCACCCAAACCACAAAACCACCAAGTTTTTATTCAAAAGGGAAGGGAGTGTACAAATAGTGTGTGGTTCACAGAGAACACATGCTTCACAAAGTAATAAAATCTCACAAGGCAAATGGAGGCAGGGCAAGGTCAGAAGACCAGGGCGAAATTATAATTGTTAATGAAGTTTCAGGCATGCATTGTCATTGATAGCATCTTATCAGGAGACAGGGTTTAAGAGCAGATAACTGGTCTGACCCAAATTTATTAGGCGGAAATTTCTTCATCCTAATAAGCCTGGGAGCACTAAAGGAAACTGGGGCTTATTTCATACCTTATCTACTACCATAAAAGACAGACATTCCTAGAGCTGTCATTTCAGAGTCCTCCTTCTAGGAAAGCATTCTCCTTCTCAGGGCTGTTCCTTACTGAGAAAAAAAAATTCAGGAGTATTTCTCCTATTTGCTTTTGAAAGAAGAGAAATATGGCTCTGTTCCATCCAGCTCTCAGGCAGCCAGACCTAATGGTTATCTCCTTTGTTCCCTGAACATTGCTGTTATCTTGTTCTTTTTTCAAGGTGTCCAGATTTCATATTGTTTAAACACACACACACTTCATAAACAATTTGTGCAGTTAACGCAATCATCAAAGGATCCTGAGTCGACATACCTCCTCAGCTTACCAGGATGATGGGATTAAGAGATTAAAGTAAAAACAGGCATAGAAAATCATAACAGTATTGATTGGGGAACTGATAAATGCTCATGAAATCTTCATAATTTATTTTCAGAGATTGCACTAAAGACAGGCATAAGAAATTATAAAAGTATTAATTTGGGAACTAATAAATGTCCATGAAATCTTCACAATTTATGTTCTTCTTCCACAGCTTCAGTCAGTCCCTCCATTCGGGGTCCCTGACTTCCCACAACACAAAAAGAGTGTTTTAAACTTCCAGAATCAAAAGGAATGTTTAGCTCTCTGAGATGAATCCACACATCAGCAAGCAGCTTCACAGATAGCTTATTTCTATTTCTTATGTGATGATATTTGTTTTTTCCCATAGGCCTCAATGGACTCCCAAATACTAATTTGCAGATCCTACAAAAAAGTGTTTCCAACCTCCTATGTCAAAAGTAAAATTTAACTATGTGAATTGAATCCACACATCACAAAGAAGTTTCTCAGATGGCTTCTTTTTAGTTTTTATTGGGCAATATTCAATTATTCCCCATAAGCCTCAATGGGATCCAAAATGTCCCTTGACAGACTCTATGAAAAGAGTGTTTCCAATCTACTGAATCAAAAGAAAGGTTTAACTCTGTGAGATGAATCCACAAATCTCAAAACAGTTTCACAGATATCTTCTTTCTAGTTTTTGTCTGGGTATATTATTTTTTTCCCCTTAGAAATCAATGGGCTTCCAAATGCCCCTTTGCAGGTTCTACAAAAAGAGTGTTTCCAACCTACTGAATCAAAAGAAAGGTTTAACTCTGTGAGATGAATCCACACATCACCAAGGAGTTTCACCTATAGCTTATTTCTAGTTTTCATCTGAAGATATTCATTTTTTTCTCCATATTCCTCATTGGGCTCCCAAATGTTCCTTGAAAGGATCTTCCAAAAGGGTGTCTGCAACCAGCTGAATCAAAATAAAATGTTAACTTTATGGGATGAATCCACATACCATGAAGAAGTTTCACAGATAGCTTCTTTCTAGTTTTTATCTGGGGATTTTCGGTTTTTACCCTAAGCTTCAATGGGCTTTGAAAAGTACATTCATGGATTCTACAAAAAGAGTGTTTCATAGCCTGCAGAATCAAAAGAAAGTTTCAATTACGTGAGATGAATCCACATATAACCAAGCTGTTTCACAGATTGCTTCTTCCTAGCTTTTATCTGGAGATATTCGGTTTTTCCCCATAAATCTCAATGGGCTCAGAAAAGTCTTTTTGCAGATTCTACAAAAAGAGTCTTTCCAACCTGCTGACTCAAAAAAAGTTTGGACCCTGTGAGTTGAATCCACATAACACTAAGCAGTCTCACAAATATCTTGTTTCTAACTTTTATCTGGAGATACTCACTTTTTCTCCATAGGTCTCAAAGGACTCCCAAATGTTCCTTTGCAGGATTTACAAAAGAGTGTTTCCAATCTGCTGAATCAAAAGAAAGGTTTAACTCTGTGAGATGAATCCACCATTCACAAAGCTATTTAAAAGATAGTTTCTTTTCATTTTTTATCTGCAAATATTCAGTTTTCCCCCAAAGTCCTCAATGGACTCCCAAATGTCCCTTCACAGATTCTGCAAAAAGACTGTTTCCAACCTGCTGAATCAAAAGAAAAGTTTAACTCCTTAAGAGGAATCCACACATCACAAAGCAGTTTCACAGATAGCTTCTTTCTAGTTTTAATCTGGGGATATTCAGTATTTCCCCATAGACCACAATGGGCTCCCAAATGTCTCTTCGCAGATTCTATAAGAAGAATGTTTCCAACCTGTTGAATCAAAAGAAAAGTTTAAATCTTTGAGATCAATTCACACATCTGAAATCAGTTTTTATAGTAGTTTTTGTCTTGTTTTCATCTGGGGATGTTCTGTTTTTCCTTATAGGCCTCATGGGTCCCCAAATGTCCCTTCACAGATTCTGCAAAAGAAGTGTTTCCAAACTGCTGAATTAATGGAAACGTTTAACTCTGTTACATGAATCCACATATCACAAAGCAGTTTCACACATAGCTTCTCTCTAGTTTTTATCTGGGGATATTCTGTTTTTCTTCCCATAGGCCTCAAAAGGGCTTTGAAAAGTCCATTGGCAGATTCTTCAAAAGAAAGGTGTTACTGTGTGAGATGAATCCACACATCACCAAGCAGTGTCACAGATAACTTATTTCCAGTTTGTATCTGAGGATATTGCTTTTACCTCTTGGCCTCAATGGACTCCCAAATGTCTCTTTGCAGATTGTACGATAAATGTGTTTCCAACCTGCTGAATGAAAAGAAAGGTTCAACTATGTGACATGAATCCACACATCACAAAGGAGTCTCACAGACTCCTTTTCTGGGGATATTCGTTTTTTGTTTGTTTGTGTGTTTTTTTCCATGGGCCACAATGGGGTCCCAAAAGTCTCATCACAGATTCTAGAAAAAAAGTTTCAAAACTGCTGAATCAAAAGAATGGTTTAGATCTGGGAGATGAATCCACTCTTCACAATGCAGTTTCACAGTTAGCTTCTATCTAGTTTTTAATCTGGTGATATTTGGATTTTCCCCATAGTCCTCAATGGGCTCCCAAATATCCCTTCTCAGATTGTATGAAAAGGGTGTTTCCAACCTGCTGATTCAAAAGAAACGTTTAACAAGGTGAAATGAATCAACATATCACCAAGCAGTGGCACAGATTGCTTTTTTCTAGTTTTTATATGAGGATATTTAATTTTTCCCCATAGGCCTCAATGGGCTCACAAATGTCCCTTCGAAGATTCTACAAAAAGAGTGTTTCTAACATGCGGAATCTAAAGAAAGATTCAACTCTGTAACATGAATCCACACGTCATGAAGTACTTTCACAGAGAGCTTCTTTCTAGTTTTTATCTGGGCATATTCAGTTTTTCCCCATAAGCTTCTATGGGCTCCCAAATATACCTTTGCAGATTCTACAAAAAAAAAGTGTTTCCAATCTGCTGAATCAAAAGAAAGGTTCAAGTCTGTGATGTGAATTCTCACATCACCAGGCAGTTTCATAGAAAGCTTCTTTATAGTTTTTATCTGGGGATATTCAGTTTTTCCACATAAGCCACAGTGAACTCCCAAGTGTCCTTTTTCAGATTCTACAAACAGAGTGTTTCCAAACTTCTGAATCAAATCAAAGGTTTAACTCTGTGAGATGAATTGACACATCACTAAGCAGTTTCACAGATAGATTCTTTCTAGTTTTAATCTGGGGATATTTGGTTTTTCCCCATAGGCCTTAATGGGCTTCAAAATGTCCCTTTGTACTTTCTACAAAAAAGGTAACTCCAACCTGCTGAATCAAAAGAATTTTTTAACCCTGTAGATGAATCCTTGCATACCAAAGCAATTTCACAGATTGCTTCATTCTAGTTTTTATCTGGGGATAGGCCTTAATGGATTCCCAAATGTCCATTTGCATATTCTACAAAAAGAGTGTTTCCATACTGCTGAATCTAAAGAAAGTTTTAACTCTGTAAGATGAGTCCACACATCACCAAGGAGTTTCACAGAGAGCTTCCTTTTACTTTTCATATGGAAACATTCAGTTTTGCCCCATAGACCCCAATGGGATATAATTGTCCCTGTGTAGATTTTACAAAAAGGGTGTTTCCACCCTGCTTAATCAAAAGAAAGGTTTAGCTCTGTGTGATGAATCCAAACGTCACCTAGCCGTTTCACACATAGCTTCTTTCTAGTGCTTATCTGTGGGTGTTCTATTTTTCCCCATAGGTATCAATGGGCTCTGAAAGTCCCTCACAGATTTTTCAAAAAGTGTGACTCCAACCTAGTAAAAAAAGAAAAAAAAAGGAAGGTTTTACTTTGTGAGATAAATCCACACATCAACAAGCAACTTCACAGATAGCTTCTTACAAGTTTTTATCTGGAGATGTTCAGTTTTTCCCATTGGTCTCAGTGGGTTCCCAAATGTCCATTCGCAGATTCTACGAAAAGAGTGCTTCCAAACTGCGAATGAAAGGAAGGTTTAACTCTATGAGATGAATCCACACACCACCAGTTTCACAAGTGGCTTCTTCCCTGTTTTAATCTGGGGATATTTGATTTTTGCCCATAGGCCTCAATACGCTCCCAAATGTCCCTTCACAAATTCTACAAAATAGTGTCTCCAATCTGCTGAATCAAAAGAAAGGTGTAACTCTGTGAGATGGATCCACAAATCACCAAGCAGTTTCACAGAAAGCTTCTTTCTAGTTTTTATATAGAGATATTCAGTTTTTCCTCATATACTTCAATGGGCTTTGAAATGTCTTTTTGCAGATTCTACAGAGTGTTTTCAACCTGCTGAATCAAAAGTAAGCTTGAACTCTACGAGATGAATCTGCATGTCACAAAGCAGTTTCACAGATAGCTTCTTCCTAGCTTTTATCTGAGGATATTCAGTCTTTTTCTATAGGCCTCAATGGGCTCCCAAATGCTCCATCACACATTCTACAAAAAGAATGTGTCCAATCTGCTGAATCAAATGAAAGGTTTAACTCTATAAGATGAATTCACACATCACCAAGCAGTTTCACAGTTAGCTTCTTTCTAGTTTTTAATCTGGTGATATTTGAATTTTCCCCATAGGCCTCAATGGGCTCCCAAATGTTTCTTCACATATTCTACAAAAAGAGTGCCTCCTACCTCCTGAATCAAAGGAAAATTTAACTCTATTACATGAATCCACACATCCCCAAGTAGTTTCACAAATAGCTTCCTTCTAGTTTTTATCTGGGTATATTTAGTTTTACTCCATAGGCCTCAATGGGCTCCCAAATATCCCTTTGTAGATTCTACAAAAACGGTGTTAACAACATGCTGAATCAAAACAAAGTTTTAACTCTGTGAGATGAATCCACATAACGCCAAGCCATTTCACACATTGCTTCTTTCTACTTTTTATCTAAAGATATTCATTTTTACCCATAAGTCTCAATGGGTTCCAAACTGTGTTTTTGCAGATACTACAAAAAGAGTGCTTCTAACCTGCTAAATCAAAAGAAAGGAGTTTCTCTGTTAGATGAATCCAAACATCACCAAGCAGTTTCACAGATAGGTTCTTTCTAGTTTCTATCTGGAGATATTCGTTTTTTTCTCATAGGTGTCAAAGGGCTCCAAAAAGTCCCTTTGTAGATTCTACCAAAGAGTGTTTTCAACCTGCTGGGTCACGAGAAAGTTTTAACTCTGTGAGATGAATCCACAAATCACTAAGCAGTTTGACAGATAGCTTCTTTCTAGTACATATCTGGGAATTTTTGGTTTTTAACCATAAGCCTCAATGGACCCCCAAATGTCCATTCACAGATTACACAAAAAAGAGTCTTTCCAACTTCCTGAATAAAAACAGAGGTTTAAATCTTTGAGATGAATCTGCACATCACTAAGCAGTTTCACAGATAGTTTGCTTATAGTTTTTATCTGGGAACATTTGTTTGTTTTTTTTTTCCATAGGCCTCAATGAGTTCCCAAATGTCTCTCTGCAGATTCTACGAAAGGATGTTTTCAACCTCCTGAATCAAAATAAAAGTTTAATTATGTGAGATGAATCCACACATCACCAAGCAGTTTCACAGATACCTTCTTTCTGGATTTTATCTGGGGACATTTTGTTATTCCCCTTAGGCTTCAACAGGTTCCAATTATCCCTTGGCACATTCTACAAAAAGAGGGTTTCCAAAATTCTGAATCAAAAGAAAGGTTTAATTTCGTGAGTGAATCCACACATGATGAAGTTGTGTCACATATTGCTTCCTACTAATTTTTATATGGGGATATTCTGTTTTGTTCTCATAGGCCTCAATGAGTTCCCAAATGTCGCTTTGTAGATTCTACAAAAGAGTGTTTCAAATCTTCTGAATCAAAAGAAAGTTTAACCTCTGTTAGATCAATGCATCCATCACCAAGGAGTTTCGCAGATTGCTTCTTTCTAGTTTGTATCTGGGGAATTTTGATTTTTTTCATTAGGTCCCAATGGGCTCCCAAATGTCTCTTCACAGATTCTACATAAAAAGTGTCTCCAACCTGCTGAATCAAAAGGAACGTTTACATCTGTGAGATAAATCCACACATCACCAAGCAGTTTCACATATACCTTCTTTCTAGTTTTTATCTGGGGATATTCAGTTTTTCCCATAGACCTCAAAGGTCCCTTAGCAGATTCTATAAAAAAAGTGTTTCCAACAAACTGAATTAAATGAAAGGATTCATTCTGTGAAATGAGTCCACACATCACAACGCAGTTTCACAGATACATTCTTTATAGTTTTTCTTTGAGGATATTCCATTTTTTTCCCTTAGGCCTCAATGGGCTCCCACATGTACCTTCACAGATTCTACAACAAAGTGTTTCCAACCTGCTGAATCAAAAGAAAATTTTAACTCTGTGAGATGAATCCACACATCACCAAGCAGTTTCACAGATAGCTTCTTTCTAGTTTTATCTGATGGTGTTTAGTTTTCCCCAAATGCCCCAATGCGTTCTTAAATGTCCCTTCACTGATTTTTCAAAAAAAGTCTTTCCCACCTGCTGAATAAAGAGAAAGGTTTAACTCTGTGAGCTGAATCCACATATTACCAAGCAGTTTAACAGATAGCTTTTTTCTAATTTGTATATAAGAATATTCATTTTTCCCATAGGCCTCAATGGGTTACCCAATGTTAATTGGCAGATTTTACAAAAAATGTGTTTCCAAACTGTTGAATTGACAAAAAGATGTATCTCCATGAGGTGAATCTACACATCACCAAGCAGTTTCACAGATGGCTTCTTTCTAGTATTTATCTGGGGATTTTTGCTTTTTCCCCATAGGCCTCAATGAGTTTCCAAATGTTCCTTTGGATATGTTATAAAAACTGTGTTTCCAACCTGCAGAGTAAAAAGAAAGGTCTATCACTATGAAATGAATTCACACATCCCCAAGCAGTTTCACAGACAGCTTCTTTCTAGTTTTAATCTGTGCATATTTCATTTCTCCTTATAGGCATAAATGGGCTCCTAAATGTCCCTTTGCAAATTCTACCAAAAACGTTTTCCAACCTGCTGAATCAAAAGAAGGGTTTCACTTTTTGAGTAAATGCACATATCACCAAATAATTTAACAAATAGTCTCTTCCTAGTTTTTATCTGGCAATATTCATTTTTCCCCCATAAGCCTCAATGAGCTTACAAATGTCCCTTCACTGATTCTACAAAAAGAGTTTTTCCAACCTGCTGAATCAAAAGAAAGGTTTAACTCTGTGAGATGAATCCACAAATCACAAAGCAGTTTCACAGATTGTTTCTTTCTTTTTATTTGTGGATCCTCAGGTTTTCCCCATAGGTGTATATGGGCTTTGAAAAGTCCCCTCGCTGATTCCTCAAAAAAAGTGTATCCAACATGTTGAATAAAAAGGAAGTTTGAACTCTGTGAGATGAATCCACCCATCAACAAGAAGCTTCACAGATAGCTTCTTTGTAGTTTTTATATGGGGATATTCTGCTTTTCTGCATAGTCCTCAAAGGGCTCCAATGTCCCTTAACAGAGTCTACAAGAAGAGTGTTTCTAACCTGCTGTGTCAAAACAATGGTTTAACCATGTGAGATGAATCCACACATCACCAAGTAGTTTCACAGAGAGCTTCTTCCTAGTTTTTATCTGGGGATATGCATTTTTAGCCATAGGATGAAATTGGTTCATAATGTCCCTTGACCGATTCTATGAAAAAAGTGTTTCCAACCTGCTGAATCAAAAGAAAGGTTTAACTTCCTGAGATGAATCAATGCATCACCAAGCACTTTCACAGATAACTTCTTTCTAGTTTTTATCTGGGGAAATTCGTTTTTTTTTCTATAGACCTTAAGAAGCTCCCAAATGTCCCTTTGTAGATTCTAAAAAACAGTGTTTCCAACCTGCTGAATGTAAAGAAAGGTTTAACTCTGTAAGATGAATCCGCACATCATGAAACAGTTTCACAGATAGCTTCTTTCTAGTTCTTATCTAGGGATATAGGGTTTTTCCACATATGACTCAATGGGCTCCAAATGTCCCTTCGCAGATTCTACCAAAAGAGGGTTTCCAGCCTGCTGAATCAAAAGAAAGGTTTAATGCTGTGAGATGAATCCACACATCACCAAGCATTTTCATCTATTGCTTCTTTCTAGTTTTCATCTGAGGATTTTTTTTCCCATAATCCTCAAAGAACTGTGAAATGTCCCTTTGCAGATGCTACAAAAACAGTGATTCCAACCTGCTGAATAAAACAAAAGATTTATCTCTGTGAGATGAATCCACGCATCACCAAGCAGTTTCACAGATAGCGTCTTTCTGTTTTGTATCTGTGGATATTCAGATTTTCCACATAGGACTCAATGGACTCTCAAATGTCCCTTCACAGATTCTACAAAAAGAGTGTTTACAATCTTCTGAATCAAAAGAAAGGTTTAACTCTGTGAGAAGAATCCATATATCATGAAGCAGTTTCACAGGTCACTTCTTTCTAGTTTTTATTGGGGTATATTCAGTTTTTCCTTGTAGGCCTCAAAGGGCTCCCCAATGTCAGTTCACAGATTCTACAAAAAGCGTGTTTCCAAAGTGCTGAATCTAAAAAAAAATATATATCTCTATGAGACGAATCTACATATAACCAAGCAGTTTCACAAACAGCTTCTTTCTAGTTTTATTTTGGGGGTATTCAGTTTTTCCCCACAGGTTTCAATGGGCTCCCTAATGTCCCTTTGGAAAATCTACAAAAAGAGGGTTTCCAATTATCTCAATCCAAAGAAAGCTTTAACTCTGTGAGATTAATACCCACATCACCAAGCAGTTTCACAGATAGCTTCTTTCCAGTTTTCGTGTAGGGTTATTTATATTTTCTTCATAGGCCTCAATTGGCTCCCAAATGTCCCTTCACAGATTCACAAAAAGAGCGTTTCCAATCTGCTGAATCAAAAGAAAGGTTTAACTCCATGAGATGAATCCACACATCACCAAGCGGTTTCACAGATAGCTTCTTTCTAGTTTTTATTTGGAAATATTCAGTTTTTCACATATGCCTCAATGGGCTCCCAAATGTCCCTTCTTAGATTCTACAGAAAGTGTGTTTCCAATCTGCTGCATCTAAAGAAAGTTTTAACTGGGTGAGATGAATCCACCTATCACAAGCAGTTTCACAGACAGCTTATTTCGAGTTTTTATCTGAATATATTCATCTTTCTCCCATAGACTTCAATGATCTCTTCGTAGATTCTACAAAAAGACTGTCTCCAATCTGCTTAATCAAAAGAAAGGTTTACCTCTTGGAGATAAAGACCCACATCAAAAACCAGTTTCACAGATAGCTTCTTTCTAGTTTTCATCTGGGTATATTCAGTTCTGCCCCATAGGTCACAATATGATCCAAAATATCCTTTCACATTTTCTAAAAAAAAGAGGTTGCCAACCTGCTGAATCCAAGGGAAGGTTTAACTCTGTGAGATGAATCCATGCATCATATACCTGTTTCATAGATACTCTCTTTCTAATTTTTATTTGGGGATATTTTGTTCTTCCCCATAGGTCTCAATCAACTCTCAAATGTCCTTGTGCAGATTCTATAAAAAGAGTGTTTCCAACCTGCTGAATCAAAAGAAATGTTTACCTCCATGAGATGAATTCACACATGACAAAGTAGTTTTCCAGATAGCTACTTTCTAGTTTTTATATGGAGATATTATTTTCTTGCCCATAGGCCACCATTGGCCTCAATGAGCTCCCTAATATCACTTCATAGACTCTAAAACAAGAGTGTTTCCAACATGTTGAATGAAAAGAAACTTTCAACACAGTGAGATGGATCTACACATCACCAAGTAGTTTCACAGTTAGATCCTTTCTTGTTTATATCTGGGGATATTCCGTTATTCCCCATAGACCACAATGGGGTCTGAAATGTTCCATTGCAGATTCTACAAAAAGTGTGTTTTCAATTTGCTGAATCAAAAGAAAGGTGTAGCTCTGTGAGATGAATCCACACATCACGAAGCAGTTTCACAGATAGATTCTTCCTAATTTTATCTGGGGATATTTCGTTATTCCCCATAGGCCTCAATGAGTGCTCAAATATTCCTTCACTGATTCTACAGAAAAAGTATTTCCAACTTACTGAGTCAGAGCGAAGGTTTAACCCTGCGAGATGAATCCACACATCACAAAGCAGTTTCACAGTAGCTTTTTTTCTAGTTTTTATCTGGGGATATTTAGTTTTACCACATAGGCCTCAAGGGGCTCCCAAATGTCCCTTCACAGATTCTACAAAAAGAGTGCCTCCAAATTACTGAATAAAAAAAAAAAAAAGGTTTAACTCTGTGAGATGAATCCCCACATCCCAAAGCTGGTTCACATATGGTTTCTTTCTAGTTTTTATATGGAGATATTGCGATTTTTCTCATAGGCCTCAATGGGCTCTCAAATGTCCCTTCGCAGATTCTATGAAAAGAGAGATTCCAACTTGGTGAATCAAAAAAGATGTTTAACTTTCTGAGATGAATCCACACATCACAAAACTGTTTCACATATAGCTTCTTTCTAGTTTTTATCTCAGGATATTCATTTTTCTTCTCACAGGCCCCAATGGGCTCCCAAATGGCCCTTCACAGATTCTACAAAAAGAGTGTTTGCAACCAGCTGAATCAAATGACAGGCTTCACTTTGTAAGATGAATCCTCACATACAATTGGGAGCCCTTTGGGGCCTATGGGAAAAAACGAATATCCCAGATAAAAACTAGAAAAAGGTGATCTGTGTAACTGCTTCTCGATGCATGGATTCGTCTCATGGAGATAAACCTCTGTTTTGATTCACCAAGTTTGAAAAAAGTCTTTTTCTAGAATTTGCAAAGGGTCATTGGGATTGCATTGAGGCCTACAAGAAAAATCCAATATCTCCAGATAAAAACTAGAAATAAGCTATCTGTGAATCTGCTTTGTGATGTGTGGATTCATCTCACAGTGCCAAAATTTTCTTTTCATTCAGCAGGCTGGAAAAACTGTTTTTGTAGAATTGGAACATTCTAAAAAGGGACATTGGGAGTCCATTGAGGCCAATGGGGAAAAACCAAATATCCCCAGATGAAAACTAGACAAAAGCTATTTGTGAAACTACTTTGTGATGTGTGGATTCATCTCACAGAGCTAAAACTTTCTTAAGATTCAGGAGGTTGGAAACACTCTTTTTGTAGAATGTGTGAGGGAACATTTGGGAGTCTAATTTGGCCTATGGGGAAAATCCAAATATCCCCACATAAAATCTAGAAAGAAGCTATCTGTGAATCTGCTTTGTGATGTATGGTTTCAATGCACAGAGTTAAACCTTTCTTTTTATTCAACAGATTGGAAATCCACTTATTGTAGAATCTGGGAAATTGACAATTTGGGGCCCATTGTGGCCTGTGGAGAAAAATCGAATATCCCCAGAAAAGAACCAGAAAGAAGGTATCTATGAAACTGCTTTGTGATATCTGGATTCAACACACGGAGTTAAACCTTTCTTCTGACTGAGCAGCTTGGAAAAACTCTTTTTCTAGAATCTGTGAAGAAACATTTAAGAACCTACTGGGGTCTTGGAGAAAAACTGTATATTCAAAGATAAAAACTAGAAAAAATCTATCTGTGAAACTGCTTTGTGATTTGTTGATTCTTCTCACAGAGATAAACGTTTATTTTGATTCAGCAGTTTGGAAATGTTTTTTTTTTTTTGGTAGAATCTGTGAATGGACGTTTTGGAGCCCATTTTTTCCTACGGAAAAAAACTGAATATCCCCGGATAAAAACTAGAAAGAAGCTATCTGTGAAACTGCTTTGTGATGTGCGGATTCAACACAGTGTGTTAAACCTTTTTTATTTTATTTTATTTTATTTTATTTTATATTTCAGGTTGGAAACACTCTTTTTGTAGGATCGGCAAAGGGATGTTAGTGATCCCATTGTGGCCTATGGAAAAAAAACTGAATATTTCCACATAAAAACTAGAAA
The DNA here is from genome assembly GCF_007565055.1 of Rhinopithecus roxellana. NCBI lineage: Eukaryota > Metazoa > Chordata > Mammalia > Primates > Cercopithecidae > Rhinopithecus > Rhinopithecus roxellana. Next base: position 17,512,597 of record NC_044555.1, read on the forward strand.
GAAGCTATCTGTGAAACTGCTTTGTGATGTTGGGATTCATCTCACAGAGTTAAATGTTGCTTTTGATTCAACAGGTTGGATATATTCTTTCTGTAGGAACTGTGAAAAAACATTTGGGAGCCCATTGAGGCGTATGGGTAAAAACTCAATATTTCCAGATGAAAACAAGAAAGAAGCTATCTGTGAAACTGCTTGGTGATGTGTAAATTCAACTCAGATGGTTAAACCTTTGTTTTGATTCAACAGGTTGTACACAGTCTTTTTGTAGTATCTGCGAAGGGATATTTGATATCGCATTGAGGCATATGGGGAAAAACAAAATATCCACAGATAAAAACTAGAAAGATGGTATCTGTGAAATAGCTTTGTGATATGAGGATTCATCTCACAGAGTTAAACCTTTCTTTTGAATCAGCAGGTTGAAAACACTCTCTTTGTACAATCTGCGAAGGGACATCTCAGAGCCCATTGACGCCTGTGGGGAAATACCGAATAATCCCAGATAAAAACTAGATAGAAGCTATCAGTGATACTGCTTTGTGATGAGAGGATTCATCTCACAGAGTGAAGCCTTTCATTTGGTTCGCCTGGTTAGAAACACTTTTTGTATAGAGTCTTTGAAGGAATCATTGAATACCTTTTTGGGCCTATGGGAAAAAAACTGAAAATTCAAACCTAAAACTAGAAAGAAGCTACCTGATAAACTGCTTTCTGACATGTGAATTTATTTCACAGAGTTAAACCTTTCTTTGATTCAGCAGATTGGCAAAACTCTTTTGTAGAATTGCAAAAGTGTTGGGAACAAGTCCCGAAAAATCTGGTCATAAACTGGCCCAAAAACTGGCCGTAACAAAATCTCTGCAACACTGTGACATGTTCATGATGCCCATAATGCCCACCCTGAAAGGTTTTGGGTTTACCAGAATGAGGGCAAGGAACACCTGAGCCAACCACGGTGGAAAACCACTTAAAGGAATTCTTAAGCCACAAACAATAGCATGAGCGATCTGTGCCTTAAGGACATGTTCCTGCTGTGGTTAAGTAACACAACCAATTCTGTTAATTCGTCCCTTCCCTTCATTTCCCATAAGGGATACTTTTAATTAATTTAATGTCTATAGAAACAATGCTAATGAATGACTTGCTGTTAATAAATACATGGGTAAATCTCTGTTTGCGGCTTCACAGATGTGAAGGCTGTGAGACCTCTGATTTCCCACTTCACATCTCTATATTTCTGTTTGTGTCTTTAATTCCTCTAGTGTTGCTGGGTTAGGGTTTCACTGACCAAGTTGGTCTTAGCAAGTGGCGTCCATCATGGGGGTTCAAATCCAGGTCGAAGGGTTACAGGAGCAATGGTTGGACAACATGGAACTAGCTGGAGGATACCCAAGTACTCTTAAGGCAGTCCCCAGGGGGAGTAGAAAGGGGAACTTAGAAGCATCAGGGTAACAATGGGATAAGTGTGGGCTGTGGTTCTTTCCACCTTGGAACTTTTTCACACTGATGATGAGGAGGAAGGACAGTATAACAAAGTAACAGAAGAGGTTACAGACCAAGTTTATTTGCCAACTAAAGCTAAAGCAGCAAAGGAGAGAGAGGTTCATCCCTACCCTTTTGCACCCCCTCATTATTATTTTGAAGAAGATGACCCTCCAGATCTTTCTTTTCCAGAGGACACTGGGCGAAAAGTAGTTGCCCAGTGACTGTTCAGGCAGCACCTTGAACGACCACTGTTAGTTCTATTCAGGCAGGAATTCAGCAAGCTAGATGAGAGGATGATTTCCAGGCTCGTTCTCTCTTAGAATACATGCCCCAGATCAACAGGAAAATATTATAACTTCATTTGAGCCTTTTCCTTTTAAATTACTTAAAGAATTTAAACAAGTTATAAATCAGTATGGACCAGGTTCTCCTTTCGCAATGGAACTGTTAAAGAATGTTGCTGTTTACAGTCAGATGATTCCTACTGACTGGGACGTTCTTATACGAGCTTGTCTAACTTCTGTTCAGTTCTTAGAATTTAAAACTTGGTGGGCAGATGAAGCTTCCATTCAGGCTGCTCGCAATGCCCAGGCCCAGGCTCATATTAATACAACTGCAGATCAACTTTTAGGGGTTGGCAGCTGGGTGGTTTAGATGCACAACTGGTCATGCAGGATGATGCCACAGAACAGGTTAGAGGAGTGTGCATTATAGCTTTGGAAAAATCAATTCAGGTGGAGAACAATACCCTTCCTTTAGTGCTATAAAACAGGGAACCAAAGAACCATACACTGATTTTATAGCTGGTTACAAGAGTCTCTTAAAAAGATGATTGCAGATTCGGCTGTTCAGGATATAGTGTTGCCGTTTTTAGCTTTAGACAATGCAATCCCGATTGCCAGGCTGCTCTGTAATCTATCGGGGGGAAATCACATTTGTTTGATTATATCAAGGCCTCTGATGGCTTCAGAGGCAATCTGCATAAAGCTACTCTGCTAGCACAGGCAATGGCAGGACTGAGAGTGGATAAAGGAAATACTCCAATTCCTGGAGCTTGTTTAAACTGTGGGAAGCATGATCATACTAAAAAATAATGTACAAAAAATCAGCAAGTCAGGCTGCCAGATAAGGGAAAAAAGAAAACTACCGAGGCTGAAATATGTCCAAAATGTAAAAAAGGAAAACATTGGGCTAATCAGTGTCACTCTAAGTTTGATAAAGAAGGGAACCCAATTTTGGGAAATGCCATGAGGGGCCCATCCTGGGCCCCGTTCTAAACTGGGCCATTTCCAGCCCAGGCCTCATCCCTGTACAATGTCTGTCCCAGCCACAGCTGGTAGTGCCTCAGTAGATTTATGCTGCACAAAAGCTGTGAGCCTTCTGCTTGGGGAACCCCACAAAAGGTCCCAACAGGAGTCTGTGGACCCTTGATAACAGGGATGATAGTATTACTTTTAGGAAGGTCTAGCTTAAGTTAAAAAGGGATACAAATACATACAGGCATTATTGACTCAGATTATAATGGGGAAATTCAAATTGCTATATCTACTTCTGTTCCCTGGAAAGCAGAGTCAGGAGAGCACGTAGCACAGCTCCTGATTGTGCCATATTTGGGAATGGGAAAAAGTGAAACTAAATGAACAGAAGGATTTGTAAGCACAAATAAACGAGGCAAAGCAGCTTATTGGGTAAATCAAATTACTGATACACGTGCTACCTGAGACATAACTATTCAGGGAAAGAAATTTAAAGGTTTGGTAGATACAGGAGTGGACATTTCAGTCATTTCTGTACAGCAGTGGCCGTCCACGTGGCCAATTCAACTCACTCAATTTAACATAGTTAGAGTTGGTAAAGCCCCTGAAGTATATCAAAGTAGTTATATTTTGCATTTTGAAGGACCTGATGGACAACCTGGGACTATTCAACCAATTATAACTTCAGTACTTATAAACTTATGGGAAAGAGATTTATTACAACAATGGGGAGCACAAGTTCTAATTCCAGGACTATTATATAGCCCTCAAAGTCAACATATGATGCATGAAATGGGGTATGTCCCTGGTATGGGATTAGAAAAAAATTTGGAAAGTTTGAAAGAACAGCTTCAAGAGGAAAAACAAAGTTCCCGCCAAAGATTAGGAAATAAATTTTGATGGCATCCATTGTTAAGCCTCCAGAACATACACCTTTAAAATGGTTAACAGATAAGCAAATATGGATAGAACAATGGCCGCTAAGTAAAGAGAAACTGGAGGCTTTAGATAAATTAGTTACTGAACAATTAGAAAATGTGCACATAGCTCCAATATTTTCCCCTTGGAATTCTCCAGTTTTCATAATTAAGAAAAAAATCAGGTAAATGGAGAATTTTGACTGACTTAAGAGCTATCAATTCAGTTATAAAATCTATAGGAACATTAGAGTCAGGATTGCCTTCTCCTGCTATAATTCAAAAATATGATCTTTAATAGTAATAGATTTAAAAGACTGTTTCTTTACTATCCCTTTAGCTGAGCAAGACTGTAAACGGTTTGCATTTACAATTCCTGTGGTAAACAACCTGCAGCTTGCTAATCATTTTCATTGTTTTACAGATCGGTCTAGTAATGGTAAAGCTTCTTAATCTGGATCAAAAGGTAAAGTTATTCAGAAGCCCTGTACTTCAGTTCAAAAAGCAGAGCTTGTAGCTGTAATTGAGGTATTGACTCCTTTTGATATGCCTATTAATGTGATTTCTGATTCTTCATATGTGGTTCATTCCACACAGTTAATTGAAAATTCTCAGTTACGATTTCATACAGATGAACAACTGATGACTTTATTTACCCAATTGCAAACAGCAGTTAGAAGTAGAATGCGCCCTTTTTGCATCAGAAATAATGAACGTACTTGTTTAGGAAGATTTCATTGCAGAACAGACAGAGGTGCTGCACAATGATTCCTATAGAATAATTATTAATTGGTCGCCTAAGGTGATGTTTAGCTTGAATTGCACCTCTCAGTCTGCGTGACATGGCCACACTATGTTCAGCTTATCTGAATAAAATGGTCAGATGGTAGAAATGATAAGAAATATGGCAAAAGTTCCTATTATCTGGAACCGTGGTGGTATAGTGGCACCTCAACCTCAAATGATATGGCCCGCTCTAGGTGCTTAACATAAGGATTTGTGGAAACTATTAAATGCATTTAATAAGATCAAAATTTATGAAATAACAAAAAAGCATCTAGAAAGACACTGTACAAAGTTGTCTTTGGATATTGCAAAATTAATAGAACAAATATTTAAAGCATTCCAGGCACATCTGACCTTAATGCCAGGAACTGGAGTGCTTAAAGGAACTGCAGACAGATTAACAGCTAGGAGCCCATTAAAATGGATGAAAACACTTGAAAGCTCTGTAATTTCAATGATGATTGTGCTTTCAATCTGTGTTGTTTGTCTTTGTATAGTCTGCAGATGTGGATGCTGACTCCTGCGAGAAGTGGCTCACCGTGACAAAGCTGCTCTTGCTTTTATTGATTTGCAAATCAAATAAGGGGAACATGTTTGGAAAAAGCCCCCCAAAATCTGGCCATAAACTGGCCCCAAAACTGTCCATAAACAAAATCTCTGCAGCACTGTGACACGTTCATGATGGTCAAAACACCCACACTGGAAGTTTGTGGATTTACTGGAATGAAGGCAAGAATCACCTGGCCTGCCCAGGACAGAAAACCACTTAAAGGAATTCTTAAGCCACAAACAACAGCATGAGCAATCGGTGCCTTAAGGACATGCTCCTGCTGTGGTTAACTAGCCCAACTTATTCCTTTAATTGGGCCCATCCCTTCGTTACCCATAAAGGATACTTTTAGTTAATTTAATATCTACAGAAGCAATGCTCATGACTGGCTTGCTGTAAATAAATACTTGGGTAAATCTCTGTTTGGGGCTCTCAGCTGTGAAGGCTGTGAGGCCCCTGATTTCCCACTTCACACCTCTATATTTCTGTGTGTGTGTCTTTAATTCCTCTAGTGCCACTGGATTACGGTCTCCGCAACAGAGCTGGTCTCGGCAAAAGGACATTTTGAACCCCCAAAATCCTTTGGATCACAAACCTTTCCTGTATTCAGTAGGTTCGAAGTCTTTTCTTGAAGAATTTGCAAAGGGAAATTTAAGATTGCATTGGGCTTTTGGGAAAAACCAAATATCATTAGTCAAAAACTAGAAAGAAACTATCGGTGAAGTTGCCTGGTGATGTGTAGATTCATCTCACAGAGTTAAAACATTTTTTTCATTCAATAAATTTGAAACACTCTTTTTGTAGAATAGGCAGTTTCACAAATAGTTTCTTTGTCGTTTTTTTTTTTTTTTTGAGGGGGATATTTACTTTTTCCCCATAGGCCTCACTGTGCTCCCAAATGTCCCTTTGCAAATTCTACAAAAAGAATGTTTCCACACAGCTGAATGAAAAGAAAGGTTTACCTCTCTGAGATGAATCCACACAACACAAATCAGTTTCACAGATAGCTTCTTTCTGGTTTACACCTGGGAATATTTGGTTTTTTGGATATTCGCTTTTTCCCCACAGGCTTCAATGAGCTACCAAAGGTCCCTTAGCAGATTCTACCAAAAAAGTGTTTCCATCCTGCTGAATCAAAAGATGGGTTTAACTCTGTGAGATGAGTCCACACGTCACAAAGGAGATTCACAGATAGTGTCCTTATACTTGTTATCTGATGATATTTGTTTTTTTCCATTAGTCCTCCATGGGGTCCCAAATTTCCCTTGGCAGCTAGCTACATGCATAAGTGTGTTTCTAACGTGGTGAATCAACGGAAACTTTTAACTCTGTGTGATGAATCCACACATCACAAAGCAGTTTCACAGACAGCTTCTTTCTAGTTATTACCTGGAGATACTCGCATTTTCCCTGTAGGCATCAAAGGGCTCCCAAATGTCCCTTTACAGATTCTACAAATAGAGCGTATCCATTTTGCTGAATTAGTAGAGAGGTTTATCTCTGTGAGAATAATCTGCACATCACAAAGCAGTTTCACAGATAGCTTCTTTCTAGAGAGGTTTAACACTGTATGATGAATCCACACATCACCATGTAGTTTCACGGATCACTTCTTTCTAGGTTTTATCTGGGGATACTCAGGTTTTTTTCCATAGGCCCCCAAGGGCTTTGAAATGTCCCTTTGGAGATTATTTTTTAAAAAGTGCTTCCAACGAGATGAATCAAATGAAAGGTGTCACTCTGTGAGAGGACTCTACACATCTCAAAGGAGTTTCATGAATGCTTTCTATCAAGTTTTTATCTGGGGATATTGGGTTTTTCCTCATAGGCCTCAATGGAATTCCAAATGTTCCATCAAAGATTCTGCAGAAATAGAGTCACCAATGTGTTTAATGAAAAGAAACGTTTAACTCTTTGAGATGAATCCACATATTACCAACCAGTTTCACAAAGAGCTTCTTTCTAGTTTTTATCTAGGGATGTTGTGCTTTCCCCATAGGCCTCAAGGGGCTCCAAAATGACCCCCACAGATTCTACTAGAAGAGTGTTTCCAAGCTGCTGAATCAAAAGAAAGGTTTAACACTGTGAGATAAATACACACATCACAAAGCAGTTTCACAGATATCTTCTTTCTAGTTTTTAACTGGGGATATTCTGTTTTTCCCCATAGGCCTCAATGGGCTCCAAAATGTCCATTCACATATTCTGCATGAAGAGTGTTTCCAACCTCCAGAATCAAAGGAAAAATTTAAATCTGTGAGATGAATCCACACATCACAAAGAAGTTTCATAGATAGCTCCTTTCTACTTTTTTTCTGTGTATATTCAATTTTTCCTTATAAGCCTCAATGGGCTCTCAAATGTTACTTTGCAGATTCTACAGAAAGAGTGTTTGAAACCTGCTGAATTAAAAGAAAGATTTAACTCTGTGTGGTGAATCCACATATCACAAAGCAGTTTCACAGATAGCTTCTTTCCAGTTTTTATCTGGGGATGTTCGGCTTTACCCCATAGGCCTCAATGGGCTCCCAAATGTTTCCTTGCAGATTCTACAAAAGAAGTGTTTTGAACCTGCATAACCAAAAGAGAGGTATAATTCTGTGAGATGAATATACACATCACAAAGCAGTTTCACAGACAGCCTCTATCTAGTTTTTAGCTAGGGATATTTGGATTTTTCCCATAGGCCCCAAGTGGCTTCCAAAGGCCCAATCACAGATTCTACTGAAAGAGTATTTTTAACAAACAGAATAAAACAAAACGCTTAACTCTGTGAGATGAACTGACACATTACAAAACTGTTTCACAGATACCTTGTGTCAAATTTTTATCTTGAAATATATGATTTTTCCCCATAGGCCTCAAAGGGCTCCAAGACATCCTTTTATAGATTTTACAAAAGGAGTGTTTCCAACAAGGTAAATCAAAAGAAAAGTTTCACTTTATGAGATGAATCCACACATCACAAAGCAGTTTCCCAGATAGCTTTTTTCATTTTTTATCTGGCGAAATTTGGATTTTCCCCATAGACCACAAAGGGCTCTCAAAAGTCCCTTCATAGATACTACCAAAAGAATGTTTCCAATATTATGAATTGAAAGGAAAATTTAGCTTTGTGAGCTGTATTCAGACAACACAAATCAGTTTCACAGGTTCTTTGTGGTTTTTTTCTGGGGATATTTGTTTTTTCCCTTTGGGCCTCAATGTGCTCCTAAATGCCCCTTCACAGATTCTACAAAAAGAGTGTTTTGATTTTATAAATCAAAAGAAAGGTTTATCTCTGTGAGATGAATCCACACAACACAAAAAAGTTTCACAGATAGCTTCTTTCTAGTTTTAATCTGGGGCTGTTCAGTTTTTCCCATAGGTCTCATTGGCTCTGAAACATCTCTTCACAGATTCTACAAAAAAAGCATCCAACTTGCTGAAACAAAAGAAAGGTGTAACTCTGTGTGATGAATCCTCACATCAACAAGCAGTTACACAGATAGCTTATTTTGAATTTCTATCTGGGGATATTCAGCTTTTCCCCAGAGACTACAATCGTCTTCCAAATGTCTCTTGGCCGATACTACAAAAAGAGTGCTTCCAACCTGCTGAAGGAAAAGAAAGGTTTATCTCTGTGAGATGAACACACACATCACAAATCCGTTTCACATATGTTATCTACTTAGTTTGTATCTGGAGATTTTCTGTTTCTTCCCCTAGGCCTCAAAGGACTCCCAAATGTCCCTTTGTAGATTCTACAAAAAGAGTGTCTCCAACCTACTAAATCAAAAGAAAGGTTTAACTCTGTCAGATGAATCCACACATCACAAAGCAGTTTCACAGATAGCTCCTTTGTAGTTTGTATCTGGGAATATGGCATTTTTCAACATAGGCCTCAATGGACTCCCAAATATCCCTTTCGTGGATTCTACAAAATGAGTGTTTCAAACCTGTTGAATGAAAAGAGCAGTTCAATTCTGTGAGATGAATCCACACATCACAAAGCAGTTTCACAGATAGCTTCTTTCTAGTTTTTAGGTGAGGATATTTGATTTTTCACCATAGGCCAAAATGGGCTCCAAATATCTCTTTGCAGATTTTACAAAAAGAGTGTTGCAAACTTGCTGAATTGAAAGAAAGTTTCAACTCTGTGAAATGAATCCAAAAATCACAAAGCAGTTTCACAGACAGCTTCTTTCTAGTTTTTATTTGGGGATATATTGTTTTTCCCCATAGGCCTCAATGAGCTCCCAAATGTCCCTTTGCACATTCTGCAAAAAGAATTTTTCCAACATGCTGAATCAAAAGAAAGGTTTAACTCTGTGAGATGAATACAAACATCTCAAAGCAGTTTCACAGATAATTTCTTTGTAGTTTTTATCTGGGGATATTTGGCTTTTTACCATAGACCTTAAGAAGCTCCCAAATATACCTTTGCAGATTCTACAAAAAGAGTTTTCCAACCGGTGGAATGAAAAGAAAGGTTAACCTCTGTGAGATGAATCCACATATCACCAAGCAGTTTCACAGATAGCTACTTTACAGTTCTTATCTAGGGATATTGGGTTTTATCCCTTTGGCCTCAATGGGCTCCCAAATGTCCTTTTGCAGATTCTACAAAAATAATGTTTGTATCCTGCTGAATCAAAAGTAAAGGGTTAACTATCTGAGATGAATCCACACATCACCAAGCAGTTTCAAATATAGTTTTTTTTTTTAGTTTTTATCTGGGGATAATCTTTTTTCCCATTAGACCTCAACAAACTCCAAAATGTCCCTTCACAAATTTTACAAAAAGAGATTTTCCAACTTGCTGAGTCAAAAGAACGTTGTAACTTCATGAGATGAATCAACACAACAACAAGCAGTTTCACAGATAGTGTCATTATAGTTTTTATCTTGGAATAGTCTGTTTTTCCCTTAGTCCTCAATGGGATTTAAAATATTCCTTTGCAGGTTCTACAAAAAGAGTCTTTCCAAACTTCCTAATAAAAAGATAGCTTAAACTCAATGAGTGGAATCCACCCATCACAATGCAATTTCATATATAGCTTCTTTCTAGTTTTTATCTGCGGATATTCTGTTTTTCCCCATAGGCCTCAATGGGCTCCCAAATGTCCCTTCATATTCTACAAAATAGCGTTTCCAACCTTCTGAATCAAAAGAAATGTTTAACTCTGTGGGATGATTCCACACATAACCAGGCAGTTCCAGAGATATGTAAATCTAGAAAATATCTAACTTCTTTCTAGTTTTTGTGACAATTTTCTGTTTTTTCCCTATAGGCCTCAAAGGGCTGCCAAATGTCCCTTCACAGATTTTACAAAAAGAGTGTTTCAGACCTGTGGAATGAAAAGAAATGTTTAACTCTGCGGGATACATCCACACATCACCAAGCAGTTACACGGATAGCTTCTTTCTAGTTTTTGTCTGGGGATATTTGGTTTTACACCATAGGCCTCAATGGCCCCCAAATGTCCCTTTGCAGATTCCACCAAAAGAGTGTTCCTGGCCAGGCACGGTGGCTCAAGCCTATAATCCCAGCACTTTGGGAGGCCGAGACGGGCGGATCACGAGGTCAGGAGATCGAGACCATCCTGGCTAACACTGTGAAACCCCGTCTCTACTAAAAAATACAAAAAACTAGACAGGCGAGGTGGCAGGTGCCTGTAGTCCCAGGTACTCGGGAGGCTGAGGCAGGAGAATGGTGTGAACCCGGGAGGCAGAGCTTGCAGTGAGCTGAGATCCGGCCACTGCACTCCAGCCCCGGTGACAGAGTGAGACTGCGTCTCAAAAAAAAAAAAAAAAAAGAGTGTTCCCAACTTGTTGAATCAAAGAAAGTTTTAACTATGTGAGATGAATCCACACATCACGAAGGATTTTCTTCTGTTGCTTCTGTCTAGTTTTTATCTGAGGATATTTGGTTTTTTCCCATAGGCCTCAATGGGCTCCGAAATGTCCCTTCACAGAGTCTACAAAAACAGTGTTTCCAAACAGCTGAATAAAGCAAAAGTTTTATCTCTGTGAGGTGAATCCACTCATCATGAAGCAGTTTCACAGATAATTTCTTTCTAGTATTTATCTGGGGATATTCCATTTTTCCCCACAGTGTTCAATGGACTCTCAAATGTCCTGTCACAGATACTACAAAACGAGTGTTTTCATTCTGCTGAATCAAAAGGAAGGTTTAATTCTGTGAGATGAATCTACACATCATGAAACAGTTTCACTGATTGCTTCTTTCTGGTTTTTATCTAGGGATATTCGGTTTTCTCTTTAGGCCTCAATGGGCTCCCAAATGTTCCTACAGATTCTACAAAAAAAAAGTGCTTTCATCCTGCTGAATCAAAAGAAAAGTTTAACCATGTGAGATTAATCCACACATCACCAGGCATTTTCACAGATAGCTTTCCCCTAATTTTTATCTTGGTATATTTGGTGCTTCCACACAGGCCTCAGTGGACTCCTAAATGTCTTTTGCATATCCTACAAAAGAGTTTCTAACCCACTGAATAAAAACAAAAGTTTAAGTCTGTGAGATACACCCACACAAAATCAAAGAGTTTTACAGATAGCTTCCTTCTAATTTATATCTTGAAATACTGTTTTTCCCCATAGGACTCAATGGGCTCTCAAATATCCCATCGCAGATTCTACATAAACAGTGCTTTCTACCTGTGGAATCAAAAGAAAAATTTACCTCTGTGAGATGAATCCATACATAATGATGTAGTTTCACCCACAGGCCTCAATGGGCTCCATAATGTACCTTCAGAAAATATACAAAAAGATGGTTTCGAATCATCTGAATCCAAAGAAAATTTTAACTCTGAGATTAATCCACACATAACCAAGCAGTTTCACATATAGCTTCTCTTCAGTTTTTATGTAAAGATACTCATTTTTTCTCCATAGGCCTCAATGTGCTCCCAAATGTTTCTTCACAGATTGTACTAAAAGAGTTTTTCCAATCTGTTGAATGAAAAGAAAGGTTTAACTCTGTGAGATGAATCCACACATCACCAAACAGTTTCACAGACAGCTTCTTTGTAGTTTTTATCTGGAAATATTTGGCTTTTTCCAGTAGGCCTTAATGGGCTCCCAAAAGTCTTTTTGCAGATTCTACAGAAAGAGTGTTTCCAATCTGCTGAATCCCAAGAGATGTTTAACAATTTGAGATGAATTCACACATTACAAACAGTTTTATAGATTACTTCTTTCTAGTGTTTATCTGGGGATATTCATTTTTTCCCCATAGTCCTCAATGGTCTTCCAATTTTCCTTTTGTAGATTCTGCAGAAGGAGAGTTTCCAATCTGTTAAATCCAAAGAAAGTTTTAACTCTGTGAAATGAATCCACACATCACAAGCTATTTCACAGATAGCTTCTTTCTAGTTTTTATCTGGGGATATTAGTTTTTTCCTCATAGGCCACAAATGGTTCCCAAATGTCCATTTGCAGATTCTACAGAAAGAGTGTTTCCAACTTGTTGAATCAAAAGAAAAGTTTAACTCTGGGATGAATCCACATATCACCAAGCAGTTTCACAGACATCTTCTTTCTAGATTTATTTGTGGAAGTTAGGTTTTGCCCATAGACATCAATTGGCTCCCAAATGTTTCTTTGTAGATTCTACAATAAGAGTGTTTTTAACCTGCTGAATAAAAAGAAACGTTTACCTCTGTGACATAAATATGCACATCCAAAGCATTTTCAAAGACAGCTTCTTTGTGGTTTTTATCTGGGTATATTTGGTTTTTCCCCATAGGCCTCAAAGGCTCTCAAGTGCCCCTTTGCATATTTCACAAAAAGCATGTTTCCAAACTTCTAAGTCTGTCAGATGAATCCACAGAACACAAAGCAGTTTCACAGAAAGGTTCTTTCTAGTTTTTACCTGGGGATATTCGGTGTTTCACTATTAGCCTCAATGGGCTCACAAATGTCCCCTCGCAGATTCTATGAAAAGAGTGTTTTTAACTTCATGAATTCAAAGAACGTTTTAACTCTGTGAAATGAATCCACGTATCATTATGCAGTTTCACATATTTAGTGTGCTTCTAGTTTTTATCTGGGAATGTTCTACTTTTAGCCATAGGCTGTAATGGACTCCTAAATGTCCCCTTGCAGATTTGACAAAAAGCATGTTTCCAACCTCCTGAATCAATGGAAAGGCTTATCTCTCTGTGATGAATGCACACATCACAAAGCACTTTCTCAGATAGCTTTCTAGTTTTTATTTGGGGGAATTCAGTTTTTCCTCACAGGCCACAGTGGGCTCCCAAATGTCCATTCCCAGAGTCTACAAATAGAGTGTTAAGAACCTCCAGAATCAAAAGAATGGTTTAACTCTGTCAGGTGATTCCACACATCACAAAGCAGTTTCACATATAGATTCTTTCCAGTATTTATCTGACAATGTTCAGTTTTTCCCCATAGCATCTTTCTAGTTTTTATCTGGGGATATTCAGATTTTTCTTATAGGCCTCCATAGTCTTTCAAATGTCCCTTTGCAGATTCTACGAAAAGAGTGTTTCCAGTCTGCTGAATCATAAGAAAGTTTTATTCTGAGATGAATCCACCCCTCACAAAGCAATTTCACACATACTTTCTATCTAGTTTTTATCTGGGGATCTTTGGTTTTTCCCCATTGTCCTCAATGGGCTACCGAAAATTCCTGTGCTGATTCTACAAAGAGTGTTTCCAACCTGCTGAATGAAAAGTATGTTTTAATTATATGAAGTGAGTCCACACATCACAAAGCAGTTTCACAGATAGCTTCCTTCTAGTTTTTATCTGGGGATATTTGGTATTTTTTCATAGTCCCCTTGGGTTCCCAACTGTCCCTTTGCAGATTCTACAAAAAGGGTGTTTCCAACCAACAGAATCAAATGACAGGCTTCACTCTATAAGATGAATCCTCACATCACAAAGCAGTTTCACAGATAGCTTGTTTCTAGTTTTTATCTGGGAATATTCGTTATTCCCCCCCCCCGCCATAGGCCAAAATAGGCTCCCAAATGTCCCTTTGAAAATTCTACAAAAAGAGTGTTTCCAACCTGCTGAATCAAAAAAACTTTTACTTTTATGAGATGAATCCACACATCCCCAAGCTGTTCCACAAATATATTCTTTGTAGTTTTTATCCTATTATATTCGGTTTTTCCCCATAGGCTCCAATGGGTTCCAAAGTATCCTTCCGCAGATTCTACAAAAAAAAAAATTGCTTCCAAGCTGCTGAATCAAAAAAAAAGAATTAAGTCTTTGAGATGAAACTACAAAACACAAAGTAGTTTCAGAGATAGCTTCCTTCCAGTTTTAATCTGGGGATATTTGGTTTTTCCCCATAGACCCCAAGGGCTCTTAAATGTTTCTTTGCAGATACTAGAAAAAGAGTTTTTCCAAACTCCTGAATCAAAAGAAAGATTTAATTCTGTGAGATGAATCCACACATCACAAAGCAGATTCATAGATAGCTTCTTTCTAGTTCTTTTCTGGGGATATTTTGTTTTTCTCCATAAGCCACAATGGGCTCCAAAATATCCCTTCACAAATTCTAAAAAAAGAGGGTTTCCAACCTGCTGAATCAAAAGAAAAGTTTAACTTTGTGCGATGAATCCATACATCACAAAGTAGTTTCACAGCTAGCTTCTTTCTAGATGTTGTATGGGGATATTTGGTTTTTCCCCATAGGTCAAAAAGGGGTCCCAAATGTCCCTTCACAGATTATACAAAAAGAGTGTTTCCAACCTGCTGAATCATAGGAAAGTTTTAATGCTGTGAGATTTAATCCACACATCACAAAACAGTTTCACGGATAACTTCTATCTAGTTTTTATCTGGGAATATTCTTTTTGTCCCCATTGGCCTGAATGGGCTCCCAACGTCCCTTCACTGTTTCTACAAAAACAGTGTTTCCAACCTGTGGAATGAAAAGAAAGGTTTAACTCTGTAAGATGTTAGCACACATCACAAAGCAGTTACACAGGTAGCTTTTTTCTAGTTTTTATCCAGGTATATTCAGTTTTTTCCCATAGGGTCTATGGGTTCCCAAATGTACCTTCACAGATTCTACAGAAAAAGTGTTTCCAACCATCTGAATGAAACAAAAGCTTAACTATGTGAGACATATCCACACATCACAAAGCAGTTTCACAGATGTTTTCTGTAAAGATTTTATCTCAGGATATTGGGTTTTTCCAAATAGGCCTCCATGCAATGCCAGATGTCTCCTCACAGATTGTACAAAAAAAGTGTTTTGAACATGTTGAATCAAAAGAAACGTTTAACTCTGCTATCTGAGTCCACTCATTACCAAGCAGGTTCACAGATACATTTTTGCTAGTTTTTATCTGGGAATATTCAGTTTTTCCCCATAGGCCTGAGTGGGCTCCCAAATCCCTTCGCAGATTTTACAAAAAGAGTCTTTCCATCCTGCTGAATCAAGGGAAAGTTTTAACCCTGGGAGATGAATCCACACATCACAAAGAAGTTTCACAAATAGCTTCTTTCTAGTTTTTGTCTGATGATATTCGGTTATTCCACATAGACCTCAAAGGGCTCCCAAATGTCCCTTTGTAGATCTTAGAAAAAAAAGTTTTCTAACTTGTGGAATCAAAAGAAAGGTTCAACTCTGTGAGATGAATCCACACATCACAAAGCAGTTTCATAAATAGCTTCTTTCTAGTTTTTATCTGGGGTAATCAGTTCATCCACATAGGCCTTAAAGGGCTCCAAATTGTTTCTTCGCAGATTCTATGAAAAGAGTGTTTCCAGACAGCTTAATCATAAGAAATGTTTAACTATGTGAGATGAATGAACATATCACCAAGCAATTTCACAAATCACTTCGTAGTTTTATCTAGGATATTCACTTGTTCCACATCAGCCTCACTGGGCTCCCAAATGTCCCTTCAAAGATTCTACAAAAAGAGTGTTTCCAGCCTGCTGAATCACAAGAACTGTTTAACTGTTTAACTCTGTGAGATGAATCCACAGAACACAAAGCAGTTTCAAAGATAGCTTTTTCCTTTTCTTTCTTTTTTTTTTTTTTTTTTAATCTGGGGATATTCAGTTTTTCACCATTGGCTGCAGTGGGCTCCCAGATGTCCCTTCATAGATTCTACAAAGATAGTGTTTCCAACCTGTTGAATCAAAAGAAAGGTTTTACTTTATGAGATGAATCCAACCTAACAAAGCACTTTCACAGTTAAGCTTCTTCCTTGTTTTCATCTGGTGATATACCCTTATTCCCCATTGGCCACAATGGGCTCCCAAATGTCCCTTTGCAGATTCCACAAAAAGCATGTTGCCCATTTACTGAATCAAAAGAAATTTTAACTCTGTGGGATGAATCCGGACATCACCAAACAGTTTCACAGATAGCTTCTTTCTAGTTTTTATGTGGGGATATTCTGTTTTCCCCATATGCCACAATGGCCTCCAAAATTTCTCTTCACAAGTTCTACCAAAAGAGTGTTTAAAACATGCTGAACCAAATAAATATTTAACTCTGTGACATGAATCCAGGCATCACAAACATTTTCACACATAGCTTCTTTCTACTTTTTATCAGGGGATAATTGATTCTCTTCCATAGGCCTGAATGTCCTCCCAAATGTTCCTTGGAAGATCCTGTAAAAAGAGTGTTTTTAACCTGCTAAATCAAAAGAAGGGTTTAACTCTTTGAGATCAATCCACATATCACAACGTAGTTTCACGGATAACTTCTTTGTAGTTTTTATCAGGGGATATTCAATTTTTTCCCACAGGCCTCAATGGGCTCTTAAGTGTCCCTTCACAGATTCTACCAAAAGAGTGTTTCCAAACTGCTGAATTAAAAGAAAAGTATAACTCCGTTAGATGAATCCACACATCACCAAGCAGTTTCACAGATAGCTTCTTTCAAGTTTTTATTTGGGGATATTCTGTTTTTCAATAATGGTCTCAAAGAGATCCCTAATGTCCCTTCACTGATAATAAAAAAATAATCTTTGCAACATGGTGAATAAAAAGAAAGTTTTAACTCTGTGCGATGAATCCACAATCACACAGCAGGTTCACAGATAGTTTCTTTCTAGTTTTTATATAGCAATATTTGGTATTTCCCCTTGGGCCCCAATGGTTTCCTAAATGTTCCTTCACAGATTCTACAAAAAGAGTGTTTCTGCATTGCCAAATCAAAAGAAAAGTTTAACTGTGTGAGATGAATCCACGCAACACAAAGCAGTTTCACAGATAGCTTCTTTCTAGTTTTTATCTTGTAATATTTGGTTTTTCCCTGTAGGCATCCAAGGGCTCTCAAATGTTTCTTCACAGATTCTACAAAAAAAGTGCTTCCTACCTGGTGAATCATAAGAGAGCTTTAACACTGTGAGATGAATCCACCCATCACAAAGCAGTTTCACAGATAACTTCTTTCTTGTTTTTATGTGGGAATATTCAGTTTTTTTCCCATTGGCTCCAAAGGGCTACCAAATGACCATTTGCAGATTCTACAAAAAGAGTGTTTCCAACCATCTGAATTACATGAAAGGCTTCACTCTGTGAGGTGAATGTTCACATCACAAAGCAGTTTCACAGATAGTTTCTTTCTAGTTTTCATCTGGGGAATATTTAGTATTTTTCCACAGGCCACAATGAGCTCCCAAATGTCCCTTTGCTGATTCTACAAAAAGAGTGCTTCCAATCTGCTGAGTCAGAAAAGTGTTTTAAATCTATGAGATGAATCCACACATCACCAAGCAGTTTCACAGATAGCTTCTTTCTAGTTTTTATCTGGGGATACTCACTTTTTACTTGTGGGCCTCAATAAGCTCCCCAATGTCTTTTTGCAGATTCTACAAAAAGATTGTTTCCAACCGGCTCAATCAAAATAAATGTTTATCTCTGTGAAATGAATCAACACATCAAAAAGCAGTTTCACAGATAGCTTGTTTCTACTTTTTATCTGGAATATTCGATTTTCCCCCATAGGCCTCAATGGGCTTTGAAAAGTCCCTTTGCAGATTCTTTCCAAAAATTGGCCGGGTGCGGTGGCTCAAGCCTGTAATCCCAGCACTTTGGGAGGCCGAGACAGGCGGATCATGAGGTCAGGAGATCGAGACCATCCTGGCTAACACGGTGAAACCCCGTCTCTACTAAAAAATACAAAAAACTAGCCGGGCGAGGTGGCGGGCGCCTGTAGTCCCAGCTACTCGGGAGGCTGAGGCAGGAGAATGGTGTAAACCCGGGAGGCGGAGCTTGCAGTGAGCTGAGATCCGGCCACTGCACTCCAGTCTGGGTGACAGAGCGAGACTCCATCTCAAAAAACAACAAACAAACAAACAAACAAACAAACAAAAATTGTTTCCAACTTGCCAAATCAAAAGACAGCTTTATCTCTGTGAGATCAATCTACAAATCACAAAGTAGTTTCACAGATAACTTCTCTCTTGTTTTTACCTGGGGATATTCTGTTTTTCCCATTAGGTGTCAATAGGCTTCCAAATGTCCCCTTAAAGAGTCTGCAAATAGAGTGTTTCCAACATGCTGAATCAAAAGAATTGTTTAACCCTGCGAGATGAGTCCATACATCACAAAAACAGTTTCACTGATAGCTTCTTCCCAGTTTTTATTTGTGGATATTCAGTTTTTCCTCATAGGGCTCAATGGGCTGCTGAATATCCCTTTGCAGATTCTACAAAAAGAGTGTGTCCAACCTGTTGAATAAAAATAAAGTTTTAGCTCTGTGATATGAATTCACACATCACCAAGCACTTACACAGGTCATTTCTTTTTAGTTTTTTTCTGGGGATATTTTGTTTTTCCTTTTAGACCTCAATGGGCTTCCAAATGTCCCTTCACAGATTTTACAAAAAGAGTGTTCCAAACTGTAGAATAAAAAGTAAGGTTTAACTCTGTGAAAGGAATCCACAGATTACCAAGCAGTTTCATAAACAACTTGTTCCTAGTTTTTATGTGGGTATATTCGTTTTCAGCCATAGGCCTCAAAAAATTCTCAAGTGTCCCTTCACAGATTCTACAAAAGAGTGTTTCCAAGCTGCTGAATCCAAAAAAAATGTTTTATCTCTGTGAGATGAAATAATATATCACCAAGCAGTGTCAAAGATAGCTTCTTCCTAGTTTTTATTTGGAGATATCTGCATCAGCTTCAATGGGCTCCAAAATATCCCTTCACAGATTCTGCAGTATGAGTGTTTGCAACGTGATGAATCAAAAGAAAGGTGTTTAACTCTGTGAGATGCATCCACACATCACTAAGCAGTTTTACAGATAGTGTCTTTGTAGTTTTTATCTATGGTTATTCTCTTTTATTCCATAGGCTTCAATGGACTTCCACATGTCCCTTTGCAGATTCTACAAAAAGAGTGCTTCCAACCTGCTGAATCAAAATAAAACTTTAACTATGTGAGATGAATCCACACACCACTAACCAGTTTCACAGATATCTTCTTTCTAGTTATTATCTGGGGACATTCAGTTTTTCCCCATAGACCTCAGTATGCTCCCAAGTGTCTCTTTGCAGATTCCACATAAAGGCTGTTTCCAACCTCTGAACCAAAAGAAAGTTTTAACTCTGTAAGATGAATCCACACACCTCAAAGCATTTTCACAGATAACATGTTTCTAATTTTTATCTGGGGATATTAGGTTTTTAAATGTACATCTCAATTGCCTTTCAAATGTCCTTTCACAGATTCTACAAAAAGAGTTTTCCAAACTGCTGAATCAAAAGAAAGGTTTAACTCTGTGAGATGAACCTACACATCACAAAGCAGTTTCGAAGATACCTTCTTTCTAGTTTTTATCTGGGGACATTCAGGTTTTTTCCAAAGGCCTCAATAAGCTTCCAAATGCCCCTTAGTAGATTCTACAAAAACAGTGTTTTTAACCTGCTGAATCAAAAAAAGGTTTACCACTGTGCAATAGATCCACACATCACAAAGCAGTTTTACAGATAGCTTCTTTCTGTTTTTATCTCAGGATGTTCAGTTACTCCCCATAGGCCTCAAAGGACTCCCAAATGTACATTTGCAAATTCCACGAAAAGAGTGTTTTTAACATGCTGCATCAAAAGAGAGGTTTAACTCTGTGAGATGAATCCACACATGACAAAGCAGATAAACAGAGAGCTTCTTTCTAGTTTTTATCTGGGGATATTTGTTTTTATCCCATAGGCACCAATGGGCTCAAAAAGTCCCTTTTCAGATTCTACAAAAGAGTGTTTCCAAACAGCTGAATCAAATGAAAGCTTTACTCTGTGAGATGAATCCACACATCACAAAGCAGTTTCAAAGAGAGCTTCATTCTATTTTTCATTTGAAGATATTTGCTTTTTCCCCATAGGCCTCAATGGGCTCCCAAATATCCCTTCACAGATACTGGAAAAAGAGTATTTCCAACTTGCTGAATCAAAAAAAGGTTGAACTCTGTGAGATGAATCCACACAATATGAAGCACTATCACTGATATGTTCTTTGTAGTTTTTCTCTGGAAATATTATGTTTTTCCCCATAGACCTCACTGGGCTCTCAGTGTCACTTTGCAGATTCTTCATAAAGACTGTTTCCAAAATGCTGAATCAAAAGAAAGGTTAGTCTTGGTGAGGTGAATTCACAGAATACAAAACAATTTCACAGATAACTTCTTTCTAATTTTTATCTGGGGATATTTTGTTTTTCCCCATGGGCCTCAATGGGCTCTCAAGTGTCTTTTCAAAGGTTCTATGAAAAGAGTGTTTCCAACCTGCTGCATCAAAGAAAAGGTTTAACTCTGTGACGTAAATCCACACATCACCAAGCAGTTTCACAGATAGCTACTTTCTCATATTTATTTGGGGATATTCATTTTTTCCCCATAGGTCTCAATGGGCAATCAAATGTCTCATTGCAGATTCTACAAAGAGTGTCTTCAACCTTTTGAATCAAAAGATGTGTTTCACTCTGTAAGAAGAATCGACAAAACACCAAGCAGTTTCACCAATAGCCTAATTTTTTTTTTTAATCTGGGGATATTCTGTTATTCCATATAGACCTCAATGGGCTCCCAAATGTTTCCTCATAGATCCTACAATAAGATTTAACTCTGTGAGATTAATCCACACATCACCAAGCAGTTTCACAGATAGATTATTTGTAAATTTTAGTTGGGGATATTCTGTTTTTCCCCATAGGCCTCAATGGGTCCCCAAATGTCCCTTCAGTGTTTCAAACCTCCTCAATCAAAAGAAAAGTTTAACACTGTGAAATGAATCCACAGATTACCAAGTAGTTCCACAGGTAGCTTCTTTCTAGGTTTTATCTGGTAATATTGTTTTTTTTTCCCATAAGATTTAATGGACTTCCAAATGTCCCTTTGCAGTTTCTACAAAAAAAGTTTTCCAACCTGCCGAATCTCAAGAAATGTTTCATTCTGTGAGATGAATTCACACATCATGAGGCACTTTCACAAATAGCTTATTTCCAGTTTTTATCTGGGGATACTCATTTTTTCTTCATAAGAATCAATGGACTGTCAAATATTCCTTTGCACATTCTACAAAATATGTTTCCAACCTGCTGAATCAAAAGAATGGTAACTCTGTAAGATGAATACACATATCACTAAGCAGTTTCGCAGATAACTTCTACCCAGTTTTTAACTTCAAATATTCGTTTTTCCCCTTACACCTCAATGGGTTCCCAAATATCCATTCACAGATTCTGCAAGAAGAGTACGTCTATCCTGCTGAATAAAAAAAAAGTTCAACTCTGTGAGATAAATGTACACATCACACAGCAGTTTCACAGATAACTTCTTTCTAGTTTTTATATGGAGATGTTCGATTTTTCCCTCTATGCCACAATAACATCTCAAATGTCCTTTCACAAATTCTACAAAAAGAGTGTTTCCAACATCCTGAATCAAAAGAAATGATTAACTCTGTGGGATGTATCCACACATCACAAAGCGGTTTCAGAGATAGCTTTCTTTTAGTTTTTATCTAGGGATATTATGTTATTTTCCATAGACCACAATGGACTTCCAAATGTCCCTTTGGAGGTTCTACAAAAACAGTGTTGCCAACCTGCTGAATGAAAACTAAAGTTTAACTCTGTGAGAGGAATCCACACAATACCAAGCCATTTCACAGATAGCTTCTTTCTCATTTTTATCCCCGGATATTTGGTTTTTCCCTATAGGCCTCAATGGGAAGCTATATGTGAAATTGTTTGGTGATGTGTGGATTAATCTCACTGAGTTAAACGTTTCTTTTGATTTAGCAGGCTCTTAAATGTCCCTTCATGGATTCTACAAAAACTGTATTTCCAACATGGTGTATCAAAAGAAACTTTTCACTCTGTGGGGTTAATCCACACACTCACAATCACGAAGTAGTTTCACAGATGGCTTCTTTATAGTTTTTATCTGAAGATAACTTGGTTTTCTCTCTTACACAGCAATGGGTTCTGAAAAGCCCCTTCAAAGATTCTACAAAAGAGTCTTTTCAACCTAATGAATCAAAAGAAAGGTTTAACTCTGTGAGATGAATCCACACATCACTAAGAAGTTTCTCAGTAGCTTCTTTCTGGTTTTTATATGGGGATATTCAATTTTTTCCCATAGGCCTCAATGGGCTCAAAAATGCCCTTGGTAAGTCCTACAAAAAGAGTGTTTCTGACATGCTGAATCAAAGGAAAAGTTACCTCTGTGAGATGAATCCACACATCAGCAAACACTTCACAGACAAGTTATTTCTAGTTTTCATCTGGGGATATTCAGTTTTTCCCCATTGGCCTCAATGGGCTCCCAAATGTGCTTTTGCAGATTCTACAAAAATTGTTTCCAATCTGATGAATGAAAATAACAGTTTAACTCTTTGAGCTGAATCCACACATCACCAAACAAGTTCACAGATAGCTTCTTCTTATTATTTATGTGGGGATATTCCATTTTTCCCCATAGGCCTCAATGGGTCCTAAATTTTCCTTAACGGATTCTAGAAAAAAAATTTTTTGGCCTGCTGAATCAAAAGAAACGTTTAACTCAGTGAGATTAATCCACACATCACCAAGCAGTTTCACATAGAATTTCTTCCTACTTTTTGTCTGGGGATATTCAGTTTTTCCCTATAGACCTCAAAGCGTTCTGAAATGTCCCCTTGCAGATTCTACAAAAATAGTATTTCCAACCTGCTGATTCAAAGGAAAGTTTATCTCTATCTCACAGAGATATCACCAGGTAGTTTTGCAGATTGCTTCTTTCTGGTTTTTATCTGGGGATATTCGACTTTTTTCCATAGGACTTAATGGTTTCCCAAATGTTCCTTCACAGATTAAACAAAAAGATTGTTGTCAATCTGCTGAATCAAAAGAAAGGTTTAACTATGTTAGATGAATCCGCACATTACCAAGCAGTATCACACATAACTACTTTCTCGTTTTTATCTCTGGATATTTGGTTTTTCCCTAAAGGCCTCAATGGGCTCCCAAATGTCCCTTTGCAGAATCTAAAAAAAAAAAAAAAAAAAAATATCCAACCTGATGAATCAAAAGAAAGGTTTAACTCTGTGAGATGAATCCACCCACCACCAAGCAGTTTCACAGATAGCTTGTTTCTAGTTTTCATCTGAAGATATTCTATTTTTCCCCATAGGCCTCAATGAGTTCCCAAATGTCCCTTCTTAGATTCTACAAAATGAGGGTTTCCAATCTGTTGAAACAGAAGAAAGATTTAACTCTGTGAGATGAGTACACACATCACAAAGCATTTTCAAACATAGCTTCCTTCTTTTTTTTATCTGGAGATATTCAGTTTTTTCACATAGGCTTCAATAAGCTTGCAAATGTCCTTTCACAGATTCTACAAAAACAGTGTTTCCAACCTGCTGAATCTGAATCAAAAGAAAAGTTTAACTCTGTGAGATGAATCCACTCATCTCAAATCAGCTTCATAGTTAACATCTTTCTAGTTTTTATTTGGGGATATTCCATGTATCCCCTTAGTCCTCAAAGGGCTTCCAATTACCCCTATGTGGATTCTACAAAAATAGTGTTTACAACCTGCTGAATAAAAAAAAAAATTTTTTTAACTCTCTGAGATGAATCCACACACAACCAAGCAGTTTCACAGACAGCTTCTTTGTAGTGTTTATCTGTAGATATTTGGCTTTGCTTATAGGGTCAATGGTTTCTTAAATGTCCCTTCACAGATTCTACAGAAAAAGGGTTTTCAAACTGCCGAGTCAAAAGAATGGTTTAATTCTGTGAGCTGAATCCACATATGACCAAACAGTTTCACAGATAGCTTCTTTCTAGTTTTTATCTGAGGATATTACATGGTCCCCATAGGCCTCAGTGGGTTTTAAAATATTTCTTAGCAGATTTTTAAAAAGGAGTGTTTCCAGCCTGCTGAATCAAAAAGAAAGGTTTCTCTCTTGGAGATGAATGCACACATAACCAAGCAGTTTCACAGACAGATTCTTTCTAGTTTTCATCTGGGGATTTTTGTTTCCCCATAGGTCTGAATGGGCTCCCAAATGTCCCTTGGCAGATTCTACAAATAAAGTGTTCCAACCTGCTGAATCAAAAGAAAGGTTTAACTCTGTGAGATGAATTCACACATCATGAAGTAGTTTCACAGACAGCTTCTTTCTAGCTTTTATCTGGGAATAATTTGCTTTTCCTCACAGGCCTCAATGGGCTCTCAAATGTCCCTTTGTAGATTCTATGAAAAACGTCCTTCCAACCTGGTGAATCAAAAGAGAGGTTTAACTCTGTGAGATGAATCCACACATCACAAAGCAGTTTCACTAATCCCTTCTTTCTAGTTTTTATGTGGGGATATTAAGTTTTTTTTTTCCATTGGCCACAAAAGGCTCCAAATGACCCTTTGCTGATTCTACACAAAGACTGTTTCCAATCAGCTGAATCAAATGAAAGGCTTTATTGTGAGAGATGAATTTTCACATCACAGAACAATTTCACAGATAGCTTCTTTCTAGTTTTTATCTGGGATATTCAGTTCTTTTCCATAGGCCACAATGAATTCCCAAATGTCCCTTCGCAGATTCCACAAAAAGAGTGTTTCCAACCTGCTAAGTCAAAAAATGTTTTAAATCTCTGAGATAAATTCACACATCACCAAACAGTTTCACAGATAGCTCCTTTCCAGTTTTTATCTGAGGATATTTTGTTTTTTCCCATAGGCCTCAATGAGCTCCAAAAGGTTGCTTGTCAGATTCTGCCAAAAAGGTGCTTTTAACCTGCTGAATCAAAAGAAAGGCTTATCTCTGTGAGATGAATCCACACATCACAAAGCAGTTTCACAGATCGCTTCTTCTTAGTTTTTATCTGGGGATATTCTGTTTTTTCCCATATGCCTCAATGTGAACACAAAGGTTTCTTCACAGGTTTTACAAAACGATTGTTTCACACCTGTTGAACAAAAGAAAGGATTAACTGTGTGAGATGAAACCACACATAATCAAGCAGTTTTACAGATAGCTTCTTTCTAGCTCTTATCTGGAGGACTTCAGTTCTTCCTCATACACCTGAATGGACTCACAAATGTCCCTTCACAGATTCTACAAGAACAGTGTTTCCAAACTGCTGATTCAAAAGAAAGTTTTAACTCTGTGAGGTGAACCCACACATCACAAAGTAGTTTCACAGATAGCTTCTTTCTAGTTTTTATCTCAGAATATTCAATTTTTCCCCATATACCTCAATGGGTTACAAATATTTCTTCATGATTCCAGATAAAGAGTTTTTCAATATGCTGAGTCAGAAGAAAAGTTTAACTCTGTGAGATGAATTCATATGTAACCAAGCAGTTCCACACAAATCTTCTTTCTAGATTTCAACTTGGGATATTCAGTTTTTCCACACAGGACACAACGTGGTCCAGAAGGACTCTTCAAAAATTTTACACAAAGATTGTTTCCAACCAGTTGAATCATATGAAAGGCTTAACTGTGAGATGAATTCACACAACACAAAGCAGATTCACATATACTTTCTTTCTAGTTTTTATCTGGGGATATTCTGTCTTTTTCCATGGGACTCAATAAGCTCCCAATTTCTTTATGAAGATTCTACTAAAAGACTGTTTCTAACCTCCTGAATCAAAGGACATGTTTAACTCCATGGTATAAATCCTTAGAAGGCAATACAGTTTCACAGATAGCTTCTTTCTAGTTTTTATCAGAAGATATTCAGTTTTTCAATATTCTCCTCTATGGACTCTCAAATGTCCCTTTGGTAATTCTACAAAAATAGGGTTTCCAAACTTGCTGAATCAAAAGAAAGTTTTAACTCTCTGAGATGAATCCACACATCAAAAAGCAGTTTCACAGGTAACTTCTTATCTGGGAAAATTCAATTTTTTCTTATAGGCCTCAATAGGCTCCCAAATGTCTCTTCACAGATTCTACAGAAAGAGTTTTACCAAACTGATTATTCAAAAGAAAGATTTACCAGTGTGCAATGAATTCGCACATTACAAAGCAGTTTCACAGATAGCTTTTTTCTAGTTTTCATCCGGGGATATTCAGTTTTTCCTTATAAGGCTATCAGGCTCTCAAATGTCCCTTAACAATTCTACAAAAAGAGTGTTTCCAACCTGATGAATCAAAAGAAAGGTTTAACCCTATCAGATGAATTCAAACATCATGAAGCAGTTTCACAAGTAGCTTCTTCGTAGTTTTTATCTGGGAATATTTGTGTTCTTCCCATATGCTCCAATGGCCTCTCACATGTCTTTTTGCACATTCTACAAAAAGAGTGTTTCCAACAAGCTGAATCAAAGAATTTTCACAGATACCTTCTTTAAACTTTTCATCTAAGGATATTGGGTTTCTCTTCATAGGCCTCAATGGGTTTCCTTTTTTAAATTATTATTATATTTTAACTTCTAGGGTACATGGGCATAATGTGCGGATTTGTTACATATGTATACATGTGCCATGTTGGTGTGCTGCACCCATTAACTCATAATTTACATTAGGTATATCTACTAATGTTATCCCTCCCCACTACACCCCTCCATAATAGGACTGGTGTGTGATGTTCCCCTTCCTATGTCCAAGTAAACTCATTGTTCAATTCCCACCTATAGGTAAGAATATGTGGTATTTGGTTTTCTGTTCTTGTGAGAGTTTGCTGAGAATGATGGTTTCCACCTGAATCCATGTCCCTACAAAGGACACGAACTCATCCTTTTTAATGGCTGCATAGTATTCCATGGTGCACATTTTCTTAATCCAGTCTGTACTGATGGACATTTGGGTTGATTCCAAGTCTTTGCTATTGTGAATAGTGCCACAATAAAGATACATGTGCATGTGTCTTTATAGCAGCATGACTTATAATCTTTTGGGTACATCCCCAGTAATGGGATGGCTGGGTCAAATGGTATTTCTAGCTCTAGATCCTTGGGGAATCGCCACACTGTCTTCCACAATGGTTGAACTAGTTTACTGTCCCACCAACAGTGTAAAAGTGTTCCTATTTCTCTACATCCTCTCCAGCACCTGTTTCCTGACTTTTTAACGATTGCCATTCTAACTGGTGTGAGATGGTATCTCATTGTGGTTTTGATGTGCATTTCTCTGATGGCCAGTGATGATGAATATTTTTCCATGTGTCTGTTGGCTGTATGAAAGTCTTCTTTTGAGAAATGTCTGTTCATATCCTTTGCCAACTTTTTGATAGGGTTGTTTGTTTTTTCTTGTAAACTTGTTTGAGTTCTTTGTAGGTTCTGGATATTAGCCCTTTGTCAGATGAGTAAATTGCAAAAATTTTCTCCCATTCTGTAGGTTGCCTGTTTACTCTGATGGTAGTTTCTTTTGCTGTGCGGAAGCACTTTAGTTTAATTAGATCCCATTTGTCAATTTTGGCTTTTGTTGCCATTGCTTTTGGTGTTTTAGACATGAAGCCCTTGCCCATGCCTATGTCCTGAATGGTATTGCCTAGGTTTTCTTCTAGGGTTTTTATGGGTTTAGGTCTAACATTTAAGGCTCTAATACACCTTGAATTAATTTTTGTATGAGGTGTAAGGAAGGGATCCAGTTTCAGCTTTCTACATATGGATAGTCAGTTTTCCCAGCACGATTTATTAAATAGGGAATCTTTCCCTATTTATTGTTTTTGTCAGGTTTGTCAAAAATCAGATGGTAGTAGATATGTGGTATTATTTCTGAAGGCAGTGTTCTGTTCCATTTGTCTGTATCTCAGCTTAAGGAGAATTTGGGCTGAGACAATGGGGGTTTTCTAAATATACAAATCATGTCATCTGCAAGCAGGGACAATTTGACTTCTTCTTTTCCTAACTGAATACCCTTTATTTATTTCTCTTGCCTGATTGCCCTAGCCAGAAATTCCAACACTATGTTGAATAGGAGTGGTGAGAGAGGGCAACCCTGTCTTGTGCCAGTTTTCAAAGGGAATGCTTCCAGTTTTTGCCCATTCAGTATGATATTGGTTGTGGGTTTGTCATAAATAGCTCTTATTATTTTGAGATATGTTCCATCAATACCGAATTTATTGAATTTTTAGCATGAAGGGCTGTTGAATTTTGTCAAAGGCCTTTCCTGCATCTATTGAGATAATCATGTGGTTTTTCTCTGCGCTTCTGTTTATATGCTGGATTGTGTTTATTGATTTACATATGTTGAACCAGCCTTGCATCCCGGGGATGAAGCCCAGTTGATCATGATGGATAACCTTTTTGATGTGCTGCTGGATTCGGTTTGCCAGTATTTTACTGAGGATTTCTGCATCGATGTTCATTGGGGATATTGGTCTAAAAGTATCTTTTTTTGTTCTGTCTCTTTTGATCTTTGATGGTTTAATGTCTGTTTTTTCAGAGACTAGGATTGCAACTCCTGCTTTTTTTTTTCTGCTTGCTTGGTAGATCTTCCTCCATCCCTTTATTTTGAGCCTATGTGTGTCTCTGCATGTGAGATGGGTCTCCTGAATACAGCCAACTGATGGGTCTTGACTTTTATCCAATTTGCCGGTCCGTGTGTTTTAATGGGACCATTTAGTCCATTTACATTTAAGGTTAATATTGTTATGTGTGAACTTGATCCCCTCATTATGATATTAGTTGATTATTTTGCTCACTAGTTGATGCAGTTTCTTCCTAAAATCGATGGACTTTACATTTTGGCATGTTTTTGCATTGACTGGTACCTGTTGTTCCTTCCCATGTTTAGTACTTCCTTCAGTATCTCTCGTAGGGCAGGCCTGGTGGTGACAAAATTTGTAAGCATTTGCTTGTCTGTAAAGGAGTTTATTTCTTCTTCACTTATGAAACTTAGTTTTGCTGGATATGAAATTCTGGGTTGAAAATTCTTTTCTTTAAAAATGTTGCATATTGACCCCTACTCACTTCTGGCTTGGAGAGTTTCTGCCGAGAGGTCTGTTGTTAGTCTGATGGGCTTCCCTTTGTGGGTAACCCGACCTTTCTCTCTGGCTGCCCTTAACATTTTTTCCTTTATTTCAACTTTGGTGAATCTGATAATTATGTGCCTTGGAGTTGCTTTTCTTGAGGATTATCTTTTGGTGTCCTCTGTATTTCCTGAATTTGAATGTTGGCCTGCCTTACTTGGTTGGGGAAGCTCTCCTGAATGTATCCTGCATAGTGTTTTCTAACTTGGTTCCACTTTTCCCGTCACTTTCAGGCACACCAATCAGATGTAGATTTGGTCTTTTCACATAATCCTATATTTCTTGGAGGGTTTGTTCATTTCTTTTTACTCTTTTTTCTCCACACTTCTCTTCTCGCTTCATTTCATTCATTTGATCTTCCATCGCTGATACCCTTTCTTCCAGTTAATCGAGTCAATTACTGAAGCTTTTGCATTTGTCATGTAGTTATCATGTTATTGTTTTCATCTCTCTTAGTTATTTTAAGGACTTCTCTACATTGGTTATTCTAGTAAGCCATTCGTCAAATCTTTTTTCAAGGTTTTTCATTTCTTTGTGCTGGTTACATAGTTCCTCCATTAACTCTGAGAGGTTTGATCAACTGAAGCCTTTTTCTCTCAACTCGTCAAAGTCATTCTCCATCCAGCCTTGTTCCATTGCTGGCAATGAGCTGTGTTCCTTTGGAGGGGGAGATGTGCTCTGATTTTTTGAATTTCCAGCTTTTATACACTGCTTTTCCCCCATCTTTATGCTTTTATCTACCTTTGATCTTTGATGATGGTGATGTATTGATCGTGTTTTGGTGTGGGTGTCTTTTCTATTTGCTAGTTTTCCTTCTAACCGTCAGGACCCTCAGTTGCAGGTCTGTTGGGGTTAGCTTGAGGTCTACTCCAGACCCTGTTTGCCTGGGTATCAGTAGCAGAGGCTGCAGAAGATAGAATATTGCTTAACAGCGAGTGTTGCTCTCTGATTCTTGCTCTGGAAGCTTCGTCTCAGGGGTGTACCCTGCGATGTGAGGTGTGAGGTGTCGGTCTGCAACTATTGGAGATGTCTCCCAGTTAGGCTACTCATAGTACAGGGACCCACTTGAGCAGGTAGTCTGTCCATTCTCAGATCTCAACCTCTGTGCTGGGAGATCTACTGCTCTCTTCAAAGCTGTCAGACTGGGACATTTACCTCTGCGAGGCTTCTGCTGCTTTTTGTTTAGCTGTGCCCTGTCCCCAGAGGTGGAATCTACAGAGGCAGGCCTGCCTTCTTGAACTGTGTTGGGCTCCACCCAATTCGAGCTTCCTGGCAGCTTTGTTTACCCACTTAAGCCTCAGCAATGATGGGCGCCCCTCCCCAAGCCTCGCTGCTGCCTTGCAGTTAGATCTCTGACTGCTGTGCTAGCAATGAGGGAGGCTCCATGGACGTGGGACCCTCTGGGCGAAGTGTGGGATATAATCTCCTGGTGTGCCATTTGCTAAGACCCTTGGTAAAGCACAGTACTAGGGTGGGAGTTACCCGGTTTTCCAGGTGTTGTGTGTCTCAATTTCCTTTGGTTAGGGAAAGGAATTGCCTTCTCCCTTGCACTTCCCAGGTGAGGCAATGCCTTGCCCTGCTTCAGCTCTCACTGGTCGGGCTGCACCCACGGACCAGCAACAACTGTCTGACCTGCGCCCGTGAGACGAACGTGGTACCTCAGTTGAAAATGCAGAAATCATCCATCTTCTGTGTCACTCAAACTGGGAGTTGAAGGCTGGAGCTGTTCCTATTTGGCCATCTTCAGCACGTCCCCCTCAATGGGTTTTCAAATATCCCTTTTAAGATTCTACAAAGAGAGGATCTACATCTTGTCGAATCAAAAGAAACTTCTAACTCTACGAGATGAATCCACACATCACTAAGCAGTTTCACAGATAACTTCTTTCCAGTTTTTGTCTGGGGATATTTGGTTTTTCTTCTTAGACCTCAATGGGCTCCAAAACCTTCCTTTCAAGATTCTCCAAAAAGAGTGTTGCCATTCTGCTGAGTCAAAATAGTGGTTTAACCCTGTGAGATGGATCCACACATCACAAAGCAGTTTCACAGATAGTTCCCTCCTAGTTTTTATCTCGGAGTGATCTTTTTTTTCCATAGGCCTCAATGGGTGCTCAAATGTCTGTTCACTGATTTTTCAATAAGAATGTTTCCAACTTGCTGAATCAAAAGAAAGTTTTAGTACTGTGAGATGAATCCACACATCAGCAAGCAGTTTCACAGTTAGCTTCCTTCTGGCTTTAATCTGTGGTATTTGGATTTTCTACACAGGCCTCAAAGGGCTCCCCAATGTACCTTTGCAAGTTCTACAAAAAGAGTGTTTCCAACCTGCTGAATCAAAGATGTTTTAACTCTATGAGATAAATTCATACTTCACCAAGCAGTTTCACAGACAATTTCTGTCTAGATTTTATCTGGGGATTTTCGTTTTTTCCCCACAGACCTCAATGTGGTCCTGAAGGTCCCTTCGCAGATTATACAAAAAGAGTGGTTTCAACCAGCTGAAGCAATGAAAGGCTTAACTCTGTGAGATTAATCCACACATCACAAAGCACATTAACAGATAGCTTCTTTTTAGTTTTTGTCTTGGGATATTTGGTTTTTCCCCATAATCTTCAATGGGCTACTAGTGTCCCTTCCCACATTATACAAAAATAGTGTTTCCAAAATGCTGAATCACAATAAAGGTTTAACTATGTGACATGAATCCACAGAACACAAAGCAATTTCACACAGGGTCCCAACATGTTGAATCAAAAGAAACGTTTAACTCTGTGAGATGAATCCACACATCACAAAGCAGTTTCACAGATGGCTTCTTTCTAGTTTTTTACTGGTGATATTCAGTTTTTCCCCATAGGCATATATGGGCTCCCAAATGTCCCTTTCCAGATTCTAGAAAAAAAAGTGTTTCCAGACTGATGAATCAAAAGAAAGTTTTAACTCTTTTTTGTTAAATATGATAACACATTCAACATAAGATGAAAGATGAATCAAAAAAAAAAAAAGCAGTTTCACAGGTAACTTATTTCCAGTTTTCATCTGGGGAATTTTTTTTCCCCTTAGGACTCAATGTGCTCCCAAATGTCCCTTCACAGATTCTTCCAAAAGAGCGTTTCCAACCTGCTGAATCAAAAGACAGGTTTAAATCTGTGAGATGAATCTACACATTACAAATCAGTTTCACAGATTGCTGCTTTCTAAGTTTTGTCTGGGGATATTTCCTTTTTCCCTATTGGCATCAATGGGCTCTGAAATGTCACTTTGCAGATTCTACAAAAAGAGTGATTCCAACCTGTTGAATCAAAAGAAAGGTTTTACTCTGAATCCAAATGTCACAAAGCAGTTTCACAGATACCTTCTTTCTATTTTTGATCTGAAGCTATTCGGTTTTTCCCCATAGGCCAAAATGGGTTTCCAAATGTTTCTTTGCAAATTCTACAAAAAAAGAATGTACAACCTGCTGAATCAAAAAAATGTTTTAACTCTATGAGATGAATCCACACATCACCAAGTAGCTTCACAGATAGATACTTCCAACTTTTTATCTTGGGATATTTGGTTTTGTTACATAGGCCTCAATGTGCTCCCAAATGCGCCTTTTCAGATTCTACAAATAGAGTGCTTTTAACCTGATGAATATAAGGTTTCACAGATAGCTTCTTTCTAGTTTTTATCTGGGAATATTCAGTTTTTCCCCATAGGCCACAATGGGCTTTCAAATGTCACTTCACAGATTGTACAAAAAGAGTATTTCCAAAGGGTTGAACCAAAAAAATGTTTTAACTTTATGAGGTGAATCCACACATCACCAAGCAGTTTCAAAGATAGCTTCTTTCTAGCGTTTATCAAAGGATATTCTATTTTTTCACATAGACCTCAATGTGCTCCCAAATTTCTTTTCACAAATTCTACAAAAACAGTGTTTTTAACCTACTGAATAAAAGAAAGGGTTAATTCTGGAGGTGAATCTATACATCACAAAGGAGTATCACAGATAATTTCGTTCTAGATTTTTACTTGGAATATTCCGTTTTTCCTCCTAGGTCTCAGTGAGCTCCCAAGTGTGTCAGTGTAGATTCCACAAAAAGAGTGTTTCCAACCAGCTCAATCAATAGAAAGGCTTAACTCTGTGAGACGAATCCACAGAACACAAAGCAGTTTCACAGATTGGGATCCCAAATATTTCCTCACAGATTCTGAAAAAAAAATCCACACATGATCAATTGCTTTCACAGATAGCTTCTTTCTTGTTTTTCTGGGGAATATTTGCTTTTTCTGCACAGGCCTAAAGGAACTCCCAAAAGTCCCTTTGCAGATTCTACAAAAAGAGTGTTTCCAAGCTGCTGAATCAAAAGAAACGTTTAACTCTGTGAGATGAATCCACACATCACAAAACAGTTTAATGGATAGCTTCTTTCTAGCTTTTATCAAAAGATATTTGTTTTTTTTTCATAGGCCTCAACGGGCTCCCAAACTTCCCCTCAAAGATTCTAAAAAAAGAGTTTTATGAACCTGTTGAATAAAAAAAAAAAAAAAAGATTTAACTCTGAGGTGAATCCACACATCACCAAGCAGTTTCACAGATAACTTCTTTCTGGTTTTCATCTGGGGATATTTGGTTTTTCCCTGTAGGCCTCCATGGGCTCCCAAATGTTCCTTCAGATTCTGCAAAAAAAAAAGTGCTTTCAACCTGCTGAATCAAAAGAAATGTTTAACCCTGCGAGACAAATACACACATCACCAAGCATTTTCACAGATAGCTTTCTCCTAGTTTTTATCTTGGGATATTTGGTATTTCCCCCACAGCCCTCAATGGGCTCCTAAATGTCTCTTTGCAGATTCTACAAAAGGGTGTTTCTAACCTGCCAAATCAAAACAAAAGTTTAACTCTGTGAGATAAACCCACACAAATTCAAAGAGTTTTACAGATAGCTTCTTTCTAGTTTATATCTTGAAATGTTGTTTTTCCCATAGACCTCAATGGGCTCTCAAATGTCCCATCGGAGATTCTACATAAAGAATGTTTTCTACTTGCTAGATCAAAATAAAAGGTTACCTCTGTGAGATGAATTCCCACAAAGTGATGCAGTTTCACCGATAGCTTCTTTCTAGTATGTATCTGGTGGTTTTCATCTTTGTTCCTTAGGTGTCAATAGGCTCCCAAATATCCCTTCACAGATCCTACAAAAAAAGTGTTTCCAACATGCTGAATCAATAGAAAGGCTTTACTCTGCAATAGAAAGGCTTTACTCTGTGAAAGTAATAGAGACAACACAAAGAAGTTTCACAGATTGCTTCTTTCTAGTTTTTATCTGGGGATATTCTGTTTTCCCCCATAGGCCACAATGGGCTCCAAAAATTCCCATTGCAGATTCTACAAAAGGGTGTTTCCAACATGCTGAATTAAAATAAAATTTACCTTTGTGAGATGAATCCACACATCATCAAACAGTTTCACAGATAGCTTCTTTTCAGTTTTAATCTGGGGATATTTGGTTTTTTCTTTTATCCCTCAATTGTTACTAAATGTCCCTTTGCAGATTCTACAAAAAGTGTGTTTCCAACCTGCAGAATCAAAAAATGCTATGGGAGATGAATCTGCACATCACTAAGCAGTTTCCCATATTGCTTCTTTGTAGTTTTTATCTAGGGATATTCAGTTTCTCCTCATAGACGGAGATTCTACAAAAAGAGTGATTCCAAACTACTGAATCAAAAGACAGGTTGAACTCTATGAGATGAATCCACTCGTCACCAGGCATTTCAAAATACAGCTTCCTTCTAGCTTTTATCTGGGAATATTCAGTTCTTACCCATAAGTGTCAATAGGCTCCCAAATGTTTCTTCACAGATTCTATAAAAAGCATGTTTCCAACATGGTGAATCACAAGAAAGTTTAACCCTGAGATGAATCCACATTTTAGCAGGTAGCTTCTTTCTAATTTTCATCTGTGAATATCGGTTTGTTTGTTTATTTTTTTTCTGTTGGCCACAATGGGCTCCCAAATGTCCTTTCTCAGATTCTACAGAAAGATTGTTTCCAAAGTGTAGAATCATGATAAAGCTTTAACTCTGGGAGATGAATCCAAACATCACCAAGCAATTTCACAGATAGATTCTTTCCAGTTTTCATCTGGGGATTTTAAGTTTTTCCCCATAGGTCTCAATGGACTTTCAAATGTCCCTTCACAGATTCTACAAAAAGAGTGTTTCCAACCAACTGAATAAAAAGAAAAGTTTAACTTTGTGAGATGAATCCACCCATCACCAAGCAGTTTCACAGATAGCTTCTTTTCAGTTTTTATCTTTGGATATTCATTGAATTCTCATAGGCCTCAATGGGCTCCCAAATATCCCTTCGCATATTCTTCAAAAACAGTGTTCCCAACCTACTGAATCAAAAGAAAATTTTAACTCCATGAGATGGGTCCACACACCACCATGCAGTTTCACAGTTAGCTTCTTTACAGTTTTAATCTGACAATATTTGGTTTTTCCCCATAGCCCTCAATGGGCTCCCAAAAGTCCGTTTGCGCAACATACAAAAGCAGTGTTTCCAACCTTCTGAATCAAGAGAAAGTTTTAACTCAGGGAGATGAATTCACAAATCACCAGACGGTATCAGTCACACTCTTTCTAGTTTTTATCTGGGGATATTCTCTTTTTCTTTGTAGGCCTCAATGGACTCCGAAATGTCCCTTTGCAGATTCTACAAAAAAAGTATATCCAACCTGATGAATCAAAATGAAAGTTCAATTCTGTGAGATGAATCACACATCAACAAGCAGATTCACAGATAGCTTCTTTCTAGTATTAGTCTGAAAATATTTGTTTTTTTCCAATAGGCCTCAATGGACTTTCAAATGATTTTGTAGAATCTTTTGCAGATTCTACAAAATGAATGTTTCCAACCTGCTGAATCAAAAGAGTGATTTAACTCCATGAGATGAATCCACACATCACCAAGCAGTTTCATGGATATATTTTTCTGCTGTTTTTTTTTTCTGTGGATGTTCAGTTTTTCCCCGTAGGCCTCAATGGACTCCAAAAAGTCCCATCACAGATTCTACAAAAAGAGTGTTTCCAAACTACTGAATCAAAAGAAAGTTTTAACTCTGTGAGTTTCCTCAACACATTACCAAACAGTTTCACAGATAGCTTCTTTCTGGTTTTTATCTTCAGATATTCGGTTTGTTTCTATAGGCCTCAATGGGCCCCCAAATCTCTCCATGCAGATTCTACAAAAAGAGTGTTTCTTGCCTGCTGTATCAGAAGAAAGTTTTAACTCTGTGAGGTGATTGCATACATCACCAAACAGTTTCACAGATAGCTTTTTTCTTGATTTTATCTACGGATATTCGGTTTTTCCCCATAGTTCTCATTGGGCTCCCAAATGTTGCTGCACAGATTCAGCAAAAAGAGAGTTTCCAAAATGATGACTCAAAAGAAAATTTTAACTCTCTGAGATTACTTGACACATACAAAAGCAGTTTCTCAGATAGCTTATTTCTAGTTTTTATCTGGGCATACTTGGTATATTTCCTTAGGCTTCAAAGGGTTCCCAAATATTTCTTCACAGATTCTACAAGAAAAGTGTTTCCAACCTGCTGAAACAAAAGTAAGGTTTAACTGTGATATGAATCTACATATCAAAAAGCAGTTTCAGAGATAGATTCTTTCTAGTTTTCAGCTGGGGATATTCAGTTTTTTTCAATTGACCTCAATGGACTGTCAAATGTTGCTTTGCAGAATCTACAAAAAGAGTGTTTCCAACCTGCTGAATCAAAAGAAAGATTTAACTCTGTGAGATGAATACACACATTCCAAAGCAGTTTCTCAGATAGCTTCTTTTTGGTTTTGTCTGAGGATATGTGATTATTTCTGCTATACCTCAATGGGCTCCCAAATGTCCCTTTGAAGATACTACAAAATTAAGAGCAGTTTCATTAAGAGCTTCTTTCTAGTTTTTTTTTTGGGGGGGGATTGGGGGGATATTCGTTTTTTCTTGTAGACCTCAATGGGCTCACAAATATCCCTTCAAGATTCCACAAAAGAGTGTTTCCAATCTGGTGAATCAAAAGAAATGTGTGACTCCTTGAGATGAAACCACACATCACCAAGCAGTTTCACAGATAGCTTGTTTCTAGCTTTTATCTGGGCATAATGGGTTTTTCCTTGTAGGCCTCAATGGGTGCTCAAATGTCCCTTTACAGATTCTACAAAAAGAGTTAGTTCTTTATTAGTTATGGTGGGAACAGTAAAGCAAATTTTTCATAATCTTAGTCAGTAAAAGAATGGTAATAAAGCCATCCTTTAGATCTATCATTATGAGAGGCCAGTATTTGGAATCACTGTTGGCAAGGGCAGCCCTGGTTGTAGCATGCCCATGGGTTGAATCACAACATTAACAGCCCTTAAATCTGTTAACATTCTTTATTTTCCTTATATTTTTCTTAATGACAAATACAGGAGAATTGCAAGGGGAGAAAGTAGGCTCTACATGCCTCTTTTGCAATTATTCCTGCACCAGTTCTTTTGAAGCCTCTGGTTTTTCCTGTTTCAGTGGCCACTGCTGCACCCAAACCGGTTTGGTAGCTAGCCAAACAATAGGAATGTTAGCCAGAGGCTTAAAAATAGTTGCTCCTAAAATGACACCCCAATCCCGTCTGATCTGTTTGTCCTTGTAATTCGAAAGTTTCTGATTGGCCATTTTTATTTTTTTCTAGTCCTTTTTCCAGGTGATATCCCATATTTCTCATCATTTGTCTACTTCTATTACTATATTAATCCATAGGAATAGACATTTCAACATCCCATTGTTGCAATAAGTCTCTACCCCATAAATTAGCAGGAATAGGTTAATGATAGTTTGGATTGCCCCTTCCTGGCCAACTGGCCCTTCACATGGTAAAATCAAATAACTTCGAAATACTTCTGAGGCAGCTACTACTCCAACAATACCAATGGATGCCTTTTGATTAGGCCAGTGCTGGGGCCATTGATTTATAGCAATAATAGACATCAGCTCCATTGTCTACTAGTTCTTCAGAATCTTTTCCCTGAATAGTTACTGTGCAAATAGGTCTTTTGTCAGACACTTGATTAACCCAATACACAGCCTTTCCTGGTGGATTAGTATTACCAAAGCCTCCTGTTCTTTTCACTGTGCTGCTTCTTACTTTTATGTAAGGTAAGAGCAACAACTGAGCAATTCTTTCTCCTGGGAAGGCAGACCACAGAGTTGAGGAACTAACAAATAATTGAATTTATCTACTATAATCGGAGTCAATTATTTCATATGCACAGTGACACGTTTTAAATTTAGACTAGACCTTCCAAGTAATAGACCGACTGCTACTGAGCGTAAGGGTCCCCTAACTCCCGTGGGGACCTTCTTTGGTGGCTCCCCAGGAAGTAAGGAGAGGAAAATTGTGCTGCAGAGGTCTACAGCAGCACTGCCTGCTGAGGTGGGGGACAATTATACATTTGTAAGGGCACTGGCTGTGCCAGGTATGCCTTGGTTTGTTGAGGGGCTCGAGGGAGGCCCCTCTTCCCATTTCCCAAAAGATGTTGTCCATCTTTTCTGAATTTATAAAGACACTGACTTGCCTAGTGTTTGCCTTTCTTACACCAAGGACATATACCAGGACTTTCTGGTGATTAATGATAGTAGTTTCTGTCTTTTGATTTCCTTTTCTACATTCCTTTCTTGTGTGTACAAATTGCCCACAATTAAAGCAAGACTCTGAGAAATGGGGCATATTCTTTTCTACTCTTAATCCAGCCATAGCCTGGGCTAAAAGAGTAGCCTTATGTAAGTTACCTGCAATGCCATTGTAAGTCTTAATATGTTCAGCTAAATGAGCCTTCCCTCTCAGGGGTGCAATAGCAGTCTGACACTCTGCACTAGCATTATCGTATGCAAGAAGCTGTATTACAACATCCTGAGCCTTTTTATCAGTTACGGCTTTATACACAGCCTCTTGGAGCCAAGCAATAAAATCAACATGTGGTTCTTTAGGTCCTTATCAGACAGAACTGAAAGAAGGATATTTTTCTTCTGTAACATTTATCCTTTCCCATGCCTGTAAGCACACAGAGCACAACTGAACAATGGCAACATCCTCCATTACTGCTTGATTCTCTAATCAACCCCAGTTAGGGCTGATTCCCACTAGCTGTTCAAAGAAAACAGGCACAGGTGGCTGCACTCGTGTATTTTCCCTTGACTGAGTTTGACGTTCATCAGCTGACCAGGTTTTAAACTGCATGTACTGCGATGGAGTGAGAACAGATTTTGTCCAAGTGTCCGATTCATATGGTATTAATCTATTATCAAGAGCCATATTTTTTAATAAAGTTTGCACAAAAGGAGAGTTCGATCCATGTTGACTAATGGCTTGCTTAAATTCCTTTAATAACTTAAAAGGAAAAGTAGCCCAATTAACTATATTCTGTCCTCCCTGCTGGATTATAGTAATGGGAAATTGCCATGCTTCAAGGTCTTCCTTAGTTCTAGCTTTTTGAATAGAATTTTGTATAGCACCACCAATTGCTCCAGGTTTTAATGTTGCAACTACAGGAGCAGTAAATTTTTCAGCTAATTTATTTTCTCCCCCATTAAGGGGAAAGAGAGGAGGTGGTCATTCACTTAATTCAGCAGGTGGAGCCAATGGTCTAGTAAAACGTAGCTTTTTTAGTTTCCCTTTATTTCTTTAATCTCCTCCAGTCCCTCACACTCAGAATCTGAAGTTAGTTTTTTACACTCGTCCTCCTTTTCCTCATCTGAATCTGCCTCATCATCTACATGAAATGGCTCAAGAACTGCTTTTATTAGTGCCCACATTGACCAAATGGAAACTGGAATTTCTGCTCCCTCTTTATATATCATTTTAAAATCTCTTCCAATTCTCACATTCATCCAACTCCATAGTTCCTCATTCAGGAAACCAAGGGTAAAACTGCTTTACTGTACTAAAGAGTGATAACAAATTCTGAGTACTAAATTCCACTCCCCCTCATTGTAATAAAAATTTAAGATATTTAAATAAGCAGAATGTCTGCTTTCACTTTGTCCCATTTTTATCCTGGGCCTTCCGAGTGCTCAGTTTTCACACTGTGCTTCTTTTAGACATCCCCTAGTTTCCTTGGATGAGGCATCTTCCACTTTGCCATGCTCTAACATTCCTTCACTGGGGTGTTTGTCACCTCATGTTGTGCAGCCAGGAATGTTGGCGTGATCAGACCCAACACCAGGTTGTGGGAGCGATGAAGCCCAGCAGAGTCAAAGGAATGCGAAAAAGACACTTTGAGAGAGAAAGTGGGACCAGGGGGCCATCACAAGTGTGGAAGCTGCGAAGGCTCAAAGCTCTGGGAGCCCACGCTATTTATTGGTGCTCAAACAATCAAACAAACAGGTGGTGAGGATGTGGAGGTTAAAAGGAAACAGTGTATCAAGTGAATGAGAAACATATGGCTGCTTGAGATGATGGGAGTGCTGGAAGCAAGTAGCCAGCAAGTCTAGCAGACATGCAAGCCCTGCTGCAGCTTCTCTCCCAACACAGCTTTTCACCCAACATAGGCCTCAGTTGGCTCCCTGTCTCTTCACAGACTGTACAAAAAGAGTGTTTACAACTGACTGAATAAAAATAAAGGTTTAAAAATATGTGATGAATCCACATATCACAAAAAAGGTTCACAGATAACTTCTTTCTAGTTTTTATCTGGGGATATTCTGTTTTTGCTTATAAGCCTCAGTGGGCTCTCAAATGTCCCTTCGCAGTACTACACAAAGAGGTTTTCCAACCTGGTGAATCACAGAGAGGTTTAACTGCGAGATGAATCCACATACCACAAAGCAGTTTCGCTGATAGCTTATTTCTGCTTTTTATCTGGGTATATTCATTTTTTTCCACAGGCCCAATGGGCTCCCAAAGGTCCCTTTGCAGATTCTAAAAAAAAAAAAAAAAAAAGTTTCCAAAAAGCTGAATCAAACAAAACACTTAACTCTGTGAGATGAATCCACACATCACAAAGCAGTTTCACAGATAGACTCTTTCTTGTTTTTACCTGGGGATATTCGGTTTTTTTGCATAGACATCAACGTGCTCCCAAATGTGCCTTCGCAGATTCCACAAAAAGAGTGTTTTTAACCTGCTGAATCACAAGAAAGGTTTTACTCTGTGAGATGAATCCACACATCACAAAATGGTTTCAAAGATAGCTTCTTTTTAGTTTTTATGTGGGGATATTCTGTTTTTCCCCATAGGCCACAAAAGGGCTCCCAAATGTCCCTTCACAGAGTTTGACGAAGAATGTTTCCAACCTGAAAAATGAAAAGGAAGTTACAACTCTGTGCAATGAATTCACACATGACAAAGTACTTTCACAGATAGCTTCTTTTTAGTTTTTATCCAGGGATATTTGGTTGTTCCCCATAGGCCTCAATGGGCTCCAAAATGTTCCTTTGCCAATTCTACAAAACGAGTGTTTCCAGTCTGATGAATCCAAAAAAAGATTTATTCCTGTGAGATGAATCCACACATCACAAAGCAGTTTCAAAGATAGCTTCTTTCTAGCTTTCATGTGGGGATATTCGATTTTTACACATAGACCTCAATGGATACCCAAGTATTCCTTCACAGGTTCTACAAAAAGAGTGTTTCCAATCTGATGAATCAGTAGAAAAATTTAACCCTGTGAGAAGAATCCACACATCAAAAAGCAGATTCACAGATAGCTTCTTTCTACTTTTCATCTGGGGATATTCAGTTTTTCTCCAAAGGCTCAATGGGATCCCAATGGTCTTTTTGCAGATTCTACAAAAAGAGTGTTTCCCACCTGCTGAATCAAAAGAAAGGTTTAACTCTGTGAGTTGAATCTGCATATCACAAAGAATTTTCACAGATAGCTTATTTCTAATTTTTATCTGGGGATATTCTTTTTTTCCCCATCGGCCTCAATGGGCTCCCAAATATCACTTCGCAGATTTTATAAAAAGAGTGTTTCCAACCTGCTGACTCAAAACAAAGGTTTAACTGTGATGAATCCACACATCACAAAGTAGTATCCTAGATAGTTTCTCTTTCAAGTTTTTTTCTGGGGCTATTCAGTTTTTCCTTATAAACACTGATGGGCTCTGAAATGTCCCTTCACACTTGTGTGAAAACAGTGTTTACAACCTGGTGAATCAAAAGAAAGGTTTATTTTTGTGAGATGAATCCACACATAACAATACTGTGTCACAGATATCTTCTTTGTAGTTTTTATCTGGAGATATTCAGTTTTTCCCCATAGACCTCACTGGGCTCCCAGTGTTCTTTTGCAGATTCTACAAAGAGTGTTTACAATCTGCTGAATCAAAAGAAAGTTGTAAATCTGTGAGGTAAACCCAGACATCACAAAGCAGATTCAGAGAAAGCTTCTTTCTAGTTTTTATCTGGGGATATTCAGCTTTTCTCCAGAGGCCCTAATTTTTCTCAAATATCCTTCACAGGTTCTACAAAAAAGGTGTTTCCACTCTCCTGAATGAAAAGAATTGTTTAATTCTGTTAGATAAATCCATACATCCCCAAGCAATTTCAATGATAGCTTCTTTCTAGTTTTTATCTGGAGATATTTGGTTTTTCCCATAGTACCAAATGGCCCATGAATGTCTGCTCACAGATTCTACAAAAAAAGTATTTGCAAACTGCTGTTTCAAAAGAAAGGTTTAACTCTGTGAGATGAATCCACACATCACAAAGCAGTTCCACAAATAGCTTCTTTCTAGTTTTTATCTGGGGATATTTGATTTTTCCATATATGCCTCAATTTTCTCCCAAATGTCCCTTTGCAGATACTACAAAAAGAGTGTTTCCAACCTGATAAATCAAAATAAGGTTAAACCCTGTGAGATGAATCCACACATCACAAGCTAGTTTCACATATAACTTCTTTCTAGTTTTTATACGGAGATTTTCATTTATTCTCCATACTTCGAAGAGTTCCAAATTGTCCCTTTGCTGATTCTACACAAATTATGTTTTTCACCTGCTGTATTAAAACAAAGGTGTTACTCTTTGAGATGAATCCACACATCACAAAGCAATTTCACAGATAGTTTCTTTCTAGTTTTTATCTGGGTATATTTTGTTGCTCCCCATAGGCTTCAATAGGCTCCAAAATGTCTCTTCACACATTCCATAAAAAGAGTGTTTCCAACCTGCTGAGGCAAAAGAAAAGTTGAATTCTGTTAGTTGATTTCACCCATTAGAAGATAGTTTCACAGATGGCATCTTTCTACTTTTTATCTGGGGATATTCGATTTTCCCCATTGGCCACAATAGATTCCCTAATATGCCTTCACAGATTCTACAAAAAGAGTGTTTTACACCTGCTGAATCAAAAGAAAAGTTCATCTCTGTGAGATGAATCCACATATTGCAA
The DNA here is from genome assembly GCF_007565055.1 of Rhinopithecus roxellana. Lineage (NCBI taxonomy): Eukaryota > Metazoa > Chordata > Mammalia > Primates > Cercopithecidae > Rhinopithecus > Rhinopithecus roxellana. Next base: position 17,556,437 of record NC_044555.1, read on the forward strand.
ATCGATTTCACAGATAGGTTCTTTCTAGTTTTTATCTGGAGCTCTTCAGATTTTCCCAAAAGGCCACAATGGGCTCCTGAGTGTCCCTTCACAGATTCTATAAAAAGAGTGATTCTGACCTGCTGTACCAAAAAATAGTTTAACTCTATGAAATAAATCCACACATCACCAAGCAGTTTCACAGGTAGCTTCTTTCTAGTTTTTATGTGGGGATATTCAGTTTTTCCCCTAGGACTCAATGTGCTCCCAAATGTCCTTTTGCAGATTCTGCAAAAAGACTGTTTCCAAAAGTGCTGAATCAAAAGAAATCTTTAACTCTGTGAGATGAATTCACACATCAAAAAGCAGTTTCACAAATAGCCTCTTTCTAGTTTTTATCCTGGAATATTCAGTTTTTCTTCAAATACCTCAATGGGCTCCAATTGTCCTTTCACAGTTTCTACAAAAACAATGTTTCCAACCTGCTGAACCAAAAGAAAGGTTTAACTCTGTGAGATGAACCCACACATCACAAAGCAGTTTCACAGATAGTTTCTTTCTAGTTTTTATGTGGAAATAATTGTTTTTTCCCCATAGACCTCAATGGGCTCCCAAATGTCTTTCACCAGATTGTGCAAAAAAGTTTCCAACTGGCTGAATTAAAAGAAAGGTCTAACTCTCTGATGAATTCACACATCACAAAGCAGTTTCACAGATATCTTCTTTCTAGTTTTTATCTGGGGATATTCATTGTTTTTTTTTTTTTTCCCATATGCCCCAATGGACTCCAAAATGTCCTTTCCCAATTCTACCACAAGAGTGTTTCCAATCCGGAAAATAAGAAGAGAGGTTTAACTCTGTGTGATGAATCCACACATTACAAAGCAGTTTCACAGATAGCTTCTTTATTGTTTTTATGTGGGGATATTTTGGGTTCCTTATAAGCCACAATGGGGTATGAAATGTCCCTTCGCAGTTCTATGAAAACTGTGTTTCCAGCCTGCTGAATGAAAAGAAAAGTTTAGCTCTGTGAGATGAATCCACACCTTACAAAGAAGTTTCACAGACAGCTTCTTTCTAGTTTTTATCTGGAGCTATTCAGATGTTTCCCATAGGCCAAAATGGGCTCCTGAATGTTCCTTCACAGACTGCACAAAATAATGCTTTCCACATGCTGTATCAAAAAAAAAAAAGTTTTAACTCCATGAGACGAATCCACACATCAACAAGTGGCTTGACTGGAAGGTTCTTTATAGTTTTTGTGTGGGGACATTCAGTTTTTCCTGGTAGCCCTCAATGGGCTCCCAAGTATCCCTTTGAAGATTCTACAAAAAGAGTGTTTCCAAACGGCTGGATCAAAAGAAAATTTTAACTCTGTGACATGAATTCACACATCAAAGCGGTTTCACAAATAACCTCTTTCTAGTTTTTATCCTGGGATATTCAGTTTTTCTCCAAAGACCTCAATGGGCTCCCAGTTGTCCTTTCACAAATTCTATAAAAAGAATGTTTCCAATCTGCTGAATTAAAAGAAGGATTTAATTCTGAGAGATGAATCCACGCATCACAAAGCATTTTCACAGATAGCTTCTTTCTAATTCTTATCTTGAAATATTCGGTTATTCCCCATACACCTCAATATGATCCCAAATGTAACTTCGTAGATTTCAGAAAAAGAGTGTTTCCAACCAGTTAAATCAAAAGCAAGGTTTAACTATCTGAGATGAAATTACACATCACCAAGCAGTTTCACAGATAGCTTATCTCTAGTTTTTATCTTGAGATTTTCAGTTTTTACCCATTGGCCTCAATGTGCTCCCAAATATTTTTTCGCAGATTCACAAAAATGATGTTACCAATCTGTTAAATCACAAGAAAGGTTTAACTCTGTGAGATGAATCCACACATCACAAAGCAGTTTCACAGATAGCTTCTTTCTAGTTTTTATCTGGTGATATTGGGTTTTTGTTCATATGCCTCAATGCAATCCCAAAAGTCCCTTTGCAGATTCTACCAAAAGCGTGTTTCCAACTTGCTGAATCAAAAGAAAGGTTTAAGTCTCTGAAATGAATTTACACAACACCAAGCAGTTTCACAGAATAGCTTCTTTCTAGTTTTCTTCTGGGGATATTTGATTTTCACCCATAGATCTCACTGGGTTCCCAAGTGTTCCTTCACAGATTCTACAAAAAGATGTTTCCCATCTGCTGAATCAAAACAAAGATTTAACCCTTGACATGAATCCACACATCAAAAAACTGATTCACAAACTGCTTCTTTCTAACTTTTATGTGGGGATATTCAGTTTTTCGCCATAGGCTTCAACAGGCTCCCAAATGTCTCTTCACAGATTCTACAAAAAGAGTGATTCCAACTTGCCAAACCAAAAGAAAGGTTTAACTCTGTCTGATTAACCTACACATCACAAAATAGTTTCAGCTATCTATCTAGCTTCTTTCTAGTTTTTATCTGGGGATATTCAGTTATTCCTTGTAAACTTCACTGGGCTCTCAAATGTCCCTTCACACTTTTATGAAAACAGTGTTTCCAACCTGTTGAATCAAAAGAAAGGTTTAACTTTGTGAGAGAATCCACATATCACAAAGGTGTGCCACAGTTAACTTCTTTGTAGTTTTTATCTGGTGATATTCTGTTTTCCTCCATAGGTCTCACTGGGCTCCCACTTGTCCCTTCACAAATTTTACAAAAAGAGTGGTTTCAACATGCTGAATCAAAATAAACTTTAACTCTCTGAGATGAATTCACAAAACACAAAACAGTTTCACAGAGAGTTTCTTTCTAGTTTTTATCTGGGGATATTCTGTTTTTCCCAATAGGACTTAATGAGATCCCAAATGCCTCCTCATAGATTCTATGAAAAGAATGTTTACAACGTGCTGAAACAAAACAGAGGTTCAAATCTGTGCAATGAATCCACACATCACAAACAAGATTCACAGATAGACTCTTTTTAGTTTTTATCTGAGGATACTCATTTTTTTCCCACATGACCATACGGGCTCCCAAATATCTCTTTGTGGATTCCACAGACAGTGTTTCCAACCATCTGAATCAAATGATAGGTTTACATCTTCCAGATGAATCCACACAACACAAAGAGGTTTCACAGATGCATTCTTTAACGTTTTCATCTTTGGATATTGGGTTTCTTTTCAGAGGCCTCAATTGGATTTCCAGTGTCCCTTCACAGATTCTACAAGGAGATAATCTCCAACTTGTTGAATGAAAAGAAACATTAAACTCTGTGAGATGAATTCACACATCACCAAGCAGTTTCACAGATAGTTACATTCTAGTTGTTGAATGAAAAGAAACATTAAACTCTGTGAGATGAATTCACACATCACCAAGCAGTTTCACAGATAGTTACATTCTAGTTTTTATCTGGGGTGCTCAGATTTTCCCCATAGGCCTCAATGGGCCCCCAAACATGTCTTTGCAGATTCTACAAAAAGATTGTTTCTATCCTGCTGAATTAAAAGAAAGGTTTACCTCTTTGCAATGAAATCGCACATCACAAAGCAGTTTCACAGATAGCTTCTTTCTAGTTTTTATCTAGAGATTTTTTTCTCCTTATAATCCTCAATTGGCTCTTAAATGTGCCTTTGCAGTTTTATGAAAATGGTTTTTTCAACCTGCTGATTCAAAAGAAAAGTGTAACTCTCTGAGATGAATCCACACCACACAATGGAGTTTCACAGACAGCTTCTTTCTAGTTTCTAGTTTTTATCTTGGGATATTTGGTTTTTCCCCAGAGGACTCAATGGGACCCCAAATGTCCCTTTGCAGATCTACAAAACGAGTGTATCCAACCTGCTGAATCAAAATCGACATGTAACTCTGTGTGATGAATCCACCCATCACAAAGCAGTTTCAGAGATAGATTCTTTCTGGTTTTTATCTTTGTATATTCCCTTTTGTCCCATAAGCCCCAATGGGCTCCCAAATGTCCCTTCACAGATTCTGCAAACAGTGCTTCCAACCAGCTGAATCAAATGACAGATCTATCTCTCTTCAATTAATCCACACCTCACAAAGAAGTTTAACAGATACCTTCTTTAAAATTTTCATATTTGGATATTGGATTTCTCTTTGCAGGCCTCCATGGGATTTCAAACGTCCATTCACAGATTCTACGAGCAGATGGTCTCTAAATTGTTGAAACAAAAGAAAGTTTTAATTCTGTGTGATGAATCCACACTTCACCAAGCAGTTTCACAGATAGCTTCTTTCTATTTGTTATCTGGGGATATTTGGTTTTTCCCTTTAGGCCTCAATAAGGTCCCAAATGTCCCTTTCCAATTTCTCCAAATACAGTGTTTCTATCCTGCTGAATCAAAAGAGCAGTTTAACCTAGGGAGATGAATCCACATATCACAAAGCAACTGCACTGGTAGTTTTTTTTTTTTTTTTTTTTTTTTTTTTTTTATCTACAGATATGTGGTTTTATCACATAAGCCTCAATGGGCTCCGGAATGCCCCTTCACAGATTCTACACAAAATGTGTTTCCATCCAGTTGAATCAAAACAAAGTTTTAACTCTGTGAGAACAATGCACACATCACACAGCAGTTTGATAGGTAGCTTCCTTCAAGTTTTTATCTGGAGATATTTGGTTTTTCCCTACAAGCATCATTAGTCTCCAAAATGTCTCTGTGCAGATTCTACAAAAAAAAAGTGTTTGCACCCTGCTAAATCAAATGAAAAATTTTTCTCAGTGAGATGAAACCACACATCACAAAGCAGGTTCAGAGACAGTCTCCTTCTCGTTTTTATCTGAAGATATTCTGTTTTTCCCATAGGACTCAATGATCTTCCAAATGTCACTTTGCAGTTTCTACAAGAGTTTTTCCAACCTGATGAATAAAAAAAAATTTATCTCTGTGAGGCAAATCCACACATCACTAAGCAGGTTCAGGGAAAGAGTCTTTCTAGTTTTTATCTGGTGATATTTCATTTTTCCCCTTAGGCCTCAATGTGCTCCCAAATGTCCCTGGAAAGATTCTACAAAAAAGAGTGTTTAATCCTGCTGAATCAAAAGAAAGGTTTAACTCTGTGAGATGAAACCACACATCACAAAGCAGATTCACAGATAACTTCTTTCTGGTTTTTATCTAGAGATATTCAGTTTTTCAACATAGTGCCAAATGGGCTCCCAAATGTCCCTTTGTAGAATTCTACAAAAAAAGCATTTCCAACATGATGATTCAAAAAAAGGGCAAACCCTGTGAGATAAATCCACAGACCACAATCCAGTTTCAAAGTTAGCCGCTTTCTAGTTTTTATATGGGGATATTCAGTTTTTACCCATAAACCTCAATGAGTTCCAAAATGTCCATCTGTAGATTGTTCAAAAAGAATGTTTTAAACCTGCTGAATCAAAAGAAAGTTTCAACTCCGGAAGATGAATCCACACATCAAAAAGCAGTTTCACAGAGAGCTTCTTTGTAGGTTTTATGTGGGGATATTGAGCTTTTCCCTGGAGGCTAAAATCAGCTTCCAATATCTCTTCATGGATTCTACAAAAAAAAAAGGAATCACAAACTCCTGAATCGAAAGAAAGGTTTAACTCTGTGAGATGAATTTACAGAACACAAAGCAGTTTCACAGACAGTTTCATTCTAGTTGTTATCTGGGGATATTCTTTTTATCCCCATAGGCCACAATAGGCCCAAAATGTCTCCTTGCACGTTCTATAAACAGAGTGTTTCCAACCTGTTGAATGAAAACAAAGGTTTACCTCTGTGGAATTAATTCAAACATTACAAAGCAGCTGCACAGATAGCTGCTTTCTAGCTTTCATCTGGGGATATTCAGTTTTTCCCCATAGGCCTCAATGGGCTCCAAAATGTCCCTTCACAGGCTCTACAAAAGAGTGTTTCCAACTTGCTGAATCCAAAGAAGGGTTTAACTCTGTAAGATGAATCCACACATCACCAACCAGTTTCACAGACAGCTTCTTTCTAGTTTTTATCTGGGGATTTTCGGATTTTAGGCCTCAGTGGATTACATAATGTTTCTCACAGATTCTAGACAAAGAGTGCTTCCAACGTGATGGATCAAAAAAAAAGTTTAATTCTGTTAGATTAATCCACATGTCACCAAGCTATTTCACAGATTGCTTCTTCCTAATTTGCATCTGGGGATATTCAGTTTTTTCCCATATGCCTCAATGTGCTCTGAAAAGTACCATCACAGATTCTACAAGAAAAGTGTTTCCAAACTGCTGAATCAAGAGAATGGTTTAACCTTGTGAGATGAATCCACACATCACAGAGTAATTTCACAGATTGCTACTTTATAGTTTTGAATCTTGGGATATTCAGTTTTTCCCCATAGGCCACAATGGGCTCTCAAATGTCCATTTGCAGATTCTACAGAAAGAGTTTTTCCAACCTGCTGAATCAAAAGAAAGTTTAACTGTGTGAGATGAATCCACACATCTACAAGCAGTTTCACAGATAGCTTCTTTCTAGTTTTCATCAGGGAATATACTTTTTTTTCCCCTTGTTGGCCACAATGGGCTTCCAAATGTCCCTTCACAGATTCTACAAACAGAGTGTTTCCAACCTGCTGAATCAAAAGAAAGGTTTAAATCTGTGAGATGAATTCAAACACCAAGCAGTTTCAAAAACAGCTTCCTTCCAGTTTTTATCTGGGAATATTTGGTTTTAACCATAGGCCTCAATGGACTTACAAATGTCCCTTCACAGATTACACAAGAAAAAAAGTGTTTTTAACCTGCTGAATCAAAAGAAAGGTTTAATGTTCTGAGATGAATCCACACATCACCAAGTAGTTTCATAGAGAGCCACTTTTTAGTTTTTATCTGTGGATATTCACTTAATCCCCTAGGCCTCAATGGGTTCCCAAATATGCCTTTGCATATTATTCAAAAAAAGTGTTTCCAACCTGCTGAATCAAAAGAAAGGTGTAACTCTGTGAGAAGAATCCACACATCACCATGCAGTTTCACAGATAGCTTCTTTTCAGTTTTTATTTGGGAATATTTGGTTTCTTCCCCATAGGCCTCAATGGACACCCAAATGTCCCTTTGTAGATTCTACAAAAAAATGTTTCCAACCTGCTGAATTGAAAGAAAATTTTAACTCTGTGAGATGAATCCATACATCACCAAGCAGTTTCACAGATAGCTTCTTTCTAGTTTTTATCTAGAAGAAAAATATTTTCAACCTGCTGAATCAAAAGAAAGGTTAACTTTGTGAGATGAATCTACAAATTACAAAGCAGTTTCACAGTAAGATTCTTTCTAGTTTTTAATGGGGGATATTCTGTTTTTCCACAGAGGTCTCAGTGGGCTCTTAAGTACCCTTTTGCAGATTCTACAAAAAGAGTGTTTTCAACCTGCCGAATAAAGTAAGGTTTAAGTCTGTGGGAAGAATCCAAACATCACAAAGCAGTTTCAGAGATAGGTTCTGTTTAGTTTTCATCTGGGGATATTTTGGGTTTCCCCAAAGGCCTCAATGGGCTACCAAATGTTCCTTCACAGATTCTACCAAAAGAGTGTTTCCAACCTGCTGAATCAAAAGAAACGTTTAACTCTGAGAGCTGAATCCACACATCACAAAGCAGTTTTACACATAGCTTCTTTCTAGTTTTTATCTGAAGATATTCGGTTTTTCCTCCTAGATCTCAATTGGCTCCCAAATGTCTCTTTGCAGATTCTTTAAAAAGAGTGTTTCCAACCTGCTGAATAAAAGAAAGGTTTAACTCTGTGAGATGAATGCACACATCACAAAGCAGTTTCAAGAAAGTTTCTTTCCAGTTTTTAACTGGATATCTTCAATTTTTCCCCATAGGCATCGATGGGCTCTGAAAACTGCCATCACAGATTCTACAAAAAAAAGATTTTCCAACCTTCTGAATTAAAAAAAAGGTTTTACTCTGTGAGGTGAATCAACACATCACAAAGCAGTTTCATTGACACCATATTTCTAGTTTTTATCTAGGGATATTTAGTTTATCCTTATTTGCCTCAGTGGACTCCCAAATGTACCTTTACAGACTCTACAAAAAGAGTGCTGCCAACCTGCTGAATCAAAGGAAAGGTTTGTCTCTGTGAGATGAAACGACTCATCACCAAGCAGTTTCACAGATAGTTTCTTTGGAGTTTTTATCTAAGGATATTCCATTTTTTCTCTTAGGCCTCAATGGGCATCTAAATGTCCCTTCGCAGATTCTACAAAAAGATTGTTTCCAACTTGCTGAATCCAAAGATATGTTTAACTCTGTGAGAGGAATCCACACACCACCAAGCAGTTTTACAGAGAGCAGCTTCTTTCTAGTTTTTATCTGGGGATATTCAGTTATTCCCCTATGTCACAATGGACTACAAATATTCCTTTGGCAGATTCCTCAAAGAGTGTTCCCAACCTGCTCTATCAAAAAAAGTTTTAACTCTGTGAGATGAATACACGCATCACAAAGCATTTTTACAGATAGCTTTCCCGAGTTTTTATCTTGGGATATTCATTTTTTCCCCATAGGCCACAATTAATTCCCAAATGTCCCTTTGCAACTTTTACAATAAGAGTGTTTCCAACTTACTGAATCATAAGAAAGTTTTAACTCTGTGAGATGAATTCATACATCACAAACCAGTTTCACAGATAGCTTCCATTAAATTTTTATCAGAGGATATTCTGTTTTTCACCGTAGGCCTCAATGGGCTCCCAAATGTCCCTTCTGAGATTCTACAAAAAGAATTTTTCCAACCTCTTGCATCAAAAGAAAGTTTTAACTCTGTGACATGTATCCATAACAAAGGAGTTTCCCAGATAGCTTCTTTTTAGTTTTTATCTGGTGATATTTGATTTTTCTTTATATGCCCAATGGACTCCCGAATGTTCCTTCAGATATTCCACAAAAAAGTGTTTCCAACCTGCTTAATCAAATGAAAGTTTTGCCTCTGTGAGATGAATACACACATCAAAAGGACGTCCAAGGATTGCCTATTATTAGTTTTTATCTGGAAATATTCAGTTTTTAACTTTAGGCCCCAGTGGGATCCCAAATATCCCTTTGCAGATTCTACAGAGGGAGCATTTCCAAGCTGCTGAATAAAAAGAACGGTTTTACTCTGTGAGATGAATCCACACATGACAAAGTAGTTTCACAGATAGCTTCCTTCTACTTTTTTTCCGGGTATATTCAGTTTTTTCCTACAGTACAGTCCTTAATGGGCTCCGAAATGTTCCTTCACAAATTCTACAAAAGGTGTGCTTCCAACCTGCTGAATCAAAAGAAAAGTTTAACTATTTGAGATGAATCCACACATCACAAAACTGTTTCACAGATAGCTTCTTTCTAGTTTTTATCTAGGGATATTCTGTTTTTTCCCATAGGCTTCAATGTGCACCAAAATGTCTTTTCACATATTCTGAAAAAGGGTGTTTCTAGTATGCCGAATCAAAGCAAAGCTCTAACTCTGTGAAATGAATCCACAATCAAAAAGAAGTTCACAAGTGGCTTCTTTCTATTTTTTATTGAGGAATATTCGGTTTTTCTGAATAGGCCACAATATGCTCCCATATGTCTATTTGCAGATACTTCAAAAAGAGTGTTTCCAAACAGTTGAATCAAAAGAAATGATTAACTTTGCACAATTAATCTAGACATCACAAAGTAGATTCACAGATAGCTTCTTTCTAGTTTTTATCTGGAAATATTCACTTTTTCTCCACAAGCCACAGTGGGTTCCCAAATGTCTTCTCACAGATTCTGCAAAAATAGTTTTTCCAGTTTGACTATCAAAAGAAAAATTTAACTTTGTGAGATGAATCCACACATCACAAAGTAGTTTCAGGGATAGCTTCTTTCTAGTTTTTATCTAGGGATTTCCTTTTTTCCCCGTAGACCACAATGGGTTCTCAAATGTCTCATCCAGATTCTATTAAAAAAAAGAAGTGTTTTAAACTTGCTGAATCAAAAGAAAGGTTTAACTTTTGAACTGAATCTACACAACATAAATCAATGTCACAGATAGCTTCTTTGTAGTCTATATCTGGGGATATTTGGTTTTCCTCTAGGCCTCAATGGGCTCCCAAATGTCAATTCATGGATTCCACAAAAAGAGTGTTTCCAACCTGCTGAATCAAAAGAAAGGTTATCTCTGTAAGGTGAATCCACAAGTCACAGGGCAGTTTCACACACAGCTTCCTTCTAGTTTTTATCTGGGGATATTCAGTTTTTCCAAATAGGCACTAATGGGGTCCTAAATGACCCTTCACTGATTCTAATAAAACTGTGTTTCCAGTCTGGGGAATCAAAAGAAAGGTTTGGCTCTGTGAGATGAATCCACACATCACCAAGCAGTTTCACAGATAGGTTCTTCCTAGTTTTTATCTGGGGATATATAATTTTTCCCAATAGGCCTCAATGGGGTCCCAAATGTCCCTTCACTGATTCTAAGAAAACAGTGTTTCCAATCTGAAGAATCAAAAGAAAAGTTTGACTCTGTGAAATGAATCCACACATCAGCAAGCAGTTTCACAGATAGCTTCATTTTGGTGTGTATCTGGGGATTTTCGTTTTTTTCCTTTAGGCCTCAATAAACTCCCAAAAGGTCCATCACAGATTATACAAAAATAGTGATTCCAAACTGCTGAATTAAAAGAAACGTTTACCTCTATGGATGAATACACACATCACCAGACAGTTTCAGAGATAGCTTCTTCCTAGTTTTCATCTGGCGATATTATTTTTCCAATAAACCTCAATGGGCTGACAAATGCCCCTTCGTAGATTCTACAAAAATAGTTTTTCAATCTACCGAATCAAGAGTAACTTTTAGCACTGTGAGATGAATCCACTCCTCACAAAGCAGTTTCAAAGACAGCCTGTTTCCAGTTTTTATCTGGGCATATTCTGTCTTACCTTATAAGCCTCAATGGGCTATCAAATATCCCTTCACAGTTCTATGAAAAGAGTGTTTCCTACCCAGTGAATCAAAAGAGAGGTCTATTTCTGTGATGTGAATCCACACATCTAAAAACAGTTTTACAGATCGCTTCACTCTAGTTTTTATCTGGGATAAAAAGTTTTTTCCAATATGCCTGAAAGTCCTCCCAAATGTCCCTTCACAGATTCTACAAAAGGAGTGATTCTAACCTGTCAAATCAAAATGAAGGTTAACTCTGTGAGATGAACACCTATATCACCAAGCAGTTTCAGAGATGGTTTCTCTCTAGATTTTATCTGGAAATATTCTGTTGTATCCCATAGGCCACAATGGGGTCCCAAATGTCCCTTCAGAGATTCTACAAAAAGTGTGTTTCCAACCTGAAGAATCAAAAGAAAGTTTTAACTCTGTGAGATGAATCCACACATCACAAAGTAGTTTCACAGATAGCTTCTTTCTAGTTTTTATCTGTGGATATTCTGTTTTCCCAATAGACCTTAATGGGCTCCCAAATGTCCCTTCACAGATTCTACTAAAACAGTGTTTCCAACATGCTGAATCAAAAGAAACTTTTAGCTTTGTGAGATAAATCCACAGATCACAATGTAGTTTGATGGCATTTTTCTAGTTTTTATCTGGGGATATATGATTTTTCATCATAGGCCATAATGGACTCCCAAATGTCTTTTCACAGATTCTACAACAAGAGTGCTTCCAACCTGCTGAATCCAAAGAAATGTTTAACTCTATGAGATGAATTCACATACCTCAAAGCAGTTTCACAGGTAGATTCTTTCTAGTCTTTGTCTAGGGATATACAGTTTTTCCCCATATGCATTAATGGGCTCCTAAATGACCCTTCTCAGACTCTACAAAAAAAAGTACTTCCAACCTGCTGAATCAAACGAAAGGTTTAACTCTGTAACATGAATCCAAACATCACCAAGCAGTTTGACAGATAGTTTCTTTTTAGCTTTTATCTGGGGATTTCTGCTTTTTCCACTAGGCCTCAATGGGCTCCCAAATGTCTCCTCACAGATTCGATAGAAAGAGTGTTTGTAACCTGCTGAATCAAAATAAACATTTACATTTATTAAATGAATCCACACATTAGCAGGCAGTTTCACAGATAGTTTCTCTCTAGTTTTTACCTGGGGATATTCACTTTTTCCCCATAGGCTTCAAAGGGCTCTCAAATGTCCCTTTGCAGACTCTACAAAAATAATTTTTTCAACCTGCTGAATCAAAATAAAGGTTTTACTCTGTGAGGTGAATCCACACATCTCCAGGCATTTTTACAGTCAGCTTCTTTCTAGCTTTCATCTTGATATATTTGGTTTATTCCCGTAGGCCTCAATGGGCTCCAAAATGTTTCTTCACAGATTCTGCTAAGTGAATGTTTCCAACTGATCTATCAAAAAATGCTTAAACTCTATGAGATGAATCCACACATCAGCAAGAATTTACACTAATAGCTTCTTTCAAGTTTTTAACTGGGGATATTCGGTTTTTCCCACATAGGCCTCAAAGGGCTTTGAAACGACCATTCACAGATTCCACAAAAAGAGTGTTTACAACATGGTAAATTAAAATAATCTTTAACTCTATGAGCTCAATCCACACATCACCAGACAATTTCACAGATAGCTTCTTTCCAGTTTTTATCTGGGGATATTCAGTTTTTCCCCATAGGCCTCAATGGTTTCCCAAACGTCTCATCACAGATTCTACAAAAAGAGTGTTTCCAACCTGCTGAATGAAAAGAAAGGTTAAACTCTCTGAGATTAATCCATACATCACACATCACCAAGGAGCTTCACAGATAGCTTGTTTCTAGTTTTTATCTGTGGATATTCGGTATTACCCCATAGGCCCCAATGGGCTCCCAAATGTCCCTTCACAGATTCTCAAAAAGTGTGTTTCCAACCTTCTCAATCATAAGAAAGGTTTAACTCTGTGAAATGAATCCACACAACACAAATTAGTTTCAGAGATAGCTTTGCTCTAGTTTTTATTTGGGGATATTCGGTTTTTCCCATTATGCCACAATGGGCTCCAAATGTCCCTTTGTAGATTCTATAAAAAGAGGATTTCCAATGTACTGAATCAAAAGTAACTTTTAACTATGTGAGATGGTTCCACACATCACAAAGCAGTTTCCCAGATCACTTGTTTCTAGTTTTTATCTGGGGATATTCAGTTTTTCACCATAGACCTCAATGGACTCCCAAATGTTTCTTCGCAGATACTACAAACAGACAGTTTCCAACATGATGAATCAAAAGAAAAGTTTAACTCTGTGAAATGGATCCACACATCATGAAGCAGTTTCCCAGATAGCTTTTATTTAGTGTGTTTCTGGGTATTTTCTGATTATTATTATTATTTTTTGTAGGCCTTAATGGACTCCCACAGCTTTCTTCACAGTTTCTAAGAAAAAGAATGTTTCCAACCTGCTGAATCAAAAGCAAGGTTTAACTTTCAAACATGAATCCACACATCACTAGGCGGTTTCACGGATAGCTTATTTCTAATTTTTATCTAGAAGTATTTGCTTTTTCCTCATAGGCCTCAAAGGGCTCTCAAATGTCCCTTTGCAGATTCTACAAAAAGAGTTTTTCCAACAGGCTATATCAAAAGCAATTTTAACTCTGTGACATGAATTTACACACCACCAAGCATTTTCACAGATAGCTTGTTTTTAGTTTTCATCTGTGGAGACTCTGTTTTTTCTTCATAGGCCTCAAGGGATTCCAAAAAGTCCCTTCGGAAATTCTACATAACAGTGTTTCCAAACTGATGAATACAAAGACAGGTTAATTCATTGAGATAAATCCAGACATCACACAGCATTTTCACAGATAGCTTCTCTCTAGTTTTTGTTTGGGGATATTCGGTTTTTCCAAATAGGTATTAATGGGCTCCCAAAAGACCCTTCATAGATTCTACAAAAAGGATGTTTACTATCTGCGGAATCCAAAGAAAGTTTTAACTCTGTCAGATGAATCCACACATTACAAGTCATTTCACAGATATTTTCTTTCTAGTTTTTATCTGGGGAATATCATTTTTTCCCCATAGGCCTCCATGGGCTCACAAATGTTCCTTTGCAGTGTCTACAAAAAGTGTATCCAACATGTTGAATCAAAAGAAAGTTTTATCTCTGTGAGATAAATACACACATCACCAAGCAGTTTCACAGATATATTCTTTCTAGTTTTAATCTGAGATGAACGATTTTCCCCCATAATGCCACAAGGGGGTCCCAAAAGTCCCTTTACAGATTCTAAAAAAAGATTATTTCCAACCTGGTGAATCAAAAGAAAGGTTTAACTCTGTGACATGAATCTACACATCAACAAGCAGTTTCACAGATAGCTTCATATCAGTTTGTATCTGGGAAGATTTTTTCCCTTAGGCCTCGATGGACTCCCAAATGTTCCTTAACAGATTATACAACAAGAGGGCTTCTGATCTGCTGAATTTAAAGAAACATTTCCGACAGAATTGGGGGGCGGAGCAAGATGGCCGAATAGGAACAACTCCAGTCTCCAACTCCCAGCGCGAGCGACACAGAAGACCGGTGATTTCTGCATTTTCAACTGAGGTACTGGGGTCATCTCACTAGGGAGTGCCGGACAATCGGTGCTGGTCAGCTGCTGCAGCCTGACCAGCGAGAGCTGAAGCAGGGCGAGGCATCGCCTCACCTGGAAGCGCAAGGGGGAAGGGGATCCATTTTCCTAGCCAGGGGAACTGAGACACACAACACCTGGAAAATCGGGTAACTCCCACCCCAATACTGCGCTGTAAGCATACAGGCATTCCAGGAGAATATATCCCACACCTGGCCGGGAGGGTCCCACGCCCACGAAGCCTCCCTCACTGCTAACACAGCAGTCTGCCGCGATCTATCCGCAAGGCAGCAGCGAGGCTGGGGGAGGGGCGCCCGCCATTGCTGAGGCTTAAGTAGGTAAACAAAGCCGCTGGGAAGCTCGAACTGGGTGGAGCTCACAGCAGCTCAAGGAAGCCTGCCTGTCTCTGTAGTCTCCACCTCTGGGGACAGCGCACAGCTGAAGACCAACAGGGGAAGTAGCGGGAGCCGGTGCAGACGCGAACGACTCTGTCTGACAGCTTTGGGGAGAGCCGCGGATCTCCCAACGCGGAGGTTGAGATCTGAGAACGGACAGACTGCCTGCTCAGGTGTGTCCCTGACCCCTGAGTAGCCTAGCTGGGAGAAATCCCCCACTAGGGGCAGTCTGACACCCCACACCTCACAGGGTGGAGTACACCCCTGAGAGGACACTTCCAAAGGAAGAATCAGACAGGTACACTCGCTGTTCAGCAATATTCTATCTTCGGCAACCTCTGCTGCTGATACCCAGGCAAACAGGGTCTGGAGTGGACCTTAAGCAATCTCCAACAGACCAACAGAGAGTCCTTCTGACTGTCAGAAGGAAAACTATCAAACAGGAAGGACACCTATACCAAAACCCCATCAGTTCGTCACCACCATCAAAGACCAGAGACAGATAAAACCACAAAGATGGGGAAGAAGCAGGGCAGAAAAGCTGGAAATTCAAAAAATAAGAGCGCATCTCCCCCTGCAAAGGAGCGCAGCCCATCACCAGCAACGGATCAAAGCTGGTCAGAGAATGACTTGGACGAGAGGAGAGAAGAAGGCTTCAGTCCATCAAACTTATCAGAGCTAAAGGAGGAATTACGTACCCAGCGCAAAGAAACTAAAAATCTTGAAAAAAGAGTGGAAGAATTGACAGCTAGACTCATTAATGCAGAGAAGATCATAAACGAAATGACAGAGATGAAAACCATGACACGAGAAATACGTGACAAATGCACAAGCTTCAGTAACCGACTCGATCAACTGGAAGAAAGAGTATCAGCGATTGAAGATCAAATGAATGAAATGAAGCGAGAGGAGAAACCAAAAGAAAAAAGAAGAAAAAGAAATGAGCAAAGCCTGCAAGAAGTATGGGATTACGTAAAAAGACCAAATCTACGTCTGATTGGGGTGCCTGAAAGTGAGGGGGAAAATGGAACCAAGTTGGAAAACACTCTTCAGGATATCATCCAGGAGAACTTCCCCAACCTAGTAGGGCAGGCCAACATTCAAATTCAGGAAATACAGAGAACGCCACAAAGATACTCCTCCAGAAGAGCAACTCCAAGACACATAATTGCCAGATTCACCAAAGTTGAAATGAAGGAAAAAATCTTAAGGGCAGCCAGAGAGAAAGGTCGGGTCACCCACAAAGGGAAGCCCATCAGACTAACAGCAGATCTCTCGGCAGAAACTCTACAAGCCAGAAGAGAGTGGGGGCCAATATTCAACGTTCTTAAAGAAAAGAATTTTAAACCCAGAATTTCATATCCAGCCAAACTAAGTTTCATAAGTGAAGGAGAAATAAAATCCTTTACAGATAAGCAAATGCTTAGAGATTTTGTCACCACCAGGCCTGCCTTACAAGAGACCCTGAAGGAAGCCCTAAACATGGAAAGGAACAACCGGTACCAGCCATCGCAAAAACTTGGCAAAATGTAAAGACCATCGAGGCTAGGAAGAAACTGCATCAACTAACGAGCAAAATAACCAGTTAATATCATAATGGCAGGATCAAGTTCACACATAACAATATTAACCTTAAATGTTAATGGACTAAATGCTCCAATTAAAAGACACAGACTGGCAAACTGGATAAAGAGTCAAGACCCATCAGTCTGCTGTATTCAGGAGACCCATCTCACATGCAGAGACATACATAGGCTCAAAATAAAGGGATGGAGGAAGATCTACCAAGCAAATGGAGAACAAAAAAAAGCAGGGGTTGCAATCCTAGTCTCTGATAAAACAGACTTTAAACCATCAAAGATCAAAAGAGACAAAGAAGGCCATTACATAATGGTAAAGGGATCAATTCAACAGGAAGAGCTAACTCTCCTAAATATATATGCACCCAATACAGGAGCACCCAGATTCATAAAGCAAGTCCTTAGAGACTTACAAAGAGACTTAGACTCCCATACAATAATAATGGGAGACTTCAACACTCCGCTGTCAACATTAGACAGATCAACGAGACAGAAAGTTAACAAGGATATCCAGGAATTGAACTCATCTCTGCACCAAGCGGACCTAATAGACATCTATAGAACTCTCCACCCCAAATCAACAGAATATACATTCTTCTCAGCACCACATCGCACTTATTCCAAAATTGACCACATAATTGGAAGTAAAGTACTCCTCAGCAAATGTAAAAGAACAGAAATTATAACAAACTGTCTCTCAGACCACAGTGCAATCAAACTAGAACTCAGGACTAAGAAACTCAATCAAAACCGCTCAACTACATGGAAACTGAACAACCTGCTCCTGAATGACTACTGGGTACATAACGAAATGAAAGCGGAAATAAAGATGTTCTTTGAAACCAATGAGAACAAAGATACAACATACCAGAATCTCTGGGACACATTTAAAGCAGTGTGTAGAGGGAAATTTATAGCACTAAATGCCCACAAGAGAAAGCAGGAAAGATCTAAAATTGACACTCTAACATCACAATTAAAAGAACTAGAGAGGCAAGAGCAATCACATTCAAAAGCTAGCAGAAGGCAAGAAATAACTAAGATCAGAGCAGAACTGAAGGAGATAGAGACACAAAAAACCCTCCAAAAAATCAATGAATCCAGGAGTTGGTTTTTTGAAAAGATCAACAAAATTGACAGACCGCTAGCAAGGCTAATAAAGAAAAAAAGAGAGAGGAATCAAATAGATGCAATAAAAAATGATAAAGGGGATATCACCACTGACCCCACAGAAATACAAACTACCATCAGAGAATACTATAAACGCCTCTACGCAAATCAACTAGAAAATCTAGAAGAAATGGATAATTTCCTGGACACTTACACTCTCCCAAGGCTAAACCAGGAAGAAGTTGAATCCCTGAATAGACCAATAGCAGGCTCTGAAATTGAGGCAACAATTAATAGCCTACCCACCAAAAAAAGTCCAGGACCAGATGGATTCACAGCTGAATTCTACCAGAGGTACAAGGAGGAGCTGGTACCATTCCTTCTGAAACTATTCCAATCAATAGAAAAAGAGGGAATCCTCCCTAACTCATTTTATGAGGCCAACATCATCCTCATACCAAAGCCTGGCAGAGACACAACAAAAAAAGAGAATTTTAGACCAATATCCCTGATGAACATTGATGCAAAAATCCTCAATAAAATACTGGCAAACCGGATTCAGCAGCACATCAAAAAGCTTATCCACCATGATCAAGTGGGCTTCATCCCTGGGATGCAAGGCTGGTTCAACATTCGCAAATCAATAAACGTAATCCAGCATATAAACAGAACCAAAGACAAGAACCACATGATTGTCTCAATAGATGCAGAAAAGGCTTTTGACAAAATTCAACAGCCCTTCATGCTAAAAACGCTCAATAAATTCGGTATTGATGGAACGTACCTCAAAATAATAAGAGCTATTTATGACAAACCCACAGCTAATATCATACTGAATGGGCAAAAACTGGAAAAATTCCCTTTGAAAACTGGCACAAGACAGGGATGCCCTCTCTCACCACTCCTATTCAACATAGTGTTGGAAGTTCTGGCTAGGGCAATCAGGCAAGAGAAAGAAATCAAGGGTATCCAGTTAGGAAAAGAAGAAGTCAAATTGTCCCTGTTTGCAGATGACATGATTGTATATTTAGAAAACCCCATCGTCTCAGCCCAAAATCTCCTTAAGCTGATAAGCAACTTCAGCAAAGTCTCAGGATACAAAATTAATGTGCAAAAATCACAAGCATTCTTATACACCAGCAACAGACAAGCAGAGAGCCAAATCAGGAATGAACTTCCATTCACAATTGCCTCAAAGAGAATAAAATACCTAGGAATCCAGCTTACAAGGGATGTAAAGGACCTCTTCAAGGAGAACTACAAACCACTGCTCAGTGAAATCAAAGAGGACACAAACAAATGGAAGAACATACCATGCTCATGGATAGGAAGAATCAATATCGTGAAAATGGCCATACTCCCCAAGGTTATTTATAGATTCAATGCCATCCCCATCAAGCTACCAATGACTTTCTTCACAGAATTGGAAAAAACTGCTTTAAAGTTCATATGGAACCAAAAAAGAGCCCGCATTGCCAAGACAATCCTAAGTCAAAAGGACAAAGCTGGAGGCGTCACGCTACCTGACTTCAAACTATACTACAAGGCTACAGTAACCAAAACAGCATGGTACTGGTACCAAAACAGAGATATAGACCAATGGAACAGAACAGAGTCCTCAGAAATAATACCGCACATCTACAGCCATCTGATCTTTGACAAACCTGAGAGAAACAAGAAATGGGGAAAGGATTCCCTATTTAATAAATGGTGCTGGGAAAATTGGCTAGCCATAAGTAGAAAGCTGAAACTGGATCCTTTCCTTACCCCTTATACGAAGATTAATTCAAGATGGATTAGAGACTTAAATGTTAGACCTAATACCATCAAAACCCTAGAAGAAAATCTAGGTAGTACCATTCAGGACATAGGCATGGGCAAGGACTTCATGTCTAAAACACCAAAAGCAACGGCAGCAAAAGCCAAAATTGACAAATGGGATCTAATTAAACTAAAGAGCTTTTGCACAGCAAAAGAAACTACCATCAGAGTGAACAGGCAACCTACAGAATGGGAGAAAATTTTTGCAACCTACTCATCTGACAAAGGGCTAATATCCAGAATCTACAAAGAACTCAAACAAATATACGAGAAAAAAACAAACAACCCCATCAAAAAGTGGGGAAAAGATATGAACAGACATTTCTCAAAAGAAGATATTCATACAGCCAACAGACACATGAAAAATGCTCATCATCACTGGCCATCAGAGAAATGCAAATCAAAACCACAATGAGATACCATCTCACACCAGTTAGAATGGCAATCATTAAGAAGTCAGGAAACAACAGGTGTTGGAGAGGATGTGGAGAAATAGGAACACTTTTACACTGTTGGTGGGATTGTAAACTAGTTCAACCATTATGGAAAACAGTATGGCAATTCCTCAAGGATCTAGAACTAGATGTACCATATGACCCAGCCATCCCACTACTGGGTATATACCCAAAGGATTATAAATTAGTCTACTACAAAGACACATGCACACGTATGTTTATTGCGGCACTATTCACAATAGCAAAGACTTGGAATCAACCCAAATGTCCATCTGTGACAGACTGGATTAAGAAAATGTGGCACATATACACCATGGAATACTATGCAGCCATAAAAAAGGATGAGTTTGCGTCCTTTGTAGGGACATGGATGCAGCTGGAAACCATCATTCTTAGCAAACTATCACAAGAAGAGAAAACCAAACACCGCATGTTCTCACTCATAGGTGGGAACTGAACAATGAGATCCCTTGGACTCGGGAAGGGGAACATCACACACTGGGGTCTATCATGGGGAGGGGGGAGGAGGGAGGGATTGCATTGGGGAGTTATACATGATATAAATGATGAATTGATGGGTGCTGACGAGTTGATGGGTGCAGCACACCAACATGGCATAAGTATACATATGTAACAAACCTGCACGTTATGCACATGTACCCTAGAACTTAAAGTATAATAAAAAAAAAAAAAAAAAAGAAATGAACAGAATTATGTGAGGATGAGTTCCACTGGTGAGAGATTTCTTGGAGGCTTAGACTTTTTCGATAGCCACAGGAAGCACAGAGAAATAATAGTTCATGATGAGACTTTTAAAATATTTCATAAGAAAGATAATGCATCGGTTCCAATTAAAATCTCCCTAATATGCTCCTTTTTTGTTAATATAGGTGTTAAAAGTTTAAGATACAAAAACATTGAATTTACTTACAAAATAATTTAATATGTGTAATCTAATACAGAATTACTAAATGTCAGTCTTTGTTTTATATTTAAACACTTAAATTTATATAATTTAATGATTTATTTTGTTTTATTTTACTCACCATTTCAGCTACAAAAAATTTATAGTTTAAGATTATATAGCAATACACTGAGAGATTTTCAGTTTATCCAAGACAACATGATGATTGGAAAGGATGTTTATTTTAAAATCAGATAGGCTGAGATTGTACTTCAGGTTCTTCTACTTAATAATGATGATTTGATCTTTTCTGAATTACTGAATCTAGTTTTTTTTAATAACAAAATTAGAACAATACAATTGTTAGGATTAAATGAGTCATTTAAAATCCCTGGTCCTACTTGTTGCTCAGAATGCTAGTCCCTGTGAATTGCCTGAAAATTAAATGAGGTGACACCCGATCAGGGTAGTATGGAGAGAACCATTCGACCTTAAAATTGTTTAAAGAAAGAACCAGATTCAATCTTCACTTAATTCTGGTTAAAATATGGGGATAAATATGTACTCATTTAGAAAACACTATATTTTTCCACTTCTATTAACTATGAAATATCCCAGCTAAAGAAAAGTTTAAAGGAAAATAAAGACAATGAATAGGAGAAAAAAATAGTATACTCCCTGCAATAATTGATGAATTCAACTTATTCCAAAAAAGATCTGATTCACTTTTATGGGAAAATTCCAGAGTAAGCATGCTTGAGTTAGAAGCTGATCTACAAGTGTATTTACCTGCCTTAGTTGAAAAACAAAGCTGGGGGAGGGAAGAATATTGCTAATTTTTACAGAGACAAAAGGAGGCAGAGGAGACATTGAGATTGCATTTTATATCAGTCTTGGACTTAGAAAAGTAAGACTTTTTCTTGACATGTAAAACTTTACACATAAAACTGTGTAAGAAGTCATTCATGTTTCGAGTAAAGAAGGGAAAAGATAAGTGCATGACAGAAGAGAGTCAGAACCTCTTTTTTTCTGGAGCAAAGAGAATATATTGAAAAGTGGTTAGAAGAATTAGCTCTAAACACACAAATTAACCCATGTTTCAAAGGGCCAAAAGCTTCATCTGATAATAGAATAGCAGAGGAACAATAACTTTCTATTTCTGACTCTTGAAAAGATGGCTCTTTGAGAGATGGCACGTTTTCTTCTACTCAGTGCTCTTCAGGAAGACTCTTGTAGTTGTTACTTTTACTTCTGTTAGTAACTTTGAACACTAAATTCCCCCAGTCATATTCTTTCCTGTATATCAATAATTGCTTTGTGCAACTGGTCTCCGGAGAACCATTAAGGCTTAGAATTCCTTTAAAAGTGTTTCTTATAGCAAGGCATTGTCTAACAACCCTCTTAATTCACTTGCATAGATAACTTGTTTGTGGGAATACCTATTTATTCAATTTTTTTAATTCACAAAAGATGCTTGTAAGTTTTTTTTTAAGTATATAAAGGAGTAAACTTAAAGTTACATTCTGAATAGTTTTTTTTTCTTTTTTTTTTTCAAAACTAGAGCAATGATAGGAATAAAAATAACATGTGTATATCATGTGTTATCACCAGTAAAATTTTGTTCATATACTTTCTTTTACCTTATTTTTGCAACAATTTTGTGAATTACAACTGTATTGTTATCTTCATTATACAACTGATAATACACACATACAAAATGTAATGGGCCTGCCCAATGCACAGAACTATTGAGTACTGAGTGGAAATATGACTCCTCAAGTATAATGTTTCTGAATCCAGGGCTCCGTAAACAATATGGTGAGTTCTCTGTTTGTACCTACAAATGCCAATATATAAAGTTTTATGAAAACTTCTCAAAAAAAAAAAAAAAAAAAAAAAAAAAAAAAAAAAAAAAGAAACATTTCCTTCTATGAGATCAATCCACACATCAGCAGTCGGTTTCACAGATAGCTTCTTCCAAGTTTTTATCTGGAGATATTCAGTTTCTCACCATAGGCCTCAATTATTTCAAAATGTTTCTTTGCAGATTCCACAAAAAGAGTGTTTCCAAACTGATGAATCAAAAGAAAGTTTTAACTCTGTGAGATGAACCCACACATCACCAAAGAGTTTCACAGTAAGCTTCTATCTAGTTTTTATCTGGTGGTATTCTTTCATTCCTCATAGGCCTCAAGGGGCTCCCAAATATCCCTTCACAGATTCTCAAAAAGTGTTTCCAACTTTCTGAATCATCAGAAAGATTTAACTCTGTGAAGTGAATCCACACATCACAAAGCAGTTTCTTTTTTTTTTTTTTTTTTTGAGACAGAGTCTCGCTTTGTCGCCCAGGCTGGAGTGCAGTGGCCAGATCTCAGCTCACTGCAAGCTCCGCCTCCTGGGTTCATGCCATTCTCCTGCCTCAGCCTCCCAAGTAGCTGGGACTACAGGCGCCCGCCACCTCGCCCGGCTAGTTTTTTTGTATTTTTTAGTAGAGACGGGGTTTCACCGTATTGGCCAGGATGGTCTCGATCTCCTGACCTCGTGATCCACCCGTCTCGGCCTCCCAAAGTGCTGGGATTACAGGCTTGAGCCACCGCGCCCGGCCGTGATAGGTTCTTTTTATAGATTTTACTATGGGAAAATCGAATATCTGCAGATAAAAACTAGAAAAAAAGCTGTCTGTGAAACTGCTTGGTGATGTCTGGATTTATCTCACACAGTTAAAACTTTCCTTTGATTAAGCAGGTTGGAAACACTGTTTTTATAAAATATGCGAAGAGAAACTTGGGAGCCCATTGATGCCTATGGGGAAAAACTGAATATTGCCAGATAAAAACCACAAAGTAGTTATAGGTGAAACTGCTTTTTTCTAGATAGCTTCTTTTTTCTGGGGATATTGGATTTTTCTTCATAGGCCACAATTGGCTCCAAAATTTCTGTTGTCAGAGTCTCCAAGAAGACTGTTTTCAATGTGCTGAATGAAAAGAAAGTTTTACTTCTGTGAGCTAAATCCACACATCACCAAGCCGTTTCACAGATACCTTTTTTCTAGTTTTTTTCTGGGGATATTCGCTTTTCCCCATAGGCTTCAATGGGTTCCCAAATGTCCATTTGCATATACTACAAAAAGAGTATTTCCAACCTGCAGAATCAAAGGAAAGGTATAATTCTGTGAGATGGATTTACACATCACCAAGAAGTTTCACAGATAGGTTCTTTCTAGCGTTTATCTAGGATTATTCAGTTTTCCCCCTTAGGATTATATGGGCTCCCAAATGTCCCTTCACAGACACTACAAAAAGTTTTTTCAACCTGCTGAATCAAAAAAAAAAAAAAATTTAACTCTGTGAGATGAACGCACACACCCCTAGGAAGTTTCACACCAGATTCTTTGTAGTTTTTAACTGGGGATATTCCGTTTTTCCCCATAGGCCTTAATGAACTACCAAATGTCCCTTTGCAGATTCTATAAAGAGTCTTTTTAACGTACTGATTTTAAAAGAAAGGTTTAACTTCCTGAGTTGAATCCACATATCACAAAGCATTTTCACAGATAGCTTCTTTCTAGTATTTTATCTGGAGATATGAATTTTTCCCTGTAATCCTCATTGGGCTCCTACATGTCTCTTTGTAGATTCTTCAAAAAGAATGTCTCCAATCTTCTGAATCAAAACAATGGTTTAACTCTGTGTGATGAACCAACACATCTCCAAGCAGTTTCACAGATAGCATCTTTCTAGTTTGGATCTAGGGATATTCAGGTTTTCTCCTTAGGCCTCAAAGGGCTCCCACATGTACCTTGGCATATTCTAGAAAAAGAGTGTTTTCAACCTGTTCCATCAAAAGAAAGGTTTCACTATGTGAGATGAACCCACACATCACCAAGCAGTTACACAGATAGCTTCTTTGTAGATTTATCTGGGGATATTCTTTTTTTTTTTTTTTTTTTTTTTTTTTACATAGAAATGAATGGGTTCCCAAAAGTCCCCTGGCAGTTTCTACAAAAGGAGTGTTTCCAAACTGTTGAAACAAAAGCAAGGTTTAACTCAGTGAGATGAATCCACACATCACCAAGCAGTTTCTCAGATAGTTTTCTTTTGGTTTTTATCTGGGGATATTTGATTTTTCCCCATTGGTCTCAAAGGGCTTCATATTGTCTCTTAGCAGATTGTACAAAAAGAGTATTTTAAACCTGCTGAATGAAAAAATGGTTGAACTCTGTGAGATAAATACAGACATCACCAAGCAGTCACAGGTAGCTTCTTTCTAGTTTTTATCTCAGGATATTAGCTTTTTCCTACAGGCATCAATGGGCTCCCAAATGTGCCTTTGCAGATTCTACAAAAAGAGTTTTTTCAACCTGCTGAATCAAAAGAAAGCTTTATCACTGTAGGATGAATCCACACATCATGAAGCAGTTTCACAGATATCTACTTTCCTGTTTTTATCTGGGAATATATGGTTTTCCCCTAGGCTTCAACGGTCTCCCAAATGTCTCTTAGTAGATTCTATACAAAGAATGTTTCCAAAAGCTAAATCAAAAGAAAGTTGTAACTCTGTGAGATGAATCAACACTTCACAAAACAGTGTCAAAGATAGCCTCTTTCTACTTTTTATCTTGGGATATTCTGCTTCTCCCCATAGGCCTCAATGGGCTATTAAATGTACCTTCACAGATTATACAAAAAGAGTGTTTCCAAACTGGGGAATCAACAGAAAGTTGTAGCTCTATGAGATGAATCCACACATCACCAAGCAGTTTCACAAATAGCTTCTTTCTACTTTTTATCTGGGGATATTTGGTTTCTCCACACAGTCCTCAATGGGCTCACAAATGTTTCTTCACAAATCCTACAAAAATAGTGTTTCCAACATGCTGATTCAAAAGAAATGTTTAACTCTGTGAGATGAATCCCATCATCTTGAAGCAGTTTCACAGGTAGCTTCTTTCAAGTTTGCATCTGAAGATATTTAGTTCTGCCCCATAGGCCTCAATAGGCTCACAAATAGCTTGTCACAGATTCTACACCAAGAGTGTTATCAACCTGCTGAATCAAAAGAAAGGTTTAACTCTGTCAGATGAATCCACACATCACCAAGAAGTTGTACCAATAGCTTCTTTCTTGTTTTTATCTGGGGATATTCTCTTTTTTCCCACAGGTCTCAATGGGCTCTGAACATAACTTCTCAGATTCTGCAAAAGGAGTGTCTCCAACGTGCTGAATCAAAAGAAAGGTTTAGCACTGTGGGATGAATTTACACATCATGATGCAGTTTCACAGATAGCTTCCTTCTCGTTTTTATCTGAGATATTCAGTTTTTCCCCCACAGTCAATGGTCTTTCAAATATCCCTTTGCAGTTTATGCAAAAAGAGTGACTCCAACCTGCTTAATCAAAATACAGGCTTAAGATTGAGAGATGAATCCACACATCACAAAGCAGTTTCACAGAGAGCTTCTTTCTGGTTTTTATCTGGGGACATTCAATTTTTTTGCATAGGCCTCAATGGTCTCCCAAATATCCCTTCGCATACAATAAAAAATAGTGTTTCCAACCTGCTGAATCAAAAGAATGGTTTAACTCTGGGAGATGAATCCAGATCTCACAAAACAGTTTCACAGATAACTTCTTTCTGTTTTTCTTCAGTGGATATTTGTTTTTTTCCCATAGGCCACATTAGTCTCGCAAATGTTTCTTCACAGATTCTACAAAAAGAGTTTTTCCAACCTGCTGAATGAAATGAAAGTTTTAACGCTGTGAGATGAATCCAAACATCACAAACCTGTTTCACTGAAATTTCTTTCACTTTCACTTGAACTTCTTTCGAGTTTATATCTGGGGATATTGAGTTTATCCCTAAAGGCTTTAATGGGATCCCAAATTTCCTTTCACAGATTCTACAAAGACAGTCTGTAGCCTGTTGAATCAGTGGAAACATTTAACTCGTAAGATTAATTTACACATCACCAAGCATTTTCACAGATAAATTCTTTCTTGTTTTTATCTGGGGTTATTCGGTTTCTCCCTGTAGGGCACAATGGGCTTCCTAATGTCCCTTTGCAGAATCTACAAAAAGATCGTTTCCAGCCTGCTGAATCAAATGAAAAGGTTTAACTCTGTGAGACTAATCCACAAATCACCAATCAGTTTTACTGATAGATTCTTTTTCTGTATGAAAACTGGGGATTTTAAGTTTTTCCCCTTAGGCCTCAATGGATGCTTAAATGACCCTTCACAGATTCCACAAAAGAGTGTTTCAAACCTGCTAATTTAAAAAGAAAGATTTAACTGTGTGAGATGAATCCACACATCACAGTGGAATTTCACAGATAGCTTCTTTCTAGTTTTCATCTGGGGATGTTTTGTTTTCCCCATAGCACTCAATGAGTTCTGATAGGTTTCTTCACAGATTCTACAAAAAAAGTGTTTCCAACCTGCTGATTCAATAGAAAGTTTTAACTCTGTGAGATGAATCCACACATCACCAAGAAGTTTCACAAATTGCTTCTTTCTGATTTTTATCTGGGGATATTCAGTTTTTCCCTGTAGGCCTCAATGGGCTTCCAAATGTTCCTTTGCAGATTCTACAAAAAAAGTGCTTTCAACCTGCTGAATCAAAAGAAAGATTTAACTCTGTGAAATCAATCGACACATCACCAAGCAGTATCACAGATATCTTCTTTCTAGTTTTTCTCTGGGAACATTTGGTTTTTCTTTATAGGCCTCAATGGACTGTCAAATGTCCCTTCCCAGATTCTACAAAAAGAGTGTTTCCAACCTGCTGAATCAAAAGAAACGTTTAATTCTGTGACATGAATCCATGTATCACCAGGCAGTTTCACAGATAGCTTCATTTTAGTTTTTAACAGGGAATTTTCGTTTCGTTCTCCTAGGGGTTCCTAGGGGTTTTTCCTCAAGGGTCTCCCGAAAGTCCCTTTGAAGATTCTACAAAAAATGTTTTTTTCAATCAGCTGTAACAACAGAAAGCTTTAATTCTGTGGGATGAATCCACATATCACCAAGCAGTTTCACAGACAGCTTCTTTCTTGTTTTTATTTGGGGATATTTTGTTTTTCCCCATAGACTTCAATAGGATTTCAAATATTCCTTTGCACATTCCACAAAAGGAGTGTTTCCAACCTGCAGAATCAAAAAATGTTTTAATTCTGTGAGATGAATACATACATCACAAAGCAGTTTCACAGATAGCTTCTTTCTAGTTTTTATGTGGGGATATTCTGTTTCCCCATATGACTCTATGGGCACTGAAATGTCCAATTGCTGATTCTACAAAAAGAATGTTTCCAAATTGCTGAATCAAGGGAATGGTTTAACTTTGTGCGATGAATCAACTCATCACAGTGTGGTTTCACAGGTAGCTCCTTACTAGTTTTTATCTAGGGATATTACTCTTTTTTCTACAGGCTGCAATGGGCTCCCAAATATCCTTACAAATTCTAAAAAAAAGTGTTTCCAACCTGCTGAATAAAAATAAACATGTAACTCTGTGAAATGAATCGACATATCACAAGCAGCTTCACAGATAGCTTCTTTCTAGTTTTTATCTGGGGATATTTGCTTTTTCCCATCAGGCTTAAATGGGTTCCAAATGCCCCATCACAGATTCTACAAAAAGAGGATTTCCAGATGGCTGAATCAAAAGAAAGATTTACCTCTGTAAGATGTATCCACACATCACAGATAGTTTCTCTCTAGTTTTTATCTGTGGATATTCCCAGATAGTTTCTTTCTGGTTTTTATCTGTGGATATTCAGTTTTTCCCCATAGGCCTATAAGGGCTATTAAATGCCCCTTCACAGATTCAACAACAACAACAAAAAGTGTTTCCAACCTGCTGAATCAAAAGAAAATTTTATATCTGTGTGATGAATCCACATGTCAGAATGCAATTTCACAGACAGTTTCTTTCTAGTTTTTAACTTTGGATATTCGGTTGTTCTCCACTGGCCACAATGGGCTTCCAAATGTCCCTGTGCACATTCTACAAAGAGAGTGGTTCCAACCTGCTGAATCAAAAGAATGGTTTAACTCTGTGAGATGGATCCACCCACTGCAAAACAGTTTCACAGATAACTTCTTTCTAGTTTTTGTCTGGGGATATTAGATTTTTCTACTTAGGGTTCAATGGGCTCCCAAATATCCCCTCTCAGATTGTACAATAAGCGTGTTTTCATTGTGTTAAATGAAAATAAAGGTTAATCTCTGTGATATGAATACACATGTCAAAAAGCAGTTTCACAGAGAGTTTCTTTCTTGTTTTTCTCTGGTGATATCCATTTTCTTTTTCCCCTAGGCCACAATGGGCTCCCAAATATCCTATCCCAGATTCTACAAAAAAAAAAAAAAAAAAAAAGTTTCCAACCTTCTTAATCAAACAAAGGTTTAACTCTGTGAGATGAATCCACCCATCACAAAGCACTTTCACAGATAGCTTCTTACTAGATTTTATCTTGGTATATTCGGTGTTTCCCCATAGTCCTCAATGGAATGCCAAATATCCCTTCACAGATTCTACAATTTCCGACCTGCTGAATCAAAAGAAACGTGGAACTCTGTGAGATGAATCTAGACATTAACAAGAAGTTTCACAGAGGGCAGCTTTCTAGTTTTCATCTGGGGATATTCCATTTTTCCCCGTAGTCCTCAATTGACTCCCACTTGTCCCTTCGCTGATTGTATAAAAAAGAGTGTTTCCAAGCTGCTGATTCAAATGAAAGATTTACCACCTTGAGACAAATCCACCACATCACAAACCAGTTTCACAGATATCTTCATTCTAGCTTTTATCTAGGGATACTCGGTTTTCCCTGATAGGCTACAATGTGCTCCCAAATGTCCCTTCACAGATTATTCAAAAAGAGTGTCTCCAACCTACTGAAACAAAAGCAAGTTTTAACTCTGTGAGATAAATCCACACATTACCAAGCAGTTTGACAGATAGCTTCTTTCAAGTTATTATCTGGGATATTCTGTTTTTACCCACAGGCATCGATGGGCCTTCAAATGTCCCTTTGCAGATTCTACAAAAAGTGCTTCCAACCTGCTGAATCAAAAAGATAGGTTTAACTCTTTGAAATTCATCCACACATTACCAAGCGGTTTCGCGGATAGCTTCTTTCTAGTTTTTATCTGTAAATATTCAGTTTTTCCCCATAAGCCTTAATGGGCTCCCATATGTCCCTTCATAGATTCTACAAAAAGCGTATTTCCATTTAGCTGAATCAAAAGAAAGGTTAAAATCTGTAAGATGAGTCCACATATGACAACGGTTTCATAGATAGCTTCTTTCTAGTTTTTTCTGGGGATATTCATTTTATCCCGATAGACCACAATGGGATCCACAATGTCCCTTCACTAATTCTATGGAAAGAGTGTTTGCAAGCTGCTTAATGAAAAGAAAATTTAACTCTGTGAGTTGAATTCACACATCACAAAGCAGTTTCACAGATAATTTCTTTCTATTTGCTATCTAGGGATATCAGGTTTTCCTCCATAGACCTCAATGGGCTTTCAAATATTCCTTCTCAGATTCAACAAAGAGAGTGTTTCCCACATGATGAATTGAATAAAAGTTTATATCTGTGAAATGAATCCACACATCACCAAGGAGTTTCAAACAGCTTCTTTCTGATTTTATCTGGGGATATTCACTTTTGCCCTGGAGGACACAATTAATTCTCAAATGTCCCTTGGCAGATTCTACAAAAAGATTGTGTTTGCAACCTGATTAATCAAACAAAAGTTTTAACTCTGTGAGATGAATCCACACATCACCAAGCAGTTTCACAGATAACTTCTTTCTAGTTTGTCTTTGGGGATATTCAATTCTTTCCCCATAAGACTAACGGAATTCCCAAATGTTTCTTCATATATCCTACAAAAAAAGGGTTTCCAAACTGCTGAATCAAAGTAAAGGTTTAACTCAGTGAGATGAATCCACAAATCACACAGCAGTTTCACAGATAGCTTCTTTTAGATTTTATCGGGGGATATTCAGTTTTTCCCCACAGGCCTCATTGGAGTCCCGTATATTCATTCACAGATTGTACAAAAAGAGTATTTCCAACATGCTGAATCAAAAAAACAATTTAACTATGTGAGATGAATCCACACATCACAAAGTAGTTTTGCAGATAGCTTCCTTTTAGTTTTAATCTGGTTATATTAAATTTTTCCCCATAGGCCTCAATGGGATCCAAAATGTCCCTTCACAGATTCTACAAAAAGAGTGTTTCCAACCTGCTGAATATAAAGAAATGTTTAACTCTGTGAGATGAATCCACACATCTCAAAGCAGTTTCACAGATAGCTTATTTGTAGTTTTTTGTCATTGGATATTAAGTTCTTTCCCATAGAAATCAATTGGCTCCCAAACAAAAACAGGGTTTCTTATCTGCTGCATCAAAAGAAAGGTTTAACTCTGTGAGATGAATCTCCACATCACCAAGCAGTTTCACAGATAGCTTCTTTCTAGTTTTTATCTGGGGATATTGTGTTTTTCTCCATTATCCTCAATGGGCTTTCAAATATCTCTTCACAAATTCCACATAAAGGGTGTTTACAACCTGCTAAATCAAATGAAAGTTTAAACCCTGCGAAATGAATCCACACATCAATAAAGAGTTTCAAAGACTGTTTCTTTCTTGTTTTTATCTGGGGATATTCTATTTTTCCCCATAGGCCTCAATGGGTTCCCAAATGTCCCTTCACAGATTGTACAAAAAGGGTTTTTCCAACCTGCTGAATCAAAATAAATTTTTAACTCTTTGACTTGAATCCACACACTAAAAGGCAGTTTTGCAGAAAGAAGAGATGCTTCTTTCTAGTTTTTATCTGGGTGTATTCATTTTTTCCCCATTGGTCTCAAAGGGCTCCCAGTGGTCCCTTCACAGATTTTTCAAAAAAGGTGTCTGAAACCTACTAAATCAAAAGAAAATTTTAACTCTGTGAGATGAATCCACACATCACCAAGCAGTCTTACAGATAGATTCTTATTCGTTTTTATCTAGCGATATTCAGTTTTTCCCCGTAAGCCTCAATTGGAGATTCAATTTTTGCTTGTAGGCCCCAATAGGCTCCCAAATGTTCCTTCACAGATTCACACAAATAATGTCTCCAACATGCTGAATCAAAAGAAAGGTTTAACTCTGTGAGATGAATCCACACATCACAAAGCAGTTTCACAGATAGCTTCTTTCTAGGTTTTATCTTGGGATATTCTGTTTTTACCTGTAGTCCTCAAGGGACCCAGAAAAGTCCACTTGCAGATTCTACAAAAAGACTGCTTCCAGTCTGCTGAATCAAAAGAAAGCTGTAACTCTGTGAGATGAATCCACAAATCACAAAGCAGTTCCACAGAAAACTTCTTTCTAGTTTTTATCTGGGGATATTCTGCTTTTCCTTATAGGTCTCATGGGCTCCAAAAGGTTGCTTCAGAGATTCTGCAAAAACAGTGTCTCCAACCTGTTGAATTAAAGAGAAAAACAAAAAACAACAACAAAAATGTTTAACTCTATTACATGAGTCCACACATTACAAAGTAGTTTTGCAGATAGTTTCTCTCTAGATTTTAACTGGGGATATTCTGTTTTTTCCCATAGGCCTCAAAGGGCTCTGAAAAGTCCATTTGTAGATTCTTCAGTAAGAGTGGTTCCAACCCCCTGAATCAAAAGAAAGGTGTTACACTGTGAGATGAATCCACACATCACAAAGCAGTTTCACAGAAAACTTCTTTCTAGTTTTTATCTGTGGATATTCGGTTTTCCTCTTAGGCATCAATGGGTTCCCAAATGTCCCTTCGCCAGTTCTACAAAAAGAGTCTTTCCAACATGCTGAATCAAAAGACAGGTTTAATTCTGTGAGATAAATCCACACACCACAAAGCAGTTTCACAGATTACTGCTATTCAGTTTTTATCTGGGGATATTTGATTTTTCCCCATAGGCCTCAATGTGCTACCAAATGTCCCTTCATAGATACTACAAAAGGAGTGATTCCAACCAGCTGAATCAAAAGAAAGGTTTAACTTTGTGAGCTAAATCCACACATAACACATCAGTTTCTCACATAGCTTCTTTCTAGTTTTTATCTGGGGATATTCAGTTTTTACCTATAGTCCTCAAAGGGCTCCAAAAAATCCCTACATAGAGTTTACAAAAAGAGTGTTTCCAACCTGCTTAATCAAGATAAAGGTTTTGCTCTGTGAGATGAATTGACACAAAGCAGTTTAACAGATAGATTCTTTCTAGTTTTATCTGGGGATATTTGGTTTTTCAACATAGGCCTCAGTAAGCTCCAAATTGTTTTTTTGCAGATTCTACAAAATGAGTTTTATAACCTGGTGAATCAAAAGAAAGATTTACCTCTGTGGATTGAATCCACACATTTTAAAGCAGTTTCACAGATAGCTTATTTTTAGTTTTTACGTGGGGATATTATGTTATTTTCCTATAGACCTCAAAGGGATCCCAAATATTTCTTCGCAGATTCTACAAAAAGTGTTTCTACATTGCTGAATCGAAAGAAAGGTTTAACTCTGTGAGATTAATTTACACATTATAAAGCAATTTTACAGATGGCTTCCTTCTTGTCTTCATCTGGGGATATTTGGTTTTTCCCTGTAGGCATCCATGTGCTTCCAAATGTACCTTCACAGATTCTAGAGAGAAGGTCTCAACTTGCTGAAACAAAAGAAACGTTTAACACTATGAGATAAATCCAAATATCACAAAGAAGTTTCACAGATCACTTCTTTCTAGATTTTACTGGGGATATTTGGTTTTTCCCCACAGGCCTCAATGGACTCCCAAGTGTCCCTTTCCAGATTCTATGAAAAGAGTGTTTCCAACCTGTGGAATGAAGAGAAATGTTTAACTCTGTGAGATCAATCCACACATTACAAAGTAGTTTCACAGATAGCTTCTTTCTTGTTATTATCTGGGAATATTTCATTTTTCCCCATACGCCTCCATGTGCTCCCAAATGTCCCATCACAGATTCTACAAAGAGAGGGTCTAAACTTGTTGAATCAAAAGAAACGTTTAACCCTATGAGATGAATCCAAACATCACAAAAGAGTTTCACAGATCTCTTCTTTCTAGTTTTTTACTGGGGATATTCAGTTTTTCCCATAGGTCTGAAAGGGCTCACAAGTGTCCCTTTCCAGATTCTACAAAAAGAGTGTTTCCAACCTGCTGAATCAAAAGAAAGGTACAACTCTGAAATTAATCCACACACGACAAAGCAGTTTCCCAGAGAGCTTCTTTCTAGTTTTTATCTGGGGATATTCACTTTTTTCCCACTTGGCCTCAATGGGTTCTGAAATGTCCCTTCACTGATCTTACAAAATGAATGTTTCCAACCTGCCGAATCAAAAGAAAGGTGTACCTCTGGGAGATGAATCCACACATTGCAAAGTAGTTTCACAGATAGCTTCTTTCTAATTTTTATCTGGAGACATTCGGTTTTTCCACATAGGACACGATGAGTTCCTGAATGTTCCTTCACAGATTCTACAAAAAAAGTATTTCCAAACTGCTAAATAAAAAAAAAAATCCTTTAACTCTATGAGATGAATCCACACATCACTGAGTTTCACAAATACCTTACTTGAAGTTTTTATCTGGAGATATTCAGTTTTTCCATATAGGCCACAATGTGCTTCCAAATGTCCCTTTGCAGATCCTACAAAATGCGAGTGTTTTTAACCTGCTGAGTATAGAGAAAGTTTTACCACTGTGAGATGAATCCACACATCACAAACAGTTTCACAGATAGCTTCTATCTTAATGTTATCTAGGGATATATTCATTTGTTTCCCACAGACCACAAAGGGCTCCAAAATATCTCCTCACAGACTCTACTAAAAGTGTGTTTCCAATTTGCTTCATCAAAAAAATGTTTTATCTCTATGAGATAAATCCACGCATTACATGGCAGTTTCACAGAAAGCTTCTTTTTAGTTTTTATCTGGGAATATTCCGTTTTTCTCCATACGCCTACAGGGCTCCCAAATTCTCCTTCACAGATTCTACATAGTGTTTCCACCTGCTTAATCGAAAGAAAGTTTTAACTTTGTGAGGTAAATCCACACATCACAAAGCAGTTTCATAGATTGCTTCTTTCTAGTTTTCATCTGGGGATATTCATTTTGTTCACCTGGTCACAATGGACTCCCAAATGTCTCTTCACATATTCGGCAAAGAGTGTTTCCCACCTGCTGAATCAAAAGAAAGGTTAACTCTGCGAGAGGAATCCACACATCTCCATGGAGTTTCAAATATAGCTTCTTTCTATTTCTTATCCAAGGATATTCAGTTTTTCTCCATAGGGCTCAATGGGGCTTTAAATGTCTCTTCGTAGATTCTACAAAAAGAATGATTCTAACCTGCTAAATAAAAATGAAGTTTGAAAACTGTGAGATGAATCCAAACATTATGAATAAGTTTCAGAGATGGCTTCTCTCCAGTTTTTATCTGAAAACATTCTGTTATTTCCCATAGGCCACAATGGGCTCCCAAATGTCCCTTTGCGGATTCTACTAAAAGTGTGTTTCCAATCTGCTGAATCAAAAGAGAAGTTTATATCTGTGAGATGAATCCACACATCACAAAGGAGTTTCACAGATAGCTTCTTTCTAGTTTTTATCTCTGGATATTCTGTTTTCCCAATAGAACTCAATGGGCTCCCAAATGTCCCTTTGCAGCTTCTATAAAAAGAGTGTTTCAAACGTGCTGAATCAAAATAAACTTTTAACTTTGTGAGATAAATCCACTAATGAAAATGTGTAGTTTGACACATAGCTTCTTTCTGATTTTTACCTGCAGAAAATTGTTTTCTTCCATAGGTGTCAATGGCTTCCAAATGTCCCTTTGCAGATTCTAAAAGAAGAGTGTTTCCAACCTGCTGAACCAAAAGAAAAGTTCAAATTTGTGAGATGATCTACACTTTATCAAAGAGTCTCAGAGATAGTTATTGTTGTAGTTTGTTTCTGGTGATTTTTGGTATTATTCTGTAGGTCCCATGGACTCCTAAATGTCCCTTTACAGATTCTACCAAAAGAGTATTCCCAATCTGCTGAATCAAAAACGAGTTTAACTCTGAAAAATGAATCCTCACATCAGCAAGCAGTTACACAGGTAGTGGCTTTCAAGTTTTTACCTGGGGATATTCGTTTTTTTTTTTTCTCACATAGGCCTCAAGGGGCTCCTCAATGTC
Organism: Rhinopithecus roxellana; assembly: GCF_007565055.1. NCBI lineage: Eukaryota > Metazoa > Chordata > Mammalia > Primates > Cercopithecidae > Rhinopithecus > Rhinopithecus roxellana. The sequence goes on from NC_044555.1 coordinate 17,592,493, forward strand.
CCTTTGTAAATCTTACAAAAAGAGTGTTTCCAAACTAATGAATCCAAAGACAGGTTAACCCTGTGAGATGAATGCACCTGTCACAAAGGAATTTCACACATAGCTTCTTCCTAGTTTTTATATGGGGATATTCAGCTTTTCCCCATAGGCATCAATGGGCTTTCAAATGGCTGTTCACACATTCTACAAAAAGAGTGCTTACAACCTGCTGAATTCAAAGATAAGTTGGACTCTGTGAGATGAATCTACATATCTCAAAGTAGTTTCACAGGTAACTTCTTTCCAGTTTTTATCTAGGGATATTCAGTTTTTACCCACAGGCAGTCATGGGCTCCAAAATGACCCCTTGTGGGTTCTACAAAAAGAGTATTTCCAACCTGGAGAATAAAAACAAAAGTTTAAATCTGTGAGATGAATCCAATCATCACCAAGCAGTTTCAAAGATAGCTTCTTTTTTAGTTTGCATCTGGGGATATTTCAGTTTACTCCTAGGCCTCAATGGACTCCCAAATGTCCCTTCACAGATTCTACAAAAAGAATGTTTCCAATAACTGAATTAAAAGGAACGTTTACCTTCAAAAAGTGAATCCACATATCACCATGCAGTTTCACAGATAGCTTCTTTCTAGTTTTTATCTGGTGATATTTGCTTTTTCACCGTAGGCCTCAAAGGGCTCTCAAGCATCCCTTCACAGAACCTACGAAAAGGGTGTTATCAACCTGCTGAATCAAAAGAAAGATTAACTGTGTGAGATGAATCCACACAACACAAAGCATTTTTACAGACAGCTTATTTCCAGTTTTCATCTGGGAATATTAGTTTTTTCCCCATAGTCGTCAAAAGTTTACCAAGTGCTCCACTGCAGATTCTACAAAAAGAGTGCTTCCAAGCTGCTGAATAAAAAGAAAGGTTTAACTCTGTGAGATGAATCAACACATCACCAGGCAGTTTCAAAGATAGCTTCTTTCTAGTTTGTATCTGGGGATATTCGCTTTTTCCTTATAGGCCTCAAAAAGCTCCTAAACGTTTTTTCACAGATTCTAAAAAAAAAAAAAAAAAAAGTGTTTTCAACACGCTGGATCAAAAAAAAAAGGTTTGTCTTTGTGAGATGAATCCACACAGCACAAAGCAGTTTCTTAGATAGCTTGTTTCTACTTTTTATCTGAGGATATTTGGTTTTTCCCCATAGGCCTTAACAGGCTCCCAAATGTCCCTTCACAGATTCTACAAAAAGGGTGTTTCAAACCTGCTGAATAAAGGCCGGGTGCAGTGGCTCAAGCCTGTAATCCCAGCACTTTGGGAGGCCGAGTTGGGTGGATCACGAGGTCAGGAGATTGAGACCACCCTGGCTAACACGGTAAAACTCCGTCTCCATTAAAAAATAGAAAAAACTAGCCAAGCGAGGTGGCGGACGCCTGTAGTCCCAGCTACTCGGGAGGCTGAGGCAGGAGAATGGTGTGAACCCGGGAGGTGGAGCTTGCAGTGAGCTGAGATCCGGCCACTGCACTCCAGCCTGGGTGACAGAGCGAGACTCTGTCTCAAAAAAAAAAAAAAAAAAAAAGGAACAAAAAAACACTGCTGAATAAAAGTAAAGGTTTAACTCTGTGAAATGAATCCACAGATCTCCAGGTAGTTTCAGAGATAGCTTCTTCCTAGTTTTTATCTCAGGATATTCAGATTTTCCTTATAAGCCTGAAAAGGCAGCAAATATTCCTTCTTAGATTCTACAAAAATGATTTTCCAACCTGCTGAATCAAAAGAAAGGTTTAACTCTGTGAGATGATTCCACACATCACAAAGCAGTTTCACACATAGCTTCTTTCTAGTTTGTATCTGGGGGTATTTTTTTTTAAACTAGGCCTCAATGGGCTCCCAAATGTCCTTTGGAAGATTCTTCAAAAAGAAGGTTTCCAACCTGCTGAATCAAAACAAAGATTTAAAACTGTGAGATAAATCCACACATCACTCAGGAGTTTCACCTGTAGTTCTTTCATGGTTTTTATTCGGGGATATTCAGTTTTCCCCTTAGGACTGAATGTACTCTTAAACGTCCCTTCACAGAATCTACAAAAATACTGTTTCCAACCTGCTGAATCAAAAGAAAGGGTAACTCTGTGAGTTGAGTTCACACATGCTGAAGCAGTTTCACAGATCTCTTCTTTCTAGTTTTTATCTGAGGATATCCAGTTCAGGATATCAAGAACACTTGAGGCCTCCAAGTGTTCCCAAATGTTTTCTTGCAGATTTTACAAAAAGTGTTCCCAAACTCTTGAATCATAAGAAAGGTGTACCTATGTGAGACTAATCCAGACATCAGCAAGCTGTTTCACAGAGAGCTTCTTTCTAGTTTTTATCTGGAGATTTTCTGTTTTTCCTTCTAGGCCTCAATGGCCTCTCAAGTGTCCTTTCACAAAGACTACAAAAAGAGGGTTTCCAACCCTCTTAATCAATAGAAAGGTTTAACTCTATGAGATGAATCCACACATCATGAAGCAGATTGACAGATTGCTGTTTTTTACTTTTATATGGAAATACTTGATTTTTCCTTACAGGCTTCAATGTGCTCCCAAATGTCCCTTTGCAGATTCTACAAAAAGGGTGTCTCCAAACTGTTGAATCAAAAAAAAAGTTTAACTATTTGAGTTAAGTCAGTGCATCACCAAGCACTTTCACATATAGCTTCTTTCTGGTTTTCTTCTAGAAAAATTTGATTGTCCCCATAGGGCTCAAGGGACTCCAAATTTTTTTTTCACAGATTGTATATAAAGAGTGTTTCAAAACTGTTCCATCAAAAGAAAGGCTTAACTCTGTGAAATGAATCCACACATCAAAAGCAGTTTCACACATAGTTTCTTTCTAGTTTCCATCTTGGAATATTTAGTTGTTCCCAATAGGCCTCAAAGGATTCCAGAATGTCCCTTTGCAGATTCTACAAAAACAGTGTTTCCAACCTCCTGAATGGAAAAAAAAGGATTAATTATCTCAGATAAATGTAGACATCACCAAGCACTTTCACAGATAACGTCTTTCTAGTTTTTATCTTGGGATTTTTGGTTTTTCCCCCTAGGACTCTGTGGATTCCCAAATGTCTCTTTGCAGATTCTACAAAAACAGTGTTTAAAAATCACTGAATGAAAAGAAAGGTTTAAATCTTTGAGATGAATCCACACATCACAAGGACGTGCCAGAGATTGATTCTTTCTAGTTTTATTCTGGGATTGTTCAGTTTTTTCCTATAGGCATCAATGGGCTTTGAAACGTCCATTCGCAGATTCTACAAAAAGAATGATTCCAAAATGCTGAATCAAAAAAAGGTTCAACTTTGTGAGATGAATCCATGCTTCACGAAGTAGTTTCACAGATAGCTTCCTTCTAGTTTTTTTCTGAAGATATTTGATTTTCCCATAGGCCTCAATGGGTTCTGAAATGTCCCTTTGCAGATTCTACAAAAACAGTGTTTCCAACCTGCTGAATCAAACGAAAGTTTTAACTCTGTGAGATGAATCCACACAAGACCATGCTGTTTCACAGATAACTTCTTCCTAGTTTTCATCTGAGGATATTCGGTTTTCCTATAGGCCTCAATTGGTTCCAAATGTTTCTTTGCAGATTCTCCAAAAAGAGTGTTTTTAACCTGTGGAATCAAAAGAAAGATTTAACTCTGTGAGATGAATCCACACATCACCAAGCAGTTTCACAGATAGCTAATTTCCAGTTTTTATCTGGGGATATTTGGTTTACTCACAAAGGCATAAATGGGCTCCCAAACGTCCCTTTGCAGATTCTACAAAAAGAGTATTTCCAACATGCTGAGTGGAAAGAAAGTTTTAACTTTGTGTGATGAATTCACACACCATGAAACAGTTTCACAGATAGCTTCTTTCTAGTTTTTATTTGGGGATATTCCGTTTTTTACCATAGGCATCAATGGGTTCCTAAATATCCCTTTGCAGATTCTACAAACACATTGTTTCCAATCTGATGAATCAAGAGAAAGGTTCCACTCTGTGAGATGAACCAACACATCAAGATGCAATTTCAAAGATACTTCTTCCTAGTTTTTATCTGAGGATGTTCACTTGTTCTGCATTGGCCTCAATGGGATCCAAAATGTGCCTTCACAGATTCTAAAAAATGTGTGTTTTCAACCTGCTGAATCAAAAGAATTGTTTAACTCTGTAAGAGGAATCCACACACCACCAGGCAGTTTCACAGATAGCTTCTTTCTAGCTTTAATCTGGTGATATTCCATTTTTCATAGTAGGTCTCAATGGACTCAAAATTGTCCCTCCGCAGATACAACAAAAGAGAATTTCCAACCCACTGAATCAAAAGTAAGGTTTACCTCTGTGAGATGAATTCACACATCACAAAGCAGTTTCATGGATAGCTTCCTTCTAGTTTTATCTGGGCATATTCAGTTTTTCCCATAGGCCTCAAAGGCCTCTCAAATGTCTCATAGAAGATTTTACAAAAAGAGTGTTTCCAACCTGCTGAATCTAAAGAAAGTTTTGTGAGATGAATGAACACATCAATAAGCCGTTTCAAAGGTCCTTTCAAAGGGCTACCAAATGTCCCTTCACAGATTGTACAAAAAGAGTGTCTCCAACCTGTTGATTCAAAAATAAACGTTTAACTATTTGAGATTAATCATGACATTACCAAGCAGTTGCACTTATAGCTTCTTTATAGTTTTTCTCTAGAAATATTCAATTTTCCCCATAGGCTTCAAGAGAGTCCAAAATATACCTTCACAGATTTTACAAAGAGTTTTTCCAAACTGCTCAGTCAAAAGAAAGGTTTAACTACATGAGATGAATCCACACATCAAAAAGCAGTTTCATAGATAGCTTCTTTCTAGTTATTATCTTGGGATATTCAGTTTTGCCCAGTGGCCTCAATGGACTCCAAAATGTCCCTTTGCACATTCTACAAAAAGAGTGTATCCAACCTGCTGAATGGAAAGAAAGGATTAACTATTTGAGATGAATCCAGGCATCACCAAGCAGTTTCATAAATAGCTTCTAACTATTTTTTATTTGGGGATTTTTGGTTTTTCCCCCTAGACCTGAAACAAATCCAAAATGTCTCTATGCAGATTATACTAAAAGAGTGTTTCCAAAATGCTGAATCAAAGGAAAGTTTTAACTCTTTGAGATGAATCCACATATCACAAAGAAGGTTGACACATTGCTTCTTTCTAATTTTCTTCTGGGAATGTTCAGTTTTTTCCCATAGGCATCAATGGGCTTTGAAACGTTCGTTTGTCAATTCTACAAAAATAGTGCTCCCCACCTGCTGAATCAAGATAAAGTTTTAACTCTCTGAGATGAATCCACACGTCACCAAGAAGTTTCACGGATGGCTTCTTCCTAGTTATTATCTGGGGATATTCAGTTTTTCCCTGTAGGCTTCAATGGGCTCCCAAATGTCCCCTCACATATTCTACAAAAGAGTGTTTTCAATTTGTAGAATCACAATAAGGTTTAACTGTGTGAGATGAATTCACACATCACCAATCAGTTTCACAGATAGCTTATTTCCGTTCTCTGTCTGGGGATATTCCTTTTTTTTTTCTCACAGGTTTCAAAGGGTTTTGGAAAGTCCCTTCACAGGTCCTACAAAAAGGGTGTTTCCAACCTACTGAATCATAGCAATGGTTTAACTCTGTGACATGAATCCACACATCACCAAGTAGTTTCACAGATAGTTTCATTCTAGTTTTTACCTGGGGATATTCGCTTTTTCCTTGTAAGCCTCAATAGGCTCCTAAATATCCTTTTGCAGATTCTACCAAAAGAGTGTTTCCAACCTGGTGAATAAAAAGAAAGTTTTAGTTCTGTTAGATGAATTCATGCATCACCAAGCCCTTTCACAGGTCGTTTCTTTCTTGTTTTTATCTTGAGATATTCTGTTTTTCCTCATAGGCCTCAATGGGCTTCCAAATGTCCCCTTGAGATTTACAAAAAGAGTGCTCCAAACTGCAGAATCAAAAGAAAGTTTTAACTCTGAGAGAATAATCTACACATCATCAAGCAGTTTCACAGATAGCTTGTTCCTAGTTTTTATGTGGGGATATTCATTTTCAGCCACAGGCCTCAAAAAGTTCCTAAGTGTCACTTCGCAGATTCTACAAAAACAGTGTTTCCTAGCTGCTGCATCAATATAAATGTTTAACTCTGTGACATGAATCAACACATTGCCAAGCAGTTTCAAAGACAGCTTCTTCCTAGTTTTTATCTGGGGATATTATCTTGGTCCATATAGGCCTCAATGGGCTCCAAAATGTCCCTTTACAGATTCTACAAAATGAATGTTTCCAACCTGCTGAATGAAAAGAAAGGTTTAACTCCATGAGATGCATCCAAATATCACTAAGCAGTTTCACATAGCATCTTTTTAGTTTTTATCTGGAGATATTCAGTTTTTCCCCTTAGATATCATGGGGTCTGAAATGTCCTTTTACAGATTCTACCAAAATAGTCTTTCTAACCTGCTGAATCAAAGAAAGGTTTAACTCTGTGCAATGCATCCAAAGATCACCAAGCAGTTTCACAGATAGCTTCTTACTAGTTTTTATCTGGGGATGTTTCATTTTTCCAAAGTCTTCAATGGGCTCCTAAATGCATCTTCGCATATTATACAAAAAGAGTGTTTCAAACCTGCTGAATCAAAAGAAAACTTTAACTCTGTGAGATGACTCCACACATCACTAAGCACTCCCACAGATAGCTTCTTTCTAGTAGTTATTTGAAGATCTTTGCTTTTTTTCACAGGCCTCAATGGGCTCCCAAATGTTTCTTAGCATATTCTACAAAAAGAGTGTTTCCAGCCTGCCTATTCAAAGATAAGTTTAACTCTGTAGGTTGAATCCACACATGTCCAAGCATTTTCACAGATAACTTCTTTCTGCTTATTATCAGAGGATATTTGATTTTCCCCATAGGTCTCAATGGGTTCCCAAATGTCCCTTCTCAGATGCTACAAAAAGAGTGTTTCCAACCTGTTGAAACAAAAGAAAACTTTACCTCTGTCAGATGATTCCACACAACACAAAGCAGTTTCACAGATAGCTTCTTTCTAGTTTTTATTTGGAGATATTCAGTTTTTTCCCTAGGCCTCAATGAACTCCCAAAAGTTCGCTCGAAGATTCTACAAAAGAAGTGTTTCCAACCTGCTGAATTAAAGGAAAGGTTGAACTTTGTGAGATGAATCCACACATCACCAAGCAGTTTCACAAATAGTTTCTTTCTAGTTTTTATCTGGGGATATTCGGTTTTTCCCTGTAGGCCTCAATAAGCACCCAAATGTCTATTCAAAAGTTCTACCAAAAAGTGTTTCCAACCTGCTGAATTGAAAGAAAAATTTAACTCTGCGAGATGAATCTACACATCACTAAGCAGTTTCACAGATAGCATCTTTCTAGTTTTTATCTTTGGATATTCCCTTTTCCCTCTTAGACCTCAATGGGCTCACAAATGTCCCTTTGCAGATTCTACAAAAAAAAGTTTCCAACCTTCTGAATCAAAAGAAAGGTTTCTCTCCGTGAGATGAATCAACACATCACCAAGCAGTTTCAGAGATACTTTCTTTCTTGTTTTTATCTGGGGATATTCTGTTTTTCCCCATAGGCCTCAATGGGCTCCCCAATGTCCCTTCACAGATTCCAGAAAAACAATATTTCCAACCTCCTTAATCAAAAGAGAGTTTAACTCTGTGTGTTCATTCCATACATCACCAGGCAGTTTCACAGAGAATTTCTTTCTGATTTTTATCTGGAAATATTTGGGTTTTCTCCATAGGCCTCCGTGGTCTCCCAAATCTCCCTTCACAGATTCTACAAAAAGTGTTTTCAACCTGCTATACCAAAAGATAGGTGTAACTCTGAGACTTGAATCTACACATCATAAAGCACTTTAACAGATAGCTTCATTATTGTTTTTATCTGGGGATATTCGTTTTTTCCTCATAGGCCACAATGGGCTCCTATATGTCCCTTCACACATTCTACAAAAAGAATGTCTCCAACCTGCTGAGTTAAAAGAAATGTTTAACTCTGTGAGATGAATCCACAAATCTAAAAGAAGCTTCACAGATAGATTCTTTCTAGTTTTTATCTGAGCATATTTTGTCTCTCCCCATAGGCCTCAAAGGGCTCCCAAATATCCCCTCGCAGATTCTACAAGAAGAGCACTTTTAGTCCTCTGAATCAAAGGAAAGATTTAAATCTGTGAGATGAATCAACACATCACAAAGCAGTTTCACAGATAACATCTTTCTAATTTGTATCTGGGGATTATCAATTTTTCCCTATGCCTCAGTCGGCTCCCAAATGTCCCATTGCATATTCTACAAAAAGAGGGTTTCCAACCTCCTGAATCAAAAGAAAGTTTTTTCTCTGTGAGATGAATTTGCACATCACAAAGCTGTTTCACATATAGTTTCTTTCTAGTTTTTATCTGGGGTATTCTGTTTTCCCCATAGACATCAATGGGCTCCCAAATGTCCCTTCACGTAGTCTACAAATAGTGTATTTTTAACCTGCTGAATCAAAAGAAAGGTTTAACTCTGTGACATGAACCCACACATCAACAAACAGTTTTACAGATAGCTCCTTCTTTCTAGTTTTATCTGCATATATTCGAATTTTCCCCTTAGGCAACAATGGGCTTCCAAATGTCCCTTCGTGCATTCTATAAAAATAGTGTTTTCAACCTGCTGAATGAAAAGGAAATTTTAACTTGGTAAGCTGAATCCACACATCACCAAGCACTGTCACAGATAGCTTCTTTCTAGTTTGTATCTGGGGATTTTTGTTTTTTCCTCTAGGCCTCAATGGACTCCTAACTGTCCCTTCACAGATTCTACAAAAACAGTGTTTCTACTCTGCTGGATCAAAATAAAGGCTTACTTCTGTGAGATGAATCCACATATCACCAAGCAGTTTCAAAAATTGCTTCTTTCTAGTTTTTATCTGGTGATATTCAGTTTTTCCCCACATGCCTCAAAAAACTCCAAACTGTTTCTTCACTGATTCTAGAAAAAGAGTATTTCCAACCAGCAGAATCAAAAGAAAGGTTTAACTCTGAGAGATGAATCCACACATCATAAAACAGTTTCACCGACAGGTTCTTTCCAGTTTTTATCTGATGATATTTGGTTTTTCCCCACATGCCTTAAAGGACACAAACATGTTTTCTTGCAGATTCTACAAAAAGAGGTTTTCCAACCTGCTGAATCAAAAGAAAGGTTTATCTCCATGAGATGAATCCACACATCACCAAACAGTTTCACACGTACTATCTTTCTAGTTTTTATCTTGGCATACTCAGTTTTTCCCCACAGGTTTCTATGGGTTCCCAAATGTTTCTTTGCAGATTCTACAAAAAGAGTGTTTTCAACCTTCTGAATCAAAAGAAAGGCTCAACTCTGTGATGTAAATAATCACATCACCAAGCGATTTCATTGATATCCTCTTTCAGGTTTTTGTCTTGGGATATAGGCCACATTGGGCTCCCAAATGTCCCTTAGCAGATTCTACAGAAAGAAGTTTTATAACCTTCTGAATCAAAAGAAAGTTTTAACTCTTTGAGATTAATGCACACATTACCAAGCAGTTTCACGAATAGCTTCTCTCTAGTTTTTAACTGGGGATATTCTGTTTTTTCCCATAGGGCTAAATGGGCTCCCAAATGTCTTGTCACAGATACTACAAAAAAAGTAACTCCAACCAGCTGGATCAAAAGAAAGGTTTAACTCTGTGAGATGAATACACACATAACCAAGCAGTTTTACAGAAAGCTTCTTTCTGGATTTTAGCTGGGATATTCGGTTTTTCCCCTAGGCCTCAATGGACTCTGAAATGTTTCTTTGCATATTCTACAAAAAGAGTGTTTTGAACCTGCTGAATCAAAAGAAAGGTTTAGCTCTGTGAGATTAATCCACACATCAACAAACAGTTTCACAGACAGCATTTTTCTGGTTTTTATTTGGGGATAATCATGTTTTTCCCATAGGCCTCAATGGTCCACAAAATGTCGATTTGCAAATTCTACAAAAAGAATGTTTCCAACCTGCTGAATAAATAGAAAGTTTTAAGTCTTTGACATGGTTCCACATACCATGAAGCAGTTTCACAGATAGGTTCTTTCTGGGTTTTACCTGGGAGTATTCAGTTTTTCCCCATTGCTCTCAAGGGGCTCCCAAGGGGCTCTTTGCCAATTTTTCAAAAATAGTGTCAGCCATCTACTAAATCAAAATGAAGGTTTAATTCTGTGAGATAAATGCACACATCACCAAGCAATTTCACAGAAAGCTTCTTTCAATTTTTTATCTTGGGATATTTATTTATTTTACCATTGGCCTCAATGGGCTCCCAAATGATTTTTCACATATTCTACCGAAAGTGTGTTTCCAACCTGCTGAATCAACAGGAAGTTTTAACTCTGTAAGATGAATCCACACATCACCAATCAGTTTCAGAGACAGCTTATTTCTAGTTATTATCTGGCAATATTCCGTTTTTTTTTTCCATAGGCCTCAATGGGCTCCCAAATGTCCCTTCACAGATTCTACAAAAAGAGTGTCTCCGAACTGCTGATTCAAAATCAATGTTTACCTCTGTGAGCTGAATCCACACATCACCAAGCAGTTTCACAAATAGCATCTTTCTAGTTTTTATATGGGTGTATTTGGATTTTGCCCATAAGCTTCAATGGGCTCCCAAATGTCCCTTTGCAGATTCTAGAAAAAGAGTGTCTCCAAACTGCTGATTCAAAACTTTAACTTTATAAGATGAATCCACACATCACCAAGCAGTTTCACAGACAGCTTCGTTCTAGTTTTTATCTCATGATATTAAATTTTTCCTCACATGCCTCAAAAAGCACCAAAATGTTTCTTCACAGATTCTTTAAAAAGAATGTTTCCAACCTGCTGATTCAAAAGAAAGGTTTAACTCAGTGAGACGAATCCACACATCAGCAAAAAGTTTCACTGATACCTTCTTTCTAGTGGTTGTCTGGGGATATTCAATTTTTACCTGTAGTCCTCAATGGGTTCCCAAATATCCCTTCACAGATTGTACAAAAAGAGTGTTTCCAACCTGCAGAATGAAAAGAAAGGCTTACCTCTCTAAGACAAACCAACATTTCACCAAGCACTTTTACAGACAGTTTCATTCTAACTTTCATCTGCATATATTGCTTTTCCCCATAGGCCTCTGTGGGCCCCCAAGTTCTGTTTGCAGATTCTACAATAAGTGTGTTTCCAACTTGCTGTAGGAAAGGAAAGGTTTAACTCTTTGAGATAAATCAACAAAAGGTTTAACTCTGTGAGATGAATCCGCATATCACCAAGCAATTTCACAGACAGCTTCTTTCTGGTTTTTATCTGGAAATATTCAGTCTTTCCCCATAGGCCTCCATGATCTCCCAAATGTCCCTTCACAGATTCTACAAAAAGAGTGTTTCCCGCCTGCTGAATTAAAGGAAGAGTTTATCTCTGTGAGTTGAATCCACACATCACCACAGTTTCACAGATAGTTTATCTGTAGTTTGTATCTTGGGATTTCTGGTTATTCTTCCTAGGTATAAATGAGCTACTAAGTGAAACTTTACAGATCCTACCTGAAAGTGTTTCCAACCTCCTGCAAAAAGGAAGGTTTATCTCTTTGAGAAGAATACACACCTCAACACAAGTTTTCACAGATAGTTTCCTTCTAGTTTTTATCTGGGGATATCCTCATTACCCATAGACTACAATCAGCTCTTAAATGTCCCTTAGCAGATTATACAAAAAGAGTGATTCCAATCTGCTGAATCAAAAGGAAGGTTTAATTCCGTCATATGAATCCACACATCACAAAGCAGTTTCACAGATAGCTTCTCTCTAGTTTTTATCTGGGGATATTCTGTTTTCTCCATATGACTGAAAGGGCTCCCAAATATCCCATTGCTGATTCTACAAATAATGTGGTTCCAACTTGCTGAATCAAAAGAAAGGTTTAACTCTGTGAGATTAATCCATACATCACCAAGCAGTTGAACAGATAGCTTCTTTCTAGTTTGTGTCTGAGGATTTTCAATTTTCCGTATAGGCCTCAATGGACTCCAACTTGTCCCCACACAGTTTCTACAAAAAGAGAGTTTGCAACCTGTTCAATCAAAACAAAGCTTTAACTCTGTGAGATGAACAGAAACATCACAATGAAGTTTCACAGATAGCTTCTTCTTAGTTTTTACCTGGGGATAGTCAGTTTTTCCCCATGGGCCCCAATGGGTTCCCAAATGTCCCTTCACAGATTCTATGAAAAGAGTGTTTCCAACGTGCTGAATCAAAAGAAAGATTTAACACTGTGAGAGGCATCAACACATCACTAAGCAATTTCACAGATTGCTTCTTCCTAGTTTTTATTTGGGGATATTCACTTGTTCAGCATCGGCCTCAATGGGCTCCCAAATTTCCGTTCACAGTTTCTACAAAAAGAGTGTTACCAACCTACTGAGTCAAAACTAACTTTTAACTCTGTGAGATGAATCCACACATCACAAAGAAGTTTCACAGATAGCTATTTTTCTAGTTTTTATCTGGAGATACTCTGTTTTTCTTGCTAGTCCTCAATGGGCTCCTGAATGTCCCTTCACAGATTCTACAAACACAGGGTTTCAAACTTGGTAAATCAAAAGAAAGATTTAAGTCAGTGAGTTAAAGGCACACATCACCATGGAGTTTCACGGATACATTCTTTTTTGTTTGTTTCTGGGAATTTTAAAATTTTTCCATAGGCCTCAATTGACTCCCAAATATCCCTTTGCAGATCCTAAGGAAAAGAGTGTTTCCAACCTGCTGAATCAAAAGAAAGGTTTAACTCTGTGAGATGAAACCAAATATGACAAAGCGGTTTCTCAGAGAGATTCTTTCTAGTTTGTATCTGGGGATATTTTGTTTTTCTCAAAAGACCTCAGTTGGCTCCTGAAGTTCCCATTGCAGATTCTACAAAAAGAGTTTTCCCAAATTACTGGATTAAAGGAATGGTTTAACTCTGTGAGATGAATCTGCACAAAACAAAGCAGTTTCCTAGATAGCTAATTTGTAGTTTTCATCCAGATATATCCTTTTTTCCCCTGTAGTTCTCAATGGACTCCTGAATGTCCCTTTGCAGAGTCTACAAAGAAAGTGTTTTCAACCTTCTGAATCAAAAGAATGGTTTAACTCTGTGAGATGAATCCACACATAACAAAGCAGCTTCACAGATTGCTTCTTTCTAGTGTTTATCTGGGAATAGTCAGTTATTCCCCATAGGCCTCAATGGGCTCCCAATTGTCCTTTTGCAGATTCTACAAAGTGTTTCCAAACTGCTGAATCAAAAGAAAAATTGAATTCTGTGAGATGAATTCACACTCCACAAAGCAGTTTCACAGATTTTTGTTTCTAGTTTTTATGTGAGGATATTCAGTTTTTCTCCATAGGCCTCAATAAGCTCCCAAATATCACTTTGCTGATTCTACAAAAATAGTGTTTCCAGCCTGCTGCATCAAAAGAAAGTTTTAACTCCATGAGATGAATCCTCATTTCACCAAACAATTTCACAGACAGCTTTTTTTTAGTTTTTATCTGAGGATATTCACTTTTTCCTTGAAGTCCTCAATGAGCTCCCAAATGTCCCTTTGCAGATTTTACAAAAAATTGTTTGCAATTTGCTGAATCAAAAGGAAGTTTAACTCTGTGAGATGAATCCAGACATCACCAAGCAGTTTCACAGGTAATTTCTTTCCAGTTTTTATCTGGAGATATTTGATTTAAACCCGTAAGCCTCAATGGACTCCAAATGTTCCTTTGCAGATTCTACAAAAAAGAAATTCCAAGCTGCTCAATCTAAAGAAAAGCTTAACTCGATGAGATAAGTTTACACATCACAAAGCAGTTTCACAAGTAGGTTATTTCTAGTTTTTAGCTGGGGATATTCTGTTTTATCCCCTACGTCTCATGGGCTCCAAAATGTCCCTTCACAGATTCTGCAAAAAAAGTGTTTCCAACCTGCTGAATCAAAAGAAAGTTGTAACCCTGTGAAATGAATCAACACATCACAAAGTAGTTTCACAGATAGCTTCTTTCCAGTTTTTGTCGGGAAATATTCGGTCTGTCCCCATAGGCTCCGATGGGCTCCAAAATGTCTTTGCACAGATTCTACAAAAAGAGTGTTTCCAACGTGCTGAATCAAAAGAAAGGTTTAACTCTGTTAATAAATCCACACATCACCAAGCAGTTTCAAAGATACCTTTGTTCCTACTTTTCATCTGGTGGGTATTCAGTTTTTATCTGGTGGGTATTCGGTTTTTCCTCAATGGTCTCCCAAATGTCCCTTGGCAGATTTCACAAAAGGAGTGTTTACAACATTCTGAATCAAAAGAAAGTTATAAATCTGGGAGATGAATCCACACATCACAAAGCAGTTTCAGAGACCGCATCTTTCTAGTTTTTATCTGGGGATATTCAGTTTTACTCCATAGGCCTTCACAGGCTCCCAAATGTCACTTCACATATTCTAGAAAAAGACTATTTCAAATCTGCTCAATCAAAAGAAAGGTTTACCTCTGGGAAATGAATCCAGACATCATGAAGCAGTTTCACACATAGCTTTTTTCTAGTTTTTATCTTGGGATATTCATTTTTCCCCCATAGACATCAATGGGCTCCCAAATATCCCTGGGAATAATTCACAAAAGGTATTTCCACCCTGCTGAATTAAAGGAAAGGTTTAACCCTGTGAATTGAATCCACTTATCACCAAGCAGTTTCACAAATAGCTTCTTTCTAATTTTTATCTGGGGATTTTCGTTTTTTACCAATAGGCCCCAATGATCTTTCAAATGTCCCTCCACAGATTCTACAAAAAGAGTGTTTCCAACTGTCTGAATCAAAAGAATTGTTTAACTCTGAAAGATGAATTCACACATCACCAAACAATTTCACAAATGGATTCTGTCTAGTTTTTAATCTGGAGATTTTTTTTTTTCCCATAGGCCTCAATTGTGTCCCAAATGTCCCTTTGCAGATTCTACAAAAAGAGAGTTCCCATACTGCTGAATCAAAGAGAAGTTTTACTTTGTGAGATGAATCCACACATCACAAAGCAGTTTTACAGATAATTTCGGTCTAGTTTTATCCAAGGGTATTCTCTTTTTTCTCATAGGCCTCAGTGGGCCACAAAATGTCTGTTTGCATATTCTACAAAAAGAGTCTTTCCAAACTGATGAATCAACAGATCAGTTTAACTCTGTGAGGTAAACCCCACATAGTAAAGCACTTTCCTAGATAGCTTTTTTCTAGTTTTTATCAGGGGATATTTGGCTTTTCCTCATAAGCCTTAATGGACTTCCTAATGTCCCTTCACAGATTCTACCAAAACAGTGTTTCCAACCAGCTGAATCAAAAGAAAGGTTTAATGCTGTGAGATGAATCCACTCCTCACCAAGCAGTTTCACAAATAGCTTCTTTCTAGATTTTCTCTGAGTTTATTCCATTTTTTCCCCATAGGCTTCACTGGGCTCCCAAATGTCCCTTCACAGAATCTATAAAAAGAGTTTTTCCAACTGCTGATTCAAAAGAATGCTTTAACTCTATGAGATGAATCCACCTATAACAAAGCAGTTTCACAGATAGTTTTTTGTAGTTTTTTTCCTGAGGATATTCTGTTTTTTCCCATAGGTGTGAAAGGGTTCCTAAATGTCCCTTCGTAGATTCTACAAAAAGAGTGCTTCCTAATGCTGAAACAAAGAAACATTTAACTGTTTGACATGAATCCAAACATTATAAAGCAGTTTCATAGATAGCTTCTTTCTAGTTTTTACCCAGGGGTATTTGATTGTTTTCCGATAGACCAAAATGGGCTCCCAAATGTCCCTTCACAGAATCTACAAAATAGTTTTTCTAACCTGCTGAATCAAAAGAAAGATTTAAGGATTTGAGATGAATCCACACACCACAAAGCAGTTTCAAAGATAGCTGCTTTCTAGTTTTTAGGTAGGGATATTCAATTTTTCTCTATAGGCTTCTATGGGCACCCAAATGTCCCCTCACAGATTCTACAAAAAGAGTCTTTCCAATCTTCTGAATCAAAGAGAAGTTTTAATTCTGTGAGATGAATCCACACATCACAAAGTAGTTTTGCAGATAGCTTCTTTCTAGTTTTTACTTGGGGATATTCTGTTTTCCCCTATAGGCCTCCATGGGTTCCCAAATGCCCCTTCATAAAGTGTAAAAAAGAGTGTTTCCAATGTGCTAAATGAAAAGAAAGGTTTAACTCTATGAGGTGAATATGCACCTCAAAAAGCAGTTTCAGATAGCTTCATTCTAGTTTTTATCTGGGGATATTCTGTTTTTTTGCCATAGTCTTCAATGGGCTTTAAAAAGTCCCTTTGCAGATTGTACCAAAGAGTATTTCCAACCTGTTGACTCAAAAGAAAAGTTTAACTCTGTGAGATGAATCCACATATCCCAAAGTACTTTCAATGATAGCTTCTTTCTAGTTTTTATCTATGGCTATTTGTTTTTTTTTCAATAGGCCTCAATAGGCTCCCAAATGTTCCTTTGCATATCTACAAAAAGAGTGCTACCAACTTGATGATTCAAAAGAAAAGTTTAATTTGTAAGATGAACCCAAACATCACAAAGCAGTTTCACAGACAGTTTCTTTCTAGTTTTTATCTGAGGATATTCGAATTTATCCCATAGGCCTCAATGGGTTTCAAAATGTCCCTTTGTAGTTCCTAGAAAAAGAGTGATTCCAATCTGCTGAATCTAAAGAAAGTTTTAACATGTGACATGAAATTACACATCACCAAGCAGTTTCACAGATAGCTTCTTTTTAGTATTTCTCAGATATTTGTTTTTTCCTTATAAGCCTCAATGTAATTCCAAATATCCCATTGCAAATTTTACAAAAAGAGTATTTCCAACCTGCTGAATCAAAAGAAAGTTTCAACTCTGTGAGATGAATCCACTCAGCACAAAGCACTTTCATAGATAACTTCTTTCAGGCTTTTATCTGGGGATAATCAGTTTTTCTCCATAAGTCTTAATGGGCTCCCAAATATCCCCTTGTAGATGATACAAAAAGAGTGTTCCCAATGAACTGAATCAAAATAAAATTTTAACACTGGGAGATGAACCCACACATCACAAAGCAGTTTCACAGATAACTTCTTTCTGGTTTTTATCTGGAGATATTCGGTTTTTCCGAATAGGCCTCAATGGGCTGCAAACCGTTTCTTCGCAGCTTCTACAAAAGCAGTTGCCAACTGCTGAATCAAAAGTAAGATTTAACTGTGAGATGAATCCACACATCAGAAAGCATTTTCACCCATAGCTAATTTGTGTTTTTCATCTGGGGATATTCGGTTTTTCCCCATAGCTGTCAATAGGCTTTTTAATTTCCTTTCACAGATTTTACAAAAAGAGTGTTTCCAAACTGCCCAATCAAAAGAAAGTTTTAACTTTCGCAGATAAATCCACACATCACCAAACAGTTTCACAGATAGCTTTTATCTACTTTTTATCTGCGGATATTCAACTTCCACCTTAAGCTTCAATGGCCTCCCAAATATTCCTTCACAGTTTCTACAGAAATTGTGTTTCCAACCTCCTGAATCAAAAGAATGGTTTAACTCTCTTAGATAAATCCATACCTCCCCAAGCAGTTTCACAGATAGCTTCTTTCTAGTTTCTATTCAGGGTTGTTCAATTTTTCCACATAGGCATCAATGGGCTCTGAAAAGTGTCTTCACAGATTCTACAAAAGTAGTATTCTCTAACTGCTTAATCAATATTCAGGTTTCAATCTGTGAGATGAATCCACACTTCAAAAAACACTTTCACAGATATCTTCTTTCTAGTTTTTATCTGGAGATATTCAATTTTTCCCATAGACCACAATAGGGGCCAAAATGTCCCTTCACAGATTCTACAAAAACGGTGCTTCCACCTGCTGTATCAAAAGAAAGATTTAACTGTGTGAAATGCATCTACACATCTCAAAGCAGTTTCACAGATAGTTTCTTTTAGTTTTTATCTGAAGATACATGGTTTTTCCCCATTGGCCACAATGGGCTCATAATTGTCCCTTCACAGATGATACAAAAAGTGTGTTTCAAACCTGTTGAATTAAAAGACAGGTTTCACTCTTTGAGATGAATCCACACATCTTAAAGAAGTTAAGCAGACACTTTCTTAGTAGTTTTTATCTGCAGATATTGGATTTTTTCCCACAGTCCTCAACGGGCTACAAAATGTTTTTTTGCAGATACTACACCAAGTGTGTTTCCAACATGCTGAATCACAAGGAAGATTAAAGACTTTCAGATTAATCCACACATAACCAAGTTGTTTTACAGATAGTTTTTTTAATTTAGATTTTATCTGGGGATATTCAGTTTTTTTACATAGGCCTCAACAGGCTGCCAACTCTCCCTCTACAGATTCTACAAAAAGAGTGTTTCCAACCTGCTGAATCAAAAGAAAGCTTTAACTCCGTGAAGTGAATACACACATAACCAAGCGGTTTCACAGATAGCTTCTTTCCAGTTTTTATCTTGGGATATTCGGTTTTTCCCCAAGGCCTCAATGTGCTACTAAATAAATTCTTGCAGATTTTATAAAAAAAGTGTTTCCAACCTGCTGTATCTATAGAAATATTTAACACTATTACATGAATCCAAACATTACCAAGTAGTTTCACACATAGTTTCTTTCTATATTTTGTCTGGGGATATTCAATTTTTTCCCATAGGCCTCAATGGGTCCCCAAATGTCGTGTCACAGATTCTACACCAAGAGTTTTTCCATTCTACCGATTCTAAAGCTTTAACTCTGTGAGGTGAATTCACACATCCCCAAGCAGTTTCACAGATTCCTTCTTTCTAGTTTATATCTGGGGATATTCAATTTTCCCTTGAGGCCTCAATGGACGACACAATGTCCGTTGACACTTTCTACACAAAGAGAGGTTCCAAGCTGCTGAATCAAAAGATAGGATTAGCTCTGTGAGATAAATCCACATGTCGAAAGTAATTTCGACACTGGGGGGCGGAGCAAGATGGCCGAATAGGAAGAGCTCAAGTCTCCAGCTCCCAGCGTGAGTGACACAGAAGACCGGTGATTTCTGCATTTTCAACTGAGGTACTGGGGTCATCTCACTAGGGAGTGCCGGACAATCGGTGCTGGTCAGCTGCTGCAGCCCGAACAGAGAGAGCTGAAGCAGGGCGAGGCATCGCCTCACCTGGGAAGCACAAGGGGGAAGGGAATCCCTTTTCCTAGCCAGGGGAACTGAGACACACAACACCTGGAAAATCGGGTAACTCCCACCCCAATACTGTGCTTTAAGCAAACGGGCACACCAGGAGAATATATTCCACACCTGGCCGGGAGGGTCCCACGCCCACAGAGCCATCCTCATTGCTAGCAAGCAGTCTGCAATCTAACTGCAAGGCAGCAGCGAGGATGGCGGAGGGGCGCCCGCCATTGCTGAGGCTTAAGTAGGTAAACAAAGCTGCTGGGAAGCTCGAACTGGGTGGAGCTCACAGCAACTCAAGGAAACCTGCCTGTCTCTGTAGACTCCACCTCTGGGGAGAGGGCACAGCTAAACAACAACAACAAAAAATGCGGCAGAAACCTCTGCAGACACAAACTACTCTGTCTGACAGAATTGAAGAGAGCAGTGGATCTCCCAACACGGAGGTTGAGATCTGAGAAGGGACAGACTGCCTGCTCAAGTGGGTCACTGACCCCTGAGTAGCCTAACTGGGAGACATCGCCCACTAGGGGCAGTCTGACAACCCACAACCCACAGGGTGGAGTACACCCCTGAGAGGAAGCTTCCAAGGTAAGAATCAGACAGGTACACTTGCTGTTCAGCAATATTCTATCTTCTGCAAACTCTGCTGCTGACACCCAGGCAAACAGGATCTGGAGTGGACCTCAAACAATCTCCAACAGATCTGCAGCTGAGGGTCCTGACTCTTTGAAGGAAAACTATCAAACAGGAAAGACACCGATACCAAAACCCCTTCAGTACATCACCATCATCAACGACCAGAGGCAGATAAAACCACAAAGATGGGGGAAAAAGGGGCAGAAAAGCTGGAAATTCAAAAAATAAGATCGCATCTCCCCCTGCAAAGGAGCGCAGCCCATTGCCAACAATGGATTGAAGCTGATCAGAAAATGACTTTGACGAGATGAGAGAAGAAGGCTTCAGTTCATCAAACTTCACAGAGGTAAACGAGGAATTACATACCCAGTGCAAAGAAAGTAAAAATCTTGAAAAAAGAGTGGAAGAATTGACAGCTAGAATAATTAATGCAGAGAAGGTCATAAACGAAATGACAGAGATGAAAACCATGACACGAGAAATACATGACAGATGCACTAGTTTCAGTAACTGACTCATTCAACTGGAGGAAAGAGTATCAGCGATTGAGAATCAAATGAATGAAACAAAGCAAGAAGAGAAACCAAAAGAAAAAAGAAGAAAAAGAAATGAACAAAGCCTGCAAGAAGAATGGGATCATGTAAACAGACCAAATCTATGTCTGATTGGGGTGCCTGAAAGTGAGGGGGAAAATGGAACCAAATTGGAAAACACTCTTCAGGATATCATGCAGAAGAGCTTCCCCAACCTAGTAGGGCAGGCCAACATTCAAATTCAGGAAGTACAGAGAACGCCACAAAGATACTCCTCCAGAAGAGCAACTCCAAGACACAGAATTGCCGGATTCACCAAAGTTGAAATGAAGGAAAAAATCTTAAGGGCAGCCAGAGAGAAAGGTCGGGTTACCCACAAAGGGAAACCCATCAGACTAACAGCAGATCTCTCGGCAGAAACTCTACAAGCCAGAAGAGAGTGGGGGCCAATATTCAACATTCTTAAAGAAAAGAATTTTAAACCCAGAATTTCATATCCAGCCAAACTAAGTTTCATAAGTGAAGGAGAAATAAAATCCTTTACAGATAAGCAAATGCTTAGAGATTTTGTCACCACCAGGCCTGCCTTACAAGAGACTCTGAAGGAAGCCCTAAACATGGAAAGGAACAACAGGTACCAGCCATTGCAAAACATGCAAAAATGTAAAGACCATCGAGGCTAGGAAGAAACTGCATCAAATAATGAGCAAAATAACCAGTTAATATCATAATGGCAGCATCAAGATCACACATAACAATATTAACTTTAAATGTAAATGGACTAAATGATTCAATTAAAAGACAAAGACTGACAAACTGGGTAAAGAGTCAAGACCCATCAGTCTGCTGTATTCAGGAGACCCATCTCACATGCAGAGACATACATAGGCTCAAAATAAAGGGATGGAGGAAGATCTACCAAGCAAATGGAGAACAAAAAAAAAGCAGGGGTTGCAATCCTAGTCTCTGATAAAACAGACTTTATACCATCAAAGATCAAAAGAGACAAAGAAGGCCATTACATAATGGTAAAGGGATCAATTCAACAGGAAGAGCTAACTCTCCTAAATATATATGCACGCAATACAGGAACACCCAGATTCATTAAGCAAGTCCTTAGCGAATTCCAAAGAGACTTAGACTCCCATACAATAATAATGGGAGATTTCAACACCCCACTGTCAACGTTAGACAGATCAACAAGACAGAAAGTTCAGAAGGATATCCAGGAATTGAACTCATCTCTGCAGCAAGCAGACCTAATAGACATCTACAGAACTCTCCACCCCAAATCAACAGAATACACATTCTTCTCAGCACCACATCACACTTATTCTAAAATTGAGCACATAATTGGAAATAGAGCACTCCTTGGCAAATGTACAAGAACAGAAATTATAACAAACTGTCTCTCAGACCACAGTGCAATCAAACTAGAACTCAGGACTAAGAAACTCAATCAAAACCGATCAACTACATGGAAACTGAACAACCTGCTCCTGAATGACTACTGGGTACATAACGAAATGAAAGCAGAAATAAAGATGTTCTTTGAAACCAATGAGAACAAAGATACAACATACCAGAATCTCTGGGACACATTTAAAGAAGTGTGTAGAGGGAAATTTATAGCACTAAATGCCCACAAGAGAAAGCAGGAAAGATCTAAAATTGACACTCTAACATCACAATTAAAAGAACTAGAGGGCAAGAGCAAACACATTCAAAAGCTAGCAGAAGGCAGGAAATAATTTCAATCAGAGCAGAACTGAAGGAGATAGAGACACAAAAATCCCTCCAAAAAATCAATGAATCCAGGAGTTGGTTTTTTGAAAAGGTCAACAAAATTGACAGACTGCTAGCAAGACTAATAAAGAAGAAAAGAGAGAAGACTCAAATAGATGTAATAAAAAATAATAAAGGGGATATCACCACCAACCCCACAGAAATACAAACTACCATCAGGGAATACTATAAACACCTCTACGCAAATCAACTAGAAAATCTAGAAGAAATGGATAATTTCCTGGACACTTACACTCTTCCAAGACTAAACCAGGAAGATGTTGAATCCCTAAATAGACCAATAGCAGTCTCTGGAATTGAGGCAATAATTAATAGCTTACCAAACAATAAAAGTCCAGGACCAGATGGATTCACAGCTGAATTCTACCAGAGGTACAAGGAGGAGCTGGTACCATTCCTTCTGAAACTATTCCAATCAATTGAAAAAGACGGAATCCTCCCTGACTCATTTTATGAGGCCAACATCATCCTGATACCAAAGCCTGGCAGAGACACAACAACAAAAAAATTTAGACCAATATCCCTGATGAACATCGATGCAAAAATGCTCAATAAAATACTGGCAAACCGGATTCAGCAGCACATCAAAAAGCTTATCCACCATGATCAAATGGGCTTCATCCCTGGGATGCAAGGCTGGTTCAACACTCACAAATCAATAAACGTAACCCAGCATATAAACAGAACCAAAGACAAGAATCACGTGATTATCTCAATAGATGCAGAAAAGGCTTTTGACAAAATTCAACAGCCCTTCATGCTAAAAACGCTCAATAAATTCGGTATTGATGGAACGCACCTCAAAATAATAAGAGCTATTTATGACAAACCCACAGCTCATAGCATACTGAATGGGCAAAAACTGGAAAAATTCCCTTTGAAAACTGGTACAAGACAGGGATGCCCTCTCTCACCGCTCCTATTCAACATAGTGTTGGAAGTTCTGGCTAGGGCAATCAGGCAAGAGAAAGAAATCAAGGATATTCAGTTAGGAAAAGAAGAAGTCAAATTGTCCCTGTTTGCAGATGACATGATTGTATATTTAGAAAACCCCATTGTCTCAGCCCAAAATCTCCTTAAGCTGATAAGCAACTTCAGCAATGTCTCAGATACAAAATTAATGTGCAAAAATCACAAGCATTCTTATACACCAGTAACAGACAAACAGAGAGTCAAATCAAGAATGAACTTCCATTCACAATTGCTTCAAAGAGAATAAAATACCTAGGAATCAACTTACAAGGGATGTCAAGGACCTCTTCAAGGAGAACTACAAACCAATGCTCAGTGAAATCAAAGAGGACACAAACAAATGGAAGAACATACCATGCTCATGGATAGGAAGAATCAATATTGTGAAAATGGCCATACTGCCCAAGGTTATTTATAGATTCAATGCCATCCCCATCAAGCTACCAATGAGTTTCTTCACAGAATTGGAAAATCTGCTTTAAAGTTCATATGGAACCAAAAAAGAGCCCGCATTGCCAAGACAATCCTAAGTCAAAAGAACAAAGCTGGAGGCATCATGCTACCTGACTTCAAACTATACTACAAGGCTACAGTAACCAAAACAGCATGGTACTGGTATTAAAACAGAGCTATAGACCAATGGAACAGAACAGAGTCCTCAGAAATAGTAGTACACATCTACAGCCATCTGATCTTTGACAAACCTGAGAGGAACAAGAAATGGGGATAGGATTCCTTATTTAATAAATGATGCTGGGAAAATTGTCTAGCCATAAGTAGAAAGCTGAAACTGGATCCTTTCCTTACCCCTTATACGAAAATTAATTCAAGATGGATTAGAGACTTAAATGTTAAACCTAATACCATAAAAACCCTAGAAGAAAACCTACGTAGTACCATTCAGGACATAGGCATGGGCAAGGACTTCATGTCTAAAACACCAAAAGCAATGGCAGCAAAAGCCAAAATTGACAAATGGGATCTAATTAAACTAAAGAGCTTCTGCACAGCAAAAGAAACTACCATCAGAGTGAACAGGCAACCTACAGAATGGGAGAAAATTTTTGCAATCTACTCATCTGACAAAGGGCTAATATCCAGAATCTACAAATAACTCAAACAAATTTACAAGAGAAAAACAAACAACCCCATCAAAAAGTGGGGAAAGGATATGAACAGACATTTCTCAAAAGAAGACATTCATACAGCCAACAGACACATGAAAAAATGCTCATCATTACTCGCCATCAGAGAAATGCAAATCAAAACCACAATGAGATACCATCTCACACCAGTTAGAATGGCAATCATTCAAAAGTCAGGAAACAACAGGTGCTGGAGAGGATGTGGAGAAATAGGAACACTTTTACACTGTTGGTGGGATTGTAAACTAGTTCAACCATTATGGAAAACAGTATGGCAATTCCTCAAGGATCTAGAACTAGATGTACCATATGACCCAGCCGTCCCACTACTGGGTATATACCCAAAGGAGTATAAATCATGCTGCTATAAAGACACATGCACACGTATGTTTATTGCAGCACTATTCACAATAGCAAAAACTTGGAATCAACCCAAATGTCCATCTGTGACAGACTGGATTAAGAAAATGTGGCACATATACACTATGGAATACTATGCAGCCATAAAAAAGGATGAGTTTGCGTCCTTTGTAGGGACATAGATGCAGCTGGAAACCATCATTATTAGCAAACTATCACAAGAACAGAAAACCAAACACGACATGTTCTTACTCATAGTTGGGAGCTGAATAATGAGATCACTTGGACTCGGGAAGGGGAACATCATACACCGGGGCCTTTCATGGGGAGTGGGGACGGGGAGGGATTGCATTGGGAGTTATATCTGATATAAATGACGAATTGATGGGTGCTGACGAAATTGATGGGTGCAGCAGACCAACATGGCACAAGTATACATATGTAACAAACCTGCACGTTATGCACATGTACCCTAGAACTTAAAGTATAATAATAAAAAAAAAGAAAAATTACATAAAATTACAAAACAACAACAACAACAAAAACAGAACAAATGTGATTTCACAGGTAACTTCTTTCTGTTTTTTAACTGGGAATATCCAGCTTTTCCCTTAGACCTCTATTGGCTATGAAAGAAGTTTTTGCAGTTAATTCAAAAAGAGTGCTTTCAACCTGCAGAATCAAAGAAAAGTTTAACTCTGTGAGGTGCATCTAGGCATCACCAAGCAGTTTCAACTTTCTAGTTTTTGTCTGGAAATATTCGTTTTTTCCCCATAGGTATCAATAAACTTTGAAACGTCCTTTTACAGATTCTACAAAAAGAGTGGTTCCAACCTGATGAATCAAAAGAAAGGTTTAACTTTGTGAGATAAATACAAACATCACCAATCTGTTTCCCAGATAGCTTCTTTTTAGTTTTTATCTGGGTATTTTTAGTCGTTTTGCATTAGGCTTCAAGGGACTCTTAAATGTTCCTTCACAGATTCTACAAAAAGAGTATTTTCTGCCTGCTAATTCATAAGAAAGGTTCATCTCTGTGAGATGAATCAACACACCTAGAAGCAGTTTCACAGAAAGCATCTTTCTTGTTTTTGTAGTTAGGTATTCATTTTTTTCCCCATAGGCCTCAATGGGATCCGAAATGTCTTTTAGCAGATTTGTAAGAAAAGTGTTTCCATCCTGCTTAGTCAAGAGAATCATTTAACTCTATAATATGAATCCAGACATCACCAAGCAGTTTCACAGATAGCTTCTTTCTAGTTTATATCGGGAGATACTGAGTTTTTATCCATAGACATCAATGGGCTCAAAAATGTCTCTTTGCAGATACTACAAAAAGAATGTTTCAAACTTGCTGAATCAAAAAAAAATAAAAATTTAACACTGTGAGATGAATCCACACATCACCAAGCAGTTTCACTGATCGCTTCCTTCTAGTATTTATCTGGGTACATTCCGTTTCTCCCCATAAGCCTCAAAGGGCTGTGAAATATCCCTTCTAAGATTCTACAAAGAAAGTGTTTCCCACCTGCTGAATCAAAAGAAAAGTTTAACTCTGGTAGATAAATCCACACATCACCAAGCAATTTCGCAGATACCTACCTTGTAGCTTTTATTGGGGGATATTTGGTTTTTCTCCTTAGGCCTCAATGGGCTATGTAAAGTCCCTTCACAGACGTTACAAAAAGCGTGTCTCCAACCTGCTGAATCAAAAGAAAGGCTTTTCTCTATGGGATGAATCCACACGTCACCACCAGTTTCACAGATAGCATCTTTCAATTTTTTATCTGGTCATATTCCGTTTTCCCAAATAGACCTCAATTGGCTCCCAAATGTCCCCATGCAGATTCTACAAAAATAGTATTTCCAACCTGCTAAACCAAAAAAGTTTTAACTTTGTAAGATAAATCCACACACCACCAAACAGTTTCACACATAACTTCTTTCTAGCTTTTATCTGTGGATATTCAGTTTTTTCTCATAAGTCTCAATGGGCTTTCAAAAGTCACGTCAATGATTCTTTAAAAGGGGTGTTTCCGGAACTCCCAGGATGGCCGAATTAGAACAGTTCCAGCCTCCAGCTTCCAGGGTCAGTGACACAGAAGAAGGGTGATTTATGCATTTTCAACTGAGGTACTGGGTTCATCTCACTGGGGCATACTGGACACTTGCTGCTGGTCAGTGGTTGCAGCCCAACCAGCAAGAGGTGAAGCAGGGCAAGACATCGTCTCACTTGGGAAGTGCAAGGGGGAAGGGAATTCCTTTTCCTAGCCAAGGGAAACTGAGACACATAACACCTGGAAAATTGGGAAACTTCCACCCTAATACTGTGTTTTACCAAGGGTCTTAGAAAACAGCACACCAGGAGATTATATCCCACGCCTGGCCCAGAGGGTCCCATGCCCACGGAGCCTCCGTCATTGCTAGCACAACAGTCTGAGATCTAACTGCAAAGCAAAAGCAAGGCTGGGGGAGAGGCGCCCTCCATTGCTGAGGCTAAAGTAGGTAAACAAAGCTGTTAGGATGTTCGAACTGGGTGGAGCCCACAGCAGCTCAAGGAGGCCTGTCTGCCTCTGTTGAGTCCACCTCTGGGGACAGGGCATAACCAGACAAAAAGTAGCAGAAACCTCTGCAGATGTAAATGTCCCTGTCTGCCAGCTTTGAAGAGAGCAGTGGTTCTCCCAGCATGAAGGTTGAGATCTGAGAATGGACAGACTGCCTGCTCAAGTGGGTCCCTGATCCCTGAGTAGCCTAAGTGGGAGACATCCCCCACTAGGTGCAGACTGACACCTCACACCTCACACAGCTGGGTACACCTCTGAGACGAAGCTTCCACAGGAAGAATCAGACAACAACACTCGCTGTTCAGGAATATTCTGTCTTCTGCAGCCTACGCTGCTGATACCCAGGCAAACAGGGTCTCGAGTGGACCTCAAGGAAACTCCAAACTGTAGTTGAGGGTCCTGACTCTTAGAAGGAAAACTGGCAAACAGAAAGGACACCCACACCAAAACCCCATCAGTACATCACGATCATCAAAGACCAAAGGCAGATAAAACCACAAAGATGGGGAAAAAGCAGAGCAGAAAAGTTGGAAATTCAAAAAATCAGAGCACATCTCCCCCTCCAAAGGAATGTAGCTCATCGCCAGCAATGGAACATAGCTGGATGGAGAATGACTTTGATGAGCTGAGATAAGAAGGCTTCAGTTGACCAAACTTCTCAGAGCTAAAGGAGGAACTATGAACCCAGCAGAAAGAAACTAAAAATCTTGAAAAAAGAATGGATAACTAGAATAACCAATGCAGAGAAGTCCAGAAACGAACTGATAGAGATGAAAACCATGACAGGAGAACTATGTGACAAATGCACAAGCTCCAGTAACCAACTCAATCAACTGGAAGAAAGAGTATCAGTGATTGAAGATCAAATGAATGAAATGAAGCGAGAAGAGAAGTTAAGAGGAAAAAAGAGTAAAAGGGAATGAACAAAGCCTCCAAGAAATATGGGATTATGTGAAAAGACCAAATCTACGTCTGATTGGAGTGTCTGAAAGTGACGAAGAGAATGGAACCAAGTTGGAAAATACTCTGCAGGATATTATCCAGGAGAACTTCCCCAACCTAGCAAGGCAGGCCAACATCCAAATTCAGGAAATACAGAGAACATCACAAAGATACTCCATCACAAAGATACTCCTCGAGAAGAGCAATCACAAGACACATAATTGTCAGATTCACCAAAGTTGAAATGAAGGAAAAAATGTTAAGAGCAGTCAGAGAGAAAGGTCGGGTTACCCACAAAGGGAAGCCCATCAGACTAACAGCGGATCTCTCAGCAGAAACTCTATAAGCCAGAAGAGAGTGGGGGCCAATATTCAACATTCTTTTTTTTTTTTTTGAGATGGAGTCTGGCTCGGTCTCCCACGCTGGAGTGCAGTGGCCGGATCTCAGCTCACTGCAAGCTCCACCTCCCGGGTTTACACCATTCTCCTGGCTCAGCCTCCGGAGTAGCTGGGACAATAGGCGTCCGCCACCTCGCCCGGCTAGTTTTTTGTATTTTTAGTAGAGACGGGGTTTCACCGTGTTAGCCAGGATGGTCTCGATCTCCTGACCTCGTGATCCGCCCGTCTCAGCCTCCCAAACTGCTGGGATTACAGGCTTGAGCCACCGCACCCGGACAACATTCTTAAAGAAAAGAATTTTCAACCCAGAATTTCATATCCAGCCAAACTAAGTTTCATAAGTGAAGGAGAAATAAAATCCTTTACAAACAAGCAAATGCTTAGAGATTTTGTCTTCACCATGCCTGCCCTACAAGAGCTCCTGAAGGAAGCACTAAACATGGAAAGGAACAACAGGTACCAGCCACTGAAAAAATATGCCAAAATGTAAAGTCCATCGATGCTAGGAAGAAACTGCATCAACTAACGAGGAAAATAACCAACTAATATAATAATGACAAGATCATGTTCACATATAAACAATATTAACCTTAAATGTAAATGGACTAAAAGGTCCAATTAAAAGACACAGACTGGAAAATTGGATAAAGAGTCAAGACCCATCAGTTTGCTGTATGCAGAAGACCCATCTCACATGCAGAGACACACATAGGCTCAAAATAAAGGGATGGAGGAAGATCTACCAAGCAAATGGAAAACAAAAAAGGCAGGACTTGCAATCCTAGTGTCTGATAAAACAGACTTTAAACAATCAAAGATCAAAAGAGACAAAGAAGGCCATTACATAATGGTAAAGTGATCAGTTCATCAGGAAGAGCTAACTATCCTAAATATATATGCACCCAATACAGGAGCACCCAGATTCATAAAGCAAGTACTTAGAGACTTACAAAGAGACTTAGACTCCCATACAATAATAATGGGAGACTTTAACACCCCACTGTCAACATTAGACAGATCAATGAGACAGATTCTTTCTAGTTTTAGTCTGGGGATATTTGTTTTTTGCTTATAGGGGTCAAAGGGCTTCCAATTATCACCTTACAGATTTTACAATAAGAGTGTTACAAACTACAGAATCAAAAGAAAGGTTTAACTTGTGAAAAGAATCCAACATCATCAAGCAGTTTCACAGATAGCTTGTTCCTAATTTTCATGCGAGGATATTTATTTTCAGTCATAGGCCTCAAAAAGTCCCCAAGTGTACTTTCACAGATTCTACCAAAAGACTGTTTCCAAGCTGCTGAATCAAAATAAAGGTTTAACTCTGTGAAATGATCAACACATCACCAAGAACTTTCAACGATAGCTTCTTCTGAGTTTTCATCTGGGAATACTCATTTTTTCTGTATCAGCCTCAAGGGGCTCCAAAATATCCCTTTGCATATTATACAAAATGAGTGTTTCCCACCTGCTGAATCAAAATAAGGTTTTAACTCTCTGAGATATAGCCACACATCACTAAGCAGTTTCAGAGATAGCATATTTGTAGTTTTTAACTGGGATTACTCTCTATTACCCACAGACCTCAGTGGGCTGCAAAATGTCCCTTCACAGTTTCTAGAAATAGAGTGTTTCCAATCTGGTGAATCAAAAGAAAAATTCAACTCTGTGAGATGAATCCACAAAGCAGCAACCTGTTTCACAGAGAGCTTCTTTCTAATTTTTATCTGGCAACATTCAGTTTTTCCCCATAGACCTCAATGGGCTCCCAAAAGTCTCTTTGCAGTTTCTACAAAAAGAGTTTCCAACTCCTTAATCAAAAGAATGGTTTAACACTGTGAAATGAATCGATACACCTCAAAGCAGTTTCACAGATATCTTGTTTCTTATTTTTATCTGGGGATATTTAATTTTTTAACATAGGCCTCAATTGTCTTTCTAATTTCCTTTCACAGATTCTACAAAAATATGTTTTCCAAACTCTTTAATCAAAAGAAAATTTTAACCCTGTGAGATGAATCCATGCATCACAAAACAGTTTTAAAGATAGCTTCTTTCTAGTCTTTATCTGGGGACATTTTGTTTTTGTCTATAGTCCTCAATAAGCTTCCAAATGTCCTTTCATAGATTCTACAAAAAGAGTGTTTCAAACCTGCTGAATCAAAAGAAAATTTTAACTCTGTTTGATGAATCCACACATCTGAAAGCAGTTTCATAAATAGATTCTTTGTAGTTTTTATCTGGGGATATTCAATTTTTCCCCATTGGCCTCATTAGGCTCCAAATGTCCCTTTGCAGATTGTACAAAAAAAAGTGTTTCCAAACTGCTGAATCAAAAGTTTTACCTCGGTGAGATGAATCCACACATCTAGAAGCAGTTTAACAGATAGCTTCTTCCAAGTTTTTATCTGGGGATATTCAGTTTTCCCTCACAGGCTCAATGTACTCTTTAATGTCCCTTCGCTGATTCTACATAAAGAGTGTTTTTAACGTGCTGAATCAAAAGAAACGTTTAATTCTGAGATAAATCCACACATCACCAGGAAGTTTCCCAGATAACTTCTTTCTAATTTCTATCTGGGGATATAAAATTTTTCCCTTCAATGGGTTGCCAAATGTTCCTTCACAGATTCTACAAAAAGAGTGATTCCAACTTGGTGAACCAAAAGAAAGGTTTAACTGTTTGAGATGATTCCACCCATCACTAAGCAGTTTCACAGATACCTTCTTTTAAGTTTGTATCTGTTGTCTTTCTTTCTTTCTTTCTTTCTTTCTTTCTTTCTTTCTTTCTTTCTTTCTTTCTTTCTTTCTTTCTTTCTTTCTTTCTTTCTTTCTTTCTTCCTTCCTTCCTTCCTTCCTTCCTTCCTTCCTTCCTTCCTTCCTTCCTTCCTTCCTTCCTTCCTTCCTTCTTTCTTTCTTTCTTTCTTTCTTTCTTTCTTTCTTTCTTTCTTTCTTTCTTTCTTTCTTTCTTTCTTTCTTTCTTTTTCTAGGCCTAGATGGACTCCCAAATGTCCCTTTGCAGATTCTACAAAATAGTGTTTCAAACCTACTTAATTCAAAGATATTTTTAACTTTGTGAAATGAATCCACACATCACCAAGCAGTTTCACAGATAGCTTCTTTCTAGTTTTTATCTGGGGATGCTCTGTTTTTCCCTATAAGCCTTAGGGGGCCCAGAAAATTCCTTTTGCACATTCTACAAAAAGAGTGTTTCCAAACTGCTGAATCAAAAGAAAGGTTTAGTTCTGTGAGATGAATCCACACATCCCAAAGCAGTTTCACAGATACCTTCTTTCTAGTTTTAATCTGATAATATTCAGTTTTTCCACATAGACAATGATGGGCTCCAAAATGAACCTTCTCAGATTCTACAAAAATAGCTTTTCCAACCTGCTGAATCAAAAGAATGGTTTACCTAGGTGCGATGAATCCACATATCCTTAAGCAATTTTACAGATAGATTCTTTCTAATTTTTATCTGGGGATATTCAGTTTATCCAAATAGGCTTCAATGGACTCTCAAATGTCCCTTCACAGATTCTACAAAAAGTGTGCTTTTAACCTGCTGAATCAAAAGAAACGTTTAATTCTGTGAGATGAATCCATACATCACCTGGCAATTTCAAAGAGCTTCTTTCTACTTTTTATCTATGGATATTCATTTTTTTTTCCTGTAGGCCTCAATGGTTCTCAAAACCTTACTTTTGATTGAACAGTTTAGAAACATTTATTTTGCAGAACCTCCAAAGTGAATTTTTGCAACTCATCAAGGCCTAGGGGGGGAAATCGAATATCCACATATAAAAACTAGAAAAAAAAAATCTGTGAATCTATTTGGTGATGTGTGGATTAATTGGACAAAGTTAATCATTTTTTTTTTTCATTCAGCAGGTTGAAAACACTCTTTTTGTAGAATCTGCTAAAAGATACTGGGGAGCCCATTGAGGCCTATGGGGAAAGACAAAATATCCCCAGATAAAAACTAGAAAGAAGCTATATGTGAAACTGCTTTTTTTTTTCTTTTTTTTTTTTTTTTAATTATACTTTAAGTTCTAGGGTACATGTGCATAACGTGCAGGTTTGTTACATATGTATACTTATGCCATGTTGGTGTGCTGCACCCATCAACTCGTCAGCACCCATCAATTCATCATTTATATCATGTATAACTCCCCAATGCAATCCCTCCCTCCTCGCCCCTCCCCCCTCCCCATGATAGGCCCCAGTCCGTGATGTTCCCCTTCCCGAGTCCAAGTGATCTCATTGTTCAGTTCCCACCTATGAGTGAGAACATGCGGTGTTTGGTTTTCTGTTCTTGTGATAGTTTGCTAAGAATGATGGTTTCCAGCTGCATCCATGTCCCTACAAAGGACGCAAACTCATCCTTTTTTATGGCTGCATAGTATTCCATGGTGTATATGTGCCACATTTTCTTAATCCAGTCTGTCACAGATGGACATTTGGGTTGATTCCAAGTCTTTGCTATTGTGAATAGTGCCGCAATAAACATACGTGTGCATGTGTCTTTGTAGTAGAATAATTTATAATTCTTTGGGTATATACCCAGTAGTGGGATGGCTGGGTCATATGGTACATCTAGTTCTAGATCCTTGAGGAATTGCCATACTGTTTTCCATAATGGTTGAACTAGTTTACAATCCCACCAACAGTGTAAAAGTGTTCCTATTTCTCCACATCCTCTCCAACACCTGTTGTTTCCTGACTTCTTAATGATTGCCATTCTAACTGGTGTGAGATGGTATCTCATTGTGGTTTTGATTTGCATTTCTCTGATGGCGAGTGACGATGAGCATTTTTTCATGTGTCTGTTGGCTGTATGAATATCTTCTTTTGAGAAATGTCTGTTCATATCCTTTCCCCACTTTTTGATGGGGTTGTTTGTTTTTTTCTCGTATATTTGTTTGAGTTCTTTGTAGATTCTGGATATTAGCCCTTTGTCAGATGAGTAGGTTGCAAAAATTTTCTCCCATTCTGTAGGTTGCCTGTTCACTCTGATGGTAGTTTCTTTTGCTGTGCAAAAGCTCTTTAGTTTAATTAGATACCATTTGTCAATTTTTGCTTTTGCTGCCGTTGCTTTTGGTGTTTTAGACATGAAGTCCTTGCCCATGCCTATGTCCTGAATGGTACTACCTAGATTTTCTTCTAGGGTTTTTATGGTATTAGGTCTAGCATTTAAGTCTCTAATCCATCTTGAATTAATCTTCGTATAAGGGGTAAGGAAAGGATCCAGTTTCAGCTTTCTACTTATGGCTAGCCAATTTTCCCAACACCATTTATTGAATAGGGAATCCTTTCCCCATTTCTTGTTTCTCTCAGGTTTGTCAAAGATCAGATGGCTGTAGATGTGTGGTATTATTTCTGGGGACTCTGTTCTGTTCCATTGGTCTATAGCTCTGTTTTGGTACCAGTACCATGCTGTTTTGGTTACTGTAGCCTTGTAGTATAGTTTGAAGTCAGGTAGCGTGACGCCTCCAGCTTTGTCCTTTTGACTTAGGATTGTCTTGGCAATGCGGGCTCTTTTTTGGTTCCATATGAACTTGAAAGCAGTTTTTTCCAATTCTGTGAAGAAACTCATTGGTAGCTTGATGGGGATGGCATTGAATCTATAAATAACCTTGGGCAGTATGGCCATTTTCACGATATTGATTCTTCCTATCCATGAGCATGGTATATTCTTCCATTTGTTTGTGTCCTCTTTTATTTCACTGAGAAGTGGTTTGTAGTTCTCCTTGAAGAGGTCCTTTACATCCCTTGTAAGCTGGATTCCTAGGTATTTGATTCTCTTTGAAGCAATTGTGAATGGAAGTTCATTCCTGATTTGGCTCTCTGCTTGTCTGTTACTGGTGTATAAGAATGCTTGTGATTTTTGCACATTAATTTTGTATCCTGAGACTTTGCTGAAGTTGCTTATCAGCTTAAGGAGATTTTGGGCTGAGACGATGGGGTTTTCTAAATATACAATCATGTCATCTGCAAACAGGGACAATTTGACTTCTTCTTTTCCTAACTGGATACCCTTGATTTCTTTCTCTTGCCTGATTGCCCTAGCCAGAACTTCCAACACTATGTTGAATAGGAGCGGTGAGAGAGGGCATCCCTGTCTTGTGCCAGTTTTCAAAGGGAATTTTTCCAGTTTTTGCCCATTCAGTATGATATTAGCTGTGGGTTTGTCATAAATGGCTCTTATTATTTTGAGATACGTTCCATCAATACCGAATTTATTGAGCGTTTTTAGCATGAAGGGCTGTTGAATTTTGTCAAAAGCCTTTTCTGCATCTATTGAGACAATCATGTGGTTCTTGTCTTTGGACTGTTTATATGCTGGATTACGTTTATTGATTTGCGAATGTTGAACCAGCCTTGCATCCCAGGGATGAAGCCCACTTGATCATGGTGGATAAGCTTTTTGATGTGCTGCTGAATCCGGTTTGCCAGTATTTTATTGAGAATTTTTGCATCAATGTTCATCAGGGATATTGGTCTAAAATTCTCTTTTTTTGTTGTGACTCTGCCAGGCTTTGGTATCAGGATGATGTTGGCTTCATAAAATGAGTTAGGGAGGATTCCCTCTTTTTCTATTGATTGGAATAGTTTCAGAAGGAATGGTACCAGCTCCTCCTTGTACCTCTGGTAGAATTCAGCTGTGAATCCATCTGGTCCTGGACTTTTTTTGGTGGGTAGGCTATTAATTGTTGCCTCAATTTCAGAGCCTGCTATTGGTCTATTCAGGGATTCAACTTCTTCCTGGTTTAGCCTTGGGAGAGTGTAAGTGTCCAGGAAATTATCCATTTCTTCTAGATTTTCTAGTTGATTTGCGTAGAGGCGTTTATAGTATTCTCTGATGGTAGTTTGTATTTCTGTGGGGTCAGTGGTGATATCCCCTTTATCATTTTTTATTGCATCTATTTGATTCCTCTCTCTTTTCTTCTTTATTAGCCTTGCTAGCGGTCTGTCAATTTTGTTGATCTTTTCAAAAAACCAACTCCTGGATTCATTGATTTTTTGGAGGGTTTTTTGTGTCTCTATCTCCTTCAGTTCGGCTCTGATCTTGGTTATTTCTTGCCTCCTTCTAGCTTTTGAATGTGTTTGCTCTTGCCTCTCTAGTTCTTTTAATTGTGATGTTAGAGTGTCAATTTTAGATCTTTCCTGCTTTCTCTTGTGGGCATTTAGTGCTATAAATTTCCCTCTACACACTGCTTTAAATGTGTCCCAGAGATTCTGGTATGTTGTATCTTTGTTCTCATTGGTTTCAAAGAACATCTTTATTTCCACTTTCATTTCGTTATGTACCCAGTAGTCATTCAGGAGCAGGTTGTTCAGTTTCCATGTAGTTGAGCGGTTTTGATTGAGTTTCTTAGTCCTGAGTTCTAGTTTGATTGCACTGTGGTCTGAGAGACAGTTTGTTATAATTTCTGTTCTTTTACATTTGCTGAGGAGTGCTTTACTTCCAATTATGTGGTCAATTTTGGAATAAGTGCGATGTGGTGCTGAGAAGAATGTATATTCTGTTGATTTGGGGTGGAGAGTTCTATAGATGTCTATTAGGTCCGCTTGGTGCAGAGATGAGTTCAATTCCTGGATATCCTTGTTAACTTTCTGTCTCATTGATCTGTCTAATGTTGACAGCGGAGTGTTGAAGTCTCCCATTATTATTGTATGGGAGTCTAAGTCTCTTTGTAAGTCCCTAAGGACTTGCTTTATGAATCTGGGTGCTCCTGTATTGGGTGCATATATATTTAGGAGAGTTAGCTCTTCCTGTTGAATTGATCCCTTTACCATTATGTAATGGCCTTCTTTGTCTCTTTTGATCTTTGATGGTTTAAAGTCTGTTTTATCAGAGACAAGGATTGCAACCCCTGCTTTTTTGTGTTCTCCATTTGCTTGGTAGATCTTCCTCCATCCCTTTATTTTGAGCCTATGTATGTCTCTGCATGTGAGATGGGTCTCCTGAATACAGCAGACTGATGGGTCTTGACTCTTGATCCAGTTTGCCAGTCTGTGTCTTTTAATTGGAGCATTTAGTCCATTAACATTTAAGGTTAATATTGTTATGTGTGAACTTGATCCTGCCATTAGATATTAACTGGTTATTTTGCTCGTTAGTTGATGCAGTTTCTTCCTAGCCTCGATGGTCTTTACATTTTGGCATGTTTTTGCGATGGCTGGTACCGGTTGTTCCTTTCCATGTTTAGGGCTTCCTTCAGGGTCTCTTGTAAGGCAGGCCTGGTGGTGACAAAATCTCTAAGCATTTGCTTATCTGTAAAGGATTTTATTTCTCCTTCACTTATGAAACTTAGTTTGGCTGGATATGAAATTCTGGGTTGAAAATTCTTTTCTTTAAGAATGTTGAATATTGGCCCCCACTCTCTTCTGGCTTGTAGAGTTTCTGCCGAGAGATCTGCTGTTAGTCTGATGGGCTTCCCTTTGTGGGTAACCCGACCTTTCTCTCTGGCTGCCCTTAAGATTTTTTCCTTCATTTCAACTTTGGTGAATCCGGCAATTCTGTGTCTTGGAGTTGCTCTTCTGGAGGAGTATCTTTGTGGCGTTCTCTGTATTTCCTGAATTTGAATGTTGGCCTGCCCTACTAGGTTGGGGAAGTTCTCCTGGATGATTTCCTGAAGAGTGTTTTCCAACTTGGTTCCATTTTCCCCCTCACTTTCAGGCACCCCAATCAGGCGTAGATTTGGTCTTTTTACGTAATCCCATACTTCTTGCAGGCTTTGCTCATTTCTTTTTCTTCTTTTTTCTTTTGGTTTCTCTTCTCGCTTCATTTCATTCATTTGATCTTCAATCGCTGATACTCTTTCTTCCAGTTGATCGAGTCGGTTACTGAAGCTTGTGCATTTGTCACGTATTTCTCGTGTCATGGTTTTCATCTCTGTCACTTCGTTTATGATCTTCTCTGCATTAATTAGTCTAGCTGTCAATTCTTCCACTCTTTTTTCAAGATTTTTAGTTTCTTTGCGCTGGGTGCGTAATTCCTCCTTTAGCTCTGATAAGTTTGATGGACTGAAGCCTTCTTCTCTCCTCTCGTCCAAGTCATTCTCTGACCAGCTTCGATCCGTTGCTGGCGATGGGCTGCGCTCCTTTGCAGGGCTGGATGCGCTCTTATTTTTTGAATTTCCAGCTTTTCTGCCCTGCTTCTTCCCCATCTTTGTGGTTTTATCTGTCTCTGGTCTTTGATGGTGGTGACGTACTGATGCGCTTTTGGTATAGGTGTCCTTCCTGTTTGATAGTTTTCCTTCTGACAGTCAGAAGGACTGTCTGTTGGTCTGTTGGAGATTGCTTGAGGTCCACTCCAGACCCTGTTTGCCTGGGTATCAGCAGCAGAGGTTGCCAAAGATAGAATATTGCTGAACAGCGAGTGTACCTGTCTGATTCTTCCTTTGGAAGTTTCCTCTCAGGGGTGTACTCCACCCTGTGAGGTGTGGGGTGTCAGACTGCCCCTAGTGGGGGATTTCTCCCAGCTAGGCTACTCAGGGGTCAGGGACACACCTGAGCAGGCAGTCTGTCCGTTCTCAGATCTCAACCTCCGTGTTGGGAGATCCACGGCTCTCCCCAAAGCTGTCAGACAGAGTCGTTCGCGTCTGCACCGGCTCCTGCTACTTCCCCTGTTGGTCTTCAGCTGTGCGCTGTCCCCAGAGGTGGAGACTACAGAGACAGGCAGGCTTCCTTGAGCTGCTGTGAGCTCCAGCCAGTTCGAGCTTCCCAGCGGCTTTGTTTACCTACTTAAGCCTCAGAAATGGCGGGCGCCCCTCCCCCAGCCTCGCTGCTGCCTTGCGGATAGATCGCGGCAGACTGCTGTGTTAGCAGTGAGGGAGGCTTCGTGGGCGTGGGACCCTCCCGGCCAGGTGTGGGATAT
This sequence comes from Rhinopithecus roxellana, assembly GCF_007565055.1. Classification (NCBI taxonomy): domain Eukaryota; kingdom Metazoa; phylum Chordata; class Mammalia; order Primates; family Cercopithecidae; genus Rhinopithecus; species Rhinopithecus roxellana. The sequence goes on from NC_044555.1 coordinate 17,631,027, forward strand.
ATTCTGGTGTGCCTGTATGCTTACAGCGCAGTATTGGGGTGGGAGTTACCCGATTTTCCAGGTGTTGTGTGTCTCAGTTCCCCTGGCTAGGAAAACGGATCCCCTTCCCCCTTGCGCTTCCAGGTGAGGTGATGCCTCGCCCTGCTTCAGCTCTCGCTGGTCAGGCTGCAGCAGCTGACCAGCACCGATTGTCTGGCACTCCCTAGTGAGATGACCCCAGTACCTCAGTTGAAAATGCAGAAATCACCGGTCTTCTGTGTCGCTCGCGCTGGGAGTTGGAGACTGGAGTTGTTCCTATTCGGCCATCTTGCTCCGCCCCTCCTAAGGATTTCAATCGAAACTGCTTTTTTAATGTTTTGATTGATCTCACAGACATGCACTTTCTATTGATTCAGCATTTAGACCCCATAATTACTGCAATTAGCTGAAAATAAAGAAACTTCTTCATTTTAAAATGTTTTGTAAAATATTGTTAATAACATGAATAGAAGGAGAAGGTTCCCAAGGAGAATGTAAGACTACTGGGAACCATATGCCTTCTCTAGTCCTAATAATAAGATCATTATGATGTTGATTAAAGGACAAATCAACACAAGTATACAAATAAAAATCAGTAGAGGTAATAATATTAGTCTCTAAACTAATATGCATTTTCCTACCAACAACATACATGAGAGTTTAACCCAGCTTTTAAGAGGTACTGTTTTGTTAGATTCCATGTACACAGTACAAATGTTTTGAGATGTTGCTCTTCTTTGGGGACGTGCCATAGGGGGAAAAAACTGCTTAGGGGTTGGGAAATGTGAATTATAAACAGGGGCGTATTGATCTTCATAGTCCTCATTATCCCATTTTTGAATTGACCTTTTAACAAGAGACATTATTATGTTTTCTGCTGTACTTGAATAATAATGTGAATCGATTTGTTTTCTAAGTTGTAGAGGTGATGTGGTAGATTTACTTATAACACTTTCTCTGGCCCAAACTCTCATGTCTGTCGTGGCAAAGGTAAATCTCCGTAATTCCAAATGCTCAGGTCCTAAATGGTAAATGCTAAGTCTGAGTTTAAGAGGTGCAATTCCTGCCCCTTTCCACTTAAAAGGAAAGACAGAGTTAAACCTATGATATAATATGAGACAATTGTCACTACGTTCTTGATATGTGATATCATAAAGAAAATGTTGAGTCTCTTTGACTTTGCGAACAATCATTAGTAAGATGTCCTTTTGGGGCCCAATCTATAATAGTATAGCCAGAAGAGTTAAATAAAACTATTCATTCAGGACTGATACAATAATTCCATATTAGCTTTTCAGTGTGGGAAGACAAGGGCATGCAGGTTCTACAGGTTTGAATTTTGAGGTTTGGATATAATCAGCAATTCCTGTTTTATATTGTCTAAAAGGATTTAGAGAGAGTCCTGAGACTAAATGTCCTAAAGGGGGAACAGAATGACCAGGTGGTAATGTAACTGCCCAGGTCTGAGTATCTTATGGGAGACATCCTTCTGTTGGTCCTAAACAGGGAGGTACGTATTTAAAACCTGGAGTCATATTGAATGGGATACCTTTTTTGGAAAGTTGAGTGGGGCAATGATCATCTATGGAACCAGCCATCCAAATGCTATCATTAGCATAAACTTCAATAGGAGCATCCATCCATGTCATAGCTCTGATAAGGTGGGTGGGGGAAAGGAACATAGGCCCAATAAGTATAGTTCTTAACAGTCTGTGGAGTGACTGGAGGCAGGAGAATCAGCTTCATCAGGAGTAGGCAGAGGTTGAGTCAAAACTGAATTGCCGCAGATGAATTGTTTGGGATGGCTGACTGAATTGTGTGTTGTAGGAGAGTGGTTGTCCTCATCATTTTGTTGACTGGGGGTCTCAGCTAACTCCTGTTGCATCGTCTTTTCAGTAGTTGTTTCCGTCTTTTGATCACGTACATCTTCAGGGCACACTTTCGAGTGTCTAATGGGGAACCAAACGGGAGATTTATGTTCACCTGGGGAGACACAAGCATAACCTCTTCCCCAAGTAAGAATAGTGCCTTTGACCATTTACTGGATTGAGTATCTTTCCACCATACTTTCCACCCTTGATTTACTTTACAGCAGTTAGCAGAGAAATGTTTTTCAGCAGCAGTGACAGAACTGGATTTAGAGGTATTAAGAAAATTTAACGTTAGCAATGCCAAATTTAATTTCATGTGTGGGGTGGATAACTCCTTATCACTTTCCGTTTTTTGTTTAAGTAATCGTAATTTTAATGTCCTGTTGCTCCTTTCTACAATGGCTTGAACTTGTGGATTATAGGGAATTCCAAGTAATAGGTTTAATATGCTATTGATCGAGAAAAATTTTGAAAGCCTTCCTGCAATATGCAGGGCCATTGTCTGTTTTTATTTCACTTGGAAACCTCACAACTGCAAAACAAGAAAACGAATGTCTTTTAACATGAGAAGCAGCTTCTCTGGTTTGACAAGTAGCCCAGATGAAGTTTGAAAGGGTGTCTACCAACACATGAACATAAGCTAATTTCCCAAAAGAAGGAACATGAGTAACATTCATTTGCCAGATTACATTAGGAGAAAGACCACGAGGATTAACACTGGGAGACTGTATAGGTAGAACAAGAACCTGACACTGAGAGCAGTGTTGGACGATATGCTTTGCCTGTTTCCAACCAAGATAATATTTATGTTTAAGTCCTGACACATTGATATGAATAAGCTGATGAAACTCTGTGGCATCAGAGAAGGCTAGGGAAACAAGAGCATCTATTTTTTGATTACCTTTGGATAAGGGTCCAGGCAAGCTGGTATGAGAACAGATATGAGTCGTGAAAAAGAAGTGATTTCTATTTCTGTCCACTTGTTGTAACGAAGAAAACAGAAAGGACAGATTTGTGTCAGCGATATTTTTTATAATAGCTGTTTCTATGGCTTTGGTAGCATGAACAACATAAGCTGAGTCAGATACAATGTTAAGGGGCTGATTGAAATCTTGCTATGCTGTAGTAACAGGAAATAATTCAGCCTTCTGAGTAGAGGTGTAAGGAGTAGAAATGACTTTATCTTTTGACCCTACATATCCAGCCTTTCCATTGCTAGATCCGTCAGTAAACAGTAATAGCTCCCTCTCATGGAGAAAGACGAAAAAGTTTTGGCAGACTCCAAGAAGTATTTTGTAAAAACTGGAAGAATTTTGACTTGGGTAAGTGATTGTCTATTGCGCCAATGAAATCAGCCAAATTAGTTTGCAAACATGGGGTGTAGGAAAGGCATTTTTCTCTTCATTTTTTGACAGAGAGACCATAATAACATTAGGATCAATATCAGAAATTTTAACAATATGTTGTCATCCTAATCCAATTAATGTAGAAATTTGATCAAGATATATTGAAAGAGTTGTAGAGGCAGAATTTGGAAGAACCACCCATTCAATTAAGGAATCATTTTGTCCTATAAGTCCTGTTGGAGAGTGAATAGTAGGAAAAACTAAAAATTGTAATCGTCGGTTTGAATCTGTATGGAATACCTGTGCCTCTCTCACCCTTTGTTCTGCAAAAGCCAACCCTTGTTTAACTGGTTCAGAAAGAATGCAAGGGCTATTTAAATCTAGATCTCTTGATAGGGTAGCAAATAAATTGGAAAGCGTGTAGGTAGGTATTCCTAAAGTTGGTCTAAAATCATTAATGTCACCAAGTAATTTTTGAAAACCATTTAAAGTTATTTAATTGTATGCACAAAGTTTTACTTTTTGAGGCTTAATAGACAGAATTTTGATTTGCATTCCTAAGTAAAGATATGGGGTAACTTGTTGAATTTTGTCAGGAGAAATGTAGAGTCCTGCATTAGCAATGACTGATTTTTAAAGATGTAAACCAATGAATTAATTTTTCTTTAGTAAGAGCAGCAATCAGTATATCATCCATATAATGAAGAATGTAATTATCCTGGAAGGCCTGTCAGATAGGTTGTAATATAGTGCTGACAAACAACTCACAAATAGTAGGACTGTCAATCATTCCTTGAGGTAAAACTTTCCACTGGAACCTAGCTGCAGGACCTGAGTATTTTATAGATGCTATAGTAAAAGCAAACTTTCCACAAGCTGATTTGTCTAGGGGAATATGGAAAAAAACAGTGCTTGAAGTCAATAATAATTAGAGGTCTAGTCTTAGGAATCATGGAAAGGGGGGGCATGTCATGTCAGGTTGCAGCACTCCCATGGGTTTAATACCTCTTAAATCTGTTACCATTCTCCATTTCCCTGACTTGTTTTGTACAACAAACACTGAAGAATTCCATGGAGACAAAGAGGGCTCAATTATGTTTGATTTTAGAAAATCATTAACAATCTCAGTTAAAGCTTTCAACTGGTGTTTGGACAGCAGCCACTGCTCTACCCAAGCAGGTGAGTCACACATCCATTGTAAAGGAATTGGTGGGGGAGACTCTTCATGTATGGTCCTTTAACTCCAGTGGGGGCTAAGACAGGCTGTTCCCCAGGGAGTAAGGACAAAGGAAGGATACTACACAAGTCTATTGAGCACCCTCATGTGGTAGAGGGGGATAAGCATTGTACTGGGACAAGAGAAAAGACTGGCTGGTATTGGGTATTGGATATTGATTATGAGGCAGTGTTTGTGGAATAGTTTGCCTCTGGGTCTGTGGCATAGCCGGTGTGCTATAGAGGTTGTAGCTGGGAGGGTGAATCAAAACAGCAGGGCCCCAGTTGGGATTGGGGCCTGAGGCTGCTCCCTCCTCCCATTTCCCTGAAACAGGATGGAATTAACTGTGTTCTCGGCCACGTTTAAAGGTGGAAGTGGGTTGCCACTGATATCAAATTTAGAGTGACAAGATTTCTTCCAAAGTTTACCCTTTTTGCATCATGGACACACAGTAGCAGGGGCCTTTTGTATATTTTGAGTTTGAGTACTGGCTTGTGGAGGATTCAAATTGAGTAAAGGACAGGAATTTTTAAAGTGTCCTACTCCACCACATTTGTAACAAGTACCAGGAAAAGTATTAGGCACCTCTGTGGGAGGAATATTAGGATTAACAGTGGCTGCTTTTAGAAAAGAAGTCATAACTTGTGCCATAAGTACAGTTTTATGAATTTCAGATTCAATTGCATCCCAAGCATGGATATAAGAAGGAATTATGGCATCATCAGGAATATTTTCAGTTTTACGATGTAAAGTCCAGATGGCAGCCTGACACTCAGTATTAGCATTTTCAAAAGCCATAAGTCGAATGCCTACACCTCTGGCTCTAGTATCAGAAATAGCCTTTTCAGTGGCATCCATTAATAGTGCCACAAAGTCAGGATACAGTTCAGAGGGGCCTTGTTTAATAGCACTAAAAGATAAAGGAGCTTTGCCTATATCCTGAATATGCTCCCAAGGCCAAAGGCATACTTGTGTAACCTGAGTCAGTATATGCAGAGTATATTCCAATTGTTGTGTAGGAGTATTCCATACATCACCAGTCCCCATAAGCATATCATAAGAACCTTCCTCCCTATTTTCAGAATTAATGGATGCTTGTATCATGGCCTCCTCTGACCACCAAATTTTAAACTGCCAAAATTGGGAAGGAGTAAGGGAAGCACGAGCTAACAGATTACAATCAATAGGAACAAGTTGTTTACAGCGGTAAGAGAATGTAAAACAGTCATAACGCAGGGAGAGTTTGGTCCACACAGATCACAAACTGCTTTAAAATATTTAAGTAATTGTAAAGAAAAAGGTTTATACTATTTCCTACCTTTAGAAGTTCCTTTTCACCTTTGCCAGTGCCTTTGGTCTTAGGTGCCATGGCTATAGGGAATTGTCTGGCATCCAAGCCACCAGCAGCCCTAGCTCTATACATCGCCTCTTGAATTGAGGTACAGATAGGTCTAGATGAGGCAGAGGAAAAGAGAAGAGGAGAGTGAGGGTGCCAGGATGTGAACTGGGGGGACATGGTATTCCAAGCCTCCAAGCCTCCAAAAGAAGGGGTCCCAGAGCATTGAAAGAAACAGTAGGCTTAACAGAGGGCAGGGGTCCAAAAGGACAAGAAGAATGAGAAACAGGTGACTCAGACGAATGCCACAAGTCCTCTTCTGACACAGAGGGCAACGGCTTAGAAGAAGAATTGTTAGCATATATAGGTTCAGACATAGGAGGTGGTGGGAGGGAATCATCTCCAGGTTCCTCCTCAGGGGGAGAAAGCAAGGAAAGATAAAATTCTTCCTCATACTCAGAAGGAGGACTAAGATGGGGATCAGGAACATGAGGTAAAGGAAGCGGCTCACCATCTGCATTAACTTGTGGCAGTTGTAAGGGATCACCAGACTGAAAAGGAAGTAAAGCAAAACAAATAAGAGCCCAATCAGTCCAAACATAAATAGGAAGAAAAACACCATCTTTCATAAGTTGGCAGAGCACAGCAGCAACTTGGTCCCAAACCAAAAGGTCCATAGAACTTTTATCTAGAAACCAGGGACAATGGTTTTCTATAGTCTGAAATAAGAGCATTAAGTTATGAGAATCAGCCTTAATTCCACCCTGTTTTAAAAGAAGTTTAGACTGCGATTGTCCCATACTTGCCCTGGAATAATAGTCGTTGACAAATCTGCAGAAAAGGGGAAAGTTGGAAAAACACGTAACCAGAGACCTTACGTTGAGACCATAGACTGGTCATCAGGAACCACACTCGCAGTGCACTGAGCCAGGGAACGAAGAAGGCCATGTCAGATGTTGGCCAGCAGCCCACAATAGAACAGGGTTCTCTTTGTCCCAAGGTGGATTGGCAGGTCGAGAAATAAGAGACACACACAAAATAGTGAGAAAGCTGGGTCCAGGTGTTCACTGCCTTCTGGTCTTGCAATGCCACCAATTCAATGGATATAGCAGCATTTATTATCACGTTTAGTGAGGGAGGGGGAGAAACAGTGAGGGGTTTGGGATCATATGATTCTGCAGTGAGGTGATCACATGGGGATGAAGTAAATTCTTGACATCCAAAGCATAGGTTTACAAAAGATAAGCTTTTACAATATAGTGTGTGCATCAGCAGTTTAGCAGAGCCATAAAATAGGAACAAATTCTACCCATAACCTACGTTTTGTAAGATACTAATCATCAGCAATAACTGCAGCAGAAGCTGGTTGCAAGCAATCAATAGAAACAGGACGTGAAACTGGACAAATGGTTAGACCACAAATTCTCAGAATAGAGTAGGTTTTAACCCTAAAGAGGCCTAGAAGAGCCACGGTAAGATAAGGGCATTTATAGCTGTCTCTTATCCATGAGAACAGGCACCCCTCATGCATCCATTTATACGCTCTCCACAAGGGTCATGTTCCATTCCCAGAGCTATGAACATCTGCTTTTCTGGGATAGGAATCTTGGTGATGTGAAACCTCCAGATCTGCATGACATTTTATAGGCTCTCTGCAGTGGGAAGCACATCACGTGCAGTCCAACCACATATTGTCTTTGCAACAATCCTGTATTCAATATTTTATTTACAGTGATTAAGAAAATTTCATTCCTTTATTCTGTAGCAACAGTTTCAGGGGGTCTCCCTACACTTTCTAGTTTTTACCTAGGGGTATTTTGTTTTTCCCAATAGGCTTCAATGGGATTTCAAATGTACCTTTGCAGATACTACAAAGATTTTTTCCAACCTGCTGAATCAAAAGAACAGTTTACCTCTGTGAGATGAATCCACATGTTACCAAGCAGTTTCACAGATAGTGTCTTTCTAGTTTTCAACTTAGAATATTCTGTTCTTCCCCATAAGAATCAATGGGTTCCCAGTGTCCCTTCGCAGATTCTATAAAAAGAATTTCCAACCTGCTGAATCAAAGGAAAGGTGTAATTCTGTGACATGAATCGACACATCACAAATCAGTTTCACATACAGCTTCTTTCTAGTCTTTATCCGGGGATATTTAGTTTATTCCTTTTGGCCTCAAAGGGCTCACAAATGTACCTTCGCAGAATCTACAAAAAGAATGTCTCCAACCTGCTGAATCAAAAGAAAGGTTGAATTCAGTGAGATGAATCCACACAACACCAAGTAGTTTCACAGATAGCTTCTTTCTTTATTTTACCTGGGGATATTCGATTTTTCACTGTAGGTCACAATGTGCTCTGAAATGTCCCTTTGCATGTTCTACAGAAGAGTATTTCCAAACTGCTGAATCAAAAGAAAGGTTTAATTGTGTGAGATGAATCCCCACATCACCAAGAAGTTTCATAGAGAGCTTCGCTCTAGTTTTTATCTGGAAAATTTGATTTTTTCCCACAGGACTCAATGAGCTGCCAAATGTCTCCTCACCAATTCTACACAAAGAGTGTCTCCAGCTTGCTGTATCAAAATAAGGTTTATCTCTGTTAGATGAATCCACACATCACAAAGCAGTTTCACAGATAGCTTCTTTCTAGTTTTCATCTGGGGCTACAGTGGGTTTTTTTCCCATAGGCCTAAATGGGCTCTGAAAATTCCCTGCACGAATTATACAAAAAGAGTGTTTCCAACCTGCTGAATCAAAACGAAGGTTTAACTCTGTCAGATGAGTCCACACATCACAAAGCAGCTTCACAGGTAGTTTCTTTCTAGTTTTTATCTTGGGATATACGGTTTTTTCCCACAAGTGTCAATGGGCTTTGAAAAGTCCCTTTGCAGAATCTTCAAAAAGGGTGTTTACAATCTTCTGAATTAAAAAAAAGATTAAACTCTCTGAGATGAATCGACACTAAACAAAGCAGTTTCACAGGTAGTTTCTTTCTAGTTTTCATCTGGTGATATTCTGGTTTTTCCCATAGGCCACAATGGGCTCCCAAATGTCCCACTGCAGATTCTACTAAAAGAGTGTTTCCAACCTGTTGAATCAAAAGAAAGGTTTAAATCTGTGAGATGAATCCACACATCACACTGCAGTTTCACAGATCGCTTCTTTCTAGTTTGTATCTGTGGATATTCTGTTTTTCCCATCGTCCTAAAAGCACTCCCAAATGTCCTTTCACAGACTTTAAATAAGAGTGTTTCCACCTGCTGAGTAAAAAAAGAGTTTTAACTTTGTGAGTTGAATCCACACATCAAAAATCAGTTTCACAGATAGATTATTTCTATTTTTTATCTGGGGATATTTGGTTTACCCCATGGGCCACAATGGACTCCCAAATGTCCCTTTGCAGATTCTACAAAAAGAGTGTTTTTAACCTGTGGAATTAAAATAAAGTTTTTACTCTGTTAGATGAATCTGCAGATCAAAAAGCAGTTTCACAGATAGTTTCATTCTAGTTTTTATTTGGGGACATTCAGTTTTCCTCCATAGGTATCAATGCACTCCCAAATATCACTTCGCAGGTTCTACAAAACGATTGTTTCCAACCTGCTGAATCAAGAAATGTGTAACTCTTTGAGATGAATCAAGACATCACAAAACATTTTCACAGATAGCTTCTTCCTAATTGTTATCTGGGAATATTTGGTTTTTCCCATAGGCCTCAATGGGCTCCCAAATGTCCATTCACAGATTTTACAAAAAGAGTGTTTCCAACCTGCTGAATCAAAGGAAGGGTTTAACTATGTAAGATGAATCCACACATCTCTAAGTAGTTTCACAGGTAACTGCTATTTAGTTGTTTTTTTCTTGGGATATTCGATTTTGCTCCATAGTCCTCAATGGGCTCTGAAATTTCCCTTCACCAATTTTACAGAAAGAGTGTTTCCAACATGCTGAATTAAAGATAGTTTTATCTCTGTCTGAAGAATTCACACATCACAAAACAGTTTCACAGATAACTCCTTTCTAGTTTTTGTCTGGGGATATTTGATTTCTCCCCATAGTCCTCAATGGGCTCCTAAATGTCCCTTCACAGATTCTATTAAAAGAGTGTTTCCAACCTACTGAATCAAAAGAAAGGTTTGACTCTGTGAGATGAAACCACACATCATGAAACACTTGCACAGACAGCTTCTATCCAGTTTGTATCTGGGGTTATGTTGTTTTTCCCCATAAACCTCAAAGGACTCCCAAGCGTCCCTTCTCAGATTCTACAAAAAGAGTGTTTCCAACATACTAAATCAAAAGAAAAGTTAAACTCTATGAGACAAGTCTACATATCACCAAGCAGTTTCAGAGATAGCTTCTTTCTAGTTTTTATCTGTGGATATTTGGCTTTTCCCTATAGGCCTCAATGGACTCCCCAATGTCCCTTTGCAGATTCTATAAAAACGGTGTTTACAACCTGCTGAATTAAAATAAAAGTTTAACTCTGTGCGTTGAATAAACACATCATTATGCAGTTTCACAGATAGCTTCTTTCTAGCTTTTATCCGGAGATAAAAAAGCGTTCCCAAATGTCCCTTCGCAGATTCTACAGAAAGCATATTTCCAACCTGCTGAATCAAAAGAAGGGTTTAACTCTGTAAGTTTAATCCACACATCCCCAAACACTTTTCCAGCCACTTTCTTTCTTTCTTTCTTTTTTAAATCTGGGGATATTTGGATTTTTCCCATAAGCCTCAATGAGCTCCCAAATGTCCCACCACAGATTCTAAAAAAGACTGTTTTCAGCCTGCTGAATAAAAAAAAAAAGGATTAATTCAGTGAGATGAAATACACACATCACAAAAAACTTTCCAAGATAGCTTCTTTCTACTTTTTATGTGAAGATATTAGGTTTTTCCTTTTAGGCCTAAGTGGGCTCCCAAATGTCCCTTCACAGATTCTATAAAGAGTCTTTACAAGCCGCTGAATCAAAAAAATGGTTTGACTCTGTGAGAATAATCCACAAATCCAAAGCAGTTTCACAGATTGCTTCTTTCTTGTTTTTATTTAAGGATATTCTGTTTTTTCTCATAGGCCTAATGGGCTCCCAAATGTTTCTTAGCAGATTCTACAAAAGAATGTTTCCAATCTGCAGGAAAAAAGGTTTAATTCTGTGAGATGAATCCACACATCATAAAGTAGTTTCACAGATAGCTTCTTTCAAGTTTTTATTGCGGATATTCTGTTTTTCCCCATAGTTTTCCATGGGCTCTAAAAAGACCCTTCACAGATTGTACAAGAAAAGTGTTTCCAAGCTGCTAAATAAAGACAGCTTTAACTCTGTGAGATGAATCCACACATCATAAAGCAGTTTAAAAGGTAGCTTCATTATAGTTTTTATCTGGATATATTCTATTTTCTTAATATGCCTTAATGGGCTCCCAAATGTCCCTTCACAGTTTCTACAAAAAGTGTTGCCAACGTGCTGAATCAAAGGAAAGGTTTAATTCTGTGAGATTAATCCACACATCCCAAGGACTTTCACAGTTATGTTCTTTCTAGCCTTTATCTGAGGGTATTCGGTTTTTCCCCATAGGCCTCAAAACACTCCCAAATGTACCTTGGCAGATTATACAAAACAAATGTTTTAAACGTGCTGAAACAAACACACAAAAAGAGGTTGAATTCTTTGAGATGAATTCACACATCACCAAGCAGTTTAGCAGATAACTTCCCTATAATTTGCGTCTTAGGATTTTTGGTTTTTCCACCAATGCCTCAATGGACTCCATACTGTCCTTTCACAGATTCTAGAAAAGAGTGTATCCAACATGCTGAATTAAAAGGAAGGTTTAATTCTGTTAGGTGAATCCACACATCACAAAACAGTTTCACAGATAGCTTCTTTCCAGTTTATTTCAAGGGATATTTGTTTTTTTCCATATACCTCATTAGGATCTGAAAACGCCCATCACAGATTCTGCAAAAAGACGGTTTCCAAAATGCTGAATCAAAAGAATGATTTACCTTTGTGAGATGAATCCACACATCACAAAGTAGTTTCAGAGATAGATCTTTCTAGTTTTTATCTAGGGATATTCGTTTTTTTCCCCCACAGGCCTCAACGGGCTTCCAAATGTTTCCTCACATATTCTACAAAAAGAGTTTCCAACCTGCTGAATCAAAAGAAAGTTTTAACTCTGTGAGATGAATCCACACATCCACAAGCAGTTTCACAGATAGTTTCTTTCTAGTTTTTATCAGGGGATATTTTGTTTATCCCTATAGTCCTCAGTGGCCTCCCAAATGTTTCTTCACAGATTCTACAAAAAGAGTGTTTTCAACCTGCTGAACTAAAAGAAAGTTTGAACTCTGTGAGATGAATTTACTTTTCACAAAGCAGTTTCACAAATAGCTTCCTTCTAGTCTTCATCTAGGGATACTCTGTTTTATCCCACAGGCCTCAATGCGCTTCAAAGTGTCCTTTCCCAGATGCTACAAAAAGAGTATTTTCAACCTACTGAATCAAAACAAAAGTTTAACCCTGTGAGATGAATTCACGCATAATTAAGCCGTTTACAGTTAGCTTTTTTCTACTTTTTATCTGGGGATATTCAGTAAGGCCTCACTGGGCTCCAGATGTCCCTTCATAGATTTTACAAAAAGAGTGTTTCCAACCTTCTGAATCAAAAGAAAGTTTTAACTCTGTATGATGAATCCACATATCACAAAGCAGTTTCACAGAGATCTTCTTTCTAGTTTTTATGTTGGAGTATTCTGTTTTTCCCCATGGGCCTCAAATGGTTCCCAAATGTCACTTCACAGTTTCTACAAAAAGAGTGTTTCCTACCTGTTTAATCAAAAGAAAAGTTTAACTCTGTGAGACGAATCTGCATATCACAAAGCAGATTCACAGATATCTTCTTTCTGGTTTGCGTATGGAAATTCTCAGTTTCTATTCCTAGGTCTCAATAGGCTATAAAATGTCCCTTCGCATATTCTTCAAAAAGAGTGTTTCCAACCTGCCGAATCAAAAGAAAAGTTAAACTCTGTGAGATGAATAAACACACAACAAATCAGTTTCACAGATATTTTCTTTGTAGTTTTTATCTGGGGATATTCAGTTATCCCATAATCCTCAATTGGCTCCAAAATGTCCCTTTACAGATTATCCAAAAAGAGTGTTTCCAAACTGATGAATCAAAAGAAAGGTATATCTCTGTCAGGTGAATCCATATATCAACAAGCAGCTTCTCTGATAGCTTCTTTTCTAGTTTTTTACTGGGAATATTTGTTTTTTCCCATAGGCTCAATGGGTTTCCAAATGTCTTTTTACAGATTCTACAAAAAGAGTGCTTCGTTTTCAACCAGCTGAATCAAAAGAAAGGTTAAACACTTTGAGATAAATTGACATAACACAATGCAGTCTCAATGTTAGCTTCTTTCTTGTTTTTATCTAGGGATATTAGGTCTTTCCCCATAGGCTTCATGGGCTCCCAAATATCCCTTTGCAGATTCTACAAAAAGAGTTTTCTGACCTGGTGAATCAAAAGATATTTTTAACTCTGTGAGATGAATCCACACATCACCAAATAGTTTCACAGATTGCTTCTTTCTACCTTTTATATGAGGATATTTGATTTTTCCCATGAGATAAATCCATACATCTCCAAGCACTTTCACAGATAGTTTCTTTCTAGTTTTTATCTTGTGGTAATTGGTTTTTGCATGTAGACCTCAAAGGCTCCCAAATGTCCCTAAGCAGATTAAACAAAAAGAGTGTTTCCAACAAAAAGAACAAAAAGAATGGTATAAATCTATAAATCTGTGAGGTGAATAAACACTTTACAAAGCAGTTTCACAGATAGCTTTTTTTCTTTTTTTAATCTGGAAATATTCAGTTTTTCCCAATAGGCTTTAATGGTCTCCCAAATGCCCCTTCGCTGTTTCTACAAAAACAGTGTTACAACCTGATGAATCAAAAGCAATGTTTTATTCTGTTAGATGAATCCATCTTTATCAAACAGTTTCACAGTTAGCTTCTTTCTGGTTTTTATAAGGGGATAATCAATTTTTCCCCATAGGCATTAATGGACTCTGAAAATTTTCTTTGCAGATTCTACAAAATGCTTTTCCACCTTACTGCATCAAAAGAGAGGTTAAACTCTGTGAGATGAATTCACACATCACCACGCATTTTCACAGACAGCTTCTTTCTTGTTTTTAATCTATCAATATTCATTTTTTGCCCATAGGCCTCAATGGGCTCCCAAATATCCCGTCGCAGTTTCTACAAAAAGAGTGTTTCTGATCTGGTGAATCAAAAGATAGTTTTAACTGTGAGATGAATCCACACATCACCAAGCAGTTTCACAGATAACTTCTTTCTTCTTTTTATCTGTCAATATTCATATTTTCCCCATAGGCCTCAATGGGTTCCCAAATATCCCTTCACAGTTTCTACAAAAAGAGTGCTTCCAATTTGATGAATCAAAAGGAAGGTTTAATCTTTTGAGATGAATCCACACATCAGCAAGCAGTTTCACAGATAGCTTCCTTCTAAATTTTATCTGGTGATATTCTACAAAAGGAGTGTTTCCAAGCTGCTGAATCAACAGAAAGGTTTAATGCTGTGAGATAAATCCACACATGACAAACCATTTTCACAGATAGCTTCTTTCTAGTTTATACCTCTGGATATTCAGTTCTTCTCCATGGACAAAAATGGGCTTCCAAATGTGTCTTCGCAGATTCTACAAAATGTGTGTTTCCAACCTGAAAAATAAAAAGAAAGGTTTAACTCTGTAGGATGAAACCACACACGACAAAGCAGTTTCACGGGTAACTTCTTTCCAATGTTTATCTGGGGATATTCCGTTTTTTCTCATAGGCCTAGATTGGCTCCCAAATGTCCTTTTGCAGATTCTACCAAAAAAGTGTTTGCAAACTGCTGAATCAAAAGAAAGGTTTAACTCTGTGAAATGAATCCACACATAGCAAAGCAGTTTTCACAGATAGTTTCTAGTTTTTATCTGGAGATATTCAGTTTTTTCCCTAGGCACAAATGGACTCCCAAATGTCCCTTCACAGATACTACAAAAAAGTATTTCCAACCTGCTGAATCAAGAGAAAGGTTTAACTCTGTGAGATGAATCTGCACATCACAAGCCATTTCATAAATAACTTCTTTCTAGCCTTTAATGTTGGATATTTTTTCCCCATAGGCCTCAATGGGCTACCAAATGTCCCTTTGCAGATTCTACAAAAACAGTGTTTCCAAACTACTGAACCAAAAGAAAGATTTAGCTCAGTGAGATGAATCCACACTTCACAAAGCAGTTTCACAGATTGCTTCCTTTTATTTTTTGTCAGGTGATATTCAGTTTTTCTCCATATGTTCCAATGGGCTTTTAAATGTCCCTTCGCAGATTCCACAAAAGGAGTGATTCTAATCTGCTAGATAAAAATGTAGGTTGAAACCTGTGAGATAAATTCACACATCGCAAAGTGGTTTCAGAAATGGCTTCTGTCTAGCTTTCATCTGGAAATATTCTGTTATTTCCCATAGGCCACAATGGGCTCCCAAATGTATCTTCACAGATTCTACTAAAAGTGTGTCTCCAACCTGCTGAATAAAAAGGAAGATATAACTCTGTGAGATTAATCTGCACATAAAAAAGCAGTTTCCAAGACAGCTAGCTTCTTTGTAGTTTTTATATAGGAATATTCCTTTTTTCCCCATAGGCCTCAGTGGGCCCCCAAATATCCTTTCACAGATTCTACAAAGAAAGTGTTTCCAACCTGCTGAATCAAAATAAAGGTTTAACTCTGTGAAATGAATCCACACATAACAAAGTAGTTTCACAGATTGTTTCTTTCTAGTTTTCATCTGGGAATATTTGGTTATGGCCCATAGGCCTCACTGGACTTTCAAATGTCCCTTTGCAGATTATACAAAAAGAGTGTTTCCAATCTGATGAATAAAAAGAAAAATTGAACTCTGTGAGATGAATTCACACTTCACAAACAGTTTCACAGATAGCTTTTCTATGGTTTTTATCTGGGGATATTTGTTTTTTTTTTCCATAGACCTCAAAGAGGTCCCAAATATCACTTCACCAATTCTACAAAAGCAGTGTTTTTAACCTGCTGAATCAAAGAAAAAGGTTTAACTCTGTGAGATGAATCCACACGTCACCAAGCAGTTTCACAGACTCTTTTGTTTTTTAAGGTTTCACTCTGAGATGAATCCACACATCACCAAGCAGCTTCACATATAGCTTCTTTCCAGTTTTTCTCTGGAGTTGTTAAATATTTTCCCATAGGCCTTAATGGGCTCCCAAATGTACCTTCGTGAATTCTACAAAAAATGTCTTTCCAGCCTGCTGAATCTAAAGAAAGTCTTAACTCTTTCAGATACATTTACATATCACAAAGCAGTTTCACAGATAGCTTCTTTCTAGTTTTAATCAGAGGATATTTGCTCTTCCCCATTGGCTTCAATGTGCTCCCAAATGTCTCCTCACAGATTCTACAAAAAAGTGTGTTTACACACTGTTGAATTGAAAGAACTGTTTAACTCTGTGAGATGAATCTGCACATAACAAAGTAGTTTCCCAGATAGTTTCTTTCTAGTTTTTATCTGTGGATATTCGGTTTTCGCCCATAAGCCTTAATGGACTTCCTAATATCCCCTTGCAGATTCTACCAAAGAAGTGTTTTCAACCAGCAGAATCGAAAG
Organism: Rhinopithecus roxellana; assembly: GCF_007565055.1. Lineage (NCBI taxonomy): Eukaryota > Metazoa > Chordata > Mammalia > Primates > Cercopithecidae > Rhinopithecus > Rhinopithecus roxellana. The sequence goes on from NC_044555.1 coordinate 17,647,538, forward strand.
AAAGGTTTAACTGTGTGAGATGAATCCACACCTCACCAAGCAGTTTCACAGATAGCTTCTTTCTAGATTTTCTCTGAATTTATTCGTTTTCTTCCCCATAGGCCTCAATGGTCTCCCAAATGTCCATAAAAAGATTCTACAAAAAGAGTTTTTCCAACCTGCTGAATCAAAAGAAAGCTTTAACTCTAAGAGATGAATACACTTATCACAAAGCCATTTCACAAATAGATTCTTTCTAGTTTTTATATGGGGATATTCAATATTTTTCTAGTTTTTATCTGAGGATATTCTGTTTTTTTCCCATAGATTTAAAGGGGTTCCCAAATGTTCCTTTGTAGATTCTACAAAAATAGTGTTTCCAAACTGATGAATCAAAGAAATGTTTAACTGTTTGAGATTAATCAAAACATCACGAATCAGTTTCATAAATAACTTCTTTCTAGTTTTTATCTGGGGATATTCATTTTTTTTGATAGGCCACACTGGGCTCCCAAATGTCCCTTTGCAGATTCTTAAAATAGTTTTTACGATCTGCTGAATCAAAAAAAAAGTTTAATAATTTTTAGATGAATCCACACATCAAAAAGCAGTTTCAAATATAACTTCTTTCTAGTTTTTATATAGGGATATTCGATTTTCCCCCACAGGCTTCAATCGGCTTCCAAATGTCCCATTGCAGATTCAACAAAAAGAGTGTTTCCAACCTGTTGAATCAAATAAAAGTTTTAATTCTGTGAGCTGAATCCACACATCACAAAGTGGTTTTACAGATAGTTTTCTCTAGTTTTTATTTGGGGATATTTGTTTTCCCCCCAGGCCTTCATGGGCTCTCAAATGTCCTTTCACAGATTCTACAAAAGAGTGCTTCCAATGTGCTGAATCAAAAGAAAGTTTTAACTCTGTGGGAAGAATCCACACCTCATAAAGCAGTTTCACAGATAGCTTTGTTAGAGTTGCTATCTGGTGATATTCTGTTTTTCACCATAGGCCTCAATGGGCTTTCAAACATCCCTTCACAGATTCTACAAAAAGAGTATTTCCAACATGCTGACTCAAACGAAAAGTTTAACTCTGAGATGAGTCCACATATCACAAAGTAGTTTCAAAGAAAACTTCTTTCTAGTTTTAGTTTATGGATTTTTTTTTCAAGTAGCCTCAATGGGCTTTCACATGTTCATTTGCATTTCTGCAAAAAGAGTGCTCCAACCTGCTGATTCAAAAGAAAAGTTCACAGATTCCCCCCAAAAAAGAGATTTGAAGCCACTAAATCAAAAGAAAGTTTTAACTGTATGACGTGATCCACACATCACCAAGTAGTTTCACAGATACATTCTTTGTACTTTTTATCTGGGGATTTTCAATTTTTTCCCATAGGCCTTAATAGGCTCCCAGTGTTCCTTCACAAATTCTAAAAAATAGTGTTTCCAACCTGCTGAATTAAAAGAAAGGTTTAACTCTGTGAGATGAACCCACACTTCACCAAGCACTTTCATAGATAGCTTCTTTCTAGTTTATATCTTGGGATATTCAGTTTCACCCCATAGGCCTCAGTGGGCTCTCAAATTTCCCTTTGCAAATTCTACAAACAGAGCATTTCCAACCTGCTGAATGAAAAGAAATGTTTAACCTTGTGAGATAAATCCACACAAAACCAAGCAGTTTCACAGATAGCTTCTTCCTAGTTTTTATCTGGTGGTATTCAACTTTTCCCAGTGGGCCTCAATGGGCTTCCAACTGTCCCTTAGCAGATTCTACAAAAAAAAAGGGATTCCAAACTGCTGAATCCAATGAAAGTTTGAACTCTGTGAGATGAATCCACACTTTACAAAACAGCTTCACAGACAGTTTGTTTCTGGTTTTTGTCTGGAGATATTGGGTTTTTCCTCCCAGGCCTCAATGGCCTACAAATGTCCCTTTGCAGAATCTACAAAAATATAGTTTTCAACCTGCTGAATTTAAAGAAAGGTTTAACTTTATGAGATGAATCCACACATAATGAAGCAATTTCACAAATTGCTTCTTTCTAGTTTTTATCTGGGGATATTCATTTTTTTCTAATAACCTCAATGGGCTTTCACATGTCGCTTCCCAGATTCTACAAAAACAGCTATTCCAAGCTGCTCAATGAAAACAAATTACATTTCTTTCTGCTCAAAGAAAAGAAACTCTGTCAGATAAATCCACACATAAGCCATTTCGCAGACACTTTCTTTCTAGTTTTTATCTGGGGATATTGGATATTCCCCATAGGCCTCAATGGGCTCTCAAACGTCCCTTTGCAGATGCTACAAAAAGAGTGTTTCCAACCTGCTGAATCAAAAAGAATGTTTTATAATGTGAGACGAATCCACATATCACAAAGTAGCTTCACAGATACCTTCTTTCCTGTGTTTACCAGGGGGTTTTCCATATTTCTCCATAGGCCTCAATGGGCTTCTAAATGACCCTTCACAGATTCTAAAAAAGGAGAGTTTCCAAACTACTGGATGAAAAGAAACCTTTAACTCTGTGAGATGAATCTACGTATCACCAAGCAGTTTCACACATAGCTTCTTTCTAGTTTTTATCTGGGGATATTTTGTTTCTCAACATAGGCCTCAATGGGCTCTCAAATGTACCTTTGCAGATGTTTAGCTCTGTGAGAACAATCCAGACATCACCAAGCAGTTTCACAAATAACTTCTTTCTAATTTTTGTCTGGGGATATTTGGTTTTTCTCCGTAGACCACAATGGGGTCCCAAATGTCTCTTCGCAGATTCTGCAAAATGTGTGTTTCCTACCTACTGAATCAAAAGAAAGATTTAATTCTGTGAGATGAACCAACCCCTCATGAAGCAGTTTCACAGATAGCTTCTTTCTAGTTCTTAACTGGAAATATTTGCTTTTTTCTCCATAGACTTCAAATGGCTTCAAAATCACCCTTTGCAGATACTGCAAAAACGTTTTCCAACATGCTGAATCAAAGGAAAAGTTTAACTCTGTGAGATAAATCCACAGATCACAAAGCAGTTTCAGAGATTGCTTCTTTCTAGTTTTTCCTTCAGGATATTCAACTTTGCTCCACAGGACTCAAAGGACTGGAAAATGTCCCTTCACAGATTTTACAAAAGAGTGTTTCCAACCTGGTGAATCAAAGGACAGGTTTAACTCTTTGAGATGCATCTACTCATCACCAAGCAGTTTCACAGATTGCTTCTTTCAAGTTTTTATCTGGGGATATTATGTTTTGCCCCATAGACCTATATGGGCTACAAAATGTCCTTTCACAGAGTCTAAAAAAACTGTATTTTTAACCTACTGGATAAAAAGTAAAGTTTATCTCTGTGACTTGTATCCAAACATCATCAAGCAGTTTCACAAATAGCTTCCTTCTAGTTTTTATCTGGAAATGTTCTGCTTTTCCCCAGAAGCCTCAAAGGGCTCCCAAATGTCCCTTCTCATATTCTACAAAAAGTGTGTTTCCAACTTGCTGAATCAAAAGAAAGGTTTAACTGTGTGAGATGAATCCACACATCGCCAAGCAGTGTCAAAGATAGCTTCTTTAAAGTTTTTCTCTGGGGATGTTCCATTTTTCCCTATAGGCCTCAATGGGCTGCCAAATTTACCTTCTCAGATTCTACAAATAAAGTGTTTTCCGCCTGCTGAATCAAAGTAAAGTTTTAACTTTGGGAGATGAATCCACACATCATGAAGCAGTTTCACAGATGGCTTCTTTCTAGTTTTTGTCTGGACATATTCGATTTATCCCTGTAAGCCTCTATGGGCTGCAAATGTACCTTTGCAGACGCTGCAAAAAAGGTGTTTCCAACCTGCTGAATCAAAGAAAGGCTCAACTGTGACGTGAATTCTCACATCACCAAGTAGTTTCAGAAATAGCTTATTTCTATTTTTTTCTGGTTATATTTGATTTTTTCACATAGGCCAAAATGAGCTCCCAAATGTCCTTTTGCAGATTCTACAAAAAGAGTGTTTCCAACCTACCAAATCAAAAGAAAGTTTTAACTCTGTGAGATGAATCAACACATGACCTAGCAGTTTCACAGATTGCTTCTTTCTGCTTTTTATTTGGTGATATTTTGTTTTTCCCCATGGTCCTCAATGGGATCCAAAATGTCCCTTTGCAGATTCTATGAAAAGAGTGTTTCAAAGCTGTTGAATCAAAAGAAAGTTTTAACTCTGTGAGATGAATCTTCACATGACAAAGCAGTTTCACAGTTACCTTCATTCTAGATTTTATCTGGGGATAAAACTTAGGCCCTTATGGATTCCCAAATGTCCCTTTGCATATTCTACAAAAAGAGTGTTTCCAACTTGCTGAATCGAAATAAAGCTTTAACGCTGGAAGATGAATTCACACATCACCAACGAGTTTCACAGATAGCTTCTTTTAACTTTTCATCTGAAAGTATTCAGTTTCTCCACATAGACCCCAATGGGCACCAAAATGTAGCTGTACAGATTCTACAAAAAAGAGTGCTCCACCCTGCTCAATCAATGGAAATGTTTAACTCTGTGAGATGAATCCATACGTCACCATGCAGTGTCACAGATAGCTACTTTCTAGTGCTTATCTGTGGGTATTCATTTTTTTCCCGTAGGCATCAATGGATTCCCAAAGTCCCTTTGCAGATCGTTCAAAAAGTGTGACTCCAACCTAGTAAAAAAAAAAAGAGAGAGAGAGAGAGAAAGGTTTAACTTTGTGAGATAAATCCACATATCAACAAGCAATTTCACCCATAGCCGCTTATTAGTTTTTTTCTGGGGATATTCAGTTTTTCCCACTGGCCTTAGTTGGCTCCCAAAAGTCCATTCACAGATACTACAAAAACAGTGTCTCCAAACTGCTGAGTGAAAGGAAGGTTTAACTCTGTGAGATGAATCCACACATCACCAAGCAGTTTTACAGATGGCTTCTTTCTAGCTTTAATCTGGGGATGTTCTATTTTTGCCCACAGGCCCCAATAAGCTCCAAAATGCCCCTTCACAGATTCTACAAAAAAAGGGTTCCAACTTGCTTAATCAAAAGAAAGGTTAATTCTGTGAGATGAATCCACACATCAACCAGCAGTTTTGCAAATAGCTCCCTTCTAATTTTTAGTTGGGGATATTCAGTTTTCTCCCATATACCTCGATGGGTTCCAATGTCCCTTCACAGATTCTACAAAAATATTGTTTTCAATCTCCTGAATCAAAAGAAAGGTTTAACTATGTTAGATGAATCCACAAATGACCAATCAGTTTCACAGATAGCTTCTTTCTGGATTTTATCTGTGGGTATTTTGTTATTCTCTATAGGCCTCAATGGGTTCCCAAATGTACTTGGCACATTCTACAAAAAGAGTGTTTCCAACATTCTGAATCAAAAGAAAGGTTTAATTTCATGAGATGAATCCACACATAATGAAGCTGTGTCACATATTGCTTCCTTTTAGTTTTTATCTGGAGATATTTGGTTTTTTCTTATAGGCCTAAATCAGTTCCCAAATGTCCCTTTGCATTTTCCATATAGGCATAAAGGGACTCCTAAATGTCCATTTGCAAATTGTACATAAAGAGTTTTCCAACCTGCTGAATCAAAAGAAGGGTTTCACTTTTTGAGATGAATGCACACATCACCAAGCAGTTTAAGAAATAGCTTCTTTCTAGTTTTAATATGAAGATATTCTGATTTTCACCATAGTCCTCAATGGGTTCCAATGTCCCTTCACAGATTCTATAAAAAGAGTTTCCAACCCGTTGTATCAAAACAATGGTTTAAATATGTGAGATGAATCCACATATCGCCAAGTAGTTTCACAAAGTGTTTCTTCCTAGGTTTTATCTGGGGATATTCGTTTTCAGCCATAGGACTAAATTGGTTCATAATGTCCTTTCGTGGATTGTATGAAAAGAGAGTTTCCAACCTGCTGAATCAAAAGAAAGGTTTAACTTTCTGATATGAATCAATGAATCATCAAGTAGTTTCAGAGATTTCTTCTTCTTAGTTTCTATCGGGATATTCACTTGTTCTGCATCGGCCACAATGGGCTCCCAAATATCCCTTCACAGACTCTACAAACACAGTGTCTCCAACCTGCTGAAACAAAAGAAAGGTTTAACTCTGTGAGATGATTTCACACATCACTAAGCAGTTTCACAGATAACTTCTTTCTAGTTTTTATCTGGGGATAGTCAGTTTTTTTTTTTTCCATAGACCTTTAGAAGCTCCCAAATGTCTCATTGCAGATTACACAAAAAGAAAGTTTCCAACCTCCTGAATGAAAAGAAAGATTTAACTCTGTGAGATGGATCCACACATCATGAAGCATTTTCACAGATAGTTTCTTTCTAGTTATTATCCAGGGATATAGGGTTTTTTCCCCATATGCCACAATGGGCTCAAAATGGTCCTTCACAGATCCTACAAAAAGAATGCTTTCAGCCTGTGGAATCAAAAGAAAAGTTTAACTTTGTGAGATGAATCCACACATCACTAAGAATTTTCATCTATAGCTTCTTTCTAGTTTTTATCTGGGAATATTCAGTTTTTCCCCATAGGACTCAGTGAGTTCTAAAATGTCCCTTCTCAGATTCTACAAAAGCAGTGTTTAAAATCTTCTGAATCAAAAGAAAAGTTTACTTCTGTGAGATGAATCCAAATGTCACAAAGTAGTTTCACAGATTGCTTCTTTCTAGTTTTTACCTGGGGATGTTCGTTTTTTTCCCATAGATCTCTGTAGGCTCCCAAATGTTCTTTCACAGATTTTAAAAAAAGAGTGTTTCCTGTTTGTTGAATCAAAAGAAAGTTTAACTCTGTCTGATGAATCCAGATATCATGAAGCAATTTCACAGATAGCTTCCTTCTGGTTTTTATCTGGGGATATTTGGTTTTTCCTCACAGGCCACAATGGGCTCCCTAATGTCCCTTTGGAAAACCCACAAAAGAAGGGTTTCAAATCATCTGAATCCAAAGAAAGGTTTAACACTGTGAGATTAATACACACATCACCAAGTAGTTTCACAGATAGCTTCTTTCCAGTTTTTACGTAGGGTTATTTATTTTTTTCTCAATAGGCCTCAATTGCCTCCCAAATGTCCCTTTGCAGATTCTACAAAAAGAGCTTTTACAATCTGTTGAATCAAAAGAAAGGTTTAACTCTTTGAGATGAATCCACACATCACCAAGGAGTTTCACAGATGATTTCTTTGTAATTTTTATTTGGAAATATTTGGGGTTTTCCCTGTAGACCTCAGTGGACTCCCAAATGTATCTTCGTAGATTCTACTAAAAGAGTGTTTACAACCCGATGAATCAAAAGAAACATTTACCTCTGTGAGCTGAATCCACACACCACAAGGCAATTTCACAGATAGCTTCTTTCTGCTTTTTTTATCTGGGGATATTCTTTTTTTTCCCATAAGCCTCAATGGGATCCCAAATGTCCGTTCATAGATTCTACAGAAAGAGTGTTTCCAACTTGCTGAATCCAATGAAAGTTTTAACTCTATGAGACGAATCCACACATCACAAGCAGTTTAACAGATAGCTTCTTTCTAGTTTTTATCTGGGGATATTGATTTTTCCCCACAGACCTAAATGGGTTCACAAATGTCCCTTTGTACATTCTACAAAAAGAGTTTTTTTTAACCTGCTGAATCAAAAGAAAGGTTTAACTCTGTGACATTGGGCCACACATTATGAAACAGTTTCACAGATAGCTTCTTTGTAGTTTTTACCTGGGAATATTCGGGTTTTTTCCATAGGCTTTGATGGGCTCCCAAATGTCTTTTCACGGGTTCTACAAAAAAGTATCTCCAACCTGCTGAATCAAAAGAAAGTTTTATCTCTGTGAGATGAAACTACACATCGACAAGAAGTTTCACAGGTTGCTTTTTTCTAGTTACAATCTGTGGATATTCAGTTTTTCCACAAAGGATTCAAGAGGCTCACAAATGTCCCTTTGCAGATTCTACAAAAAGTTTCCAGCCTGCAGAATCAAAGGAACCATTTAACTCTGTGAGATAAATCCACAAATCACCAAGCAGTTTCACAGATACCTTGTTTCCTATTTTATTCTGAGGATATTCGTTTTTTTCCAGAGACCTCAAAGAGCTCCCAAATTTCTTTTTTCAGATTCTACAAAAAGAATGTTTCCAACCAGCTGAATCAAAGAAAAATTTAACTCTGTGAAATGAACCCACATGTAAACAAGCAGTTTAAGAGATAGATTCTTGTTACCTTTTATCTGGGGATATTTGTTTTTTCCCCATAGGCTTCAATGGACTCTCAAATGATCCTTCACAGATTGTACAAAAAGAGTGTTTCCAACCTGCTGAATCATAAGAAAGGTTTAACTCCATAAGATGAATCCACACATCACCAAGCAGTTTCACAGATCGCTTCTTTTGAGTTTTTATCTAGTGATACTCATTTTTTTCCCATTGGTGTCAATGGGCTCCATATGTGCCTTCACAGATTCTATAAAAACAGTGTTTTCAACCTGCTGAATCAAAGGAAAGGTTTAACTCCATGAGATGAATCCAGAAATCACCAAACAGTTTCACAAACAGCTTCTTTCTAGTTTTTATCTGGAGATACTCAGTTTTTCCCCATATGCCACAATGGGCTCCCAAATGTCCCTTCACAGATTCTACAAAAGGAGTGTTTACAACCTGCTGAATGAAAAGAAAGGTTTAACTCTGTGTGATAAATCCAGACATCACAGAGTACTTTTACAAATAGCTTTTTTTCTAGTTTTTATCCAGGGATATTACGTTTTTCCCAATCAGTCTTAATGGGCTCCAAATGTCTTTTTGCATGTTCTACAAAAAGAGGATTCCAACCTGCAGCATCAAAATAAAGGTTTATCTTTGTGTGATAAATCTGCACATCACAAAGCAGTTTCACAGGTATCTTCTTTCTAGTTCTTACCTGGGGATATTCAGTTTTTCCCCATAGTCATCAATGGGCTCCCAAATGTGTCTTTGCACATTCTACAAAAAGACCGTTTCCAACCTGCTTAAGCAAAAGAAAGGTTTAACTCTCAGTGGTAAATTCCCACATCACAAAGCAGCTTCATAGATTCCTTCTTTCTAGTTTTTATCTGGGGATGTTTGGTTTTACTCCATAGGTCATAATATGCTCCAAAATATCCTTTCATAGATTCTACAAATAATGCTTCCAATCTGCTGAATCGAAAGAAAGGTTTATCTCTGTGAACTGAGTTCACACATCAAAAAGTTGTTTCATAGATACCTTCTTTCTAATTTTTATGTGGGGATATTCAGTTCTTCCCCATAGGCCTCAATCAACTCCCAAATGTACTTTTGCAGACTCCATAAACAGGGTGTTCCAACTGGCAGCATCAAAATAAAGGTTTAATTCTGTGAGATAAACCCACACATCACCAGGTAGTTTCACAGATGGCTCCTTTCTAGTTTTTATCTGGCGATATTCACTTTTTCCCAATAGGCCTTAATAACCTCCCAAATGTCCCATTGGAGATGCTGCAAAAAGTGTGTTTCCAACATACTGAATAAAAAGAAAGGTTTAACTCTGTGAAATGAATTCACGCATCCCCAAGTGGCTTCACGGATAGTGTTTTTCTAATTTTTAACTGAGGATATTTTGTTTTCCTTTATAGGCATAAATGGGCTCCAAAATGTCACTTCACAGATTCTACAAAAATAGTGTTCTTACCCGCTGAGTCAAAAAACGGTTTCATTTTGTGAGATGAATCCACACATCACCAAGTAATTTAACAAATAGCTTTTTTCTACTTTTTATCTGAGAATACTCGGTTTTTCCACATGGGCCTCAATGGTCTCCCAAATGTCTCTTTGCTGATTCTACAAAAACAGTGTTTCCAAACTGCTGAATCAAAAGAAAGTTTTACCTCTGTGAGATGAATTGACACATCACAAAGTGGTTTCACAGATTGCTTCTTTCTGCTTTTTATGTGGGGATACTGGATTTTTCCCCAGAGGTGTATATGAGGTTTGAAAAGTCCCCTAGCCAATTCCTCAAAAAAAGTATTTCCAACCTCCTGAATCAAAGGAAAGTTTTAACCCTGTGAGGGGTTAAATCCACACGTCACAAAGCAGTTTCACAGATAACTTATTTCTAGTTTTTATCAGGGGATATTCCTTTTTTTTTCCATAGGCCTCAATGGGGTCCCAAATTTTCATTCACAGAGTCTACCAATAGAATGACTCCAACCTGCTATATCAATACAAAGGTTTAACTCTATGAGATAAATCCACACTTCACCAAGCAGTTTCAAAGACAGCTTCTTTCTAGTTTTTATCTTGAGATATTCAGCTTTTCCTGTAGTCCTCAATGGACTCTCAAATGTCCCACTCCAGATTCTATGAAAAGAATGTTTCCATCCTGCTGAAAGAAAAGAGAGGTTTACCCTGTGAGATGAATCCACACATCACAAAGCAGCTTTACAGATAGCTTGTTTCTAGCTTTTATCTGGGAATATGCAGTTTTTTCCCACAGGCAAAAAGGGCTCCCAAATGTCCCTTCACAGAATCTACAAAAAGAGTGTTTCCAACAGCTGAAACAATCAACAGGCTTAACTTTGTGAGATGAATCCACACATCACAAAGCAGATTCACAGATAGCTTCTTTTTAGTTTTTATCCGTGGGCATTTGTTTTTTTGCCATAGACATCAATGTTCTCCAGCTGTCCCCCTGAAGATTCTGCAAAAAGAGTGTTTCCAAACTGCTGAATCAATAGAAAGGTTTAACTGTGTGAGATGAGTGCACAGTATACAAAGTGGTTTCACAGATCATTTCTTTCTAGTTTTTATCTGGGGATATTCTGTTTTACCATTTAGGCCTCAATGTACTTCCAAAAGTCACTTTGCAGATTCTACAAAAAGGGTGTTTTTAGCCTGCTGAAAAAAGAGAAAGGTTTAACTCTGTGAGATGAATCCACACATCACAAAGCAGTTTCACAGATAGCTTGTTTCTAGCTTTTATCTGGCAATATGCAGTTTTTTTTCACAGGAAAAAAGGGTTCCCAAATGTCCCTTCACAGATTCTACAAAAAGTGTTTCCAACCTGCTGAATCGATATATATATATATATATATATATATATATATATATATATATATATATATATCTTAACTCTAGGAGGTAAATCCAACAATCACCAAACAGTTTCAGAGACAATTTCTTTCTAGTTTTTATATGGGGATATTCAATTTTTCCCCCAAGGCCTCAATGTGGTCCCTAATGTACCTCGCAGATTTTACAAAAAGAGTTTCCAACAGCCAAAACAATGGAAAGGCTTAACTTTGCGAGGTGAATCTACACATCAGAAATCAGATTCACAGATAGCTTCTTTTTAGTTTTTATCTGTGGACATTCAGTTTTTCCGCATAGGCATCAATGGACTCCAACTGCCTCTTCGAAAATTCTTTGAAAAGAGTGTTTCCAAATTGCTGAATCAAAAGAAAGGTTTAACTCTGTGAGATGAATCCACAGAACACAAAGCAGTTTCACAAATAGCTTCTTTCTAGTTTTTATCTGAGGATATTCGGAATTTCCCCATAGGCCTCAATGGTCTCCCAAATGTCGCTGCGCAGATACTATGAAAAGAGTGTTTCCATCCTGCTGAATCAAGCAAAAGCTTTACCTCCATGAGATGAATCCACACGTCAAAAAGCAGGTTCAAAGACACCTTATTTCTAGTTTTTATCTGAAGATATTCAGTTTTACCCCATAGGCATCAACGGGCTCCCAAATGTCCCTCCGCACATTCTACCAAAAGAGTTTCCAACATGCTGAATCAAAAGAAAGGTTTACCTCTGTGAGATGAATCCACACACCAGAAAGCAGTTTCACATATCTTTTTTCTAGCTTTTATCTAGGGATATTCACTTTTTCCCCATAGGCCAAAATGGGCTCCCAAATGTCCCTTCGCAGATTCTACAAAAAGAGTGTTTCCAACTCCTGAATCTGAAGAAAGGTTTAACTCTGTGAGATGAATCCACACATCACAAAGCAGTTTCACAGATAGATTCTTTCTCATTTTTATCCGGGGATATTAAATTTTTCCCCATAGGCCTCTATGTACTCCCAAATATCCCTTCACAGATTCTACAAAGAGAGGGTCTCCAACTTGTTGAATCAAAAGAAGTGTTTAGCTCTGTTAGGTGAATCCATACATCACAAAGCAGTTTCACAGAGGCTTCTTTCTACTTATTTACTGGAGATACTCATTTTTTCCCCATAGGCCTCAATAGGCTCCCAAGTGTCCCTTTCCAGATTCTACAAGAAGAGTGTTTCCAACCTGTTGAATAAAAAGCACAGTTTAACTCTCTGCCATGAATTCATACATTACAAATCAGTTTCTTTCTGGTTTTTTAGCTTTGGATATTCTGTTTTCCCCATTGGCCTCAATGGACTTCAAAATCTCTGTTCATATATTCTACAAAACGAGTGTTTCTAACCTGCTGAATCAAAAGAAAGGTTTACTTCTGGGAGATGAATCCAAACATCACAAAGTAGTTTTACAGATAAATTTTTACTAGTTTTTATCTGGAGATATTCGGTTTTTCCCCATAGGGCAAAAGGGGTCCCGAATGTCCATTTGCAAATTCTACAAGAAAAGTATTTCCAACGTGTTGAATCAAAAAAAAAATTTTAACTCTGTGAGATGAATCCACACATCAGCAACAGTTTCACAGATAGATTCTTTCTAGTTTTCATCTGGGTATATTCAGTTTTTCCCCATAGGCCTCAATTTTCTCCCAAATGTCCCTTCCCAGATTCTACAAAAAGAGTGATTTTAACCTGCTGAATATACAGAAAAGTTTAACTCTGTGAGGTGAATCCACATATCACAAACAGTTTCACAGATAGCTTCTATCTTGTTTATATCTGGGGATATTTGGTTTTTTTCCACAGGCCACAAAGGGCTCCAAAAAGTCCCTCCTAGTTCTACAAAAAGTGTGCTTCCAGTTTGCTCAATCAAAAAAGTTTTACCTTTATGAGATAAATCCACACATCACATAGCAGTTTCGCAGATAGCTTCTTTCTACTTTTTATCTGGGGATATTCAGTTTTTCCCCACAGACCTCAATGGACTGCCCAATGTTCCTTGGTAGATTCTACAAAAAGAGTGTTTTAACCTACTGAATCAAAAGAAAAGTTTAACTCTGTGCGATGAATCCACACATCACAAAGCAGATTCACAGATAGCTTCTTTTTATTTTTTATCTGGGGATATTTTGTTTTTCCACATAACCCTAAATGGTCTCCAAGTATATATTTGCAGATTCTACAAAAAAAAGTGTTTACAAATTGCTGAATCAAAATAAAAGTATAACTCTGTGAGATGAATCTACAGAACAAGAAGCAGTTTCACAGAGAGCTTCTTTCTAGTTTTTATCTGAAGATACTCGGTTTTTCCCCATAGGCTTCAACAGGCTCTCAAATGATTCTTTGCAGATTCTAGAAAAATAACTTTCCAACCTACTGAGTCAAAAGAAAAGTATAACCCTGTGAGGTGAATCCACACATTACAAAATGTTCAGGAACAGCTTCCTTCTAGTTTTTATCTGGGGATATTCAGTTTTTCCACATAGGCCTCGATGGGCTACCAAATGTCTCTCCTCAGATTTTACAAAAAGTATGTTTCCAACCTGCTGAATCAAAAGACAGGTTTAAGTTTGTGAGATGAATCCACACATTATAAGGTGGATTCACAGATAGCTTCTTTCTAGTTTTTATCTGGGGATATTCACTTTTTCCCCATAGGCCACAATAGGTTCCCAAATGTCCGTTTGTAGATTCTACAAAGGAGTATTACCAACCTCCTGAATCAAAAGAAAGGTTTAACTCTATGAGATGAATCCAGACACCAGAAAGGAATTTCACAGATAACTTCGCTGTAGCTTTTATCTGGAGATATTCTGTTTTCCCCCATAGGCCACCATGGGCTCTCGAATGTCCCTTTGCAAATTCGTCAAAAAGAGTGTACCCAACCTGCTGGATCAAAAGAAAAGTTTAACTCTATGAGATGAATCCACAAATCACCAAGCAGTTTCAGAAATAGCTTACTTCTAGCTTTTTCAAAGGATATTCTCTTTTTCCCTATAGGCCTCAATGTTTTCCCAATATCTTTTTGCAGATTCTACAAAAAAAAAAAAGTGTTTTTAACCTACTGAATAAAATAAAAGTTTAACTCTGTAAGATGAATCCACCTATCCACAGCAGTTTCACAGATAGTTTCTATCTTGTTTTTATCTGGAGATATTCTTTTTATGTTTTACCCACAGGCCACAAAGGGCTCCAAAATGTCCCTTCTCAGATTCTACAAAAAGAAGGTTACAAACTACTGAATCAAAAGAAAGGTTTAACTCTGTGAGATGAATCCACAGAACACAAAGCAGTTTCATAGATAGCTTCTTTTTAGTTTTTATCCAGGGACATTCAGCTTTTCTCCATAGGCCTTAATGGGCTCCCAAATGTTTCTTTACAGATTCTAGAAAAAGTGTTTTTCCAATCTACTAATAAATTTATAACACTATGATATAAATCCACACATCACAAAGGAGTATCAGAGATAGCTTTTTTCTAGTTTTTCTCTGGGGATATTCAGGTTTTTTCCCACAGGCCACCAAGGGCTCCAAAATGTCCCTTCACAGATTCCACAAAAAGAATGTTTCCAACCTGCTAAATCAAAAGAAAGGTTTAACTCTGTGAGACGAATCCACACATCATCAACTAGTTTGACATATAGCTTCTTTCCAGTTTTTATATGGGGATATTTGGTTTTCCCCATAGGCTGCAATGAACTCCCAAATGTCCCTTTGCAGATTCTACAAAAAGAGTTTCCAACCTCCTGAATCAAAAGAAAAGTTTAACTTTGTGAGGTGAATCTACGCATCACCAAGCAGTGTCAAAGATAGGCTCTTTCTAGTTTTCATCTGGGGATATTCATTTTTTTCCAGAGGCCCCAGTAGGCTCTCAAATGTCCCTTTGCAGATTCTATAAAAGAAGTATTTCCAATTTGCTGAATCAAAGAAATTCATAACTTTGTGAGATAAATCCACACATCACCAAGCAGTTTCACAGACAACGTCTTTAAGTTTTTGTCTGAGGCTATTCTTTGTTCCGCATTGGCCTCAATGAGCTCCCAAATGTCCCTTTACAGATTATAAGAAAAGAATTGTCTCCAATCTGCTCAATGAAAGGAAAGTTTTAACTCTGCAAGATGCCTCAACACATCACCAAATAGTTTCACAGGTAGCTTCTTCTTATTTTTTATCTGGGGATATTGGTTTTTAGCCATAGGTCTCAATGGGGTCCCAAGTGTCCCTTCACAGATTTTACCAAAAGAGTATTTCAACCTGCAGAATCAAAAGAATGGTTTAACTCTGTGAGATGAATATACACATGACCAAGAAGTTTCACAGGTAACTACTTCCTTGTTTTATTCTGGGCATATTCACTTCTTCTGCATTGGCCTTAGTCTGCTACCAAAGGACCCTTCACAGATTCCACAAAAAGGGTCTTTCCAATCTGCTGAATCAAAATAAATGTTTAACTCTGTGAGATGAATCTTCACATCGCTAATCAGTTTCACATATTGCTTCGTTCTACTTTTTATCTGGGGATATTTTGTTTTTCCCTGTAGGCCTCAATGGACTCCCAGATGTCCCTTAGCAGATTCTACAAAAACAGTTATTCCAACCTACTGAATCAAAAGAAAGGTTGAAATCTATGAGATGAATCCGCATATCACTAAGCAGTTTAACATTCAGCTTCCTTCTAATTTTTATCTGGGGATATTTGGTGCTTCCCCATTAGCATCAATAGGCTCCGAACTGTCCCTTCACAGATTCTACAAAAAG
The DNA here is from genome assembly GCF_007565055.1 of Rhinopithecus roxellana. Lineage (NCBI taxonomy): Eukaryota > Metazoa > Chordata > Mammalia > Primates > Cercopithecidae > Rhinopithecus > Rhinopithecus roxellana. Next base: position 17,663,393 of record NC_044555.1, read on the forward strand.
AGTGTTTCCAACCTGCTGAATCAAAAGAATGGTTTGGCTTTGTGAATTGATTCCACACATCACCAAGCTGTTTCACAGGCAGATTATTTCTAGTTTTTATCTGGGGATATTCTGTTTTTCTTCATAGGCCTCAATGGAATCTCAATTGTCCCTTCACAGATTCTACAAAAAGAGTGTTTTGAAACTACAAAATCTAAAGAAATGTTTAACTCTGTGAGATGAATTTGCACATCACAAAAGAGTTTCACAGAAAGCTTCTTTATAATTTTCATCTGGGGATATTCCATTTTTCCCCATAGGCCTCAATGGGTTCTCAAACATCACTTCACAGATTTTAGAGAAAGAGTGTTTCCAACCTGCTGAATCAAAAGATAGGTTTAACTCTTTGATGTGAATCCATGTATCACCCAGCAGTTACATAGATAGCTTCTTTCTAGTTTTCATCTGGGGATATTCGTTTTTCCCCATAGACTGCAATAGGCTCCCAAATGTCCCTTCACAGATTCTACAGTAAGTGTGTTTTAAACCTTCGGAATCAAATGAAAAGTTTAACTCTGTGAGATAAATCCACACATCATGAAGTAATTGCACAGATAGGCTCCTCCAAGCTTTTATCTATAGATATTCGGTTTTTCTCCATAAGCCTCAATAGGATCTCAAATGTCCCTTTGCAGATTATACAAAAAGGTGTCTTCCAATCTACTGAATCAAAAGAAAGTTTTAACTCTGTGAGGTGAAACCACACATCACCAAGAAGTTTCACATTTTAGTAGATAGCTTCTTTCTAGTTTTTCTCTGGGGATATTCGGTTTTTCTTCATAGACCTCAATGGACTCCCAAATGTATTTTCACACATACTGTAAAAGGAGTGTATCCAACCTGCTGAATCATCACAGAGTTTTAACTGTGCTAAATCAATCTACACATCACCAAGTGGTTTTATAGGTAGCTTCTGTCTAGTTTGTATTTGGGGATATTCTGTTTTTCCGTTTATACACACTGTGCTCCCAAATGTTCCTTCTCAGATTCTACAAAAAGAGTGTTTAAAACCTGCTGAATCAAATGAAAGGTATAACTCTGTGATATTAATCCACACACCACCAGTTACCTTCACAGATAGCTTCTTTCATGTTTTTATCTGGGGATATTCACTTTTTCCTCATAGGCCTCAAGGGACTCCCAAATGTCCTGTCACGGATTGTACAAAAAGAGTGTTTCCGACCTGCTGAATCAAAAGAAAAGTTTAACTCTGTGAGATGAATCCACACATCACCAAACAGATTCACAGATAGCCTCGTTCTACTTTTTATCAGGGTATATTCTTTTTTTTTCATAGGCCTCAATGGGCTCTCAAATGTCCCCTCACAGATTCTAGAAAAAGAGTTTTTCCAACCTGGTGAATCAAAAAAGAGGTTTAACTCTGTGAGATGAATCTGCACATCACTAAGCAGTTTCACATACAGTTTCTTTCTGATTTTTATCTGGGGATATTTGTTTTTTTCCTATAGACCTCAATGGGCTCCCAAATGTTCCTTCACAGATTCTTCATAAAAAGTGCTTTCCACCTGCTGAATCAATAGAAAGGTTTAACCCTGTGAGATGAATGTACAAATCACCAAGCAGTTTAACAGATAGCTTTTTTCTAGTTTTTATATTAGGATATTTGGTATTTCCCATAGGCCTCAATGGATTTCCAAATGTCCCTTTGCATATTCTACAAAAGAATGTTTCCAGCCTGCTGAATTAAAACAGAAGTTTAACTCTGTGAGATACATCCACACAAAACCAAGAAGTTTCACAGATACATTCTTTATAGTTTTTATATTGAAATATTTGCTTTTTCCCCCTACTCCTCAATGTGCTCCCAAAGTCCCTTTGCAGACCCTCCAAAAAGAGTGTTTTCTAGCTGCTGAATCAAAAGAAACGTTTACCTTTGTGAGATGAATCCAGACATAAAGAAACATTTTCACTGATAGCTTCTTTCTACTTTGTATGTGGGGATATTTTTCCCCCTTGGCCTCATTGGGCTCCCAAATGTCCTTTCACAAATCCTACAAAAAAATTGTTTTTAACCTGCTGAACTAATAGAAAGGCTTAACTCTGTGAAAGTAATCGACACAACACAAAGCAGTTTCACAGATAGCTTCTTTCTAGGTTTCATCTGGGGACATTCAGTTTTTCCCCTTAGGACACAATGGGCTCCGGAAAGTCTCTTCACAAATTCTACAAAAACGGTGTTTCCAACCAGATGAATTAAAAGAAATGTTTAACTTTATGAGATGGATCCACACATCATCAAGAAGTTTCACAGATGGCTTTTTTTTCTAGTATGTATCTGGGAATTTTAGGTTTTTAAACCCAGGCCTCAATGGACAATTAAATGTCCCTTCTCAGATTATACAGGAAGAGTCTTTTTAACTTGATGAATAAAAATAAAGGTTTATCTCTTTGAGATGAATCCACAAATCACAAAGCAGTTTCACAGATTGGTTCTTTCTAGTTTTAACCTGGGAATGTTTCTTTTTTCCCCATAGGCTTCAATGGGCTTTGAAATGTGTTTGCAGAAACTACAAAAAAAGTGTTTCCAACCTGCTGAATCAAAGAAAAGATTTAACTCTGTGAGATGAATCTACACATCACCAAGCAGTTTCACAGATAGCTTCTTTCTAGTTTTTCTCTTTGGATGTTAGCTTTTTCCCCATAGGCTTCAATGGGCTCCCAAATATCCCTTTCCAGATTCTACAAAAAAGTGTTTCCAAACTGCTGAATCAAAAGAAAGGTTTAACTCTATGAGCATAATCCACACATAGTCAAGCAGTTTCACAGATATCTTCTTTCTAGCTTATCTGAGGATATTTGGTTTTTCCCCATAGGCTTCAATAAGCTCAAAAATGTCCCTTCACAGATTTTACAAAAAGAGTGTTTCCAACCTGCTGAGTCAAAAGCAAGCTTTAACTCTCTGACATGGATCCAGACATCAAAAAGCAGTTTCACAGAAAGCTTCTTTCTATATTTCATCTTAAGGTATTTATTTTTTCCTCACAGGACTCAATGGGCTCCCAAAGTTCCCTTTGCAGATTCTACAAAAAGAGTGTCTCTAACCTACTAAATAAAAAAAGGTTTAACACTGTGAGATGAAACCATACATCATGAAGCAGTTTCACAGTTACCTTCTTTCTAGCTTTTATCTGGGGTTTGTTGGATTATTCCCAATAGGCCTCAATGGGCTCCCAAATGTTCCTTTCCAGATTTCACAAAAAAAGTGTTTCCAACCTGCTGAATCAAAAGAAATGTTTAATACTGTTAGATGAATCCACACATCAACAAACAGTTTTACAGATAGCTGCTTTCTAGTTTGTATCTGGGGATGTGCAGTTTTTCTCTATAGGCCACAATGGGCCCTGAAGTATCCCTTCGCAGATTCTGCAAAAAGATTGTTTCAAACGTGCTGAATGAAAAGAAAAGTTCAAATTTGTGAGATGAATTCACACATCACAAAGAAGTTTCACAGATAGCTTCTTTCTAGTTTTTATGTCAAGATATTTTGTTTTTCCCCATAGGCCACCATGGGCTCCCAAATGTCCCCTCACACATTCTACAAAAGGACTGTTTCAAGCCTACTGAATATAAAGAAAGGTTCAACTCTGTGAGATGAATGTGAGATGAATCCACGCATCATGAAGCAGTTTCACAGATAACTTATTCCTTTATTTTATTTTATCTGAGTATATTCGGTTTTATCCCATATGCAGCAATGGGCTCTGAAAAGTCCCTTTGAAGATTCTACAAAAAGAGTGTTTCCAACCTAATGAATCAAAAGAAAGGTTTAACTCTGTGAGATGATTCCACACATCAACAAGAAGGTTCTCAGTAGCTTCTTATTGGTTTTTATCTGGGGATATTCAATGTTTTCCCATAGTCTTCAAAGGGCTCCAAAACGCCCTTCGTATATTCTACAAAAAGAGTGTTTCCAACGTGCTGAATCAAAAGAAAGATTTACCTCTGTGAGATGAATCTGCACATCAACAAACGGTTTCACAGATAGCTTTTTTCTAGTATTTATCTGGGGATATTCAGTTTTTCCTCATTGGTCTCAGTGGGCTCCCAAATGTGCCTTTGCAGATTCTACAAAATACTGTTTCCAGCCTGCTGAATCAAAACAAAGGTTTAATTCTGTGAGTTGAATAAACACATCACCAAGCAGTTTCACAGAAAGCTTCTGTCTATTATTTACCTAGGGATATTCCATTTTTTCCCCCATAGGCCTCAAAGTGTTCCCAAATGTCCCTTCACAGATTCTACAAAAATAGTGTTTCCAAACAGCTGATTCAAAAGAAAGGTTTAACTCTCTGAGATGGATCCACACATCATCAAGCAGTTTTCCAGATAGCTTCTTTCTAGGTTTTATCTGGGGATATTTGATTTTTTCCAATAGGCCTTCATTGGTTCCCAAATGTTCTTTCACAGATTCAATAAAACGATTGTTTTCAACCCACTTAATCAAAAGAAAGGTTTAACTATGTGCGATGAATCTGCACATTAACAAGCAGTACCACAGACAGCTACTTTCTAGTTTTTATCTGGGGATATATGTTTTATCCCCATAGATCTAAATGGGCTCCCAAATGTCCCTTCAAAGATTCTACAAAAAAATATATATATTTTGAACCTGATGAAGCAAAAGAACGGTTTAACTGTGTGAGATGAGTCCACAAAGCACCAAGCAGTTTCACATATCGCATGTTTCTAGTTGTCATCTGATGATATTCGTTTTTTCCTCATAGGCCTAAAGAGTTCCCAAAAGTCCCTTTGTAGTTTCTACAAAACAAGTGTGTCCAATCTGTTGAATCAAAAGGAGATTCAAAGACAGCATCTTCCTAGTTTTTATCTGGGTATATTACGTGTTTCCCCTTAGTACTCAATAGGCTTCCAATCACCTCTATGCAGATGCTACAAAAATAGTCTTTACATTCTGCTGAATTAGAAAAAGTATTAATTATTTCAGATGAATCCACACATCACCAAGCAGTTTCACAGTCAGCTTCTTTCTAGTTTATATCTGCAGATACTTGGTTTTCCTTATAGGGTCAATGGGTTCTTAAATGTCCTTTTGCAGATTCTACAAACAAAGGGTTTTCAACCTGCTGAATCAAAAGAATGGTTTATCTCTCTGAGGTGAATCCACAAATGAACAAGCAATTTCACAGATAGCTTCTTTTTAGTTTTTACCCGAGGATATTCAGTTTTCCCCATAGGCCTCAATGGGTTTTCAAAGGTTTCTTCACAGATTATATTAAAGGAGTGTTTCCAACCTGCTGAATCAAAAGAAAGGTTTGTCTCTCAGAGATGAATCCTCATATCACCAAGCAGTTTCATAGACAGCTTCTTTCTAGTTTTTCTCTGTGGATATCCTCTTTTTCCCCATAGGCCTGAATGAGCTCCCAAGTGTTCCTTCACAGATTCTACAAAAGAAGTGTTCCAATCTGCTGAATCAAAAGAAAGGTTTAAATCTCTGTGATGAATCCTCACATCACAAAGCAGTTTCACAGATGGTTTCTTTCTAGTTTTTACCTGGGGATATTCAGTTTTTCCCCATAGACCTCAATATGCTCCCAAGTATCCCTTCACAGATTCTACAAAAAAAGTGTTTATAATCTGCTGAATCAAAGGAAAAGTTTAACTCTGCCAGATGAATTCCAATCTTAAAGCAGTTTCACAGGTAGTTTCTTTCTAGTTTGTATCTGGAAATATTAGGTTTTTCCCCATAGGTCTCAATGAACTTCCAAATGTCCCTTAACATATTCTACAAAGAAAAGTGACTCCAACCTGCTGAATGAAAAGTAAGGTTTAACTCTGTGAGATGAATTCGTACATTACCACACAGATTCACAGAGAACTTCTTTCTATTTTTTATCTTAGAATAGTCTGTTTTCCCCTTAGGCCTCGATGGGTTCTTATATGTCCCTTTGCAGATTCAAAAACAGATTGTCTCCAACCTGCTGAATCAATAGAAATTTCGCTTCCAGAGGCCTCAATTGGCTCCCAAATGTCCCCTCACAAATCCTAAAACAGAAAAGTGCTCCCAACCTGCTGAATCAAAAGTCAGTTGTAACTCTGTGAGATGAATCCACACATCACCAAGGAGTTTCACAAATAGATTTTTGTAGTTTTTATCTGGGGATATTTGATATTTTCCCCATAGGCTTTAATGGGTTCCCAAATATCCTTTCACAGATTCTACAAAAAGATTGTTTTCAAATTGCTGAATCAAAAGAATGGTTTAACTATGAGAGACAAATCCACACATCACCCTTGGAGAGTCTAAAAAAAGTGATTCCAACCCACTGAATGAAAGAAAGGTTCACCTCTGTGCAATCAATCCTCACATGACAAAGTAGTTACTCAGATAGCTTCTTTCTAGCTTTTCTATGAGTATATAATTTTCTTTTCCACATGCTCCATTGGGCTCTGAAACATCCCTTCACAGATTCTACAAAAAAAAGTGTTTAAAACCTGCTGAATCAAAAGAAGATTTTATCTCTGTGAGATGAATCCACACATTATAAAGCACTTTCATAGATAGCTTCTTTTTGTTTTTTACCTGGATATACTTGGCTTTTCTTCATAGGCCACAATGGGCTCCAAAATGTCCCTTTACAGGTACTACAATAAACAGTGCTGTCAACCTGATGAATCAACATAAAGGTTTAACTACGTGAGATGGATCCATACATCACAAAGCAGTTCCACAGACAACTTCTTTATAGTTTTTATCTGGGGATACTCTGTTTTTCCCCATAGGTTTCAACGAGCTCTCTAATGTCCCTTCACAGATTCTGCAAAAAGAGTGTTTCCAACCTGCTGAATCAAAAGAAAGTTTTACCCCTGTGAAGTGAATCCAGACATCACCAAGCAGTTTCACTGATAACTTCTTCATAATATTTCTCTGGGGATACTCTTTTTTTTTTTTTTTTCTATAGGCCGGAATGGGCTCCCAAATATCCTTTTGCAGATTCTACAAAAAGAATATTTCCAATGTGCTGAAACAAAAGACAGCTGTAAATCTGTGATTTGAATCCAAAAATCACAAAGCAGTTTAACAGACAGCTTCTTTCTAGTTTTTATTTGGGGACATTCGGTTTTTCCCCATAGGCTTCAACAAGCTTCAAAATGTCCCTTTGCAGATTATACAAAAAGAGTGATTCCAACTGGATGAATCAAAAGAAAGGTTTAACTCTGTGAGATTAATCCAAACATCTCAAAGCAGTTTCACAGATATATTCTTTCTAGTATTTCTCTGGGAATATTGTTTTTTTTTTTTCATAGACATCAATTGGTTCACAAAAGTACTTTCACAGATTCTACAAAAAGAGTGTTTCCAGCTTCCTTTATTAGAAGGCCTTCCTGAATATGAACAGATCCAGTCTCCAACTCCCAGCGTGAGCAACACAGAAGACAGGTGATTTCTGCATTTTCAACTGAGGTACGGGGTTCATCTCACTAGGGAGTGCTGGACAGTCGGTGCTGGTCAGCGGCTGCAGCCCGACCAGGGAGAGCTGAAGCAGGGCGAGGCATCACCTCACCTGGGAAGTGCAAGGGGGAAGGGAATCCTTTTTCCTAGCCAGGGGAACTGAGACACACAACACCTGGAAAATCGGGTAACTCCCACCCCAATACTGCGCTTTAAGCAAACGGGCATAGGAGGAGATTATATCCCACACCTAGCCAGGAGGGTCCCACGCCCATGGAGACTCCCTCATTGCTAGCACAGCAGTCTGTGATCTAACTGCAAGGCAGCAGCGAGGCTGGGGGAGGGGTGCCCGCCATTGCTGAGGCTTAAGTAGGTAAACAAAGCCGCTGGGAAGCTCGAACTGGGAGGAGCTCACAGCAGCTCAAGGAAACCTGCCTGTCTCTGTAGACTCCACCTCTGGGGAAAGGGCACAGTTAAAAAACAACAACAACAATAACAACAACAACAACAACAGCAGCAGAAACCTGTGCAGACGCAAACGACTCTGTCTGATAGCTTTGAAGAGAGCAGTGGATCACCCAACACGGAGGTTGAGATCTGAGAAGGGGCAGACTGCCAACTCAATTGGGTCCCTGACACCTGAGTAGCGTAACTGGGAGACATCCCCCACTAGGGGCAGACTGACACAACACACCCCACACGGTGGAGTACACCCCTGAGAGGAAGTTTCCAAAGTAAGAATCAAACAGGTCCACTTGCTGTTCAGCAAGATTCTATCTTCTGCAGCCTCTGCTGCTGATACTCAGGCCTGGAGTGGACTTTAAACAATATCCAACAGACTTACAGCTGAGGGTCCTGATTGTTAGAAGGAAAACTATCAAACAGGAAGGACACCTACACCAAAACCCCATCAGTACATCACCATCATCAAAGGCCAGAGGCAGATAAAACCACAAAGATGGGGAAAAGCAGGGCAGAAAAGCTGGAAATTCAAAAAATAAGAGCGCATCTCCCCCTGCAAGGGAGCGCAGCTCATCGCCAGCAATGGATCAAAGCTGGACGGAGAATGACTTTGACGAGATGAGAGAAGAAGGCTTCAGTCCATCAAACTTCTCAGAGCTAAAGGAGGAATTACGTACTCAGTGCAAAGAAACTAAAAATCTTGAAAAAAGAGAGGAAGAATTGATAGCTAGAGTAATTAACGCAGAGAAGGCCATAAACGAAATGACAGAGATGAAAACCATGACACTAGAAATACGTGACAAATGCACAAGCTTCAGTAACCGACTCGATCAAATGGAATAAAGAGTATCAGCGATTGAGGATCAAATGAATGAAATGAAGCGAAAAGAGAAACCAAAAGAAAAAAGACACAGACTGGCAAACTGGATAAAGAGTCAAGACCCATCAGTCTGCTGTATTCAGGAGACCCATCTCACATGCAGAGACAGACATACATAGGCTCAAAATAAAGGGATGGAGGAAGATCTACCATGCAAATGGAGAACAAAAAAAGGAGGGGTTGCAATCCTAGTCTCTGATAAAACAGACTTTAAACCATCAAAGATCAAAAGAGACAAAGAAGGCCATTACATAATGGTAAAGGGATCAATTCAACAGGAAGAGCTAACTATCCTAAATATATATGCACCCACTACAGGAGCACCCAGATTCAAAAAGCAAGTCCTTAGAGACTTACACAGAGACTTAGACTCCTATACAATAATAATGGGAGACTTCAACACCCCATTGTCAACATTAGACAGTTCAACGAGAAAGAAAGTTAATAAGGATATCCAGGAATTGAACTCATGTCTGCAGCAAGCAGACCTAATAGACATCTACAGAACTCTCTACCCCAAATCAACAGAATACACATTCTTCTCAGCACTACATCACACTTATTCCAAAATTGACCACATAATTGAAAGTAAAGCAATCCTCAGCAAATATACAAGAACAGAAATTATAACAAACTGTCTCTCAGACCACAGTGCAAACAAACTAGAACTCAGGACTAAGAAACTCAATCAAAACCACTCAACTAAATGGAAACTGAACAACCTGCTCCTGAATGATTACTGGGTACATAACCAACTGACGGCAGAAATAAAGATGTTCTCTGAAACCAATGAGAACAAAGATACAACATACCAGAATCTCTGGGACACATTTAAAGCAGTGTGTAGAGGGAAATTTATAGCACTAAATGCCCACAAGAGAAAGCAGGAAAGATCTAAAATTGACACTCTAACATCACAATTAAAAGAACTAGAGAAGCAAGAGGAAACACATTCAAAAGCTAGCAGAAGGCAAGAAATACTAAGATCAGAGCAGAACTGAAGGAGATGGAGACACAAAAACCCTCCAAAAATCAATGAATCCAGGAGTGGTTTTTTTGAAAAGATCAACAAATTTGACAGACCGCTGGCAAGACTAATAAGGAAGAAAAGAGAGAAGAATCAAATAGATGCAATAAAAAATGATAAAGGGGATATCACCACCGACCCCACAGAAATACAAACTACCATCAGAGAATACTATAAACACTTCTACGCAAATCAACTAGAAAATCTAGAAGAAATGGATAACTTCTTGGACACTTACACTCTTCCAAGACTAAACCACGAAGAAGTTGAATCCCTGAATAGACCAATAGTAGGCTCTGAAATTGAGGCAATAATTAATACCCTACCAACCAAAAAAAGTCCGGGACCAAATGGATTCACAGCTGAATTCTACCAGAGGTACAAGGAGGAGCTGGTACCATTCCTTCTGAAACTATTCCAAGCAATCGAAAAAGAGGGAATCCTCCCTAACTCATTTTATGAGGCCAACATCATCCTGATACCAAAGCCTGGCAGGGACACAACAAAAAAAGAGAATTTTAGACCAATATCCCTGATGAACATCGATGCAAAAATCCTCAATAAAATGCTGGCAAACCAGATTCAGCAGCACATCAAAAAGTTATCCACCATGATCAAGTGGGCTTCATTCCTGGGATGCAAGGCTGGTTCAACATTCGCAAATCAATAAACATAATCCAGCATATAAACAGCACCAAAGACAAGAACCACATGATTATCTCAATAGATGCAGAAAAGGCCTTTGACAAAATTCAACAGCCCTTCATGCTAAAGACGCTGAATAAATTCGGTATTGCAGGAACATACCTGAAAATAATAAGAGCTATTTATGACAAACCCACAGCCAATACCATACTGAATGGGCAGAAACTGGAAAAATTCCCTTTGAAAACTGTCACAAGACATGGATGCACTCTCTCACCACTCCTATTCAACATGGTGTTGGAAGTTCTGGCTAGGGCAATCAGGCAAGAGAAAGAAATCAAGGGTATTCAGTTAGGAAAAGAAGAAGTCAAATTGTCCCTGTTTGCAGATGACATCATTGTATATTTAGAAAACTCCATTGTCTCAGCCCAAAATCCCCTTAAGCTGATAAGCAACTTCAGCAAAGTCTCAGGATACAAAATTAATGTGCAAAAATCACAAGCATTCTTATACAGCAGTGACAGACAAACAGAGAGGCAAATCATGAATGATCTTCCATTCACAATTGCTTCAAAGAGAATAAAATACCTAGGAATCCAACCCTCAAGTGATGTAAAGGACCTCTTCAAGAGAACTACAAATCACTGCTCACTAAAATCAAAGAGGACACAAACAAATGGAAGAACATACCATGCCCATGGATAGGAAGAATCAATATCGTGAAAATGGCCATACTGTCCAAGGTTATTTATAGATTCAATGCCATCCCCATCAAGCTACCAATGAGTTTCTTCACAGAATTCGAAAAAACTGCTTTAAAGTTCATATGGAACCAAAAAAGAGCCCGCATTGCCAAGACAATTCTAAGTCAATAGAACAAAGCCGGAGGCATCACGCTACCTGACTTCAAACTGTACTACAAGGGTACAGTAACCAAAACATCATGGTACTGGTACCAAAACGGAGATATAGACCAATGGAACAGAACAGAGCCCTCAGAAATAATACCACACATCTACAGACATCTGATCTTTGACAAAACTGAGAGAAAGAAGAAATGGGGAAAGGATTCCCTATTTAATAATTCGTGCTGGGAAAATTGGCTAGCCATAAGTAGAAAGCTGAAATTGGATCCTTTCCTTACTCCTTATATGAAAATTAATTCAAGATGGATTAGAGACTTAAATTTTAAACCTAATACCATAAAAACCCTAGAGGAAAACCTAGGTAGTACCATTCAGGACATAGTCATGGGTAAGGACTTCATGTCTGAAACACCAAAAGCAACAGCAACAAAAGCCAAAATTGACAAATAGGATCTAATTAAACTAAAGAGCTTCTGCACAGCAAAAGGAACTACCATCAGAGTGAACAGGCAGGCTACAGAATGGGAGAAAATTTTTGCAATCTACTCATCAGACAATGGGCTAATATCCAGAACCTACAAAGAACTCAAACAAATTTACAAGAAAAAAACAAACAACCCCATCAAAAAGTGGGCAAAGGATATGAACAGACATTTCTCAAAAGAAGACATTCATACAGCCAACAGACACATGAAAAAATGCTCATCATCACTCGCCATCAGAGAAATCCAAATCAAAACCACAACGAGATACCATCTCACACCAGTTAGAATGGCAATCATTAAAAAGTCAGGAGACAACAGGTGCTGGAGAGGATGTGGAGAAATAGGAACACTTTTACATTGTTGGTGGGATTGTAAACTAGTTCAACCATTATGGAAAACAGTGTGGCGATTCCTCAAGGATCTAGAACTAGATGTACCATATGACCCAGCCATCCCATTACTGCGTATATACCCAAAGGATTATAAATCATGCTGCTATAAAGACACATGCACACGTATGTTTATTGCGGCACTATTCACAATAGCAAAGACTTGGAATCAACCCAAATGTCCATCTGTGACAGACTGGATTAAGAAAATGTGGCACATATACACCATGGAATACTATGCAACCATAAAAAAGGGTGAGTTCGTGTCCTTTGTAGGGACATGGATGCAGCTGGAAACCATCATTCTCAGCAAACTATCACAAGAAGAGAAAACCAAACACCGCATGTTCTCACTCATAGGTGGGAACTGAACAATGAGATCACTTGTACTTGGGAAAGGGAATGTCACACACCGGGGCCTATCATGGGGAGTGGGGAGGGTGGAGGGATTGCATTGGGAGTTATACCTGATATAAATGATGAATTAATGGGTGCTGACCACTTGATGGGTGAAGCACACCAACATGGCACAAGTATACATATGTAGCATACCTGCACGTTATGCACATGTACCCTAGAACTTAAAGTATAATAGTAATAATAAAAAAGAGTGTTTCCAACTACTGAATCAACAGAAAGGTTTAACTTTGTGAGATGAATCCACACATCATGAAACAGTTTAACAGATAGCTTCTTGTAATTTTTCTCTAGCAATATTTGATTTTTCCTTGTAGACCTCAATGGACTCCCAAATGTCCTTTCACAGATTCTACAAAAAAGTGTTTCCAACCTGGTGAATCCAAAGAAAAGTTTAACTCTGTGAGATGAATCTACACATTATGAAGCAATTTCACAAATAGCTTCTTTATAGTTTTATTCTGGGGATAATTGTTTTTTTTTTCCCACAGGTCTCTGTGGGCTCCCAAATGTTTCTTCACTGATTCTACAAAAAGAGTGTTTCCAACCTGTTGAATCAAATGAAAAGTTTTACTCTGTTTGATGAATCCACCCATCACCAAGCAGTTTCGCAGATAGATTTTTTTTCTGGTTTTTGTCTGGGGATATTTTTTTTTTTTTCAGGCCTCAATGGGCTCCAAGATGTTTCTTTGGAGAATCTCCAAAAAGAGGATTTCCGATCATCTGAATTCAAAAAAGGTTTAACTCTGTGAGATTAATCCTCACATCAGCAGGCAGTTTCATAGATAGCTTCCTTGCAGCTTTTATGTAGGGATATTTATTTTTTGTCCATAGGTCTCAATGGGCACCAAAACGTCCCTTCACAGATCCTACAAAAAGAGTGTTTCCAATCTGCTGAATCAAAAGAAAGTTCAATCCTGTGAGATGAATCTACACACTGCCAAGCAGTTTCACAAATAGCTTCTTTCTAGTTTTTATTTGGAAATATTTGGTTTTCTCCTATAGTCCGCAATGGGCTCCCAAATGTCCTTTCACAAATTCTACAAAAAGAGTGTTTCCAACCTGCTGAATCCCAGGAGACGTTTAACTCTACGAAATAAATCTGCACATTACAAAGCCGTTTTACAGATTGCTTCTTTCTAGTGTTTATCTGGGGATATTCTGTTTTTCCCCGTAGGCCTCAATGGACTCCAAAATGTCCCTTCACAAATTCTACAAAAATAGTTTCTCCAACCTGCTGAATCAAAAGAACGGTTGAACTCTGTGAGGTGAATCCACACATCACAAAGCAGTTTCACATATAGCTTCTTTCCAGTTTTTATCTGGAGATATTGGGTTTTTCTTCATATGTCTCAATGCAATCCAAAATGTCCCTTCGTAAATTGTACAAAATGAGAGTTTCCAAACTGTTGAGTCAAAAAAAAGGCTTAAATCTCTGAGATGAATTTTTTACATCACCAAGAAGTTTCACAAATAGTTTCTTTCTAGTTTTCATCGAGGAGTATTTGGTTTTTCTCCATAGGCCACAATGGGCTGTTAAATGTTCCTTCACAGATCCTACAAAAAGAGGGTTTCCAAATCAGCTGAATCAAAAGAGAGTTTTAACTCTGTGAGATGAATCCACACATCAAAAGCAATTTCACAGATAGCTTCTTTCTTATTTTTATCTGAGGATATTCCATTTTCCTCCAAAGACCTCAATGGGCTCCCAATAGTTTTTGGCAGATTCTACAAAAAATAGAATCAACCCACTGAATCAAAAGAACGGTTTAACTCTGTGACATGAACCCTTATAACACAAAGCAGTTTCACAGATAGTTTCTTTCTAGTTATCCCCAGATAAACCGGGGATATTCATTTTTTCAACATTGGCGGAAATGGGCTCCTAAATGTCCCTTCACTGATTCTGCAAAAAGAGTGTCTCCAAACCTGCTGAAACAAAAGAAGGTTTTAACTCTGTGAGATGAATCAACACATCAAAGAGCAGTTTCACAGGTAGCTTCTTTCTAGTTTTTATCTGGGTATATTCTATTTTTTCTTATAGGCCTCAAAGGGCTCCCAAATGTCTCTTTGCAGATTCTACAGGAAGAGTGTTTTCAGCCTGCTGAATGAAAAGAAAGGTTTAACTGTGTGTGATGAATTCACATATCAGAAAGCAGTTTCAGATAGTTGCTTTCTAGTTTTTATCTAGGGATATTCGGTTTTTCTTTTTTTTTTTTTTTTTTCTTTTTTTTTTTTTTCTTTTTTATTTTTATTATACTTTAAGTTCTAGGGTACATGTGCATAACGTGCAGGTTTGTTACATATGTATACTTATGCCATGTTGGTGTGCTGCACCCATCAACTCATCAGCACCCATCAATTCATCATTTATATCATGTATAACTCCCCAATGCAACCCCTCCCTCCTCCCCCCTCCCCCCTCCCCATGATAGGCCCCAGTGCGTGATGTTCCCCTTCCCGAGTCCAAGTGATCTCATTGTTCAGTTCCCACCTATGAGTGAGAACATGCGGTGTTTGGTTTTCTCTTCTTGTGATAGTTTGCTAAGAATGATGGTTTCCAGCTGCATCCATGTCCCTACAAAGGACGCAAACTCATCCTTTTTTATGGCTGCGTAGTGTTCCATGGTGTATATGTGCCACATTTTCTTAATCCAGTCTGTCACAGATGGACATTTGGGTTGATTCCAAGTCTTTGCTATTGTGAATAGTACCGCAATAAACATACGTGTGCATGTGTCTTTATAGCAGCATGATTTATAATCCTTTGGGTATATACCCAGTTGTGGGATGGCTGAGTCATATGGTACATCTAGTTCTAGATCCTTGAGGAATTGCCATGCTGTTTTCCATAATGGTTGAACTAGTTTACAATCCCACCAACAGTGTAAAAGTGTTCCTATTTCTCCACATCCTCTCCAGCAACTGTTGTTTCCTGACTTCTTATTGATTGCCATTCTAACTGGTGTGAGATGGTATCTCATTGTGGTTTTGATTTGCATTTCTCTGATGGCGAGTGATGATGAGCATTTTTTCATGTGTCTGTTGGCTGTATGAATATCTTCTTTTGAGAAATGACTGTTCATATCCTTTCCCCACTTTTTGATGGGGTTGTTTGTTTTTTTCTCGTATATTTGTTTGAGTTCTTTGTAGATTCTGGATATTAGCCCTTTGTCAGATGAGTAGGTTGCAAAAATTTTCTCCCATTCTGTAGGTTGCCTGTTCACTCTGATGGTAGTTTCTTTTGCTGTGCAAAAGCTCTTTAGTTTAATTAGATCCCATTTGTCAATTTTTGCTTTTGCTGCCGTTGCTTTTGGTGTTTTAGACATGAAGTCCTTGCCCATGCCTATGTCCTGAATGGTACTACCTAGAATTTCTTCTAGGGTTTTTATGGTATTAGGTCTGACATTTAAGTCTCTAATCCATCTTGAATTAATCTTCGTATAAGGGGTAAGGAAAGGATCCAGTTTCAGCTTTCTACTTAAGGCTAGCCAATTTTCCCAGCACCATTTATTAAATAGGGAATCCTTTCCCCATTTCTTGTTTCTCTCAGGTTTGTCAAAGATCAGATGGCTGTAGATGTGCGGTATTATTTCTGAGGACTCTGTTCTGTTCCATTGGTCTATATCTCTGTTTTGGTACCAGTACCATGCTGTTTTGGTTACTGTAGCCTTGTAGTATAGTTTGAAGTCAGGTAGTGTGACGCCTCCAGCTTTGTCCTTTTGACTTAGGATTGTCTTGGCAATGCGGGCTCTTTTTTGGTTCCATATGAACTTTAAAGCAGTTTTTTCCAATTCTGTGAAGAAACTCATTGGTAGCTTGATGGGGATGGCATTGAATCTATAAATTACCTTGGGGAGTATGGCCATTTTCACGATATTGATTCTTCCTATCCATGAGCATGGTATGTTCTTCCATTTGTTTGTGTCCTCTTTGATTTCACTGAGCAGTGGTTTGTAGTTCTCCTTGAACAGGTCCTTTACATCCCTTGTAAGCTGGATTCCTAGGTATTTTATTCTCTTTGAAGCAATTGTGAATGGAAGATCATTCCTGATTTGGCTCTCTGCTTGTCTGTTACTGGTGTATAAGAATGCTTGTGATTTTTGCACATTAATTTTGTATCCTGAGACTCTGCTGAAGTTGCTTATCAGCTTAAGGAGATTTTGGGCTGAGACAATGGGGTTTTCTAAATATACAATCATGTCATCTGCAAACAGGGACAATTTGACTTCTTCTTTTCCTAACTGGATACCCTTGATTTCTTTCTCTTGCCTGATTGCCCTAGCCAGAACTTCCAACACTATGTTGAATAGGAGTGGTGAGAGAGGGCATCCCTGTCTTGTGCCAGTTTTCAAAGGGAATTTTTCCAGTTTTTGCCCATTCAGTATGATATTAGCTGTGGGTTTGTCATAAATAGCTCTTATTATTTTGAGGTACGTTCCATCAATACCGAATTTATTGAGCGTTTTTAGCATGAAGGGCTGTTGGATGTTGTCAAAAGCCTTTTCTGCATCTATTGAGACAATCATGTGTTTCTTGTCTTTGGTTTTGTTTATATGCTGGATTACGTTTATTGATTTGTGAATGTTGAACCAGCCTTGCATCCCAGGGATGAAGCCCACTTGATCATGGTGGATAAGCTTTTTGATGTGCTGCTGAATCCGGTTTGCCAGTATTTTATTGAGAATTTTTGCATCAATGTTCATCAGGGATATTGGTCTAAAATACTCTTTTTTTGTTGTGTCTCTGCCAGGCTTTGGTATCAGGATGATGTTGGCCTCATAAAATGAGTTAGGGAGGAGTCCCTCTTTTTCTATTGATTGGAATAGTTTCAGAAGGAATGGTACCAGCTCCTCCTTGTACCTCTGGTAGAATTCAGCTGTGAATCCATCTGGTCCTGGACTTCTTTTGGTGGGTAGGCTATTAATTGTTGCCTCAATTTCAGAGCCTGCTATTGGTCTATTCAAGGATTCAACTTCTTCCTGGTTTAGCCTTGGGAAAGTGTAAGTGTCCAGGAAACTATCCATTTCTTCTAGATTTTCTAGTTGATTTGCGTAGAGGCGTTTATAGTATTCTCTGATGGTAGTTTGTATTTCTGTGGGGTCAGTGGTGATATCCCCTTTATCATTTTTTATTGCATCTATTTGATTCCTCTCTCTTTTCTTCTTTATTAGTCTTGCTAGTGGTCTGTCAATTTTGTTGATCTTTTCAAAAAACCAACTCCTGGATTCATTGATTTTTTGGAGGGTTTTTTGTGTCTCTATCTCCTTCAGTTCGGCTCTGATCTTAGTTATTTCTTGCCTTCTGCTAGCTTTTGAATGTGTTTGCTCTTGCCTCTCTAGTTCTTTTAATTGTGATGTTAGAGTGTCAATTTTAGATCTTTCCTGCTTTCTCTTGTGGGCATTTAGTGCTATAAATTTCCCTCTACACACTGCTTTAAATGTGTCCCAGAGATTCTGGTATGTTGTATCTTTGTTCTCATTGGTTTCAAAGAACATCTTTATTTCCGCTTTCATTTCGTTATGTACCCAGTAGTCATTCAGGAGCAGGTTGTTCAGTTTCCATGTAGTTGAGCGGTTTGGATTGAGTTTCTTAGTCCTGAGTTCTAGTTTGATTGCACTGTGGTCTGAGAGACAGTTTGTTATAATTTCTGTTCTTTTACATTTGCTGAGGAGTGCTTTACTTCCAATTATGTGGTCAATTTTGGAATAAGTGCGATGTGGTGCTGAGAAGAATGTATATTCTGTTGATTTGGGGTGGAGAGTTCTATAGATGTCTATTAGGTCCGCTTGGTGCAGAGATGAGTTCAATTCCTGGATATCCTTGTTAACTTTCTGTCTCGTTGATCTGTCTAATGTTGACAGCGGAGTGTTGAAGTCTCCCATTATTATTGTATGGGAGTCTAAGTCTCTTTGTAGGTCTCTAAGGACTTGCTTTATGAATCTGGGTGCTCCTGTATTGGGTGCATATATATTTAGGAGAGTTAGCTCTTCCTGTTGAATTGATCCCTTCACCATTATGTAATGGCCTTCTTTGTCTCTTTTGATCTTTGATGGTTTAAAGTGTGTTTTATCAGAGACAAGGATTGCAACCCCTGCTTTTTTTTGTTCTCCATTTGCTTGGTAGATCTTCCTCCATCCCTTTATTTTGAGCCTATGTATGTCTCTGCATGTGAGATGGGTCTCCTGAATACAGCAGACTGATGGGTCTTGACTCTTTATCCAGTTTGCCAGTCTGTGTCTTTTAATTGGAGCATTTAGTCCATTAACATTTAAGGTTAATATTGTTATGTGTGAACTTGATCCTGCCATTAGATATTAACTGGTTATTTTGCTCGTTAGTTGATGCAGTTTCTTCCTAGCCTCGATGGTCTTTACATTTTGGCATGTTTTTGCGATGGCTGGTACCGGTTGTTCCTTTCCATGTTTAGGGCTTCCTTCAGGGTCTCTTGTAAGGCAGGCCTGGTGGTGACAAAATCTCTAAGCATTTGCTTATCTGTAAAGGATTTTATTTCTCCTTCACTGATGAAACTTAGTTTGGCTGGATATGAAATTCTGGGTTTAAAATTCTTTTCTTTAAGAACGTTGAATATTGGCCCCCACTCTCTTCTGGCTTGTAGAGTTTCTGCCGAGAGATCTGCTGTTAGTCTGATGGGCTTCCCTTTGTGGGTAACCCGACCTTTCTCTCTGGCTGCCCTTAAGATTTTTTCCTTCATTTCAACTTTGGTGAATCTGGCAATTATGTGTCTTGGAGTTGCTCTTCTGGAGGAGTATCTTTGTGGCGTTCTCTGTATTTCCTGAATTTGAATGTTGGCCTGCCCTACTAGGTTGGGGAAGTTCTCCTGGATGATTTCCTGAAGAGTGTTTTCCAACTTGGTTCCATTTTCCCCCTCACTTTCAGGCACCCCAATCAGACGTAGATTTGGTCTTTTTACGTAATCCCATACTTCTTGCAGGCTTTGCTCATTTCTTTTTCTTCTTTTTTCTTTTGGTTTCTCTTCTCGCTTCATTTCATTCATTTGATCTTCAATCGCTGATACTCTTTCTTCCAGTTGATCGAGTCGGTTACTGAAGCTTCTGCATTTGTCACCTATTTCTCGTGTCATGATTTTCATCTCTGTCATTTCGTTTATGATCTTCTCTGCATTAATTAGTCTAGCTGTCAATTCTTCCACTCTTTTTTCAAGATTTTTAGTTTCTTTGCGCTGGGTACGTAATTCCTCCTTTAGCTCTGATAAGTTTGATGGACTGAAGCCTTCTTCTCTCCTCTCGTCCAAGTCATTCTCTGACCAGCTTTGATCCGTTGCTGGCGATGGGCTGCGCTCCTTTGCAGGGGGAGATGCGCTCTTATTTTTTGAATTTCCAGCTTTTCTGCCCTGCTTCTTCCCCATCTTTGTGGTTTTATCTGTCTCTGGTCTTTGATGGTGGTGACGTACTGATGCGCTTTTGGTATAGGTGTCCTTCCTGTTTGATAGTTTTCCTTCTGACAGTCAGAAGGACTGTCTGTTGGTCTGTTGGAGATTGCTTGAGGTCCACTCCAGACCCTGTTTGCCTGGGTATCAGCAGCAGAGGTTGCCGAACAGCGAGTGTACCTGTCTGATTCTTCCTTTGGAAGTTTCCTCTCAGGGGTGTACTCCACCCTGTGAGGTGTGGGGTGTCAGACTGCCCCTAGTGGGGGATTTCTCCCAGCTAGGCTACTCAGGGGTCAGGGACACACCTGAGCAGGCAGTCTGTCCGTTCTCAGATCTCAACCTCCGCGTTGGGAGATCTACGGCTCTCCCCAAAGCTGTCAGACAGAGTCGTTCGCGTCTGCACCGGCTCCTGCTACTTCCCCTGTTGGTCTTCAGCTGTGCGCTGTCCCCAGAGGTGGAGACTACAGAGACAGGCAGGCTTCCTTGAGCTGCTGTGAGCTCCACCCAGTTCGAGCTTCCCAGCTGCTTTGTTTACCTACTTAAGCCTCAGCAATGGCGGGCGCCCCTCCCCCAGCCTCGCTGCTGCCTTGCGGATAGATCGCGGCAGACTGCTGTGTTAGCAGTGAGGGAGGCTTCGTGGGCGTGGGACCCTCCCGGCCAGGTATGGGTATAATCTCCTGGTGTGCCTGTATGCTTACAGCGCAGTATTGGGGTGGGAGTTACCCGATTTTCCAGGTGTTGTGTGTCTCAGTTCCCCTGGCTAGGAAAACGGATCCCCTTCCCCCTTGCGCTTCCAGGTGAGGCGATGCCTCGCCCTGCTTCAGCTCTCGCTGGTCAGGCTGCAGCAGCTGACCAGCACCGAATGTCCGGCACTCCCCAGTGAGATGACCCCAGTACCTCAGTTGAAAATGCAGAAATCACCGGTCTTCTGTGTCGCTCGCGCTGGGAGTTGGAGACTGGAGCTGTTCCTATTCGGCCATCTTGCTCCGCCCCCCTCGGTTTTTCTTCATAAGCCTCAATGCACTCTCAAATGTCCCTCCACCATTCTATGAAAAGGGTACTTACAACCTGGTGAATCATGAGAAATGTTTAACGCTGTGAGATGTATGCACGCATCTTAAAGCAGTTTCACAGATAGCTTCTTCCACCTTTTTATCTGGTATTATTCAGTTTTTACCCATGAACTTCAAAGGGCTCCAAAATGTCATTTTGCAGATTCTACAATAAGAGTGCTTCCAACAAGAGGAAGTAAAAGAAAGGATCAATTATTTGAGATGAATCCTCACATCACAAAGCAGTTTCACAGATAGCTTGTTTCTAGTTTTTATCTGGGGGATATTCAGTTTATTCCCACATGCCCATATGGGCTACCATAAGTCCCTTCGCAGATTGTACAAAAAGAGTGTTTCCAGCCAGCTGTATTAAACAATAGGTTTAATTCTGTGAGATGAATCTGCAAATCACAATGAAGTTTCACAGATACCTTTTTAAAGTTTTCATCTAAGGATATAGTGTTTATCTTCATAGGCCTCAATAGGATTTTAAATGTCCCTTTGCAGATTCTACAAAGAGGGGTTCTCCAACTTGTTGAATCAAAAGAAACATTTAATTCTGTGAAATGAATCCACGCATCACTAAGTAGTTTCACAGATAGCTTCTTTCTAGTTTTTAATCTGGGGATATTTGGTTTCTTTTCTTAGGCTTCAATGGGCTCCCAAATGTTCCTTTCCAGATTCTACAAAAAGAGTGCTTCCATCCTGCTGAATCAAAATAGAGCTTTAACCCTGTGAGATGAATCCACACATCACAAAGCAGTTTCACAGATAGCTTCCTTCTAGTTTTTATCCTGGGATATTTAGTTTTTCAACATTGGCTGAAAGAGTGTTTCCAACCAACTCAATCAGTTGGAAGGTTTAAAGCTGTGAGATGAATCTACAGAACACAAAGCAGTTTCACATATAGCTACTTTCTAGTTTTTATCTGAGGATATTCTGTTTTTCCCCAGAGGCCTCAGTGGGCTCCCAAATCTTTCTTTGCAGACTCTAGAAAGAGTTTTTCCAACCTGCTGAGTCAAAAGAATGGTTTAACTCTGTGAGATGAATCCACCCATTACAAAACAGTATCACAGATAATTTCTTTCTAGTTTTATTGGGGAATATTCATTTTTTCCCCTTAGGCCTCAATGTCTTCTTAAATGTTTCTCTGTGAATTCTACAGAAAGAGTGTTTCCAACTAACTAAATTAGTCAAAAGGCTTAACTCTATGAGATGAATCCACACATCACAAAGCAGTTTCACAGATACTGTTTTTCAAGTTTGTATATTGGGTTTTTCTTCATAGGTCTCAATGGGATCCCAAATACCTGGGGATATTCTGTTTTTGCTTATAAACCTCAATGGGCTCTCAAATTTCCCTTCACAGTACTACTAAAAGGGCGTTTCCAGCCTGGTGAATCACAGAGAGGTTTAACTCTGTGAGATGAATCCACACATAACAAAGCAGTTTCACAGACAGCTTCTTTCTAGTTTTTATTGGGAGATAATAGGTTTTTTCCCTTATTCCTCAAAATGCTTCTGAAAGTCCATTTGCAGATTCTATGAAAAGAGTGTTTTCAACCAACTGAATCAGTCAAAAACTTAACTCTGTGAGATGATCCCACACATCAAAAAGAACTTTCACAGATACCATTTTTCAAGTTTTTAACTGGAGATATTGGGTTTTTCCCCATAGGACTCAATGAGCTCCCAAATATCCCTTTTCAGATTCTACAAAATGAGTGTTTTTAAGCTGCTGAACAAAAGAAAATTTAAGTCTGTGAGATGAATTCACACATGACCAAGGAGTTTCATACAGAGTTACTTTCTAGTGTATATCTGGTGTATATCTATTCTGTTTCCCCATAGGCCTCAGGGGGCTCCCAAATGTCTTTTCACAGATTCTACAAAAAGAGTATTTCCAATATGCTGAAACAAAAGAAAGGTTTAACTCTGTGAGATGAATCAACACATCACAAAGCTGTTTCACTTATAGCTTCTTTCTGTTTTTTATCTGGAGATATTCACTTTTTCAACATAGGCCTCAATGGGCTCCTGAATGTCCATTCACAGATTCTACAGAAAGTTGTTTCCAACGTACTAACTTAAAAGATGGGTTTAACTCCGTGTGGTGAATCCACACGTCACAAAGAACTTTCACAGATACCATTTTTCTAGTTTTTATCTGGAGATAATCGGTTTTTCCCCATAGGACTCAATGACCTCCCAAACACCCCTTTTCAGATTCTACAAAATGAGTGTTTTTAAGCTGCTGAATTGTAAGAAAAGTTTAAGTTTGTGAAATGAATTTATACATCACAAAGCAGTTTCACACAGAATTTCTTTCTATTATTTATCAGGGGATATTCTATATTTCCCCATAGGCCTCAGGGGGCTCCCAATGTCCTTTCACAGATTCTACAAAAAAAAAGAGTTTCCAACATGCTTAATCAAAAGAAAGGTTTAACTCTGTGGGATGAATCCATGCATCACAACGCTGTTTCACTTATAACTTCTTTCTCTTTTTTATCTGAGGATATTCTCTTTGTCAACATAGTCCTCAATGGGCTCCAGAATGTCCATTTGCAGATCATACAAAAAGTTGTTTCCATCCTATTGAATCAAAAGAGAGCTTTAACTGCGTGTGGTGAATCTACACATCACAAATCATTTTCACATACAGCTTCTTTCTAGTTTTCACCTAAGGATACTCTGTTTACCCCATAGGCCTCAAAGAGGTCGCAAATGTCCCTTTGCAGATATTTCAAAAAGAATATTTGCAACCTGCTGAATCAAAAGAAATTTTTAACAATGTAAGATGAATCCACAAATCACTAAGCAGTTTCACAGATAGCTTCTTTATAGTTTCTATCTGGGGATATTCCGTTTTTCCCCACACCCCTCAAAGGGCTCTCAAATATCCCTTTGCAGATTCTACAAAAGAGTGTTTCCAACTTTCTTAATCAAAAAAGGTTTAACTCTGTGAGATGCATCCACACATCACATATCAGTTTTACAGATAGCTTCTTTCTAGTTTTTATCTGGGAATATTCAATTTTTTTCATAGGACTTAATTGGCTCCCAAATGTAACTTTGCAGATTCTACAAAAAGATTGTTTCTAACCTGATGAATCAAAAGAAAGCTTTAACTTCGTGAGATTAATCCTGACATCACAAAGCAGTTTCACAGAGATCTTCTTTCCACTTTTTATCTGGGAATATTTGGTATTTCCCCATAGTCCTCAATGAGCTCCAAATTGTCCCTTCACAGATTCTACAAAAAGAGTGTTTCCAACATGCTGATTCAATGGAAAGGTTTACCTCTGTGAGATGAATCCACCCAACACAAAACAGTTTCAAGCATAGCTCCTTTCCAGTTTTTCCAAGTGAAATGAATCCACACATCATCAAGCAGTTTCACAGATAGCTTCTTTCTAGTTTTTATCTGGGGATATTCGGTTTTTCCCCCATAGATCTCAATTAGCTCCAAATGTCCCTTCCCAGATTCTACAAAAAGAGTATTTCCAACCTGCTGAATGAAAAGAAAGGTTTACCTCTGTGAGATGAATCCACTACTACACTAAACAGCTTCACAGATAGCTCCTTTCTAGTTTTTATCTGGAGATATTGTGTTTTTCCCCATATGCCTCAAAGGACTCTGAAATGTTCCTTTGCAGATTCTAGAACAAGAGGGTTTCCAACCTGCTGAATCAAAAGAAAGGTTTAACTTTGTGAGATGAATCCACACAACAAATACCAGTTTCACAGATATCTTCTTACTAGTTTTTTCTGCAGTTATTTGGTTTTTACCCATAGTTCTCAATGGTCTCCCAAATGTCCCTTTGCAGATTCTACAAAAAGAGTGTTTGAAACATTCTGAATCGAAAGAAACATGTAAATCTGTAAGGTGAATGTATTCATCACAAAGTAGTTTCACAGATAGCTCCTTTCTAGCTTTTATCTGAAGATATTCAGTCTTCCCCATAGGCCTCAATAACCTCCCAAATATCCCTTCACAGATTATACAAAGAGAGTGTTTCCAACCTGCTGAATCAAAAGAAAAATATAACTCTGTGACATGAATCCATGCATCACAAAAGAGTTTCAAAGATAGCTCCTTTCTAGTTTCTATCTGGAGATACTCAATTTTTTTTCCAAAGGCCTCAATGCACTCCCAAATGTCCCATCACAGATTCCACAAAAAGAGTTTTTCCAAACTGCTTAATCAAAAAGAAGGTGTAACTCTATGAAGCAAATCCACATATCACAAATCAGTTTCTCAGATAGATTCTTTCTATTTTTATCTGGTGATTTTCAGTTTTTCCCCATAGGCCTGAATGGGCTGCCAAATGTTTCTTGGCAAATTCTACAAAAAGAGCGTTTCCATCTGGCTGTATGAAAATAATGGTTAAGCTTTGTGAGACGAATCCACACATCACAAAACAGTTTTTCAGATAGGTTCCTTCTAGTTTTTTGGTGGGAGTTACTCAGTTTTTCCACATAGGTCTCAATGGGTTCCCAAATGAACCTTCACAGATTCTACAAAAAAGGTAAAATCCAACCTGCTGAATGTAAAAATGGTTTAATTCTGTGAGATGAATCCACATATCACCAAGCAGTTTCACAGATAGCTTCTTTCTGGTTTGCCTCTGAAGATATTTGTTTTTTTCTCCTAGGCCTCAACAGACTCCAAAATGTCCCTTCGCAGATCCTTCAAAAAAGGTGTTTCCAACCTGCTGAATCAAAACAAAGGTTTAACTTGGTACAATGAATACACACATCACAAAGCACTTTCAGAGATAGCTTCTTTCTAGTTTTTATCTGAGGATATTCAGTGTTCTTTCATAGACCTCAGTGGGCTCTGAAATGACCCTTTGCAGATCTTACAAAAAGAGTGTTTCCAACCTGCTGAATCAAAAGAAACGTTTAACTCTGTAAAATGAATGCACACATCACCAAGCACTTTCACAGATAGCTTCTTTCTAGTTTTTAGTGGTAGATATTCAGTTTTTCCCCTTAGGTCTCAATGGGCTCCCAAATACTCCCTCGCAGATTCTACAATAAGAGTATTTCCAAACTGCTGAATCAAAAGAAAAGGTTAATTCTGTAAAATGAATCCACAAATCAACAAGCAATTTAACAGATAGCTTCTTTCTAGTTTTTATCAGGGGATATTCTGTTTTTTCCCCCAGGCGTCAATGGGCTCCCAAATGTTCCTTTGCAGATTCTACAAAAAGAATATTTCCAACGTGATCAATCAAAAGAAAGGTTTAACTCTGTGAGATTAATCAAACATCCCAAAGCTGTTTCACAAACAGATTCTTTTTAGGTTTTATCTGGGGATATTAGGTTTTTTGCTGTAGAATTAAATGGACTCCCAAATGTCCCTTTGCAGGTTCTACAAAAGAAGTGTTTCCAACTTGCTGAAACAAAATAAAGGTATTACTCTTTGAGATGAATCCACACATTATCAGACAGTTTCACAGAAATATTTTTTTCCAGTGTTTATCTGGGAATATTCGGTTTTTCAACATAAACCTCAAGGGGCTGTAAAAAGTTTATTCACAAATTACATAAAAAGAGTGTTTCCAAACTGCGAATTTAAAAAAAAGAAAAAAAGGGTTTAACTCTGTGAGATGAATCCACACATCACAAACAGTTTCACAGATAGCTTTCCTTCTAGTTTCGTATCTGGCGATATTGTGGTTTCCCCTTAGGCCTCAATGGGATCTGAAAAGTCCCATTGCAGATTCTCCAAAAAGAGTATTTTCAACCTGCTGAATTAAAAGAAAGGTTTAGTTCTGTGAGCTGAATCCACGTATCACCAACCAGTTTCATAACTTCTTTCTAGTTTTTATGTGGAGATATTCAGTTTTTCCCAGTAGGCCTCAATGCACTCCCAAATGTTCCCACGCAAGTTCTACAAAAACAGTTTTTCCAAACTGCTGAATCAAAAGAAAGGTTTACCTTTGTGAGTTGGGTCCACACATCACAAAGCATTTTCACAGATACCTTCTTTCCAGTTTTTATGTATGGATATTCTGTTTTTCCCCATAGGCCTTGATGGACTCTCAAGTGTCTCTTCGCAGATTCTACAAAAAAAGTGTTTCCAAGCTGCTGAATGAAAAGAAAGGTTTAACTCTGTGAGAAGAATCCACACAACACAAGGTAGTTTTAGAAGTAGATTCTTTCTAGTTTTTATCTGTGGATATTCCATTTTTCACCTTTGGCCTTACTAGGCTCCCAAATGTCCCTTTGCCGATTCTGTGAAATTGTTTCCAAACTTCTGAATCAAAAGAAAGGTTTAACTCTGTAAGATGAATCCATACATCACAAAACAGTTTCACAGATAGCTTCTTTCTAGTTTTTCTGTGGTCATATTCGATTTTTCCCCATAGGACACAATGGGCTCCCAAATGTCCCTTCACAGATTCTACAAAAAGAGTGTTTCCAACCTGCTGTATCAAAAGAAGGGTTTAACTCTGTGAGATAAACTGACACATCAAAAAGCAGATTCACAGATCACTTCTTTCTAGTTTTTGCTCAGGCTATTTGGTTTTTCCTTGTAAGCCTCAATGGACCACAAAATGTCCCTTTGCAGATTCTAAAAAAAGAGTGTTTCCCACCTGTTGAATCAAAAGAAAGTTTTAACCTTGTGAGATGAATCAACACATCACAAAGCAGTTTCACAGTTTCTTTCTAGATATTATCTGGGAATATTCACTTTTTCTTCATAGACTTCAATGGGCTCCCAAATGTCCCTTCACAGATTCTACGAAAATAGTGTTTCCAACCTGCTGTATCAAAAGAAAGGTTTAAGTTAGTGAGAAGAATCCACAAATCACAAAGCTGTTTAATAGATAGTTTCCTCCTAGTTTTTATCGGGAACAGTTTGTTTCTCCCTATAGGCCTCAATGGGCTCCGAAACGTCCCTTCACAGATTTTACAAAAAGAGTCTTTCCACACTGTTGAATCTAAAGACATTTTAACTCTGTGAGAATAATCCAAAAATCACAAAACAGTTTCACAGATAGATTCTTTCCAGTTTTTATCTGGGGATATTCAGTTTTCCCCCACAGGACTCAAAGTGCTCTATAATGTCCCTTTGAAGATTATACATATATAGTGTGATGTTCCCCTTCCTGTGTCCAACTGATCTCATTGTTCAACTCCCACCTATGAGTGAGAACATTCCAGAATGGCATTACACCAATCTACTTAAATGGCTCATTTTATTAATGATTGGCAATATACAAAGAAAGGGAGAGATGTTGCAGGAAATCAGGGACCCCAAATACAGGGACCAGCTGAAGCCATGGCAGAAGAACATAAATTGTGAGGATTTCATGGACGTTTATTAGTTCCCCAAATTAATACTTTTATAATTTCTTACACCTGTGTTTACTGCAATCTGTGAACATAAATTGTGAAGATTTCATGGACATTTATCACTTCCCCAATCAAAACTTTTGTGATTTCCTATGCCTGTCTTTATTTTAGTCTCTTAATCCCATCATCTTTGTAAGTTGATGATGTATGTCACCTCAAGACCCTGTGATGATTGTATTAACTGCACAAATTATTTGTAGAGCACATGTGTTTGAATAATATGAAATCTGGGCACCTTAAGAACAGGATAACACTGATTTTCAGGGAACAAGGGAGATAACCTTAAAGTCTGGCTGCCTATAGACAGGGCAGGACAGAGCCATATTTCTCTTATTTCCAAAAATGGGTAAGATAAATATCACTGAATTATTTCTCCAGTAAGGAATATTAATAACTAACAGCCCTGGGAAAAAAATGCATTCCCAGGATGGGACCTCTAAAATGGCCACCCTAGGAAAGTCTGCCTTTTGGAGATGAAACATGCCCTAATATCCTCCTGCAGCATCCCCAGGCTTGCTAGGATTAGGAAATTCCAGCCTGACAAATTCTAGTCAAACCGGTTCTCTGCTCTTGAAGCCTGACAATGCGTGCACAGCAAGACATGGAAGCTTATTAGTGATTCTGTTTTAACCCTAACCTTCTGCCTTGGGATATTTTGTTGCCCTTAAAGCATGTGATCTCTGTGATCCACACCCTGTTCTTACACTGCCTCCCCTCTGAAAATTGCTAATAAAAACTTGCTGGTTTTATGGTTCAAGGAGCATCACGGAACCTGCTGACCTGTGATGTCTTCCTCGGACACCCAGCTTTAAAATTTATCTCTTTTATATTCTTTCCCTTTATTTCTCAGACAGGCTGACACTTAGGGAAGTAGAGAAGAACCCACGTTGTAATATCAAGGGTGGGTTTCCCCTAGTACTCCCAAATGTTCTTCCTCCAATTCTACAAAAAGAGTGTTTTCAACCTGCTGAATCAAAACTCTCTGTGAGAGAAATCCACACTTCACAAGGCAGTTTCACTGATAGTATTTTCTAGTTTTTTTCTGGGGATATTTGGTTTTTCCAACTATGCCTCAATGGACTCGCAAATGTCCCTTCACAGATTCTACAAAAAGAATGCTTCCAACTAGCTGTATCAAATGGCAGTCCAATATTTAAGATGAATCCTTGCGACACAAAACCATTTCTCAGATAGTTTCTTTCTTGTTTTTATCTTTGGATATTTGTTTTTTTTTTCCATAGGCCTCCATTGGGTCCCAAAAGTCCTTCTGCAGATTCTACAACAACAACAAAAAAGTTTGCAAATTCCTGAATCAAAAGAAAGGTTTAACTCTGTTAGATGAATCAACAAAACAAAAAGCAGTTTCACAGATAGATTCTTTCTATTTTTTATCTAGGGATATTTGGTTTTACTTCATAGGCCTCAATGGGCTCCCAAATGTTTCTTCACAGATTCTAGAAAGAATTTTTCCCAACTGCTCTTTCAAAATAAATGTTTGACTCTGCGAGATGAATCCACATATCACAAAGCAGTTTCATAGGTAGCTTCTTTCTAGTTCTTATCTGGGGATATTCTGTTTTTCTCCATAGGCCACAATGGGCTCCAAAATGTCTCTGCACTGATTCTACAAAAAGCAGGTTCCCAACCTGCTGAATAAAGGGAAAGGTTTAACTCAGGGCAATGAATCCCTATATCACAAAGCAGTTTTGCAGATGGTTTCTTTCTAGTTGTTATGTGGGGATATTCAGTTTTCTCCCCATAGGCCTCAATGTACTCCCAAATGCTCCCTGGCAGACTCTGCCAGAAGAATACTTTTAACCTGCTGAATAAGAAAAGTGGTTTACCTCTGTGAGATCAATCCACATATCACAAAGTAGTTTCACAGATAGCTTCTTTGTAGTTATTATCAGGGGATATTCAGTTTTTTCCCACAGGCCACAATGGGTACTTAAGTGTCCCTTCACAGATTCTACGAAAAGAGTTTTTCCAACCTGTTGAATCAAAAGAAAGGTTTAACTCTGTGAGTTGAATCTACCCATCACAAAGCTATGGGGATATTTGTTTTTTCCCCATGGGCCTCTTTGGACTCCCAAATGTCCTTTTGCAGATTCTACAAAAAGAGTGTTTCAAACCTGCCAAAGCACAGAAAGTTTTAACTCAGTGAGATGAATTGAAATATCAGAAAGCAGTTTCATAGATAGTTTCTTTCTAGTTTTTATCTGTGGATATTCATTTTTTTCCCCCAGAGGCCACAATGGACTCCCAAATAATCCTTTGCAGATTCTATGAGAAGTGTATTTCCAACCTGCTGAATCAAAAGAATGGTTCAACTCTCTGTGATGTATTCACACATAGCAAACATAAAGCCGTTTCTCAGATAGCTTCTTTGTAGTTTTTATCTGGAAATATTCACGTTTTTCCCATAGGCCACAATGGCCTCCCAATGTCCCTTTCCAGATCCTATAAAAGGAGTCTTTCCAAACTGCTGCATCTAAAGAAAGTTTTAAACCTGTGAAATGAATTCACACATCACAAAGCAGTTTCACAGATAGCTTCTTTCTATTTTTTATCTGGGGATATTCCATTTTTCCCCGTAGGCTTCAAAGGGCTTTCTAATGTCCCTGTGCAGATACTACAAAAAGAATGTTTCCAATATGGTGAATAAAAATAATGTTTTACATCTGTTAGATGAATCTACACATCACAAAGCAGCTTCACAGATAGCTTCTTTTTCATTTTTAATTGGGGTATTCAGTTTTACCCCATAGGCCACAACGGTTTGCCAAATGTCCCTTTACAGATTCAACCAAAAGAGTGTTTCCACCCTGCTGAATCAAAAGAAAGGTATAACTCTGTGCCATGAATCCACACAACACAAAGCAGTTTCAAAGATAGATTCCTTCAAGTTTTTATCTGGGAATATTCAGTTTTCCCCATATGCCTTGAAGGGCTCTCAAATGTCCCTTCACAGATTCTATGAAAAATGTATTTTCAACCTGGTGAATCAAAAGAGAGGTTTAACTCTGTGAGATGAATGCACACATCACAAAGCAGTTTTACAGATAGCTTCCTTCTCATTTTTATGTGGGGATATAAAATTTTTTCCCATGGGCTCCAAAGAGCTCCCAAATATCCCTTTGGAGATTATACAAAAGAGTGTTTCCAACCAGCTGAATCAAACGAAAACCTTCACTCTGTGAGATAAATTTTCACTTCACAAGCCTGTTTCACAGATAGATTCTTTCTAGTTTTTTTCCTGTGGATTTTCAGTTTTTCCTCGTAGGCCACAATGTACTCTCAAATGTCCCCTCACATTTTCTACAAATAGTGTGTTTACAATGTGCTGAATTAAAAGAACAGTTTAACTGTCTGTGATGAATCCACACATCACAAAGCAGTTTCTCAGGTGGCTTCTTTCTAGTTTTTATGTGGGGATATTCACTATTTCCCCTTAGGCCACAATGGGCTCAAAATGTCCCTTCACAGATTCTATTAAAGGAGTTTTTTCAACCTGCAGAATCAAAAGAAAGGTTGAACTCTGCAAGATGAGTTCACACATAACAAAGCAGATTCACAGATAGCTTCTTTCTAGTTTTTATCTGAGGATATTAGGTTTTTCCTTATAGGTCTCATTGGGCTCCCAAATGTCCCTTAGCAGATTCTACAAAAAGAGTGTTTCCAATCTATTGAATCAAAACAAAGGTTTACCTCTGTGAGAATAATTCACACATCACCAAGCATTTTTACGTATAGTTTCTTTCTAGTTTTTATGTTGAGATAGTTGATGTTTCCCCATTGGCTTCAATGGGCTCCCAAATATGTCTTGGTAGATTCTAAAAAAAAAATGATATTTACCTGTTGAATCAAAAAAAGAAAGTTTTAACTCTATGAGATGAATGCACATATCACAATGCAGTTTCATAGATAGCTTCTTTCTAGTTATTTATTTATTTTTTTTTTTTTTGAGATGGAGTCTCGCTCTATCACCCAGGCTGGAGTGCAGTGGCCGGATCTCAGCTCACTGCAAGCTCCACCTCCCGGGTTTACGCCATTCTCCTGCCTCAGCCTCCCGAGTTGCTGGGACTACAGGTGCCCACCACCTCACCCGGCTAGTTTTTTGTATTTTTTAGTAGAGACGGGGTTTCACAGTGTTAGCCAGGATGGTCTCGATCTCCTGATGTCGTGATCCACCCGTCTCATCCTCCCAAAGTGCTGGGATTACAGGCTTGAGCCACCGCGCCCGGCTTCTTTCTAGTTTTTATCTGGGGATATTCAGTTTCTCCCCATAGGCCTCAATGTCCTTCAAAATGTCCCTTGGTAGATTCTACAAAAAACGTGTTCTTAACCTGCTGAATGAAAAGAAAGATTGACCTCTGTGAATTGAATCTGCACATCACAAAGCAGTTTCATAGAGAGATGCTTTATAATTTTTATCTGGGGATATTTTGTTTTCCCCATTGGTCTCAAAGGGCTTCCAAGTGTCCCTTCATGGATTCTACAAAATAGTGTTTCCAAACTGCTGTATCAAAAGAAAAGTTTAACTCTGTGAGACGAATCCACACATCATCAAGCAGTTTCAAAGATAGCTTCTGTCTAGTTTTTACCTAGGGATATTCAGTTTTTCATCATTGAGTTCAATGGGCTTCCAAATGTTCCTTCGTTGATTCTATGAAGAGTGTTTCCAACGTGCTGAATCAAAAGAAAGGTTTAACTCTGTGAGATGAAACTACACATTACAAAGCAGTTTCACAGATAGCTTATTTGTAGTTTTTTATCTGGATATATTCTTTTTTTTTCCATAGGTCACAATGGACTCCCAAATGTCCCTTCACTGATTCTACAAAAAGCGTGTTTCCTCCTGCTGAATCAAAAGAAAGGTTTAACTCTGTAAGATGAATACACACATCACAAAGCAGTTTCACAGATAGCTTCTTTCTAATTTTGATCTTGGGATATTCAGTTTTCCTTCAAAGGCCTCAATAGGCTCTGAAATGTCCCTTTCCAGATCCTACAAAAAATGGGTTTTGAACTTGCTGAATCAAAAGAAATCTTTAACTCTGTAAAATGAATGTACACATCGTCAGGCACTTTCACAGATACCTTCTTTCCAGTTTTTATGTGGGGATATTTGATTTTTCCCCATAGTCCTCAATGGGTTCCCAAATGTCGAGTCACAGATTCTACAAAAAGGTGTTTCCAACCTGCTGAATGAAAAGAAATGTTTAACTCTGTTGGATGAATCCACACATCACAAAGAAGTTTCAGAGATACCTTCTTTAAAGTTTTCATCTTAGGATACTGGATTTCTCTTCATAGGCCTCAATGGGATTTCCAATGACCCTTTGCAGATTCTACAAAGAGACAATCTACAACAAGCTGAATAAAAGAAAAAAAAAACATTTAACTCTGTGAGATAAATCCACACATCATGAAGCTGTTTCACAGATAGTTTATTTCTAAATTTTATCTGGAGACAGTTGGTTTTTCCCTTTAGGCCTAAATAGGCCCCCAAATGTCTCTTTCAAGATTTTACAAACAGAGGGTTTCCATCCTGATTAATCAAATGAGAGGTTTAAACCTGTAAGATGTATCCACACATCACAAAGCAGTTTCATAGATAACTTCTTTCTAGTTTTTTTAAGGGGATATTCAATATTTCCCCACAGGCCTCAGTACAGTCCCCATAGTCCACAATGGGACTTGAAAAGTCCCTTTACAGATTCTACAAAAAGAACGTCTCCAATCTGTTGAATCAAAGCAGTTATAACTCTGTGAGATGAATCAACACGTCACAAAGCAGTTTCACAGGTAGTTTTTTTCTAGTTTTTATCTGAAGATATTCGGCTTTTCCCCATAGGCCCAAATGGGTTCCCAAAAGTCCCTTCAGAGATTCTACAAAAAATGTTTCCAACCTGATGAATCAAAAAACATATTTTGACTTTATGAGATAAATTTCACACATTACAAAGCAGATTCACAGAAAGCTTCTTTCTCATTTTTATTTGGGAATATTTGACATTTCCCCACAGGTTTCAATGTGGTACCAAAAATTCCTTTGCAGATTCTACAAAAAGGGTTTTTTCAATCATCTGAATAAACTGAAAGGCTTAACTCTTTGAGATGAATCCACACAACAGAAGGAAAATTCACAGATATCTTCTTTTTACTTTTTATCTGAGGATATTTCATTTCTCCCCATAGGTCTCAATGGGCTTCTACTGTCCCTTCGCAGATTCTACAAAAAGAGCTTTTTTCCAAACTGCTGAATCAAAAGCAAGGTTTAACTCTGTGAGATTAATCCACAGAACACAAAGTGGTTTCACAGGTAGCTTGTTTCTAATTTTTTTTTTTTTTTTTGAGACGGAGTCTCGCTCTATGGCCCAGGATGGAGTGCAGTGGCCGGATCTCAGCTCACTGCAAGCTCCACCTCCCGGGTTTATGCCATTCTCCTGCCTCAGCCTCCCGAGTAGCTGGGACTACAGGTGCCCGCCACCTCGCCTGGCTAGTTTTTTGTATTTTTTAGTAGAGACGGGGTTTCACTGTGTTAGCCAGGATGGTCTTGATCTCCTGACCTCGTGATCCACCCGTCTCGGCCTCCCAAAGTGCTGGGATTACAGGCTTGAGCCACCGCACCCGGCCTTGTTTCTAATTTTTATCTGAGGATATTTGGTTTTTCCCCATAGGCCTCATTGGGTCCCCAAATGCCCCTTTGCAGACTCTACAAAAAGAGTGTTTCCATCCTGCTGAATCAAAAGAAAGATTTAAGTCTGTGAGATGCATCCACACATCACAAAGCAAGTTCAGAGACAGATTCTTTGTAGATTTTACCTGGGGATATTCGATTTTTCCCCAGGCCTCAATGGGTGCTGAAATGTCTCTTCACAGATTATTCAAAAAGAGTGTTTCCAACCTGCTTAATCAAAAGAAAGGTTTAACTCTGTGACATGAATCCACACTTCTCAAATCAGTTTCACAGATAACATCTTTCTGGTTTTGATCTGGGGATATTTGGTTTTTCCCCATAGGCCTCAATGAACTCTGAAATGTGCCTTCGCAGATCCTACAAAAAGAGTGTTTCAAACCTGCTGAATCAAAGGAAAGTTTTATCTCTGTGAGATGAATCCACACATCACTAAACAGTTTCATAGGTAGTTTCTTTCTAGCTTTTATCTGTGGATATTCAGCTTTTCCCCTAGGCCTTTATGGGCTCTTGAATGCTCCACTGCAGATTCACAAAAAGAGTGTTCCCAACCTGCTGAATGAAAAGTAAGGTGTAACTCTGTGAGATGAATCCACATATCACAAAACAGTTTCACAGATAGCATCTTTTTTGTTTTCATCTGTCAATAATCTTTTTATACCCATAGGCCTCAATGGGCTCCCAAATGTCCCTTCGCAGGTTCTACAAAAGGAGTGTTTCCAACCTGCTGAATGAAAAGTCAGGTGTAACTCTGTGAGATGAACCCACACATCACAAAGCAGTTTCACAGATAGCTTCTTTCTACTTTTTATCTGGGGATATTGTGTTTTTCCCACATGCTTCATTGCGATCACAAATGTTCCTTCACAGATTCTACACAAAGGGTGTTTCCAACCTCTTGAATCAAAAGAAAGGTTGAACTATCTGAGATGAATTTACACATCACCAAGCAATTTCATAGATAGCTTCTTTCTAGTTTTCATCGAGGGATATTCAGTTTTTCCAAATAGGCCTCAATGGGCTCCCAGATGTACTTTTCACAGATTCTACAAAGAGACTGTATCCAAACCTGCTGAATCAAATGAAAGTTCTAACTCTGTGAGATGAACTCACACATCAAAAAGCAGCTTCAAAGATAGATTCTTTGTAGTTTTTATCTGAGGATATTTGTTTTTTCCCCATAGGCCTCAATGGTCTCCCAAGTGTCCCTTCGCAGATTCATCAAAAAGAGTGTTTCCAAACTTTTGACTCAAAATAAAGGTTTGACCCTGTGAGATGAATCAAAAAATCACACAGCTGTTTCACATATAGCTTCTTTCCAGTTTTTATCTAGGGATATTCAGTTTTTCACCATGGCCTTAATGGACTCCAAAATGTCCCTTCACAGATTCTAATAAAAACGTGTTTCCAACCTTCTGAATCAAAACTAAAGTTTAGCTCTGTGCTATGAATCCAAACACCACGAAGCTTTTTCACAGATAGCATCTTTCTAGTTTTTATTTGGGGATATTCCTTTTTTTCCCTTGCATCCCAATGGGCTCACAAATGTCCCTTCACAGATTCTACAAAAAAAGTGTTTCCAATGAGCTGAATCAAATGATAAGATTAAGTCTGTGAGATTAATGCATTCATCACAAAGAAGTTTCACAAATACCTTTTTTAAAGTTTTCATCTTAGTGTATTGGATTTCTTTTCATAAGCCTCAAAGGGTTCCCAAATGTCCCTTACCAGATTCTACAAAAAGAGTGTTTCCAGCCTGCTGCATCAAAAATAGGCTTAACCCTGTGAGACGAATCCACACATCACAAAGCAGTTTCACAGATCACTTCTTTCTACTTTTTATATGGGGATATTTGGATTTTCCCCATAGTCCTCAATGGACTTCGAATTGTCCCTTGGCAGACTCTACAAAAAGTATTTCCAATTTACTGAATCAAAAGAAAGGTTTAACTCTGTGAAATGAATCCACATATCACAAAGCAGTTTCACAGATAGCTTCTTCCTAATTTTTATCTAGAAATATTTGTTTTTTCACCATAGGTCTCAATGGGCTCCCAAATGTCCCTTCGTAGAATCTACCAAAACAGTGTTTCCTAACTGCTGAATCAAAAGAAAGCTTTAACTTTGTGAGATGAATCTACACATCACAAAGCATTTTCACAGATAGCTTTTTTCTAGTTTTTATCTGGAGATATTCAGTTATTGCCCATAGGCCACAATGAGCTCTCAAATGTCCCTTTGCAGATTCTACAAAAAGAATGTTTCCAACCTTCTGAATCAAAAGAAATGTTGAATCTTGTGTGTGTATCCACACAACACAAACCAGTTTCAAAGACAGGTTCTTTGTTGTTTTTATCTGAGGATATTTGGTTATTCCCTATAGGCCTCGTTGGGCTCCTAAATGACCCTTTGCAGATTCTACAAAAAGAGTGTTTCCAAACTGTGTAATCAAAAGAAAGTTTTAACTCTATGAGATGAGTTCACACATCAGTAAGCAGTTTAACAAACATTTTCTCTCTAGTTTTTTTCTGCGTATATTCTGTTTTTTCCCTTAGGCCCCATTGGTCTCCGAAATGTCTTTGCTATATTGTACAAAAAGAGTTTCCAACTGCGGACTCAAAAGAAAGTTTTAACTCTGTGCAATGAATTCACATATGACAAAGCAGTTTCACAGATAGCTTCGTTCTAGTTTTTATATGGGGATATTCGGTTTAGTCCCTAGAGGCCTCAATGGGCTCCCAATGTCCCTTTGTGGATCCTACAAAAACAGTTTTTTTAACCTGCTGAATCAAAGGAAAGGTTTAACTTCATGAGGTGAATCCACACGTCACAACACAGTGTCACACATAGCTTCCTTGTAGTTTTTATCTGGTGATATTTGATTTTTCCATAAGGCCTCAATGGGCTCACAAATGGTAATTTGCCAATTCTGCAAAAAGAGTGTTTCCAACCTGCTGAATCATGTCAAAAGTTTAACTCTGTGAGGTGAATCCACACATCACAAAGCAGTTTCACACACAGCTTCTTTCTAGTTCGTATTGGGGGATATACAGTTTTCCTCCGTGGGCCTTAAAGATCTCCTAAATATCCCTTTGAAGATTCTACACACAAAGGGTTTTTCAACATGCTGAACAAAAAGGAATGTTTAACTCTGTGAGATAATTCCACACATTACCAAGCAGATTCACAGATAGCTTCTTTTTAGTTTGTATGTGGGGATTTTCAGTTTTTTCCCCTAGGCCTAAATGGACTCCGAAATGTCCCATCACAGATTCTACAAAAAGTGTGTTTCCAACATGCTGAATCAATAGAACCTTTTACCCTTATGAAATGAATCCACACATGGCCAGGCAGTTTCACAGATAGCTTCTTTCTTGTTTTAATGTGGGGATATTCACTTTTTTCCCATAGACCTCAAAGGTGTCTCAAATGTGGCTTCGCAGATTCTACAAAAAGAGTGTTTTCAACCTGCTGATTTTAAAAAAAGGTTTAACTCTGTGAGATAAAGCTATACATCACCAATCGGTTTCATAGATGTCTTCTTTATAGTTTCTATCTGGACATTGTTGGTTTTTTTTTTTCCTAGGCCTGAATCGTCTCTTAAATATCCCTTAGAATATTGTACAAAAAGAATGTTTCCAACTTACTGAATCAAAAGTACTTTTACCTCTGTGAGATGAATTGACACATCACAAAGTTGTTTCCCATATAGCTTGTTTCTAGTTTTTATCTGGGGATATTCAGGGTTTCCCCATAGACCTCAATGTGCTCTCAAATGTTCCTTCATAGATTCTACAAACAGGATTTACACCCTGGTGAATCAAAAGAAAGTTTTAACGCTGTGAGATGAATGCATACATCACCAATCTGTTTGAAAGATAGTTTTCCTCTGGTTTGTATTTGGGGATTTTCAGTTTTCTTCTGTAGACCTCAATGGACTCCCACAGGTCTCTTTGCAGATTCTAAGGAAAATAGCGTTTCCAACCTGTTAAATCGAAAGAAAGATTTAACTATGTGATATGAATCCACACATCATGAGGCAGTTTCACAGATAGCTTCTTTGTAGTTTATAACTTTGAATATTCAGTTTCACCACATAGGCCTCAATGGGCTCCCAAAGGTCCCTTTGCAGAATCTGCAAAAAGAGGGTTTCCAAACTGCTGAATATAAAGAAAA
Source organism: Rhinopithecus roxellana (assembly GCF_007565055.1). Taxonomy (NCBI): domain Eukaryota; kingdom Metazoa; phylum Chordata; class Mammalia; order Primates; family Cercopithecidae; genus Rhinopithecus; species Rhinopithecus roxellana. Next base: position 17,702,745 of record NC_044555.1, read on the forward strand.
GTTTAACTTGGTGAGATGAATCCATACGTCACCAAGCAGTTACAGAGATAGCTTCTTTATTGTTTTATCTGAGGATTGTCTGTTTCTTCCCTTTGCCTCAATGGACTCCCAAATGTCCTTTTGCATATTCCACAAAAACAGTGTTTCTAGCCTGCAGAATCAAAAGAAAGGTGTAATTCTGTGAGATGAATCCACACATCACAAGGCAGTTACAAAGATAGCTTCTTTCAAGTTTTTAACTGGGAATATTTGGTTTTTCCTGCAGATGTCTCAAAGGGCTCCAAAACATCCCTTCACAGATTCCATAAACAGAGTGTTTCCAGGCAGATGAATCCAAAGACAGGTTAATTCGGTGAGATATATCCATGCATCACAAAGCAGTTTCACAGATAGCTTCTTTCTAGTTTTTATCTGGGGAGATTCATTTAATTGCCATAGGCCTCAATAGGCTCCCAAATATCCCTTCACATATTCTTCTAAAAAAGTGTTTCCAACATGCTGAATCAAAAGAAAGGTTTAACTCCGTGAGATAAATCCACATATCTCAACACAGCTTCACAGGTAGCTTCCTTCTAAATTTTTTCTGGGGATATTCAGTTTTTACTAATAGGTATTAATTGGCTCCTTAATGACTCTTCGCAGATTCTACAAAAAGAGTGTTTCTAATATACTGAATCAAAAGAAGGGTTGATCTCTGTGAGATGAATCCACACATCACCAAGCAGCTTCTTTTCAGTTTTTTTCTGGGGATACACGGTTTTTCCCCATAGACCTCAAGGTGCTCCCAAATGTCCCTTCAGAGATTCTAACAAAAGAGTGCTTCCAACCTGGTGAATCAAAAGAAAGATTTAACTTTGTGATATGAATCCACACATCAAAAAGCAATTTCACAGATACATTCTTTTTAGTTTGTATCCTGAAATTTTTGTGTTTTTCCCTTAGGCCTCAATGGACTCCCAAATCTCCCTTCACAGGTTATACAAAAAGAATGTTTCCAATCTGCTGATTTGAAAGAAACGTTAAACTCTATTAGGTGCATCCACAGATGACCATGAAGTTTCAGAGATAGCTTCCTCCTATTTCTTATCTTGGGACATTCTGTTTTATTCCAATAGTCATAAATGGGCTCACAAATGTCCCTTTGTAGATTCTACAAAAAGAGTGTTTCCAACTTTGTGAATCAAAAGAAAGTTTACTCCCCACATTCCAAAGCAGTTTCACAGATAGTTTCTTTCTAGTTTTTTTCTGGGGACATACTGTATTTTTCCATAGGCAACAATGGGATCCCAAATATTTCTTCACAGCTTCTACAAGAAAAGTGTTTCCAACCTGCTGCAGCAAAAGAAATATTTAGACTTTTGAGATGAATCAACACATCACCAAGCAGTTTCACAAATAGCTTCTTTCTAGTTTTTATCTGGGGATATTCAGTTTTTCTCCATAGCCCTCAATGGGCTCTGAAAAGTTGCTTTGCACATTCTATTAAAAGATAGTTTCCAACATGCTAAATCAAAAGAAAAAAATAAATCGGTGAGATAAATACACACATTTCAAAACAGTTTCACAGATAGCTTCTTTCTAGTTTTTTATCTGGGCTTATTTGTTTTTTTCCCTATAGGCTTCAATGGACTCCAAAATGTCCCGTTGCAGAATTCTACAAAGAACGTGTTTCCAACCTGCTTTAATTCTATGAGATCAATTCACACATCACCAAGAAGTTTCACAGATAGCATCTTTCTAGTTTTAACCTGAGGATATTCTGTTTTTCCAAATAAGCCTCAAAAGATTTCAAATGTTCCCTCACAGATTCTACAAAAAGAGTGTTTCCAACCTGCTGAATCACAAGAAATGTTTAATTCTGTGAGATGAATCCACGCACCATGAAGCACTTTCACAGAGAGCTTCTTTCTAGTTTTTATGTGGGGATATTCAGTTTTCTTCATAGGCCTCCATGGGCTCCAAAATATCCCTTTTCAGATTCTACCGAAAAAGGATTTCCAACCTGCTGAATCACAAGAAATGTTTAATTCTGTGAGACGAATCCACACATCACCAATCAGTTTCACAGGATAACTTTGTTCTAGGTTGAATCTGGGGATTTTCTTTTTCCCCCTAAGTCTCAAAAGAGTCCCAAATGTCCCTTCACAGATTCCATAAAAAGAGTTTTTTTACCTGCTGAAATAAAAGAAAGGGTTAACTCTGTCAGAGGAATACAGACATTGCCAAGTAGTTTCACAGATAACTTCTTTCTTGTTATCCAGGGATATTCAGTTTTTTTCTCCATAGTCCTCAATGCACTCTCAAATATCCCTTCACTGATTCTACAGAGTGTTTCCAACCTGCTTAATCAAATGTAAGGGTTAACTCTGGTAGATGAATCCACATATCACAAAGCACTTTCACGGATAGCTTTTTTCTTGTTGTTATCTGGGGATTTTTGGTTTTGCTCCATAGGTTTCAATGGGCTACAAAATGTCTCTTTGTAGATTCTACAAAAAGAGTGTTTCCAACCTGCTGAATCAAAATAAAGTATTAATTCAGTGAGATGAATCCACTCATCACAAATCAGTTTCCCAGATAGCTTCTTTCCCTTTTATATCTGGGGATATTCTGCTTTTCCCCATTGTCCTCAAAGGGCTACCAAATATCCATTCACAGATTCTACAAATAGAGTGTTTCCAAACTGATGAATCCAAAGAAAGGTTTAACTCTGTGAGATGAATGCACACTTCACCAACCAATTTCACTTACAGCTTCTTTCTATTCTTTTTATCCAGGGATATTCTGTTTTCCTCCATAGGCCTCAATGGTCTCCCAAAATCCCTTTGCAGATTCTACAAAAAGAGTTTTTCCAACCTGCTGAATCAATAGAAAGGTTTAAATCTGTGAGATGAATCCACACATCACAAAGGAATTTCAAAGTTACTTTCTTTCTGGTTTTTATCCAGGGATTTACAGTTTTCCCCCATAGGCCTCAAAGGGCTCCCAAATATCCCTTCACAGATTCTACAAAAAAGAAGTTTTTCAAGTTGCTGAAAGAAAAGAAATTTTTAACTCTGTGAGATGAATCCACCAATCACTAAGTAGCTTCACAGATACTTTCTTTCTATTTTTTATCTGATGATATTCTGTTTTCCCTGAAGGCCTCAATGGGTTCCCAAAAATCCCTTCACATAGTCTTCAAAAAAACTCTTTCCAACTTGCTGAATCAAAAGAAAGTTTTAACTTTGGGGGATATTTGTTTTTTTCTCCATAGGACTCAATGGGCTGCCAAATTTCCCATTGCAGATTACACAAAAAGAGTGTTTCCAACCTGCTGAATCAAAAGAAAGGTTTAACTCTGTGACATGAATCCACACATCACAAAGTCGTTTCACAGATAGCTTCTTTCTAGTTTTTATTGGGGGATATTCAGTTTTTCTCCATAGATCTCAATGGACTCCAAAAAGTCCCTGAGCAGATTCTACAAAAAGAGTGTTTTCAACCTGCTGAATCAAAAGAAATGTTTACTCAGTGAGATGAATCCACACATCACCAAGCAGTATCACAGATACCTTCTTTCTAGATTTTTATCTGGGGATATTCAGTTTTTCTCTATAGGCCTCAATGGGCTCCGAAATGTTCCTTCAGAGATTCTGCAAAAAAGAATGTTTCCAACCGGCTGAATCAAAAGAAACGTTTAACTCCATGACATGAATCCAAACATCACCACACAGTTTCACAGATAGCTTCTTTCTAGTTTTTTTCAGGGAATTTTCAGTTTTTGTTCCATAGGTCTCAATAGGCTTTCTAACGTAACTTTGCAGATTCTACAAAAAGAGTGCTTCCAGCCTGCTGAATAAAATGAAATGTTTTTTGTTTGTTTGTTTGTTTGTTTGTTTGTTTGTTTGTTTGTTTTGAGACAGAGTCTGGCTCTGTCGCCCAGGCTGGAGTGCAGTGGCGTGATCTCGGCTCACTGCAAGCTCCTCCTCCCAGGTTTATGCCATTCTCCTGCCTCAGCCTCCCAAGTAGCTGGCACTACATGTGCCCGCCATCTTGCCCGGCTAATTTTTTGTATTTTTTTAGTGGAGACGGGGTTTCACAGTGTTAGCCAGGATGGTCTCGCTCTCCTGACATCGTGATCCACCCGTCTCGGCCTCCCAAAGTGCTGGGATTACAGGCTTGAGCCACCGCGCCCAGCCAAAATGAAAGGTTTAATTCTGTGAGATGAATCACACATCAATAAGCAGTTTCACATATAGCTTCTTTCTATTTTTTATCTGGGAATATTCAGTTTTTCTCCATAGGCCTCAAAGGTTTCTCAAATGTTCCTTTGCTGATTCTACAAAAAGAGTGGTTCCAACTGATGGAACCAAAAGAAAGGTCTAAGTCTGTGAGATGAATTCACACATCACAAAACAATTTCACAGTTAGGTTCTTTCTGGTTTTCATCTGTAGATATTCAGTTTTTACCCTTAGGCCTCAATGGGCTCCCAAAGGTCCCTTTGCAGATACTACAAAAAAAGTGTTTCCAACCTGCTGAAACAAAAAGAAGGTTTAACTCTATGAGGTGAATCCACAAATCACCAAGCAGCTTCACAGATACATTCTTTCTAGTTTTAATCTGGGCATGTTCTGTTTTTCCCCATAGGCCTCAATGGGCTACCAAATATCTCTTCACAGAGTTTACAAAAAGAAGGTTTCCAACCTGCAGAATCTAAAGAAAGCTTTAATTTTATGAGATGAATCCACACATCTCCAAGCAGTTTCACACATAGCTTATTTCTAGTTTTTATCTGGAGATATTCATTCAATCCACATAGGCCTCAATAGGCTCCCAAATATCCCCACACATATTTTTCAATAAAAGTGTTTCCAACTTGCTGAATCAAAAGAATGGTTTAATTCTGTGAGACGAATCCACACATCATCATGTAGCTTCACAGATAGTTTCTTTTTACTTTATGTCTGAGGCTATTCTGTTTTACCCCATATACCTCAATGGGTCCCTAAATGCCCCTTCGCAGATTCTACATAAAGAGTGTTTCTAACCTGCTGAATCAAAAGAAAAGTTTAACTCTGTGAGATGAATCCACACATCATGTGACAGTTTAGCAGATAGCTTTTTTCTGCTTTTTATCAGGGATTTTTCGTGTTTCATTTTTTTTCCATAGCTCTCAATGGGCTTTCAAAGGTCCCTTCACAGATTCTACAAAAAGAGTGTTTCAAACCTGCTGAATTAAAATAAAATTTTACCTTTATTAGATGAATCACACATCAACAAGCAGTTTCAAGGATAGTTTCTTTGTAGTTTTTATCTATCGATGTTCGGTTTTCCCCCATAGGCCTCAAGGGGCTCCAAAATATCTCTTCACAGATTCTACACAAAGAGGATTTCCAAACTGATGAATCAAAAGAAAGGTTTATCTCTGTGAGTTGAATCCACACAGCACCAAGCATTTTTACAGATAACTTCTTTCTAGTTTTTAACTTGAGATATTGGGATTTTCCAGAAAGACCTCAATGGGGTCCGAAAAGTCCCATTACAGATTCTACAATAGGAATGTTTCCAAACTGCTGAATGAAGAGAAAGGTTTAACTCTGTGAAGTGAATCCACACAATCCAAACAGTTTCACAGATAGTTTATTTCTAGTTTTTATCTGAGGATATTCTATATTTTTCAATAGATCTCAAAGGGATCCCAAATATTTCTTCACATATTCTACAAGAAAAGCTTTCCCAACCTGCTGAAACAAAAGAAAGATTTAATTCTGCGAGATGAAACTACACATCACCAAGCAGTATAACAAATAGCTTCTTTCTAGTTTTTATCTGGGGATATTTTATTTTTCCCCATAGGCCTCAATGGGCTCCCAATGTTGCCTCACAGAGTCTAAAAAAAATAGTGTTTGGTTTCTAACCAGCTGAATGAAAAGAAATGTTTGCCTCAGGGAGATGAATCTACACATCAAAAATCATTTTCATAGACAGCTTCTATCTAGTCTTTATCTGAGGATATTCACTTTTTCCCCTTAGGTCTCAAGGAGTCCCAAATGTCCTTTTGCACATTCTACAAAAAGAGTGTTTCTCATCTGCTGAATACAAAGAAAAGTTTAACTCTGTGAAGTGAATCCACACATGCCCAGGTAGTTTCAGAGGTAGCTTCTTTCTAATTTTTCTCTGGAGATATTTGTTTTTTCCTTATAGGCCTTAATGTGCTCACAAACGTCCCTTTGCAGATTTTACAACAAAAGTGTTCCAACCTCCTGAATCAAAAGAAAAGTTAAATTCTGTAAGATGAATCCACACATCACCAAGGAGTTTCACAGATACTTCCTTTCTAGTTTTTATCTGGGGATATTCTGTTTTTCCCCATAGATCTCAATAAGCTCCCAAATGTCCATTCACAGATACTACAAAAGAGTGCTCTTAACCTGCTGAATCAAAGGAAAAGTTTAACTCTGTGAGATAAATCCCCACATCTTAAAGCAGTTTCACGTATAGTTTCCTTTTAATTTTTATCTGAAAATATTAGAATTTTCCCCATTGGCCCCAGGGGATGCCCAAATGTTCCTAAAGAGATTCTACAAAAAAAAAAAAAAAAAAATGCTTCCAACATGCTGAATCAAAAGAAAGGTTTAAATCTGTGAGGTGAATCCACATTTCAACATGCAGGTTGATGGACTGCTTCTTTCTATTTTTTATCTAAGGATATTCAGTTTTCTCCTTAGTCCTCAATGGGTTTTTAAATATCCCTTCTCAGATTCTTATAAAAGAGTGCCTTAAACCTGTTGAATCAATAGAAAGTTTGTTTCCATAGGCCTCAATTGGGTCACAAATATCACTTTGCAGATTGTACAAAAAGAGTGTTTCCAACCTGCTGAATTTAAAAAAAAGTTTACATCTGTGAGATGAACTGACACATCACAAAACAGTTTCACAGATAGATTCTTTCTAGTTTTTTTCTGGGGATATTCAGTTTTTCCCCACAGGCTTCAATGGGCCCCCAAATGTCTCATTGCCAATTCTACAATAAGAGTGTTTCCAACCTGCTGAATCAAGAGAAAAGTTTAAGTGTATGAAACGAATCCACACATCATGAAGCAGTTTCACAGATAGCATTTTTGTAGTTTTTATGTGGGGATATTCCATTTTCTCCCATAGGTCTTACTGGGTTCCCAAATGTCCTTTTGCAAATTCTACAAAAAGACTGTTTTCAAATTGCTCAATCAAAAGAAATAACTCTGTGAGATGAATCCACATATCAATGGGCAGTTTCACAGATAGCTTCTTTCTAGTTTTTATCTGAAGTATTCAGTTTTTCCCCATAGGCCTCAATGGGATCCCAAATATACCTTCACAGATTCTACAAAAAGAATGTTTTCAACCCACTGAATCAAAAGAAATATTTACTTCAGTGAGCAGAACCCACACATCACCAAGCAATATCACCGATACTGTCTTTCTAGTTTTCATCAGGAGATTTTAATTTTTTCTTTATAGGCCTCCATGGGCTTCCAAATGCCCCTTTGCAGATTCTACAAAAAAAGTGTTTCCAACCTGCTGAACCAAAAGAAACATTTAACTCTGTGTGATGAATCCACACATCACCAGGCAGTTTCACAGATAGCTTCTTTCTAGTTTTTCTCAGGGAGTTTTCTTTTTTTTTCCCCCCAGAGGTCTCAAAGGGCTATCAAATATTCCTTCACAGATTCTACAAAAAGAGTGTCTCCAATCTGCTGAATCAAAAGAAAAGTTTAATTTTGTGAGATGAATCACACATCAACAAGCAGTTTCACAGATAGCTTCTTTCTAGTTTTAATCTGAAAATATTTGATTTTTCCTCATATGCCCCAATAGGCTCCCAAATGTCCCTTTGCAAATTCCACAAAAAGAGTGCTTCCCACATACTGAATCAAAAGAATGATTTAACTCTGTGAGACGAATCCACACATCCTTAAACAGTTTCACAGATTGCTTCTTTCTGGTTTGTATCTACGGATATTCAGTTTTTCCCAATAGGCCTCAATGGGCTCTGAAAAGTCCCATGCAGATTCTCCAAAAAGAGTGTTTCCTAAAACTTCTGTATCAAAATAAAGTTTTAACTCTGTGAGATTACTCCACACATCCCAAAGCAGTTCCACAGATAGCCTATTTCTAGTTTTTATCTGGGGATATTCTGTATTTTTCCATAGGCTTCTAAGAGTTCCCAAATATTACTTCAGAGATTCTTCAAAAAATTGTTTCCAATCTGGTAAAACAAAAGAAAGATTTAACTCTGCGAGATGAATACTCATTACAAACCAGTTTCACACATAACTTCTTTCTAGTTTTTATCTGGGGATATTCAGTTAGGCCTCAATGGGCTCCAAAATGTTGCTTCACAGAATGCACAAAAAGACTGTTTCCAACCTGCTGAATCAAAAGAAAGGTTTAATTCCATGGAGTGGATCCACACATCACAAAGCAGTTTCACAGATAGTTTCTTTCAAGGTTTTATGTGGAGATATTTGGATTTTCCCCTTTTGTCCCCATAAGCACTGAAAAGCCCCATTGCAGATTCTTCAAAAAGAGTGTTTCCAACCTGATGAATCAAAAGAAAAGTTTGACTCTGTGAGATGATTACAAACATCACAAAGCAGTTTCACTGATTGCTTCATTGTAGTTTTTATCTGGGTTTATTTATTTATTTTTCCATAGGACTCAATGGGCTACTAAATGTTTCTTCACATATTCTACAAAAAGAGTGCTTCCAACATGCTGAATCAAAAGAAAGGTTTAATTCTGTGAGACGATTGCAAACATCACAAAGCAGTTTCACTGATAGCTTCATTGTAGTTTTTATCTGGGTATAATCGGATAAGATAAGAGTTTCCATAGGACTCAATGGGCTACTAAATGTTTCTTCGTGTATTCTACAAAAAGAGTGATTCCCACCTGCTGAATTAAAAGAAAGGTTTAACTTTGTGAGATGAGTCTGCACATCACCAAGCAGTTTCACAGATAGCTTATTTCTAGTTTTTAACAGGGAATATTCAGTTTTCCCCGTAAGTCTCAATGGGCTCCCAAATGTCCCTTCTCAGATTCTATTAAAAGAGTGTTTGGAACCTATTGAATCAAAATAAAGTTGTAACTCTGTGAGATGAATCGACACATCACAAAGTAGTTTCACAGAGAGCTTCTTTCTAGTTTTTATTGGGGGATATTAGGTCTTTCCTGATAAGACTCAATGGGCTCCCAAATACCGCATCACAGATTCTATAAGAAGAGTGTTTCTCACCTGCAGAATCAAAAGAAAGTTTTACCACTGTGAGGGGAATCCACGCAATTCCAAGCAGTTTCACAGATAACTTCTTTATAGTGTTTATCTAGGGATATTCTGTTTTTCCCCATAGGCCTCAATGGTTTTTCAAATGCTGCTTCACAGATTCTACAAAAAAGAGTGTTTCCTACTTGGTGAATCAAAAGAAAGTTTAACTTTGAAAGATTACCCCCAACTTCGAAAGGCAGTTTCACAGATACCTTCTTTCTTGTTTTCATCTGGAAATATTCTGTATTTTTCTGCAGGCCTCAATGGGCTCCCAAATATTTCTTTACATATTCTACAAGAAAAGTGTTTCCAACCTGATGAAACAAAAGAAAGGTTTAACTCTGTGAGATGAATCCACACATCATCAAGCAGTTTCACAGATACCTTCTTTCTAGTTTTTATCTAGGGATATTTTGTTTTCCCTATAGGCCTCAATGGGCTCCCAAATGTTGCTTCACATATTCTACAAAAAGAGTGTTTCCAACCTCGTGAGTCAAAAGAAAAAGGTAAATCTGTGAGATGAATACACACATTCCAAAAGAGTTTTACACATAACATCTTTCTAGTTTTTATTTGGGGATATTTTGTTTTTCACCATAGGCCTCAATGGGCTCCAAATAGTCCCTTTGCAGATTCCACATAAAAAGAGTTTCCAACATGTTGTAATAAAGGAAAGCTTTATTTCTGTGAGATGAATCCACACATCACCACGCAGTTTTAGAGTCAGCATCTTTCTAGTTTTAATCTGGAAATATTCTGTTTTTCCCCATAAACTTCAATAAGATTTCAAATGTTACTTTGCAGATTCTACAAAAAGAGTGTTTCCTGCCTGCTAAATCATAACAAAGGTTTAATTCTGTGAGCTGGGTCCACACATCACCAAGCAGTTTCACAGATAGCTTCTTTGTAGTTTTTATGTGGGGATATTCCATTTTCTCCAAAGACCTCAGTGGTTCCCAAATGTCCCCTCGCATACTCTACAAAAAAAGCGTTGCCAACCTGCTGAATCAAAAGAAAGGTTTAACTCTGTTAGATGAATCCACACATCATCAAGCTGTTTCACAGATAGCTTCATTCTACTTTGAATCTGGGGATATTCTTTTTCTCCCTAAGTCTCAATGGAGTCCCAAATGTATCTTCACAGATTCCATAAAAATATTTTTTAAAATGCTGAAACAAGAGAAAGGTCTAACTCTGTCAGACGAATCCAGACATCACCAAGCAGTTTCACAGATAGCTTCTTTCTTGTTGTTATCTGTGGATATTCAGTTTTTCTCCCTAGTTTCCAATGCATTCCAAAATGACCCTTCACTGATTCTACAAAAAGAGTGTTTCCAACCTGCTTAATCAAAAGTAATATTTAACTCTGTTAGATGAATACACACATGACAAAACAGTCTCACAGATAGCTTCATTCTAGTTTTTATCTGAGGATATTGTGTTTTTCCCCATTAGCCTCCATGGGCTCCAAAATGTCCCTTTGCAGAATCTACAAAAAGAGTATTTCCAACCTGATGAATCAAAAGAAAGGTTTAACTCTGTGAGATGAATTTACACATCCCAAAGGAGGTTCACAGTTAGTTTCTTTCTGCTTTTCATCTGGGTATATTCCGTTTTCCCCATAGACCTCAGCGGGCTCCCAAATGAACCTTTGCAGATGCTACAAAACGAGTGTTTTCAATCTGCTGAATCAAAATAAAAGTTTACCTCAGTGAGATCAATCCACACATCACAAAGCAGCTTCACAGATACATTCTTTCTATTTTTTATCTGGGGACATTCTGTTTTTCCCCCCATAGGCCTCAAAGGGCTCCAAAATGCCACTTCGCAGATTTTACAAAAAGAGGGTCCCCAAACTGCACAATCAAAGGAAAGGTTTAATTCTGAGATATGAGTCCACCCATCTCCAAGCAGTTTCACACAAAGCTTCTTTCTAGTTTCTATCTGGGGATATTCATTTAATCACCATAGGCCTAAAGGGGCTCCTATATATCCCTTCACATATTCTTCAAAAAAAGTGTTTCCAACTTTCTGAATCAGAAGAAAGGTTTAACTCTGTTACATGAAAGCACACATCACAAAGCAGTTTCACAGATAGTTTCTTTCTAGTTTTTATCTGGTTATGTTCGGATTTTCTCCATAGCCCTCAATGGGCTCCCAAAGGTACCTTTGCAGACTCTACAAAAAGAGTGTTTTCAAAGGGCTGAATTAACAGAAATGTTCAACTCAGTGAGATGAATCCACACATCACCAAGCAGCACCACAGAAACTTTCTTTCTATAATTTATCTGGAGATATTCAGTTTTTCTTTAAAGACCTCAATGGACTCCCAAATGTCCCTTTGCAGATTCTACAAAAAGAGTGTTTCCAACATGCTGAATCAAAAGAAACCTTTAACTCTATGACATGAATCAAAACAGCACCAGTTTCACAGATAGCTTCTTTTCGTTTTTTTATCAGCCAATTTTCGGTTTTCCTCCATAGGGCTCACTGGGCTTTCTAATGTCCCTTAGCAGATTGTACAAAAAAGAGTGTTTCCAACCTGCTGTATAAAAATAAAGGTTTAATTCTGTGAGATAAATCACACATCCTCAAACAATTTCACGGACAGTTTCTTTCTTGTTTTTTTCTGCAAATATTCAGTTTTTCACCATAGACCTCAATGGGCTCCCAAATGTCCTTTTGCAGATTCTACAAAAAGAGTGTTTCCAACCTGCTGAATCAAAAGAATGATTTACTTCTGTGAAATGAATCCACACATCACCAAGCAGTTTCACAGATAGCTTCCTTCTGGTTTTTATCTATAGATATTCAGTTTCTCACCATAGGCCTCAAGGGGCTCTGAAATATCCCTTCACAAATTCTACAAAAAGAGGTTTTCCAAACTGTTTAGTCAAAAGAAAGGTTTATCTCTGTGAGATGAATCCACACATCACCAAGCAGTTTCACAGACACCTTATTTCTAGTTTTTAACTGAGGATATTCAGTTTTTTCCCAAAGACCTCAATAGGTTCTGAAAAGTCCCATAGCAGATTCTACAAAAAGAGTGTTTCCAAACTGCCAAAGCAAAAGAAAACTTTAACTCTGTGAGATGAATCCACATATCACCAAGGAGTTTCACAGATAACTTCTTTCTAGTTTGAATCTGGGGATTTTCATTTTTCCCCCAGGTCTCAAAGGAGTCCCAATGTCCATTGGCAGATACCATAAAAAAGTTTTTAAATGACTGAAATAACATAAAAGTTTAACTCTGTGAGATGAATCCAGACATCACCCAGCAGTTTTACAGATAGCTTCTTTCTCGTTATCTGAAGATATTCAGTTTTTCCTCAAAGTACTCAATGTACTCCCAAATGTCCCTATGATGATTCTCCAAAAAGAGGGCTTCCAACCTGCTTAATCAAAACGAAGGTTTAACTTTGTCATATGAGTCCACACATCAGAAAACAGTTTCACAAATAGCTTCTTTCTATTTTTTATCTAGGGATATTCAGTTTTTCTTCATAGGTTTCAATAGGCTTCAAAAATTTCACTGTGCAGATTCTACAAAAAGAGTGTTTCCAAACTGCTGAATCAAAATGAAGGTTTAATTCCATCAGATGAATCCACACATCACAAAGCAGTTTTACAGATAATTTCTTTCTAGTTTTTATCTGGGGATATTTGGCTTTTCCCCATAGGAATCAACAGATTCCCAATTGTCTATTCACAGATTCCACAAAAAGAGTGTTTCCAACCTGTGGAATCAAGAGAAAGGCTTAACTCTGTAAGATGAATCCACACATCACCAACCAGTTTCCCAGATAGCCTCCTTCTTGTTTTTAACTGGGGATATTCTGTTTTTCCCTTTTGTCTCAATGGGCTCCCAAGAGTCCCTTCACAGAGTCTACAAAAAGAATGTTTCCAACCTGATGAATCAAAAGAAATGTTTAGCTATGTGAGATGAATCCAGACATCACCAAGCAATTTCACATATAGCTTCCTTCTATTTTTTATCTGGGAATACTCAGTTTTCCTCCGTGGGCCTCAGTAGTCTCCCAAATGTTCCTTCGCTGCTTCTACAAAACAAGTGTTTCCAAACTGATAAGTCAAAAAAATGTTTAACTCTCTGAGATAAATCCACACATCCCAAAGGAGTTTCACAGTTAGGTTCTTTGTGGTTTTTATCTGGGGTTATTCAGTTTTCCCCATAGGTCTCAATGGGCTCACAAGTGAACCTTCACAGATTCTACAAAAAAGTGTTATAAACCTGCTGAATTAAAAGAAAGATTTACCTCAGTGAGATGAATCCACCCATCAAAAGCAGCATCACAAATAGATTCTTTCTAGTTTTTATCTGGGGATATTCTGTTTTTCCATATAGGCCTCGATGGGCTCACAAAGTCCCTTCACAGATTTTACAAAAAAAAAAAGTTTCCTACCTGCTAAATCAAAAGAAAGGTTTAATTCTGTGAGATGAATCCACACATCTCCAAGCAGTTTCACAGATAGATTCTTTCTAGTTTTTATCTGGGGATAGTCGGTTTTTCCCCATAGGCTTCAATCGGTTTCCAAATGAACCTTCGCAGATTCTACAAAAAGAGTATTTTCAACTTGCTAAATCAAAATAAATGCTTGCCTCAGTGAGCTGAATCCCCACATCACGAATCAGTGCCACAGATACCTTCTTTCTAGCTTTTATCTGGGGATATTCGTGTTTTCTTTATAGGCCTCATTGGGATCTCAAATGTCCCTTTGCAGATTATACAAAAATAGTGTTTCCAACCTGCTGAATCAAAAGAAACGTTTAACTCTGTGAGACGAATCCAAACATCACCAGGCAGTTTCACAGGTAGCTTCTTTCTAGTTTTCATCAGGGATTTTTCATTTTATACATAGGTCTCAATGATCTTCAAATGTCCCTTCGCAGATTCTACAGAAAGAGTTTTTCCAACCTGGTGAATCAAAAGAAACATTTACCACTATGAGATTAATCACTCATCAACAAGCAGTTTCACAAATAGCTTCTTTCTACTTTTCATCTATGGATATTCAGTTTTTCCCTGTAGGTCTCAAGGGGTTCTGAAATTTCTCTTCCCAATTTCTACAAAAGGAGGTTTTCCGAACTGTTTAATCAAAAGAAAAGTTTATCTCTGTGAGATGAATCCACACCTCACCATGCAGTTTCACAGAGAGCTTCTTTCTAGTTTTTAACTGAAGATATTCAGATTTTCCCCAAAGGCCTGAATGGGCTCCAAAATGTCCCATCACAGATTCTACAGAAAGAGTGTTTCCAAACTCCTGAATCAACAGAAAGTTTTAACTCTGTGAGATGAATCAACACATCACAAATCAGTTTCACAGATAGGTCCGTTCTACTTTTTATCTAGGGATATTTGGTTTTTCCCCATAGACCTCAAGGGGAGCCCAAATGTCCCCTTGCAGATCCTACAAAAATAGTGTTTCTAACCTGCTTAATCAAAAGAAAGTTTAACTCTGTGAGGTGAATCCACACATCACTAAGCATTTTCACAGATAACTTCCTTCTAGATTTTATCTGGGGATATTTGTTTGTTCCCCATAGACCTTAATGGATTCCCAAATGTTGCATCACAAATTCTACAAAAAGAGTGTTTCCAACCTGCTGAATTGAAAGAAAGGTTTAACTCTGTGAGATTATTCCACATATCCCAAAGCAGTTTCACAGATAGCTTTTCTCTAGTTTTTATCTGGGGACATTCTGTATTTTTCCATAAGCCTCAAAGGGATTCCAAATATTCTTACACTAATTCTACAGGATAAGTGTTTCCAACCTGTTGCAACAGAAAGGTTTATTTCTGTGAGATGAATCCACACATCACCAAGCAGTTTCACAGACAACTTCTTTCCAGTTTTTATCTGGGGATATTTGTTTTTTCCCCATAGGCCTCAAGAGGTTCCCAAATGTTGCTTTGCAAATTCTACAAACAAGGTTTCCAACCTGATGAAACAAAAGAAAGTTTTGACTCTGTGAAATGAACCCACACATCACAAAGCAGTCTCACATATAGCCTCTTTCTACTTTTTATCTGGGGATATTCCGTTTTTCCTCCTAAGCCTCAGTGAGATCCCAAGAGTCCCTTTCAATATACTAGAAAAATTGTTTTTCCAACCAGCTGTAAAAAAAGAAGCATTTAACTCTAAGATGAATCCACATATCACCAAGCAGTTTCACAGACAGCTTCTTTCTGCTTTTTATTGGGGGATATTCTGTTTTTCCTCATAGGTCTATGGGTGCTGAAAAGGTCCATCACGGATGCTACAGAAAGAGTGTTTCCAAATTTCTGAATTAGCAGAATGGTTTAAATTTGTAAGATGAATCAACACATCACAATGTAGTTTCACAGATAGCTTCTTCTTAGTTTTCATCTAGGGATATTCTTTTTTTTTTTTTCTACAGACCTCAACGGGCTCCCAAATATCCTCTAGCAAATTCTTTAAAAAGTGTTTCCAGCATGCTGAATCAAAAGAAAGTTTTACTCTGTGAAATGAGCCCCTCCCATAGGCCTCAATGAGCTCCAGAATGTCCATTCATAGATTCTAGAAATAAAGGTTTTCCAAGCTGCTGATGTAAAGAAAGGTTCAACTCTGTGAGATGAATCCCCGCATTACAAAGCAGTTTCAGAGACAGCTTCTTTCTGGTTTTTATATGGGGATACTCAGTTTTTCCCCATAGGCTTCAATGTGCTCCCAAGTATTTCTTTGCAGATTCTATGAAAAGAGTGTTTTCAACCTGCTGAATCAGAAGAAAGGTTTAGCTACGTGAGATGAATGAACACATCACCATGCAGTTTCACAGATCACTTCTTCGTAATTTTATCTGGGAATATTCACTTGCTACACATCGGCCTCAATGGGCTCCTAAATGTCCCTTCAGAGACCCTACAAAAAGAGTTTCTCCAACTTGCAGAATCAAAAGAGAGGTTTAACTGTGTGAGAGGAACCCACACATCACAAAGCAATTCCACAAATAGCTTTTTTCTAGTTTTCATCTTGGGATATTCGCTCATGCCCCACAGGCCAAAATAGGCTCCCCAATGTCCCTTTGCAGATGCTACAAAAAGAGTGTTTCCACCCTGCTGAATCACAAGAAAGGTTTAACTCTGTGAGATGAATCCACAGAACAGAAAGCAGTTTCACAGATAGCTTTTTCCTTTTCTTCATCTGGGGATATTCAGTTTTCACCATTGACCTCAATGGGCTCCCATATTTCACTTCGTAGGTTCTACAAAGAGAATGTTTCCAACCTGCTGAACCAAAAAAAAAAGGTTTTTCTCTATGAGATGAATTCACACCTCACAAAGCACTTTCAGAGTTAGCTTCTTTCTTGTTTTTGTCTGGGGATATTTGCTTATTCCCCATTGGACACAATGGGCTCCCAAATGTCCCATCGCAAATTCCACAAAAAGCATGTTGCCAATTTGCTGATTCCAAAGACAGTTTTAACCCTGTGGGATGAATCCACGCATCACCATAGTTTCACAGATAGCTTCTTTCTAGTTTTTATGTGGGGATATTCACTTTTTTCCCCATAGGCCACTATGGCCTCTGAAATTTCTCTTCGCAGATTTTTCCAAAAGAGTGTTTCCAACCTGCTAAATCACATAAAGGTTTAACTCTCTGACATAAATCCACAAATCACAAAGAGTTTCACAGATAGTTTCTTTCTACTTTTTATCAGGGGATATTCGGTTTTCTTCCATAGGCTTCAATGTGCTCCCAAAGGTTCCTTGGCAGATTATACAAAAAGAGTGCTTTTAACCTGCTGAATCAAAAGAAGAGTTTGCCTCTTGAGATCAATCCATGTATCACCAAGCAGTTTCACTGATAACTTCTTTGTAGTTTTTATCTGGGGATATTCAGTTTTTCCCCATAGGCCTCAAAGGGCTCTTAAGTGTAACTTTGCACATTCTACAAAAAGAGTGTTTCCAAACTGCTGAATCAAAAGGAAAGTTTAACTCTGTGAGATGAATCCACGCATCACCAAGCAGTTTCACAGATAGATTCTTTCTAGTTTTTTCAGCATTGTCTCAATGGGCTCCCAAATGTCCCTTGGCAGATTCTACGGAGATAGTGTTTCCAACCTGCTGAATCAAAAGAAAACTTTGTCTCCGTGAAATGAATGCACACATCACCAAGTGGCTCCACTGATAGCTTCTTTCCAGTTTTTATCGAGGGATATTCATTTCTTTCCCAAAGGCCACAATGGGCTCACGCATATCCCTTTGCAGATTCTACAAAAGTGTGTTTCCAACATGTTGAATAAAAAGAATGGTTTAAGTCTCTGCAAAGGATCCACACATCACAAAGCAGTTTCTCTGATAGCTTCTTTCTAATTTTTGTCTGGGGATATTCATTTTTTCCCCATAGTTCACAATGTTTTCCCAAATGTCCCTTCACTGATTCTTCAAAAGGACTGTTTACAACCTGCTGAACACAAACAAAGCTTTAAATCTATGAGATGAATCCACAAATCACAAAACAGTTTCACAGATCCCTTCTTTCTAGTTTTTATTTGGGGATATTCAAATTTTCCCCGTGGGTCTCAATGGGCCCCTAAATGTCCCTTTGCACATTCTACAAAAAGAGTGTTTCCAACCTGTGGAATCAAGACAAAGGTTTAACTCTGTGAGATGAATCCACACATTACTAAGCAGTTTCACAGATAGCTTCTTTCTAGTTTTTATCTTAGGATATTCAGTTTTTCGCCTTAGGCCTCAATGGGCTCCCAAATGTCCCTTCTCAGATTCTACAAAAATAAGTTTTTCCAACCTACTGAATCAAAGAAAGGTCAACTCTGTGAAATAAATCTACACATCAGAAAGCAGTTCTACAGATAGCTTCTTTCTAGTTTTTATCTGGGGATACTCTGTTTTTCTCCAAAGGCGTCAATGAACTCACAAATGTCCCTTCACAGATACTACAAAAAGAATGTTTCCAACATGCTGAATAAAATGAAAGGTTTAACTCTGTTAGATGAATCCACAATCAGCAAGCAGTTTCAGAGATAGCTTCCTTCTAGTTTTTATCTGGGGATATTTGGTTTTTCCCCATACTCCTCAATGGTTTCCCAAATGTCCCTTCACAGGTTCTACAAAAAGAGTGTTTCCATGCTGTTGCACCAAAAGAAAGGTTTAACTTTGTGCAATGAATCTACGCAACACAAAGCAATTTGACAAATAGCTTCTTTCTAGTTTTTATCTGGGAATATTTTGTTTTTACCCCTAGGCCTCAATGGGTTCTCAAACGTCCCTTCACAGATCCTACAAAAAAAAAAAAGTGTTTTCAACCTGGTGAATCAAAAGAGAGGTTTAACTCTGTGAGATGAATTCACATATCACGAAGCATTTTCACAGATAGCTTCTTTCTAGTTTTTATCTGGGGATAGTCGTTTATTTCCCCATAGGAACCAGTGGGCTCACAAAGTCCCTTTGCAGTTTCTACAAAAGAGTGTTTGCAAAAAGGTGAATCAAATGGAAGGTTAAACTCTGTGAGATGAATCCACATATCACAAAGCAGTTTCACAGGTAGATTCTTTTTTGTTTTTATCTGGAGATGTTTCGTTTTTCCCATAGGCCTCAATGTACTCCCAAATGTCCCTTTGCAGATTCTACAAAAACAGCGTTTTTAACCTGCTGAATCAAAAGAAAGGTTTAATTCTGTGAGATGAATCCATACATCAGAAAGCAATTTCACAGATGGCTTCTTTCTAATTTTCATCTTGGGATACTTAGTTTTTCTTCATAGGCCACAATGGGCTCCAAAATCCCCCTGCGTACTCTACAAGAAGGTTCCTTCCATCTTTCTGAATTAAAAAAATGTTTTAATATTGTGACATGCATCCACACATCACCAAGCAGTTTCACAGATAGCTTACTTCTAGTTATATCTCGTGATATTCATTTTTTTCAATATGCATAAATGGGCTTTCAAATGTCCTTTCACAGATTCTATGGAAAGAGTGTTTCCAAACCAGTGAATCAAAAGAGAGTTTGAACTCTGTGATATGAATCCATAGATCACAAAGCTGTTTCACAGATAGCTTCTTTCTAGATTTTGTCTGGGGATTTTCGGTTTGTTCCCATAGGCCCCAGTGGGCTCCACAATGTGTCTTTGCATTTTCTACAAAAAGAGAGTTTCCGAGCAACTGAATCAAACAAAAGATTTCACTGTGTGAGATGAATTCACACATCACAAAGCAATTTCACAGACACCTTCTTTCAGTTTTTATCTAAGAATATTGAATTTTCCCCCATAGGCCTCAGTGTGATACCAAATGTCCCTTCACAGATTTTACAAAAAGAGTGTTTCCAAGCTGTTGAATCAAAACAAAATTTTACCTATATGAGATGAGTCCAACAATCACCAAGCACTATGACAGATAGCTTCATTCTAGTTTTTACCTGGGATATTCGGTTTTGCCCTATAGGCCTCAATGGGCTATGAGATGACCCTTCACAGATTCCACAAAAGGGGTGTTTCCTGCCTGCTGAATCAAAGGAAAATTTTATCCCTGAGGGTTGAATCCACACATCACAAAGCAGTTTCACAGACAGCTTCTTTCTTGCTTTTATCTGCAGATATTCCGTTATTCACTGTAGGCCTAAATGGACTCTCAAATGTCCCCTTGTAGATTCTAGAAAAAACGTTTTTCCAACCTGCTGAATCAAAAGAAAGGTTTAACTCTGTGAGGTAAATCCAAACATTACAATGCATTTTCACAGATTGCTTCTTTCTAGTTTTTATCTGGTGATACTTGGTTTTTCTCCAATGGCCTCAATGAAATCCCAAATGTCCCTTCGTAGATTCTACAAAAAGAGAGTTTATAACCAGCTGAATCAAAAGAAAGGTTTACCTCTGTGAGATGAATATGAACATCACAAAGTACTTTCACAGATAACTTCTTTGTAGCTTTTATCTGGAGATATTCAGTTTTTCCCCATGGGCCACAATGGGCTCAGAGTGTCCCTTTGCAGATTCTACAAAAAGTGTGCTTCCAACCAACTGAATCAAAAGAAAGGTTTAACGCTCTGTGATGAATCCACATATCACAAAGCATTTCTAGATAGCTTCTTTCTAGTTTTTATGTGGCGATATTTGATTTTTCCCCATAGGTCACATGGGCTTCCAAATGTCCCTTCACAGATACTACAAAACTAGTATTTCCAACCTGCTGAATCAAAACAAAGTTTTAACTGTATGAGATGAATCCACACATCACTAAGCAGTTGCACGGATAGCTTCTTTCTAGTTTTTAATCTGTGGATCTTAGATTTTTCCCCTTAATCCTCAAAGGGCTCCCAAATGGCCCTTTGGAAATTTTTCAAAAAGAGTGTTTCCAACCTGCTGAATCAAAAGAAAGGCTGAACTCAGTGAGATGAATCCACACATTACAAATGAGTTTCACAGACAGCATCTTTCTAGTTTTTATCTGGGGATATTCAGATTTTTTCCCTTTAGCCTCAAAGGGCTCCAAAATGTCCCTTCGCAGATTTTACAATAAAGGTGTTTCTAACCTGCTGAATCAAAAGAAAGGTTTAACTATTTGAGATGAATTCACACGTCACAAAGCAGTTTCACAGATAGCTTTTTTTTAGTTGTTATCTGGAGATATTCGATTTTTTCACATAGGTCACAACGGGCTCACAAATGTTTCTTTGCGAATTCTACAAAAAAAGTATTTCCAGCGTGCTGAATTAAAAAAAAATGTTTTAACTCTATGAGGTGAATCCTCAAATCACCAAGCAGTTTCACAGATAGCTCCTTTTTAATTTTTATCAAAGGGTATTTGATTTTTCCCCTAGGACTCAATGTGCTCCCAAATTTCTTTTCACAGATTCTACAAAAAGAGTGTTTTTAACCTGTGGAATAAGAGAAAGGTTTAACTCTGAGAGATGAATTTACACAACACAAAGCAGTTTCACAGATAGCTTCTTTCTAGGTTTTTACTGGGGATATTCGTTTTTTCCTCATAGTCCTCAGTGGGCTTTCAAATGTTCCTTCACAGATTCTACAAGAAGAGTGTTTTTAAACTGCTGAATAAAAAGAAAGGTTAACTATGTGAGATGAGTCCACTCATCACAAAGCCATATCAGAGTTACCTTTTTTCTAGCTTTAATCTGGGAATATTCACGTTTTCCCCCTAGGCCTCAATGTGCTCCCAAATGTTTCTTCATAGATTCTACAAAAAGAGTGTTTCCAACCTGCTGAATAAAAAATGTTTAAACCCTGTGAGATGAATTCACACTTCACAAACCAGTTTCAAAGATAGCTTCTTTCTAGTTTTATATGTTGATACTGGCTTTTTGTTTTCATAAACTTCAGTGGGTTTCCAAATGTCCCTTAGCAGATTCTACAAAATGAGTGTCTTCAAACTGTTGATTCAAAAGAAACTTTTAACTTTTTGAAATGAATCCACACATAACCAAGCAGTTTCACAAATAGCATATTTCTATTTTTATCTGGGAATATTTGTTTTTTCTCCATAGGTCTCAATGGGCTTTTAAATGTCCCTTTGCTGATTCTACAAAAAAAAAAAAAAGTGTTTCCTCCCTGCTGAAAGAAAAGTTGAAACCTGTGAGATGATTCCACAAATCACAAAGCTGTTTCACAGATACCTTCTTTCTATTTTTTATCTGGGAATATTTGGTTTTTCCCCATAGGCCTCGATGGGCTCCAAAATGTCCCTTTGTAGATTCTACAATAAGATAGTTTCCAACTTGCTGAATCAAAAGAAAGGTTTAACTCTGTGAGATGAATTTACACATCACAAAACAATTTCACAGATAGCTTATTTCTAGTTTTTATCTGGGGGTTTTTGGTTTTTCCCAATAAGCCTCAATGGACTCCCCAGTGTCCCTTAGCAGATTCCACCAAAAAAGTCTTTCCAACTTGCTGAATCAAATGAAAGGTTTAATACTGTGTGTTGAATCCACACATCACAAAACAGATCCACAGATGGCTTCCTTATGTTTTTTATCTGATGATATCCAGTTTTTCCCATTAGGCCACAATGGGCTCCCAAAATTTCTTTCACAGATACAGCAAAAAGAGTTTTTCCAACGTGGTGAATCAAAGGAATGTTTTAACTCTGCCCATCACAAAGTGCTTTCACAGATAGCTTCTTTTTAGTTTTAATCTGGGGATAATCATTTTTTTCATAGACCTCAATGATGTTTGAAATATCTCTTCACAGATTCTAGAAAAGAGTATTTCCAACTTGATAAATAAAAATAAACGTTTAATTCTATGAGATGAGTCTGCCCTTCACAATGCAGTTTCACACATGGCTTCATTCTAGTTTTTATCTGGCAATATTTGGTTTTTCTTCCTAGACATCAATGGGCTCCCAAATGTATTTTGCAGATTCTATAAAAAGAGTGTATTCAACCTGCTGAATCAACAAAAAGTTTTAACTCTGTTAAATTAATCTACACATTACCAAGTAGTTTTAGATGTAGCTTCTGCCTAGTTTTTACCTAGGGATATTTCGTTTTTCCCACATAGGCAAAATGGGCTCCAAAATGTGCCTTCACAGATTCTACAAAAAGAGTGCTTGCAACCTGCTGAATCAAATGAAAGGTGTGAATCTGTGAGATTAATCCACTCATTACCAATTACTTTCACAGGTATCTTCTTTCTTTTTTTTTATCTGGGGATATTCAGTTTTTACCCATAGGCTTCAAGGGACTCCCAAAGGTCCCTTCACAGATTCTACAAAAAACGTGCTTCTAATCTGCTGAACCAAAAGAAATTTTTAAGTCTGTGAGATGAATTCACACATCATTAAGTAGTTTCACAGATAGCCTCTTTCTAGTTTTTAACTGGCGATATTTGGTTTTTCACAATAGGCCTAACAGGGTTCCGTAATATCCCATTGCAAATTCTATAAAAAAAAAAAAAAAGTGTTTCCAACCTGGTGAATCAAAAGAAAGTTTTAACACTGTGAGATAAATTAACACATAACAAAGCACTTTCTCAGATAGCTTCTTTCTAGCTTCTATCTAGGGATATTCAGTTTTTCCTCATAGACCAAAATGGACTCCCAAATGTTCTTTCACAGATCGTGCAAAAAGAGTGTTTCCAATCTGCTGAATCAGGAGAAATGCTTAACTCTGGGAGAT
This sequence comes from Rhinopithecus roxellana, assembly GCF_007565055.1. Lineage (NCBI taxonomy): Eukaryota > Metazoa > Chordata > Mammalia > Primates > Cercopithecidae > Rhinopithecus > Rhinopithecus roxellana. The sequence continues at coordinate 17,726,176 of NC_044555.1, forward strand.
GAATCCACACATCACCAAGCAGTTTCACAGACAACTTTTTTCTAGTTTTTTATCTTGAACTATTCAGTTTTTCCCCATAGGCCTCAACGGGCTCTCAAATGTCCCTTCGTGGATTCTACAAAAAGAGTCTTTCTAACATGTTGAATCAAAAGAAACCTTTCACTCTATGAGATGAATCCATCCATTATGAAACAGTTTCACAGATAACTTATTTGTAGTTTTTATCTGGAGATATTCGGCTTTTTTCCGGAGGCCTAAATGGGCACCCAAATGTCCCTTCCCAGATTCGACAAAAAAACTGTTTCCAACTTTCCGAATAAGAAGAATTGTTTAACTCATGATAATCCACACATCTGCAAACAGTTTCAGAGATACCTTCTTTATAGTTTTTATCAGGAGATAATCGGTTTTTTCCCCATGGACCACAATGGGCTCCCAATTGTATTTTTGCAGATTATACAAAAAGAGTGTATCCAACCTGCTGAATTAGAAGAAAGTTTTACCTCTATTAAATCACCAAGTAGTTTTACATGTAGCTTCTGTCTAGTTTTTACCTGGGGATATTCTGTTTTTCCATATAGGCACAATAGGCTCCCAAATGTCGTGTCACAGATTCTATAAAAAGAGTGCTTGCAACCTGTTGAATCAAATGAAAGGTGTGACTCTGTGAGATTAATCCACACATTACCAATTACTTTCACAGTTATCTTCTTTCTAGTTTTCATCTGGGGATGTTCACTTTTTACCCATAAGCCCCAGTGGGCTCCCAAAAGTCCCTTTCAGATTCTACAAAATAAGTTTTTCCAATTTGCTGAATCAAAAGAAGTTATAACTTTGTGAGACAAATTCACACATCACCAAGCTGTTCACAGATAGCTTCTTTCTAGTTTTTTCCTGAAGATATTCTTTGTTCCCCATAAGCCTTTATGGGCTTATAAATGTCCCTTCACAGATTCTACAACAAGAGTGTCTCCAATCTGCTGAATCAAAAGAAACTTTTAACTCTGTGAGATGCCTCAACACATCAGCAAACAGTTTCACAGATAGCTTCTTCCTAGTTTTTATCTGGGGATATTGGTTTTTAGCCATGGGCCTCAATGGGAACCCAAGTGTCCCTTCACAGATTTTACAAAAAAAGTGTTTCAACCTGCTGAACCAAAAGAAAGGTTTAAATCTCCGAGATGAATAAACACATGACCAAGTAGTTTCACATGCAGCTTCTACCTAGTTTTAATCAGAGCATATTCACTTCTTCTGCATGGGCCTCAGTCTGCTATGAAAGGACCCTTCACAGATTCCTCAAAAGTTTTTCCATGCTGCTGAATCAAAAGAAACTTTTAACTCTGTGAGATGAATCCTCCCATCACTAACAGTTTCATATATTGCTTCTTTCTAGTTTTTGTCTGGAGATATTCAGTTTTTCCCATAGGCCTCTGTGGACTCACAAAAGCCCCTTCGCAAATTCTACATAAAGAGTGTTTCCAATCGACTGATTGGAAGAAAAGAAAAGTTGAACTCTATGAGATGAATCCGTGCATCACCAACCAGTTTCACATAGAACTCCATTCTAGTTTTATTTTTTTTTTTATACTTTAAGTTCTAGGGTACATGTGCATAACGTGCAGGTTTGTTACATATGTATACTAGTGCCATGTTGCTGTGCTGCACCCATCAACTCGTCAGCACCCATCAATTCGTCATTTATATCAGGTATAACTCCCAATGCAATCCCTCCCCCCTCCCCCCTCCCTATGATAGGCCCCAATGTGTGATGTTCCCCTTCCCAAGTCCAAGTAATGTCATTGTTCAGTTCCCACCTATGAGTGAGAACATGCGGTGTTTGGTTTTCTCTTCTTGTGATAGTTTGCTGAGAATGATGGTTTCCAGCTGCATCCATGTCCCTACAAAGGACGCAAACTCATCCTTTTTTATGGCTGCATAGTATTCCATGGTGTATATGTGCCACATTTTCTTAATCCAGTCTGTCACAGATGGACATTTGGGTTGATTCCAAGTCTTTGCTATTGTGAATAGTGCCGCAATAAACATACGTGTGCATGTGTCTTTATAGCAGCATGATTTATAATCCTTTGGGTATATACCGAGTAGTGGGATGGCTGGGTCATACGGTACATCTAGTTCTAGATCCTTGAGGAATTGCCATACTGTTTTCCATAATGGTTGAACTAGTTTACAATCCCACCAACAGTGTAAAAGTGTTCCTATTTCTCCACATCCTCTTCAGCACCTGTGGTTTCTTGACTTTTTAATGATTGCCATTCTAACTGGTGTGAGATGATATCTCATTGCGGTTTTGATTTGCATCTCTCTGATGGCCAGTGATGATGAGCATTTTTTCATGTGTCTGTTGGCTGTATGAATGTCTTCTTTTGAGAAATGTATGTTCATATTCTTTGCCCACTTTTTGATGGGGTTGTTTGCTTTTTTCTTGTAATTTTGTTTGAGTTCTTTGTAGATTCTGGATATTAGCCCTTTGTCAGATGAGTAGATTGCAAAAATTTTCTCCCAATATGTAGGTTGCCTGTTCACTCTGATGGTAGAAGGAGGAGCTGGTATCATTCCTTCTGAAACTATTCCAATCAATTGAAAAAGAGGGAATCCTCCCTAAATCATTTCATGAGGCCAACATCATCCTGATACCAAAGCCTGGCACAGACACAACAAAAAAAGAAAATTTTAGACCAATATCCCTGATGAACATCGATGCAAAAGTCCTCACTAAAATACTGGCAAAACGGAATCAGCAGCACATCAAAAAGCTTATCCACCATGATCAAGTGGGCTTCATCCCTGGGATGCAAGGCTGGTTCAACATTCGCAAATCAATAAACGTAATCCAGCATATAAACAGAACCAAAGACAAGAACCACATGATTATCTCAATAGATGCAGAAAAGGCTTTTGACAAAATTCAACAGCCCTTCATGCTAAAAACGCTCAATAAATTCGGTATTGATGGAACGTACCTCAAAATAATAAGAGCTATTTATGACAAACCCACAGTCAATATCATACTGAATGGGCAAAACTGGAAAAATTCCCTTTGAAAACTGGCACAAGACAGGGATGCCCTCTGTCACCACTCCTATTCAACATAGTGTTGGAAGTTCTGGCTAGGGCAATCAGGCAAGAGAAAGAAATCAAGGGTATCCAGTTAGGAAAAGAAGAAGTCAAATTGTCCCTGTTTGCAGATGACATGATTGTATATTTAGAAAACCCCATTGTCTCAGCCCAAAAGCTCCTTAAGCTGATAAGCAACTTCAGCAAAGTCTCAGGATACAAAATTAATGTGCAAAAATCACAAGCATTTTTATACACCAGTAACAGACAGAGAGCCAAATCAGGAATGAACTTCCATTCACAATTGCTTCAAAGAGAATAAAATACCTAGGAATCCAGCTTACAAGGGATGTAAAGGACCTGTTCAAGGAGAACTACAAACCACTGCTCCGTGAAATAAAAGAGGACACTAACAAATGGAAGAACATACCATGCTCGTGGATAGGAAGAATCAATATTGTGAAAATGGCCATACTGCCCAAGGTTATTTATAGATTCAATGCCATCCCCATCAAGCTACCAATGAGTTTCTTCACAGAATTGGAAAAAAACTGCTTTAAAATTAATATGGAACCAAAAAAGAGCCCGCATTGCCAAGACAATCCTAAGTCAAAAAAACAAAGCTGGAGGCATCACGCTACCTGACTTCAAACTATATTACAAGGCTACAGTAACCAAAACAGCATGGTACTGGTACCAAAACAGAGATATAGACCAATGGAACAGAACAGAGTCCTCAGAAATAATACCACACATCTACAGCCATCTGATCTTTGACAAACCTGAGAGAAACAAGAAATGGGGAAAGGATTCCCTATTTAATAAATGGTGCTGGGAGAATTGGCCAGCCATAAGTCGAAAGCTGAAACTGGATCCTTTCCTTACTCCTTATACGAAAATTAATTCAAGATGGACTAGAGACTTAAATGTTAGACCTAATACCATAAAAACCTTAGAAGAAAACCTAGGTAGTACCATTCAGGATATAGGCATGGGCAAGGACTTCATGTCTAAAACACCAAAAGCAACAGCAGCAAAAGCCAAAATTCTCAACTGGGATCCCTTCTAATTTTTATCTGTGGATATTCAGTTCTTCCCCATAAGCATCAAGGATCTCCCAACTCTCCCTTCGCATATTCTACGAATTCAGTTTTGCTGAATCAAAACTATGGTTTAACTCTGTGAGATAAATCCACACAAATTCAAGTAGTTTCACAGACACCTTCTTTGTAGTCTTTATCTTAAAATATGTGCTTTTCCCCCTTAGGCTTCAAGGGACTCCCAAAGGTTTCCTTGCTGATTCTACAAAAAGAGTATTTTCTACCTTCTGAATCAAAAGAAAGGTTTATCTCTGTGAGATGAATCCAGACATAATAAAGCAGCTTAACTGATAGCCTCTTTCTACTTTGTGTCTGAGGATTTTTTTTTCCCTAGGTATCATTGGGCTCCCAAATGTCCCTTTGCAGATCCTACCAAAAAAGTGTTTTTAACCTGCTGAATCAATAGAAAAGCTTCACTCTGTGAAAGTAATCCACACTACACAAAGCAGTTTCACAGATAGCTTCTTTCTAGTTTTTATCTGGGGACATTCAGTTTTTCCCCTTAGGCCACAATGGACTCTGAAAAGTCCCTTCTCGGATTCTACAAAAAGGGTGTTTTCAACCTGCTGAATCAATAAACCATTTAAATTTGTGAGATGAATCCACACATCATCAAGCAGTTTCATTGATAGCTTTTGTTCTAGTTTTCATCTGGGGATATTCGATTTTTCCCCTTAGGCCTCAATGTTTTCCAAATGCCCCTTTGCAGATTCTACAAAAAGTGTTTCCCAACTGCTGAATCAAAAGAAAGTTTTAACCCTGTGAGATAAATACACACATCACTAAGCAGTTTCTCAGACAGCTTCTTCCTGGAGTTTGTATGGGGATATTTCTTTTTTCCTCATAGGCCACCAATGGACTCCCAAATGTCCCTTCACAGATTCTACAAAAAGAGTGTTTCCAACCTGTTGAGTAAACAGAAAAGTTTAATTCTGTGAGATGAATGCACACATCATCAAGTAGTTTCACAGAAAACCTCTTTCTAGTTTTTATCTGGGGATATTCAGTTTTTCCCCATAGGCCACAATGGGCTCCGTAATGTCCCATTGTAGATTCTATAAAAAGAGGGTTTCCAACCTGCAGAATCAAGAGAAACGTTTACCTCTCTGAAATGAATCCACACATCACCAAGCGGTTTCACATTAAATTCTTTCTAGTTTTTGTCTAGGGATATTTTATTTTTCCCCATAGGCCACAGTGTTCTCCCAAATGTCCCTTTGCAGATCCTTTAAAAAGAGTATTTCCAAACTGCTGAATGAAAAGAAAGGTTTAACCTTGTGAGATGAATCCACACAAAACCAAGCAGTTTCACAGATAGCTGTTTTTCTAGTTTTTATATTGGGATATTCAATATTTCCCCATAGGCCTCAATGGTTGCAGCAGCTGACCAGCACCGATTGTCCGGCACTCCCTAGTGAGATGATCCCAGTACCTCAGTACTCAGTACCCAGTACCTCAGAGAAGCTGTTCAAATTGTCCCTTTGCATATTCTACAAAAGGATATTTCCAACCTGCTGAATCCAAGATAAGGTTTAACTCTGTGAGATAAATCCACACAAAACCAAGCAGTTTCACAGATACCGTCTTTTTAGTTTTTATCTTGAAATATTTGCTTTTTCCCTATAGGCTTCGAGGGACTTCCAATGGTCCCTTCATTGATTCTCTAAAAAGAGTGTTTTCTACCTGCTGAATCAAAAGAAACGTTTACCTCTTTGAGATGAATCTGGACATAATGAAGCAGTTTCACCAATAGCTTCTTTCTACATTGTATCTGGGGATTTTCGTTTCCCCCCAACCCCCCAGGCCTCATTGGGCTCACAAATGTCCTTGGCAAATACTGCAAAAAGAGTGTTTCCAACCTGCTAAATCAAAGGAAAAGTTTAACCCTGGGAGATGAAGCCACACATCATTAAGCAGTTTTACAGATAGGTCCTTTCTAGTTTTCATCTGTGGATATTCAGTTTTTCATGGGCTTCCAAATGTCTCTTCTCAATTTCTACAAAAAACGTTTTTCCAACCTGCTAAATCCAAAGAAAGATTTCCTTCTATGAGATGAATCCAAAAATCACGAGGCATTTTCACAGATAGCTTTTTCCAGTTTTTATCTGGAGATACCAATTTTTTCTCCCTAAGAATCAATGGGCTTCCAAATGTTCCTTTGTGCATTCTACAAAAAGAGTGTTTACAACCTGCTGAATCAGAATAAAGGCTTAACTCTGTGAGATGAATCCACACATTGCCAAGCAGTTTCAGAGATAGCTTCTTCCCAGTTTTTAACTTGAAATATTTGGTGTTTCCCCATAGCCTCAATGGGTTCCCAAATGTCCCTTCACAGATTCTGTAAAAATAGTGTTTCCAACCTGCTGAATCAAAAGACATTTTCAACTCTGTAAGGTCAATCTGCACATCACAGAGCAGTTTCACACGTAGCTTCTTTCTAGTTTTTATATGAGGATGTTCTGGTTTTTTCCCCTACACAACAATATGATCCAAAATATCCTTTCACAGATTATACAAAAAAAGTGCTTCCATCCTGTTGAGCAAAAAGAAAGATTTAATTCTGTGAGATGAATTTATACAACACAAAGCAGTTTCACAGAAACATTCTTCCTTGTTTTTATCTGGGGATATTCGGCTTTTCCCCACAGTTCTCAAAGGGATCCCAAATGTCTTTTCACAGATTCTACAACAAGAGTGTTTCCAACCTCTGGCATCAAAATAAAGTTTTAATTTTGTGAAATGAATCCACACATCACCTAGAAGTTTTATATGTAGCTTCTATCTACTTTTTATGTAGAAATACTTGGTTTTTCCCCATAAACCTCAGTGAGCTCCCAAAAGTCCCTTCACAGATTCTACAGAAAGAATGTTTCCAACGTGTTGAACTAAAAAAAAAAAAGTTTATCTCTGTGACATGAATCCACACATCACCAAGATGTTTCACAGGTAGCTTCTTACTAGTTTTTATATGGGGATATTGGGTTTTATCTCATAGGCCTCAATGGGCTCTCAAATTTCCCTTGCAGATTCTACAAAAAGAGTGTTTCCAACCTGCTGAATCAAAAGAAAGATGTAACTCTGTGAGATGAATCCACATGTCACCAACTGCTTTCACAGATAGCTTCATGGTAGTTGTTATCTGAGAATATTTGCTTCTTCCCCACTGGCCTCAATGGGCTCCCAAATGTCCCTTCGTAGATTCTACAACAAAAGGGTTTCCAACCTGATGAATCAAAAGAAAACTTTAAACACGTGAGATGAATCCACACATTGCAAAGCAGTTTCAAAAATACCGTTTTTCTGATTTTTATCCGGGATATTCATTTTTTCCCAATAAGCCTCAAGGGACTCTCAAGTGTCCCTTCACAAATTCTACAAAAGAATATTTCGAAGCTGCTGGATCAAAACAAAGGTTTATCTCTGTGAGATGAATCCACACAAAACGAAGCAGTTTTACATATAGCTTCTTTCTAGTTTTTATCTGGGGATATATCCAGTTTTTCCCCATAAGCCTAAATGGTCTCCCAAATATTTCTTCACAGATTCTACAAAAAGAGGGATCCCGAGGGGGCGGAGCAAGATGGCCAAATAGGAACAGCTCCAGACTCCAACTCCCAGCGCGAGCGACACAGAAGACCGGTGATTTCTGCATTTTCAACTGAGGTACTGGGATCATCTCACTAGGGAGTGCCGGACAATCGGTGCTGGTCAGCTGCTGCAGCCTGGCCAGCGAGAGCTGAAGCAGGGCGAGGCATCACCTCACCTGGAAAGCGCAAGGGGGAAGGGAATCCCTTTTCCTAGACAGGGGGACTGAGACACAAAACACCTGGAAAATCGGGTAACTCCCACACCAATACCGTGCTTTAAGCAAACGGGCACACCAGAAGAGTATATCCCTCACCTGGATGGGAGGGTCCCACGCCCACGGAGCCTCTCTCATTGTTAACGCAAAAGTCTGTCACGATCTAACCGCGAGACAGCAGCGAGGCTGGGGGAGGGGCGCCCGCCATTGCTGAGGCTTAAGTAGGTAAACAAAGCCTCTGGGAAGCTCGAACTGGGTGGAGCTCACAGCAGCTCAAGGAAACCTGCCTGTCTCTATAGACTCCACCTCTGGGGCAGGGCTCAGCTAAAAAAAAAAAAAAAAACAGGGGAAGTAGCAGAGGCCTGAGCAGACGGGAACGACACTGTCTGACAGCTTTGAAGAGAGCAGTGGATCTCCCAACACGGAGGTTGAGATCTCAGAACGGACAGACTGCCTGCTCAACTGGGTCACTGACCCCTTAGTAGCCTAACGGGGAGACATCCCCCACTAGGGGCAGCCTGACACCCCACACCTCACAGGGTGGAGTACACCCCTGAGAGGAAGCTTCCCAAGTAAGAATCAGACAGGTACACTCGCTGTTCAGCAATATTCTATCTTCTGCAACCTCTGCTGCTGATACCCAGGCAAACAGGGTCTGGAGTGGACCTCAAGCAATCGCCAACAGACCTATAGCTGAGGGTCCTGACTGTGAGAAGGAAAACTATCAAAGAGGAAGGACACCTATACCAAAACCCCATCGGTACGTCACCATCATCAAAGACCAGAGACAGATAAAACCACAAAGATGGGGAAAAAGCAGGGCAGAAAAGCTGGAAATTCAAAAAATAAGAGCGCATCTCCCCCTGCAAAGGAGCGCAGCCCATCACCATCAACGGATCGAAGCTGGTCAGAGAATGACTTTGACGAGATGAGAGAAGAAGGCTTCACTCCATCAAACTTATCAGAGCTAAAGGAGGAATTACGTACCCAGCGCAAAGAAACTAAAAATCTTGAAAAAAGAGTGGAAGAATTGACAGCTAGACTAAATAATGCAGAGAAGGTCATAAAAGAAATGACAGAGATGAAAACCGTGACACGAGAAATACGTGACAAATGCACAAGCTTCAGTAACCGACTCGATCAACTGGAAGAAAGAGTATCAGCGATTGAGGATGAAATGAATGAAATGAAGCGAGAAGAGAAACCAAAAGAAAAAAGAAGAAAAAGAAACGAACAAGCCTACAAGACGTATGGGATTATGTAAAAAGACCAAATCTATGTCTGATTGGGGTGCCTGAAAGTGAGGGGGAAAATGGAACCAAGTTGGAAAACACTCTTCAGGATATCATCCAGGAGAACTTCCCCAACCTAGTAGGGCAGGCCAACATTCAAATTCAGGAAATACAGAGAACGCCACAAAGATACTCCTCCAGAAGAGCAACTCCAAGACACATAATTGCCAGATTCACCAAAGTTGAAATGAAAGAAAAAATCTTAAGGGCAGCCAGAGAGAAAGGTCGGGTTACCCACAAAGGGAAGCCCATCAGACTAACAGCAGATCTCTCAGCAGAAACTCTACAAGCCAGAAGAGAGATGGGGCCAATATTCAACCTTCTTAAAGAAAAGAATTTTAAACCCAGAATTTCATATCCAGCCAAACTAAGTTTCATAAGTGAAGGAGAAATAAAATCCTTTACAGATAAGCAAATGCTTAGAGATTTTCTCAACACCAGGCCTGCCTTACAAGAGACACTGAAGGAAGCCCTAAACATGGAAAGGAACAACCGGTACCAGCCATTGCAAAAACATGCCAAAATGTAAAGACCATCGAGGCTAGGAAGAAACTGCATCAACTAACGAGCAAAATAACCAGTTAATATCATAATGGAAGGATCAAGTTCACACATAGCAATAGTAACCTTAAAAGTTAATGGACTAAATGCTCCAATTAAAAGACACAGACTGGCAAACTGGATAAAGAGTCAAGACCCATCAGTCTGCTGTATTCAGGAGACCCATCTCACATGCAGAGACATACATAGGCTCAAAATAAAGGGATGGAGGAAGATCTGTCAAGCAAATGGAGAACAAAAAAAGCAGGGGTTGCAATCCTAGTCTCTGATAAAACAGACTTTAAACCATCAAAGATCAAAAGAGACAAAGAAGGCCATTACGTAATGGTAAAGGGATCAATTCAACAGGAAGAGCTAACTATCCTAAATACATATGCACCCAATACAGGAGCACCCAGATTCATAAAGCAAGTGCTTAGAGAATTACAAAGAGACTTAGACTCCTGTACAGTAATAATGGGAGACTTCAACACTCCACTGTCAACATTAGACAGATCAACGAGACAGAAAGTTAACAAGGGTATTCAGGAATTGAACGCATCTCTGCACCAAGTGGACCTAATAGACATCTATAGAACTCTCCACCCCAAATCAACAGAATATACATTCTTCTCAGCACCACATCGCACTTATTCCAAAATTGACCACATAATTGGAAGTAAAGCACTCCTCAGCAAATGTAAGAGAACAGAAATTATAACAAACTGTCTCTCAGACCACAGTGCAATCAAACTAGAACTGAGGACTAAGAAACTCAATCAAAACCGCTCAACTACATGGAAACTGAACAACCTGCTCCTGAATGACTACTGGCTACATAACGAAATGAAGGCAGAAATAAAGATGTTCTTTGAAACCAATGAGAACAAAGATACAACATACCAGAATCTCTGGGACACATTTAAAGCAGTGTGTAGAGGGAAATTTATAGCACTAAATGCCCACAAGAGAAAGCTGGAAAGATCTAAAATTGACACTCTAACATCACAATTAAAAGAACTAGAGAGGCAAGAGCAAACACATTCAAAAGCTAGCAGAAGGCAAGAAATAACTAAGATCAGAGCAGAACTGAAGGAGATAGAGACACAAAAAACCCTCCAAAAAATCAATGAATCCAGGAGTTGGTTTTTTGAAAAGATCAACAAAATTGACAGACCGCTAGCAAGAGTACCTCAAAATAATAAGAGCTATTTATGACAAAACCCACAGCGAATATCATACTGAATGGGCAAAAACTGGAAAAATTCCCTTTGAAAACTGGCACAAGACAGGGATGCCCTCTCTCACCACTCCTATTCAACATAGTGTTGGAAGTTCTGGCTAGGGCAATCAGGCAATAGAAAGAAATCAAGGGTATTCAGTCAGGAAAAGAAGAAGTCAAATTGTCCCTGTTTGCAGATGACATGATTGTATATTTAGAAAACCCCATCGTCTCAGCCCAAAATCTCCTTAAGCTGATAAGCAACTTCAGCAAAGTCTCAGGATACAAAATTAATGTGCAAAAATCACAAGCATTCTTATACACCAGTAACAGACAAGCAGAGAGCCAAATCAGGAATGAACTTCCATTCACAATTGCTTCAAAGAGAATAAAATATCTAGGAATCCAACTTACAAGGGATGTAAAGGACCTCTTCAAGGAGAACTACAAACCACTGCTCAGTGAAATAAAAGAGGACACAAACAAATGGAAGAACATACCATGCTCATGGATAGGAAGAATCAATATCGTGAAAATCGCCATACTGCCCAAGGTTATTTATAGATTCAATGTCATCTCCATCAAGCTACCAATGAGTTTCTTTACAGAATTGGAAAAAACTGCTTTAAAGTTCATATGGAACCAAAAAAGAGCCCGCATTGCCAAGACAATCCTAAGTCAAAAGGACAAAGCTGGAGGCGTCACGCTACCTGACTTCAAACTATACTACAAGGCTACAGTAACCAAAACAGCATGGTACTGGTACGAAAAAAGAGATATAGAGCAATGGAACAGAACAGAGTTCTCAGAAATAATACCACACATCTGCAGCCATCTGATCTTCGACAAACCTGAGAGAAACAAGAAATGGGGAAAGGATTCCCTATTTAATAAATGGTGCTGTGAAAATTGGCTAGCCATAAGTAGAAAGCTGAAACTGGATCCTTTCCTTACTCCTTAAACGAAGATTAATTCAAGATGGATTAGAGACTTAAATGTTAGACCTAATACCATAAAAACCCTAGAAAAAAATCTAGGTAGTACCATTCAGGACATAGGCATGGGCAAGGACTTCATGTCTAAAACACCAAAAGGAATGGCAGCAAAAGCCAAAATTGACAAATGGGATCTAATTAAACTAAAGAGTTTCTGCACAGCAAAAGAAACTACCATCAGAGTGAACAGGCAACCTACAGAATGGGAGAACATTTTTGCAACCTACTCATCTGACAAAGGGCTAATATCCAGAATCTACAAAGAACTCAAACAAATATACAAGGAAAAAACAAACAACCCCATCAAAAAGTGGGGAAAGGATATGAACAGACATTTCTCAAAAGAAGACATTCATACAGCCAACAGACACATGAAAAAATGCTCATCATCACTCGCCATCAGAGAAATGCAAATCAAAACCACGATGAGATACCATCTCACACCAGCTAGAATGGCAATCATTAAAAAATCAGGAAACAACAGTTTTTGGAGAGGATGTGGATAAATAGGAACACTTTTACACTGTTGGTGGGATTGTAAACTAGTTCAACCATTATGGAAAACAGTATGGCAATTCCTCAAGGATCTAGAACTAGATGTACCATATGACCCAGCCATCCCACTACTGGGTATATACCCAAAGGATTATAAATTATTCTACTACAAAGACACATGCACACGTATGTTTATTGCGGCACTATTCACAATAGCAAAGACTTGGAATCAACCCAAATGTCCATCTGTGACAGACTGGATTAAGAAAATGTGGCACATATACACCATGGAAGACTATGCAGCCATAAAAAAGGATGAGTTTGCGTCCTTTGTAGGGACATGGATGCAGCTGGAAACCATCATTCTTAGCAAACTATCACAAGAAGAGAAAACCAAACACCGCATGTTCTCACTCATAGGTGGGAACTGAACAATGAGATCACTTGAACTCGGGAAGGGGAACATCACACACTGGGGCCTATCATGGGGAGGGGGGAGGGGGGAGGGATTGCATTGGGGAGTTATACATGATATAAATGTTGAATTGTTGGATGCTGACGAGTTGATGGGTTCAGCACACCAACATGGCAGAAATATACATATGTAACAAACCTGCACGTTATGCACATGTACCCTAGAACTTAAAGTATAGAAAAAAAAAGATACAATCAAGGTGACATGGTAGATTGGTACAGAATATTATGGCTACAGTCAAACTTCAATAAACACCCAAGTCAAAATGAGAAAAAAAAATTTTTTTTTCTTAACAGAGTTTTTGAATAATAACATTCTAAACAATAAAAAGAAGTATGTTTCAACATGAAAAAAAAAAAGAGTGATCCCAACATGCTGAATCAAAAGAAAGTTTTACTTGTGTTAGATGAATCCACTCTTCACTAAGCAGTGTTACATGTTACTTCTTTCTAGTTTTTATCTGGGGATATTCTGTGTTTCTTCATAGGTCTCAATAGGCTCCTAAATATCCCTTCACAGATTTTACAAAGGAGTGTTTCCAACCTGCTGAGTGAAAGGAAAATTTAACTTTTTGAGAGGAATCCACACATCTCAATGAAGTTTCACAGACAGTTTCTCTCTTGTTTATATCTAGGTGTATTCTGTTTTCCCCCTAGGCCTCAATTTGCTCCCAAATATCCCTTTGCAGATTTTACAAACAGTTTCCAACATGGTGAATAAAAATAAAGGTTTTGCCCTTTGCAATGAATCCATGCATCACAAACCAGTTTCACAGATAGCTTCTTTCAGCTTTTTATCTGAGGATACTTGGGTTTTCCTCGTAGGCTACAATGGGTTCCCAAATATCCTTTTGCAGTTCCTACAAAAAGAGTGTTTCCAACCTGCTGAGCCAAAGGAAAGGTTTAACTCTGTGAGATGAAGCCACACATCTCAAGGAACATTCAGATAGTTTCTTTCTTGTTTATATCTGGGTGTACTCTGTTTTTTTGCCATAGGCCTCAATTTTCTCCCAAATGTCCCTTTGCAGATGTTACAAAAAGATTGTTTCCAACATTGTGAATCAAAAGAAAGGTTTAGCTCTATGCAATGAATTCAGGAATCACAAAGGAGTTTCACAGATAGCTTCTTTCTATTTTTTATCTGGGGATATTAGGTTTTTCCCCACAGGCCACAATGGACTCCCTAATGTCCTTTTGTAGATACTACAAAAATAAAGTTTCCAACCTGCTTAATCAAAAGCAAGGTTTAACTCTGTGAGATGAATTGGCACATCACAATGTAGTTTCACTAATAGCTTCTTTCTGTTTTTTATCTTGGGATATTCAGTTTTTTTTACCAGAGGCCTCAACGGGATCTCAAATGTCCCTTCACAGATTCTACAAAAAGAGTATTTCCAAACTGCTGAATCAGAAGAAAGGTTTAATTCTGTGAGATGAATTGACATGTCACCAAAAGGTTTCACAGATAGCTTATTAGTGGTTTTTACTTGAGGATATTCAGTTTCTCCACACAGGTCTCAATGGGTTCCCAAATGTCTCTTTGCAAATTTTGCAAAAAGAGTGTCTCCAGCCTGGTGAATCAAAAGCAAGTTTACCTTTGTAAGATAAATCCACACATCATCAAGCACTTTCACAGATAGATTATTTATTGTTTTAATCTGGGGGAAAAGTTTAGTTCTGTGAGAAGAATCCACACATCACCAAGCACTTTCACAGAAACCTTCTTTCTGGTTTATATCTGGAGATATTCTGTTTTCATCCATAGGCCCCAGTGGGCTCCCAAATGTTCCTTAGCAGATTCTACAAAAAGACTCTTTCCAACCTGCTGAAACAAAGGAAAGGTTTACCTCTCTGAAACCACACACACCACACAGTTTCACAGTTACCTTCTTTCTAGTTTTTATCTGGACACACTCACTTTTCGTCTATTGACCTTAATGGGCTTTTAAATATCCCTTCACAGATTCTACAAAAAGAGTGTTTCCAACCTGCTGAATCAAAATAAAGGATTAACTCTGTGATATGAATACACACATCATGAAGCAGTTTCGTGGGTAGCTTCTTTCTACTTCTTATCTGGCGATATTCAGTTTTTTTCCCACAGCCATAAAGGGGCTCCAAAAAGTCCCTTCACAGATTCTACAAAAAGAGTGTTTCCAGCTGCTGAATGAAAAAGAAAACTGTAACTCTGTGAGATGAATCCACATATCACAAAGCAATTTCACACATGGTTTCTTGCTTGTTTTTATTTGGGGATATTCTGTTTTTCCCCATAGGCCTCAAAGCACTCCCAAATGTCCCTTTGTAGGTTCTACAAAAAAAACTGTTTTCAACCTGAGATTAATCCTCACATCACAAAGCAGTTTCACATATAGCTTCTTTCCAGTTTTTATAAGGGGATATTCAGTTTTTCTTGATAGTCCCCAGTGGGCACCAAAATGTCCCTTCACAGATCCTACAAATAGAGTGTTTCTAACCTGCTGAATCAAAAGAGAGCTTTAACACTGTGAGATGAATCACACATCAGCAAGAAATTTCACAAATAGTTTTTATCTGGTGATATTCGGTTTTTCCCACATGCCTCAAAAAGCAGCAAAATGTTTCTTCACAGATTCTAGAAAAAGAGTGTTTCCAACCTGATGATTCAACAGAAAGGTTTAACGCTGTGAGATTAATTCACACATCACCAAGGAGGTTCACTGACAGCTTCTTTGTAATTGTTATCTGGGGATATTCAATTTTTCCCCATAGGCCTCAATGGGCTCCCAAATGTCCCTCCACATATTCTGAAGAGTGTTTCCATCCTGAAGAATGAAAAGAAAGCTTTACCTCTATAAGATGACTCCATTCATCACCAAGCAGTTTTACAGATAGCTTCATTCTGGCTTTTATCCACGTATAAAAGGCCAACATGCTGAATGAAAAAAATAAAAATTAACTCTTTGACATGAATCCACGCATAACCAAGCAGTTTTGCAGATAGCTTCTTTCTAGTTTTCATCTGGGAGTATTCAGTTTTTCCCACAGGCCTCAATGGGCTCCCAATTGTCCCTTCACAGATTCTACAATAACAGTTTTTCCAACATGCTGAATCAATACAATTTTTAACTCTGTGAGATGAATCCACATATCACTAAGCAGTTTCACAGATAGGTTTGTCTAGTTTTTATTTGGAGATATTCTTCATTTTTTTTTTTCATTTACCTTAATAACCTCCCAAAGGTCCCTTCACAGATTCTACTAAAAGAGTGTTTCCAACCTTCTGAATCAAAAGAAAGGTTTACCTCTGTGAGATGAATCCACACATCACCATACAACTTCACAGGTAGCTTCTTCCTAGTTTTTATCTGGTGATATTCTGTTATTCCCCATAGGCCTCAAGGGGCCCTCAATTTTTCCCTCAATGATTATATAAAAAGAGTGTCTCCAACCTGCTGAATCAAAAGAAAGGTTTAGCTCAGTGAGATAAATCCACACATCAGCAGGCAGTTTCACAGATAACTTCTTACTCATTTTTTTCTGGGAATATTCAGTTTTTCAATATTGGCCTCAATGGGCTCCCAAATGTCCCTTTGCAGATTCTAAACAAAGAGTGTTTCCAACCTGCTGATTCTACAGAATGTCTTAACTCAGTGAGATGAATCCACACATGTACAAGCAGTATCACAGATCGCTTCTTTCTAGTTTTTATCTGGGGATATTTGATTTTTGCCCATAGGCTTCAATGGGTCCTCAAATGTCCCTTCCAAGATTCTACAGAAAGTGTTTCCAATCTGCTGAATCAAAAGGAATTATGTGAGATGAATTCACAAATCAAAAAGCAGTTTTACAGATAGTTTCTTTCTAGTTTTTCTGAGGATATTAGATTTTTCACTACAGGCCTCAGTAAGCTCCCAACTGTCCCTTCTCAGATTCTACAAATAGAGTTCTAAAAACCTACTGAAACAAAAGAAAAATTGTAACTCTGTGAGATGAATCTGCACATCACCAAGCAGTTTCACAGGTAGATTCTTTCTAGTTTTTATTTGGGAACATGAATCCACACATCACTAAGCAGTTTCAAAGATAGTTTCTTTCTAGTTTTTAGCTGGTATATTCTGTTTTTCCCCATAAACATGAATGGTCTCTGAAAAGTCCCATCGCAGATTTTACAAAAAGAGTGTTTCCAACTTGTTGAATAAAAAAAAGTGTTGACCCTGTGAGATGAATCCACACATCACAAAGCAGTTTTGCTGATAGCTTTTTTCTATTTTTATCTGGGGAAATTTTGTTTTTCCCCTTAGGCCACAATGGGCTGTCAAAAGTCCTTTCACAGATCTTAAAAAAAGAGTGTTTCCAACTTGCTGAATCAAAAGAAAATATTGACTCTGTGACATGAATCCACTCACCACAAAGTAGTTTACCAGATAGTTTCTTTCTAGTTTTTATTGGGGCATATTCATTTTTTCCTCATGGACCAGAAAGAGCTACAAAATGACCCTTTGTAGATTCTACAAAAAAGAGTGTTTCCAACCTTCTGAATAAAAAAAATATCTCTGTGAGATGAATCAACACATCACAAGCAATTTCACAGATAGTTTCCTTCTGGTTTTTATCTGGGGATACTCTGTTTTTCCCCATAGGCCACAATGGGCTCTGAAAACTTCCCAACCTGCTGGCTCAAAAGAGAGGTTTAAGTCTGTGAGATGGATCCACACATCACAAAAACAGTTTCACAGGTAGATTCTTTCTAGTTTTTATCTGGGTACATTCCATTTTCTTCATAGCCCTGAACGAGCTCCAAAATGTCCCTTTGCAGATTGTACAAAAAGAGTGTTTCCAACCTGCTGAATCAGAAGGTAGTTTTAACGCTGTGAGATGAATCCACACATCACAAAGCTGTTTCACAGATAACTTCTTTCTATATTTTACCTGGGGATATTAGGGTTTTCCCCACAAGTATCAATGGGCTCTGAGAAGTCCCTTCACAGATTTTATAGTGTTTCTAACCTGATGAATAGTTGAAAGCTGTTAGAATGGTTTAAAGCTGTTAGATGTGAGTCCACACATCACCAAACAGATTCACAGATAGCTTCTTTCTAGTTTTTACCTCAGGATATTCAGTTTTTCCCCTTAGGTTTCAATGGACTCCAAAATGTAAGTATGCAGTTTCTACAAAAAGAGTTTTTCCACCTGTTGAATTAAAAGAAAGGTTTAACTCTGTGAGATGAATGCACACATCACAAAGTGCTTTCACAGATAGCTTCTCAATAATTTTTCTAGGAATATTTGGTTTTTCTCCTTAGGCCTCAAAGGACTCCCAAATGTGAGCTCACAGATTCTACAATAGGAATGTTTCCAAATGGCTGAATCAAAAGAAAGGTTTAACTCTGAGAGATGAATTCACACATCACAAAGCAGTTTCACAGATAGCTTCTCTCTAGTTTTTTTTTTTTTTTTTTTTTTTTTTTTTTTTTAACTGTTAGTATTTATTGAATACTTTTTGTGTCAAACAGTGTATTTATTTACTTCTTTGATTTTTTGTGGGAAGTTTCTTTTTTTTTTTTTTTTTTTTTTAATTTTCTCATGTTATTTTATTTTATCTAATAGATTACAACTTAGTAATACTAAAATTATGCACATCAAAATGGAACAAACATTTATATTCATAAGTTGATTTTCTAGATACATGTAAATACAGATCGAATTTGGCTTTCAGATTTGTAAATTGAATTTTATAAAATATTTATTATGATCTAATTAGCATATCATAAAATACACTCTTTTAGAGCATACAATTCAGTGGTTTTTTTTTTTTTTTTTTTATTATACTTTAAGTTCTAGGGTACATGTGCATAACGTGCAGGTTTGTTACATATGTATACTTATGCCATGTTGGTGTGCTGCACCCATCAACTCGTCAGCACCCATCAATTCATCATTTATATCTTGTATAACTCCCCAATGCAATCCCTCCCTCCTCCCCCCTCCCCCCTCCCCATGATAGACCCCAGTGTGTGATGTTCCCCTTCCCGAGTCCAAGTGATCTCATTGTTCAGTTCCCACCTATGAGTGAGAACATGCGGTGTTTGGTTTTCTCTTCTTGTGATAGTTTGCTAAGAATGATGGTTTCCAGCTGCATCCATGTCCCTACAAAGGACGCAAACTCATCCTTTTTTATGGCTGCATAGTATTCCATGGTGTATATGTGCCACATTTTCTTAATCCAGTCTGTCACAGATGGACATTTGGGTTGATTCCAAGTCTTTGCTATTGTGAATAGTGCCGCAATAAACATACGTGTACATGTGTCTTTGTAGTAGACTAATTTATAATCCTTTGGGTATATACCCAGTAGTGGGATGGCTGGGTCATATGGTACATCTAGTTCTAGATCCTTGAGGAATTGCCATACTGTTTTCCATAATGGTTGAACTAGTTTACAATCCCACCAACAGTGTAAAAGTGTTCCTATTTCTCCACATCCTCTCCAACACCTGTTGTTTCCTGACTTCTTAATGATTGCCATTCTAACTGGTGTGAGATGGTATCTCATTGTGGTTTTGATTTGCATTTCTCTGATGGCCAGTGATGATGAGCATTTTTTCATGTGTCTGTTGGCTGTATGAATATCTTCTTTTGAGAAATGTCTGTTCATATCCTTTCCCCACTTTTTGATGGGGTTGTTTGTTTTTTTCTCGTATATTTGTTTGAGTTCTTTGTAGATTCTGGATATTAGCCCTTTGTCAGATGAGTAGGTTGCAAAAATTTTCTCCCATTCTGTAGGTTGCCTGTTCACTCTGATGGTAGTTTCTTTTGCTGTGCAAAAGCTCTTTAGTTTAATTAGATCCCATTTGTCAATTTTGGCTTTTGCTGCCGTTGCTTTTGGTGTTTTAGACATGAAGTCCTTGCCCATGCCTATGTCCTGAATGGTACTACCTAGATTTTCTTCTAGGGTTTTTATGGTATTAGGTCTAACATTTAAGTCTCTAATCCATCTTGAATTAATCTTCGTATAAGGGGTAAGGAAAGGATCCAGTTTCAGCTTTCTACTTATGGCTAGCCAATTTTCCCAGCACCATTTATTAAATAGGGAATCATTTCCCCATTTCTTGTTTCTCTCAGGTTTGTCAAAGATCAGATGGCTGTAGATGTGCGGTATTATTTCTGAGGACTCTGTTCTGTTCCATTGGTCTATATCTCTGTTTTGGTACCAGTACCATGCTGTTTTGGTTACTGTAGCCTTGTAGTATAGTTTGAAGTCAGGTAGCGTGACGCCTCCAGCTTTGTCCTTTTGACTTAGGATTGTCTTGGCAATGCGGGCTCTTTTTTGGTTCCATATGAACTTTAAAGCAGTTTTTTCCAATTCTGTGAAGAAAGTCATTGGTAGCTTGATGGGGATGGCATTGAATCTATAAATAACCTTGGGGAGTATGGCCATTTTCACGATATTGATTCTTCCTATCCATGAGCATGGTATGTTCTTCCATTTGTTTGTGTCCTCTTTGATTTCACTGAGCAGTGGTTTGTAGTTCTCCTTGAAGAGGTCCTTTACATCCCTTGTAAGCTGGATTCCTAGGTATTTTATTCTCTTTGAAGCAATTGTGAATGGAAGTTCATTCCTGATTTGGCTCTCTGCTTGTCTGTTGCTGGTGTATAAGAATGCTTGTGATTTTTGCACATTAATTTTGTATCCTGAGACTTTGCTGAAGTTGCTTATCAGCTTAAGGAGATTTTGGGCTGAGACGATGGGGTTTTCTAAATATACAATCATGTCATCTGCAAACAGGGACAATTTGACTTCTTCTTTTCCTAACTGGATACCCTTGATTTCTTTCTCTTGCCTGATTGCCCTAGCCAGAACTTCCAACACTATGTTGAATAGGAGGGGTGAGAGAGGGCATCCCTGTCTTGTGCCAGTTTTCAAAGGGAATTTTTCCAGTTTTTGCCCATTCAGTATGATATTAGCTGTGGGTTTGTCATAAATAGCTCTTATTATTTTGAGGTACGTTCCATCAATACCGAATTTATTGAGCGTTTTTAGCATGAAGGGCTGTTGAATTTTGTCAAAAGCCTTTTCTGCATCTATTGAGACAATCATGTGGTTCTTGTCTTTGGTTCTGTTTATATGCTGGATTACGTTTATTGATTTGCGAATGTTGAACCAGCCTTGCATCCCAGGGATGAAGCCCACTTGATCATGGTGGATAAGCTTTTTGATGTGCTGCTGAATCCGGTTTGCCAGTATTTTATTGAGGATTTTTGCATCAATGTTCATCAGGGATATTGGTCTAAAATTCTCTTTTTTTGTTGTGTCTCTGCCAGGCTTTGGTATCAGGATGATGTTGGCCTCATAAAATGAGTTAGGGAGGATTCCCTCTTTTTCTATTGATTGGAATAGTTTCAGAAGGAATGGTACCAGCTCCTCCTTGTACCTCTGGTAGAATTCAGCTGTGAATCCATCTGGTCCTGGACTTTTTTTGGTGGGTAGGCTATTAATTGTTGCCTCAATTTCAGAGCCTGCTATTGGTCTATTCAGGGATTCAACTTCTTCCTGGTTTAGCCTTGGGAGAGTGTAAGTGTCCAGGAAATTATCCATTTCTTCTAGATTTTCTAGTTGATTTGCGTAGAGGCGTTTATAGTATTCTCTGATGGTAGTTTGTATTTCTGTGGGGTCAGTGGTGATATCCCCTTTATCATTTTTTATTGCATCTATTTGATTCCTCTCTCTTTTTTTCTTTATTAGCCTTGCTAGCGGTCTGTCAATTTTGTTGATCTTTTCAAAAAACCAACTCCTGGATTCATTGATTTTTTGGAGGGTTTTTTGTGTCTCTATCTCCTTCAGTTCTGCTCTGATCTTAGTTATTTCTTGCCTTCTGCTAGCTTTTGATTGTGATTGCTCTTGCCTCTCTAGTTCTTTTAATTGTGATGTTAGAGTGTCAATTTTAGATCTTTCCTGCTTTCTCTTGTGGGCATTTAGTGCTATAAATTTCCCTCTACACACTGCTTTAAATGTGTCCCAGAGATTCTGGTATGTTGTATCTTTGTTCTCATTGGTTTCAAAGAACATCTTTATTTCCGCTTTCATTTCGTTATGTACCCAGTAGTCATTCAGGAGCAGGTTGTTCAGTTTCCATGTAGTTGAGCGGTTTTGATTGAGTTTCTTAGTCCTGAGTTCTAGTTTGATTGCACTGTGGTCTGAGAGACAGTTTGTTATAATTTCTGTTCTTTTACATTTGCTGAGGAGTACTTTACTTCCAATTATGTGGTCAATTTTGGAATAAGTGCGATGTGGTGCTGAGAAGAATGTATATTCTGTTGATTTGGGGTGGAGAGTTCTATAGATGTCTATTAGGTCCGCTTGGTGCAGAGATGAGTTCAATTCCTGGATATCCTTGTTAACTTTCTGTCTCGTTGATCTGTCTAATGTTGACAGTGGAGTGTTGAAGTCTCCCATTATTATTGTATGGGAGTCTAAGTCTCTTTGTAAGTCTCTAAGGACTTGCTTTATGAATCTGGGTGCTCCTGTATTGGGTGCATATATATTTAGGAGAGTTAGCTCTTCCTGTTGAATTGATCCCTTTACCATTATGTAATGGCCTTCTTTGTCTCTTTTGATCTTTGATGGTTTAAAGTCTGTTTTATCAGAGACTAGGATTGCAACCCCTGCTTTTTTTTGTTCTCCATTTGCTTGGTAGATCTTCCTCCATCCCTTTATTTTGAGCCTATGTATGTCTCTGCATGTGAGATGGGTCTCCTGAATACAGCAGACTGATGGGTCTTGACTCTTTATCCAGTTTGCCAGTCTGTGTCTTTTAATTGGAGCATTTAGTCCATTAACATTTAAGGTTAATATTGTTATGTGTGAACTTGATCCTTCCATTATGATATTAACTGGTTATTTTGCTCGTTAGTTGATGCAGTTTCTTCCTAGCCTCGATGGTCTTTACATTTTGCCAAGTTTTTGCGATGGCTGGTACCTGTTGTTCCTTTCCATGTTTAGGGCTTCCTTCAGGGTCTCTTGTAAGGCAGGCCTGGTGGTGACAAAATCTCTAAGCATTTGCTTATCTGTAAAGGATTTTATTTCTCCTTCACTTATGAAACTTAGTTTGGCTGGATATGAAATTCTGGGTTTAAAATTCTTTTCTTTAAGAACGTTGAATATTGGCCCCCACTCTCTTCTGGCTTGTAGAGTTTCTGCCGAGAGATCTGCTGTTAGTCTGATGGGCTTCCCTTTGTGGGTGACCCGACCTTTCTCTCTGGCTGCCCTTAAGATTTTTTCCTTCATTTCAACTTTGGTGAATCTGGCAATTATGTGTCTTGGAGTTGCTCTTCTGGAGGAGTATCTTTGTGGCGTTCTCTGTATTTCCTGAATTTGAATGTTGGCCTGCCCTACTAGGTTGGGGAAGTTCTCCTGGATGATATCCTGAAGAGTGTTTTCCAACTTGGTTCCATTTTCCCCCTCACTTTCAGGCACCCCAATCAGACGTAGATTTGGTCTTTTTACGTAATCCCATACTTCTTGCAGGCTTTGCTCATTTCTTTTTCTTCTTTTTTCTTTTGGTTTCTCTTCTCGCTTCATTTCATTCATTTGATCTTCAATCGCTGATACTCTTTCTTCCAGTTGATCGAGTCGGTTACTGAAGCTTGTGCATTTGTCACGTATTTCTCGTGTCATGGTTTTCATCTCTGTCATTTTGTTTATGATCTTCTCTGCATTAATGAGTCTAGCTGTCAATTCTTCCACTCTTTTTTCAAGATTTTTAGTTTCTTTGCGCTGGGTACGTAATTCCTCCTTTAGCTCTGATAAGTTTGATGGACTGAAGCCGTCTTCTCTCCTCTCGTCCAAGTCATTCTCTGACCAGCTTTGATCCGTTGCTGGTGATGGGCTGCGCTCCTTTGCAGGGGGAGATGCGCTCTTATTTTTTGAATTTCCAGCTTTTCTGCCCTGCTTCTTCCCCATCTTTGTGGTTTTATCTGTCTCTGGTCTTTGATGGTGGTGACGAACTGATGGGGTTTTGGTATAGGTGTCCTTCCTGTTTGATAGTTTTCCTTCTGACAGTCAGAAGGACTCTCTGTTGGTCTGTTGGAGATTGCTTGAGGTCCACTCCAGACCCTGTTTGCCTGGGTATCAGCAGCAGAGGTTGCCGAAGATAGAATATTGCTGAACAGCGAGTGTACCTGTCTGATTCTTCCTTTGGAAGTGTCCTCTCAGGGGTGTACTCCACCCTGTGAGGTGTGGGGTGTCAGACTGCCCCTAGTGGGGGATTTCTCCCAGCTAGGCTACTCAGGGGTCAGGGACACACCTGAGCAGGCAGTCTGTCCGTTCTCAGATCTCAACCTCCGCGTTGGGAGATCCGCGGCTCTCCCCAAAGCTGTCAGACAGAGTCGTTCGCGTCTGCACCGGCTCCGGCTACTTCCCCTGTTGGTCTTCAGCTGTGCGCTGTCCCCAGAGGTGGAGACTACAGAGACAGGCAGGCTTCCTTGAGCTGCTGTGAGCTCCACCCAGTTCGAGCTTCCCAGCGGCTTTGTTTACCTACTTAAGCCTCAGCAATGGCGGGCGCCCCTCCCCCAGCCTCGCTGCTGCCTTGCGGATAGATCGCGGCAGACTGCTGTGTTAGCAGTGAGGGAGGCTTCGTGGGCGTGGGACCCTCCCGGCCAGGTGTGGGATATATTCTCCTGGAATGCCTGTATGCTTACAGCGCAGTATTGGGGTGGGAGTTACCCGATTTTCCAGGTGTTGTGTGTCTCAGTTCCCCTGGCTAGGAAAACGGATCCCCTTCCCCCTTGCGCTTCCAGGTGAGGCGATGCCTCGCCCTGCTTCAGCTCTCGCTGGTCAGGCTGCAGCAGCTGACCAGCACCGATTGTCCGGCACTCCCTAGTGAGATGACCCCAGTACTTCAGTTGAAAATGCAGAAATCACCGGTCTTCTGTGTCGCTCGCGCTGGGAGTTGGAGACTGGAGTTGTTCCTATTCGGCCATCTTGCTCCGCCCCGGGCCTCTCTAGTTTTTTTAAGAAAGATTTTATTTTTTCCCATAGGCCTAAAAGGGCTCATATTCTACAAAAAGACTCTTTACAACCAGCCAAATCAAAGGAAAGGTTTAACTTTGTGAGATGTGTTCACACATAAGAAAGCAGTTTCTCACATTGCCTCTTTCTAGTTTTTGTCTGAGAATATTCGGTTTCTCTCCAAAGGTCTCAAAGGACTCCAAAAAGTCCCTTCACAGATTCTACAAAAAGAGTGTTTCCAACCTGCTTAATTAAAAGAAAGGTTTTACTTTGTGAGATGAATCAACATATCACAAAGCACTTTAACAGATAGCTGATTTCTAGTTTCATCTGTGGATATTCGAATTTTCAACAGAGGCCTCAAAGGGCTCCCAATTGGTTTTTCGCAGATTCAAAAAAGAGTTTTTACAAACTGCTGAATCAAAAGAAAGGCTTAACTCTGTGTGTTGAATCCACTTATCTTAAATCAGTTTCACAGATAGCTTCTTTTTAGTTTTTGTCTGGGGATATTAGGTTTCCTCCCATAGACCTCAATGGGATCCCAAATATTTATTCACAGATTCTAAAAAAGAGTGTTTTTAACTTGTTGAGTCAAAAGAAATGCTTGCCACTGTGAGATGAATCCACACATCAGCAACCAGCTTCACAGATAGCTTCTTTCTAGTTTTTATGTGGGGAAATTTGAATTTTCCCCATAGGCCTCTATGGACTCCCAAATACTTCATTGCAGATTCTACAATAAGAGTGTTTCCAACCCGCTGTATCCAAAGAAACATGTAACTATGTGAGATGAATCCAAACATCACAAAGCAATTTCGCAGCTGGCTTCTTTTTAGTTTTTATTTGGTGATATTCTGTTTTTCCCCAAAGGACTCAATGGGATCCAAAATGTTTCTTCACAGGTTCTACAAAAGAGTGTTTCAAACCTGCTGAATAAAAATAAAGGTTTAACTCTTTGAGATAAATCCACAAATCTCAAAGCAGATTTGCAGATAGCTTCTTTCTAGTTTTGGTCTGGATATATTAGGTTTTTCCCCATAAAAATCAAAGGGCTTAAAATGTCCCTTTGCAGATTCTACAAAAATAGTGTTTCCAACCTGATGTATCAAAAGAAAAATTTAACTATGCAACGTGAATCCAAATATCACGAAGCAGTTTCTCAGATAGCTTCATTTTAGTTTTTATTTGGTGATATTCTGTTACTCCCAATAGGACTCAATGGGATCCAAAATGTCTCTTCACAGATTCTCTGAAAAGAGTGTTTCAAACTTGCCCAATAAAAAGAAAGGTAAACTCTTTGATATAAATCCACAAATCTCAAGGAGGGTTCACAAATGGCTTCTTTCTAGTTTTTGTCTGGGTCTGTTAGATTTTTCCCCATAGAAATCAATGGGCTTCCAAATGTTCCTTTGCAGATTCTACAAAAAGAGGGTTTCCTACTTGCCAAATCAAAAGAAAGGTTTCACTATGTGAGATGAATCCACACATCACAAAGCAGTTTCACAAATAGCTTTTTTCTAGTTTTTAGCTGAAGATATGAGTTTTTTCCCCATAAGCCACATGGGGTTCCCAAATGTCCCTTCATAGATTCTTCAAAAAGAGTGTCTCCTACCTGCTGAATCAAAAGAAACGTATAGATTCATGGGATGAATCCATACATCACCAAGCAGTTTCACAGATATTTTCTTTCTGGTTTTCATCTGGGGATATTTGGTTTGTACCCATAGACTTCAATGGGCTTTGAAAAGTCTATTCACAGATTTTACAAAAACAGTGATTTGAACCTGCAGAATGAAAAGGAAGTTTTAACACCATGAGATGAATCCAGGTATAACCAAGCCGTTTCTCAGATTGCTTCTTTCTAGTTTTTATCTGGAAATATTCAGTTTTTCCCCGTAAACATCAATGGACTCTGAAAAGCCTTTTTGCAGATTCTACAAAAAGAGTGCTTCCAACCTGCTGAATCAAAAAAACGTTTAACTCTGTGAGTTGAATCCACACATCATCAAGCAGTTTCACAGATGTCTTCTTTCTATTTTTTTATCTGGAAATATTCGGTTTTTCCCTATAGTCCTCAACGAGCACCAAAAGATCCCTTCACAGACTCTGCAAAAAGACTGTTTCCAACCTTCTGAATCAAAAGAAAGGTTTATCTCTATGAGATGAATCCATGCATCACCAAGGAATTTAACAGATAGCATCTTTCTAGTTTGTATCTGGGGATTTTCTGTTTTACCTCTTAGGCCTCAATGGACTCCCAAATGTCCCTTCACAGATTCTGCAAAAAGAGTGCTTCCAATCTGCTGAGTCAAAAGCAAAACTTAACGCTGTGATTTTAATCCACACATCAAAAAGCAGTTTCACAGATAGCTTCTTTCTACTTTATAACTGGGGATATTCTGTTTCTCCTCATGGGCATCAATGGGCTCTGAAAAATCCCTTTACTGATATTACACAATGAATGTTTCCAACCCTTTCTGAATCAAAAGAAAAGTTTAACTCTGTGAGATGAATCTACACATCACCAAGCAGTTTCACAGATAGTTTTTTTCTAGCTTTTGTCTGGGAATATTTGTTTTTTCCCAATAGGCCTCAATGGGCTCCCAAACTTTTGCTTGCAGATTATACAGAAAGAGTGTTTCTAACATGCTGAATGAAAAGAAACGTTTAACTCTATGAGATAAATCCACACATCACCAAGTAGTTTAACAGATAGCTTCTTTCTACTTTTTATCTCTGGATATTTGGTTTTTCCCCCATAGGTTTCAATGTGCTTTGAAAAGTCCCTTTGCAGATTCTTCAAAAAAAGCATTTCCAACTGGCTGTATCAAAAGAAAGTTTTAACTCTTTGAGATGAATCCACACATCACATAGGAGTTTCACAGGTAGCTTCTTTCTAGCTTTTATCAGGGGATATTCTGTTTTCCCTGTAGGCATCAATGAGACCTCAAATGTCCCTTTACAAAATCTACACATAGAGTGTTTCCAACCTACTGAATCAAAAGAAAGTTTCAACTCTTTGAGGTGAATCTACACATCACCAGTTTCACAGATAGCTTCTTTCTTGTTTTTATCTGGGGATATCCACTTTTCCTTCCCAGGCAACAATGGCCTATTAACTGGGAATGTTCAATTTTCTCCCATAAACTTCAATGGGTTTTGAAAAGTCACTGTGAAGATTCCACAAAAGAAAGTGCTTCCAAATCATTGAGTTTATTCCCCATATTTCCAAGCAGTTTCACAGATAGCATCTTTCTAGTTTTTATCTAAGCATATTCAGTTTTTCCCCATGAGCCTCTATGGGCTCCCAAATGTACCTTTGCAGATTCTAAAAAAAAAAAAAAGTGTCCAATCTGCTGAATCAAAAGAAAGGTTCAACTCTGTGACATGAATTCTCACACCACCAAGCAGTTTCATAGATAGTTGTTGCTAGTTTTTATCTGGGGATATTCAGTTTTTCCACAAAAGCCTCAATTGGCTCCCAAATGTTTGTTTATAGATTCTACAAAAAGAGTTTTCCAAACTGCTGAATGAAAAGAAAGGTTTAACTCTGTAAGCTGAATCTGCACATCACCATGCAGTTTCACACATAACTTCTTTCTAGTTTTTATCTGGAGATATTCAGTTTTTGATCACAGGCCTCACAACGTTCCCAAATGTTCCTTCACAGATCCTACAAAATAGAGTCTTCAACTTACTACATCAAAAGAAAGGTTTATCTCTATGAGATGAATCCAAACATCACAAAGCAGTTTCACAGATAGCTTCTTTCTAGTTTTCATCTAGAGATATTTGGTTTTTCTTCATAGATCTCAATGGGCTTTGAAAAGTCCATTGGCAGATTCCACAAACAGTGTTTTCAACCTGCAGAATCAAAAGAAAGGTTCAACTCTGTGAGATGAATCCACATGTCAGAAAGCAGTTTCACAAAGAGCTTCTTTCTAGTTTTTTTCTGGTAATATTTGCTTCTGTGTCATAGGCCTCAATGAGTTCCCAAATGTCCCTTCACAGATTCTACAAAAACAGTGTTTCCAAACTGTTGAATCAAAAGAAAAGTTTAACTCTGTGACATGAATCCATAAGTCACAAAGCAGTTTCACAGTTCCCTTCTTTCTAGTTTTTATCTGGGGATAGTCTGTTTATTTCCAGTAGGCCTCAATGGACTCCCAAATGTCCCTTACCAGATTTTACAAAAAGAGTGTTTCCCACCTGCTGAATCAAACTGAAAGGTTCAACTCTATGAGATGAATCCACACATCACAAAGCAGTTTCACCTATAGCTTCTTTCTATTTTTTGTGTGAGGATATTGTTTTTCCCCATAGGCCACAATGGGCTCTCAAATGTCTCTTCACAGATTCTACAAAAAGAGTATTTCAAACCTACTGAATAGAAAGAAAGTTTCAACTCTGTGCAATGAATCCACACATCATGAAGCAGTTTTACAGATAGCTTCTTTCTAGTTTTTATCTGAGGATATTCAGTTTTGTCCCATATGCATCAATGGGCTCTGAAAAGTCCCTTAGAATATTCTGCAAAAAGAAGGTTTCCAACCTAACGAATCAAAAGGAAGGTTTAACTCAGTGAGATGAATCCACACATCATGAAGAAGTTTCTCAGTAGCTTCTTTCTGGTTTTTATCTGGGGATATTTGTTTTTTTTTCCCATAGGTCTCAATGGGCTCCAAATCCCCTTCACTGATTCTACATAAAGAGTTCTTCCAACGTGCTGAATCAAAAGAAAGATTGAACTCTGTGAGATGAATGCACACATCAACAGTTTCATAGATACATTTTTTCTATTTTTTATCTGGGGATATTCAGTTTTTATCCATTGGCATCAATGGACTCCCAAATGTGCCTTTTGCAGATTCTCCAAAAAAGATTGTTTCCAACATGCTAAATGAAAAGAAAGGTTAACTCTGTGAGTTGAATCCACACATTACCAAGCAGTTTCACAGATAGCTTCTTTCTATAATTTATCTGAGGATATTCCATTTTTTCTGACAGGTCTCAATGGGTTCAAAATGTTCCTTCACAGATTCTAGAAAAAGTTTTTTTTTTAGCCTGCAAAATCAAAAGAAACGTTTAACTCTGTGAGATTAATCCACACATCACAAAGCAGTTTCAGAGATAGTTTCTTCCTACTTTTTGTCTGGAGATATTCAGTTTTTCCCCATAGTCCTCAAAGGGCTCCCAAACGTAACTTCACAGGTTCTACAAAAATAGTATTTCCAACCTGCTGATTCAAAAGAAAGGCTTAAATCTGTGAGACGAATCCACACATAACCAAGCCGTTTTGCAGATAGATTCTTCCTAGTTTTTTGTCTGGGAATATTCAATTTTTCCCAATATGCTTTAATGTGTTTCCAACCTGGTGAATTAACAGAAAGGTTTAACTTTGTGAGATGAACCAACACATCATCAAGCAGTTTCACAGATAGCTTGTTTCTACTTTTCATCTGGGGATATTCTGTTTTTCCCCATGGGCCTCAAAGAGCTCCCAAATGTCCCTTGGCAGTTTACACAAAGTGAGGGTTTCCAATCTGTTGAATCAAAAGAAAGTTTTAACTCTGTGAGATAAATCCACACATCACAAAGAAGTTTCAAAGACAGTTTTTTTCTTGTTTTTGTCTGGAGATACTTTGTTTTTTCCCATGGGCTTCAATACGATTCCAAATGCCCTTTCACAGGTTGTACAAAAAGAGTGTTTCCAACCTGCCAAATCAAAAGAAAATTTTAACACTGTGAGATGAATCCACACATCTCAAAGCAGTTTCAGAGATAGCTCCTTTCTAGTTTTTATATGGGTATATTCCATGTTTCCCCTTAGGCCTCAATGGGCTTCCAATTGCCCCTAAACAGGTTCTACAAAAATAGTGTTTATAAGCTGCTGAATCAAAACAAAAATGTTTTAACTGGGTGAGATGAATCCACACATCACCAAGCAGTTTCACAGACAACCTCTTGCTAGTTTTCATCGGAAAATATTTGGTTTTCCACAACGGGTCAATGGGTTCTTAGATGACCCTTTGCAGATTCTTAAAATAAAAAAAAAAAAGTGTTTTCAACCTGCTGAATCAAAAGAAAGGTTTAAATCTTTGAGGTGAACCCACAAATGACCAAGCAGTTCCACAGATAGCTTCTTTTTAGTTTTATTCTGGGGATATTTAGATTCTCCCCATAGGCCTCAAAGGGCTCCCAAATTTCCCTTCACAGATTCTACAAAAAAATGTTTCCAAACCTGCTGAGTCAAAAAAGAGGCTTAACTGTGAGATGAATTGACTCATCATGAAGTAGTCTCACAGACAGGCCCTTTATAGTTTATATCTGGGGATATTCGGTTTTTCTCCAAAGGCCTCAATGAACTCCTAAATGTACCCTCACAGATTCTACAAAAAAAGTAATTCTAACCTGCTGAATAAAAAGAAAGGTTCAACTTTAAAATTTCTAGTTTTTCTGTGAGGATATTCATTTTTTTCTCCATATGTGTCAATGAGCTCTGAAAATTCACTTCACATATTCTACAAAAAGAGTGTTTCCAACCTGCTGAATTAAAAGAAAGTTTTGTCTGTGTGAAATGAATCCATACATCACCAAGCAGTTTCACTAATTGCTTCTTTGTAGTTTTTATAATGGCATACTCAGTTTTTATCCTTAGGCCTCAATGTGCTCTGAATTCTCCTTTTGCAGATTCTACAAAAAGAGGGTTTCCAACGTGCTGAATCAAAAGAAAAGTGTAACTCTGTGAGATGAATCCAAAAATCACAAAGCAGTTTAAATGTTAGGTTCTTTCTAGCTTTTATTTGGGGATATTCTGTTTTTGCTCATAGGCCTCGGTGAGCTCCCAAATATCCCTTCACAGATACTACAAAAACTGTGTTTCCAACTGGGTGAATAAAAATGAACCTTTAACTCTATGAGATGAATCCAAACATCTCAAAGTAGTTTCACAGACAGTTTCTTTCTAGCTTTTATCTGGGGACATTTGTTTTGTTTTCCATAGGACTAAATTGGCTCAAAAATGTCCCTTCATAGATTCTACAAAAAGAGTGTTTCCAACCTACTGAATCAACAGAAAGGCTTAACTCCATGAGATGAATCCAAACATCATGAAGCAGCTTCACAGATAGCTTCTTTCTAGTGTTTATCTGGGGACATTCTGTCTTTCCTTCAGGCCTCAATGAGCTACAAAATGTTCCTTCACAGATTCTAAAAAAAGACTGTTTCCAATCTGCTGAATGCCAACAGATATTTAACTCTGTGGGAGGAATTCACACAGTACAAAGCAGTTTTACAGATTGCTTCTTTCTAGTGTTTATCTGGGGATATTCGTTTTATCCTAATAGTCCTTAGTGGACACCCAAATGTCCATTCATAGATTCTACAGAATGAGTGTTTCCAACCTGATGAATCCAAAGAATGTTTTAACTGTGTGAGATGAATCCACACATTACAAGCCATTTCACAGATATCTTCTTTCTAGTTTTTATCTGGAGATATTCTGTTTTTCCCCGTAGGCCTCAATGGGCTCACAAATGTTCCTTTGTAGATTCTACAAAAACAGTTTTCCAACCTGCTGAATTAAAAGAAAGGTTTAACTCTCTGAGATTGGTCCACACTTAAGGAAGTAGATTCACAGATCGTTTCTTTCTAGATTTTTTCTGGGGATATTTGGTTTTTCTCCATAGGTCTTGATGGGCTCTCAAATGTCTTTTCACAGATTCTACAAAAAATGTGTCTCCAACCTGTTGAATCATAGGAAAGGATGAACTCTGTGAGATGAATCCAAACCTCAAAAAGCAGTTTCACAGACAGCTTCTTTCTAGTTTTCACCTAGTGATATTAAATTTTTCCCCATAGGTATCAATGGGCTTCAGGATGTCCCTTCACATATTCTACAAAAAAAGTGTTTCCAATCTGCTGAATCAAAAGAAAGTTTTAACTCTCTGAGATGAATCCACATATAACAATGCAGTTTCACACATTGCTACTTTCTGGTATTCATTTGGCGATATTCAGTTTTCCCCCATAATTCACAAAGCGTTCCCTACTTTCCCATCCTAGATCCTACAAAAATAGTGTTTCCAACCTGCTGAATCAAAGTAACATTTTACCTTTATGAGATGAATCAACACATCACCAAGATATGTCACAATAACTTCTTTTTAGTTTTTATATGGGGACATTCAGTAATTCCTCTTAGGCCTCAATATGATCTTAAATGTCCCTTTGCAGATTCTACAAAAAGAGTGTTTTTAACCTGCAAATTGAAAACAAATGTTGTGAGGGGCACGTCCAAGAAGGCCAAATAGGAACAGCTTCAGCCTCCAGCTCCCAGCGTGAGTGACACAGAAGATGGCTGATTTCTGCATTTCCAACTGAGGTACCGTGTTAATCTCACTGGGGCATGTCGGAAAGCTGGTGTAGGACAGTGTGTGCAGCCCAACAATTGAGAGCCAAAGCAGGGTGAGGAATCACCTCACCTGGGAATTGCAAGGGGGTAGGGAATTCCTTTTCCTAGCCAAGGGAAACCGTGACACACAACAGCTGGAAAATCGGGTCACTCCCACCCTCATATCATATTTTACCAAGGGTCTTAGAAAATGGCACACAAGGAGATTATATCCAGCACCTGGCTTGGAGGGTCCCACGCCCAGGGAGCCTTCCTCATTGCTAGCACAGCAGTGTGAGATCTAACTGTAAGGTGGCAGCGAGGCTGCGAGAGGGGCGCCTGACAATGCTGAGCCTTAAGTAGGTAAACAAAGTGGCTGGGAAGTTCGAACTGGGTGGAACCCACTGCAGTTCAAGGAGGCCTGCCTCCCTCTGTAGACTCCACCTCTGGGGACAGGGCATAGCTAAACAAAAAGCAGCAGAAACCACTGCAGATGTAAATGTCCCTCTCTGACAGTTTTGAAGAGAGTAGTGATTTTCCCAGCACGGAGGTTGAGATCTGAGAACAGACTGCCTCCTCAAATGGGCCTCTGACCCCTGAGTAGCCTAATTGGGAGACATCCCCCACTATGTGCAGACTGACACATCACACCTCACACGGCCAGGTACACCACTGAGACGAAGCTTACAGACCAGCAACACTCTCTGTTCAAACAGACAGCAACACTCGCTGTTCAGCAGTATTCAATCTTCTGCAGGCTCTGCTGCTGACACCCAGGCAAACAGAGTCTGGAGTGGACCTCAAGCAAACTGCAACAAAGGGTCCTGTGTGTTAGAAGGAAAACTAACAAACAGAGAAAGGACACTCACACTTAACCCCATTAGTACATCACAGACATCAAAGGCCAAAGGTAGATAAAACCACAAAGATGGGGAAAAAGCAGGGCAGAAAAGCGGGAAATTCAAAAAATCAGAGCGTCTCTCCCACTCCAAAGGAACGCAGCTCATTGCCAGCAATGGAACAAAGCTGGACGGAGAATGACTTTGACGAGTTGAGAGAAGAAGGCTTCAGTCGATCAAATTTCTCAGAGCTAAAGGAGGAACTATGAACCCAGCACAAAGAAACTAAAAATCTTTTAAAAAGATTTGACGAATGGATAACTAGAATAACCAATGCAGAGAAGTCCAGAAATGACTTGATAGAGAGAAAACCATGACACGAAAACTACATGACAAATGCACAAGCTTCAGTAACTGACTCGATCAACTGGAAGAAAGAGTATCAGTGATTGAAGATCAAATAAATGAAATGAAGTGAGAAGAGAAGTTTAGAGAAAAACGAGTAAAAAGAAATGAAATGAACAAAGCCACCAAGAGGTATGGGATTATGTGAAAAGACCAAATCTACGTCTGATTGGTGTACCTTAAAGTGATGGGGAGAAGGGAACCAAGTTGGAAAACACTCTGCAGGATATCATCCAGGAGAACTTACCCAACCTAGCAAGGGAAGCCAACATTCAAATTCAGGAAATACAGAGAACGCCATAAAGATATTTCTCTAGAAGAGCAGCTCTAAGACACATAATTGTCAGATTCACCAAAGTTGAAATGAAGGAAAAAATGTTAAGTGCCGTCAGAGAGAAAGGTTGGATTACCCACAAAGGGAAGCCCATCAGACTAACAGCAGATCTCTTGGGAGAAACTCTACAAGCCAAAAGAGAGTGGGGGCCAATATTCAACATTCTTACAGAAAAGAATTTTCAATTCAGGATTTCATATCCAGCCAAATTAAGTTTCATAAGTGAAGGAGAAATACAATCCTTTGCAGACAAGTAAATGTTTGGAGATTTTGTCACCACCAGGCATGCCCTACAAGAGTTCCTGAAGGAAGCACTAAACATGGAAAGGAATAACCGGTACCACCCATTGCAAAAACATGCCAAAATGTAGAGATCATCAATGCTAGGAAGAAACGGCAACAAGTAATGAACAAAATAACCAGCTAGCATCATAATGACAAGATCAAATTCACACATAACAATATTAATCTTAAATGTAAACAGGCTAATTGGTTCAATTAAAAGACACAGACTGGCAAATTGGATAAAGAGTCAAGACCCATCAGTTTGCTATATTCAGGAGACCCATCACACATGCAGAGACACACATAGGCTCAAAATAAAGAGATGGAGGAAGATCTACCAAGCAAATGGAAAACAAAAAAAGGCAGGAGTTGCAATCCTAGTCTCTGATAAAACAGCCTTTAATCCGAGCACTTTGCGAGGCCAAGACAGGCAGATCACGAGGTCAGAAGATCGAGACCATCCTGGCTACCACGGTGAAACCCCGTCTCTACTAAAAAATACAAAAAACTAGCCGAGTGAGGTGGCAGGCACCTATAGTCCCAGCTACTCGGGAGGCTGAGGCAGGAGAATGGCGTAAACCCGGGAGGCGGAGCTTGCAGTGAGCTGAGATCACGCCACTGCACTCCAGCCTGGGCGACAGAGCAAGACTCCATCTCAAAAAAAAAAAAAAAAAAAAAAAAAAAAAAACAGACTTTAAACCAACAAAAACCAAAAGAGACAAAGAAGGCCATTACATAATGGTAAAGGGAGCAATTCATCAGGAAGTACTACCTATCCTAAATATATATGCACCCATTACAGGAGCACCCAGATTCATAAAGCAAGTCCTTAGGGACTTACAAAGAGACTTAAACCCCCACACAATAATAATAGGAGACTTTAACACCCCACTGTCAACATTAGACAGATCAACGAGACAGAAAGTTAACAAGAATATCCAGGAATTGAACTCACCTCTGCAACAAGCACACCTAATAGACCTCTACAGAACCCTCCACCCCAAATCAACAGAATACACATTCTTCTCAGCACCACATCGAACTTATTCCAAAATTGACCACATAGTTGGAAGTAAAGCACTACTCAGCAAATGTAAAAGAACAGAAATTATAACAAACTGTCTCTCAGACCACAGTGCAATCAAACTAGAACTCAGAACTAAGAAACTCACTCAAAACCACTCAACTACATGGAAACTGAAAAACTTGCTCCTGCATGACTACTGGGTACATACCGAAATGAAGGCAGAAATAAAGATGTTCTTTGAAACCAATGAGAACAAAGATACAACATACCAGAATCTCTGGGACAAATTTAAAGCAGTGTGTAGAGGGAAATTTATAGCACTAAATGCCCACAAGAGAAAGCATGAAAGATCTAAAATTGACACCCTAACATCACAATTAAAAGAATTAGAGAAGCAAGAGCAAACACATTCAAAAGCCAGCAGAAGGCAAGAAATAACTAAGATCAGAGCAGAACTGAAGGAGATAGAGACACAAAAAAACCCTTCTAAAAATCAATAAATCTAGGAGCTGGTTTTTTTTAAAAGATCAGCAACATTGATAGACTGCTAGGAAGACTAATAAAGAAGGAAAGAGAGAAGAATCAAATAGACGCAATAAAAAATGATAAAGGGGATATCTCCACCGACCCCACAGAAATACACACTACCATCAGAGAATACTATACACACCTCTACGCAAATCAACTAGAAAATCTAGAAGAAATGGATAAATTCCTGGACACATACACTCTCCAAAGAATAACCCAGGAAGAAATTGAATCCCTAAATAGACCAATAGCAGGCTCTGAAATTGAGGTAATAATTAACAGCCCACCAACCAAAAAAAGTCCAGGACCACATGGATTTACAGCCAAATTCTACCAGAGGTACAAAGAGGAGCTGGTACCATTCCTTGTGAAACTATCCCAATCAATAGAAAAAGAGGGAATCCTCCCTAACTCATTTTATGAGGCCAACATCGTCCTGACACCAAAGCCTGGCACAGACACAACAAAAAAGGAGAATTTTAGACCAATATCCCTGATGAACATCAATGCAAAAATCCTCAATAAAATACTGGCCAACAGAATCCAGCAGCACATCAAAAAGCTTATCCACCATGATCAAGTGGGCTTCATCGCGGGCCACAAGGCTGGTTCAACATATGCAAATCAATAAATGTAATTCAGCATATAAACAGAACCAAAGAAGAAAACCACATGATTATCTCAATAGATGCAGAAAAGGCCTTTGAAAAAATTCAACAGCCCTTCATGATAAAAACATAAATTCGGTACTGATGGAACATATCTCAAAATAATAAGAGCTATTTATGACAAACCCACAGTCAATATCATACTGAATGGGCAAAAACTGGAAGCATTCCCTTTGAAAACTGGCACAAGACGGGGATATCCTTTCTCATCACTCCTATTCAACATAGTGTTGGAGGCTCTGGCTAGGGCAATCAGGCAAGAGAAAGAAATAAAGCATATTCAATTAGGAACAGAAGAAGTCAAATTGTCCCTGTTTGCAGATGACATGATTGTATATTTAGAAAACTCCATCGTCTCAGCCCAAAATCTCCTTAAGCTGAAAAGCAAATTTAGCAAATCTCAGCATACAAAATCAGTGTGCAAAAATCACAAGCATTCTTATACACCAATATTAGACAAACAGCGAGTGAAATCATGAATGAACTCCCATTCACAATTGCTTCAAAGAGAGTAAAATACCTAGGAATCCAACTTACAAGGGATGTGAAGGAACTCAAGGAGAACTATAAACCACTGCTCAGTGAATTAAAAGAGGACACAAACAAATGGAAGAGCATTCGATGCTCACGGATAGGAAGAATCAATATCGTGAAAACGGCCATAATACCCAAGGTAATTTATAAATTCAATGTCATCCCCATTAAGCTACCAATGACTTTCTTCACAGAATTGGAAACAACTACTTTAAAGTTCATATCGAACCAAAAAAGAGCCTACATTGCCAAGAGAATCCTAAGTCAAAAGAACAAAGCTGGAGGCATCATGCTACCTGACTTCAAACTATACTACAAGGCTACAGTAACCAAAACAGCATGGTACTGGTACCAAAACAGAGATATAGACCAGTGGAACAGAACAGAGCCATCAGAAATAATACCACACATCTACAACCACCTGATCTTTGACAAACCTGACAAAACCAGAAATGGGGAAAGGATTCCCTATTTAATAAATGGTACTGGAAAAACTGGCTAGCCATAAGTAGAAAGCTGAAACTGGATCCCTTCCTTACTCTTTATGCAAACACTAATTCAAGAAGGATTGGAGACTTAAATGTTAGACCTAAAACCATAAAAATCCCTAGAAGAAAACCTAGGCTATACCATTCAAGGACATAGGCATGGGCAAGGACTTCATGTCTAAATCACCAAAAGTAATGGCAACAAAAGCCAAAATAGACAAATGGGAGCTAATATAACTAAAGAGGAAAAAAGCTGTGAGGACAAAGAGGAGGCAGGGGTGTCTCAGCGAAGGACAAAGCCTTTCTGGCAGCCCCTGCCTTTGACCCGAGGGGTCATGGAGTCCCTGGCTCCCACCCAAGGTGCGTGTCTCTTTCAGTGAAGGCCCAAAAATGAGGCCAGAAATTCCCCGGGGGACGAAGTGAGGTGACCAGGCTTTCAGAGGGAGGTTGAGGCAGGCCTGGGAGAAAAGCACCGAGGCCAAAGTAGAGGCCGGGGTGCCCTGCTGGAGATCAGGGCCTTTCCAACCTCCTTCGCGTCCGACCCAGCGGGGTCGTGGAGTACCTGACCCCCATTTGAAATGTGTGTCTCTCCCGCCAAAGGCACCCCAAAGTGGCAAGAAGTTCCCCGGGGGATGGAGACAGGCGGCCAGTCTTTCAGGGGTAGGTTGAGGAAGCAGAGGTGCTATGCCTGAGATCAGGACCTTCCCAGTATCCACCACGCTTGACCCAGGGGAGCTGTGGATTCCTTGGTTCACTCCCAAAATGCATGTCTCTGCCACCACAGGCACCCCAAAGCAGAAAGAAGTCCCCCGGGGATGGAGACAATCGACCAGGCTTTCAAGGGAGGTTGAGGAGACCAGGGTGACCTGCCTGAAGTCATGGCCTTTTTGGCAGCCATGGCACCCAAACTAGGGTGGGTGTCTCTCCTACTGAAGACACCCCAAAGTGGCAAGAAGTTCCACGAGGGATGGAAACAGGCAGCCAGCCTTTCAGGGGGGAGGTTGAGGAGGGCCTAGGTAAAAGCAGCGAGGTCAAAGAGGAGGCTGGGGCACCCTGTTGGAGGTCAGGGCCTTCTCGGCAGTCTTGCACCTAACCAGGGGTGTCTTGGAATCCATGACTCCCACCTGGGGTGTGTGTCTCTTCCTTTGAAGGCACACCAAAGTGGAAAGAACTTCCCTTGGACACAAAGTCAGGGATCCAGTCTTTCAGAGGGAGGTTGAGGCAGGCCTGGGAAAAACGTGGCTAGTCCAAAGAGGAGGCTGTGGTGCCCCAGAGGAGGTCAAAGCCTTTTGGCAGCCCCAGCGCCCTACCCGAGGGGGTCGTGGAGTCCCTGACTCCCACACAGGGTGTCTGTCTTTCCCATTGAAGGCACACCAAAGCAGCCAGAGGTCCCCCAGGAGAGGAAGACAGGCAGCCAGTCCTTTAGCGGGAGGTCGAAGCAGGCCTGCGAAAAAAGTGGTGTAGTCAAAGAGGAGGCTGCAGTGCTTCACCGGGAGTCAGGGCCTTCCACGCCCATCCCTGGGGGTGTCGTGGAGTCACTGGCTCCCACCCAGGGTTCGTGTCTCCCCCCACCAAAGGCACTCCAAAGCAGCAAGAAATCCCTTGGGGAATGGAGACAGGAGGCCAGGCTATCAGGGGAAGGTTGAGGAGACTGGGGTGCTCTGCAAGAGGTCAGGGCCTTCCTGGAAGCTCCTGCACATGAACCCAGGGGGTCGAGGAATTCCTGGCTTCTACTCAGGTTGTGCATTTCACCCACTGAAGGCACCCCAAACAGGCAAGGATTCTCCCTGGAGACAGAGACAGGTGGCCAGGCTTTCATGGTGAGGCTGAGGAGGCCGGAGTGCCCCACCAGATGTCAGTAAATTCCTGGCAGCCCCTGCGCCCTACCCAGGGTGGTTATGGGGTCCTCAGTTCCCACTGGGGATGCAAGACTCTTCCATCAATGGCACCCCAAGGTGGCAAGAGCTCCCTTGGTTGATGGAGACAAGTGGACAGGCTTTCAGTGGGAGTTTGAGTAGGCAAGGGTGCTTCGCCAGAGGTCAGGACCTTCCCAGCAGAACCCACGCTTTACCCAGGAGGGTTATAGAGTCCCTGGCTCTCACCTGGGGTGCTTGTCTTTTACACCAATGGACCCTCAAAGCAGCAAGAAGTCCCCCGGGGGACAAAACAGGTGACCATGCTTT
This sequence comes from Rhinopithecus roxellana, assembly GCF_007565055.1. Classification (NCBI taxonomy): domain Eukaryota; kingdom Metazoa; phylum Chordata; class Mammalia; order Primates; family Cercopithecidae; genus Rhinopithecus; species Rhinopithecus roxellana. The sequence goes on from NC_044555.1 coordinate 17,766,849, forward strand.
TTGGGGGAGGTTGAGGAGGACAGGATTTCCAGCTGAATGACAGGGACTTTCCAGCAGACACCACCCGCAACCCGGTGGGGGCATGGAGTCCCTGGTTCCCACCAGAAGTGCATGTCTCCCCCACTGAAGGCAACCCAATGTGGCAAGAAGTCCATTGGGGAACAGAGACAGGCAGCCAAGCTTTCAGGGTGAGGTTTAGGCAGTCCTGGGGAAACAGCAGTGAGGCAAAAGAGGAGGCTGGGGTGCCCCACCAGAGATCAGTGCCTTCACGGCAGCCCCTGTGCCCTACCAGGGATGTTCGTGGAGTACCTGGCTCCCACCCTGGGTGTGTGTCTCTCCCACTGAAGGCACTCCAAAATGGCAAGAATTCCTCATGGACGGAGACAGGCATCCAGGCTTTCAGGGAGAGAGACAACATCCCGGGTTGGTGTTTTGGGGTGCCTTTGATGAAAGAGACACCCACTCCAGGTGGGAGCCAGGGATGCCACACCTGGGGCAATGGAGACAGGTGACCAAGCTGCTTTGGGGTGTCTTTGGTGGGAGAAACAAGCAAGAAGTCTCCTTTCCAGTGGGGTCGGGGAGTCCCTGGCTTCCTCCAGGGATGCGTGTCTTTTCCAGCAAAGGCACCCCAAAGCAGAAAGAAGTCCCCCGGGGGACAGAGGCAGGCAGCCAGGTTTTCAGAGGAGGTTGAGGCAGGATAGGGACAAAAGCATCGAGGCCAATGAAGAGGCTGTGGTGCCCCACTGGAAGCCAGGGCCTTCCCGGCAGCCCTAGCATCTGACCCAGGAGGGTCATGGAGTACCTGTCTTTCACCTAGGGTGTTTGGCTCTCCAACCAAAGGCACCCCAAAATGGCAAGATGTTCTGGCAGACTCTGTGCCCAACGCATGGGGGTCATGGAGTCCCTGGCTCCCACCTAGGGAGAGTGTCTTTCTCACTGAAGGCACCCCAAAACAGCAAGAAGTCCCCCAGAAGACAGGGACAGATGGCTAAGCTTTCAAGGGGAGGTTGAGGAGACTGGGGCACCCCGTCTGAAGTAAGGGATTTCCCAGAAGCACCTGCTGCCCCTGGGCAGGGTCGTGGAGTCCCTGGCTCCCACCTGAGGTGTATGTCTCTCCCACCAAAGGCACCGCAAAGTGGTAAGAAATCCCCCAGAGGACAGAGACAGGTGGCTAGGCTTTCACAGGGAGGTTGAGGCAGGCCTGGGACAAAAGAGGCGAGGCCCATGAAGAGGCTGGGGTCCCCTACTGGGGGTCATGGCCTTCATGGCAGCCCCCGCACCCAACCCGGAGGTGTTGTGGAGTCCTGGCTCCCTCCAGGTTGTGTGCCTCTTCCACTGAAAGCACCACAAAGTGGCAGGATTTTCCCCGGGGTCAGACACAGGGGGCCAGCCTTTCAGGGGGAGGTAGAGGCAGGCCTGGGACCAAAGTGGCGAAGCCAAAGAGGAGGCTGGGGTGCCCTGCCAAAGATCAGGGCCTTTCCAATAGCTCCCGCATCCTACTGGTGTGGTCATGAAGTCCCTGGCTCCTACCTGTGGTGCGTGTCTTTCCCACCGATGGCATTCCAAAGCAGCAAGAAGTTCCCTGGAGGATAGAGACAGGTGGCCAGGCTTAAACGGGGAGGTTGAGGCAGGCCTGGGAAAAAAGTGGTGGGGCCAAAGAGGAGGGTGGGGTGCCCCGCCAGAGGTCAGGGCCTTCCCAGCAGCCCCCACGCCTGACTGGAGGGTGTCATGGAGTACCTGGCTTTCACCTGGGGTGCTTGTCTCTCTCACTGAAGGCAACCCAAATCTGGGAAGAAGCCCCCAGGGAACGGAGACAGGTGACCAAGCTTTCAAAGGGGGTTTGAGGAGGCCGGGGCTCCACGCCTGAATTCAGGGCCTTCCTGGCAGTCCCCACACTTGACCCAGAGTAGGGGGTCTTGGAGTCTGTAGTTCCCTCCTGGAGTGCATGTTTTTTTCAACTTAGGCACCCCAAGGAGGGAAGAAGTCCCCTGGGGAGCAGAGACAGGAGGCCCTGCTTTCAGGGAAAGGTTGAGGCAGGACTGGGACAAAAGTGGTGAAGCCAAAGAAAAGGGTGGGGTGCCCTGATGGAGGTCAGAGCCTTCCTGGCGGCCCCTTCGCCTGACACGGGGTGGTCATGGAGTCCCTGGCTTCCACCCAAGGTGTGTGTCTCCTGCCAAAGTCACCCCAATGTGGCAAGAAGTCCCCCGGAGGATGGAGACAGGTGACCAGGTTTTCAGGAGAAGGTTGAGGAGACTGGGGTGCTTTGCCAGAGATCAGGGCCTTCCCAGCAGACCCCGTGCCCAAGCCAGGGGGATCCTGGTGTCCCTGGCTGCCACCGGGCTTGCATGTCTCTCCCACTGAAGGCATCCCAAAGCACAAAAAGTCCCCTGGGGGATGGAAAAGAGCAGCCAGGCTTTCAGGAAGTGGTTGAGACTGGCCTGGGACAAAAGCAGCGAGGCCAAAGAAGAGGCCAGTGTGCCCCGCCGGAGGTTAGGGCCTTCCTGGCAGCCCTCACGCCCGACCAGGAGGTAGAGTGGAGTCTCTAGCTGTTACCCAGGGTGTGTGTCTCTCCCACCGAATGCATGCCAAAACGTCATGAAGTCCCCCAGGACAAGGAGACAGATGACCAGGCTTTCAGGGGGAGGTTTAGAAGGCCGGGGTTCCCCCCAGAGGTCATTGCCTTCCCAAAAGCACCTGCGCCCAACAAGGGGTTCATGGAGTCCCTGGCTCCCACCTGGGGTGCATGAGTCTCCCACCGAAGGCACCTCAAAACTGCAAAATGTCTCCTGGGAGATGGAGACAGACAGCCAGGCTTTCAAGTGGAGGGTAAGGCAGACCCAGGACAATCACAGTGAGGACAAAGCAGAGGCCAGGGTGCCCCGTCAGAGGTCAGGGCCTTCCTGGCAGAAGTTGAACCCACCACGTTGGGGTCGTGGAGTACATGGCTTTCACCAGGAGTGCGTATTTCTCCTGCTGAAGGCACCCCAAAGCGGCAAGAAGTCCCCCAGGGGGCCAAGACAGGCAACAAGACTTTCAGGGGGATGTTGAGGAGGCTGGAGTACATTGCCAGAGGTCATGGCCTTCCCAACAGCTTCCATGCCTGACCCAGTGGGACCGTGGAGTCTCTGGCTCCCAATCAGGGTGGATGTCTGTCTGTTCCACCAAGAAAACCCCAAAGTGGCAAGAAATCCCCAGGGGAACGAAAATAGGCAGACAGGCTTTCAAGGGGATGTTGAGGAGCCTGGGGTGCCCAGCCAGAGGTCAGGACCTCCCTGGCAGCACCTGCACTTGACACGGGGGGTTCGTGGAGTACCTGGTTCCCAAGTGGATGTGTGTCTCTCCAACCAAAGGCACCCCAAAGTGGGCAGCAGTCCCCCGGTGAATGGACACAGGCGGCCAGGCTTTCAGGGGAAGGTTGAGGAGGCTGGAGGTCCTTCCCGCAGTCCTTGCACTTGACCTGTGGGTGCATGTCTCTCCCATGAAAGGCAGACAAAAGTGGCCAGATTTCCACTGGGGGATGGATACAGGTGGCCAGGCTTTCAGGGGGAGGTTAAGGCAGGCTTCAGACAAAAGTTGTAATGGCAAAGACGAGGCTGGTGTGCTCCGATGGAAGTCAGGGCCTTCCTGGCAAATACCGTACCTGACCTGCGGAATTCATGAAGTCACTGGCTACCACCTGGAGGGCATGTCTCTCTTATCCAAGGCACCCCAAATAGGCTAGAAGTTTCCCATGGACAAAGACAGGTGGCCAGGCTTTCATGGAGACGTTGAAAAAACTGGGGTGCCCATCAGAAGTCAGGGTTTTTCTGGCAGCCCCACGCCTTACCTGGAGGGGTCATGGAGTACCTGGCTCCCACCCAGTGTGCATGTCTCTCACACCAAAGGCACCCCAAAGCAGCAAGAAATCCCGCGGGGGACGGATTCAGGTGACCAGGCCTTCAGGGGGAGGTTGAAGGAGCCGGAGTGTTCTGCTAGAGGTCAGGGACTTCCCAAAAGCCCCTGCGTCTGACCCGGGGGGTCGTGGAAACTCTGGCTGCCACCCAAGGTGCGTATCTCTCCCTCATAAGGGACAAAGATAGGTGGCCAGGCTTTAAGGGGGAGGTTGAGGAGGCCAGGGTGTCCTGCCAAAGGTCATTCACTTCCCGGCAAAACCAGCACCTGACCCAGGTGTGTTGTGGAGTCCCTGGTTCCCACCTGTGGTGCATGTCTCTCCCACTGAAGGCACCACAAAGTGGTAAGAAGTTCCCTGGGGGATGGAAGGGAGTCGGCCAGGCTTTTAGGGGAAGGTTGAGGAGGCCAGGGTGACCCTCCTGAGGTCAGGGTTTTCCCGGCATCCTCCACACCCAACCCAGGGGACTTGTGGTGTCCCTGTCTCCCTCCTGGTGTGCATGTCTCTCTGCTGAAGGCACTCCAAAGTGGCAAGAAGTCCCCCAGAGGATGGAGATAGGCAGCCAGGATTTCAGGGGAAGATTGAGGCAGGCCTGGGGAAAAAGTGGCGAGGTCAAAGAGGAGGGTGGGGTGCTCCACTGGAGGTCAGGTTCTTCCCTGCTGCCACAATGCATGACCCTGGGGTATTGTGAAGACCCTGGCTCCAACCTGGGGTGCTTTTCTCTCCAACTGAAGGCACCCAAAAGTGGCAGGAAGTCCCCCAGGGGACGGAGACAGAAGGCCAGCCTTTCAGGGGAAGGTTGAGGAGGACGCAGTGCCCCACTGGAGGTTTGGGCCTCCCTGGCAGACCTCACACTCAACCCTCGGGGGTCGTGGAGTTCTTGGCTTTCACCCAGGGTGCATGTCTCCCCCACAGGAGACACAGCAAAGCGGCAAGATGTCCCCTGGGGGACAGGGATAGAAAGCCAGGCTTTCAAGTGGATGTTGAGGCACTCCAGGAAAGAAAGCAGTGAGGCCCAGGAGATGGCTGGGGTCTTCCCCTAAGGCCAGTGCCTGCAAAGAAGCCCCTGCACTGGCCCCAGGGAGTCGTAGAGTCCCTGGCTTGCGCAAAGGGTACATGTCTCCTTGACACGGGGCACCCGACAGTGGCAAGAAGTCCCCTGGTGGACAGGGACAGGAAGCCAGGCTTTCATGGGGATGTTGAGGCAGCCCAGGAGAAAAGCGGCAAGGATGAGGAGGAGGCTGAAGTTCCCCCTGGAGGCCAGTGCCTTTCCTGCAGCTCCTGCACCAGTCCAGGGAGGGTCATGAAGCCCCTGGCATTCACCCAAAATGTGTGTCTCCCCCACTGGGTGCACAACAAAGCAGCAAGAAGTACTTCGGGGAATAGGGACAGGATGCCATGCTTGCAGGAGGATGTTAAGGCAGCCCAGTGAAAAAAGTGGTGAGACCAAGGAAGGGGTTGGGGTCCTCCTGCAGTGGCCAGTGCCTTTCCAGCAGCCCTGGTGCTGGGCCTGGGGGATTCGGTGTGTCCCTGGCTTTCTCCCAGTGTGCGCGTCTCCACCAAAGAGGGCACACCAAAGCGGAAAAAGTCTCCTGAGAAACGAGGAAAGGAAGCCAGGCTTTTGAGGCAGCCCAGGAAAAAAGTGGTGAGGCTGAGGAGGAGGCTGTTGTCCTCCCCCAGAAGCCAGTGCCTTCCCGGCAGCCCCTGCTCCTGGCCCGGGGCAGTCAAGGAGTTCCTGGTTATTACCCAGGGTGCATGTCTCCCCCATGGGGTCACCCCAAAGCAACAAGAAGTTCCCTGAGAAATAAGGACAGGATGCCAGGCTTTAAATGGGACGTTGAGGCAGCACAGAGTAAAAAGTGGCAAGACTGAAGAGGAGGCTGATGTCTTCCCCGGAGACCTGTGCTTTTCCAGCAGCCCCTATGCTGGGCCCGGGATGTTCGTGGAGTGCCTGGCTTTCACTGAGAGTGCATGTCTCCCCCATGGGGGGCACTCCAAAGGGACAGGAAGTTTCCCGGGGAATGGGAATACGACACCAGGCTTTCAGTGGAATATTGAGGCAGCCTGGGGAAAAACGTGGCGAGGCCAAGGAGAAGGCTGGGCTACTCCCATGGAGGCCAGTTCCTTCCCAACAGCCTCTGCACCGAGTCAGGGGAGGTCGTGGCTTTTCTGGCTTTCACTCAGAGTGCATGTTTCTACCACGAGGGACATCCAAAAGGGGCAAAAAGTACCCCAGGGAATGGGGACAGGATGCCAGGCTTTCAGGGAGACATTGAGGCAGCCTGGGGACAAAAGTGGTGAGGCCAAGGTGGAGGTTGGGTTCCTCACCCAGAGGCCGGTGCCTTTCCGGCATTCCCTGTGCTGGGCCTGGTGGGGGAGGCGTGGAGTCCCTGGCTTTCACCCAGGGTGCGTGTCTTCCCAACAGGGGTTACCCCAAAGTGTCAAGAAGTTCCCCGGGGGACGGGGACAGGATACCAGGCTTTCAGGGGGCATTAAAGCAGTCCGGGGAAAAAGCAGTGAGGCCGAGGAGGAGGCTGGGGTTCCTCCTGGAGGCCAGTGTCTTTCCAGCATCTCTTACGCCAGGGCCAAGGGGTCATGGAGTCCCTGGCTTTCACCCAGTTTTTGTATCTCCCCCACTTGGGGCACATCAACGTGGCAAGAATTACCTTAGGGAATGGAGACAGGATGCCAGGCTTTCAGGGGGACATTTAGGCAGCCTGGGAAACAAGCTGCAAGGCCAAGAAGGCTGGGGTCCTCTCACGGAGACCAGTGCCTTCCCAGCAGCCCCTGCACCAGGCCTGCAGGGGTCGTGGATTCCCTGGTTTTCACCCAGGGTGTGTGTCACTCCACAGGGAGCACACCAAAGCAAAAAGAAGTCCCTTTGGGGATGGGGACAGGACTCAAGGCTTTCAGAGAGATGTTGAGGCAGCCTTGGGAAAAAAGCAATGAGGACAAATAGACTGGTGTCTTCTCCAGATACTATTACCTTCCCAGCAGCCCCTGCATGGGGTCTCGGGGCATGTTGGAGTCCCTGGCCTTCACCCAGAGTGCATGTCCTTCCCATGGTGGGGGGCACCACAAAGTGGCAAGAAGTCCCCGGGGGGATGGGGACATGACACCAGGCTTTCAGGGGGACTTTGAGGCAGCCCAGGGAAAAAAAACAGTGAGGCAAAGCAGAAAGCTGGGGTACTCCCAGGGAGGCCACTGCCTTCACAGCAGCCCCTGCTGCTGGGCCCACGGGGGTTGTGGAGTCCCTGGCTTTCACCAAGCATGCGTATCTCTTTCATGGGGTGCACCCCAAAGCAACAAGAAGTTTCCTGGGAAATGGGGAATGGATGCCAGGCTTTCAGGGGGATGCTGAGGCAGCCCAGGGTAAAAAGCAACTGGCCAAGGAGGTGTTTGTGGTCCTCTCCAAGAGCCCAGTGCCTTCCCGACAGCCCCTGCACCAGGCCCAAGGGGTTCCTGGAGTCCCTGGCATTCACCCAGGGTGCATGTCTCCCCAATGAGTGGCACCCCAAAGCAGCAAGGAGATCCCGTGGAGATGGTAACAGGACGTCAGGTTTTCAGGTGGCATTAAGGCAGCCTGAGGAAGAAAGCAGCGAAGCCGAGGAGGAGGCTGGATTGTTCCCCCTAATGCTAGTGCCTTCCTGCTAAGCCCTGCATCTGGCCAAGAGGGGTCACGAAGTCCCTGACTTTCACACAGGGTGCGTGTCACCCCCACACCCCAAAGCATCAAGAATTCCCTCAGAGGATGGGAACATGACACCAGGATTTTAGCGGGACATTGAGGCAACCTGGAGAAAATAACACCGAGGATGAAGAGGAAGCTGGGATGCTACCCCAGAAGCCAGTGCCTTCCCAGAAGCTTCAGTGCGAGGCCCAGAAGCTTGGTTGGATCCCTGGCTTTCACCCCGGGTGCATGTCACTCCATGGCAGTCACATCAAAGTGGAAAAAACTCCCCAGGGAGATGAGGATAGGAAGCTAGGCTTTCAGGGGGATGTTAAGGCAGCACGGGGAAAAAAGCGCAGTGGCCGAGGAGGAGGCTAAGGTTCCCCTGTGAGGCCAGTGCCTTTCCAGCAACTCTTGTGCTGTACCCGGGAGGATCGTGGAGTCCCTGGCTTTCACCCACGTTGTGTCTCCCCCACTGGTGGCACCCCAAAGCAGCAAGAAGTACCCCATGGGATGGGGACAGGACACCAGGCTGTCGGGGGATGTTGAGGCAGCCCGGTGAAAAAAGTAGCAAGACCAAGGAGCAGGCTGGTGTACTCCCCTGCAGGCCAGTGCCTTCCCAGAAGCCCCTATGCCACACTGGGTGGAACATGGAGTCCCTGGCTGTCACTCAGGGTGCATGTTTCCCCCACAAGGGGCACCCCAAAGTGGCCAAAAATCCCCTGGGGATAGAAACAGGACGTCAGACTTTAAGGGGGACATGGAGACTTTAAGGGGGACATTTAATAAAAAATAAAAAAAAAAAGAATGCCTGAGATTGCTGGGGTGTCTTTATCATTAGAATGCCTGGAGTTGGATGGAGTCTCTCTCATTAGAATTCATAGGGTAGGCCATGTGTCTCTATTTTTAAAATGCTTGATGTTGCACAGGTGTCTCTATCATTAGAATATCTGGACTACGCCAGGAGTCTATCATTAGAATGCCTCAGGCATTCTAATCCCTGAAGTCACCCTGGTGTCTCTATCATTAGAATTTCTTTGGTGGCCAGGGGTCTCAATCATTAGAATGCCTTTGGTCAGCCAGTACTCTCCCATTAGAATGCCTTTGGTCAGCCAGGTATCTTTATCCTTAAAATGCCTGAGGTTTCCCACGTGTCTCTATCATTAGAATTCCTGCGTTCGTCCAGGAGTCTCTATCATTACAATGCCTGGGTTTGGCCGAAAGTCTCTTTTGTTAGAAAATCTGGGGTTGGCCCAGAGTCTCTCCCATTAGAATGTCTGGGGTCATCCATGTGTTTTTATACTTAGAATGCCTGAGGTCACACAGGTGTCTGTATCATTAGCATACTTGAAATAGGTCAGGAGTCTCTATCATTACAATGTCTTGTTGACCAGGAATCTCTGCCATTAGAATTCCTGGCATAGGCCAGGTGTCCCTATCCTTAGAATGCCTGAAGTTGCCCTGATGTATTTCTCATTAGATTGACTTGGGTTGGCCAGGAATCACCCCATTAGAATGCCTAAGGTTGGCCACGTATCTCTATCTGTACAGTGCCAGAGGTGACACAGGTGTCTGTATTCTTAGAATGCCTGGGGTCAACCAGGAGTCTCTGTCACTGGAATGCCTGGGATCAGCTAAAAGTCCCTCCCATTAGAATTACTGGGGTCAGCTAGGTGTCTCTATCCTTAGAATGACTGAGGTTTTACAGGTGTCTCTATCATTAAAATGGCTGGGAAAGTCCAGGAGTCTCTTTCATTAGAGTGTATTGGGACAGCTAGGAGTTTCTCCCGTTAGAATGCCTGCAGTCATCCGGGTGTCTCAATTCTTGGAAGACCTGTGATTGTCTGGATGTCTCTATCATTACAGCACCTCATGTAGGCAAGAAGAATTCATCATTAGAATGCCTGGAGTCAACTAGGAGTCTCTCCCGTTAGAATGCCTGAGACCCCCCAGGTGTCTTTATCATTAGAAAGCCTGAAGCCGGTCTGGAGTCTCTTCCTTTAGAATGCATGGGGTCATCCAGGGGTCTTGATTTTTAAAATGCTTGAGGCCGCACAGGTGTTTCTATCATTAGAATGTCTGGACTAGGCAAGGAATCTCTATTATTAGAATGCCTGAGGTCAGCCAGAAGTCACTCCCATTAGGATGGTTGGGGTTGACCACGTGTCTCTATCCTTAGAATGCCTGAGGTTGCCCAGGCGTCTCTATCATTAAAATGCTTGAGGTTGGCCAAAAGTCTTCTGGTTAGAATGCCTGGGTTGGCCAAGTGTCTCTATCCATAAAATGCCTGAGGTCGCCCAGGTGTCTCTGTCATTAGAAAGCCTGGGTTCAGCAAGAAGACTTTATCATTAGAATACCTGGGGACAGCCATTAGTCTCTCCCATTTGAATGACTGGGGTTGGCCATGTGTCTGTAACCATAGAATGACTGAGTTCGCATTCTAATGATGCCAGGATTCTCTTCTGTTAGAATAACTGAAGTCGGCCAGGAGTCTCTATCATTAGAATGCCTGTGGCTGGCCAGGAGTATCTCCCGTTGAAATGCCTGGACTCGGCCTGGTGTCTTTATTCTTAGAATACATGAGGTCAGCCATGTGTCTCTATCATTAACATGCCTGTGGATGGCCAGAGGTGTCTATAATTAAAATGCTGAGGGTCAGCCAGGAGACTCTCCCATTAGAATGTCTGAGGTCGGCCACGTGTCCCTATCCTTAGAATGCCTGAAGTCGCCCAGCTGTCTCTATCATTAGAATGACTTTGGCAGCTGGGGATCTCTATCATTGAAATGCCTTGGGTTGGCCAGTACTCTTTCCCATTGGAATGCCTTGGGTAAGCCAGACATCTTTATCCTTAAATGACTGATGTTTCCCACGTGTCTCTATCCTTGGAATGCCTGGGTTTGGTAAATAGTTTCTTTCGTTGGAATGTCTGGAGTCAGCCCAGAGTCTCTCCTGTTAGAATGCCTGGGGTAGTCCAGGTTTTCTATAATTAAAAATGCCTGAGGTCACACAGGTGTCTTTATACTTAGTATTCCTGAAGTAGGCCAGCAGTCTCTATCACTACAATGCCTTTGGTCGACCAGGAATCTCTCTTATTAGAATTCCTGGCATAGGCCAGGTGTCTCTATTTTTAGAATGCCTGATGTTGCTCAGGCATGTCTCTCATTAGAATGAGTGGGGACATCCAGGAGTGTTTTCATTAGAATGCTTAAGGTCGGCCACATATCTCTATTCTTAGAATGCAGGAGGTCACACAGGTGTCTCTATCATTAGAATGCCTGTGGTCGCCCACGTGTCTCTATTATTATGATGCCTGGGTTCATTCAAGAGTTTTTATCATTAGAGAGCTTGGGGTCAAACTGGAGTATTTTCCCTTGGAATGCCTGAGATCAGCCAGGTGTCTCTATCCTTAAAATGACAGAAGTTGCACAGGTTTCTCTATCATTAGAATGAATGGGGTAGGCCAGGAGTCTCCACCATTAGAATGTCTGGGGTCAACCAGGAGTCTTTATCCTTAGCATGCCTGAGATTACACAGGTGTCTCTCTCATTAGAATGCCTGGGGGGAGGCCTGGAATTTCTATCATTAGAAAGACTGCTGTCCAGCAGAAGTCTCTCACATTAGATTGCCTTGGGTCAGTCAGGTGTTTCTATCCTTAGAATGCATGAGGTCGCCCAGGTGTCTTTATCATTAGAATGCATGGGTTCGGCCAGGAGTCTCTCCCATTAAAATGTGTGGGGCTTTCAGGAGTCTCTCCCATTAGGATGACTTGGATTTGCAAGGTATCTCTATTCTTAGAATGCCTGAGATCTCAGAGATGTCTCTTAAATTAGAATTTCTGGGATAGACCAGGAGTATCTCCCACTAGAATGCCTGGAGTCAGCTAGTAGTCTCTTCCATTTGAATGGTTGGGGTTGGCCAGGTGTCTCTATCCTTAAAATGCCTGAGGTCGCAGAGGTATCTCTAACATTAGAAAGTCTGGTGTATGCCAGGAGTTTCTATCATTAGAATTTCTAGAATCAGCCAGGAGTATCTTCCATTAAAATTCCTGGGGTCAATCAAGTGGTTGTATTTTAGAATGCCTGTGGTCGCCCAGGTGTCTTTATCATTAGAATACCAGGGGTCAGCTAGGAGTCTCTATCATGAGAATGCCTCTTTCATTTGAATGCCTGGGGTTGGCCAGGTGTCTCTATCCTTTGAATGCCTAAGGTTGCATAGATGTCTCTACCATTAGAATGCCTGGGTTGGGCCAAGCATCTCTATCATTATAATATGCGGGTTTGGCCAAAAGTCTCTCCCATTAGGATGCCTGGGGCAAACCAGCTTTCTCTATCCTTAGAATTCCTGAGGTTGCACAATAGTCTGTATCATCAGAATGCCATGGCTCAGCCATGAGTTTCTATCATTAGAATATTTGGTTTCAGCCTGCAGTCTCTCCAGTCAGAATGCGTGGGGTTGGCCAAGTTTCTTCATCTTAAAAATGCCTGAGGTCATACTGGTGTTTTTCTCATTAGAATGCCTGGGCTAGGCCAGGAGTCTCCATCATTAGAATGCCTGAAGTCATCCACAAGTCTCTCCCGTTGGAATGCTTGGGGTTGTACAGGTGTCTCTATCCTTCGAATGATGAGGTCGTTCTGGTGTCTCTATTATTAGAAATCCTGGGGTGGGAAAGCAGTCTCTTTCATTAGACAGCCTGGATAATGCAAGTGTCTCTATCCTTAGAATGCCTGAGGTCGCCAGCTCTCTCTATCATTAGAATGCCTGGGCTCAGACATGATTCTCTAACATTAGAATATCTAGGGTCAGCCAGGAGACTCTTTCTTTAGAATGTCTGGTTCAGCCAGGTGTCTCTGTCCTTAAAATGCTTGAGGTCGCCTAGGTGTCTCTATCATTAGAGTGCCTGGGGTAGGCCAGGAGTTTCTATTATAAGAATTCTTGTGGTCAGCCAGGAGTTTCTCCCATAAGAATGCCTGGGGTTGGCCAGGAGTCTCTTCCATTTGAACGCCTGGGATCAGTGAGGTGGTTCTGTCTTTAGAATGACTGAGTTTGCACAGGTGTCTCTATCATTAGAATGCCTGGGGTCAACCAGGAGGCTCTAATATTAGAATGCTTGGGGTCAGCCAGAAGTCTCTCCTATTAGAATGCCTGGGGTCTGCCTGCTGTCTCTATTATTACAATGGATGAGGTCCCCCAGGTGTCTCTATCATTAGAATGCCCATGGTCAAACAAAAGTGTCTCTCATTATAATGCCTGGGGTTGGCCAAAGTCTTTCCCATTAGAATGCCTGAGGCCAGCTGGGAGTCTCTTCCATTAAAATGCCTGTGGTTTTCCAGGTGTCTCTATCCTTAAAATGCCTGACATCATCCAGGTGTCCCTATTATTAGAATGCCTGTGGTGGGCCAGATGTCTCGATCCTTAGAATTCCTGAGGTCACACATGTGTCTCTATCCTTAGAATGCCTTGTATAGACCAGGAGTCTCAATCATTAGAATTCCTTGTGTCAGCCAGGATTCTCTATCATTGGAATGCCTGGGGTGGGTCAGGTCTCTCTATCCTTTGAATGCCTTAGGTCACCCAGGTGTCTCTGTTATTAGAAAGCATGGGGTTCACCAGGAGTATCTTTTGTTAGATTGCATGAGGTCACACGGGGTCTCTATAAATAGAATGCCACAGGTAGACCATGAGTCTTTATTATTAGAATTCCTGGGGTCAACCAGGAGTATCTCCCATTAGAATGCCTGTGGCCAGCCAGCTCTCTCAATCATTAGAATGACTGAGATAGCACAGCTGTCTCTAACATTTTAATGTCTGAGGTCTCCCAGATGCCTCTATCATTAGAATGCCTGGGGTGGCCAGGGATCTCTATCATTTAATTGCCTGAAGCCCCTCAGGTATCTCTATCATTACAATGCCTGGGGTCAGCCAGGAATCTCTAGCGTTAGATTGCCTTGGTTTGGCCAGGAATCTCTTCTGTTAGAATGCCTGAGGTTGACCAGGAGTCCCTCCCATTAGAATGCCTGGGGTAAGCCAGGTATTTTTATTCAAAAAAAAAAATGCCTTAGGTAACACAGGTGTCTCTGTCATTACTATTCCTGAGGTAGGTCAGTAGTCTCTATAATCAGAATGTCCTGGTTGGCCACCACTCTCTCTCATTAGAATATCTGAGGTAGGCCAGGTGTTTCTATTCTTAGAGTTCCTGATGTCACCCAGGTGTCTCTATGATTAGAATGCCTGGGGTCGGTCAAGAGTCTCTCCGATTAGAATGCCTGAAGTTGGCACGTGTCTCTATCAGTAGAATGCCTGATTTCATGCAGGTTTCTTTATCGTTAGAATGCCTGGAGTTGACAAGGAGTTCCATTAGAATGCCTGGGGTCGCCCATGTGTCTCAATCTTTAGAATGACTGTGGTTCCACAGGGGTCTCTATCATTAGAATGTCTGGGATAGGCCAGGAGTCTTTATCATTAGATTGCCTTAGGTTGTCAGGAAGTCCCTATCATTAGAATGCCTGTGGTTGACAAGGTGTATCCATCCTTAGAATTCTTTTTTATTTATTTATTTATTTTTATTTATTTATTTTTTATTATTATACTTTAAGTTCTAGGGTACATGTGCATAATGTGCAGGTTTGTTACATATGTATACTTGTGCCATGTTGGTGTGTTGCATCCATCAACTCGTCAGCACCCATCAAATCCTCATTTACATCAGGTATAACTCCCAATGCAATCCCTCCCCCCTTCCCCCTCCCCATAATAGGCCCTGGTGTGTGATGTTCCGCTTCCCAAGTCCAAGTGATCTCATTGTTCAGTTCCCACCTATGAGTGAGACCATGTGGTGTTTGGTTTTCTGTCCTTGTGAAAGTTTGCTGAGAATGATGGTTTCCAGCTGCATCCATGTCCCTACAAAGGACACAAACTCATCCTTTTTTATGGCTGCATAGTATTCCATGGTGTATATATGCTACATTTTCTTAATCCAGTCTGTCACTGATGGACATTTGGGTTGATTCCAAGTCTTTGCTATCGTGAATAGTGCCGCAATGAATATACGTGTGCATGTGTCTTTATAGAAGCATGGTTTATAATCCTTTGGGTATATACCCAGTAATGGGATGACTGGGTCATATGGTACTTCTAGTTCTAGATCTTTGAGGAATCACCATACTGTTTTCCATAATGGTTGAACTAGTTTACAATCCCACCAACAGTGTAAAAGTGTTCCTATTTCTCCACATCCTCTCCAGCACCTGTTGTTTCCTTAATATCCTTAGAATTCTTGAGGTCCCACAGGCGTCTCTATTATTAGAATGGCTAGGGTAGGCCAGCAGTCTCTATCAGTAGAGTGCTTGTGGTTGGCAAGGTGTCTCTCCCCTTATAATGCCTGGTGTCGACGAGCTGTCTTTATCCTTAGAATGCCTGATATCATCTATGTTTCTCTATCATTAGAATGTGTGCGGTTATCTATGAGTGTTTCCATTTAGAATGCCTGGGGTTGGCCAGGTGTCTCTATTGTTAGAATGTGTGTGGTCCCACAGAAGTCTCTGTCATTAGAGTGACTCCAGTCAGCTGGAAACCTCTATCACTTGAATGCCTGTGTTTTACTAGGAGTCTGTCCCATTACAATCCCAGGGGTCAGGCCAGTTGTCACTATTCTTAGAATGCCTGAGATCTCCCAGGTGTCTTTCATTAGAATGCCTGAGGTAGGACAGGGTTCTCTATCATTAGGAATTCTGGGGTCAGCCAGGACTCCCTTCCATTAGATTGCCTGCTGTTGGTTAGGTGTCTCTATCATTAGAAAAAATGGGGTAGGCCAGGATTCTCTATTATTAGAGACTGGACAGACCGTGAGTCTGCCAGGAGTATGTCTCTTAAAATGCCTGGTGTCAGCCATGTGTCTCTATTTTCAGAATGCCTAAGGTTGCACAGATGTTTCTATTATTGGAATGCCTGGGGTAGATCTGGATCTATAAATAGAAAGCCTGGTGTTGGCCAGGAGTCCCTCTTGTTAGAATGCCTTGGATTGGCCAGGTGTCTCCATCCTTAGGATGCCTGAGGTCGCCCAGGTGTCTTTATCATTGGAATGCCTGGGATCAGCCAGGGTCTCTCCCATTAGATTGTCTGGGGTCTCCCATGAGTTTCTCTTGTTAGAATGCCTGGGCTCGAGTAGATGTCTCTATACTCAGATTGCCTGAGGTCAGTGAGGTGTTTCTGTGATTAGAATTCCCGAGGTTGCACAGGTTTCTCTGTCATTAGGATGGATAGGATAAACCAGGATTCTCTATTATTAGAATGTCAGGGGTTGGCCAGGAGTCTCTCCTTAGTGTCTGAGGTCACAGAAACCTTGTTTCTAGTAGTTATCATGGGATATTTGGTTGTTTATTATAGGCCTCAATGGGCTAAGACATGTCTTTTTGTAGATTCTAGAAAAAGGGTTTTCAACCTGACGAAACAAAACTAAGGTTCCACTCTGAGAGATGAATCCACACATCAAAAAAATTTTCATGGCTAGCTTGTTTCTAGATTTTATGGCAGAATATTCCACTTCACACTGTAGGCTTCAATGGACTCAGAAATGGCCCATCACTGATACTACGAAAAGAGTGTGTCCCTCCTAGTGAATCAAAACAGGTTCCATTTTGTGAGAGGAATCCACACATCACAAAGGTATTTCACATGTAGCTTGTTACTCATTATTACCATGGAATATTCAGTTTTTCACTATAACCTTCAATAGGATCAGAAATGTCCCTTATAGATTCTACAAAAACAATGTGTCCAACCTGGTGAATCAAAACACAGGTTTAAATCCATGAGATGAATTCACACACCACAAAACAACAACAACAACAAAACTTTTACAGATAGTTTGCTTCCAGTTTTTATCAAGGAATATTAGGTTTTTCACTATCAGCTTCCAAGGGGTCAGAAATGTCCCTTCATAGATTTTACAAAGAGTGTTTTCAATCTGGTGGAACAAAACATAGGTTCAATTTTGTGAGATGAATCAACACATCACAAAGCATTTTCATGGAACGCTTATTTGTACTTTTTATGCTGGATATCTGGTTTTTCATTGTAGACTTTAATAAACTCAGAAATGTCCATTTGTAGATTATATATAAAGAGTGTTTCCAATGAGGTGAATGAAAACAATTTTTAAACTCTGGAACATGAACCAGCACGTCTCAAAACATTTTCATACGCAGCTTGTTTCTAGTTTTTATTGTGGGATATTCAGTTTTTTACTACAGACTTCAATTGGCTCAGAATTTTTTATTTTGTAGATTCTACAAAAAGTGTATTTCCAACATGGTGAACCAAAATATGTTTTTAACTCTGTGAAACGAATCCATACATCAAAATGCATTTTCACTGATAGTTTTTGTTTTTGTTTTCATCGCAAGATATTTGGTGTCTTACTGTAGGCTTCAATAAGTTCAGAAATGTCCCCTCATAGATTCTACAAAAGCAGTGTTTCCAACCTGGTGAATTAAAACAGAATTTTATCCCTGTGAGATGAATCAACACATCACAAAACATTCTCACATATAGTTTGTTTCTAGTTTTTACATAAGGATATTCAGTTTTTCGTCATAGGCTTCAAAGGGTTCAGAAATGTCCCTTCATATATTCTACCAAAAAAAAAAAAAAAAAAAAAAAAAAAAGAGTTTGCAACCTGGTGAATAAAAACAGAGGTTCAATTTTGTGAGATAAATCCGCACATTACAAGATATTTTCACAGACAGTTTGTTTCTAGTTTTTCTCACTGGATATTCTATTTTATCTTATGAGTGTCAATCGGCTCAGAAATGTCCCTTCATCGATTTTACAACAAGAATGTTTCCAACCTGGTGATTCAAAATACAGGTGTCTTTCTGTGAGATGCATTCACACATCACAAAACATTTTGAAACATAGCTTGTTGCCAGGTTTTATCATGGGATATTTCATTTTTGAGTAAGGCTTCAATAGGCTCAGAAGCATCCCTTTGTAGATTCTACAAAGAGAGGATTTCCAATCTGGTGAATTGTTTAACTGTGTGAGATGAAATGACACATCACAAAGCATTTTCACGTATGACATGTTTCTATATTTTATCAAGGGATATTAGATTTTTCACTATAAAGTTCAATGGGCTCTGAAATGTCACCTCATAGACTCTACAAAAACAGTGTTTCCAACCTGCTGAATGAAAACACAGGTTTAACTCTGTGAGAGAATCAGCACATCACAAAGCGTTTTCACATATAGATTCCTTCAAGTTTTTATCATGAGATCTTCAGTTTTTCACTATAGGCGTCAATGGGGTCAGAAATGTCCCTTCGTAGATAATACAAAAATAGTGTTTAATAACTAGTAAATAAAAACCGAGGTTTAACTCTGTGAGATGAATCCACATATCAAAAAGCCCTTTCACACATACCTTGTTTCTACTTTTTACCACAAAATGTTCGGTTTTTCACTACAGGCTTCAATGGGCTCAGAAATATCCCTTTGTAGGTCTTACAAAAAGGGTGATTCCAACCTGGGGAATAAAAACACATGTTCCATTATATTCAGATGAATCTATACATCACAAATCATTTTCACACACTGTTATTTTCCAGGTTTTAGTTGGGATATTCTGTTTTTAACTATAGGCCTCGATGGGATCAGAAATGTCTTTTCATATATACTAGAGAAAGACAGTTTTCAACCTGGTAAATCAAAATACAAGTCCATTTTGTGAGATGAATCCACACAATACAAAGCATTTTCACAGATAGCTTGTTTAGTTTTTCACTATCTGTTTCAGTTTTTCACTATTTTTTTCAATAGGCTCAGAAATGTCCCTTCATAGATCCCACAGAAAGAGTGTTTTCAACCTGGTGAATAAACAGTAGTTTATCTCTGTGAAACGAATCTATAAATCATGAAGCATTTCCACATATGGCTTATTTCTAGTTTTTATCATGGGATATTTGGTTATTCACTATAGGCTTCAATGGGCTCAGAAATGTCCCTTTCTAGATTCTACAAGAATAGTGTTCCTAATCTGGTGAATCCAAAACACAGGTTTCATTATGTGAAGTGAATCCACACATCACAAATCATTTTCACACATAGGATATTCCACATTTCTTTGGGGGGGATATTTGGTTTTTCACTATAGGCTTCAATGGTCTCAGAAATGTCCCTCTGTAGATTCTACAAAAAGAGTGTTTAAAACCTGGTAAATCAAAACACTGGTTTAACTTAGTGAGATGAAACCACACATCACAAGGCATTTTCACATATAGCTTCTTTCTAGTTTTTATCACAGGATATTCGGTTTTTTAATTGTAGGCTTTAATGTACTCACATATAGATGTTTCTAGCTTTTATCGTGGGATATTTGTATATTATTGTAGGCTTAAATGGGCTCATAATTATTCCCTCATAGATTCTACAAAGAGGTTGTTTTGAACCTGGTGAGTCAAATCACATGTTTAATTTTGTAAGATGAAATCACACATCACAAAGCATTTTCACTTGTTGCTTGTTTCTAGTATTTATCATGGGATATTCAATTTTCCTTTTTGACTACATGGGCTCTTATCTCTCTTGTTATAAATTCTACATAATAGTGTTGTGAACATGGTGAATGAGCACAAAACATCCATTTTGTTAGATGAATACACATCATAAAGCATTTTCACAGAGAGTGTGTTTATAGTTTAATTGCAGGATATTCAATTTTTTCTTGTTGGTCTCAATGGACTGAAAATGACCCTTTGTAGGTTCTACCACAAGAGTGTTTCCAACCTGGTGAATAAAAACACAAGTTCCATTTTGTGAGATGAATCCACACATCACAAAACATTCTCACAGATAGACTTTTCCAGTTTGTATCGCAGGGTATTGCATTTTCTATTAGAGGCATCAACGGGCTCAGAAATGTCCTTTTGCAGCTTCTACAAAAACAGTGTTGCCTACCTCGTGAATCAAGACACAGGTTCCATTCTTTAAGATGAATCCACATATCACAAAGCATTTTTATAAATAGATTGTTTTCTATTTTTATTGCAGGATATTCTACTTTTTACCACAGGCTTCAAGGGTTCAGAAATGTTCCTTCGTAGATTACACAACAAGAATATTTCTAACCTGGTAAATCAAAACAGTGGTTCCATTCTGTGAGATAAACTGACACATCTTAAAGCATTTTTACAGATATCTTTATTTGCAGTTTTTTTTTTATCACAGGTTATTCAGTATTTTACTGTAGGCCTCAACTGGCTCCAAAATGTCCCTTCATAGATTCTACCAAAAGAGTGTTTTCAACTGGTGAATTGAAACACAGGTTCCATTCTGTGAGCTGAATCCACTCACAGCAAAGCATTTTCATAGATAGCTTGCCTTTAGTTTTTATAGCAGGATATTAGATTTACTCTTATGGGCACCAAAGGGCTCAGAAATGTCACTTCATACATCCTAAAAAAAGAGTGTCTCCATACTTGTTAATCAAAAAACTCGTTCCATTCTTTGAGATGAATCCACACATCATAAAACATTTTCACAGGTAGCTTGTTTCTCGTTTTTATTGCAGATTATTCGATTTTTTTAGAGGCATGTATGGTCTCAGAAATATTCATTAGTATATTCATGGAAAGAGTGTTTTCAACCTGGTGAATCAGAACACAGGTTCAATTCTGTGAGATGAGTCCATGAATCACAAAGCATTTTCACATATAGCTTGGTTCAAGTTTTTATCACAGGATATTAGGTTTTTTACTATAGGCTTCAATAGTATCAGGAATGACCCATCGTATATTCTACAAAAAGAGTGTTTCCAATCTAGTAAATAAAAACACAGGTTCCATTCTGTTAGAGGAAACCACACATCATAACGCATTTTCACAGATTGCTTGTTTCTAGTTTTTGTCATGGGATATTGGGTTTTTCTTGGTAACCACAATGGGCTCATAAATGTCCCTTTGTAGCTTCTAGAAAATGATTGTTTCCAACCTGGTGAATCAAAATGCAAGTTCAATTCTGTGAAATGAATCCACACATCAGAAAACATTTTCACAAATAGATTGTTTCTAATTTTTATTGTGGGATATTTGATTGCTTTATTGGTCTCAGTGGGCTCAGAAATATTCCTCTGTAGATTCTACAAAAAGAGTCTTTCCAACATGGTGAATCAAAATGAAGGTTTACTTTTCTGACATGAATCTACATATCACAAAGCATTTTGACAGATAGCTTGTTTCTAGATTGTTATGAGGACTATTTTGTTTTTCACTCTAGGTTTTAATGGGCTTAGAAATATCTTTTCATAGATTTTACAAAAAGAGTGTTTCCTACCTGGTGGATTTAAATACAAGTTCCATTTTGTTAGATGAATCCACCCATCACAAAGCATTTTTTACAGATAGCTTGCTTCTAGTTTTTATCGTGGGATATTTGATTTTTCCTTATTACCCTCAGTGAACTCAGAAATTTCCCTTCTTAGATTTTACAAAAAGAGTGTTTGCCACCTAGTAAATAAAAATACAGATTCATTCTGTGAGTGAATCCACACATCACAAAGCATCTTTACGGGTAGTTTGTTTTTAGTTTTTATCACAGGTAAATCGATTTTACCTTATGGGTCTCGATGGTCTCAGAAATGCCCTTTCATAGATTTTACAAGTGTATTTGCAACCTGGCGAACCAAAATGGAAGTTCCATTCTGTGAGATGAATCCACAAATCACAAAACATTTTTCCCAGTGTTTGTAGTTTTTATAATGGGATATTTAATTTTTTTTGCAGGCCTTGATGGGCTCAAAAATGTCTTTTTGTAGATTTTATGAAGAGTGTTTCCAACCTGGTGAATCAAAAACAGATTTCATTTTGTGAGATGAATCTACACAACACAAAGTATTTTCACAAATAACTTATTTCTAGAGTTTATAGTGGGATATTCAATTTCTCCTTATTGGCCTCAATGGGCAAACAAATGTCCCTAAGTAGATTCTACAAAAAGATAGTTTTCAACCTGGCACATCAAAACACAGGTTCCATTCTGTGGCAAGAACCCACACCTTATGAAGCATTTTCACAGACAGTTTGTTTCTACATTTGATCATAGGCATTCTATTTTCCTTATTGAACATTATGAACTCAGGAATGTCTCTTCATAGATCCTACAAAATGCATATTTCCAACCTGGTGAATCAAAATGCAAATTCCATTCTGTCAGTTAATCCATACATCACAACGTGTTTTCACACATAATTTGTTTCTAGTTTTTATCATGGAATATTCAATTCTCCTTCTAGTCCACCATGGGCTCATAAATGTCTCTTCATAGATTCTACAAAAAAAAAAAGTGTTTCCAACGTGGCGAATTAAAACACCAGTTCCATTCTGTGACATGAATCCACACATCACAAAGCATTTTCAGAGATAGCTTGTTTGTAATTATTATTTTGGGATATTCAACTTTTTAATTGGGGTCAATGGGATCAGAAATGTCCCTTCATAGGTTCTACAAAAAGAGTGTTTCCAACCTGTTGAATGAAAACACATGTTCCCTTCTGTGAGATGAATCCACACATCACAAAGCATTTTCACTGAGGGCTTGCTTCTAGTTTTTATTGTGAGATATTCTATTTTCCTTATTGAGCACGATGGACTCAGAATTGTCCCTTCAAATTTCTATAGAGTGTTTCCAATTTGGCGAATCAAAAAGCAGGTTCCATTTTCTGAGATGAATTCATACATCACAGAGCATTTTTGCACATAGCTTGTTTCTAGTTTTTAACACAGGATATTCAGTTCTTCAATATAGTCTTCAATGGGCTCATAAATGTCGGTTCACAGATTCTACAAAAAGAGCGTCTCCAACCTGCTGAATCAAAACTCAAGTTCCATTCTTTTAGATGAATCCAAACATCACAAGGCATTTTAACAGTTAGCGTGTTTCTAGTGCTTAATTTTTTCTTGTAGGCCATGATGGTCTTAAAAATATACCTTTGTAGGATCTACCGAAAGAGTTTTTCCAACCTGGTGAATCAAAAAACAGGTTCCATTCTGTGAGATGAATACACACATCAGAAAGCCTTTCCACAGGCAGCTTTTTTCTAGATTTTATTGTAGGATATTCAGTTTTTCATTACAGATTTCAAAGAGTGCATAAATGTCCCCTTTTTGATTCTACAAAAGGATTGTTTCCAACCTGGTGAATTAAAACACAGTTTTGATTCTGTGAGATGAATCCACACATCACAAAGCATTTTCACACACAACTTGTTTCTAGCTTTTATCACACAATATTCAATTTTTTTTTCTGGGTGTCAGTTGGCACAAAAATGTCCTTAAGTAGATTCTATAGAAAAAGTGCTTTCAACCCAGCACATCAAAACACAGATCTGTGAGATTCATCTGTGAGATGAATACACATATCACAAAGCATTTCACAGAGAGCTTGTTTCTAGTTTTAATAGTAGAATATAAGATTTTCCTTATTGGGCATAATGAGCACACAAATGTCCATTCGTAGATTCTACAAAAAGAGTCCTTTCAACCTGTTGAATCAAAGCACAAGTTCCATTCTGTGAGATAAATCCACACATCACAATGTGTTTTCACACATAGCTTGTTTCTGATTGTTTTTTGTTGTTGTTGTTGTTGTTGTTGTTGTTTTGTGGGATATTCCATTCTTTTTTTCTCATGGGTCTCAAAGGGCACAGAAATGTCCCTAAGTAGATATGACAAAAATAGTGTTTTCAACCTGGCAAATCAAAACACAGGTTCCATTCTGTGAGATAAATCCACACATCACAAAGCATTTTCACAGATAGCTTGTGTCTAATTTTTCTGGTGGGATATTCATTTTTCACTGTGGGTTTCAACGGGCTTAGAATTGTACTCCTGTCAATTGTACAAAAAGAGTGTTGTTTCCAACCTGGTTAATCAAAACACAGCTTCCATTCCCTGAGATGAAATCACACATCACACAGCATTTTTACAGATAGCTTGTTGCTAGAGTTTATCGTGGGAGAATGGATTTTCTTATTTGACCACAGCGAGTTCAGAAATGACCCTTTGTAGATTCTACAAAAAAAGTGATTCCAACCTGGAAACACTCCATTCTATGAGATGTTTCCATTCTGTAAGATGAATCCATGGTCCATTCAGTGAGATGAATCCAAACATCACAAAGCATTTTCACAGATAGCTTGTTATTATTATTATTTATTGCAGAGTATTTGATTTTTCAAAATTAAACTTAATGTTCTTAGAAATGTCCCTTCATAGAATCAACAAAAAGAGCATTCCCAACCGGGTGAGTGAAAGCACATCTTTCATTCTGTGAGATAAGTCCACACATCATAAAGCATTTGCAGAGGTAACTTGTTTCTACTTTTTATCGAGGAATATTCAGTTTCTTACCTTATGGTCCAATGGGCTCAGAAATGTCCCTTCGTAGATTCTACAAAAATTGTATTTACAATCTGTTAATCAAAACACAGGATCCATTCTGTGAGATGAATCCACGCATCACAAAGAAGTTTCACAGATAGCTTGTTTCAAGTTTTTAATGCAGGATATTCAGTATTTCATGATAGGTTTCAAAGGGCTCAGAAATGTTTATTGGTAGATTCTACAAAAAGACTATTTCCAATCTGTGGAATTAAAACACAGGTTTCATTCTGTGAGATGAATTTACATATCACTAAGCTTTTTCACAGAGAGCTTGTTTCTAGTTTTTCTTTTTTGGGGGGGGTATTAGATTTTTTTTAGGGGTTTCAATTAGCTTATAAATATCCCTTCATACATTCTATAACAGAAGTGTTTCCAATTTGGTGAATCAAAAAACATGTTCCATTCTGTGAGATAGATCCACCCATCATAAAGCATTTTTACAACAGTTTGTTTCTAATTTTTATCACCGTATATTCAGTTTTTCACTATAAGATTGAGTGGGCTTGGAAATGTTCATTTCTAGATTCTATGAAAAGGTTGTTTCCAACCTGCTTACTGAAAACACAAGTTCCATTCTTTGAGATGAATCCACACATCTCAAACCATTTACATAAATAACTTGTCTCTACTTTTTATTGTGTGATATTCAATTTTCTGCTTTAGGTGTCAATGGGCTCAGAAATGTCCCTTTATATATTCTACAAAAAGAGTGTTTCCTACCTGGTGAATCAAAGCACAGGCCCCATTCTGTGAGATGAATCCACACATCACAAAGCATTTCATCCATTAGTTTCTTTGTAGTTTGTAATGTGAAATATTCTGTTTTTTACTTTTGGCTTCAATGGGCTCAGAAATGTTCCTTTGTAGATTCTACAAAAAGAGTGTTTCCAACATGATTTATAAAAACACAGGTTCAATTTTGTGGGATAAATCCACACATCACAAATCATTTTCACAGATAGCTTATTTCTAGTTTTTATTGTGGGATATTCAATTTTTTTATGGACCTCATTGGGCTCAGAAATGTTTCTTCACAGAATCTACAAAAATTGTGTTTCCAATCTGGTGAATGAAAACACATGTTCATTAATCCACACATCATAAGCATTTTCACAGATAGCTTGTTCCCTGTTTTATTAGGCTAGGTGTTTCTCCTACTACAATGCTTGAAGTAAGCCAGGTGTCTTTCTCTTCAGAATGGCTGAAGTTGTTCAGAAGTCTCACATGTTAGAATAAATGAGATTGGCCAGTTGTCCTCTTCATTAGAATGTCTGAGGTCGCCCAGGTGGCTCTCCCCTTATAATTCCTAATATCGGCCAGGAGTCTCTCTGGTTAGAATGGCTGAGGTCGGACAGGAGTCTCTGTCCTCAGAATGCCTGAGGTCAGCCAGCTATCTCTAACATTAGAAGGCCTGAGTTTGGTCAGGAGTCTCTCTCCTTAGAATGCCTGAGATCAACCAGGTGTCTATTATTAGAATGCCTGGGGTCGGCCAGGAGTCTCTCTTCTTAGGATGCCTGAGGTCACATAGGTGTCTCTACCACTAGAATGTTTGGGGTCAGCCAGGAGAATCAACTTTTAGAATGCATGAGGTCAGACAGATTTCATAATCATTAGAATGTCTCAGGTCACTTAGCTATCTCTATCATTAGAATGAATGGGGTTGGCCAAAAGTCTCTATCCTTAGAATTTCTGGGATCACACAGATATCTCTATCATTAGAACGCCTGGGGTTGGCCAGGAGTCTCTATTTTTAGAAAGCCTGGGGTAGACAAGTGTCTCTGTAATTAGAATGCCTGATATCAGCCAGATGTCTCTATCCTTAGAAGGCCTAAGATCAGCCAGATGTCTCTGCCTTTTAAATGCTTGAGGTCACATTTTCTTAATCCAGTCTGTCACAGATGGACATTTGGGTTGATTCCAAGCCTTTGCTATTGTGAATAGTGCCGCAATAAACATACTTGTGCATGTGTCTTTGTAGTAGAATAATTTATAATCCTTTGGGTATATACCCAGTAGTGGGATGGCTGGGTCATATGGTACATCTAGTTCTAGATCCTTGAGGAATTGCCATACTGTTTTCCATAATGGTTGAACTAGTTTACAATCCCACCAACAGTGTAAAATGCCTCTGGTGGGCCATGAGTCTCTTCCATTAGAATGCCTGCGGTCTAGCATGTGTCTCCATGATTAGAATGCCTAAGGTTGACCAGGAGTTTCTCTCATTAGAACACCTGGGGTCGGCCAGGAGTCTCTACCATTAGAAAGCCTGAATTTTAAAAGGTGTCTCTATTATAATGGCTGGGATCGGTCAGGAGTCTCTATCCTTAGAATTTTTGAGGTCACCCATGTGTCTATCATTACATGATCAACCAGAAGTTTCTATCCATAGAATGTCTGAGGTAGTCCAGGAGTTTCTATCATTAGAATGCCTGGGGTTGGATAGAAGTCTCTTTCCTAAGAATGCCTAAGGTTGCCCAGGTGTTTATCATTGCAATGCCTGTGGTCAGCCAGGAGTCTCTATTTTTAGAATGTCTGAGGTCACCCAAGTGTGTGTATCATTAGAATGCCTGGATTGACCAGGCAACTCAACTGTTAGAATAAATGAGGTGTACTAGATATCTCTGTTCTTAGAATACTTGAGGTCGCCCAGGTGTCTCTATTATTAGAATGTCTGGAGTCAGCCAGTAGTCTTAATTTTTAAAATTTCTAAGGTCACCCAGGTGTCTTTATTATTAGAATGCCTGAGGTCACCCAGGTATCTCTATGCTTAAAATGCCTGGGGTTGCCATGTATCTCTATCATTAGAAGGCCTGGGGTCATACAGGAGTCTCTCCCATTAGAATGCCTGAGGTAGGCTAGGAGTCTCTATTTTTAGAATTCCCAAGGTCACCCATGTGTCTATCATTGGAAATCCTGGAGTCAGCTAGGAGCCTGTATCCATCGAATACCTGAGGTCACCCAGGTGTCTCTATCATTAGAATGCCTGGGGTTGGCCAGGAGACTCTTCCGTTAGAATGCCTGAGGTCAGTCAGATGTCTCTAACCTTAGAATGCTTGGGGTCAGCTGGGAGTCTCTCCTATTAAAATGTCTGAATTTGGCCAGGTGCCTCTATCCCTAGAATGTTGGAAGTCACCCAAGTGTCTCTATAATTAGCATGCCTGAGGTCAACCAGAAGTCTCTCTTATTAGAATGCCTGGAGTTGGCCAGGAGTTTCTTTCTTTAAAATGTCTGCGGTCACACTGGCTTCTCTATCACTAGAATGTCTATGGTAGGCCAAGAATCTATCACATTAGAATGTGTGTGTTCAGTTCAGGAGTCTCTATCATTAGAATGCCTGCAGTCACCTAGGTATCTACCATTAGAATGCCTGGAGTCGAGGGGGCGGAGCAAGATGGCCGAATAGGAACAGCTCCAGTCTCCAACTCCCAGCGCGAGCGACACAGAAGACCGGTGATTTCTGCATTTTCAACTGAGGTACTGGGGTCATCTCACTAGGGAGCTGCTGCAGCCTGACCAGCGAGAGCTGAAGAAGGGTGAGGCATCGCCTCACCTGGAAAGCGCAAGGGGGAAGGGAATCCCTTTTCCTAGCCAGGGGAACTGAGACACACAACACCTGGAAAATCGGGTAATTCCCACCCCAATACCGCGCTTTAAGCAAACGGGCACACCAGAAGAATATATCCCTCACCTGGCCGGGAGGGTCCCACGCCCACGGAGCCTCCCTCATTGTCAACACAGAAGTCTGCGGCGATCTAACCACGAGGCAGCAGCGAGGCTGGGGGAGGCGCGCCCGCCATTGCTGAGGCTTAAGTAGGTAAACAAAGCTGCTGGGAAGCTTGAACTGGGTGGAGCTCACAGCAGCTCAAGGAAACATGCCTGTCTCTATAGACTCCACCTCTGGGGGAAGGGCTCAGCTAAAAAAAAAAAAAACAGGGGAAGCAGGAGAGGCCTGAGCAGATGCGAACGACACTGTCTGACAGCTTTGAAGAGAGCAGTGGATCTCCCATCACGGAAGTTGAGATCTGAGAACGGACAGACCGCCTGCTCAAGTGGGTCACTGACCCCTGAGTAGCGTCACTGGGAGACCTCCCCAACTAGGGGCATTCTGACACCCCACACCTCACAGGGTGGAGTACACCCCTGACAGGAAGCTTCCAAAGGAAGAATCAGACAGGTAGACTCGCTGTTCAGCAATATTCTCTCTTCTGCAACCTCTGCTGCTGATACCCAGGCAAACAGGGTCTGGAGTGGACCTCAAGCAATCTCCAACACACCTATAGCTGAGGGTCCTGACTGTCAGAAGGAAAACTATCAAACAGGAAGGACACCTATACCAAAACCCCATCAGTACGTCACCATCATCAAAGACCAGAGACAGATAAAACCACAAAGATGGGGAAACAGCAGGGCAGAAAAGCTGGAAATTCAAAAAATAAGAGTGCATCTCCCCCTGCAAAGGAGCGCAGCCCATCGCCAGCAACGGATCGAAGCTGGTCAGAGAATGACTTGGACGAGAGGAGAGAAGAAGGCTTCAGTCCATCAAACTTATCAGAGCTAAAGGAGGAATTACGTACCCAGCGCAAAGAAACTAAAAATCTTGAAAAAAGAGTGGAAGAATTCACAGCTAAACTAATTACTGCAGAGAAGGTCACAAACGAAATGCCAGAGATGAAAACCATGACACGAGAACTACGTGACAAATGCACAAGCTTCAGTAACCAACTCGATCAACTGGAAGAAAGAGTATCTGCGATTGAGGATCAAATGAATGAAATGAAGCGAGAAGAGAAACCAAAAGAAAAAAGAAGAAAAAGAAATGAACAAAGCCTACAAGAAGTATGGGATTAAGTAAAAAGACCAAATCTACGTCTGATTGGGGTGCCTGAAAGTGAGGGGGAAAATGGAACCAAGTTGGAAAACACTCCTCAGGAAATCATCCAGGAGAACTTCCCAACCTAGTAGGGCAGGCCAACATTTAAATTCAGGAAATACAGAGAACGCCACAAAGATACTCCTCCAGAAGAGCAACTCCAAGACACATAATTGCCAGATTCACCAAAGTTGAAATGAAGGAAAAAATCTTAAGGGCAGCGAGAGAGAAAGGTCGGGTTACCCACAAAGGGAAGCCCATCAGACTAACAGCAGATCTCTCGGCAGAAACTCTAAAAGCCAGAAGAGAGTGGGGGCCAATATTCAACGTTTTTAAAGAAAAGAATTTTAAACCTGGATTTTCATATCCAGCCAAACTAAGTTTCATAAGTGAAGGAGAATTAAAATCCTTTACAGATAAGCAAATGCTTAGAAATTTTTGTCACCACCAGGCCTGCCTTACAAGAGACCCTGAGGGAAGCCCTAAACATGGAAAGGAACAACCGGTACCAGCCATTGCAAAAACATGCCAAAATGTAAAGACCATCGAGGCTAGGAAGAAACTGCATCAACTAACGAGCAAAATAACCAGTTAATATCATAATGGCAGGATCAAGTTCACACATAACAATATTAACCTTAAATGTAAATGGACTAAATGCTCCAATTAAAAGACACAGACTGGCAAACTGGATAAAGAGTCAAGACCCATCAGTCTGCTGTATTCAGGAGACCCATCTCACATGCAGAGACATACATAGGCTCAAAATAAAGGGATGGAGGAAGATCTACCAAGCAAATGGAGAACAAAAAAAAGCAGGGGTTGCAATCCTACTCTCTGATAAAACAGACTTTAAACCATCAAAGATCAAAAGAGACAAAGAAGGCCATTACGTAATGGTAAAGGGATCAATTCAACAGGAAGAGCTAACTATCCTAAATATATATGCACCCAATACAGGAGCATCCAAATTCATAAAGCAAGTCCTTAGAGACTTACAAAGAGACTTAGACTCCCATACAACAATAATGGGAGACTTCAACACTCCACTGTCAACATTAGACAGATCAACAAGACAGAAAGTTAACAAGGATATCCAGGAATTGAACTCATCTCTGCACCAAGGGGACCTAATAGACATCTATAGAACTCTCCACCCCAAATCAACAGAATATATATTCTTCTCAGCACCACATCGCACTCGTTCCAAAATTGACCACATAATTGGAAGTAAAGCACTCCTCAGCAAATGTAAAAGAACAGAAATTATAACAAACTGTCTCTCAGACCACAGTGCAATCAAACTAGAACTCAGGACTAAGAAACACAATCAAAACCAGTCAACTACATGGAAACTGAACAACCTGCTCCTGAATGAGTACTGGGTACATAACGAAATGAAAACAGAAATAAAGATGTTCTTTGAAACCAATGAGAACAAAGATACAACATACCAGAATCTCTGGGTCACATTTAAAGCAGTGTGTAGAGGGAAATTTATAGCACTAAATGCCCACAAGAGAAAGCAGGAAAGATCTAAAATGGACACTCTAACATCACAATTAAAAGAACTGGAGAAGCAAGAACAAACACATTCAAAAGCTAGCAGAAGGCAAGAAATAACTAAGATCAGAGCAGAACTGAAGGAGATAGAGACACCAAAAACCCTCCAAAAAATCAATGAATCCAGGAGTTGGTTTTTTGAAAAGATCAACAAAATTGACAGACCGCTAGCAAGACTAATAAAGAAGAAAAGAGAGAGGAATCAAATAGATGCAATAAAAAATGACAAAGGGGATATCACCACGTACCCCACAGAAATACAAACTACCATGAGAGAATACTATAAACACCTCTACGTAAATCAACTAGAAAATCTAGAAGAAATGGATAATTTCCTGGACACTTACACTCTCCCAAGACTAAACCAGGAAGAAGTTGAATCCCTGAATAGACCAATAGCAGGCTCTGAAATTGAGGCAACAATTAATAGACTACCCACCAAAAAAAGTCCAGGACCAGATGGATTCACAGCTGAATTCTACCAGAGGTACAAGGAGGAGCTGGTACCATTCCTTCTGAAACTATTCCAATCAATAGAAAAAGAGGGAATCCTCCCTAAATCATTTTATGTGGCCAACATCATCCTGATACCAAAGCCTGGCAGAGACACAACAAAAAAAGAGAATTTTAGACCAATATCCCTGATGAACATCGATGGAAAAATCCTCAATAAAATAATGGCAAACCGGATTCAGCAGCACATCCAAAAGCTTATCCACCATGATCAAGTGGGCTTCATCCCTGGGATGCAATGCTGGTTCAACATTCGCAAATCAATAAGCATAATCCAGCATATAAACAGAACCAAAGTCCAGAACCACATGATTATCTCAATAGATGCAGAAAAGGCTTTTGACAAAATTCACCAGCCCTTCATGCTAAGAACACTCAATTAATTTCGGTATTGACGGAACGTACCTCAAAATCATAAGAGCTATTTATGACAAACCCACAGCTAATATCATACTGATTGGGCAAAAACTGGAAAAATTCCCTTTGAAAACTGGTACAAGACAGGGATGCCCTCTCTCACCACTCCTATTCAACATAGTGTTGGAAGTTCTGGCTAGGGCAATCAGGCAAGAGAAAGAAATCAAGGGTATTCAGTTCGGAAAAGAAGAAGTCAAATTGTCCCTGTTTGCAGATGACATGATTGTATATTTAGAAAACCCCATCGTCTCATCCCAAAAGTTCCTTAAGCTGATAAGCAACGTCAGCAAGTCTCAGGATACAAAATTAATGTGCAAAAATCACAAGCATTCTTGTACACCAGTAACAGACAAGCAGAGAGCCAAATCAGGAATGAACTTCCATTCACAATTGCTTCAAAGAGAATAAAATACCTAGGAATCCAACTTACAAGGGATGTAAAGGACCTCTTCGAGGAGAACTACAAACCACTGCTCAGTGAAATCAAAGAGGACACAAACAAATGGAAGAACATACCATGCTCATGGATAGGAAGAATCAATATCGTGAAAATGGCCATACTCCCCAAGGTTATTTATAGATTCAATGCCATCCCCATCAAGCTGCCAATGAGTTTCTTCACAGAATTGGAAAAATCTGCTTTAAAGTTCATATGGAACCAAAAAAGAGCCCGCATTGCCAAGACAATCCTAAGTCAAAAGGACAAAGCTGGAGGCGTCACGCTACCTGACTTCAAACTATACTACAAGGCTACAGTAACCAAAACAGCATGGTACTGGTACCAAAACAGAGCTATAGACCAATGGAACAGAACAGAGTACTCAGAAATAATACCACATATCTAGAACCATCTGATCTTTGACAAACCTGAGAGAAACAAGAAATGGGGAAAGGATTCCCTATTTAATAAATGGTGCTGGGAAAATTGGCTAGCCATAAGTAGAAACCTGAAACTGGATCCTTTCCTTACTCCTTATACGAAGATTAATTCAAGGTGGATTAGAGACTTAAATATTAGACCTAATACCATAAAAACCCTAGAAGAAAATCTAGGTAGTACCATTCAGGACATAGGCATGGGCAAGGACTTCATGTCTAAAACACCAAAAGCAATGGCAGCAAAAGCCAAAATTGACAAATGGGATCTAATTAAACTAAAGAGCTTCTGCACAGCAGAATAAACTACCATCAGAGTGGACAGGCCACCTACAGAATGGGAGAAAATTTTTGCAGTCTACTCATCTGACAAAGGGCTAATATCCAGAATCTACAAAGAACTCAAACAAATATACAAGAAAAAACAAACAACCCCATCAAAAAGTGGGCAAAGGATATGAACAGACATTTCTCAAAAGAAGACATTCCTACAGCCAACAGACACATGATAAAATGCTCATCATCACTCGCCATCAGAGAAATGCAAATCAAAACCACAATGAGATACCATCTCACACCAGTTAGAATGGCAATCATTAAAAAATCAGGAAACAACAGTTGTTGGAGAGGATGTGGAGAAATAGGAACACTTTTACACTGTTGGTGGGATTGTAAACTAGTTCAACCATTATGGAAAACAGTATGGCAATTCCTCAAGGATCTAGAACTAGATGTACCATATGACCCAGCCATCCCACTACTGGGTATATACCCAAAGGATTATAAATTATTCTACTACAAGACACATGCACACGTATGTTTATTGCGGCATTATTCACAATAGCAAAGACTTGGAATCAACCCAAATGTCCATCTGTGAGAGACTGGATTAAGAAAATGTGGCACATATACACCATGGAATACTATGCAGCCATAAGAAAGGATGAGTTTGCTTCCTTTGTAGGGACATGGATGCAGCTGGAAACCATCATTCTTAGCAAACTGTCACAAGAAGAGAAAACCAAACACCGCGTGTTCTCACTCATAGGTGGGAACTGAACAATGAGATCACTTGGACTCGGGAAAGGGAGCATCACACAGTGGGGCCTATCATGGGGAGGGGGCAGGGGGGCGGGATTGCATTGGGGAGTTATACTTGATATAAATGATGAATTGATGGGTGCTGACGAGTTGATGGGTGCAGCACACCAACATGGCACAAATATACATATGTAACAAACCTGCACGTTATGCACATGTACCCTAGAACTTAAAGTATAATAATAAAAAAAAAAGTCTCGTGTCTCACTGATGTCTCTATCATTAGAATGCCTGGTATAGGCCAGGGATCTCTAGCATTAAAATGCCTGGGTTAGCCAGGAATCTCTCTTGTTAGAATGGCTGTGGGGTCGATGATGTGTCTCCATCCCTAGAATATTGGAATTCGCCCAGGTGTCTATATCATTAAAATGCCTGGAAACGACCAGAAGTCTCTGTCATTAAAATGCCTAGGGTATGCCAGGAGTCTCTACCATTAAAATGCCTCAGCTATGCCAGGTGTCTCTATCCATAGAACGTCTGAAATTGCCCAGTTGTTTCTATTATTAGAATGCCTAGGTTTGGCCAGGAGTCTCTCCCATTAGAATGCCTGGGGTCCACCAGGAGGGTCTCCCACTAGAATGACATGTTTTGATGACATGTCTCTATCATTACAGTGCCTGAGGTCTCAGAGGTGTCTCTAATCTTAGAATGCCTGACGTAGGCCAGGTGTGTCTATGGTTAGAATGGTAAGGTCACCCAGATGTCTCTATCGTTAGAATGCCTTGTGTCGGACTTGAGACTCTATAATTGGAATGCCTGGATTCGGCCAAAAGTCTCTTCGGTTAGAATACCTGGGGTCAGCCAGGTGTCCGCATTTTTAGAATGCCTGAGGTCGCCCAGGTTTCTCTATCTTTAGAATTCCTGGGGATGGCCAAAAGTCTCTTTTATGAGAATGCCTGTGGTCAACCAGAAGTCTCTTCCATTAGAATGCCTATGTTCGGGCATGAGTCTCTACCGTAAGAATGCCTGTGTTCGGCCAGGTTTCTCCATCCTTAGGATGCCTGATGTCGTCGAGGTGTCTCTATCATTAGAATGCCTGTGGTCCACAGGAGTCTCTCCTGTTAGAATGTCTGGGGTCGGGGGGGCGGAGCAAGATGGCCGAATAGGAACAGATCCAGTCTCCAATTCCCAGCGCGAGCGACACAGAAGACAGGTGATTTCTGCATTTTCAACTGAGGTACTGGGGTCATCTCACTAGGGAGTGCCGGACAATCGGTGCTGGTCAGCTGCTGCAGCCTGACCAGCGAGAGCTGAAGCAGGGCGAGGCATCGCCTCACCTGGAAGCGCAAGGGGGAAGGGGATCCGTTTTCCTAGCCAGGGGAACTGAGACACACAACACCTGGAAAATCGGGTAACTCCCACCCCAATACTGCGCTGTAAGCATACAGGCATTCCAGGAGAATATATCCCACACCTGGCCGGGAGGGTCCCACGCCCACGAAGCCTCCCTCACTGCTAACACAGCAGTCTGCCGCGATCTATCCGCAAGGCAGCAGCGAGGCTGGGGGAGGGGCGCCCGCCATTGCTGAGGCTTAAGTAGGTAAACAAAGCCGCTGGGAAGCTCGAACTGGGTGGAGCTCACAGCAGCTCAAGGAAGCCTGCCTGTCTCTGTAGTCTCCACCTCTGGGGACAGCGCACAGCTGAAGACCAACAGGGGAAGTAGCGGGAGCCGGTGCAGACGCGAACGACTCTGTCTGACAGCTTTGGGGAGAGCCGCGGATCTCCCAACGCGGAGGTTGAGATCTGAGAACGGACAGACTGCCTGCTCAGGTGTGTCCCTGACCCCTGAGTAGCCTAGCTGGGAGAAATCCCCCACTAGGGGCAGTCTGACACCCCACACCTCACAGGGTGGAGTACACCCCTGAGAGGACACTTCCAAAGGAAGAATCAGACAGGTACACTCGCTGTTCAGCAATATTCTATCTTCGGCAACCTCTGCTGCTGATACCCAGGCAAACAGGGTCTGGAGTGGACCTCAAGCAATCTCCAACAGACCAACAGAGAGTCCTTCTGACTGTCAGAAGGAAAACTATCAAACAGGAAGGACACCTATACCAAAACCCCATCAGTTCGTCACCACCATCAAAGACCAGAGACAGATAAAACCACAAAGATGGGGAAGAAGCAGGGCAGAAAAGCTGGAAATTCAAAAAATAAGAGCGCATCTCCCCCTGCAAAGGAGCGCAGCCCATCACCAGCAACGGATCAAAGCTGGTCAGAGAATGACTTGGACGAGAGGAGAGAAGAAGGCTTCAGTCCATCAAACTTCTCAGAGCTAAAGGAGGAATTACGTACCCAGCGCAAAGAAACTAAAAATCTTGAAAAAAGAGTGGAAGAATTGACAGCTAGACTCATTAATGCAGAGAAGATCATAAACGAAATGACAGAGATGAAAACCATGACACGAGAAATACGTGACAAATGCACAAGCTTCAGTAACCGACTCGATCAACTGGAAGAAAGAGTATCAGCGATTGAAGATCAAATGAATGAAATGAAGCGAGAAGAGAAACCAAAAGAAAAAAGAAGAAAAAGAAATGAGCAAAGCCTGCAAGAAGTATGGGATTACGTAAAAAGACCAAATCTACGTCTGATTGGGGTGCCTGAAAGTGAGGGGGAAAATGGAACCAAGTTGGAAAACACTCTTCAGGATATCATCCAGGAGAACTTCCCCAACCTAGTAGGGCAGGCCAACATTCAAATTCAGGAAATACAGAGAACGCCACAAAGATACTCCTCCAGAAGAGCAACTCCAAGACACATCATTGCCAGATTCACCAAAGTTGAAATGAAGGAAAAAATCTTAAGGGCAGCCAGAGAGAAAGGTCGGGTCACCCACAAAGGGAAGCCCATCAGACTAACAGCAGATCTCTCGGCAGAAACTCTACAAGCCAGAAGAGAGTGGGGGCCAATATTCAACGTTCTTAAAGAAAAGAATTTTAAACCCAGAATTTCATATCCAGCCAAACTAAGTTTCATAAGTGAAGGAGAAATAAAATCCTTTACAGATAAGCAAATGCTTAGAGATTTTGTCACCACCAGGCCTGCCTTACAAGAGACCCTGAAGGAAGCCCTAAACATGGAAAGGAACAACCGGTACCAGCCATTGCAAAAACATGCCAAAATGTAAAGACCATCGAGGCTAGGAAGAAACTGCATCAACTAACGAGCAAAATAACCAGTTAATATCATAATGGCAGGATCAAGTTCACACATAACAATATTAACCTTAAATGTTAATGGACTAAATGCTCCAATTAAAAGACACAGACTGGCAAACTGGATAAAGAGTCAAGACCCATCAGTCTGCTGTATTCAGGAGACCCATCTCACATGCAGAGACATACATAGGCTCAAAATAAAGGGATGGAGGAAGATCTACCAAGCAAATGGAGAACAAAAAAAAGCAGGGGTTGCAATCCTTGTCTCTGATAAAACAGACTTTAAACCATCAAAGATCAAAAGAGACAAAGAAGGCCATTACATAATGGTAAAGGGATCAATTCAACAGGAAGAGCTAACTCTCCTAAATATATATGCACCCAATACAGGAGCACCCAGATTCATAAAGCAAGTCCTTAGAGACTTACAAAGAGACTTAGACTCCCATACAATAATAATGGGAGACTTCAACACTCCGCTGTCAACATTAGACAGATCAACGAGACAGAAAGTTAACAAGGATATCCAGGAATTGAACTCATCTCTGCACCAAGCGGACCTAATAGACATCTATAGAACTCTCCACCCCAAATCAACAGAATATACATTCTTCTCAGCACCACATCGCACTTATTCCAAAATTGACCACATAATTGGAAGTAAAGTACTCCTCAGCAAATGTAAAAGAACAGAAATTATAACAAACTGTCTCTCAGACCACAGTGCAATCAAACTAGAACTCAGGACTAAGAAACTCAATCAAAACCGCTCAACTACATGGAAACTGAACAACCTGCTCCTGAATGACTACTGGGTACATAATGAAATGAAAGCGGAAATAAAGATGTTCTTTGAAACCAATGAGAACAAAGATACAACATACCAGAATCTCTGGGACACATTTAAAGCAGTGTGTAGAGGGAAATTTATAGCACTAAATGCCCACAAGAGAAAGCAGGAAAGATCTAAAATTGACACTCTAACATCACAATTAAAAGAACTAGAGAGGCAAGAGCAATCACATTCAAAAGCTAGCAGAAGGCAAGAAATAACTAAGATCAGAGCAGAACTGAAGGAGATAGAGACACAAAAAACCCTCCAAAAAATCAATGAATCCAGGAGTTGGTTTTTTGAAAAGATCAACAAAATTGACAGACCGCTAGCAAGGCTAATAAAGAAAAAAAGAGAGAGGAATCAAATAGATGCAATAAAAAATGATAAAGGGGATATCACCACTGACCCCACAGAAATACAAACTACCATCAGAGAATACTATAAACGCCTCTACGCAAATCAACTAGAAAATCTAGAAGAAATGGATAATTTCCTGGACACTTACACTCTCCCAAGGCTAAACCAGGAAGAAGTTGAATCCCTGAATAGACCAATAGCAGGCTCTGAAATTGAGGCAACAATTAATAGCCTACCCACCAAAAAAAGTCCAGGACCAGATGGATTCACAGCTGAATTCTACCAGAGGTACAAGGAGGAGCTGGTACCATTCCTTCTGAAACTATTCCAATCAATAGAAAAAGAGGGAATCCTCCCTAACTCATTTTATGAGGCCAACATCATCCTGATACCAAAGCCTGGCACAGACACAACAAAAAAGAGAATTTTAGACCAATATCCCTGATGAACATTGATGCAAAAATCCTCAATAAAATACTGGCAAACCGGATTCAGCAGCACATCAAAAAGCTTATCCACCATGATCAAGTGGGCTTCATCCCTGGGATGCAAGGCTGGTTCAACATTCGCAAATCAATAAACGTAATCCAGCATATAAACAGAACCAAAGACAAGAACCACATGATTGTCTCAATAGATGCAGAAAAGGCTTTTGACAAAATTCAACAGCCCTTCATGCTAAAAACGCTCAATAAATTCGGTATTGATGGAACGTACCTCAAAATAATAAGAGCTATTTATGACAAACCCACAGCTAATATCATACTGAATGGGCAAAAACTGGAAAAATTCCCTTTGAAAACTGGCACAAGACAGGGATGCCCTCTCTCACCACTCCTATTCAACATAGTGTTGGAAGTTCTGGCTAGGGCAATCAGGCAAGAGAAAGAAATCAAGGGTATCCAGTTAGGAAAAGAAGAAGTCAAATTGTCCCTGTTTGCAGATGACATGATTGTATATTTAGAAAACCCCATTGTCTCAGCCCAAAATCTCCTTAAGCTGATAAGCAACTTCAGCAAAGTCTCAGGATACAAAATTAATGTGCAAAAATCACAAGCATTCTTATACACCAGCAACAGACAAGCAGAGAGCCAAATCAGGAATGAACTTCCATTCACAATTGCTTCAAAGAGAATAAAATACCTAGGAATCCAGCTTACAATGGATGTAAAGGACCTCTTCAAGGAGAACTACAAACCACTGCTCAGTGAAATCAAAGAGGACACAAACAAATGGAAGAACATACCATGCTCATGGATAGGAAGAATCAATATCGTGAAAATGGCCATACTGCCCAAGGTTATTTATAGATTCAATGCCATCCCCATCAAGCTACCAATGACTTTCTTCACAGAATTGGAAAAAACTGCTTTAAAGTTCATATGGAACCAAAAAAGAGCCCGCATTGCCAAGACAATCCTAAGTCAAAAGGACAAAGCTGGAGGCGTCACGCTACCTGACTTCAAACTATACTACAAGGCTACAGTAACCAAAACAGCATGGTACTGGTACCAAAACAGAGCTATAGACCAATGGAACAGAACAGAGTCCTCAGAAATAATACCGCACATCTACAGCCATCTGATCTTTGACAAACCTGAGAGAAACAAGAAATGGGGAAAGGATTCCCTATTTAATAAATGGTGCTGGGAAAATTGGCTAGCCATAAGTAGAAAGCTGAAACTGGATCCTTTCCTTACCCCTTATACGAAGATTAATTCAAGATGGATTAGAGACTTAAATGTTAGACCTAATACCATAAAAACCCTAGAAGAAAATCTAGGTAGTACCATTCAGGACATAGGCATGGGCAAGGACTTCATGTCTAAAACACCAAAAGCAACGGCAGCAAAAGCCAAAATTGACAAATGGGATCTAATTAAACTAAAGAGCTTTTGCACAGCAAAAGAAACTACCATCAGAGTGAACAGGCAACCTACAGAATGGGAGAAAATTTTTGCAACCTACTCATCTGACAAAGGGCTAATATCCAGAATCTACAAAGAACTCAAACAAATATATGAGAAAAAAACAAACAACCCCATCAAAAAGTGGGGAAAGGATATGAACAGACATTTCTCAAAAGAAGATATTCATACAGCCAACAGACACATGAAAAAATGCTCATCATCACTGGCCATCAGAGAAATGCAAATCAAAACCACAATGAGATACCATCTCACACCAGTTAGAATGGCAATCATTAAGAAGTCAGGAAACAACAGGTGTTGGAGAGGATGTGGAGAAATAGGAACACTTTTACACTGTTGGTGGGATTGTAAACTAGTTCAACCATTATGGAAAACAGTATGGCAATTCCTCAAGGATCTAGAACTAGATGTACCATATGACCCAGCCATCCCACTACTGGGTATATACCCAAAGGATTATAAATTATTCTACTACAAAGACACATGTACACGTATGTTTATTGCGGCACTATTCACAATAGCAAAGACTTGGAATCAACCCAAATGTCCATCTGTGACAGACTGGATTAAGAAAATGTGGCACATATACACCATGGAATACTATGCAGCCATAAAAAAGGATGAGTTCGTGTCCTTTGTAGGGACATGGATGCAGCTGGAAACCATCATTCTTAGCAAACTATCACAAGAAGAGAAAACCAAACACCGCATGTTCTCACTCATAGGTGGGAACTGAACAATGAGATCACTTGGACTCGGGAAGGGGAACATCACACACTGGGGTCTATCATGGGGAGGGGGGAGGGGGGAGGAGGGAGGGATTGCATTGGGGAGTTATACATGATATAAATGATGAATTGATGGGTGCTGACGAGTTGATGGGTGCAGCACACCAACATGGCATAAGTTTACATATGTAACAAACCTGCACGTTATGCACATGTACCCTAGAACTTAAAGTATAATAAAAAAAAAAAAAAAGGATGAGTTTGCGTCCTTTGTAGGGACATGGATGCAGCTGGAAGCCATCATTCTTAGCAAACTATCACAAGAGGAGAAAACCAAACACCGCATGTTCTCACTCATAGGTGGGAACTGAACAATGAGATCATTTGACTCAGGAAGGGGAACATCACACACTGGGGCCTATCATGGGGAGGGGGGAGGGGGAAGGGATTGCATTGGGGAGTTATACCTGATATAAATGATGAATTGATGGGTGCTGACGAGTTGATGGGTGCAGCACACCAACATGGCACAAGTATACATATGTAACAAACCTGCACGTTATGCACATGTTTCCTAGAACTTAAAGTATAATAAAAAATAAATAAATAAAAAAATAAAAAAATTAAAAAAAAGAAAAAAAATAAATAAAATAATAAAAAATAAATAAATAAAACCCAACCATTAATATTAGCAGGGCTTTCAATATCTCCCCAATTTTTTGATGCAGATAAATTGAGCTCTGTTTCATCTTCTGTCTTCAGATTGGACACTTACTCATACTTAATACTACTTCAAGTGTGGGAAAGGCCACCATTCTGAGGCTTTTATTTTATTTGCACTAAGAAGAAAAGATCCTCCAGCATCAGGACTTAATCTTTTTAGAGGGCAATGAAGAAGTATAAGTTACAATTTTCTGCTTCTACTACTTATATAAAATAACAGTGAGCATAATTTTCACCTTTGCTTTTAAGGGAGATGTGATCATAGGCATTTCGTCCCAGATCATTGAAATTGACATGATCAAATACTTATTTGGAATAAATATAAACCATGTATCAATACAATGTAAAAAAAAAAAAGAAAACACAAGTTTACGTCTGTAAGATGAATCCACACATCACAAAGAATTTTCACATATACCTTATTTCTAGCTTTAATCACAGGATATTCGCGTTTTTACTATGGGTTTCAAAGACTCAGAAATGTTTCATCAATGGTTCTACAAGAAGAGTTTTTCAAACCTGATGAATCAAAACACAGGTTCCATTATGTGAGCTAAATCCACACATAACAAATCATTTTCTCAGATAGCTTGTTGATAGTTTTTATCATGGAATATTTGACTTTTCTATAGAGTCCTCAATGGGCCCAGAAATGACCCTTCTTGGGTTGTATGAAAAGAGTGTTTCTAACACGGTGAATCTAAACATAGATTTCATTCCGTCGGAAGAATCCACACAACAAAAAGCATTTTCACAGATAGCTTGTGTCTAGTTTTTATCATGGATATTCAGTTTTTCACTATAGACTTCATTGGGCTCAGAAATGTCCCTTTTTAGATTCTACAAAAAAAGTGTTTCTAACTTGGTGAATCAAAACACAGGTCCCATTCTTTGAGATGAACTCGCACATCCAAAGTAATTTTGCAGATAGCTTCTTTCTAACTTTTATCATGGAATACTATGTTTTTCACTGTAGACTTCAATGGGCTAACAAATATCCCTTCGTAGATTCTACCAAGAGAGTATTTACAACCTGGTGAATGAAAACACGAGTTTACCTCTGTGAGATAAATCCACAACATGAAGCATTTTCACACATAGTGTTTTCTTGTTTATATTGTGGGATATTAGGTTATTTACTATAGGATTCAATGGACTCAGACATTTTCCTTCATGGATTCTACAAAAAAGGTGTTTCCAACCTGGTGAATCAAAACACAGGTTTCATTTTATAAGATAAATTTACACATCACAACACATTCTAACAGTTAGCCTGTTTCTCCTAGTTATCATGCAATATTCAATTATATCTTATGGGCCTTGATAGGTTCAGAAATATCACTTCATAGATTCTACAAAAAGTGTTTCCAACCTGGTGAAGGAAAACACAACTTTATCTCTGTGAGATGAATCCACGCATCACAAAGCATTTTCACATATAGGTTGTTTATAGTTGTTATCGTAGGATATTCGATTTTTCAATATAGATTTCAATGGGCTCAGAAATGGCCCTTTGAAGATTCTATTAAAAAAATGTTTCCAACAAGGTGAATAGAAACACGTTTTCTTTTTTGAGACGGAGTTTCACTCTTATTGTCCAGTCTGGAGTGCAACGGCATGCTCTGAGCTCACCACAACTTCTGCCTCTCAGGTTCAAGAGATTCTCCTGCCTCAGCCTACTGAGTAGCTGGGATTACAAGCATGCACCACCATGCCCAGCTAATTTGTATTTTTACTAGAGACGTTGTTTTTCCATGTTGGTCAGGCTGGTCTTGAACTTCTGACCTCATGTGATCCGCTTGCCTTGGCCTCCCAAAGTGCCAGGATTACAGGCATGACTCAACATGCCTGGACTGAAAACACGTTTAACTCTGTGAGATGGGTCCACACCTCACAAAGCATTTTTCCAGATAGTCTTTTTCCTAGTTTTTGTCTTGTGATATTTGGATTTTAGTCATAGGCTGTAATGGGCTTAGAAATGTCCCTTTGTAGATTACCAAAAAAAAAAAAAAAAAAAAAAAAAAAAAAAAATCCAACCTGGTGAATGAAAAGAGAGGTTCAACTCTGTGAGATTATTGGGCACATCACAAAGCATTTTCATGTATAGCTTGTTTCTGGTTTCTATCACAGGATATTTAGTTTTTCACTGTAGGCTTCAATGAGCTATGAATTTCTCTTCGTTGATTCTACAAAGAGAGTGGTTCCAACCTGGTGAATCAAAATACAGGTTCCATTCAGTGTAATAAATTCACACATTAAAAACCTTTTTGCAGATTGTTTGTTTCTAGTCTTTAGTTTGGGATATTCTGTTTTCCACTATTGGCTTCAATAGGCTCAAAAATATCATTTCATAGATTCTACAAAAAAAATGTGTTTCCAATCTGGTGAATGAAAAAACATTTCTAGCTCTGTGACCTAAATCCCTAAATCACCAACCATTTTCACTGATAGCTTGATTCTGGCTTTTATCATGGAATACTCTTTTTTTTTTTTTTCTATAGGTTTCAATAAGTTAAAAATGTCTTTTCATAGATCATACAGAAACAGTGTTTCCAACCTGGTGAATTAAAACAGAAATTTATTTCTGTGAGACCAAAATTTCCCTTCATAAATCCTACAAAAAGATGATTTAAAACCTGGTGTATCAAAACACGCATTCCATTCTGTGAGATGAATCCACACATCACACAGCATTTTCACAAATAGCTTCTTTCTGTATTTTATTGTGGGATATTCTGTTTTTCACTATGTGCTTTGCTAAGCTCAGTAACATGTTCTCGTAAAATCCACTAAAAGAGTGTTTCCAACTAGGTGAATCAAAACACAGGTTCCGTTCTGTGAGATTAATACACATCAGACAGCATTGTCACAGATAGCTTGCTTCCACTTTATATGGCAGGATATTTCATTTCTAACCTTAGGCTTAAACGGGCTAAGAAATTTTCCTTTGTAGATTATATAGAAAGTGTGCTTCCAACCTGGTGAAACAAAACACATGTTCCACTCTGTAAGATGAATCCACACAACCCAAAGCGTTTTCACAGATAACTTGTTTCTAGTTTTTTTTTTTTTTTTTTTTTTTTTTTTGAGATGGAGTCTCACTCTGTCGCCCATGCTGGAGTGCAGTGGCCTGATCTCAGCTCACTGCAAGCTCCGCCTCCCGGGTTTACGCCATTCTCCTGCCTCAGCCTCCAGAGTAGCTGGGACTACAGGTGTCCGCCACCTCGCCCGGCTAGTTTTCTGTATTTTTTTTAGTAGAGACGAGGCTTCATCGTGTTAGCCAGGATGGTCTTGATCTCCTGACCTCGTGATCAGCCCATCTCGGCCTCCCAAAGTGCTGGGATTACAGGCTTGAGCCACTGCGCCTGGCCTACTTGTTTCTAGTTCTTAATGCAGGATATTTAGTTTTCAGTTATAGGATTCAATGGGCTCAGAGGTGTTCGGATATAAATTCTACCAAAAGAGAGTTTGCAACGTGGAAAATCGAAACAGACATTCCATTCTGA
The DNA here is from genome assembly GCF_007565055.1 of Rhinopithecus roxellana. Lineage (NCBI taxonomy): Eukaryota > Metazoa > Chordata > Mammalia > Primates > Cercopithecidae > Rhinopithecus > Rhinopithecus roxellana. The sequence continues at coordinate 17,811,423 of NC_044555.1, forward strand.
AAGATGAATTCACACATTACAAAATATTTTTACAGATCTCTAATTTCTAATTTTTATCATGTGATATTCAGTTCTCATTATAGGCTTCAAAAGGCTCAGAAATACTCACAGATACTACAGAAAGAGTGTTTCCAATTTGGTGAAGCAAAACACAGGTTTCATTCTTTGAGATGAATTTAGACATCAGAAAGCATTTTCAAAAATTGCTTGTGTGTACTTTTTATCGTGTGATATTTGTTTTTTTTTATGGGCCTAAAGGTGTCAGAAATGTCTTTGAAGATGTACCAAGAGAGTCTTTCCAACCTGGTAAATGAAAACACATGTTCCATTCCATGATATGAAATCACACATCACAAAGCATTTTCACAAGTGGCTTGTTCCTAGTATTTATCATGGAATATTTGACTTTCCTCATTGGCTACAATGGGCTCAAAATTTCCCTTTGTAGATTGTAACAAAACAATGTTTCCAACCCGGTGAGCCAAGCAACAGGATTGATTGTGTGCGATGAAGTTACAAATCACAAAAAACTTTCACAGATAGCTTGTTTCTAGTTTTTATTGTGGGATATTTGACTTTTTTTCCTCAATGACCTCAGAAATGATAGGCCCCAGTGTGTGATGTTCCCCTTCCTGAGTCCAAGTGATCTCATTGTTCAGTTCCCACCTATGAGTGAGAACATGCGGTGTTTGGTTTTCTCTTCTTGTGATAGTTTGCTGAGAATGATGGTTTCCAGCTGCATCCATGTCCCTACAAAGGACGCAACTAAAGAGCTTCTGCACAGCAAAAGAAACTACCATCAGAGTGAACAGGCAACCTACAGAATGGGAGAAAATTTTTGCAATCTACTCATCTGACAAAGGGCTAATATCCAGAATCTACAAAGAACTCAAACAAATATACAAGAAAAAAACAAATAACCCCATCAAAAAGTGGGCAAAGGATATGAACAGACATTTCTCAAAAGAAGACATTCACACAGCCAACAGACACATGAAAAAATGCTCATCATCACTCGCCATCAGAGAAATGCAAATCAAAACCACAATGAGATACCATCTCACACCAGCTAGAATGGCAATCATTAAAAAATCAGGAAACAACAGTTGTTGGAGAGGATGTGGAGAAATAGGAACACTTTTACACTGTTGGTGGGATTGTAAACTAGTTCAACCATTATGGAAAACAGTATGGCAATTCCTCAAGGATCTAGAACTAGATGTACTATATGACCCAGCCATCCCACTACTGGGTATATACCCAAAGGATTATAAATTAGTCTACTACAAAGACACATGCACACGTATGTTTATTGCGGCACTATTCACAATAGCACAGACTTGGAATCAACCCAAATGTCCATCTGTGACAGACTGGATTAAGAAAATGTGGCACATATACACCATGGAATACTATGCAGCCATAAAAAAGGATGAGAATATTCTATTTTTTTTAAGTGATTCAATGGACTCAGAAATTTCCCTTCGTATAATCAATAAAAAAAGTGTTTTCAACCTGGTGAATGAAAATATATGTTCCAGATGTCTCTATCCTTAGAATGCTAGGGGTGACCCAGATGTCTCTATTATTAGAGTCCCTAAGGTCATTCAGTTGTCTATCATTAGATCATCTGGGGTCGGCCAAGATCCTTTATTCTTAGAATGCTTGAGGTCACCCAGTTGTCTCTATCATTAGAATGCTTGTGGTAGGCCAGGAGTCTCTCCCAGTAGAATGCCTGATGTGGGCCAGAGGTCTCTGTCATTAGAATGCCTGAGGTCATGCATGTGTCTATCATTACAATGACTGGGGTCGGACAGGAGTCTCTATCCTTAGAATGACTGAGGTCACCCAGGTATCTTTATCATTGGAATCCCTGGGGTGGGCTAGGAGACTCTTCAGTTAAAATTACAGAGTTCGATGAGATGTCTGTATTCTTAGAATGCCGGCAGTTGGGCTGGGTACTCTGGCTCATGTCTGTAATTTCAGCACTTTGGGAGGCCAAGGTGGGTGGATGGTTCACGATGTCAGGAATTCAAGACCAGCCTGATAAACAGGGTGAAACCCCGTCTCTACAAAAAGTACAAAAATTAGCTGGACATTGTGGTGTGCTCCTGTAATCCCAGCTCCTTGGGAGGCTGAGGCAGGAGTACTCATTGAAACTGGGGGGGTGGAGGTCGCAGTGAGCCGAGATCACATGACTGCACACCAGCCTGGGTGACAGAGCAACACTTCAAAAAAGCAAAAAAAGAACGCTGGAGGTTGGCCAGGTGTCTCTAACATTAGAATGTCTGGGGCAGGCCAGAAGTCTCTATCCTGAGAATACCTGAGATCACCCAGGTGTCTCTGTCATTAAAATTCCTGGGTTTGGCCAGGAGTCTCTTCCATTAGAATTCCTGGGGTTGGCCAGAAGTCTCTATTGATAGAATACTTGAGTGCGGCCAGGTGTCTCTATCATTAGAAAGCCTCGGATCAGTCAGGAGTCTCTACCTTTAGAACGCCTGTGTTTACCCAGATGTCTATTAATAGAAAGCCTGGTGTTGGCCAGGAGCCTCTATCTTTAGAATGGCTGAGATGGGCCAGGTTTCTCTGTCATTAGAATGTCAGGGGTCAGCAAGAACACTCTGTCATTAGAATGCCTGGATTTGGACAGGAGTTTCTGTCCTTGGAATGCGTGTGTTCACTCAGGTGTGTCTATTATTAGAATGCCTGGGGTCAGCCTGGATACTCTCCCATTAGAATGCCTCAGGTCCATCAGATGTCTCTGTCCTTAGAATGTCTGAGTTTGGCCAGGATTGTCTCTCATTAAAATGCCTCAGGTCAGCCAGGTGTCTCTTTCCGTAGAATGTCAAATGTCACCCAGGTGTCTCTGTCATTAGACTATCTGGGCTTGCCCAGGAATCTCTCTCATTAGAATTCCTGTGGTTAGCTAAATTCTCCATTTTTAGAATGCCTGAGGTTTGCCAGGGGTATCTATTGTTGCAATGCCTGGGGTCGACCACAAGTTTCTGTTATTAGAATGCCAGAGGTCACCCAAGTGTCTCTATCATTAGATTGCTTGGGATCAGCCAGGATACTCTACTGTTAGGATGCCTGTGGTTGGTCAGAAGTCTCTATCCTTAGAATGCCAGAGGTCACCAAGGTGTCTCTAACATTAGAATATCTACAGTTGGCCAGGAGTCTCTATCCTTAAAAGGCGTGCAGTCGCCCAGTTGTCTATCATTAGAATGCCTGGGGTTGGCCAGGAGACTTTATCCATAGAATGACAGAGGTCACCCAGTTGTTGCTATCATTAGAATGCCTGGTTTGGCCAGGAGGCTCTCCCATTAGAATGCCTGGGATCAGCCAGAAGTCTCTATTCTTAGCATGCCTGAGGTCACCCAGGCATCTATGATTAGAATGCCTAAGGTAAGATAGGAGTCTCAATTCTTAAAATGCTTGAGGTTGCCCAGGTGTCTCAATCATTAGAATTCCTGGGGTTTGGCCAGGACACTTTCTGTGCAAATGCTTGGGGACCGCCAGATTTCTGACACCTTAGAATTTCTGGGTCAGCTAGAAATCTTTTCTGATAGAATGCATGTGATGGTCCAGGTTATTCTATCATTAGAATGACTGGAGTTGTCCAGTAGTTTCTCCCATTAGAATGCCTAATGTCGGCCACATGTTTCTACCCTTAGAATGTGTGATACTGACCATGTGTCTCTATCATAAGAACTCCTGGGTCAACCAGGAGTCTCCATCCTTAGAATGCCTGAGGCCACCAAGGTTTCTATAATTAGAATGCCTATGATTGGCCAGGTGTCTCTATTCTTAGAATGGCTGGCGTAAGCCAGGTGTCTATTATTAGAATGCCTGGGGTCGGGCAGGAGTCTCTATTTTCACAATTCCTGAGTTTGGGCAGGTGTCTCTGTAATTAGAGTGCCTGGGGTTGGACAGGATACTTTAAAGTTTGAATGCCTGAGGTCAGTCAGATGTCCCTATTCTTAAAATGCCTGGAATCGACCAGGAGTCTCTCCCATTAGGTTGCCTGAGGTTGGCAAGCTTTCTCTCTCCTTAGAATGCCAAAGGTCACTGAAATGTCTGCATCATTAGAATGCCTGGGGCTTGCCAGGAGTTTCTCCCATTATAATGCCTGTTGTTGACCACAAGTCTCTATTTTTAGAATGCCTGAGGCCAGTCAGATGTATCTATCATTAGAATGCCTGGAGTTGACCAAGAGTCTCTATACTTATAATGCCTGAGATTGCCTAGATGTCTATCATTAGAATGCCTGGGCTCAGCCAGGAGTTTCTATTCTTAGTATGCCTGAGGTAACCCAGGTGTCTGTATCATTAGAATGACTGTGGTCAGCCAGTAGACTCTACCTTTAGAATGCCTGAGGTCAGATGGTGGTCTCTATCCTTAGAGTGCCAAAAGTCGCCCAGGTGTCTCTATCATTAGAATGCCTGTGGTCAGCCAGGCATCTCTACCATTAGAATGCCTGTAGTTGGCCAGAAATCTCTACCATTATAATGTCTGTGGTTGGCCAGGAATCTCTATCCTGAAAATGCTTGAGGTTGGCCTGAAGTCTCTATCCTTAGTATGCCTGAGTTCAGCCAGGTGTCTCTATCATTGGAATGCCTGGGAATGACCAGAAGTCTCTACCATTAAAATGCCAGAGGTCTCCCAGGTGTCACTCATTAGAATGCTTAGGAAGGGTCTGGAGTCTCTTTTTTTAGGATGCCTGATTTTGCCTAGGTGTCTCTATCATTAGAATGCCTGAAGTTGCCTAGTTGTTACTCTTATTAGAATGCTGGGAATTGGCCAGTAGTCTCTCCCATTAGAATGCCTAGAATTGGCCATGAGTCTCTATCCTTAGAGTGCCTGAGTTCAGCCAGGAGACTCTATCATTAGAATACCTGCTGTTGGCCAGGAGACTCTACCGTTAGAATACTTGAGGTTGGCCAGATATCTCTATCCTAAGAATGCCTGTGGTCAGCAGGAGTCTCTACTGTTAGAAAAACTGAGGTCAGCCAGTTATCTCTATTGTTAGAATGCTGGAGGTCGCCCAGGTGTCTCCATTATTGGAACAACTGAGGTCAGCTAGGAGTCTATCCAAATAGAATGCCTGGGGTTGCCCAGGAATGTCTGTCCTTAGAATGCCTGTGGTCAGCCAGTTGTCTCTTTCATTAGAATGCCTGAGATCAATCAGGAGTCTCTCCAGTTAGAATATCTTGAGTCAGTCCAGAGGAGCCTCTCTCATTAGAATGCCTGGTTTCAGCTGGGAATCTCTTCCTTTAGAACACCAGAGGTCAGACAGGTGACTTTATTCTTAGTGTGCTGGATGTTGCCCAGGTTTCTTTATCATTAGAATGCCTGGGGTCAGCCAGGAGTCTTTATACTGAGAATGCCTGATGTCAGACTGATCTCTCTATCCTCAGAATTCCTGGAGTCAGCTAGGATGCTCTCTCATAAGAATGCCTAAGGTTGGCCAGATGTCTCTGTCCTTAGAATGACAGAATTTGGCCAGGTGTCTCTATTGGTAGAATGTCTGGGACTGACCAGCAGCCTCTATCCTTAGAATGCCTGAGGTTGCCCAGGTGTCTCTATGATTAGAATGCCTGCCGTAGGCCAGGAGTCTCTCCTGTTAGAATGCCTGTGTTCGGCCAGGAGACTGTCTTTAGAATGTCTGATGTTGGCCAGGTGTCTCTATCACTACAACACCTGGGGTTGGCCAGAAGTCTCCAGTTTTAGAATGCCTGAGGTCTCCCACATGTCTATCATTAAAATGCCTGGTGTCAGACAGGATTCTCTATCCTTAGAATGCCTTTGGGTGCCCAGGTGTCTCTATCATTAGAATGCCTGGGGCCAGCCAGAATAGTCTACCGTTAAAATACCTGAGATCCAGCAAAAGATTCTATCCTTAGAATGTGAAAGGCAGCCCAGGTGTGTCTATTATTAGAAGGCCTTGGGTTAACCAGGATTATATATGATTAGAATGCCTGAGGTAGCCCAGTTTTCTCTATTATTAAATGCCTGTGGCCTGCCTGAAGACTCTCTTGTTAGAATACTTCAGGTCGGCCAGATGTTCCTGTCCTTAGGATGCCTGGGGTTGGCCAGAATTCTCTCCCATAGAATGCCTGGAGTAGGCCAAGTGTCTGTATTCTTAAAATGCCAGAGGTCGCCCAGGTGTCTCTAATATTAGAAGGCCTGGGGTGGTCCAGAATACCCTCTCATTAGAATGCCTGAGGTTGGCCTTATGTCTCTATTATTAGAATGCCTGTGTTCAGCCAGGAAGCTCTCCCACTGAAATCCCTGAGTTCAGTGAGACGTCTCTATCCTCAGAATGCCTGAGGTCGTCCAGGGGTCTTGGGTTCAGTCAGGAGTCTCCATCGTTAGAATGCCTGAGGTCAGCCACGAGTCTCTCCTGTTAGAGTGACTGGTGTCAGCTAGGTGACTCTATCTTTAGAATACCTGAGGTTGCACAGGTGTCTCCATCATTAGAATATCTTGGGTAGGCCAAGAGTCTCCATTATTACAATGTTTGTGGTCGGCCAGAAGTCTCACCTCTTAGAATGCCTTTGGTCAGCCAGATGTCTCTATCCTTAGAATGCCTGAGGTCATCCAGATGTCTCTATCTATCCTTAGAATGCCTGAGGTTGCACAAGTGTCTCTATCATTAGAATGACTGGGGTAGGCCAGGCGTCTCTATCATTGTAATGCTGTGGTTGGCCAGAAGTCTTTCCTGTTAGAATCTCTGGGGTCAGTCAGGTGTCTCTATTCTTAGAATGTCTGAGGTAGCCCAGGTGTCTCTATCATTACAGTGCCTGTGGTCAGCAAAGAGTCTCTATCATTAGAATGCCATGGGTCAGCCATGAGTTTTCCCCATTAGAAAACCTGGTTTGGCCAAGTGTCTCCATATTAGAATGACTGAGGTTGCATGTGGTCTATATTGTTAGAATGCCTGGGGTGGGTAGGTAGTCTCTATTATGGGAATGCCTGGAATTGGCCAGGAATCTCTCCCGTTAGAATGCCTGGGTCGGCCAGGTGTCTCTATTCTTAAAATGCCTGAGATCGTCCAGTTGTCTCTATAATTAGAATGCCTGGGGTCTGCCAGAAGTCTCCATCATTAGAATAAATGGGGTCAGTGAAAAGTCTCTCCTGTTAGAATGCCTGGGAGGGCCAGTTGTCTTTTGCTTTAGAATGACTGTGGTTGCACATATGTCTCTGTCATTAGAATTCCTTGGGAAGGCCTGGAGTCTCTATCATTAAAATTATGGGGTGTGCAAGAAGTCTCTTTCATTAGATTGTCTTGGTTAAGACAGATGTCTCTATTAGAATGCCTGAGGCCACCCAAATGTCTCTTATCAATAGAATGCCTGGGGTCAGCCAAGAGCCTCTCTCCTTAGAATACATGGGGTCAGCCAGGTGTCTCTATCCTTAGTATGTCTGAGGCTACCCAGGTATCTGTATCATTAGAATGCCTGGGGTCGGCCAGTAGTTGGCCAGTCTACCATTGGACTGCCTGGGGTTGGCCAGGACTCTCTTCCATTGAAATACCTGGGCTCGGCCACCTGTCTTCTTCAGTTAGAATGCCTGGCATCAACCAGGTTCTTCTAGCCTTACAATGCTGGAGGTCTCAAGGGTGTCTCTAACATTGGAATGCCTTGGGTTGGCCAAGAGTCTCTATCATTAGAATGCCTGGGTTTGGCCAGGTATCTCTATTCTTAGAATGACTGATGTCACCCACGTGTCTCTATCATTAGATTGCCTGGGGTTGATGAGGAGTTTCACCCATTACAATGCCTTGGTTTGGCCAGGTGTCTCTCTTGTTAGAATGCCTGGGGTTGGCCTGGTGTCTCTACCCTTAAAACGACTGAGGTCACACAGGGTTCTCCAGCACTAGAATACCTGTGGTAGTTCAGGAGTCTCTATCATTAGAATGCCTGCAGTCAGCCAGGAGTCCCTCCTGTTAGAATGCCTGGACTCAGCAATGTGTCCCTACCCTTAGAATGCCTGAGGTCACCCAGGTCTCTAATATTAGAATGCCTGGGGTTGGCTAAAAGTCTCAATTTTAATGAATGGGGTCAGCCAGGAGTCTCACCCAGTAGAATGCCTGGAGTCAGCCAGCAGTATCTCTGGGTAGAATGCTTGGGGTCAGCCAGGTATCTCTATCCTTAGGATGTCTGAGGTCAAACAGGAGTCTCTAAAGTTAGAATGCCTGTTATAGGTTACAAGTGTGTATCATTAGAATGCCTTGGGAAGGTGAGGAGTCTCTCTTGCGTGCATGCCTTTTGTCAGCCAGGTGTCTCTGTCCTTACAATGCCTGATATCATCCAAAATTCTCTTTCATTAGAATACTTTGGGTCAGCCAGGAGTCTCTCCCATTAGAATGCCTAAAGGCAGCCAGGACTTTCTCTCGTTAGAATGCCTAAGCTCAGCCAGGTGTCTCTACCCTTATAATGCCCGAGGTCTCCCATGTGTCTCTATCATTACAATGCCTGGGGTAAGCCAGGAGTGTCTTTTATTAGAATGGCCGGTTTGGGCCAGCTGTCTCTATCCTTAGGATGAATAATGTCACCCAGGTGTCTCTATTATTAGACTGCCTGAGGTGTGCCAGGCGTCTTTTCTTTTAGAAAGCCTAAGGTTGGCCAGGAGTCTCCCCCATTAGAATGCCTGGGGTCAGCCAGGTGTCTTTATCCTCAGAATGCCTGAGGTTGCAGTGGTGCCTCTATCAGTAGAATATCTGGGGTAGACCAGGAGTCTCGATTATTAGCATGCCTAGGCTTGGCAAGGAGTATCTTCCATTAGAATGCCTGGGGTGGGCCAGGAGTCTCTATTCTTAGAATGCCTGATGTCACCAATGTTTCTCTATCATTAAAATGTCTGGGGTGGGCCAGGAGTCTTTCCTGTTAGAATGCCTGAGGTTGCACAGTTGTCTCTATCATTAGAATGCCTGGGGTAAGCCCGTGGTCTCTATCATTGGAATGCCTTGGGTCGTCAAGGAGTCCATCTCATTAGAATGCCCAGGTTCGGCCAGGAGTCTCTCCCATAAAAAATGCTGGGGTCGGCCAGGTTTCTCTATCCTTTGAATGTCTGCAGTTGCCCAAGTATGTCTAACATTAGAATGCAAGGTGTCAGGCAGAAGTTTCTATCATTGGAATACCTATATTCGGCCACTAGTCTCTCTCGTTAGTATCCCTGTGATTAACCAAGTGTCTCTACCCTTAGAAGGCCTGAGGTCACCCAGGATGTCTCTATCATTACAATGCATGGGGTCAGCCAGGAGTCTCTATCATTATAAGGTCTGGGGTCGGAAAGGAGTGTCTCCCATTAAAATGCCAAATGTGCAGCACAGGTCTCTCCCATTGGAATGCCAGTGGTCGGCCGAGTATCTCTATCCTTAGAATGCCTATTGTCACCCAGGTTTCTCTACCACTAGAATGACTGGGGTCTGCCAAATGTCTCAATCATTAGAATGCCTGGGGTTGGCCAGGAGTCTCTCCCATTAGAATGCCAGGAGTCGGTCAGGTGTGTCTACCCTTACAATGCCTGAGGTAGCACAGGTGTCTCTATCACTAGAATGCCTAAGATAGGCCAGCAGTCTCCATCACTAGAATGCCTGTGGTATGCCAGGATTGCCTTTTGTTAGAATTCCTGGATTATGCCAGGTGTTTCTCTCTTTAGAATGCCTTATGTTGCCCAGATAGAATGCCTTATGACACCCATTAGAATGCCTTGGGTTGGCCAGGAGTCTATGCTGTGAGAATGTCTGGGGTTGGCCATTAGTCTCTCCCATTAGAATGCCTGGGGTTGATAAGGTGTCTCTATCCTTTGAATGCCTGAGGTCGCACAGGTGTCTCTATCATTAGAATGCCTCGGGTAGGCCTGAAGTCTTTATCATTAAAGAACCTGTGGTCTGCCAAGAGTCTCTTCTATTAGAATGCCTTAGGTCAGTCAGGTGTCTCTATCATTAGAATGTCTTCAGTCACCCAGGTGTCTTTATCATTAGAATACCCGGAGTCTGCCAGGGGTCTCTTCCGTTAAAGTGCATGGAATTGGCGAGGTGTTTCTATCCTTAGTATGCCTGAAGTCGCCAAGATGTTTCTATCTTTAGAATGCCAAAAGTCGGTCAGGAGTCTCTATCATTAGAACGCCTGTGGTTGGACAGGAGTCTATATTAGAATGCTTGGGGTCAGCCAGAAGTCATTCCTGTTAGAATGCCTGAAGTCTGTCATTCGACTCTATCCTTAGAATGCCTGAGGTGGCACAGATGTCTCTATCAGTAGAATGTCTGGGGTAGGCCAGGAGTCCCTATAATTACAATTCCTGTGGTCAGCCCTGAGTCTCTCTGGTGAAAATGCCTGGGGTTGACCATTAGTCTCTCCCATTAGAGTGCCTGAAGTCAGCCAGATGTCTCTATTTTTAGAAGGCCTGAAATTGCACAGGTGTTCCTATTATTAAAATGCCTGGGGTAGGCCTGGAGTCTCTATCATTGAAAAAGCATGGAGTCTGACAGGAGTCTCTCTTGTTATAATGCCTTGGGTAGGTCAGGTGTCTCTATCCTTAAAATGTCTGAGGTCGCCCAGGTGTCTCTATTACCAGAATGTCTGGTGTAGGCCAGTGGTTTCCAACATTAGAACGACTGGGATCGGCCAGGTGTCTCTCCCATTAGAATGCCTCAGGTCGGCAAGGTGTCTCTATCCTTAGAATACCTGAGTTTGCCCAGGTGTCTCTATAATTAGAATGCCTGTGGTTGGCCAGGAGTCTCAATTATTAGAATGCCTGGAGTTTGCCAGGATTGTCTCCTGTTAGAATGCCTGGGGTATGCCAGGTGTCTCTACCCTTAGAATGCTTGATGTCATCTGGGTGTCTTTATCATTAGAATGCCTGTAGTCGGTCAGGAGTCTCTCCCTTGAGAATGCCTGGGGATGGCCATTAGTCTCTCCCGTTAGAATGCGAGTAGTCTGCCAGGTGCCTCTATCTTGAAAATGCCTGATGCCACCCAGGTGTTTCCATCATTAGAATGCTTGGGGCTGCCCAGGAGTCTCTATCACTGGAATGCCTGTTTTCGCCAATGAGTTTCTCTCATTAGAATGTCTAAGACTGGCCAGAAGTCTCTCCTGTTAGAAATCCTGTGACTGACCAGGTGTCTTTATCCTTAAAATGCCTGAGGTCGCTCATTTGTCTCTATCATTAGAATGCCTAGATTTGACCAGGAGTCTCTCCCATTAGAATACCTGGTGTGGCCAGGAGTCTCTATCCTTAGAATGCCTGAGTTCTCCCAGATGTCTCTATCTTTAGAATGCCCGGTGTTGGCCTGGAGTCTCTCCCATTAAAATGGATGGGGTTGTCCAGAAGTCTCTCCTGTTAGAATGCCTGAGGTCTCCCAGATGTCTCTATCTTTAGAATGCCTGGTGTTGGCCTGGAGTCTCTCCCATTAAAATGGATGGGGTTGTCCAGAAGTCTCTCCTGTTAGAATGCCTGAGGTCTCCCAGATGTCTCTATCCTTAGATTGCCTGGTGTTGGCCTGGAGTCTCTCCCATTAAAATGGATGGGGTCATCCAGAAGTCTCTCCTGTTAGAATGCCTGGGGTCAGCCAGGTGTCTGTATCTTTAGAATGCCTGAGGTCTCCCAGGCATCTCTATAATTGGAATGTCTGGGGCTGGCCAGAAGTATCTATCATTATAATGCCTGGAGTCGGTCAGGAGCCTGTTCCATTAGAATGCCTGGAGTCGAGCAGGAGTCTCTCCCATTAGAATGCCTGGTATCAGACAGGAGCCACTTTTCTTGAAATGTCTGCGTTTCTGCCTGGTGTCTTTATCCTTAGAATGCCAGAGGTCGCCCAGGTGTCTCTATCATTAGAATGCCTGTGTTTGGCTAGGAGTCTGTATTATTAGAAAGCCTGCCATCGGCAAGAGGTCTCTCCCATTAGGATGCCTGGGTTCCACCAGTGGTCTCTATCCTTAGAATGGCTGACATCACCCAGTTGTCTCTATTATTAGAATGCCTGGGGTATGCCAGGAGTCTCCATCATTAGAATGCCTAGGTTTGGACAGAAGTCTCTGCGTTAGAATACCTAGTGTCAGCCAGGTGTCTCTATCTTTACAATGCCTGATGTCGCCCAGGTGTCCCTATAATTAGAATGCCTGGGTTCAGCATGTAGTCTCTGTCATTAGAATGCATGGTGTCGGCTGGAGGTTTCTCCCATTAGAATGCATGCGGTTGGCCAGGAGTGTCTATTTTTAGAATGCCTGAGGTCACACAGGTGTTTCTAACATTAGAATGCCTGCAGTCATCCAGGAGTCTCTCCCTTTAAAATGCCTGGGTTCGGCCAGTTGTCTCTATTCTTAGAATGCCTGAAGTTGCACAGGGGTCTCTATCATTACAATGCCTGAGAAATGACAGGAGTCTCTATCATTAGCATGTCTGGGGTCGACCATGAGTCTTTATCGTTAGAATGCCTGGGTTTTGCCAGAACTTTTTCCTATTACAAGGCCTGTGGTGAGCCGTGTGTCTCTATTTTTAGAATGCTTGTGTTCGTGCCAATATATTTATCATTTGATTGCCTTGGGTAGACTAGGATTCTCTATCATTACAATGTCTGGAGTCAGCCAGGGGCCTCTTCCATTAGAATTCGTGAGGTCTGCCTCCTGCCTCTATCCTTAGAATGCCTGAGGTCATTTGGGTGTTTCTATTGTTAGAATGCTCGGGTTTGACCAGGGGTCTCTATCATTGGAATGCCTGTTGTCCGTAATGAATCTACCTTATTAGAACACCTAGGTTGGACAGGAGTCTCTCCCGTTAGAATGCCTGGGGTCAGCCAGGTGTCTCTATCCTTAGCATGCCTGAGGTTACCCAAGGGTCTCTATTATTAGAATGCCTGGGGTTGGCCAAGTGTCTCTCCCATTAGAATGCTTGGGTTCGGCCAGCGGTCTCTCCCATTAGAATGCTGGATGTTGGACAGGAGTCCCTGTTGTTAGAATGCCTGGGGTCAGTCAGGAGTCTCTCCTGTGAGAATGTCTGGGTTTCAGCCAGATGTCTTTATTTTTAGAATGTCTAAAGTCGCCCAGGTGCCTCCATCATTAGAATGCCTGCAGTCGGCCAGGAGTCTCTCCTACTAGAATGCCTGGGGTCAGCCATGTGTCTCTATCATTAGAATGCCTGAATCACTCAGGTGTCACTATTATTAGAATGCCTGGGTTATGCCAGGAGTCTCCATTATCAGAATTCCTGGGGTTGGACAGAATTCTCTGCTGTTAGAATGCCTAGTGTTGGCCAGGTGTCTCTATTCTTACAATGCCGGATGTTGCCCAGGTGTTTCTATCATTAAAATGAATGAGTTTGGTTAGGAGTCTCTGTCATTAGAATGCCTGGCGTTGGCCAGAAGCCTATCCCATTAGAATGCCTCGGATCAGCCAGGTGTCTCTATTTTTACAATGCTTAAGGTCGGCAAGTTGTCTCTATCAGCGGAGTGCCTGGGGTCAGGAAACAGAATTTATTAGTAGAATTTCTGGCACTGGCCAGGAGTCTCTTTGGTTAGAATGCTTGGGGCCGGCCAGATGTTTCTATCCTTCGAATGACTTAGGTTGCTGAGGTATCTCTATCATTAGAATGCCTGGGGTCAAGCAGAAGTCTCTGTCCTGGGATCGTCCAGGAGTGTCCCTCATTGTAATGCATGGAGTAAAACAGGGGTCTCTATCCTTAGGATGTGTGAGGTCGCCTAGGTGTCTCTATCATTAGTGTGACTCAGGTCTCTATGATTAGAATGCCGGGATTCAGCCATGAATCTCTATCATTCCAAAGTCTGGGGTGGGCAGAAATCTCTCTGGTTAAAATGTCTTGGGTCAGCAGGTGTTTCTATCCTTAGATATCCTGAAATAGGCCAAGTGTCTCAATCGTTAGAACATCTGCGGTCGACCTGGACACTATCCCGTTAGTATTCTTACTGTAGGCCATAGTCTCTCCCTTTAGAATGGCTAGTGTCATCCAGGTGTCTCTGTCCTTAGATGCCTGAAGTCGGCCAGGTGTCTATCCTTAGAATGCCTGAGGTTGCTCAGGTGTCTCTATCATTAGAATGTGGGTAAGCCACATTCTCTATCATGCCTGGAGTCTACCTGGGGTCTCTCTCCTTTTAGAATGCCTGGGATCAGTCAGGTGTCTCTGTCCTTAAAATACCTGAGGTCACACAGGAATCTCTTTCATTAGAATGCCTGGGGTCAACAAGGAATTTCTCTGGTTAAAATTCCTGGGGTCGTCCGTGAGCCATCATCATTGGAATACCCGGGTTTTGCCAGGAGTCTCTCCCTTTAGAATGCCTGGCATCAGCCAGGTGTCTCTATCTTTAAAATGACTGAGGTCACACAGGTTTCTCTATCATTAGATAGAGACTGGGGTAGGCCAGGAGTCTCTATCATTAAATGCCTGGGGTCAGCCATGTATCTCTCATGTTAGAATGCCTGGGGTTGGCTATGTGTCTCCAGCTTTAGAATAACCGAGGTCACACAGGTGTCTTTAGTATTAGACTGTCTGTGATTGGCCAAAAGTCTTTATCATAAGAAGGCCTGGGGTTGGCTGGGACTCTCCTCTTGGAATATGTGCAGTGTCCCAGATGTTTTTATCCTTAGAATGCATGAGGTCCTTCAGGTGTCTCTGTCATTAAAATACCTGTGATAGGCCAGGATTATCTATAATTAGAATTCCTTGGGTAGGCCCAGTGTCTTTCTCATTAGAAGGCCTGGGGTTGGCCAGGAGTCTTTTATTTTACAATGCCTGTTGTCAGCCTGGTGTCTCCATCCTTAGAAGGTCTGAGGAAACACAGATGTCTTTCTCAATAGAATGCCTGCATTAGGCCAGGAGTCTCCATCATCAGAATGCCTGGGGATGGCCAGGAGTCTCTCCCATAAGAATGTGGTCGACCAGGTGTCACTATCCTTAGAATGCCTAAGGTTGCCTAGGTGTCTCTATCATTTGAATGCCTGGGTTAGACCAAAGTCTCTACCATTAGAATGCCTGGGGTCAGCAAGGAGTCTCTTCTGTTAAAATATCTGGGGAAAGCCATGTGTTTTTAATCTTATAGTGCCTGAGGTAGCACAGGTGTCTTTATCATTATAATGCCTGAGGTCTGCCAGAAGTTTCTATCATTAGAATGCCTGGGGTTGACAAGGAGTCTCTTCCGTTAGAATTCCTGAGGTCGGCAAGGTGTCCCTATCCTTACAATGCCCGAGGTCACCAAAGTGTCTTTAGAATGTCTGCGGTTGGCCAGGAGTCTTTCCTTCTGGAATTTCTTGGGTCTAGAATGTCATGGCTCACGTGGCTGTATCCTTAGAATGCATGAAGTCCCCCAGGTATCTTTACCATTAGAATGCCTAGGGTCATCCAGGAGTCTCTATAATTAGAATGCCTGGGGTCAGGCAGGGGTCTCTTCAGTTAGAATGTTAGGGGTCCACCAGGAATCTCTCCCTTTGGAATGTCTGGGGTTGGCCAGGTGTCTCTTTCTATGGAATGCCTGATTTTGCTCAGGTGTTTCTATCACTAGACTTCCTGTGGTCGGCCAGGAGTCTCTCTCATTGGAATGCCTGAGGTTGCCCAGGTGCTTCTATTATTAGAATGCTTGGGGTCATCCAGGAATCTTATTGCAGTACATGGGTTTGGCCAAGAGTCTCTTTTGATAGAATTTCTGGAATCAATCAGGTGTCTTTATCCTTAGAATGCCAGAGGTCCCACGGGTGTCTCTATTATTAGAGTGCCTGGGATAAGCCAGGAGTGTCTATAATTCGAATGCCTGGTGTCGGCCTGGAGTCTCTCCCATTAGAAAGACTAGTGTGGGGCAGGTGTCACTCTTCTTAGAATACCTGAAGTCTCCCAGGTGTCTATCTTTAGAATGCCTGGGGTCACCCAGGAGTATCTCCCTTTAGAATGCCTGTGGTCGGTCACGTGTCTCTAGCCTTAGCGTTCCTGAAGTTGCACAGGTTTTTCTGATTAGAATGAGTGGGATAGGCAAGAAACCTCTCCCATTAGAATGTCTGGGGTTGGCCAGGAGTCTGTCCTGTTAGAGTGCCTGTGGTTTGCCAGGTATCTCTATTTTTAGAATGGTGAGGTTGCCCAGATGTCTCTATTATTGGAATGCCTGGGGTCGGCCAGGAGTTCCTATTATTAGAATGCCTGGTGTCTTTCCAGTTAGAATGCGTTGAGTCAGCCAGGTGTCTCCATCCTTAGAATACCTGAGGTTGCACAAGTTTCTCTATCATTAGAATAAATAGGGTAGGCCAGGAGCCTCTATAATTAGAATGCCTGAAGTCTGCCAAAACTTTCTCCTGTTAAAATGTCTGGAGTCAGGCACATGTCTCTATCCTTAGAATGCCTGCAGTCACGCAGGTGTCTCTATTACTAGAATGCTTTTGGTAGTCCTGGAGTCTCTATTATTAGAAAGCCTATTGTCTGCCAGAAGTCTCTCATTAGAATGTTTCGGGTCTGCCAGGTGTTTTTATTCTTAGAATGCCTGAGTAAGCCCAGTTGTCTCTATCATTAGAATGCCAGGGGTCGGCCAGAACTCTCTTCCATTAGAATGTTTGGGTCATCCTGGTGTCTCTATTTTTAGACTGTCTGAGGTCAAACAGGTGTATATCATTAGAATGCTTGGGATATGTCAGGAGTTTACATCATTAGAATGTCTGGGGTCGATCTGGAACCTCTCCTATTAGAATGCCTGGAGTCAGCCAGGTGTCTCTATACTTAAAAATGTCTGAGGTCGCACAGGTGTCTCTATTATTAGAGTTCCTGGTCTAGTACAAGGGTCTCCATCATTAGAATGCCAGAGGTTGGCCAAGAGTCTCTCCTGTTAGTATACCTGGGTCAGCCTATTCTCTCTATCTTTAGGAAGCCTGAGGTCGCCCAGGTGTCTCTATCATTAGAATGCCTGGGGTCAGCCAGGAGTCTCTATCATTAGAATGCCTGGGGTGGTCAAGGGGTCTTTCCCTTTAAAATGCCTGTGTTCGGTTAGGTGTCTCTATCCTTAGAATGCCCGAGGTCCCACAGGTTTCTCTATCATTAGAATGAGTGAAATAGGCCAGGAGACTCTATTATTAGAATGCCCATGGTCAGCCAAGAGTCTGTCCCATTAGAATGCCTTTGTTCAACCAGGTGTCTCTACCCTTAGAATGCCTGAGGTCGCTCATGTGTCTTTATCATTAGAATGTCTGCAGTCGGCCCAGAGTCTCTCTTGTTAAAATGCCTGGAGTCAGCCAAGTATTTCTATTCTTAGAATGCCTGAGTTCACTCAGGTGTCTATATCATTAGAATGCCTGTGTTCTTCCAGTAGTCTCTCTCGTTAGAATGCCTGGGATCAGTGTGGAGTCTCTCCCATAGGGTATTTGGGTCTCCCAGGTGTATCTATTTTTAGAATGCCTAAAGTTGCACAGCTGTCTATCATTGGAATGCCTGGAACAGACCAGGAATCTCTAACATTAGAATGCCTGCAGTCAACCTGGAGTCTCTTAAGTTAGAATGCCTGGGGTCGGCCAGGTGTCTCTATTCATTAAATGCCTGAGGTTTCACAGGTGTTTCTATCACTAGAGTGCCTGGGCTAGGCCTAGTGTCCCTATAATTAGAATGTCTGATGTCGCCCTGGTATCTCTATTATTAGAATGCCTGGGGTCAGCCAGGTGTCTCTATCTTTAAAATGCCTGAGGTCCAACAGGTGTTTCCATCATTAGAGTGACTGGGATAGGCTGAGAGACTGTATTATTTAAATACCTCGGTTCAGCCAGGAGTCTCTCCCATTAGAATGCCCAGGTTCATCCAGTTGTCACTATTTTTAGAATGCCTGAGTTCACCCAGGATATTTATGACTAGAATGCCTGGGATATGACTGGAGACTCTATCATTAGGAAGCCTGGTGTAGGCCAGGACTCACTCCCCTTAGAATGCCTTGGTTCAGCCAGGTTTTTCTAACCTTAGAATGCCTGAGGTTGCCCAGGTGTCTCTATCACTAGAATGCCTGGGATCAGTCAGGACTCCCATTAGAATGCCTAGGGTGGGCCTGGAGTCTCTCAAGTTAGAATGCCTGGATTTGGGCCATTGTCCCTATTCTTAGATTGCCTGAGGTTGCCAAGGTGTCTCAATCATCAGAATGACTGAGGTCTCACAGTATTCTCTATCATTAGAATGAATGGGGTAACCCAGGAGTCTCTATCATTGAAATGCCTGGGCTCTGCCAAAATTGTCTCTCGTTACATTGCCTGGGGTCACCAGGTGTCTGTAATCTTAGAATGACTGAGGTCGCACAGCTGTCTCTATCACTAGAATGCCTAGGGTAGGCCTCGAATCTCTATTATTAGAAAGAATGGTGTTGGCCAGGAGTCTCTCCCATTAGACTGCCTTGGGTCATACTGCTGTCTCTATTATTAGAAATTCTGAGGTCAGTCAGGTATCTCAATGGCCCAGGTGTCACCCAGGTGTACTTATCATTAATGCCTGGAGCCAGCAAGGAGTCTCTCCCACTAGAATGCAAGAAGTTGGCCAGAAGTCTCTTCCGTTAGAATCCCTGGGGTCACCCATGTGTCTCTATCCTTAGAATGCATTATGTCACTCAGGTGTCTCTTTCATTAGAATGCCTAGGTCGGCCAGTTGTCTCTCCCATTAGAACGTCTGGGGTCAACCAGGATTTTCTATTCTTAGAATGCTGGAGGTACAACATGTATCTATGTCATTAAAGTGCCTGGAGTAGGCCAGGAGTCTCTATCATTTGAATGCCTGGGATTGGCCAGGAGTCTTTTCTGTTAGAATGTATTGGGTTGACCAGGTGTCACTGTCCTTAAAAACGCCTGAGTTCCCTCAGGTGTTTCTATTATTAGAATGTCTGTAGTTGGAATGGAGTCTCCATTTTTAGAATGCCTGGTGTCGACCAGAAATCTCTCCCATTAGAATGACTGGCATCAGCCAGGTGTCTCTATTTTTAGAATGACTCAGGTCTCACAGGTTTTTGTCATTAGAATTACTGGTATAGGATAGGTGTCTGTATCATTAGAATGCCTGCAATAGGCCTGGAGTCTCTCCCTTTAGAGTGCCTAGGGTTGGCCAGGTATCTTTATCCTAAAAATGCCTGAGGTCACACAAGTGTCCTTATCATTAGAATGTCTGGGCTAGACCAGGAGACTTTACCATTACAATGCCTGGTGTAAGCTGAAAGTCTCTCCCGTGAGAATGCCTGGGTTTGGCCAGGTGTGTGTACTCTTAGGTTGGCCCATTTTTCTCTACCATTAAGAATGCCTGTGGTCAGCAAGGAGTCTCAAGTCTCTCTTATTAGAATGCTTGGGGTCTAACAGGAGTCTCTCCCATTAGAATACCTAAGGTCAACCAGGTGCCTCTATTTTTAAAAATGTCTTATGTTACACAGGTGTCTCTGTCATTAGAATGCCTAAAGTAGGCCAGGGGTGCCTATCATTAGAGTGCCTGTGGTCGGTCAGGTGTCTCTTTCCTTAATGCCTGATGTCATCCAGGATTGTCTGTCATTAGAATGATTGTGGTCAGTCAATGGTCTCTGTCCTTAATGCTTGATGTCGCCCAGGTGTCTCTATCATTAGAATGCCTATGGTCGGCCAGGACTCTCTGTCATTAGAATGCCTGGAGTTGGTCAAAAATCTCTTATGCTTGAACGCCTGGATTCAGCCAGGTGTCTCTATCCTTAGAATGGTGAAGTCCCCCAGTTGTCTCTATTATTAGAATGCCTGGGTTGGCAAGGATTCTCACACTTTAGAATGCCTGGGGTTGAACAAAAGTCTCTCCCATTAGGATGTCTGGGGTTGGCCACGTGTTTCTATTTTTTTAAAAAAAATCATTTAGTTCACACAGGTGTCTCTGTCCTTAGAGTGCCTTAGGTCACACACAGGTCTTTATCATTAGAATGCTGGGGTAGGCCAGGTCTCACTATCTTAGAATGCCTGAGGTCACACAGGTGTCTTTATTATTAAAATGTCTGGGGTACACCAGGAGTCTGTAGCATTAGAATGCCTTGGGTCCACCAAGAGTCTCTCCCATAGAATACTTTGACTTGGCCAAGTGTTTCTATCTTTAGAATGCCTGATGACGCCCAGGATTCTCTATCACTGTAATGCATGGAGTCAAACATCTCTATCATTAGAATGTTTGGTTTTGGCCAGGAGTCTCTACCATTAGAATTCCTGGGTTCGGCCAGATGTCTCTATCCTTAGAATGCCTGAGGTCGCACACGTGTCTTAATCATTGGCATGCCAGTGGAAGGCGAGGAGTCTATCATTAGAATGCCTGGGGTTGGCCAGGACCCACTTTCCTTAGAATGCTGGGAATTTACCAGGAGTCTCTTCCATTATAATGCCTCGGTTCAGCCAGGTGTCTGTGACTATAGAATCCAGGAGGTCACCCTGTTGTCTCTATCATCATGGCCTAGGGTCAGCCAGTAGTTTCCATTTAGTGTGCCTAGGGTCAGCCAGGAGTCTCTCTCATTAGAATACCTAGGTTCGGCCAAGGTGTGTCTATCCTGAGAATGCACAGCTGTCTCTATCATTTGAATGACTAGGGTAGGTCAGGAGTCTCTATTATTAGAACACCTTAAGTTGACCAGGAGTCTCTCCCATTAGAATGACTGAAGTTGGTGACATGTCTCCATTTTTAGAATGAATGAAGTCGCTAAGCTGTCTATATAATTAGAATGCCTGGAGATGGCCAGGAGTCTCTATCATTAGAATGCCTGATGTATGCCAAAAGTCTCTACCATTAGAATGCCTGAGCTATTCCAGGTGTCTGTATCCTTAGAATGCCTGATGTCAAATAGAT
The DNA here is from genome assembly GCF_007565055.1 of Rhinopithecus roxellana. Lineage (NCBI taxonomy): Eukaryota > Metazoa > Chordata > Mammalia > Primates > Cercopithecidae > Rhinopithecus > Rhinopithecus roxellana. Next base: position 17,832,210 of record NC_044555.1, read on the forward strand.
GTCTTTATCAATAGAATGCCTGGATTCAACCAGGAGTCTCTCCTATTAGAATGCCTAAGGTCCACTAGGAATTTCTCCCATTAGGATGACTTGGGTCAGCCAAATGTCTCTACCCTTAGAATGCCTGAGGTCTCAGAGCTGTCTCTAACATAAGAGGGCCTGAGGCAGGCCAGAAGTCTCTCCTGCTGGAATGCCTGGGGTCAGTCAGAAGTTGGTTAGAATGGTTGGGACGGGCCAGGGGTCTCTATCCTTAGAATGCCTGAGGTCACACAGTTGTCTCTATCATTGCAACGTGGGGGGTAGACGGTGAGTCTCTATCATTACAATACCTGGGATTGGTCTGGAGTTGTTACACTTAGAATGCCTGTAGTCGGCCAAGTGTCTTTATTTTAAAAATGCCTGAGTTAGCACAGGTGTCTCTATCATTAGAATGCCTGGCCTAGGCCAGAAGTCTCTCTCATAAGAATGCCTGGGGTTGGCCAATAGTTTTTCCCATTAGAATGCTTAGGGTTAGCCAGGTGTCTGTATTCTTATAAAGATGAGGTTGCCCTGGTGTCTCTATCATTAGAATGCCTGGGGTCAATCAGGAGCCTCTATCATTAGAGTGCCTCAGGTCGGCCAGGAGTCTCACACATTAGAATGTCAGGGGTCGACAAAGTGTCTCTACGCTTGGAATTTCTGAGGTTACACAAGTTTTTCTATCATTAGAATGCCTGGAGTTGTCCAGGAATCTCTCCCGATGAATGCCTGGGGTTGGCCAAGATGTCTCCCATTAGAAAGCCAAGGTCATACAGCTGTCTCAGTCCTTAGAATGCCTGACGTCACCCAGGTGCCTCTATCATTAGAATGCCTAGGGTAGGCCATAAGTCTCTATCACTAGAATGTCTGGATCCACCAGAAGTCTCTTGTTAGGATGCCTGAGGTTGGCTATGTGTCTCTCTCCTTAGATTGCATGAGGTCGCCCAGGTGTCTTTATATTTAGAATGCCTGGGTTCGGCCAGTAGTTTCTATCAAAAGAATGCCTGGGGTCGTCCAGGAGTCTCTGTCATTAGAATGCCTGGCATCAGCCAGGAGTCTCTCCCATTAAAATACCTTGGATCTAACAGCTGTCTCTCTCGTTAGAAGGCCTGTGGTTGGCTAGGTGTGTGTCTCCGTCATTAGAATGACTTAGGTCACACAGGTGTCTCTATCATTAGAATGCCTGGCATTGGCCAAAAGCCTCTCCTAAAATGCCTTGGGTTGACCAGGTGTCTCTGTCCTTAGAATGCCTGAGGTTGCACAGGGGTCTCTATCATTGGAATGCCTGCAGTTGGCCAGGAGTCTCTCTCATTAGAATGCCTTGGGTTGGATCCGTGTCTCTCTTCTTAGAATGGCTGAATGCCAGGGATCCATCGGGAGTCTCTACCAATAAAAGGCCTGGAGTCAACCATGAGTCTCTTCCATTAGAATACCTCGTTCAGGCAGGAATCTCCTTGTTAGAATGCCTGGAATTGGCATATGTCTTTATCCTTGGAATGCCTTAGACCACAAAGGTGTCTCTATCATTACAATGCCTAGAGTAGGCCAGTAATCTCTATTATTAGAATGCCTGGGCTTGGCCAGGAGTCTCTAACTTCAGAAGGCCTGGGGTCAGCTAGGAGTCTTTTCTGTTGAAATACCTCGAATCAGTCAAGTGTCACCATATTTAGAATGCTTGTGGTCACTCAAGTGTCCATCATTAGAATGCCTGGGATAGGCCAGGAGTCTCTGTCATTAGAAAGCCTGTGTTACACCAGGAGTCTCTCTTATTAGAATGCCTGGGGTTGGCCAAGTGTTTCTATCCACAGAATGCTCAAGGTCCCCCAGTTGCCTCTCTCATTAGAATGCCTGGAATTGGTCAGGAGTCTCTAACATTAGAAGTGCTGTAATCGGCCAGGAGTCTTTTTGTTAGAATTCCTGGAGTTGGTCAAATGTCTCTATCCTTTGAATGTATGAGGACACACAGGTGTCTTTATCATTAGAATGCCTGAAGCAGGCCACGTGTCTCTAATATTATAATGCCTGTTGTCAATCAGGATTTTCTCCCATTAGAATGCCTTAGATCATCCAGGTGTCTCTATTTTTAGAATGCCTGCTATCACCCTGGTGTCTCTATAATTAGAATGCCTGGGCTCGTTGATTAGTCTCTCTTGTTACGTTGCCTAGATTTGGCCAGGAGTCTCTGCTCTTAGAATGTTTTGGGTCGACCAGGTGTCTCTATCCTTAGAATGCCTGAGTTTGCCCAGGTATCTGTATCATTAGAATGCCTGGGGTCAACAGGAGTCTCTCCCGTTAGAATGCCTGGGGTCTGTCAGGAGTCTCTCCTGTTTGAAAGCCTGGGGTCAGTCAGGTGTCTTTATTGTTAGAATGCCTGATTTAGCTTTGGTGATTTTATTGTTAGAATGAATGAGTTCCCCCAGGTGTATCTATTATTACAATACCTAGGGTAGTCCAGGAGTCTCTATCATTAGAATGCTTGGGTTCGACCAGGAGTCTTTCCTGTTAAAATGCCCGGGGTTGGCCAAATGTCTCTGTCATTAGAATACCTGGTGTCGCCAAGGTGTTTTTATTATTAGAATGCCTGTGGTTGACAAGGAGAATCTCTCATTAAAATCCCTGGGGTCGACCTGGTTTCTCTATTATTTGAATGCCTGGGGCAACCAATGGTATGTATCATTAGAATGCCTTCAGTCAACCCGTAGTCTCTCCCATTAGCATGCCTGGGGTCAGCCAGGTATCTCTATCCTTAGAATGCCTGAGGTCCTCCAGGTGTCTCTTTTATTAGAATGCCTGAGGTTGGCCAGGAGTCTTTATCATTAGAATGCCTAGAGATGACCAGAAGTCTTTCCCATTAGAATGCCTAGAGTCGACCAGGAATCTCTCCCATTAAAACACCTGGGATTGACCAGATACTTTTATCCTTAGAATTCCTGAGGTCATACCGGTGTCTCTATTATTATTGTGCCTGGGTTAGGTGAGGAGTCGCTATCATTAGAATGTCTGAGGTCAGCCAGGGGTCTCTGTCATTAGAATTCCTGGAGTAGGTCAAATGTCTCTATTCTTAGGATGTCTCGTGTCACCTAAATGAGTTTATGATAAAAAGCCTGGGGTTGGCCAGGAGTCTCTCGTGTTAGGATGCTTGGGGTTGGCCAGGAGTCTCTCTAGTTAGAATGTCTGGGGTCAGCCAGGAGTCTCTCTTGTTAGAATGCCTGGGGCAGGCCACATGTCTCGATCCTTAGAATGCCTGAAGTCCTCCAGGTGCCTCTATTATTAGAATGCCTGGGGACAGCCAGAAGTCTCTAACATTAGAATGCCTGGGGTCAGCCAGGTATCTCCTCCGTTAGAATGTCTGGGGTCGACCAGGTGTCTCTCTTTTTAGAATGATGGAAGTCACACTGGTGTCTTTGTCAGTAGGATGCCTGGGATATGCTGGGAGTCTCTATCATTAGATTGCCTTGGTTTGGCCAGTGGCCTCTATCATTAGAATGCCTGAGGTCAACCAGATGTCTCCACTTTGAAAACTCCTTAGGTCCCACAGGTGTCTCTATTATTAAAATGCCTGGGATCAGCCAGGAATCTCTATCATTGGAAGGCATTGTGTCTACAGCCAGTAGTGTCTTTTGTTAGATTATTTGGGGTTAGCCAGGAATCTCTCCCGTTAGAATGCCTGGGATTGGTCAGTTGTCTCTGTCCTTAAAATGCCTTACATCACACAGGTGTCTCTGTCATTAGAACGCCTACGGCAGGCCAGGGGTCCCTGGCATTAGAATGCCTGGGCTCAACAAGGAGCCTCTGCCATTACAATGCCTGGGATTGGCCACATGTCTCTATCATTAGAATTCCTGAAGTATCCCAGTTGTCTCTATTATTAGAATGCCTGGAGATGGCCAGGGGTCTCTAACATTAGAATACCTGGGGCCAGTCAGATATCTCTTTGATTAGAATGCCTGGGGTAGACCAGGTGTGTCTCTTTTTAGAATGACAGAAGTCACAGCGGTGTCTTTGTTAGTAGAGTGCCTGGGATAGGCCAGGACTCTCTATTATCAGATTGCCCTGGTTTGGCCAGGAGCCTTTATGATTAGAATGCCTGAGGTCAGCCAGATGTCTCTATTTTTAGAATGCCTTAGGTCCCACAGGTGTCTCTATCCTTAGAATGCCTGGGATTGGCCAAGATTCTCTATGATTACAAGGCCTCGGTTCAGCCAGTAGTCCCTTTTTGTTAGATTACTTGGGGTGGGCCAGAAGTCTCTCCTATTAGAATGCCTGGGGTTTGCCATGTGTCTCTTTCCTTAAAATGCCTCAGGTCACATAGGTGTCTCTATATTTAGAATGCGAAAGGTAGGCCAGGAGTCCCTATCATTAGAATTTCTGGACTCAACAAGGAGTCTGTGCCATTAGAATGCCTGGGATCAGCCACGTATCTTTGTCACTAGAATTCCTGATGTCGCTGTGGTTTCTCTATCTGTAGAATGCCTGGAGTCAGCCATTACTCTCTCTCATTAGAATACCTAATTTTGGCTAAGAGTCTCTCCTGTTAGAATGCTTTGGGTCAGCTATGTGTCTCTATGCTTAAAAGGCCAGAAGTTTCCCAAGTGTCCGTATCATTAGAATGCCTGGGGTCATCTAGGAGTCTCTCTTGTTAGAATACCTGTAGTCAGTGAGGTGGCTATATTTTTAGAATGACTGAGGCTGCACTGTTGTCTCTATCATTAGAATGATCGAGGTTGCACTGTTGTTTCTATCATTAGAATGTCTGTGCTCGAGCAGAAGTCTCTAACATTAGAATGCCTGGCTTCAGCCAACAGACTCTCCCGTTAGAATGCCTGTGTTGGGCATTTGGTTTTCCACTATAGGCCTCAGTGGGCTCAAAGATCTCTCTTCATAGATTCTACAAAAAGAGGATTTCCAACCTAGTGAATAAAAACACGAGCTCCATTCTGTGAGGCGAATCCACACATTACAAAGCATTTTCACAGTTTGTTTATAGTTTTTATTGCAGGATATTCAGTTTTTCACTATAGGCCTCAATGGGCTCAGAAATATCTCTTAGTAGATTTCACAAAAAGAATGTTTCCAACCTGGTGAATACAAACACAGGTTCCATATTGTAAGATAAATCCACAAATTACAAAGCATTTTCACAGATATCTTGTTTCTAGTATTTATTCAAGATATTTGGTCTTTCACTGTTTCAGGAGGCTCAGAAATTTCCCTTCATACATTTTTAAAAAAGAGTTCTTCCAACCTGATGAATCAAAACGCAGGTTCCATACTGTGAGATGAATCCACAAATTGCAAAACATTTTCACAAATAGGTTGTTTCTAGTATATATCGAGGGATATTTTGTTTTCACTACAGACGTCAAAGAACTCAGAAATGTCTCTTGGTAGATTCTATAACAAGAATGTTTCCAACCTGGTAAATCAAAACACAGATTCCATTCTGTGAGATGAACCCACTCATCACTAAGCATTTTAAAGATACCTTGTTTCTAGTATTTATTGTAGGATATTTGGTTTTTCACTATAGGCCTCAATTGACTCAGAAATATCATTTCACAGATAACTCAAAAATAATGTTTCCAACCAGGTGAATCAAAACATAGGTACCATTATGTGAGATGAACATACATATCAAAAATCATTTTCACAGATACTTTGTTGCTAGTATTTATCACAGCATATTCGGTTTTTCACTATAGTCGTCAATCAACTCAGAATGTCCTTTCATAGATTCTACAATAAAAGCATTTCCGACCTGGCAAATCAAGACAAAGTTTCATTATGTGAGATAAATTCACATATCACAAAGTGTTTTCACAGATATCTTCATTCTAGTTTTTATCATAGGATATTTGGTTTCTCACTGTAGAGGTTAATTGGCCCAGGAATGTCAGTTTCTAGATTCTGAAGAAAAAAAAAAGTGTTTCCAAACTGGTGAGTCAAAACAAAGGTTCTATTTTGTGAGATAAGCCACACATCACAAAGGAATTTCTCACATAGCTTATTTCTAGTTTTTATCACAAGATATACAGTTTTCCACTCTAGGTATCAGTGGGCTTAGAAATGTCCGTTCATAGATTCTACAAAAGGGTGTCTCTAACCAGCTGAATCAAAACACAGATTCAGGGGGGCGGAGCAAGATGGCCGAATAGGAACAGCTCCAGTCTCCAACTCCCAGCGCGAGCGACACAGAAGACCGGTGATTTCTGCATTTTCAACTGAGGTAATGGGGTCATCTCACTAGGGAGTGCCAGACAATCGGTGCTGGTCAGCTGCTGCAGCCTGACCAGTGAGAGCTGAAGCAGGGAGAGGCATCGCCTCACCTGGAAGCGCAAGGGGGAAGGGGATCCGTTTTCCTAGCTAGGGGAACTGAGACACACAACACCTGGAAAATCGGGTAACTCCCACCCCAATACTGCGCTGTAAGCATACAGACACACCAGGAGAATATATCCCAAACCTGGCCGGGAGGGTCCCACGCCCACGAAGCCTCCCTCACTGCTAACACAGCAGTCTGCCACGATCTATCTGCAAGGCAGCAGCGAGGCTGGGGGAGGGGCGCCCGACATTGCTGAGGCTTAAGTAGGTAAACAAAGCCGCTGGGAAGCTCGAACAGGGTGGAGCTCACAGCAGCTCAAGGAAGCCTGCCTGTCTCTGTAGTCTCCACCTCTGAGGACAGCGCACAGCTGAAGACCAACAGGGGAAGTAGCGGGAGCCGGTGCAGACGCGAACGACTCTGTCTGACAGCTTTGGGGAGAGCCGTGGATCTCCCAACGTGGAGGTTGAGATCTGAGAACGGACAGACTGCCTGCTCAGGTGTGTCCCTGACCCCTGAGTAGCCTAGCTGGGAGAAATCCCCCACTAGGGGCAGTCTGACACCCCACACCTCACAGGGTGGAGCAAACCCCTGAGAGGAAACTTCCAAAGGAAGAATCAGACAGGTACACTGGCTGTTCAGCAATATTCTATCTTCGGCAACTTCTGCTGCTGATACCCAGGCAAACAGGGTCTGGAGTGGACCTCAAGCAATCTCCAACAGACCAACAGACAGTCCTTCTGACTGTCAGAAGGAAAACTATCAAACAGGAAGGACACCTATACCAAAACCCCATCAGTACGTCACCACCATCAAAGACCAGAGACAGATAAAACCACAAAGATGGGGAAGAAGCAGGGCAGAAAAGCTGGAAACTCAAAAAATAAGAGCGCATCTCCCCCTGCAAAGGAGCGCAGCCCATCGCCAGCAACGGATCAAAGCTGGTCAGAGAATGACTTGGACGAGAGGAGAGAAGAAGGCTTCAGTCCATCAAACTTATCAGAGCTAAAGGAGGAATTACGTACCCAGCGCAAAGAAACTAAAAATCTTGAAAAAAGAGTGGAAGAATTGACAGCTAGACTCATTAATGCAGAGAAGATCATAAACGAAATGACAGAGATGAAAACCATGACACAAGAAATACGTGACAAATGCACAAGCTTCAGTAACCGACTCGATCAACTGGAAAAAAGAGTATCAGCGATTGAAGATCAAATGAATGAAATGAAGCGAGAAGAGAAACCAAAAGAAAAAAGAAGAAAAAGAAATGAGCAAAGCCTGCAAGAAGTATGGGATTACGTAAAAAGACCAAATCTACGTTTGATGGGGGTGCCTGAAAGTGAGGGGGAAAATGGAACCAAGTTGGAAAACACTCTTCAGGATATCATCCAGAAGAACTTCCCCAACATAGTAGGGCACCCCAACATTCAAATTCAGGAAATACAGAGAACGCCACAAAGATATTCCTCCAGAAGAGCAACTCCAAGACACATAATTGCCAGATTCACCAAAGTTGAAATGAAGGAAAAAATCTTAAGGGCAGCCAGAGAGAAACGTCGGGTTACGCACAAAGGGAAGCCCATCAGACTAACAGCAGATCTCTCGGCAGAAACTCTACAAGCCAGAAGAGAGTGGGAGCCAATATTCAACGTTCTTAAAGAAAAGAATTTTAAACCCAGGATTTCATATCCAGCCAAACTAAGTTTCATCAGTGAAGGAGAAATAAAATCCTTTACAGATAAGCAAATGCTTAGAGATTTTGTCACCACCAGGCCTGCCTTACAAGAGACCCTGAAGGAAGCCCTAAACATGGAAAGGAACAACCGGTACCAGCCATCGCAAAAACATGCCAAAATGTAAAGACCATCGAGGCTAGGAAGAAACTGCATCAACTAACGAGCAAAATAACCAGTTAATATCATAATGGCAGGATCAAGTTCACACATAACAATATTAACCTTAAATGTTAATGGACTAAATGCTCCAATTAAAAGACACAGACTGGCAAACTGGATAAAGAGTCAAGACCCATCAGTCTGCTGTATTCAGGAGACCCATCTCACATGCAGAGACATACATAGGCTCAAAATAAAGGGATGGAGGAAGATCTACCAAGCAAATGGAGAACAAAAAAAAGCAGGGGTTGCAATCCTTGTCTCTGATAAAACAGACTTTAAACCATCAAAGATCAAAAGAGACAAAGAAGGCCATTACATAATGGCAAAGGGATCAATGCAACAAGAAGAGTTAACTCTCCTAAATATATATGCACCCAATACAGAGGCACCCAGATTCATAAAGCAAGTCCTTAGAGACTTACAAAGAGACTTAGACTCCCATACAATAATAATGGGAGACTTCAACACTCCACTGTCAACATTAGACAGATCAACGAGACAGAAAGTTAACAAGGATATCCAGGAATTGAACTCATCTCTGCACCAAGCGGACCTAATAGACATCTATAGAACTCTCCACCCCAAATCAACAGAATATACATTCTTCTCAGCACCACATCGCACTTATTCCAAAATTGACCACATAATTGGAAGTAAAGCACTCCTCAGCAAATGTAAAAGAACAGAAATTATAACAAACTGTCTCTCAGACCACAGTGCAATCAAACTAGAACTCAGGACTAAGAAACTCAATCAAAACCGCTCAACTACATGGAAACTGAACAACCTGCTCCTGAATACTGGGTACATACGAAATGAAAGCAGAAATAAAGATGTTCTTTGAAACCAATGAGAACAAAGATACAACATACCAGAATCTCTGGGACACATTTAAAGCAGTGTGTAGAGGGAAATTTATAGCACTAAATGCCCACAAGAGAAAGCATTAAAGATCTAAAATTGACACTCTAACTTCACAATTAAAAGAACTAGAGAGGCAAGAGCAAACACATTCAAAAGCTAGCAGAAGGCAAGAAATAACTAAGATCAGAGCCGAACTGAAGGAGATAGAGACACAAAACACCCTCCAAAAAATCAATGAATCCAGTAGTTGGTTTTTTGAAAAGATCAACAAAATTGACAGACCACTAGCAAGGCTAATAAAGAAGAAAAGAGAGAGGAATCAAATAGATGCAATAAAAAATGATAAAGGGGATATCACCACTGACCCCACAGAAATACAAACTACCATCAGAGGATACTATAAACGCCTCTACGCAAATCAACTAGAAAATCTAGAAGAAATGGATAATTTCCTGGACACTTACACTCTCCCAAGGCTAAACCAGGAAGAAGTTGAATCCCTGAATAGACCAATAGCAGGCTCTGAAATTGAGGCAACAATTAATAGCCTACCCACCAAAAAAAGTCCAGGACCAGATGGATTCACAGCTGAATTCTACCAGAGGTACAAGGAGGAGCTGGTACCATTCCTTCTGAAACTATTCCAATCAATAGAAAAAGAGGGAATCCTCCCTAACTCATTTTATGAGGCCAACATCATCCTGATACCAAAGCCTGGCACAGACACAACAAAAAAAGAGAATTTTAGACCAATATCCCTGATGAACATTGATGCAAAAATTCTCAATAAAATACTGGCAAACCGGATTCAGCAGCATATCAAAAAGCTTATCCACCATGATCAAGTGGGCTTCATCCCTGGGATGCAAGGCTGGTTCAACATTCGGAAATCAATAAACGTAATCCAGCATATAAACAGAACCAAAGACAAGAACCACATGATTGTCTCAATAGATGCAGAAAAGGCTTTTGACAAAATTCAACAGCCCTTCATGCTAAAAACGCTCAATAAATTCGGTATTGATGGAACGTACCTCAAAATAATAAGAGCTATTTCTGACAAACCCACAGCTAATATCATACTGAATGGGCAAAAACTGGAAAAATTCCCTTTGAAAACTGGCACAAGACAGGGATGCCCTCTCTCACCACTCCTATTCAACATAGTGTTGGAGGTTCTGGCTAGGGCAATCAGGCAAGAGAAAGAAATCAAGGGTATCCAGTTAGGAAAAGAAGAAGTCAAATTGTCCCTGTTTGCAGATGACATGATTGTATATTTAGAAAACCCCATCGTCTCAGCCCAAAATCTCCTTAAGCTGATAAGCAACTTCAGCAGTCTCAGGATACAAAATTAATGTGCAAAAATCACAAGCATTCTTATACACCAGTAACAGACAAGCAGAGCGCCAAATCAGGAATGAACTTCCATTCAGAATTGCTTCAAAGAGAATAAAATACCTAGGAATCCAACTTACAAGGGATGTAAAGGACCTCTTCGAGGAGAACTACAAACCACTGCTCAGTGAAATCAAAGAGGACACAAACAAATGGAAGAACATACCATGCTCATGGATAGGAAGAATCAATATCGTGAAAATGGCCATACTCCCCAAGGTTATTTATAGATTCAATGCCATCCCCATCAAGCTACCAATGAGTTTCTTCACAGAATTGGAAAAAACTGCTTTAAAGTTCATATGGAACCAAAAAAGAGCCCGCATTGCCAAGACAATCCTAAGTCAAAAGGACAAAGCTGGAGGCGTCACGCTACCTGACTTCAAACTATACTACAAGGCTACAGTAACCAAAACAGCATGGTACTGGTACCAAAACAGAGATATAGACCAATGGAACAGAACAGAGTCCTCAGAAATAATACCGCACATCTACAGCCATCTGTTCTTTGACAAACCTGAGAGAAACAAGAAATGGGGAAAGGATTCCCTATTTAATAAATGGTGCTGGGAAAATTGGCTAGCCATAAGTAGAAAGCTGAAACTGGATCCTTTCCTTACTCCTTATACGAAGATTAATTCAAGACGGATTAGAGACTTAAATTTTAGACCTAATACCATAAAAACCCTAGAAGAAAATCTAGGTAGTACCATTCAGGACATAGGCATGGGCAAGGACTTCATGTCTAAAACACCAAAAGCAACGGCAGCAAAAGCAAAAATTGACATATGGGATCTCATTAAACTAAAGAGCTTTTGCACAGCAAAAGAAACTACCATCAGAGTGAACAGGCAACCTACAGAATGGGAGAAAATGTTTGCAACCTACTCATCTGAAAAAGGGCTAATATCCAGAATCTACAAAGAACTCAAACACATATACGAGAAAAAAACAAACAACCCCATCAAAAAGTGGGGAAAGGATATGAACAGACATTTCTCAAAAGAAGATATTCATACAGCCAACAGACACATGAAAAAATGCTCATCGTCACTCGCCATCAGAGAAATGCAAATCAAAACCACAATGAGATACCATCTCACACCAGTTAGAATGGCAATCATTAAGAAGTCAGGAAACAACAGGTGTTGGAGAGGATGTGGAGAAATAGGAACACTTTTACACTGTTGGTGGGATTGTCAACTAGTTCAACCATTATGGAAAACAGTATGGCAATTCCTCAAGGATCTAGAACTAGATGTACCATATGACCCAGCCATCCCACTACTGGGTATATACCCAAAGGATTATAAATTATTCTACTTCAAAGACACATGCACACGTATATTTATTGCGGCACTATTCACAATAGCAAAGACTTGGAATCAACCCAAATGTCCATCTGTGACAGACTGGATTAAGAAAATGTGGCACATATACACCATGGAATACTACGCAGCCATAAAGGGGGATGAGTTTGCGTCCTTTGTAGGGACATGGATGCAGCTGGAAACCATCATTCTTAGCAAACTATCACAAGAACAGAAAACCAAACACCGCATGTTCTCACTCACAGGTGGGAACTGAACAATGAGATCACTTGGACTCGGGAAGGGGAATATCACGCACTGGGGCCTATCATGGGGAGTGGGGAGGGGGGAGGAGGGAGGGATTGCATTGGGGAGTTATACATGATATAAATGATGAATTGATGGGTGCTGACGAGTTGATGGGTGCAGCACACCAACATGGCATAAGTATACATATGTAACAAACCTGCACGTTATGCACATGTACCCTAGAACTTAAAGTATAATAGTAAAAAAAAAAAAAAAAAAAAAAAAAAAAAAAAAAAAAAAACACAGATTGAATTGTTTTTAGTAACTTTCAAGGTATATTCCATGGTGTGTTTCCAAGCTGGTGAATCAAAATTCAAGTTTCATTCTGGGAAATGAATTTACCCGTCACATAGCATTTTTACAGATAGCTTGTTTAAAATTTTTTTGCAGATATTCCTTTTTGCACAAGAGCCCTCTATTGGCTCAGTACTGTCCCTTGATGTATTCTACAAAAAGATTGGTAAATCAAAACACAGGTTTCCGTTGGTTAGATAAACCCACACATCATGATGTACGTAGGTTCCATTCTCTGAGATGAATCTGCACATCACAAAGGATATTCACACATAGCTTTATTCTAGTTTATATTGTGGGATATTCTGTTTTCAACTGTAGGCTCTAATGGGCTCACAAATGTCCCTGTGTAGATTCCATAAAATGAGTGTTTCCAGCCTGGTGAATCAAAATACAGATTCTATTCTGTGAGATGAATCCACACATTTCAAAGCATTTTCACAGTTAGCACGTCTCTAGTATTCATCATGGGATATTTGGTTTCTCACCACTGGCCTCAATGGGCTCAGAAATATCCATTTGGAGATTCTACAAAAAGGGAGTTTCCAACCTGATAAATCAAAATGCAGTTTTCGTTCAGTGAGACAAATCAACCCATCACAAAGTATTCTCACAGATCACTTGTTTCTAGCTTTTAATGCAAGATATTCGGCTTTTCGCTATAGGTGTCAATGAGTTCCGAAATGTCCATTGGTAGATTCAAGGAAAAGAGTCCTTCCAACCTGATGATAAAAACACAGGTTACATTCTGTGAGATGAATACAAACAACACAAAACACTTTCACAGATAGCTTTTTTTTTCTAGTTTTTATCATGGATAGTTTGGTTTTCACTACACAGGCTAATGGTCTCAGAACTGTTTCTTTGCAGATTCTACAAAGAAAGGACCTACAACCTGGTGAATCAAAATGCAGTTTCCATTTTGTGAGATAAATCAACCCATTACAAAGTATTCTCACAGATAGCTTGTTTCTGCTTTTTATCGCCAGATATTTGGTTTTTCACTATAGGCATCAATGAGCTCAGAAATGTCTGTTCACAGAATCAAGAAAAAGAGTGCTTCAAACATGATGAAAAAAAAAAAAAGAAACCACACAGGTTACATTCTGTTAAATGAATCCATATATCACAAAGCATTATCACAGATAGTTTGTTTGTAGGTTTAATTAGTTGATATTCTATTTTTCACTATAGGGGCCAATTGGTTCAGAAATTTCCCTTGGTAGATTCTACAATGTGAGTATTTCCAACCTGATGAATCAAAATGCAGGTTTCATTCTTTGAGAAGAATCCACACATCACAAAGCATTTTCACAGAAAATTTGTATCTAGTTTTTATTGCGGGGATACTTGGTTTCACTAAAGGTGTCAAAGGGTTAAGAAATGTCTGTTTGTAGATACTGCAAAAAGAGTGTTTCCAACCAGCTGAATCAAAAGGCAGCTTCCATTCTATGAAATGAATCCACATATCAGGTAATATTTTCACAGATAACTTGTTCTAGTATTATCATAGAATATTCAGTTTTTCTCAGTAAGCCTCGATGGGCTCAGAAATGTTTTGTCCATAGACTTTACAAAAAGAGTGTTTCCATCCTGTTGAATAAAAACACAGCTTCCATTCTGTGAGGTGAATCCACACTTTTTTTTTTTTTGACCTAAACAAAGCTTAATTTTTATGGAATATGACACCCCCAAATTAGAGAACATAACATAATATTCCAACACACTTGTAATATTAAAACAAAATAATTTTATACAAAGCCAACAAACTTATTTTACCAAACTTAAAAGGGTTGGTATTTTTGAAATAACACTATCAAACAAAAATGCAATTAATTTAAAATAATATATTTAGGGATGTAAAAACACAGATCTAACATGCTTCAAATAAGTTTCAAAAATTTCATATTTGAAATTAAAAAAATATATAGGAGATAAAAACTTGTGGGTTGCCACTAAGCACAAATACAAGAAAATAATTTTATACAAAGAAAGACAAATTAATTAGTGAACACTGTATTTAACAAGTTATACGAGAATAACAAAATTGAGCAAAATAAAGTATAAGTGAAAATATAAAATAATAATTTGTAGTAACATTACATAATTCAATTATACAAATCAGAGATAATCAACAGTGAAAAACTGGTTCTAAAGAGATTAATGAAATAGATAATTACTTGCAAAATGTATCAAGAAAATGAGTGAAGACTTTAATAAACAATGTCAGGAATACATTTTGTATAGCCACAGATGCTGTAGAAATTAAAATGAGTGGATATTAGGAGTGAAGGTTATTGTCTACATTAAGTAAACGGGTTTAAAATATGAATAATACTTGAATCAGAAGGTAAAAATCTTACTTCAATAAAACACTGGTACCTGAGGAGTCTATGAGCATTTCATCAAATATTTAAGGAAACTGCAGTTTCAAAATTTTCTACACTATTCCAGAGAACACAAAAAGAGGGGCTACTCTTTATCATTCTCATTTATATTAGTTGCAGAAACCTTTATTTTCAAGCCAGAGAGGCACAAACAAGATAGGAAAATTACAGGGCATTCTCATTTGTGATGGTAGGTGCAAAAGATAAAGAAATCCTAAAGAAAATATTGTAAAATGTATTATAACAATATTTATTTTAGCAATACAAATTTGATTTAATATTAGGCAATTTTTTAATCCCTCTTACTCTGCTCTGTACAGGGTGGGATAGACGGGGAAAAATAAATTTTCCATACTCCCCTGTCAACTGGCTTCTCAGTAGGAGACTCTTGCAAAAAACAAAAACAAACAAAAAAACAGTAGGTAGGAGAAGAGAAAGAGCCTCTGTTCCTTAGCAATCTCTCGTTCTCTCTCTCCCCTGACCCCCTACCTCTCCATCTCCCTGCTTCATGGGCGTCTCAAATTGCTAAGTCTTCTTGGGAACTCCACCTTTAGGCTTAGCATCCTCTCCTCAGTCGCCACAACTCTAGCCTGATTGTTCCCTCTTCAATGGCTGCACCACCTGGAGCAATTACAATGGCACCTCTGGCACAGCAATAGCATGTAGCTCTTGGACTCCTACAGCACCCTTCCCACTACCATAATATTCCCATCATTATTATTCTCTGGTTGCTTTAAGTTCTTTTCCTCTTTTACTGAAATATAGTAGTTTGTACATATTTTTGGGTTACATGTGATATTTTAATACATCTATACAACATATAATGATCAAATCAAGGTAATTGAGATATCCATCATTTCAAACATTTAAGCTTTCTTTGTGTTAGAAACATAATTATTCTGTTCTAGTTATTTTGAAATACACAGTAAATTATTTTTAACTATAGTTTTCCTACTGTACTACTGAATACTAGAACTTAGTATTTGATTGTGGCAATTCACTATTAACAGTTTAAAGGAAAAAGTAATATACTATGCTCACTAGATGCAGAAAAATATTTAATAAAATTCAAAATCAACCATGATTTTTAAAAATTCAAAAACAATTTTATAGTAAACTGTGTACTGAAGTGAAAAATTTAAAATTGGTATAATGTGTCTACAAAAAATACATTTATCATACAGGTGATAAAATATCAAAATTATTTCTTTTAACAGGCCAAAGGTGTCAGCTACTTCTTCTGATTCAGCATTCCACTACAGGTGCTATTTGTTCAGAAATACTAAAAAAACATAAATTGCCAATTATTGACAGGTAATATATTTGTGGGTGTGTGGCAACTTCAAAATAAATAATCAACTTAGAAGAAAATTTAACAAAATTTCTGGTTATAAAAAGTCAATTGGCCAGGCATGGTGGCCCACACCAGTAATTCCAGTACAGCACTTCAGGAGGCTGAGGTGGGAAGATTGCTTGAATTCAGGAGTTCAAGATCAGCCTGGGCAATCTAGTTAGACACCATCTCTATTTTTAAATAAAATATTCTAAAAATTAAAATAAGATAATGTAGGGTATTTGTTGCCATGGGAAAATGAAAGTTGTATTTTTTATTCTTTTTTTTTTTTAATTTTTGAAAGTATTTTTATTTTTATAAAGAGTACATTTTATATGTTTTTTTTTTTATTATACTTTAAGTTCTAGGGTACATGTGCATAACGTGCAGGTTTGTTACATATGTATACTTTTTTTTTTTTTTTGAGGAAAGAGAATGAGATTTGAGTATTTATTTACCCATCTAGGTTCCTACAGCAGCACCTCAGATTTTCTGCATGTCTCTTTGAAGTATTCTCTCATTTCTTCTTCTCTCTCTGGGTTGGGAAAATAATTGTCGCCTCATGCCCCTTTAGTCCCAGGGGTGGTGTTGATGATTCCCAGATGTTATGAGCCCCTGAATGTTGGTCCTATCTCCTGTCCAAGTGTGTCCGGAATTTATTCCTTCTGGGGGATTCCTGGTCTCGCTGACTTCAAGAATGAAGCTGCGGACCCTCGCAGTGAGTGTTACAGCTCTTAAAGATGGTGTGTCCAGAGTTTGTTCCTTCAGATGTTCAGATGTGTCTGGAGTTTCTTCCCTCTGGTGGTCTTATGGTCTTGCTAACTTCAGGAGTGATGCCACAGACCTTGGCAGTGAGTGTTACAGCTCTTAAAGTTGGCACATCTGGAGTTGTTTGTTCCTCCCAGTGGGTTCACAGTCTCTCTGACTTCAGGAATGAAGCCACAGACCCTTGCGGTGAGTGTTATAACTTATAAAAGTAGTGTGGACCCAAAAAGTGAGCAGCAGCACGATTTATTGTGAAGAGCAAAGGAACAAAACTTCCACACCAAGGAAGAGGACCCACCTTGGGTGCCGCTGCTGGCTCCGGTGGCCAGCTTTTATTCCCTTATTTGGCCCTGCCCACATCATGCTAATTTGTCCATTTTGCAGAGCACCGATTGGTCCATTTTACAGAGTGCTGATTGGTGCAGTTTTACAGAGTTCTGATTGGTGTGTTTACAATCCGTTAGCTAGACACAGAGCACTGATTGGTGCATTTACAATCCTTTAGCTAAGCACAAAAGTTCTCCAAGTCGCCACCCAACCTAGAAGCCCAGTTGGCCTCACCTCTCACAGGTTTTTGTAATCTGTGGATTTATTAAACTCTCCTCAGTCCCAAATTTGAAAGACCATCTATGTCCTGCCAGTACACTAACACCCTCAGCCAAGTTCGTGTTCAACTTGCAATACCTAATCATGGTATTTATTCTGCTTATCTCAAGTCAGGCATGTCTGTGGACAGATCTGTCCTCTCCTTTCCTTGCTACCTATGCATCTTTGCTAATGTTCACTCCTGGAATTTCCTCTGAGCTTCCATCTCTGTCTAAATTCCTCATTATTCAAAACCCTTTCATATCCTACAGGAATCTTTGTCTTCAGTGCTATCTCCTATAGGAAACTTTGCCAGATCTACCAGCCAGAAGCAATCTTGCCTTTCTCTAGACTCCCACGGCTCTTTACTCTACCTTTGTAATGATGCTTATTTCTACTTTGGATGACTTTTTGTTCGACACACATATTATCTTCCGTAATTAACTAGACGCATGTCTTCATTAATTGGAAGGCTAGATGCAAGCCTTCAAGACTTACTTCCCAACAAGAGACCAAAAGAATACCTCATACATCTGGGCATTCAGGAAGTATTGCTTAATTGAAAGCATGAACAAATTGCTACATTCCAGTAATATCACTTTGAGAGCTAATCTCAGACAATTGTGTCCACATTTTAATATATATTCATTGATCCTACAAATTCATAAAATATCTTTTTTATTTGAAATTTTAATATCACCTGTGCAGAAATACGTAGGGTCCTTAGAACAAATCTTGAATAGCCCCTCCACACTGATTTCCACAGGCACCGAAGTTAATTCTTTATTCTTTTTTTTTTTTTTTTTTATTATACTTTAAGTTCTAGGGTACATGTGCATAACGTGCAGGTTTGTTACATATGTAAACTTATGCCATGTTGGTGTGCTGCACCCATCAACTCGTCAGCACCCATCAATTCATAATTTATATCATGTATAACTCCCCAATGCAATCCCTCCCTCCTCCCTCCTCCCCATGATAGGCCCCAGTGTGTGATGTTCCCCTTCCCGAGTCCAAGTGATCTCATTGTTCAGTTCCCACCTATGAGTGAGAACATGCGGTGTTTGGTTTTCTGTTCTTGTGATAGTTTGCTAAGAATGATGGTTTCCAGCTGCATCCATGTCCCTACAAAGGACGCAAACTCATCCTTTTTTATGGCTGCATAGTATTCCATGGTGTATATGTGCCACATTTTCTTAATCCAGTCTGTCACAGATGGACATTTGGGTTGATTCCAAGTCTTTGCTATTGTGAATAGTGCCGCAATAAACATACGTGTACATGTGTCTTTGTAGTAGAATAATTTATAATCCTTTGGGTATATACCCAGTAGTGGGATGGCTGGGTCATATGGTACATCTAGTTCTAGATCCTTGAGGAATTGCCATACTGTTTTCCATAATGGTTGAACTAGTTTACAATCCCACCGACAGTGTAAAAGTGTTCCTATTTCTCCACATCCTCTCCAACACCTGTTGTTTCCTGACTTCTTAATGATTGCCATTCTAACTGGTGTGAGATGGTATATTTAGAAAACCCCATCGTCTCAGCCCAAAATCTCCTTAAGCTGATAAGCAACTTCAGCAAAGTCTCAGGATACAAAATTAATGTGCAAAAATCACAAGCATTCTTATACACCAGTAACAGACAAGCGGAGAGCCAAATCAGGAATGAACTTCCATTCACAATTGCTTCAAAGAGAATAAAATACCTAGGAATCCAGCTTACAAGGGATGTAAAGGACCTCTTCAAGGAGAACTACAAACCACTGCTCAGCGAAATAAAAGAGGACACAAACAAATGGAAGAACATACCATGCTCATGGATAGGAAGAATCAATATCGTGAAAATGGCCATACTCCCCAAGGTTATTTATAGATTCAATGCCATCCCCATCAAGCTACCAATGAGTTTCTTCACAGAATTGGAAAAAACTGCTTTAAAGTTCATATGGAACCAAAAAAGGGCCCGCATTGCCAAGACAATCCTAAGTCAAAAGGACAAAGCTGGAGACGTCACGCTACCTGATTTCAAACTATACTACAAGGCTACAGTAACCAAAACAGCATGGTACTGGTACCAAAACAGAGATATAGATCAATGGAACAGAACAGAGTCCTCAGAAATAATACCGCACATCTACAGCCATCTGATCTTTGACAAACCTGAGAGAAACAAGAAATGGGGAAAGGATTCCCTATTTAATAAATGGTGCTGGGAAAATTGGCTAGCCATAAGTAGAAAGCTGAAACTGGATCCTTTCCTTACCCCTTATACGAAGATTAATTCAAGATGGATTAGAGACTTAAATGTTAGACCTAATACCATAAAAACCCTAGAAGAAAATCTAGGTAGTACCATTCAGGACATAGGCATGGGCAAGGACTTCATGTCTAAAACACCAAAAGCAACGGCAGCAAAAGCCAAAATTGACAAATGGGATCTAATTAAACTAAAGAGCTTTTGCACAGCAAAAGAAACTACCATCAGAGTGAACAGGCAACCTACAGAATGGGAGAAAATTTTTGCAACCTACTCATCTGACAAAGGGCTAATATCCAGAATCTACAAAGAACTCAAACAAATATACGAGAAAAAAACAAACAACCCCATCAAAAAGTGGGGAAAGGATATGAACAGACATTTCTCAAAAGAAGATATTCATACAGCCAACAGACACATGAAAAAATGCTCATCATCACTCGCCATCAGAGAAATGCAAATCAAAACCACAATGAGAATCCACACTTTAAATAGCGTTTCACAGATACCTTGTTTCTAGTTTTTATCATGGGATTTTCGATTTTTCACTGTAGGTCTCAATGGGTTCAGAAATGTCCCTTCACAGATTCCACAAAAAGAGTGCTCCCAATCTGGTGAATAAAAACATAGGTTCCAATATGTGAGATGAATCCGCAGACCACAAAGCATTTTCACAGATAGCTTGTATGTAGTTGTTATTGATTGATATTCCAGTTTTTACCATAGGTGTCTATTGGCTCAGAAATGTTCTTTTGTAGATTGTACAAATAAAGTACTTCTAACCTGGTGAGAAAAACACTGGCCCAATTCTGAGAAGTGAATCCATGCAACATAGACATTTTCACAGAGAGCTTGTTTCTAGCTTTTATCGCAGGATATTTTGTTTTTCACTATCGAGGTTAAAGGTCTCAGAAACGTTTGGTTGTAGATACTGGAAAAAGTGTTTCCAAACAGCTGAATCAAAACACAGGTTTTATTCTATCAGATGATTCCACAAATATTGTAACATTTTCACAGGTAGCTTGTTTCTAGTTTTATCGTGGGATATTCAGTTTTCCACTATAGGCCTCAATGGGCACAGAAATGTTTGTTCATAGACTCTACAAAAAGAATGTTTCCAACCAGCTGTATCAGAACACAGGTTCCATTCTGTAAGGTGAATTTACACATTACACAGCATTTTCACATATAGTATGTTTCTGGTCTTTAACTCTGGATATTCGGTTTTCCACTATAGGCTGCAATGGACTCAGAAATGTGCCTTCATTGATTCCACAAAAGGATGTTTCCAATCTGGTGAATAAAAACACAGGTTTCATTTTATTAGGTGAATCCACAAATCACAAAGCATTTTTACAGATAGCTTGTTTCTAGTGTTTATCACGTTGTGTTCCATTTTCTAGTATAGGGCTGAATGGGCTAAGAAATCTCCCTTCATAGATTCTATGAAAAGAGGGTTACCAGCCTGGTGAATCAAAATTCAGGTCCCATTCTGTGAGATAAGTCAATGCCTCACAAAGAATTTTCACAGATTGCTTGCTTATAGTGTTTATCATGGGATATTTAAATTTTTACTGTAAACCTCAATGGGCTCAAGGAAGTCCCTTCATAGATTCTACAAAAAGTTTGTTTCCAAACTGGTGAATCAAAACACAGGTTCCATTCTGTGAGATGAAACTACACATCACAAAGATTTTCACCGATATCTCGTTCCTAATTTCAATTGCAGGATATTTGGTTTTTCATTATAGGCATAAATGGAATCAGAAATGTCTGTTCATAGATTCTACAAAAAGAGTGTTTCCAAAGTGCAGAATCAAAACACAAGTCCCATTCTGTAAATTTTGCATTCTGTGAAATAAATCTAAACATCACAAACCATTTTCACAGATAGGTTATTTCTAGCTTTTATTGTGGGATATTTGGTTTTCAGCTATATACCTCAATGGGCTGACAAATGTCCCTTCATAGATTCCATTAAAAGAGTGTTTCCAACCTGGTTAATCAAAGCACATGTTTCACTCGGTGAGATAAATCCACACATTGAAATTCATTTTCACAGATAGCTTGTTTCTATATTTTTTGTGCATTATTCGGTTTTTCACTATAGGCCTCAATGTGCTCAGAAATGTTTCTTTGGTGATTGTACAAAAAGAGTGTTTCCAAGCTGGTGAATCAAAACTCAGGTTTCATTCTGGGAGAGGAATTAACACATTCTATAGCATTTTTACAGATAGCTTGTTATTAGATTTTATCGTGGATATTCTTTTTTTTCATGAGAGCCCTCAATTGGCTCAGAAATGTCCCTTGGTGTACTCTACATAAAGAGTCTTTTTAACCTGGTAAATCAAAACACAGGTTCCATTCGGTTTGATAAATCCACACATCACAATGTATTTCCACAGATAGGTTTTTCATGATGACTTGATCAAGTGGTATTCTATGTTTCACTATAGGCCTCGATGGGCTCAGAAATGTTCATTCATTGAATGTACAAAAAGAGGGTTTCCAACACAGTGAATCAAAATGTGGGTTTCATTCTCTGAGACGAATCCACACATCACAAAGGAATTTCACACATAGCTTTATTTTAGTTTTTATCACAGATTATTCAGTTATTTACTATTGCTGTCAGTGGGCTCAGAAATCTCTCTTCATATATTCTATTACAAAAAAAGTTTCCACCTGGTGAATCAAAACGCATGTTCCATTCTGTGAGATACATCAACATATCACAAAGCATTTTCACAGATAGCTTGTTTCTAGTATTTATGGCAAGATATTTCATTTTTCACTATAGGCATTGATGAGCTCAGAAATGTTCGTTCATAGATTTTAGAAAAAGAGTGCTTCC
The DNA here is from genome assembly GCF_007565055.1 of Rhinopithecus roxellana. Classification (NCBI taxonomy): domain Eukaryota; kingdom Metazoa; phylum Chordata; class Mammalia; order Primates; family Cercopithecidae; genus Rhinopithecus; species Rhinopithecus roxellana. The sequence goes on from NC_044555.1 coordinate 17,854,803, forward strand.
AACCTGGTAAATCAAATCACAGGTTACATTCTGTAAGATGAATACAAACAACACAAAGCATTTTCATGGATACATTTTTTCTAGTTTTTATCACAGGATAATCTGTTTTTCAGTACATGGGTCAACAGGTTCAGAATTCTTTCTTCATAGATTCTATGAAAAGAGTGCCTCCAACCTAGTGAATCAAAACACAGGTTCCATTCTGTGAAATAAATCCACATATCACAAAGCATTTTCATAGAGCGCTTTTTCGAGGTTTTATTGTGGGATATTAGGTTTTTCACTATTGACCTCAATGGGCTAAAAAATGTCCATTTGTAGATTCTACAAAAAGAAGGTTTTCAGTCTGATGAATCAAAAGGCAGGTTCCATTCTGTGAGATAAAACCATGTCTCACATAGAATTTTCTCAGATAGTTTGTTTATAATATTTGTCACAGAATATTCAAATTTTCACTATAGACTTAAATGGGCTAAGAAATGTCCCTTCGTAGATTCTACAAAAAGTTTGTCTCTAACCTGGTGAATCAAAACACAGGTTACATTCTGTGAGATGAAACAGCACATCACAAAGATTTTCACAGATAGTTTCTTTCTAGTTTTTATCTTGGGATATTCTGTTTTTCACCATAGGCACCAATGGAATCAGAAATATCTGTTCACAGATTCTACAAAAAGAGTGTTTCCAAACAGCTGAATCAAAACCCAGGTCCCATTCTATAAATTGTACATTCTGTACATATGAATCCAAACAACACAAAGCGTTTTCACAGATAGTTTTTTTCTAGTTTTTAGTGTGGGGTATTCTGGTTTTCACTACAAGGGTCAATGGACTCAGAACTGGTTCCTTGTAGATTATACAAAGAGAGTTCCTCCAAGCTGGTGAATAAAAATACAGGTTCTACACTGTGAGATGAACCCATACGTACCAAAGTATTTTCACAGATAACTTGTTTCTAGTTTTTATTATGGTACATTTGGTTTTCATCTGTAGACCACCATGGGCTCACAAATGTTTCTTCATAGAATCCATAAAATGAGTGTTTCCAACCTGGTGAATCAAAACACAAGTTTTATTATGTGAGGTGAATCTATACATCACAAAGCATTTTCACAGTTAGCTTGTTTCCATCGTTTATCATGGAATATTCAGTTTTTCATGATAGGCCTCAATGAGCTCAGAAATGTTTCTTCGCTGATCCTACAAAAAGTGTTTCCAAGCAGATGAATCAAAATGCAGGTTTCATTCTGAGAGATGAATTAACACATTGCATAACATTTTTACAGATAGCTTGCTTTTAGATTTTATCATGGATATTCTTTTCATCATGAGAGGAGAGGATTCAATTTGCCCAGAAATGTCCCTTGGTGTACTCTACAAAAAGAGTATTTTCAAGTTGGTAAATCAAAACGCAGGTTCCATTTGGTTGCATAAATCCACACATCACCATGCATTTTCACAGAGAGGTTTTTCACAGATAGGTTGTTTATTTTTCAAGGGATATTGTGTGTTTCACTTTAAGTCTCAATGGTCTCAGAAATGTTTGTTCATTGGATCTACAAAAAGGATGTTTTCAACCTGGTGAATCAAAACGTAGTTTCTATTCTCTGAGATGAATCCACACATCATAAAGGATTTTCACATAGTTTTTTTCTAGTTTTCATTGCGAGATATTCAGTTTTTCACAATTGCCCTTAATGGGCACAGGAATCTCTCTTCGTAGATTCTACCAAAAATCTTTCCAACCCAGTGAATCAAAATACAGTTTGCATTCTTTGAAAGGAACCCACACACTATGAAGCATTTTCACAGTTAATATGTTTCTAATATTTATCCCAAGATACACTGTTTTTCACTATTGGCCTCAATGGGCTCAGAAATGAACATTCGTAGATTCTACAAAAAGAGGGTTCCCAGAGGGGAGTTTCGAAGATGGCAAGATAGGAACAGCTCCAACCTCCAGCTACCAGCGTGAGTGACACAGAAGATGGGTGATTTCTGCATTTTCTTTTTTTTTTTTTTTTTTATTATACTTTAAGTTCTAGGGTACATGTGCATAACGTGCAGGTTTGTTACATATGTATACTTATGCCATGTTGGTGTGCTGCACCCATCAACTCGTCAGCACCCATCAATTCATCATTTATATCTTGTATAACTCCCCAATGCAAGCCCTCCCTCCTCCCCCCTCCCCCCTCCCCATGATAGGCCCCAGTGCGTGATGTTCCCCTTCCCGAGTCCAAGTGATCTCATTGTTCAGTTCCCACCTATGAGTGAGAACATGCGGTGTTTGGTTTTCTGTTCTTGTGATAGTTTGCTAAGAATGATGGTTTCCAGCTGCATCCATGTCCCTACAAAGGACGCAAACTCATCCTTTTTTATGGCTGCATAGTATTCCATGGTGTATATGTGCCACATTTTCTTAATCCAGTCTGTCACAGATGGACATTTGGGTTGATTCCAAGTCTTTGCTATTGTGAATAGTGCCGCAATAAACATACGTGTACATGTGTCTTTGTAGTAGAATAATTTATAATCCTTTGGGTATATACCCAGTAGTGGGATGGCTGGGTCATATGGTACATCTAGTTCTAGATCCTTGAGGAATTGCCATACTGTTTTCCATAATGGTTGAACTAGTTTACAATCCCACCAACAGTGTAAAAGTGTTCCTATTTCTCCACATCCTCTCCAACACCTGTTGTTTCCTGACTTCTTAATGATTGCCATTCTAACTGGTGTGAGATGGTATCTCATTGTGGTTTTGATGACTTCTGCATTTTCAACTGAGCTACCGGTTTCATCTCACTGGGGAGTGCTCGACAATCGGTGCTGGATAGCTGGTGCAGCCCGACCAGCAAGAGTTGAAGCAGAATGAGGCATCGCCTCACCTGGGAGTGCAAGGGGGAAGGGAATACCTTTTCCTAGCCAAGGGAAACTGAGACACACAGCATGGCTGGGGGAATGGTGCCACAATTGCTGAGGCTTAAGTAGGTAAACAAAGCCTCCAGGAAACACAAACGGGGTGGAGCCCACCGCAGCTCAAGGAGGCCTGCCTGTGTCTGTAGACTCCACCTCTAGGGACAGAGCAAAGCAAAACAAAAACCAGCAGAAACCTCTGCAGATATTAATGCCACTGTCTGACAGCTTTGAAGAGAGCAGTGGATCTCCAAGCATGGAGGTTGAGATCTGAGAATGGACTGACTGTCTGCTCAAGTGGGTCCCTGACCCCTGAGTAGCCTAACTGGGAGACATTCCCCACTAGGTGCAGAAAGACACCTCACACCTCACATGGAATGGGAAAACCCCTAAGACGAGGCTTTCAGAACAGGAATCAGACAGCAGCACTCGCTGTTCAGCAATATTCTATCTTCTGCAGACTCCGTTGCTGATACCCAAGCAAACAGGATCTAGAGTGGACCTCAAGCAATCTCTAACAGACCTACAGCTGAGGGTCCTGACTGTTAGAAGGAAAATAAACAAACAGAAAGGACACCCACACCAAAACCCCATCAGTACATCACCAGCATCAAAGAACAAAGGCAAATAAAGCCACAAAGATGGGGGAAAAGCAGGGCCAAAAGACTGGAAATTCAAAATATCAGAGCAAATCTTCCCCTCCAAAGGAACGCAGCTCATCACCAGCAACGGATCAAAGCTGGACGGAGAATGACTTTGACGAGTTGAGAGAAGAAGGCTTCAGTCAATCAAACTTCTCAGAGCTAAATGAGGAACTACGTAACCAGGGCAAAGAAACTAAAAATCTTGAAAAAAGAATGGAAGAAAGGATAACTAGAATAATCAATGCAGAGAAGGCCATAATCAAACTGACAGAGATAAAAACCATGACAAGAAAAATACGTTAACAAATGCACAAGCTTCAGTAATAGACTCGATCAACTGGAAGAAAGTATCAATGATTGAAGATCAAATGAATGAAATGAAGCGAGAAGAGAAGTCTAGAGAAAAAAAAGGAAAAAGAAATGAACAAAGCCTCCAAGAAATATGGGATTATGTCAAAAGACCAAATCTACTTCTGATTGGTGTGCCTGAAAGTGAGGGGGAAAATGGAGCCATGTTGGAAAATACTCTACAGGATATCATCCAGGAGAACTTCCCCAACCTAGTGAGGCAGGCCAACATTCAAATTCAGGAAATACAAAGAATGCCACGAAGATACTCTTCGAGAAGAGCAACTCCAAGACACATAATTGTCAGATTCACCAAAGTTGAAATGAAGGAAAAAATGTTAAGGGCATCCAGAGAGAAAGATAGTGTTACCCACAAAGGGAAGCCCATCAGACTAACAGCAGATCTCTCGACAGAAAGTCTACAAGTCAGAAGAGAGTGGGAGCCAATATGCAAAATTCTTTAAAAAAAGAATTTTCAACCCAGAATTACATATCCAGCCAAACTAAGTTTCATAAATGAAGAAGAAATAAAATCCTTTACAGACAAGCAAATGCTTAGAGATTTTGTCACCACCAGGTCTGCCCTACAAGAGATTCTGAAAAAAAGCACTAAACATGGAAAGGAACAACTGGTACCAGCCATTGCAAAAACATGCCAAAATGTGAAGACCATCGATGCTAGGAAGAAAGTGCATCAACTAATGAGCAAAATAACCAGCTAATATCACAATGACAGGATCAAATTCACACATAACAATATTAACCTTAAATGTAAATGGACTAAATAGTCCAATTAAAAGACACAGACTGGCAAACTGGATAAAGAGTCAAGACCCATCAGTCTGCTGTATTCAGGAGACCCATCTCACATGCACAGACAAACATAAGCTCAAAATAAAGGGATGGAGGAAGATCTCCCAAGCAAATGGAGAACAAAAAAAAAGTAGGGGTTGCAATCCTAGTCTCTGATAAAACAGACTTTAAACCATCAAAGATCAAAAGAGACAAAGAAGGCCATTACATAATGATAAAGGGATCAATTCAACAGAAAGAGCTAACTATCCTAAATATATATGTGCCCAATACAGGAGCACCCAGATTCATGAAGCAAGTCCTTAGAGACTTACAAAGAGACTTAGACTCCCATACAATAATAATGGGAGACTTCAACACCCCACTGTCAACATTAGACAGATCAATGAGGCAGAAAGTTAACAAGGATATCCAGGAATTGAACTCAGCTCTACACCAAGCAGACCTAATAGACATCTATAGAACCCTCCACCCCAAATCAACAGAATATACATTCTTCTCAGCACCACATCACACTTATTCCAAAATTGACCACATAATTGGAAGTAAAGCACTCCTCAGCAAATGTAAAAGAACAGAAATTGTAACAAACTCTCTCTAAGACCACAGTGCAATTGAACTAGAACTCAGTACTAAGAAAATCAATCAAAGCCACTAAACTACATGGAAACTGAACAACCTGCTCCTGAATGACTACTGGGTACATAATGAAATGAAGGCAGAAATAAAGGTGTTCTTTGAAACCAATGAGAACAAAGATACAACATACCAGAATATCTGGGACACATTTAAAGCAGTGTGTAGAGGTAAATTTATAGCACTAAATGCCCCAAACAGAAAGCTAGAAAGATCTCAAATTGACACCCTAACATCACAATAAAAAGAACTAGAGAAGCAGGAGCAAACACATTCAAAAGCTAGCAGAATGCAAGAAATAACTAAAATCAGAGCAGAACTGAAGGAGATAGAGACACAAAACTCTCCAAAAAATCACTGAATCCAGGAGCTGGTTTTTTGAAAAGATCAACAAAACTGATAGACCACTAGCAAGTATAATAAAGAAGAAAAGAGAAGAATCAAATAGATGCATTAAAAATGGTATAGGGGATATCGCCACTGACCGCAGAGAAATACAAACTACCATCAGAGAATACTATAAACACCTCTACACAAATAATCTAGAAAACCTAGAAGAAATGGATATTTTCCTGGACACTTACACTCTCCCTAGACTAAACCAGGAAGAAGTTGAATCCCTGAATAGACCAATAGCAGGCTCTGAAACTGAGGCAATAATTAATAGCCTAGCAACCAAAAAAGTCCAGGATGAGACAGATTCACAGCCGAATTCTACCAGAGGTACAAGGAGGAGCTGGTACCATTCCTTCTGAAACTATTCCAATCAATAGAAAGAGAGGAAATGAAACCTAACAGAGGTTTCATTCAGTCAGGTGAATCAACACATCCCCATATAGCGTTTTTCTAGTTTTTATCACAGGATATTTAATTTTTCACTCTAAGCTTCAGTGATCTCAGAAATGTCTCTTTGTGGATTCTAGACAAAGAGCATTTCTATTCTGGTGAATTAAAACACAGGTTCTATTCTGTGAGATAAATTGACACATCAGACAGCATCCTCAGAGATAGTGTTTTTCTAGTTCTTATCACAGGACATTCAGTTTTTCACTATATTGTTCAAGAAGCTCAGAAGTGTTAATTTGTAGATACTATAAAAAGTATGTTTCCAACTTTTTGAATAAAAATACAGGTGTCACTCTATGAGGGAAGTCCACATAACATAAAGCATTTTCTCCGATAGCTTCCTTCTAATTTTCAATCACGGAATATTCGGTTTTTCACTATAGGCTTCAATGGGCTCAGAAGTATCCCTTCATAGATTGTACAAACAGGCTGTTTCCATGCTGATGAGTCAAAACACAGGTTTCATTCTATGAGGTAAATCCAAATATCACGAAACATTTTCTCATCTAGCTTGTTTCTAGTTTTTGTCACCTGGTATTCAATTTTGCCTTTTAGGTCTCAAGAAGCTCAGAAATGTTCCTTCATGGATTATACAAATAGAGTGTTTCCAACATGGTGAATCAAAACTCTGGTTCCATTCTGTGAGGTGAATCCACACATCACAAAGCATTCTTATAGACAGCTTGTTTCTAGTTTTTTATCGTGAAATATTTTGTTTTCACTATAGACTTCAATGGGCTCAGAAACATCCCTTCATAGGTTGTACAAACAGGGTATCTCCTGGTTTATAAAAATACAGGTTTTATTCTATGAACCGAATCCACACATCACAAAGTATTTTCACAGGTCACTTTTTTTTTTGATTTGGGCTCAGAAATGTCTCCGCATAGATTCTGCAAAAAGAGTCTTTTCAACCTAATGCATCAAAACATAGGTTCCATTCTGTGAGATGAATTCAACAACACAACGCACTTTCACAGATAACTTGTTCCTGGTTTTATTCACAAGATGTTCGATTCTTCCATATGAACCTTAATGGGTGGAGGAATTGCCTTTCGTAGATTTTACAAAAAGAATGTTTCCTACCTGGTGAATCAAAACACAGGTTGCATTAGGTGAGGTGAATCCACACATCACAAAAGATTTTAACAGATAGCTTTTTTCTGGTTTTTATTCCAGAATATTAAATTTTTCACTCTAAGTTTCAATACTCTCAGAAATGTCCCTTCATAGATTCTAGACAGAGTGCTCTCATGCTGTTGAATCAAAATATAGGTTCCATTCTGTGAGATGAAGGAACACTTCACAAAGCATTTTCACAGATCACTTGTTTCTAGTGCTTTTTGCGGTATATTCAGTTTTTCACTATAGACCTCAAATAGTTCAGAAATGCCCCTTTAAATAGATTCTTTAAAGAGAGTGTTTTCAACATGGCAAATCAAAACAAAGGTTTAACTCTGTGAGATAAATTGACACATCAAAAACCATTTTCACAGATAGCTTCTTTTTAGTTTTTATTGTGCAATATTTGATTTTTCACTATAGACCTCAAAGGATCAGAAATGTCTCCTTGTATATTTCACAAAAACTGTTTCCCACCTGTTCAATCACAATGAAGGTTCCATTCTGTGAGATGAATATAACTCACAAAGCATGTTTACAGATAGCTTTTATCATGTGATATTCAGTTTTTCTCTGTAAAATTCAATGGGCTTCAAAACGTCCCTTTGCAGTTTCTACAAAAAGAGTGTTTGCAACCTGGCAAATCAACACTCAAGTTCCTTTCTGTGAGACACATTACAAACAATTTTCACAGATAGCTTGTTTCTAGTATTTATCACAGGATATTCTATTGTCCTTATGTGCCTTAATGGGCTCAGAAATATTCCTTCGTAGGTTCTACAAAAAGATGGCTTCCAACTTGGTGAATCAAAACACAGGTTTCTTTCTGTGAGATGAATCCACAGGTCACAAAAAAATTGCACAAATACCTTCTTTCTAGTTTTTACGGTTGGATATTTGATTAGTCTAAAGGGGGCTTAATGGGCTCAGAAATGTCCCTTCATAGTTTCTTCAACAAAGTATTTCCAACCTGGTGAATCAAAACACACATTCTATTCCCTGAGATGAATCTTCACATCATGAAGCATTTTCCAAGATAGTTTGTTTCTAATTTGTATCACGGGATATATGGTATTTTACTGTAGGTTTCAATGTGCTCAGAAATTTCCCTGGGTAGATTCTACAAAAAGTTTTTCCAATATGGTTAATCAAAAGACAGGTTCAATTCTGTGAGATAAAGTGACACATCATGAAGTATTTTCACAAATAGTTGTTTCTATATTTTATTGTGGGATACTTGCTTTTTCACTATTGGCTTAATGGGTTCAGAAAAGTCCTTTGTAGATTCTAGAAAAAGAGTGCTTCCATCCGGTTGAATCAAAACACAGGTTCCACTCTTTGAGATGAAGTTGCACATCACAAAGCATTTACACAGATAGCTTGTTTCTAGATTTTATCATGAGATATTCGGTTTTTCACAATGGAACTCAATGGGTTCAGAAATGTCTTTTCATAGATATACAAAAAGAATGTTTTCATACTGGTGAATAAAAACACAAGTTTTCACTTTGGCTTCGATGTTCTCTCAAATGTCCCAATGTAGATTCTACAAAAAGTGTGTTTCCAACCTGAAGATTCCAAAAAAGTTCCATTATTTGAGATATTGTCACACATCACAAAGCATTTCTACAAATTGCTTGTTTCTACATTTATCTCAAGACATTGGATTTATTCTTATGGGCCTCAATAGTCTCAGAAATGTCCCTTCATAGATTCTACAAAAATGTATTTACAACCTGGGGAATCAAAACACAGGTTTCATTTTCTGAGAAGAACCCTCACAGCACAAAGCATTCTCAATGATAGCTTGTTTCTAATTTTTATCATGGGACAGAAAGCTTTTCACTGTGGGTGTTAATTAACTCAGAAATGTCCCATTGTAGATTGTACAAAAAGAGTGTTTCCAACCTGGATAATAAAAACACTGGTTCTATTATGTGAGATAAATTCACATATCACAAAGTGTTTTCACAGATTGCTTGTTTATAGTTTTTGTTGTGGGATATTCGGGTTTTTGCTATAGGGTTTAATAAGCTCAGAAATGTCCCTTCATAAATTCTACAAAAAGTGTTTCCAACCTAGTGAATCAAAACACAGGTTCCATTCTGTGAGATAAATTCACGTATCAGAAAGTGTTTTCACAAGTAGCTTGCTTCGACTTATTATCATGGGATATTTTGTTTTTCACTATAGGTTTCAATGGACCCAGAAATGTCTCTACGTAGAGTCTACAAAAAGAGGGTTTCAATCTGGTGAATCAAAATGCAGGTTGCATTCTGTAAGATGCATCTGCACTTCACCAAGTATTTTTACATACAGCTTTTTTTTTTTTTTTTTTTTTTTTTGTAGTTTTTATCGTGGTATATCTGGTTTTTCACTCTAAGCTTCACTGGACTCAGAAATGTTCCTTCGTACCTTCTACCAAAAGAGTGGCTCCAACCTGGTGAATCAAAACACAGACTGCATTCTGGAAATAAATCCACACATTCCAAAGCATTTTCATAGATAGCTGGTTCTAGGTTTTATCACAGCACATTCACTTTTTCACTATAGGTTTCAATGGGTTCAAAAATGTCCCCTCGTAGATCCTATAAAACATGTATTTCCAAGCTGGTGAATCAAAACACAGTTTTCATTCTATGAGATGAATCCAGAAATCACAATATATTTTCAGAGATAGGTTGTTTCTATTTTTAATGCAGGATATTCGGTTTTTTGCCACAGGTTTCAACTGGCTAACAAATGTCCATGTGTAGATTCTACAAAAACAGTGTTTCCAGCTGGGTGAATCAAAACCCAGATTTTTTTCTGGGCAGTGAATCCACACATCACTAAGCATTTTTACAAACACCTTGCTTTTGATTTTTATGCAGGATTTTTTTTTCCACTATAGGTTTCAATGGGCTCAACAAGGTCGCTTCATAGATTCTGCAGAGTATTTATAACCTGGTGAATCAAACACAGGTTTCAATCTGTGAGATAAATTTACACATCATAAACATTTTGCAGATATATTGTTTTAGTGTTCATCATGAGATATTAATTTTTTTTATTAACCTCAATGGGCTTAGAAATGTTCTTTTGTAGATTTACTAAAAGAATGTTTCCAAACTGGTGAATTAAAACAAAGGTTTAACTCTGTGAGATGAATCCACACATTGAAAAGCATTTTCACAGATAGCTTGTTTCTAGTTTTTATCGTGGGATACTTGATTTTTCCTTATTTGCCTCATTGGTCTCAGAAATGTCCCTTGGTAGACTCTACAAAAAGAGTGTTTCCAATCTAGCAAATCAAAACACAGGTTCCATTTTGTGAGGTGAATCCACACATCACAAAGCATTTTCACAGACACCTTGTTACTAGTTTTCATCACAGGAATATTCAAAGTTTCCTTATTGGTCTCAATTTAGCTCATAAATATCCTTTTGTAGATTCTACAAAATGTGTGTTTCCAATCTGGGGAATCAAAACTCAGGTTTCATTCTGTGAGATGAATCTGCACATCTTAGAGCTTTTTCACTGACAGAATGATTCTAGTTTTTATCGTGGGATAATAGACTTTTTTTCTTTTTTTCTCTCTCTCTTTTTTTTATTATACTTTAAGTTCTAGGGTACATGTGCATAACGTGCATGTTTGTTACATATGTATACTTGTGCCATGTTGGTGTGCTGCACCCATCAACTCGTCAGCACCCATCAATTCATCATTTACATCAGGTATAACTCCCAATGCAATCCCTCCCCCTTCCCCCCTCCCCATGATAGGCCCCGATGTGTGATGTTCCCCTTCTCGAGTCCAAGTGATGTCATTGTTCAGTTCCCACCTATGAGTGAGAACATGCGGTGTTTGGTTTTCTGTTCTTGTGATAGTTTGCTAAATGTCCATCTGTGACAGACTGGATTAAGAAAATGTGGCACATATACACCATGGAATATTATGCAGCCATAAAAAAGGATGAGTTTGCGTCCTTTGTAGGGACATGGATGCAGCTGGAAACCATCATTCTTAGATAATAGACTTTTTTAATGGACCTCCATGGGCTCAGAAATTTCTTTTTGTAGATTTTACAAAAAAAAAAATGTTTCCAATCTGGTGACTCAAAAAACAGGTTCCATTCCCTGGATGAATCTACACAACACAACACAAAATCTTTTCACAGATAGCTTGTTTCTACTTTTTTTTTTTTTTTTTGAGATGGAGTATCTCACTGTCACCTGGGCTAGAATGCAGTGGCACAATCTCAGCTCACGGTAACCTCTGCATCCCAGGTTCAAGCGATTTTCCTGCCTCAGCCTCCCAAGTAGCTAGGATTACAGGCACCTGCCACAACACCCAGGTAGTTTTTTCTATTATTAGTAAAGACAGGGTTTCACTAAGTTGGCCAAGCTGCTCTCAAACTCCTGACCTCGTGATCTGCTCACCTCAGCCTCCTAATGTACTGGATTACAGGTGTGAGCCACGCGCCCACCCATTTCTACTTTTTAATGTGGAATAATCAGTTTTTCAGTATAGGCTTCAGTGGGCTCCAAAGTGTCCCATCGTAGATTCTAGCAAAAGAGAGTTTCCAATCTGGTGAATCCAAACAAAGGTTCCACACTGTGAGATGAATCCACACATCACAAAGCATTTCCATAGACAGCTTGTTTCTATTTTTTAATCCTGTAATATTCAGTTTTACACAGTAGGGTTCAATGTGCTCAGAAATATCCTTTCTAAATTCTAGAAAAAGAGTGTTTCCAACCTGGTGAATAAAAAGTTTCCACTTTGGGAAATGAATTCACCCATCACAAAGCACTTTGACAAATAGCTTGTTTCTAGTTCTTATCACAGGATATTCAGTTTTGTACTACATGCTTCAGTAGCCTCAGAAATGTCCCATCGTAGATTATATCAAAAGAGTGTTTCTAACCTGGTGAATCAAAACAGAGATTTCATTCTACAAGATTAACCCACATATCTCAAACGATTTTTGCAGATATCTTTTTTCTACTTTTTATCATTGGATATTGTTTTTTTCACTTCAGGTTTCAATGGACTCAGAAATGTTTCTTCATAGATTCTACAAAAAGAGTACTTCCAAACTAATGGATGAAAACACAGGTTTTATTCTGTGAGATGAATCCACATATCACAAATTATTTTCACAGATAGCTTGTTTCTAGTTTTTATTGCAAGATATTCAATTTTTTCCATATGCGACTCAATGGGCTCAGAATCTTCCCATCATAGATTTTTCAAAAATTTTGTTTCCAATCTGTTGAATAAAAATGCAGGTTCCATTCTTTGAGACGAACTCACACATCACAAAGCATTTTCACAGATGGCTTTTTTCTAGTATTTATCATGGAATATTTTATTTTTTTAGGGGCCTCTATATTCTCAGAAATGTCACTTTGTAGATTCTACCAAAAAAGTGTTTACAACCTGGTGCATCAAAACACATGTTTCACTGTGTGAGATGAATCCACACATCACACAGAATTTTCAGATAGCTTGTTTCTAGTTTTCATAGCAGAATATTCCATTTTTCCTTATTGGCCTCAATGGTCTCAGAAATATCTCTCCATGGATTATACAAAAAGAGTTTTTACAACCTGATCAATCAAAACACAGGATCCATTATCTTAGATAAATCCACACATTACAAAACATTTTCACGGATAGCTTGTTTCTATTTTTCATCACGGGATATTCAGTTGTTTCTTATAGGCTTCAAAGGACTTCTAATGTCACATTTTAGATTCTACAAAACAAAAAAAAGTGTTTCCTACCTGGTGAATATAACACAGGTTCCATTCTCTTGGATGAATCCACACATCACAAAGAATTTTTACAGATATCATGTTTCTAGTTTTTATCATGAGATATCCATTTTTCACTCTTGGCTTCAATGGGCTCAGAATTGTACCCCTGTAGATTCTCCAAAACAAGGTGTTTTCAAAGTATTTCATTCTGTGAGATGAAACCACACATCACAAAGCATTTTCACAGATTGCTTGTTTCTAGTTTTTATTGCAATTTTTTTTATTTTCCTTTTTGGCCACAATGGGCTCAGAAATGTCCCTTTGTAGGTTCTACAAAAAGTGCTTCAAACCTGGAGAATCAAAATGCAGGTACCATTCTGTGAGATAAATCCACATATTACAAAAATTTTTTACAGCTAGATTGTTTCTAGTTTTTATTGTGAGATATTTTATCTTTTTTATTGACCTCAATGGGCTCAGAAATTGTCCTTTATAGATTCTACAAAAAGAGTGTTCCCAATGTGGTGAATCAAAACACAGATTCCATTCTGTGAGATGAATCCACACATCACAAAGTATTTTCACAGATAGCTTGTTTCTACTTTTTATCACGGGGTATTTGATTTTTTATTTTAGGCTTCAATAGGCTCAGAAATGTCCCTTTTTAGATTCTACAAAAACAGTGTTTCCTACTTGGTGAATCAAAGCAAAGGTTTAACACTGAAATGAATCAACACATCACAAAGCATTTTGACAAATATCTTGTTTCTAAGTTTTAACGTGAGGTATTTGTTTTTCACTCTAGGCTTCACACATGTTCCATTATGTGAGATGAATCTACACGTCATAAAATAGTTTCACATATATCTTGTTTCTAGCTTTTATCATGGAATATTCGATTTTTCCTTATTTGCCTCAGTGGACTCAGAAATATTTCTCCGTACATTGTAAAAAAAAAAAAAAAAAAAAAAAAAAAAAAAAAAAAAAAACAACAACACAGTGTTTCCAACCTGGTGAATCAGAAAGCAGCTTTGTTTCTATGAGTTTAATCCACACATTTTTACAGATAGCTTATGTCTTGTTTTTATCACAGGATATTCAATTTTTTCTTATTGGTTCAATGGGCTGAGACTTTTTCCTTCCTATATTATACAAAAAGGGTGCTTCCAACTTGATGAATCAAAACACAGGTTGGATTCTATGAGATGAATCCACACATCACAAAACGTTTTCACAGACAGCTAGTTTCTACTTTTTAATGTGGGATATTCACTTTCCCTTATGGGCCAGAATGGGATCAGAAATAACTCTTTGTAGTTTCTACAAAAAGAATCTTTCCAACCTGTGGAATGAAAGCACAGGTTTCATTCACTGAGACTAATCCACACATCACAAAGCATTTTTACTGTTAGCTTGTTTCTATTTTTTATCGCAGGATTATTGTTTTTTTGCTATAGACTTTAATGGGCTCTGAAATATCCCTTCATAGATTATACTAAAAGAGTGTTTTCAACCTGTTGAATCAAAACACAGGTTCCATTCTCTGAGATGAAGCTAAACATCTCAAGACATTTTCACAGATATCTTTTTTTTTTTCTTTTTACCTCTGGATATTTGTGTTTTCATTTTACTCCTCAATGGCTCACAATTGTTTTTTGCAGATTCCACAAAAAGATTGTTTCCAACCTTTGAATCAAAACCAAGGTTTAACTTCTTTAGTTGAATTCACACATCACAAAGCATTTTTGCAGTAGCTTGTTTCTAGGTTTTAATGTGGGATATTTGTTTTTCACTCTAGTCTTTAACGGGCTCAGAAACGTCCTTTCATAGATTGTATGAAAAGAGTGTTTCTAACCTGGTGGATCAAAAACGGGTTCCATTATGTGATATGAATCCATACATCACAAAGCATTTTCACAGATAGCTTGTTTTTTACTTCTTATCAAGTGATATTTGATTTCTTACCTTAGGCTTAAATGGGCTCAGAAATGTCTCTATGTAGATGCTACAAAAACTGTGTTTACAACCTGTGAATAAAAACAAGTTCCATTCCAGAAGATGAATCCAAACATCACAAATTATTTCCACAGATGCCTTGTTTCTAGTTTTTATTGCCACATATTCTGTTTTTCACTATTGGCTTCGATGGGCTCAGATATGTCTCTTTGCAGATACTACAAAGCAAGGGTTGCCTCCCTGGTGAATCAAAGCAAAGGTTCCACTCTATGAGGTGAATCCACAGATCAAAGAGTATTTCCACAGACAGCTTGTTTCTAGTTTTTAATGTGGGATATTCACTTTTTCACTGCAGTTTTCAATGGCCTCAGGAAACTCCCATCTTAGCTTTTACAAAAGGAGTGTTTCCAACCTGGTGAATCAGAACAGTTTCCAGTCTGTAAGATTAATCCACACATCACAAAGCATTTTCACATATAGGTTGTTTCTATTTTTTAATGAGGGATATTCACTATTTCACTATAGGTTTCAATGGACTCATAAATGTCTATTCGTAGATTCTACAACAAGAGTATTTTTAACCCAGATAATAAAAACACATGTTCCATTCTGTGAGATGAATTCATATATCACAAAGCTTTTTCACAGCTTGTTTCTAGATTCTTTTCCTAATATTCAAGTTTTTGTATGGGCCCCAATGAGCTCATAAATTCCCCTTTGTACATTTTATAAAAATAGTGTTTACAACCTGGGGAATCAAAACACATGTTCCATTCTGTGAGATGAATAGACACATCACAAAGCATTTTCACAGATAGCTTGTTTCTAGTTTTCTTCTTGGGGTATTCGGTTTTTCACTTTAGAGTTGAGTGAACTCAGAAATGTTCCTTTGTAGATTCTACAAAAAAACGTGATTCCAACCTGATGAATCCAAACACAAGTTTCATCCTGTGAGATGAATCCACACATCTTGAACAATTTTCATAGATATCTTGTTTCTACTTTTTATGGTGAGATATTTGGTTTTCCACTTTAGGCTTCAATGAGCTCAGAAATGTCCCTTTGTAGATTCTATAAACAGAGTGTTTCCATGGTGCTGAATCAAAACACGGTTTCTATTCTGTGAGGTGAATTCAAACATCCCAAAGCATTTTCACAGGTAGGTTTTCTTTTTAGTTTTTGGCCAGCCAGATGTTTCTCACATTAGAATGCCTGATGTCCTCCAGGTGACTCTTTCTTCAGAATGCCTGAAGTTGGCCAGGGTCTCTCACATTGGAATAAATAAGGTCTGTCAAGTGTCTTTCTCTTTATAATGCCTGACGTCAGCCAGGGGACTCTCTACTTACAATTCCTAAGATAGTTCAGAAGCCTCTCCCCTTAGAATGCCTATGGTAGGCCAGGAATTTCTCTCCTTTGAATGCCTGAGGTCAGCCAGGTGTCTGACCTCCTTAGACTAAATGAGGATGGTCAGGAGTCTCTCCCGACAGAAAGGCTGACTTCAGCCAGGTGTCTCTCGCATTAGAATGAATGAGATTGGCCAGGGGCCTCTTCCATTAGAATGCCTGAGGTCGGACAGGTGCCTCCACCCTTAGGTGGAGGTAGGCTAGACGTCACTCTCATAAGAATGTCTGAGTTGAACCAGGTGTCTCTCCTCTTGAAATGCCCAAGGCCATCCAAGTATCTCTCCAGTTAGAATGCCTGAGGCCAGGAGTCTCTCCACTCAGAATGCCTTAGGTCATTCAGGAGACTTTCTTCTTAGAAGGCCCGTCTTTGGCCAATTGTCTCACCTGTTAGAGTGAGATCAGCCAGGTGTCTCCACTGATACAATGCATGAAGGCGGCCAGGTATCTCTATTCATAGAATGCTTGAATATGGCCAAGATTCTCCACCTTTAGTATGCCTGAGGTCAGCCAGGTGTCTCTCCCATTAGAATGCCTGACCCAAGCAAGGTGTCTATCTGGTTGAAATGCATAAGTTCATCCAGGTGTCTTTACTATTAGAGCACCTGAGGTTGGCATGGTGTCTCTTCCATTGGAATGAATAAGGTCAGCCAGGATTCTCTCCCTATAGAATGCCTGAGGTCAGCCAGGAGTCTCTTCTCTTGGAATACCAGAGAACAGCCAGGTGTCTCTCCTGTTAGAATGCCTACGGTGTGCCAGGAGTCTTTCCAATTAAAATGCTTGAGATTGGTCAAGAGTCTCTCCAAATAAAATACCAGAAAACAGACTGCTATCTCTCCCATTAGAATGCCTGTAGTCGGCAAGGTGTCTTTCATTCAAAATGCTTTAGGTATACCACGAGTCTCCCTGTAAGAATACTTGAGGTCTACTTGGTATCTCTCCCATTTGAATGCCTGAAGTAGGCCAGGAATATCTTTCCCTGCAATGCCTAAGGCTGGCCAGAAGACTCTCACCTTAGAGTGCCTGAGGTCAGTGAGATTTCTCACCAATTACAATGCCTCTGATCAGTCAGGTGTCTCTCCTGTTAGAATGCCTGAGGTCAGCCAGGTGTCTCTCCCATTGGAGTGCCTGAGTTTGAACAGCAGTCTCTCCCCTTTGAATGCCTGAGATTAGTCAGTTTACACCCTGTTAGAATGCCTGAGATCGACCAGGTGTCTCTCCTGTTACAATGCCTGAGGTGGACCAAGAGTCTCTTCCCTTAGAATTCACGAGGTTGGCCAGGTGTCTCTCCCATAAGAATAAATGAGATCTGACAGAAGTCCCTCCCGTGATAATGCCTGAGATGGGCCAAAGATAGGAAACGAGTCACTATCCTTAGAATACCCGAGGTCGTCTCTTTTATTAGAATGCCTGAGTTAGGCCAAGGGTCTCGATCCTTAGCATGCCTGTGGTTGCCCAGGTAATTAGAATGCCTGGGGCCCACCAGATATCTCTATGCTTAGAATGTTGAAGGTTGCCCAGATATCTCTATCATTAGAATGCCAAGGGTTGGCCAGGAATCTCTATCCTTAGAATGTCTGACATTGTCAAGGTGTCTCTATCATAAGAATACTTGGGGTGGGTCAGGAGTCTTTCCAGTTAGAATGTCTTATTTTGGCCACATGTTTCTAGCCTTAGAATGCCTGTGGTCAACCAGGAGCCTCTCCTGCTAGTATGCCTGTGGTCAGCAAGGAGTCTCTATCCTTAGAATGGCAGAGGTTACCCAGGTGTCTCCATAATTGGAATGGCTCTGGTTGACCAGGAGTCTCTTTCATTCGAATGCCTGGGGTCAGCCAGGAATCTCTATCCTTTGAATGCCTGAGTTTGGCCAGGTGTCTCTATCATTAGAATGCCTGGGGTCAGCCAGCAAATTTTACTTATAGAATGCCTGAGGTCAGCCAGATATCTCTATCTTTAGAATGCCTGGGGTCGTCAGGAGTCCCTATTGTTAGAATGAGTGAGGTTGACCAGTTGTTTCTACCCTTGGAATGCCTGGGATCAACTAGGATGCTCTCTTTTAAGAATGCCTGGAGTCAGCCAGATGTCTTTATCCTTAGAATGCCACATTTCAGCCAGGTGTCTCTATCATTAGGATGTCTGGGGCAGGCCAGGAGTTACCACGCTTAGAATGCCTGAGGTCACCCAGGTGTCTCCATCATTAGAATTAGAATGACTGAAGTCGATCAGGAGTCTATCCCATTAGAATACCTGGGGTCAGCCAGGAATCTCTGTCCTTAGAATGCCTGAGACCAACCAGATGTCTTTATCATTAGAATTCCTGGGGTCAGCCAGGAGTCTCTCTTGTTAGAATGCCTGGAGTCGGCCAGGACTCTGTCCCATTAGAATGCCTGAGGTTGGATAGGTGACTCTATTCTTAGAATAACAGATGTCACCCAGGTTTCTCTATCATTAGACTGCCTGGGGTTAGCCAGAAGTCTCTATACTTAGAATACCTGAGGTCGGTCAGATGTATTTACCCTTAGAAAGTGGCCCAGAGGCCTCTATCATTAGAATGCCTTTGGTGGGCAAGAACACTCTCCCATTAGAATGCCTGAGGTCAACCTGCTGTCTATATCCTCAGCAGGCCTGGTCAACCAGAATGATCTCTTTTAAGAATGTCTGACGTCAGCCAGATGTCTCTATTCTTAGAATGCCAGAGGTCAGCCAGGTGTCTCTTTTATTAGAATGTCTGGGGCAAGCCAGGAGACACTATCCTTAAAAATGCCTGAGGTCGCCCAGGTGTCTCTATCATTAGAATGCCTGGGGTTGGCCAGGAACCCTTCCCATTAGAATGCCCATGGTCAGCTCAGAGACTCTATCTTTAGAAGACCTGATGTAGGCTAGGTATCTCTATTATTACATTACATGAGGTCGGCCAGGGGTCTCTGTTCTTAGAATGCCTGAGGTCACCCACATGTCTATCATTAAAATGCCTGGTGTCGACCAGGAGTCTCTATCATTAGAATGTCTGAGGATGGCCAGGTAACTTTATCATTAGAATGACTAAGATTTGGCCAGAAAACTTTACCGTTAGAATGCCTGAGGTCAGCCAGATGTTTCTATCCGTAGAATGAGAAGTGTCTCCCAGGTGTCTCTATCACTAGAATACCTTGGTTTGGCCATGATTATAAATTTTTAGAATGCCTGGGTTTCCCCAGGTGTCTTTATCATTAAATGCCTGGGGTCTGCCTTGAGACTCCCCTGTTAAAATGCCTCAGGTCGGCCAGAGAAGTCTGTCCTTAGAATGCCTGAGGTTGGCCTGGAGTGTCTCCCATAAGAATGCCTTAGGACAGCCAGGTGTCTCTATCCTTAGAAAGCCAGAGGTAGCCCAGGTGTCTCTATCATTAGAAGGCCTGGAGTCGACCATCATACTATCTTGTTAGACTGCCTGAGGTCAGCCTGATGTCTCTATTCTTAGAATGCCTGGGGTTGGCCAGGAAACTCTCTCATTAGAATTTCTGAGGTCAGCGAGATGACTCTCTCCTTAGAATGCCAGAGGTTGGTCAGGTGTCTCTGGCATTAGATTGTTTGGTGCTGGTCAGGGGTCATAATCCTTAGAATGCCCCAGGTTGCCCAGATATCTCTATCACTTTATTGCCTGGGGTCAACCAGCAGTCTCTCCCATTAGAATGCTTGTGGTCAGCCAGGAGTCTCTATTTTTAGAATGCCTGAGTTCAGCCAGGTGTCTCTTATTATTAGAAGACTGGGTAAATCAGGAGTCTCTATCCTTATAATGCCTGTGGTTACCCAGTTGTCTATCATTAGAATGTCTGGGGTCAGCCAGGAGTCTTTATTCTTAGAATGCTGAAGTTTGGCAGGTGTCTCTATCATGAGGATGCCTGGGGAGGGCCAGGAGTCTCTATGCTTAGAATTCCTGAGGTCACCCATAAGTGTTTATCCCTAAGAATCCTGGAGGTTGTCAAAATGTCTGTATCATTAGAATGCCTAGGGTTGGCCACAAGTCTCTATTTTTAGAATGCCTGAGGCCCCCCAGGTGTCTCTATCATTATAATGTCTCGGGTTGACCAGGACTCTCCCCTGTTGAAATGCTTGTGGATGGCCAGGAGACTCTAGTATGCCTGAGGGCACCCAGGTGTCTATCATTAGAATGCCAGGAGTCAAGTAGGACTTTCAATCCTTAGCATGCCTAAGGTCGCCCAGGTGTCTCTACCATTAGAATGCCTGGGGCCAACCAGGAGACTCTCCCATTAAAATGCTTCTATAGGCCAGATGTCTCTATTTTTCAAATGCCTGTGGCTGGCCAGGAGCCTCTCCCGTTAGATTGCCTGATGTCTCTTACATGTCTCTATCCTTAGAATGCCTGTGATCAGCTAGAAGTCTCTCTCATTTGCATGCCTGAGGTACGCCAGGTGCTTCTATTTTTAGGTTGCCAGAGGTTGCCCAGGTGTTGCTATAATTGGAATGCCTGTGGTTTGCCAGGAGTCTCTTCCATTAGCATGCCTGGGGTCAGCCAGGAGACTCTGTCCTTAGAATGCCTAAGGTTGGCCAGGTGTGTCTATCATTAGAATGCCTGGGGTAGGCCAAGAGACTCTATAATTAGAATGCCTGGGATCTTCCAGATGTCTATTATAAGAATGCCTATGGTCGCCCAGGAAGCCATCTTTAGAATGCAGGTGGTCAGCCAGATGTCTCTACGATTTGAAAGTCTAGGTGACCAGGGGAATCTCCTATCAAAGTGCCAGTATTCAATCAGATATGCCTATCCTTAGAATGCCAGAGGTCACCCAGTTGTCTGTATTATTAGAATCCTTTGGGTTGGCCAGGAGTCTCTATCCTCAGAATGCCTGAGGTTACCCAAATGTCTATCATTAGAATGCCTAAGATTGGCCAGGGGTCTCTGTCCTTAGAATTCCTGAGGTTGCCCAGGTGTCTCTACCTTTAGAAGGCCAGGAATTGGCCAGGAGACTCTCTCGTTAGAATGCTGAGAGCAGCAACGTGTCTCTATTTTTAGAAAGCCAAATGTCGTCCAGGTGTCTCTATCATTAGAATGCCTGAGATCAGCCAAGTGTCTCTATAATTGGAATGCTTTCCCTCAGACAGGAGTTTCTATCCTTAAAATGCCTGAGGTCAGCCAAGTGTCTCTGTCGTTAGAATTCCTGAGGTGAGTCAGAAGTCTCCTTTCTTAGAATTCCTGAGGTTGTCCAGGTACCTATCATTAAAATGCCTAGGGTCGCCAAAAAGTCTCTATCCTTAGAATGCTGGAGGTAACTCAGGTATCTTTATCATTAGAATGAATGGGGTTAGCCAGTAAACTCTCTGTATAGAATGCTGATGTTGGCCAGATGTCTCTACCATAGAATGCCAGAGGTTGCCCACATCTCTCTATTATTAGAAATCTTGTGGTCAGCCAGGAGTCTCTCCCGTTAGAATTCCTGAGGTCTGCCACATGTCTCTACCCTTAGAATGCCTGTGGTAGGCCAGTAGTCACTCCTGTTAGAATGCCTGAGGTCTGCCAGTTGTCTCTATTCTTAAAATGCCAGAGATTACCCAGGTTTCTCTATAATTAGAATGTCTAGAGTTGGCAGGTACTCTCTCCCATTAGAATGCCTGGGATCGGCCAGGAGTCTCTATCTATAGAATTCGTGATGTCGTCCAGGTTTCTCTATCATTAGAGTGCCTGAGGTCCCTTAGGTGTCTCTATTATTAGAATGCTTGGGGTCAGTCAAGAGACTCTCCCGTTGGAATGCCTGAATTCATTCAGGCGTCCTTATCATTAAGATGCATGAATTCGGACAGGAGACTCTCTGGTTAGAATGCTGAAATCAGCCACATGTGTCTATCCTTAGAATGCCTGGAATCGGCCAGGAGTCTCTCCTGTTATACTTCCTGATGTCGGCTGGCCAAGTGTCTCTATCCTTAGAATGCCAGAGGTCCCCCTTGTGTCTCTATTATTAGAATTTCTGGGGCCAACCAGGAGTCTCCCCCATTAGAATTCCTAGGATCAATCAGAAGTCTCTATCTTTAGAATATATGAGGTCAGACAGGGGCCTATATCATTAGAATGACTGGAATAAGCCAGGTGTCTCTATCATTAGAATGCCTAATTTTGCCCAGATGTCTATCATTAGAATGCTTGAGGCCAGTCAGGTGTCTCTATTTTTAGAATGCCTCAGGTCGGCTACTTGTCTCTGTCATTAGAATGGCTGGTGTTGGCCTGGAGTCTCTATCTTTAGAATGCCTGAGGTAGCCCAGGTGTCTATCATTAGAATGTATTATATCAGCCAGAAGTCTTCATCTTTAGAATTCCTGATGTCACCCAGGTGTCTCTATCATTTAGATTGCGAGAGATTGCACAGATGTCTCTATCATTAGAATGCCTGGGGTCGTTCAAGAGTCTCTATCCTTAAAGTGTCTGAGGCCACCCAGCTGTCCCCGACATTAGAATGCCTGGGGTCAGTGTTGAGACTCTGCTTTTAGAGTGCCTAAGGTAGACCACATGTCTCTGATTTTAGAATCCCTGGGTTGGGCCCAGATTCTCTCCCTCAGAATGACTGCTGTCTGCCAGGTGTCTCTATCCTTAGAATGCCACACGTTACCTAGGTGTCTCCATTATGAGAATGCCTGGGATCGGCTAGGATTCTCTCCCATTAGAATGCCAGGAGTTGGCCAGGAGTCTCCAACCTTAGAATGCCTAAGGTCACCCAGGTGTATCTGTCATTAGAATACCCAGGGTCGGCCTGGAGACTATCCCCTTAGAATGCCTCAGGTCTGTCAGATGTCTCTATCCTTAGAATGCCAGATGTTGCCAAGGTGTCTCTATCATTAGAGTCCCCAGGGTCGGCCAAGAGCCTCCTTTCTTAGAATGCATGAGATCACCTAGGTGTCTGTCATTAGAATGTCTGGGGTCTGCCAGTAGTCTGTATCCTTAGAATGCCTCAGGTCAGCTGGTGTTTTTATCATTAGAATGCCTTGGGTCGGAAACAGACTCTCCTGTTAAAATGCCTGAGATTGGCCAGATGTCTCTATCCTTAGAATGTCTGGGGGTTGACCTGCAGTCTCTCCTGGTAGAATGTCTGAGGTCACCCAGGTATCTCTATCATTAGAATGCCTGCAGTTGGCCAGGAGACTCTTCTGTTAGAATGCATGAGGTCAGCCACATGACTATTTTTAGAGTACTCCTGGTAGATAAGGAGTCTTTCCCATTGAAATGGCCAGGTGTCTGTATCCTTAGAATGCCAGGGGTCACCCGGGTGTTTCTCAATTAGAATGCCTGGTGTTGCCAATAAGTCTCTCCCATTCGAATGCCTGAGGTCCTCCAGGAGTCTTTATCCTTAGACTGCCTGAGGTAAGCCATGTGTTTCTATCTTTAGAATGCCTGGGTTTGGCCAGAAGTCTTTATTCTTAGAATGCCTGAAGTCACGTAGGTGTCTCTATCACCAGAATGACTGAGGTCAGCCAGGAGACTCTTTTGTTAGAATACCTGAGGTGGGCCGGATGTGCCTATTTTTAGAATACCAAAGGTCAGGCAGGAGACTCTATCCCTAGAATGTTTGAGGTCACCCAGCTGTCCCTATTATTAGGATGCCTGGAGCTGGCCAGAAGACTCTCTGGTTAGAATACTGAGATTGACCACATGTATTTATTCTTAGAATACATGAGGTCAGCCAGGGGACTCTATCATTAAAATGCCTTGGCTTGACAAGGAGTCTCTATTCTTAGCATGCCTAAAATCACCCAAGTGTGTATCATTAGAATGCCTGGGTTCAGCCAGGAGTCTCTATCCTTACAATGCCTGAGGTCACCCAGGTGTCTTCATCATTAGGATGATAGGATCCACCAGGAGACTCAACCATTAGAATGAATGAGGTCAACCAGATGTCTCTATCCTTGGAATGCTTGAGGTCGCCCAAGTATCTCTATCATTAGAATGCCTGGGATTGGCCAGGAGTCTCTATTCTTAGAATGTCTGAAGTCGCCTCAGGTCAACAAAGAGTCTCTCTCATTAAAATGCCTAGGGTTGGTCAGGAGTCTCTGTCCTTAGAATGCCTGAAGTCAGCCAGTTGTCCTTATTAAAATTCCTGGGGTTGGAGAGCAGTCTCCATGTTTAGAATGCCTGAGGTCACCCACTTGTCTATCATCAGACTGCCAGGGATTGGGCAGGAGTCTCTATCCTTAGAATGACTGAGGTTGCCAAGGTGTGTATCATTAGAATGCCTGGGGTTGGCTGGGAGTCTCTGTCTTTAGAAGGTCTAAGGTCTCTATCATTAGAATGCAGGCCAGAAGACTAAGCCATTACAATACCTGAGGTATGCCAGATGTCTCTAATGGTAGAATGCCTGAGGTAGCCCAAGTGTCTTTGTCATTAGAATGCCTGGGTTCAGCCAGAAGTTTCTATCCTTAGAACACCTAAGTTTGCCCAGGTGTCTACAATTAGACTCCCTGGGGTCAGCCAGGAGTGCCTATACTTAGAATGCCTGAGGTTGCCCAGGTATCCCTATCGTTAGAATGCCTGATGTCAGCCAGATGTCTCTATCCTTAGAATGCCTGAGGTATTTCAGGTGTCTCTAGCACTGGAATGCCTGTGGTCAGCCAGGAGTCTCTCCCAATGGAATGCCTGGTGTTGGCCAGGAGTCTGTATCCTTAGAATACCTGACATCTCCAAGGTGTGTATTATTAGAATGACTAGGGTTGGCCAGGTGTCTATCTTTATAATGCCTGACATTGCCCAGGTGTCTCTATCATTAGAATTCCCGAAGTTGGCCAAGAGACTCTCCCATTAGAATGTGTGAGGTAGGTCAGATTTCTCTATCCTTAGAATGCCTGAGGTGTGCCAGGTGTCTTTATTGTTAGAATGTTGGAATTCACCTAGGTGTCCTTATCATTAGATTGCCTGATATTGGCCAGGAATTTCTCCCATTAGAATGCCTGGGTTTGGCCAGGAGACTGTCCTTAGAATGCCTGAGGTCAACCAGCTGTCTCTATCATTAGAATGTCTGGGTTCAATTAGGAGTTATTTACATATAATGCCTGAGGTCCCCCAGGTGTGTATTTTTAGAATGCCTGGGGTCAGCCAGGATTCTCTCTTCTTAGAATGCCTAAGGTCACCCAAGTGTTTTTATTAGTAGGATGCCTGAGGCTGGCCAGGAGATTCAGCTGTTAGAATGCCTGAGATTGGCCAGATGTCTCTATTCTTAGAATGCCTGAGGTCGCCCAGGTGTCTCTATCATTAGAATGAATGGAGTGGGCCGGGGTCTCTATCAGTAGAAAACCTGAGGTCTCAAAGTTGTCTCTATCATTAGAATGCCTGATGTCGGCCAGGAGTCTTTCCCATTAGAATGCCTCTGGTCAGCCAAGGGTCTCTATCCCTAGAATGCCTGTGGCCACTCAGATATTTGTCATTGGAATGCCCGAGGTCAGGCAAAAATCTATCATTAGAAAGCCTCGGGTTGACCAGGAATCTCCATCCTTAAAATACCTGAGGTCACCCAGGTGTCTCTGTAATTAGAAAGCCTGGGGTCAGCCAGGAGATTCTCCCATTAAAATGCCTAAGATCTGCCAGATGTCTCTATCCTTAGAATGCCTGAGGTTGCAAAAAATATCTCCACTTAGAATGTGTGAGGTTGGCTAATTGTTTCTACCTCTGGAATGCCAGAGGTCGCCCAAGTGTCTCTATCATTAGAATGCCTGGAGTCCACCAGAAGTTTCTCCAACCACAATGCTTGTGGTCACCCAGAAGCCTCTATTTTTAGAATGCTTGAGTTTGGCCAGGTGTCTTTATCATTAGAAGCCCTGGGGTTTGTCAGGAGTCTCTATCCTCACAATGTCTGAGGTCACCCAGATGTCTATCATTAGAATGCCTGGGGTCGACCAGGGTCCTCTATTCTTTTTTTTTTAATTAATTAATTTATTTTTTTATTATATTTTAAGTTCTAGGGTACATGTGCATAACGTGCAGGTTTGTTACATATGTAAACTTATGCCATGTTGGTGTGCTGCACCCATCAACTCGTCAGCACCCATCAATTCATCATTTATATCATGTATAACTCCCCAATGCACTCCCTCCCTCCTCCCCCCTCCCCATAATAGGCCCCAGTGCATGATGTTCCTCTTCCCGAGTCCAAGTGATCTCATTGTTCAGTTCCCACCTATGAGTGAGAACATGCGGTGTTTGGTTTTCTCTTCTTGTGATAGTTTGCTAAGAATGATGGTTTCCAGCTGCATCCATGGCCCTACAAAGGATGCAAACTCATCCTTTTTTATGGCTGCATAGTATTCCATGGTGTATATGTGCCACATTTTCTTAATCCAGTCTGTCACAGATGGACATTTGGGTTGATTCCAAGTCTTTGCTATTGTGAATAGTGCCGCAATAAACATACGTGTGCATGTGTCTTTGTAGTAGAATAATTTATAATCCTTTGGGTATATACCCAGTAGTGGGATGGCTAGGTCATATGGTACATCTAGTTCTAGATCCTTGAGGAATTGCCATACTGTTTTCCATAATGGTTGAACTAGTTTACAATCCCACCAACAGTTATACGAAGATTAATTCAAGATGGATTAGAGATTTAAATGTTAGACCTAATACCATAAAAACCCTAGAAGAAAATCTAGGTAGTACCATTCAGGACATAGGCATGGGCAAGGACTTCATGTCTAAAACACCAAAAGCAACAGCAGCAAAAGCCAAAATTGACAAATGGGATCTAATTAAACTAAAGAGCTTTTGCACAGCAAAAGAAACTACCATCAGAGTGAACAGGCAACCTACAGAATGGGAGAAAATTTTTGCAACCTACTCATCTGACAAAGGGCTAATATCCAGAATCTACAAAGAACTCAAACAAATATACGAGAAAAAAACAAACAACCCCATCAAAAAGTGGGGAAAGGATATGAACAGACATTTCTCAAAAGAAGATATTCATACAGCCAACAGACACATGAAAAAATGCTCATCATCACTCGCCATCAGAGAAATGCAAATCAAAACTACAATGAGATACCATCTCACACCAGTTAGAATGGCAATCATTAAGAAGTCAGGAAACAACAGGTGTTGGAGAGGATGTGGAGAAACAGGGTACTCTATTCTTAGAATTTCTGAGGTCGTGCAGGTGTCTCTGTCATTAGAATGTCTCAGGTTGGTCAGGAGACTTTACCGTTAGAATGCCTGAGGTCGGCCAGATGTTTTATGATTAGAATGCCTGGGGTCGACCAGGGGCCTCTATTCTGAGGATTCCTGAGGTCGTGCAGGTGTCTCTGTCATTAGAATGCCTCAGGTCATTCAGGAGACTTTACTGTTAGAATGCCTGAGGTCAGCCAGATGTTCTATGATTAGAATGCCTGGGGTTAGCTGGGCGCGGTGGCTCATGTCTGTAGTCCCAGCACTTTGGGAGGCCGAGGCAGGTGGATCACAAGGTCAGGAGTTTGAAAACAGTCCGACTAGCATGGAGAAACCCCGTCTCTACTAAAAATACAGAAATTAGCCAGGCAAGGTGGTGGGGACCTACAATTTCAGCTACTTGGCAGACTGAGGCAGAAGAATTGCTTGAACTTGGAAGGCAGAGGTGGCAGTGGCAGTGAGCCAAGATCATGCCACTGCACTCCAGTCTAGGTGACAGAGCAACACCCTGAAAAAAGAGAATACCTGGAGTTGGCCGGAGTCTCTATCATTAGAATGCCTGAGGTTGGCCATGTATCTATTGCCTTAGAATGCTGGAGTTTGCCCAAGTGTCTCTATCATTAGCATGCCTGGGGTCAGCCAGGAGTCTATTCCATTAGAATGTCTGTGGTCAAACAGGAATTCTCTGTTCTTAGAATGCCTGAGGTTGGTCAGCTCTCTGAATGCCTGGGTTTGGCAAGTAGATTATATCTTTAGAATGCCTGAGGTCGCCAAGGTGTCTATTATTAGAATGCCTGGGTTTGGCCAGGAGTCTTTACCTTTAGAAGGCCTGAGATCACCCAATTGTCTCTATTATTAAAATATCTGGGTTGGCCAGAAGACTAAACCATTAGAACGCCTGAGGTCTGTTAGATGTCTCTATTCTTAGAATACCTGATGTCGTCTCTGTCATTAGAATGCCTAGGATCGCCCAGGAGTTTCCATCTTTTGAATGCCTAAGTTCACCCAGATTTCTATCCTTAGACTGCCTGGGGTCAGCCAGGAGTATCTATCATTAGAATGCCTGAGATAACCCAGGTTTCCCTATCTTTAGAATACCTAGGGTCGGACAAGAGACTCAACCATTAGAATGCCCGAGGTTGGCCAGATGTCTCTATTTTTAGAATGCTGAGACTTTCCCGGGTATCTCTACCATTAGAATGCCTGGAGTTGGCCATGAATGTCTGTCCTTAGAATGTTTTAGTTTGCCCAAGTGTGTCTAGCACTGGAATACCTGTGGTCAGCCAGGAGTCTCTCCAATTATTATGCCTGTGATCAGCCAGGTGTCTATATCCTTAGAATGCCTGAGGTCGCCAACGTGTGTATCATTAGAATGCTTGGAGTCAGCCAGGAGTCTCCATCCTTATAATATCTGATATTTCCCAGGTGTCTTTATTATTAGAATCCTTGAGGTCTGTCAGGGGAGTCTCCCGTTAGAATGCCTGAGGTAGGCCAGAAGTTTCTAACCCAAGTGTGTCTAGCACTGGAATACCTGGGGTCAACCAGGAACCTTTCCCATTAGAATGCCTGACATTGGCCAGGTGTCTCTATCTTTGGAATGCCAAAAATGCCAGCTATCTTTATCAATGGAATGACTGGGTTCGGCCAGGATTCTAACCTCAAAAATGCATGAGGTCGCCCAGGTGTGTATCATTAGAATGCCTGGGTTTGGCCAGGAGACTCGACCATTAGAATGCCTGACATCAGCCAGAAGTCTCTATCCTTAGAATGCTTAAAATCGCCCAGATGTCTCTATCATTGGAATGCCTGGGTTTGGCCAGGAGACTCTATGTTTAGAGTACCTGAGGTTGCTCAGGTGTTTCTATCATTAGAATGCCTGGGTTCCACCAGAAGTCTCCCCGTTAGAATGCCTCTGGTCGGCCAGGATTCTCTATACTTAGAATGCCTGCAGTCTCTGAGTAATCTATAACAAGAATGCCTGGAGTCAGCCAGATGTCTCTCCTATTATAATGGCTGATGTTGGCCAGGTGTCTCTATTATTAGAATGCCTGTGGTTGGCCAGGAATCTCTATCTTTAGAATGCCTGAGGCCGTTCAGCTGTCTTTATCAGTAGAATGCCTGGGGTCAGCCAGGTGTCTCTATTTTCAGAAGGCAGGAGTTTGCCCAGATGTCTCTATCATTAGAATCCCTGAGGTCACCCAGGTGCCTATCATTAGAATGTCTGGGGTAGGCCAGAAGTCTCTCCCATTAGAGTTCTTGTGGCAGACCAGGAATTTCTATCCTTACAATACAGGAGTTCAGCCAGGGGTCTTTATCATTAGAGTACCTAGGGTCGGCCAGGAGTCTCTATTCTTAGAATGCTGAGTTCTTCCAGGTGTCTATAATTAGAATGCCTGGAATGAGTCAGGAGTCTCTATTTTTATAATGCCTGATATCACCCAAGTGTTTCTGTCATTAGAAACCCTGGGGTCCCCCAGGAGACGCTCCCATCAGAATGGCTAAGGTAGCCTAGATGTCTCTATCCTTAGAATGCATGGGTTGACCAGGAGCCTCTCCATTTAGAATGCATGAGGTCTGCCAGGTGTCTTTATTATTAGAATGCTAGAAGTCGCCCAGGTGTCTCTTCCATTAGAATGCCTGAGGTCTGCCAGGAGTTTCTGTCCTTATAAGACCTGAGGTTGGCCAACTGTCTCTATCACTGGAATTCCTGGGTTCAGCACAAGTCTTTTTCCTTGAAATGCCTGAGGTCGCCCAGGTATGTATCATTAGAATATCTGGGGTCGGACAGATATGTCTCTCCCTGGAATGTCTGAGGTCACACAGGTGTCTCTATCATTAAAATTCCTGGAATTGGCCAGGAGACTAAAATGTTAGAAAGCCTGAGGTCAGCCAACTGTCTCCATTCCTAGAATCCCTGAGGTTGCCCAAGGGTCTGTACCATTAAAATGAATGAGTATACCAAGAGTTTCTGTCCTTAGAATACCTGAGGTCATACAATTGTATCTATAATTAGACGGCCTGATGTCGGCTGGGAGTGTCTCCCATTAGAATACCCATAGTCAGCCAGGACTCTCTATTTCTAGAATGGCTGTGGTTGCTCAGGTACCTATTATTAGAATGCCTGGGGTGGACCAGGAGTCTATCATTAGAAAGCCTGGAGTCATGCAGGAGTTTCCATCTTTAGAATGCCTGAAATCGCACAGGGGTTTCTGTAATTAGAATGCCTGGTGTAGGCTGGGTGCGGTGGCTCACACCTGCAATCCCAGCACTTTGGGAGGCCGAGGCAGGTGGATCATGAGGTCCAGAGATCGAGACCATTCTGGCTAACATGGTGAAACCCCATCTGTACTAAAAATACAAAAAATTAGCCAGGTATGGTAGGGGACACCTGTAGTCCCAGCTACTTGGAAGGCTGAGGCAGGAGAATATCATGAACTGGGGAGCAGAGCTTGCAGTGAGCCGAGATCACGCCACTGCACTCCAGCCTGGGCAACAGAGTGAGACTTCATCAAAAAAAAACAAAAAAAAAACAAAAAAATGTCTGGTGTAGGCCAGGAGACTCTCCCATTAGAATGCCTGAGGTTGAGCAGATGTCTTTATTTTTAGAATGCTTGAAGTCTCCCAAGTTTCACTATTATTAAAAGGCCTGGGTTCAGCCAGAACTCTTGATCTTTAGAATGTCTGAAGTCTCCCTAGTGTCTGTATCATTAGAATGCCTGTGATTGGCTAGGAGTCTCTATCTATTCTCCCATTAGGATACCTGTGGTTGCCCAGGTATCTATTATTAGAATGCCTGGAGCTGGTCAGGAGTCTCTATCCTTAGAATGCATTATGTTGGCCAGATGTCTTTATTATTAGAATGTCTGTTGTCAGCCAGGAGTCTCTATTTATAATGATTAAGGTTGGCCAAGTGTCTCTATTATTATAATGTCTCAGACTTGTCATAAGTCTCTATCATTAGAATGCCTTTGTTCAACCAGGAGTCTCTATTCTTAGAATGCCAGTGATCCCCAATATATCTCTCATTAAAATGCCTGTGGTCAGAAAGGAGGCTCTATCTTTAGAATGCCTGAGGTTGCCAAGGTGTTTTTATCATTAGAATGCCTGGGGTTGCCCATTTGTCTCTATTATTATAATGCCTGGGATTGGACAGGAGTCTCTCCCATTAGAAGGCCTGGGGTCGGCCAGGAGTCTCTATCCTTAGAATTCCTCAGGTCACCCAGGTGTCTATCATTAGAATTCCTGGCATCGGCCAGCAGCCTCTACCCATGAAATGCTGGAGATTGTTCAGGTGTCCCTATTATTAGAATGCCTGGGGTCGGCCAGTAGTCTCTGTCTTTAGAATGACTGAGTTCAGTGAGATGTCTCTTTCCTTAGTATACCATAAGTCACCCAGGTATCTCTATGATTAGGATGACTGAGGTCATCCAAGAGGCTCTCACATTAAAATGCCTGGAGTTGCCCTGGAATCTATTCTTAGAATGTCTGAGGCCTGCCAGCTGTCTCCATTATTAGATGTCTCTATCCTTAGAATGCCGGATGTTGTCCAGGTGTCTCTATCATTAGAGTGACTGGGGTCAGCCAGAAGACCCTATTCTTAGAATGCTTGAGTTCATCCAGGTGTCTACCACTAGAATGCCTGGGGTTGGCCCAGAGTCTCTATTTTTAGAATTCCCCATATCACCCAGGTGTCTCTATCATTAGAATGCCTGGAGTCGAGCAAGATATTCTTCCGTTGGAATGCCTGAGGTCGTCCAGATGTCTCTATCCTTAGACTGACTGAGGTTGGCCAGGAATCTCTTTTGTTAGAATGCCTGAGATCACCTAGATGTGTCTATCATTAAAATGCCTGAAGTTGGCCAGCAGCCTCTCTGGTGAGAACACTGAAGTCAGTCATATGTCTCTATTGTTAGAATGTCTAGGATCGGCCAGAAGTCTCTCCAGGTGGAATGCCTGAAGTTGACCAGGTGTCTTTATTCTTAGAATGCCAGAGGCCCCCAGATGTCTCTATAGTTAAAACGCCTGGGGTCAACCAGGAGTCTTTTTCATTAGTATGCCTGAATCAGCCAGGAGTCTCTCTCCTTAGAATACATGAGATCAGCCAGGGGTCTCTATCATTAGAATACCTTGAATCAGTTAGAGTTTCTGTCCTCAGAATGCCTAAGTTTGCTCAGGTGTCTATCATTAGAATGCCTGAGGTTGAAAAGTAGTCTCTATCCTTAGAATGCCTGAGGTTGCCCATGTATCTCTTTCATTAGAATGCCTGGGGTCGGCAAAGAAACTCAACAGTTAGAATGCCTGATGTTGGCCAGATGTCTCTATCCTTAAAATGCCAGATGTCACCCAGGTTTCTCTATCATTAGAATACCTTGGGTCTGCCAGTAGTGTCTATCCTTAAAATGCCTGATGTCACCCAGGTGTCTAGCATTGGAAGGCTTGTGGTCAGCCAGGAAACTCTCACATTAGAATGCCTGGGGTTGGCCAGGAGTCTCTATCATTAAAATGCCTGAAGTTGGCCCAGTGTCTCTATAATTAGAGTGCCTGGTGTTGACCAGGAGTCTCTATTCTTAGAATGTCTGTGCTTGTCTAGGTGTTGAGACCAGCTCAGTCATGGAGATCCCAACCCAGTGACACTAGAGGAATAAAGACACAGACTCAGTAATAGAGTGCAAAGTGGGATCAGGGGTCTAACAGCCTTCAGAGCTGAGAGCCTTGAATAGAGTTTGACCCACCTATTTATTGAAAGTAAGCACATGCAATTTATAGATTAATTAAAAGTATTCTTACAGAGAACAAAGGGAGAGGCTCTGGTTCATTGTCTGCAGCAGAAACATGTCCTTAAGGCACAGGTAGCTTATGCTATTGTTTGTGGTTTAGGAATGCCTTGAGTGGTTTTCTGCCCTGGGTGGTCCAGGTGTTCCTTGCCCTCATTCCGTTAAACCACTCACCTCCAGCCTGTGTGTTATAGCCATCACGAGCATGTCACAGTGCTGCAGAGATCTTGTTTATGGCCAATTTCTCATGGCTTGTTTATAGCCAGGCTTGGGGTCTATTCCCAGCATGTCCCCCTTTCATTTTTGCAGGGAAATAAAAGCAAAGGCAGCTTTATCACAGTGAGCTACTTCTCATACGAGTCAGGATCCACATCTACAGACTACACAAAAACAAACAACACAGATTAATGGCACAATCATCTTAGAAATCACAGAGCCTCCAAGTGTTTTCACCCATTTCGAAGGATTTATGGCTGCCAATCCATATGTGGCTCCTTCAAACACTCCACTTCCTGGCATTAAGGTCAGATGTGCCTGGGATGCTTTAAATATTTGTTCTCTTAATTTTGCAGCATCCAGAGACAAGTTTTTAGAATGTCCTTCTAGATGCTGTTTTATTCTTTCCCATTTGTGCTCTGATTCATTATAAGGGTGAGGAGTGATACCAAAGTCAGAAGTATTCCAGTTGCATTTTAGCAGCATTCTATATTCCAAACTACCTAGTCGGTCTCCCAGCCACATGACAGTTTGTCAGAGGTCATTGATTTTATTAACTATCTTTGGGTCTATTTTAGTTTGAGAGTTCCACAGCAAAGTAGAATTATTTTGC
The DNA here is from genome assembly GCF_007565055.1 of Rhinopithecus roxellana. Lineage (NCBI taxonomy): Eukaryota > Metazoa > Chordata > Mammalia > Primates > Cercopithecidae > Rhinopithecus > Rhinopithecus roxellana. The sequence goes on from NC_044555.1 coordinate 17,888,967, forward strand.
CATTTATTTACGAAATCTGCTGTTTACATTGATGAATGTAGCGCAACTCCAGCTGCCACAGCAGTAGCTGTGACAGTGATCAGTTCCATAATAATCAAGATTGAAGTAACAATGAAATGCTGAGAGTGTCTCAGAATTTTCTGGAGAATTTCAGTAGTAATATGTACAGAGGGAGAGGATTCCCAAGGATGGGGAAACTTCACCAGTAACCATACTCCTTGAGCTCTCACTACTAGGATAGAATGATTAGTATTAAACAAGAAAGAGTTCATGCAAGAGAACAACCTACATTCCTGGCAAGTTACATGATAATTAGGGATGTCAAACTTTAGATTGCCCATTACCAACAGAAAAAGAGAGAGAACACAAATATGTATCCAAATTGTTTTGTTTTCAACAAGCTGTAAAATGTAATTAGGTCTATATTGGGATAGCATAGTATATTTTTATTCCCAAACCTTGATCTTATCAAGAGCCATTAATAGTTTCTACAAATCCCTAAGTTTAACTCCTACAGTGGGCCATATCATTTGAAGTTGAGCTGCCACTATACTGTCATGTTTCCAGATAGTAGAAACTCTTGCTATACTTCTTATCATTTCTACCATCTGATCATTCTGTTTAGACCAGCTGAACATAGTGTGACTGTTGCACACAGACTGAGAGGTGCAATTCCTGCTAAACTTTCCCTTAGGGGACCAATCAAAAAGTATGTTCATTTCTTCTGACCAAGTCCAATCCTGTTTGCAAATAGTTTTTTGAGGGTGGTATGACTCAATTACAGGAGCAGATTCATTATGGTAAGTACTGAGACCAGAAAGCATGTATAACTGTGCCATAGAGTGATTATATCCAGGCATTATTGCCAGCCAAGATTGATAGCGATAGGGTAGGCAACTAGTGGCCTTTAACAAATAGATAGATGGATGTTTAAATCTTAAAGAAATATTCATAACAGTTCCTTCCTCATGTGGATGAGATGGGCCTCTATCATCTGTAGGGCTGGGCATCCAAGAGCTATCATTAGTGTATACCTCCACTGGGGGGTTCAGCAAAGTTACAGGCTATAGAAGTGGTGGAAAAGGTAAATGTACCCAATAAGTAAAATTGTCCTTTGTCAGCCCTTGCTGAAGAAATACTTATGGCAATGGTGATCCCCACTCTCATAGCTATCATTAAATTACTCAATGTAACTGGTTGTCTCGCTTTCCTCAGGTTTTTTTTTTTTTTTTTTTTTTTTTTTTTTTTTTTTTTTTTTTCCCGCCATCTGAAACACCTTCTTGATCTGTCCCCAGGTAGGTGGCTGCATTTGACGGGTGTTGCTCGTGACAGCTGGGGTCCTTCTCAGCATCAACTTGGACAATGCTGCCACTGGTGGGTCTTCAGGATTCTCCCAAAACCACTTCCTGGGTATCTGGTTCATAGTAGGGCTTTAGATGTCTTGATGGCACCCAAATTGACTGTTGATTCAGTCTTGGAGAAACACAAGCCTAACCTCTGCCCTATGTTATTGTTTTACCTGTTTCTCAATCGTTTGTTATTGGGTCTTTCCACCAAACCCATAGTTTCACTTCTGCCTTTGCAGCTGGCTTATGTAAATGTTGTTCAGCTGCTGACAATGATCGGCCTTTATGCAGGCTCAAAAAATTTAAAGTTAATAATGCTAGATTTAGTTGCATGTGTGGAGACTATAGTCACTCTCTCCCCCTTTCTGTTTTTTCAACTGCTGTTTCAGGAAGAGATTCAATCTTGCCACTGTGGCTTGTCCTTGAGAATTATATGAGATACCAGTAATGTGTTTAATATTCCATGTAGAGAAAAATGTTGCTAGAGCTTGGCCAGTATAGCTTTGGGAATTATCTACTTTAATAGAAGCTGGAATGTCCATCACTGCAAAACACTGCAAAAAGTTACATTTAACACAGGCAGAAGGCTCTCCTGATTCACATGTAACCCAGACAAATTGAGATAAGGTGTTCACACATACATGTGCATAAACTAGTCTTCCAAACGAGGGAACATGTGTGACATCCATTTGTCAAAGATAATTAGGTTTCAGTTTTCAAGAATTATGAGGAATGCACCATTTCGCAAGTTGGGCATCACTGGATAATAGTTTTAACTTCTTTCTAGGTAATGCTGTATCTGCATTTGAGACTAGAGGCATTAACTTGGGTTAAATTGTGAAAGTGTCTAGCATTAGATATTGCAGTAGCAACTAGGCAATCAGCCATTTGATTCCCTGAAGTCAAAGGTCCTGGAAGAGGTGTAGGAGCCCTAATGTGAGTTATGTAAAAAGAGTGCATTCTACTCCTAACTGCTGTTTGCAATTGGGTAAATAAAGTCATCAGTTGCTCAACTGTGTGGAATCATAGCTGAGCATTTTCAACTAACTGTGTAGAATGAACCATATATGAAGAATCAGAAATCACATCAATAGGCATATGAAAAATAGTCAATACCTCAATTATGGCTACAAGCTCTGCTTTTTTTTTCTTAATTTTTTTTTTTTGACTGAAATGGGCTTTACTCTGGATGCATATATGCACTGAGGTTGGACTCAGCCTGTAGCTGGATGTGCCTGAGATCTTCTACAGCTTTAATGTTCCTTATAGGTTAGATATGGCTTATGGTTATCGATAATAGATTGATCTTTCTTAACCTTCTTTCCCAAGAAGCCCACGATAACTTCTGGAAGTTTCGAAAGGAATGATGATATTATTGAACCAATACAGATAACATGAAAAAAGTTAAGACAAAATTTTGAACACTTGTACCTCTTGAGCCAGCTACCCAGCATTCCCAAGGAGCCATTTAATTGACTAGGGCATAACTAATAAATATGTTTTCTAATTATAGTACCCTTGCCACCCACACACACACATTAAGCCACAGAATATCTGCAGAGCAGAAATGACAGTTGTAAAAGTAAACCTAGTGTAGTCTTAAGAAAAATATCTACCTGTATTAGGTGGTATTTGTTTTCATTCCCATTAGATTTCATTAACTTGCTAACCAAACCTTAAATTAGTAGTTTTTAAAATAAGCCTCCTAATTTCTAGTGCAATTGATTACCTCTAATGAGGAATAGAAGGTTAAGTTTAGCCTTGTTGTTTCTCTTATCATTTTCATGTTTTTTTTTTGTTGTTTTGTTTTGTTTTGTTTTTTATTATACTGTAAGTTCTAGGGTACATGTGCATAACATGCAGGTTTGTTACATATGAATACTTATGCCATGTTGGTGTGCTGCACCCATCAACTCGTCAGCACCCATCAATTCATAATTTATATCATGTATAACTCCCCAATGCAATCCCTCCCTCCTCCCTCCTCCCCATGATAGGCCCCAGTGTGTGATGTTCCCCTTCCCGAGTCCAAGTGATCTCATTGTTCAGTTCCCACCTATGAGTGATAACATGTGGTGTTTGGTTTTCTCTTCTTGTGATAGTTTGCCAAGAATGATGGTTTCCAGCTGCATCCATGGCCCTACAAAGGACGCAAACTCATCCCCCTTTATGGCTGCATAGTCTTCCATGGTGTATATGTGCCACATTATCTTAATCCAGTCTGTCACAGATGGACATTTGGGTTGATTCCAAGTCTTTGCTATTGTGAACAGTGCCTCAATAAACATACGTGTGCATGTGTCTTTGTAGTAGAGTAATTTACAATCCTTTGGGTATATACCCAGCAGTGGGATGGCTGGGTCATGTGGTACATCTAGTTCTAGATCCTTGAGGAATTGCCATACTGTTTTCCATAATGGTTGAACTAGTTTACAATCCCACCAACAGTGTAAAAGTGTTCCTATTTCTCCACATCCTCTCCAACACCTGTTGTTTCCTGACTTCTTAATGATTGCCATTCTAACTGGTGTGAGATGGTATCTCATTGTGGTTTTGATTTGCATTTCTCCGATGGCGAGTGATGATGAGCATTTTTCATGTGTCTGTTGGCTGTATGAATATCTTCTTTTGAGAAATGTCTGTTCATATCCTTTCCCCACTTTTTGATGGGGTTGTTTGTTTTTTTCTTGTATATTTGTTTGAGTTCTTTGTAGATTCTAGATATTAGCCCTTTGTCACATGAGTAGGTTGCAAAAATTTTCTCCCATTCTGTAGGTTGCCTGTTCACTCTGATGGTAGTTTCTTTTGCTGTGCAGAAGCTCTTTAGTTTAATTAGATCCCATTTGTCAATTTTGGCTTTTGCTGCCGTTGCTTTTGGTGTTTTAGACATGAAGTCCTTGCCCATGCCTATGTCCGGAATGGTACTACCTAGATTTTCTTCTAGGGTTTTTATGTTATTATGTCTAACATTTAAGTCTCTAATCCATCATGAATTAATCTTCCTATAAGGAGTAAGGAAAGGATCCAGTTTCAGCTTTCTATTTATGGCTAGCCAATTTTCCCAGCATCATTTATTAAATAGGGAATCTTTTCCCCATTTCTTGTTTCTCTCAGGTTTGTCAAAGATCAGATGGCTGTAGATGTGTGGTATTATTTCTGAGGACTCTGTTCTGTTCCATTGGTCTATATCTCTGTTATGGTACCAGTACCATGCTGTTTTGGTTACTGTAGCCTTGTAGTATAGTTTGAAGTCAGGTAGCGTGATGCCTCCAGCTTTGTTCTGTTGACTTAGGATTGTCTTGGCAATGCGGGCTCTTTTTTGGTTCCATATGAACTTAAAAGCAGTTTTTTCCAATTCTGTGAAGAAACTCATTGGTAGCTTGATGGGGATGGCATTGAATCTATAAATAACCTTGGGCAGTATGGCCATTTTCACGATAATGATTTTTCCTATCCATGAGCATGGTATGTTCTTCCATTTGTTTGTGTCCTCTTTGATTTCACTGAGCAGTGGTTTGTAGTTCTCCTTGAAGAGGTCCTTTACATCCCTTGTCAGCAGGATTCCTAGGTATTTTATTCTCTTTGAAGCAATTGTGAATGGAAGTTCATTCCTGATTTGGCTCTCTGCTTGTCTGTTACTGGTGTATAAGAATGCTTGTGATTTTTGCACATTAATTTTGTATCCTGAGACTTTGCTGAAGTTGCTTATCAGCTAAAGGAGATTTTGGGCTGAGACGATGGGGTTTTCTAAATATACAATCATGTCATCTGCAAACAGGGAAAATTTGACTTCTTCTTTTCCTAACTGGATACACTTGATTTCTTTCTCTTGCCTGATTGCCCTATCCAGAACTTCCAACACTATGTTGAATAGGAGTGGTGCGAGACGGCATCCCTGTCTTGTGCCAGTTTTCAAACGGAATTTTTCCAGTTTTTGCCCATTCAGTATGATATTAGCTCTGGGTTTGTCATAAATGGCTCTTATTATTTTGAGGTACGTTCCATCAGTACCGAACTTATTGAGCGTTTTTAGCATGAAGGGCTGTTGAATTTTGTCAAAAGCCTTTTCTGCATCTATTGAGATAATCATGTGGTTCTTGTCTTTGGTTCTGTTTATATGCTGGATTACGTTTACTGATTTGTGAATGTTCAACCAGCCTTGCATCCCAGGGATGAAGCCCACTTGATCATGGTGGATAAGCTTTTTGATGTGCTGCTGAATCCGGTTTGCCAGTATTGTATTGAGAATTTTTGCATTAATGTTCATCAGGGATATTGGTCTAAAATTCTCTTTTATTGTTGTGTCTCGGCAAGGCTTTGGTATCAGGATGATGTTGGCCTCATAAAATGAGTTAGGGAGTATTCCCTCTTTTTCTATTGATTGGAATAGTTTCAGAAGGAATGGTACCAGCTCCTCCTTGTACCTCTGGTAGAATTCAGCTGTGAATCCATCTGCTCCCGGACTCTTTTTGGTTGGTAGGCTATTAATTATTGCCTCAATTTCAGAGACTGCTATTGGTCTATTCAGGGATTCAACTTCTTCCTGGTTTAACCTTGGGAGAGTGTAAGTGTCCAGGAAATTATCCATTTCTTCTAGATTTTCTAGTTGATTTGCATAGAGGCGTTTATAGTATTCTCTGATGGTTGTTTGTATTTCTGTGGGGTCAGTGGTGATACCCCTTTATCATTTTTTATTGCGTTTATTTGTTTCCTCTCTCTTTTCTTCTTTATTAGCCTTGCTAGCGGTCTGTCAATTTTGTTGATCTTTTCAAAAAACCAACTCCTGGATTCACTGATTTTTTGAAGGGTTTTTTGTGTCTCTATCTCCTTCAGGTCGGCGCTGATCTTAGTTATTTCTTGCCTTCTGCTAGCTTTTGAATGTGTTTGCTCTTGCCTCTCTAGTTCTTTTAATTGTGATGTTAGAGTGTCAATTTTAGATCTTTCCTGCTTTCTCTTGTGGGCATTTAGTGCTATAAATTTCACTCTACACACTGCTTTAAATGTGTCCCAGAGATTCTGGTATGTTGTATCTTTGTTCTCATTGGTTTCAAAGAACATCTTTATTTCTGCTTTCATTTCGTTATGTACCCAGTAGTCATTCAGGAGCAGATTGTTCAGTTTCCATGTAGTTGACTGGTTTTGATTGAGTTTCTTAGTCCTGAGTTCTAGTTTGACTGCACTGTGGTCTGAGAGACAGTTTGTTATAATTTCTGTTCTTTTACATTTGCTGAGGAGTGCTTTACTTCCAATTATGTGGTCAATTTGGAATAAGTGCGATGTGGTGCTGAGAAGAATGTATATCCTGTTGATTTGGGGTGGAGAGTTCTATAGATGTCTATTAGGTCCGCTTGGTGCAGAGATGAGTTCAATTCCTGGATATCCTTGTTAACTTTCTGTCTCATTGATCTGTCTAATGTTGACAGTGGAGTGTTGAAGCCTCCCATTATTATTGTATGGGAGTCTAAGTCTCTTTGTAAGTCTCTAAGGATTTGCTTTATGAATCTGGGTGCTCCTGTATTGGGTGCATATATATTTAGGATAGTTAGCTCTTCCTGTTGAATTGATCCCTTTACCATTACGTAATGGCCTTCTTTGTCTCTTTCGATCTTTGATGGTTTAAAGTCTGTTTTATCAGAGACTAGGATTACATCCCCTGCTTTTTTTTGTTCTCCATTTGCTTGTTATATCTTCCTCCATCCCTTTATTTTGAGCCTATGTATGTCTCTGCATGTGAGATGGGTCTCCTGAATACAGCAGACTGATGGATCTTGACTCTTTATCCAGTTTGCCAGTCTGTGTCTTTTAATTAGACTATTTAGTCCATTTACATTTAAGGTTAATATTGTTATGTGTGAACTTGATCCTGCCATTATGATATTAACTGGTTATTTTGCTCGTTAGTTAATGCAGTTTCTTCCTAGCCTCGATGGTCTTTACATTTTGGCATGTTTTTGCGATGGCTGGTACCGGTTGTTCCTTTCCATGTTTAGGGCTTCCTTCAGGGTCTCTTGTAAGGCAGGCCTGGTGGTGACAAAATCTCTAAGCATTTGCTTATGTGTAAAGGATTTTATTTCTCCTTCATTTATGAAACTTAGTTTGGCTGGATATGAAATTCTGAGTTTAAAATTCTTTTCTTTAAGAACGTTGAATATTGGCCCCCACTCTCTTCTGGCTTCTAGAGTTTCTGCCGAGAGATCTGCTGTTAGTCTGATGGGCTTCTCTTTGTGGGTAACCCGACCTTTCTCTCTGGCTGACCTTAAGATTTTTTCCTTCATTTCAACTTTGGTGAATCTGGCAATTATGTGTCTTGGAGTTGCTCTTCTCGAGATGTATCTTTGTGGCGTTCTCTGTATTTCCTGAATTTGAATGTTGGCCTGCCCTACTAGGTTGGGGATGTTCTCCTGGATGATATCCTGAAGAGTGTTTTCCAACTTGGTTCCATTTTCCCCCTCACTTTCAGGCACCCCAATCAGACGTAGATTTGGTCTTTTTACGTAATCCCATACTTCTTGCAGGCTTTGTTCATTTCTTTTTCTTCTCTTTTCTTTTGGTTTCTCTTCTCGCTTCATTTCATTCATTTGATCCTCAATCGCTGATACTCTTTCTTCCAATTGATCGAGTTGGTTACTGAAGCTTGTGCATTTGTCACGTATTTCTCGTGTCATGGTTTTCATCTCTGTCATTTCGTTTATGATCTTCTCTGCATTAATTAGTCTAGCTGTCAATTCTTCCACTCTTTTTTCAAGATTTATAGTTTCTTTGCGCTGGGTACGTAATTCCTCCTTTAGCTCTGAGAAGTTTGATGGACTGAAGCCTTCTTCTCTCATCTCGTCAAAGTCATTCTCTGACCAGCTTTGATCCATTGCTGGCGATGGGCTGCGCTCCTTTGCAGGGGGAGATGCGCTCTTATTTTTTGAATTTGCAGCTTTTCTGCCCTGCTTCTTCCCCATCTTTGTGGTTTTATCTGTCTGTGGTCTTTGATGATGGTGACGTACTGATGGGGTTTTGGTATAGGTGTCCTTCCTGTTTGATAGATTTCCTTCTGACTGTCAGAAGGACTGTCTGTTGGTCTCTTGGAGATTGCTTGAGGTCCACTCCAGACCCTGTTTGCCTGGGTATCAGCAGCAGAGGTTGCCGAAGATAGAATAGTGCTGAACAGTGAGTGTACCTGTCTGATTATTCATTTGGAAGTTTCCTCTCAGGGGTATACTCCACCCTGTGAGGTGTGGGGTGTCAGACTGCCCCTAGTGGGGGATTTCTCCCAGCTAGGCTACTCAGGGGTCAGGGACACACCTGAGCAGGCAGTCTGTCCGTTCTCAGATCTCAACCTCCGCATTGGGAGATCCACGGCTCTCCCCAAAGCTGTCAGACAGAGTCGTTCACGTCTGCACCGGCCCCCGCTGCCTCCCCTGTTGGTCTTCAGCTGTGCCCTGTCCCCAGAGGTGGAGTCTACAGAGACAGGCAGGCTTCCTTGAGCTGCTGTGAGCTCCACCCATTTCGAACTTCCCAGCGGCTTTGTTTACCTACTTAAGCCTCAGCAATGGCGGGCGCCCCTCCCCCAGCCTCGCTGCTGCCTTGCCGATAGTTCGCCGCAGACTGCTGTGTTATCAGTGAGGGAGGCTCCGTGGGCGTGGGACCCTCCCGGCCAGGTGTGGGATATATTCTCCTGGTGTGCCTGTTTGCTTAAAGCGCCGTATTGGGGTGGGGGTTACCCGATTTTCCAGGTGTTGTGTGTCTGAGTTCCCCTGGCTAGGAAAACGGATTCCCTTCCCCCTTGCGCTTCCAGGTGAGGCGATGCCCCGCCCTGCTTCGGCTCTTGCTGGTCAGGCTGCAGCAGCTGACCAGCACCGATTGTCCGGCACACCCTCGTGAGATGACCCCAGTACCTCAGTTGAAAATGCAGAAATCATCGGTGTTCTGTGTCGCTCGCGCTGGGAGTTGGAGCCTGGAGCTGTTCCTATTTGGCCATCTTGCTCCGCCCTCCAATTTTTTTTTATTATACTTTAAGTTCTAGGGTACATGTGCATAACGTGCAGGTTTGTTACATCTGTGTACTTATGCCATGTTGGTGTGCTGCACCCATCAACTCGTCAGTACCCATCAATTCATCATTTATATCATGTATAACTCCCCAATGCAATCCCTCCCCCCTCCCCCCTCCCAATGATATTCCCCGATGTGTGATGTTCCCCTTCCTGAGTCCAAGTGATCTCATTGTTCAGTTCCCACCTATGAGTGAGAACATGCGGTGTTTGGTTTTCTCTTCTTGTGATAGTTTGCTAAGAATGATGGTTTCCAGCTGCATCCATGTCCCTACAAAGGACGCAAACTCATCGTTTTTTATGGCTGCATAGTATTCCATGGTGTATATGTGCCACATTTTCTTAATCCAGTCTGTCACAGATGGACATTTGGGTTGATTCCAAGTCTTTGCTATTGTGAATAGTGCCGCAATAAACATACGTGTGCATGTGTCTTTGTAGTAGAATAATTTATAATCCTTTGGGTATATACCCAGTAGTGGGATGGCTGGGTCATATAGTACATTTAGTTCTAGATCCTTGATTAATTGCCATACTGTTTTCCATAATGGTTGAACTAGTTTACAATCCCACCAACAGTGTAAATGTGTTCCTATTTCTCCACATCCTCTCCAACACCTGTTGTTTCCTGACTTCTTAATGATTGCTTTTCTAACTGGTGTGAGATGGTATCTCATTGTGGTTTTGATTTGCATTTCTCTGATGGCGAGTGATGATGAGCATTTTTTCATGTGTCTGTTGGCTGTATGAATGTCTTCTTTTGAGAAATGTCTGTTCATATCCTTTCCCCATTTTTTGATGGGGTTGTTTTTTTTTTAGTTGTATATTTGTTTGGGTTCTTTGTACATTCTGGATATAAGCCTTTTGTCAGATGAGTAGGTTACAAAAATTTTCTCCCATTCTGTAGGTTGCCTGTTCACTCTGATGGTAGTTTCTTTTGCTGTGCAGAAGCTCTTTAGTTTAAATAGATCCCATTTGTCAATTTTGGCTTTTGCTGCCATTGCTTTTGGTGTTTTAGACATGAAGTCCTTGCCCATGCCTATGTCCTGAATGGTATTACCTGGATTTTCTTCTAGGGTTTTTATGCTACTAAGTCTAACATTTAAGTCTCCAATCCATCTTGAATTAATCTTCGTATGAGGGGTAAGGAAAGGATCCAGTTTCAGCTTTCTACTTATGGCTAGCCAATTTTCCCATCACCATTTATTGTATAGGGAATCCTTTCCCCATTTCTTGTTTCTCTCAGGCTTGTCAAAGATCAGATGGCTGTAGATGTGTGGTATTATTTCTGAGGAGTCTGTTCTTTTCCATTGGTCTATATCTCTGTTTTGGTACCAGTACCATGCTGTTTTGGTTACTGTAGCCTTGTAGTATAGTTTGAAGTCAGGTAGCGTGACGCCTCCAGCTTTGTCCTTTTGACTTAGGATTGTCTTGGCAATGCGGGCTCTGCTTTTTAAGCTGAAGTATAGGGCATCTGAAATACTTTACCTTTCGATCCACAATAAGAGGCCTTACCATTACTAGACCCATCTGTGAAGACATTCTCAGAACCTTTAATTGGTTTGAATTTAGTTATTTTAGTGAGAATTCAAGTAGTTAATTTCAAAGATTGAAACAGTTTCGTGTTAGGAAAATGGTTGTTGAGAATACCCACAAAGTCATCTAAATGGTTTTGCCAAGTAAGACTATTTATAAAAGCTTGCTGTATTTTTGCCTTTGTGAAAGGAACAGTAATTATTCCAGCATCATATCCATGTAATTTAACAATCTAAATTCTCCCATTTACTATCATAGTAGCAAATTTGATCCAAATAAGGAGTCAAGTCCGTGAATTTGTATATGGAAGAAAAAGTAACTCTACAAGATCTTGCTCTTGAACAATAGCACCAGTGCGTGAGTAATTTGTTGGAAAAATTAGCAAATCTAGAGTCTTCCCTGGATCTGTTGTATTTATTTGGGCCGTATGGACTTGCTTTTCAATTCGTTGCAGCTGTGTCTCAGCTTCTTTTGTTAATTGCTGAGGGCTTGTGAGACTGGGATCTCCACTAAGGGTAGAAAACTTACACTCATGGTGTAAGTAGGAATGCCTAGAACAGGCCATATCCAATTAATGTCCCGTAGTAATTTTTGAAAGTCATTCAGTGTTTTCAATTGATTGCTACATATGGCTACTTTCTGTGGCACTATTGTAGTGTCATTTACTAAATTCCCCAAGTAGGCGGAAGGAGAAATAGAATTTTGTCAGGAGCTATAATTAAACTGGCAATATAAATCAAATTTTCCAAGTGATCATAACATTGGAGTAATATTTTCTGAGTGAGAGCATCACTAAGAATATCATCCATGTAATAAGTATTATAGCACTGTGAAAATATTTGACTAGTAGGTTCAATTGCTTGCCCTACATAAGTCTGGCAAATTGTTGGCCTGTTTAACATGACTTGTGGCAACACTTTCCAGTGAAAATGCTTAGCAGGCTGCAGGTTGTTTACCATGGGAATCGTAAATGCAAACCATTCCCAGTCCTGCTCAGCTAAGGGGATAGTAAATAAACAGACTTTTAAATCTATGAATATTAAAGGCCAATTTTTTTGAATCATAACGGGAGAAGGCAGTCCTGGCTGTAAAGCCCCCATAGGTTGTATAACTGAATTAATGGCCCTTACGTCAGTTAACATTCTCCATTTACCTGATTTTTTCTTAATTACGAAAACTGGGGAAATCCAAGGAGAGAGCATTGGTGCTATATGTCTCGTTCGAAGCTGTTCTTTGACTAGTTCTTCTAAAACCTCCAGTTTCTCTTTACTCAGTGGCCACTGTTCTATCCATATTGGCTTGTCTGTCAGCTATTTCAACGGGATAGGCTCTGGAGGCTTAAAATGGCTGCCACGAAAATGATATCCTAAGCCTTGGTGGGAACTTTATCTTTCCACTTGAAGCACTTCCTTCAAACCTTGCAAATTTCTCCTAGTCCCATACCAGGGACATACTCCATTTCATGCATCATGTGTTGACTTTGAGGACTGTATAATTACTAAAGAATAAGAACTTGTGCTCCCCATTGTTGTAATAAATCTCTCCCCCATAAATTTATAGGTACAGAAGTTATAATTGGTTGAATAGTCCCAGGTTGTCCATTGGGCCCTTCACAATGCAAAATATAACTACTTTGATATTCTTCAGTGGCTTTACCAACTCCAACTATGTTAAATTGAGTGGGTTGAATTGACCATGTGGATGGCCAGTGCTGTAGAGAAATGATTGAAGTGTCCACTCCTGTGTCTACCAAATATTTCAATTTCTTTCCCTGAATAGTTATTTCATAGGTAGGAAGTTTATCAGTAATTTGATTTACCTAGTAGGTGGCTTTTCCTTATTTATTTGTACTGCCAAGTCCCCCTGTTCTTTTAGTTTCACTTTTTCCTAGTCCCACATACAGTACAATCAGAAGCTGGGCTATGTGCTCTCCTGATTCTGCCTTCCAAGGAATGGAGGTAGATATAACGATTTGAATTTCCCTATTGCAATCTAAATCAGTTACTCCTGTATGAACCTGCACTCTTTTAAATTTAAACTAGATCTTCCCAGAAGTAGTTTTACTGTTCCTGCTGGTAGAGGTCCACAGACTCCTGTTGGTACTTTTTGTGGTAGTTCTCCAGGCAGGAGACTCACAGCCCTGGCACAACACAGATCTACTGTGGGATTACTGACTGTGGTGGGGGACAAGCATTGTACAATTGTGAGGGAGTCACCTGAGCTGGGAATGACCCAGTTTGGAATAGGGCCCGGGATGATCCCCTCATGGTGTTTCCTGAAAACAGGCTTCAGTCCTTATCAAATTTAGAACGACACTGATTGGCCCAATGCTTTCCTCTTTTACACTTTGGACCCATCACAAAAGGAGAACCTGGTCCATACTGATTGATAGCCTGTTTAAACTCTTTGAGTAATTTAAAGGGAAATGGTTCATTGTACCCATAACATTCCCCTGTTGATCTAAGGGGTGTAACCTAACAGGGAACTGCCTGGATAGAACTGAGGGCAGTCACTGGGGGTGCTGCTCAAACAGTCACTGGGGTGACTACTTTTCACTCAATGTCCTCCAGAAAAGAAAGATCTGGAGGGTGAGGCCATTCTCTATCTTCAAGGTATTGAGGGAGTGCCAAGGGCAGGGACAAACTTCCCCTTCTTTGGTCTCTTTAAGTGGTTGAGAGATCTGTTCTTTTATCTCTTCTGCAACATTATCACACTTCCCCTCTTCTTCATCTCCTTCCTCCTCATTATCAGTGTGAAAAGTTTCCAACGTGGAACGAATCAGAACCCACACTATCCTCAGCACAATCCTTATGTGCCTTTTTCAGCATGCTGCCTACCTTTTTCCAGACTTCTACATCCTTAGTTCCTCGGTTCAGAAACCAGGGGCAATATTTCTCTACTGCACTGAAAAACTACATAAGTCGGCTAGTGCTAACCTTCACTCCTCCTTTTCTGAGGAGCTGCTGAAGCAGACTCAAATAAATCTTGTGCCTGCTCAACCCTTGTCCCATTGTTACCCTGATGCTTCCGAGCTCCCCTTTTTACTCACCATGGGGATTGTTTAAGAGTAATCAGGTGTCCTCCAGCATAGTCCTTTGCTCTCCAACTGTCGCTCCAGCAACCCGTCAACCAGGGTTTGAGTCCCACGTTTGGATGCCACTTGCCGAGACCAGCTCAGTCATGGAGATCCCAACCCAACGGCACTAAAGAAATAAAGACACAGACTCAGTAATAGAGTGCAAAGTGGGATCAGGGGGCTAACAACCTTCAGAACTGAGAGCTTTGAGTAGAGTTTGACCCACCTATTTATTGACAGTAAGCCCATGATAAACATCGTTTCTGCAGTTTATAGACTAATTAAAAGTATTCTTATGGAGAACAAAGGGAGAGGCTCTGGCTTGTTATCTGCAGCAGGAACACTCTATCCTTAGAATGCCTGATGCCAACCAGTTGTCTCTATCATTAGAATGTCTGGCATCTGCCAGGTGTCTCCATTTTCAAAATGCTGGAGGTTACCCAGGTGTCTATCATTTAGAATGCCTGAGGTCAGACAGGAATCTCTCCCATTAGAGTTCTTCTTGTCAGCCAGGAGTCTCTATCCTTAAAATGCCTGAGGTCACTATGGTGTCTATTAGTCCATTTTGAGACTCTTTCTTTAGAATGCCTGAAGTTGGCCAGATGCCTCTATTTTTAGAAAGCCTGGTATCCATCAGGAGTCTCTCCATTTAGAATGCCTGAGGTAGGCCAGGTGTCTCTATTTTTAGAATGCCCGATATCGCCGAGTTGTCTCTACAGACTGCCTGAAGTTGGCCAGGTGTCTCTATCATTAGAATGCCTATGATTGACCAGCAGTCTAAATCATTAGAATGCCTTATGTTGATGAGAAGTCACTATCACTAAAATGAATGGGGTCAGCCAGGAGTTTCTCCCATTGGAATGGCTATGGTGGGCCAGGTGTGTTAATCCTTAGAACACCTGAGGTCACACAAGTGTGTCTATGATTAGAATACCTGTGTTCAGCCAGAAGTCTCTTCTGTTAGATTGCTGGGATCAGCCAGGTGTCTTTATTTTTAGAATGCCTGTGGTCTCCCAGGTACCTCTATTATCCAAATGCCTGAGGACAGCCAAGGAGCCTCTCTCATTAGAATGCCTGGGGTCAGCCCAGGCATTATCCTTTGAAAGACTGAGGTCACCCAAGTGTCTATTGCATTACAGTGACCAAAGTCTCCCAGGAGTCTCTATCATTAGAATGCCTGGATTTGGCCAGAAGTCTCTCCTGTTAAAATGCTTGAAATGGGCCGGGTGTCTCTATCCTTAGAATGCCTGATGTTGACCAGTTGTCTCTATCATTAGAATGCCTGAAGTCAGTCAGGATTCTCTCCTGTTTGAATGCCTGAGGCTGGCCACGTGTCTCTATCTTTAGAATGACTGAGATTGTCCAGTCATCTCTATGATTAGAATGCCTGAGGTCCACCAAAATCTGCATCATTAGAATGAATGAGGTCAGCAATAAGTCTCTCCCATTAGAATGCCTGAGATCGGCCAGGAGTCTCTTCCCTTAGAATGCCTGCAGAGGGCCAGTTGTCTCTTGCCTTAGAATGTCTGAGGTCACACAGGTGTCTCTATTATTGGAATGCTTTGGGTAAACGTGGAGTCTCTATCATTAAAATCCTGAAGTGTGCAAGAAGTCTCTATTGTTAGACTGTCTTGGGTTGTCCAGTTGTTTCTATCCTTAGAATGCCTGAGGTTGCTCAGGTGTCTCTATTATTAGAACACCTGGGGTCAGCTAAGAGTCTCTCCCATTATAATGCGTGGGGTAGGCCAGGTGTCTATCCTTAGAATACCTGAGGTCTCCCAGGTGTATATTTCATTAGAATACCTGAGGTTGGCCAGGAGTTTCTATCTTTAGAATGCCTGGGGTCAGTCAGGAGCCTCTCTGTTGAAATTCCTGGTCTCGGCCACACGTCTCTCCAGTTAGAATGCCTGAGGTCAGCCAGGTGTCTCTATTATTAGAATGCCTGGGCTAGGCCCAAAATCTCTATCATTAGAATGCCTGGGTTCAACCAAGAGTCTCTACTGTTAGAATACCTGGGGTTGGCCAGCTACCTTTATTCTTAGAATACCTGATATTTCCCAGGTGTCTCTATCATTAGATTGCCTGGGATTTGCCAGGAGTCTCTCCCATTAGAATGCCTTGGTTTGGCCAGGTGTCTCTCCTGTTAGAATGTCTGAGGCCAGCCAGGTGTTTCTATCTTTAGAATGCTTGAGGTCACTCAGTTGTCTCTGTCATTGAAATGCCTTCCTTCGGCCAGGAGTCTCTATTATTATAATGCCTGTAAATGGGCAAGAATCTCTCCCACTAGAATGCAAGGGATCGACCAGTTGTTTCTATCCTAAGAATGACTGTGGTCACATAGATGTCTCTATCATTAGAATGCCTGTGGTAGACCAGGAGTCTCTATCACTAGAATGCCTGGGGTCAGCCAGGGGTTTCTCCAATTACAATGCCTGGGGTAGGCCTACTGTCTCTTGTTGAATCCCTGAGGTCGCCAAGTTGTCTCCACCATTAGAATCCCTGGGGTCAGCCAGAAGTCTCTATTATTAGAATGAATTGGGTGCGCCAAAAGTATCTCCCATTAGAATGCCTGACATCGACTAAATTTCTCCCCTGTTAGAATGTCTGAGGTTGCCCAGGTGTCTCGATCATTAGAATGCCTAAGGTCAGTCAGGACTCTTTCCCATTAGAATGCCTGGGGTCAGGCAAGAGTCTCTCCCATTAGAATGTCTGGCGTCAAAAAGTGTTATTCTCATTATAATGCCTGAATTTGGCAAGGTGTCCCTCCCATTACAATACCTAGGTTATTCAGATACCTCTATCCTTAGAATGACTGAGGTCACCCAGGTGTCTCTAACATTATAATGCCTGGGATTGGCCAGGGGTCTTTATTATTAGAATGCCAGGGGTTGTCAGGAGTCTCTTCCATTTAATGCCTGGTGTTGGCAAGGAATCTCTCTCGATAGAATGCCTGGCATTGGCCAGGTGTCTCTATCCTTACAATGAGTGCAGTCACCCAGGTGTCTCTAACATTAGAATGCTTGGGGTCACACAGGTGTCTCTATCATTAGAATGCCTGGGGTAGGCCCGGAGTCTCTATTGTTAGAATGCCTGGGTTTGGCGAGATGTCTCTTCCATTAGAATGTCTGTGGTCAGCCAGGTGTCTCTCTATGTAAAATGACTGAGGCCAAACAGTTGTCTCTATCATTATAATGCTTGTGGTAGGCCAGGAGTCTCCATGACAGAATGCCTGCTGTCGGCCAGGAGACCTCCTGTTAGAATGCCTGGGGTCGGCCAGGTGTCTTTACCCATAGAACGCCTAAGGTCGCCCAGGTGTTTCTATCATTAGAATGCCTAGGGTAAGCCAAAAGTCTCTATCATTAGAACACCTTGGGTTGGCCAGAATTCCCTCCTATTAGCAGGCCTGTGGTAGGCCAGGAGCCTCTACCTTTAGAATGCCTGTGGCTGGCCAGGTGTCTCTATCATTAGATTGTCTGTGGTCCACCAGGTGTCTCTATTATTATAATGCCTGTGGTCAGCCAGGAGTCTCTATTCTTAAAATGCCTGAGGTGGCCCAGGTATCTATCATTAGAATGCCTGAGATCCCTATCTTTAGAATGCCTGAAGTCGCCCAGGTGTCTGTATCAATAGGGTGCCCAGGGTCAGCCAAGAGACTCTACCATTAGAATGCCCAAGGTCGGACAGATGCCTTTATCCTTAGAATGCCAGAGATCGCCAAGGTGTCTCTATTATTAGAATGCCTGGGGTTGGGCAGGAGATTTTATCCTTAGATTGCCTGAGGTCTCACAGGTGTTTCTATCATTAGAACGCCTAGAGTCGGCTAGGAGTCTCTCCCATTAGAATGCCTGGATTTGTCCAGAAGTCTCTATTCTTAGAATTCCTGAGGTCGCCTATGTATTTATTATTAGAATGCCTGGGGTCAAAAGAGGCTCTATACATGGAATGCCTATGGTCATGCAGGTGTCTTTATCATTAGCATGCCTAGGGTCAGCCAAGAGACTTTCTCATTAGAATGCCTGAAGTCAAACAGGTATCATTATCTTTAGAATGTCTAAGGTCAGCCAGGAGTCTCTCCCATTAGAATGCCTGAGGTCGGCCAGGAGTCTCTAACCACTGAATGCCTCACATCACCCAAGTGTCTCTATTGTTAGAATACCTGAGGTCCGCCAGGAGACTCTCCCATTAGAATGCCTGAGGTTAGCCAGATGTCTCTATTCTTAAAATGTCAGGAGTCTCTTATTTTTGGATGCCTGAGTATGGCCAGGTGTCTCTATGCTTAGACTGTTGTAGGTTGCCAAGATGTCTCTATCATTAGAATACTTTTTGTCAGTCACCAGCCTTTCCCATTAGAATGCTTGAGGTCACCAACGTTTCTCTATCATCAGAATGCCTTTGGTCAGCAAGGAGACCTTCCAGTTAGAATGGATGAGGTCGACCACATGTCTCTATTCTTAGAATGCCTGGTGTCACCCATGAGTCTCCTGATAGAATGCCTGAAGTTGGCCTGGTATCTCAATCCTTAGAATGCTGGAAGTTGCCCACGTGTCTCTATTATTAGTTTCTGTAGAGATAGCCAAGAATCTCTCCCAGTAAATTGTCTGGAGACAACCAGGAGTCTATTCTTACAATGCCCGAGGTCAGCCAGGTGCCTTTATCATTAGAGCACCTGGGGTTGGCCAGGAGGTTCTATCATTAGAATGCCTGGGGTCTGCCAGGCGTCTCTGTACTTAGAATGCCTGAGATAGCTCTGGTGTCTATCATTAGAAGGGCTGGGGTTAGCCAGGAGCCTCTATCCTTAGAATGCCTGAGGTCAACCAGGTTTCTCTATCATTAGAATTCCTGAGGTCGCCCAGGAGTCTCTCATTTTAGAATGCCCAAGGACCGCCAGGTATCTCTCTCATAGAATGCCTGGGGTCAGCCAGGAGAGTCTATCCTTAGAATGTCTGATGTCTCCCGGGTGACTACCAGTATAATGACTGAGGCTGGCCGGGTGTCTCTATGCTTAGAATGCTGAAGTTTGCCCATGTGCCTCTATCATCACAATGTCTAAAGTCAGCCACGAGTCTCTTTCATTATAATGCCTATGGTGAACCAGTAATCTCTATGCTTAGAATGCCTGAGGTCAACCAGCTGTCTGTATCCTTAGAATGCCAGAGTTTGCCCAGGTGTCTCTATCATTAGAATGCCTGGGGTAGGCCAGGATTCTTTATCATTAGAATGCCTGGGACAACCAAAAGTCTCTATCTTTAGAACACCAGAAATCCCCTAGGTGTCTCTCATTAGAATGCCTGGGGTCTGCCAGCAGTCTCTATCCTTAGAATGCCTGAGGTCTCCCAGGTGTCCATTATTACAATGACTTTGGTCTTTCAGGTGTCTCTATTATTGGAATGCCTGAGGTAGCCCAGGTGTCTACCATTAGAATGTCTTGGATCGGCCAGGAGTCTCTATGCTCAGAATGCCTGACGTCAGCCACATCTCTCTATCATTAGAAGGCCTAGGGTCTCCCAGTTTACTCTCCCATTACAATGCCTGAGGTCTGCCAAATGTCTCTATCCTTAGAATGCCTGGGTTCCGCCAGGAGTTTCTGCTTTTAGAATGCCTTTTAGACATCTGAGCCAGGTGTCTGTATGCATAGAATGCCAGAGTTTGTCCAGATGTCTCTATCATTAGAATGCCTTGCGTCAGCCAGGATTCTCTCACATTAGAATACTTGGGGTCGGCAAAGAGTCTCTATCCTTAGAATGTGTGAGTTGGACCAGGTGTCTCTACCATAAGGATGCCTGAGGTCGGCCAGGGGTCCCTATCCTTAGAATACCTGTGGTCACACAGGTGTCTCTGTCATTAGAATGCCTGACAATGGCCAAGAGTCTCAATCCTTATAATGCTTGTGTTTGCATATGTATCTGTTATTACAGTGCCCAAGTCGCTATCCTTAGAATGCCTAATGTTGTCCAGGTGTCTCTATCATTTGAATTCCTGGGGTTGTCAAGGAGAATCTCTCATTAGAATGTCTGAGGTCTGCCAGATGTCTCTATCCTTAGGCTACCTGGGGTCCACCAGTAGTTTCTGCCATTAGAATGCCTGAAATCTGTCAGGTGTCTCTATGCTTAGAATGCCAGAGTTCACTGAGGTGTCACTATCATTAGAATGCCTTGGGTAAGCCAAGATTCTCTCACATTAGAAAACCTGGGGTTGGCCAAGAGTCTCTACTCTTAGAATGCATGAGATCAGCCAGGTCTCTCTATTATAAGAATACCTGGGGTCAGCCAAGAATCTCTATCCTTAGAATGCCTAAGTTTGGCCAGGTGACTTCACCATTAGGATTCATGGGTTCAACCAGAGGTCTCTATCCTTAGAATGCCTGTTGTCACCAAACTGTTTGTTATTAGAATGTGTGGAGTCAGTCAGGAGTCTCTATCCTTAGAATGCCTGACCTCGCCCTGGTGTCTCCACCATTAGATTGCCTGGGGTTGCCCGGAGGACTCTCCTGTAAGAACATCTGAGGTTGGCCAAGTGTCTTTATCTTTAGAGTGCTGGGGGTCGACCAGGAGTCTCTGCCCATTAGAATACTTGAGGTTGGCCATGCGTCTTCATGGTTAGAATGCTGGAGTTTCCTCAGGTGTTTCTATCATTACCATACCTGGAGTCGGCCAAGAGTCTTTTTCATTAGAATGGCTGTGGACAACCAGGAGTCTCTAATCTTAGAATGGCTGAGGTTGGCCATTTGTTTCTATCTTTAGAATGCCTTGGGCTGGCCAGAAGCCTGTATTTTAGAATGCCTGCCGTTGGTCAGGTGTGTCTGTCAGTAGAATGCCTGGGGTTGGCAAGAAATGTCTACCTTTAACATGCCTGAGGTCACTGAGAGGTCTATCATTATAATGACTAAAGTTGAACAGGTGTGTCTGTGCTTAGAATGGCAGAGTTCACCCATGTGTATCTATCATTACAATGCCTTGGATTAGCCAGGAGTCTCCACCATTATAATGTTTGTGGTGGGCCAGGAGTCTCCATGCTTAGAATGCTGGTGGTTGGACAGGTGTCTCTATTATTAGAATGCATAGGGTGGCCAGGAGTCTCTATCCTTAAAAATGCCAGAGGCCACCCAGGTGTCTGTCATTAAAATGCCTGGGGATGGCCAGGAGTCTCTATCCTTAGAATGCCTGAGGTCACGCAGGAGTGTCTATCATTACAATGCCTGGGGTCACCCATGTGTCTCTATAACTATAATGCCTATGGTTAGAAAGTAGTCTCTCCAATTAGAATGCCTGGGGTGGGCGAGGAGTCTCTATCCTTAGAATTTTTGAAATCGCCCCTGTGTGTATTATTAGAATGCCTCGGGTTGGAGGAGCCTCTATTCATATATTGACTGAGGTCATGCAGTTGTCTCTATCATTAGAATGCTTGGGGTTGGCCGGGAGACTCTCCCACTAGAATATTTGAGGTGAAACAGATATCTCAACTTTTACAATGCCTAAGGTCAACCAGGAGTCTCTGCCATTAGAATGCCTAGGGTTGAACAAGAGTCTCTATTCTTAGAAAGCCTGATGTCAGCCAGGAGTCTCCATCATTAGAATTCCTGATGTGGGCCAGAAGTCTCTATCCTTAGAATGCCTGAGGTCACCCAGCTGTCTATTATTAGAATGCCTGGGGTTGGCCAGGTGCCTCTATTATTAGAATGCATAGCGTCAGCCAGGAATCTCTCCCATTAGAATGCCTGAGTTTGGCCAGATGTCTCTATCATTAGAATGCCTGCAGTAGGCCAAGAGTCTCCAATGTTAGAATGTCTGATGTCGGACTGGTGACTCTATTCTTAGAATGCGGATGTCGCTCAGGTGTCTCTATCATTAGAATGTCTGAGATGAGACAGGAGTGTCTATTATTAGAATGCCTGAGGTCACCCGGGTGTCTCTCTCATTAGAATGCCTGGGTTCCACCAGGAGTCTCTATCCTTTCAATGCCTGAGATTAGCCAGGTGTCTCTGTTTTTCAGTAGCTGGGATCAGCCAGGAGTCTCCAATTTTAGAATGCCTAGGGTCGCGCATGTGTCTATCATTAAAATGTCTGGCATCAGTCAGGAGTCTCTTTTCATAGAATGTTTGATATCGCCCAGGTATCTCTATCATTAGAATTCCTGGGGTCTTCCAGGAGACTCCCTTGTTAGAATGCCTGAGGTCGGCCAGATGTCTCTACCCTTAAAATGCCTGGGTTCAGACAGGAGTCTCTACCTTTTGAATTCCTGAGTTCAGCCAAGTGTCTCTATGCTTAGAATGTTGTAAGTTCCCCAGGTGTCTGTATCATTAGAATGTTTTCTGCCAGCCATCAGCCTCTCCCGTTAGAATGTGTGAGGTTGCCCGTGTTTCTCTATCATTAGAAGGCTTTGGGTTGGCAAAAAGACTTTCCAGTTAGAATGGATGAGGTTGCCACATGTCTGTATCCTTAGAATATCTGGAGTCACCCATGAGATTCTCCCAATAGAATGCCTGAGATCGACCAGGTGTCTCTATCATTAGAATGCCTGGGGTCAGCCAGGAGTCTCTAATTTTAGAATACTTGAAGTCAGCCAGGTGTCTTTATCATTAGAATGCATTGGTCCAGTTAGGAGAGTCTATTTTTAGAATGCCTGACGTCACCCCAGTGTCTAACATTATGATGATTGAGGTTGGCCGGGTGTCTCTAAGCTTAGAATGCCAAAATTCGGCCATGTGTCTCTATCATTACAATGCCTTAGGTCAGCCAGGAGTCATTTCCATTATAATGGCTTTGTTGGGCAAAGAGTCTGTATGCCTACAATGCCTGTGGCCGGCCAGGTGTTTATCATCAGAATGCCTCGGATGGGCAAGGGGTCTTTATCATTAGAATATCTGACGTCTCCCAGGAGTCTCTAACATTAGAATGCCTGGGATCGGCCAGGGGACTCTTCCATTGGAATGGCTGTTGTTTGCCAGATATTTCTATCCTTAGAATGCTACAGTTCACCCAGGTTTCTATATCATTTGAATGCCAGGGGTCAACCAGGAGTCTCCTTAGAATGCCTGAGGTTGCCAATGTTTCTTTATAATTAGAATAGCTTGGGTCAACCAGGAGTCTGAATCCTTAGAATTTGTGAGGTCGTTCAGGTGTCTATCATTAGTATAACTGGGTTCAACCAGGTGTCTCTATACTTAGAATGCCTTTGTTCGGCCAGGAGTCTCTGCCATTAGAATATCTGAAGTCAGTCAGGTGTCTCTATCCTTAGAATGCTGGAGGTGGCCCGTGTGTCTCTATCATCAGAATTACTCGGGTGTGGCAGGAGTCTCTGTTATTAGAATGCCTTAGGTCAACCAGAAGTGTATCCATAAAATTCCTGAAGTCTGTCAGTTGTGTCTGTCAGAATCCTTGGGGTAGTCCAAGAGCCTCTACCCTTAAAATTCCTAGGGTTGCTTAGGTGTTTATATCATAAAAATGCCTACAGCCAGCCAGGAGACTCTGTTGATAGAATGCCTGTTGTTGGTCCGATGTCTCTATCTTTAGAATGCTTGGGGTCGTCAAGGAGTCTCTTCCATTAGAATAACTGAGATCAGCCAAGTGTCTCCATCATTAGAATGCCAGAGGATGCCTAGGTGTCTCTATCATTAGAATGTCTGTGGTTGGCCAGGAGTCTCTCTCCTGGCAGAATGGGGTCTGCCAGAAGCCTCTACCATTAGAATTCCTAAGGTCAGCCAGATGTCTCTATTCTTAGCATACCTGTTGTTGGCCAGGTGTCTCTATCATTGGAATGCCTGAAGTTGGCCAGGAGTCTCTCCCATTGGAATGCTTGGGGTGGGTCTATAGTCTCTATACTTAGAATGCCTTAGGTCACCCAAATGTCTATCATTAGAATGCTTGGAGCTTCTGTACTTAAAATAACTTTGGTCGCCCAGGAGTCTTTATCATTAGAATGCCTGGGGTCAGCCAGGTGTCTCCTTCCTTAGAATTCCAAAGGGCACCAGGTGCCTCTACCATTAGAATGCCTGGAGTCGACGAGGAGTCACTCCCATTAGAATGTCTTGGGTAGGCCAGGAGTCTCTATCCTGAGATCTCTTGAGATCCTCAAGTTGTCCAGGTGTCTCTACATTAGAATGCCTGGGGTCGGCAAGAAGACTCTCCCAATAGAATGCCTGAGGTCAACCAGTTGTCTCTATCCTTAGAATCTCTGAGGTTGGCCAGGTGCCTCTATCATTAGAATGACTGGGATCAGCCAGGGTTCTATCCCATTAGAATGTCTACGGTAAGCCAAGAGTCTCTGTCGTGAGAATGCCTGAGATCTCCCAGGTTCTTACATTAGAATGACTGGGTTCAGCCAGAAGTCTCTATTCTTAGAATGCCTGAGGTTAGATAATTGTCTCTATTGTTAGAATGCCTGGGGTAAGCCACGAGTCTTTATCCTTTGAATGTCTGAGGTCGCCAAGTGGTCTATCATTAAAATGCCTGGGTAGGCCAAGAGTCTCTATCCTTAGAATTCCTGAGGTCACCAAGGAATTTGTATCATTAACATACCTAGGCGTGGCAAGTGGACACTACCGTTAGAATGCCTGTGGTTGGTCAGATGTCTCTATTCTCAGATTGCCAAAGTTTGCCCAGATATCTACATCATTAGAATGCCTGGGGTTGGCCAGGAGTCTATATCTTTAGGGGGCCTGAGATCACCAATATGTCTGTATCATTAGAACGTTTTGGGTCGGCCAGGAGCCTCTCTCATTAAAATGCCTTTAGTTGTCCAGGAGTCTGTATCATGTCGCCCAGGTATCTACCATTAGAATTCCTAATGTCGGCCAGGATTCTCTATCCTTTGAATGTCTGAAGTCAGCGAGCTGTCTCTATCATTTGAATGCATGAAGTCGTCCAGGAGCCTCTATCCTTAGAATGCCTGTGGTCACTGAGGTGTCGATCATTAAAGTGGGTGGGTTTGGCCAGGAGACTCTATTCTTAGAATGCCTCAGGTTGTCTACGAGTCTTTATCATTAGAATGCCTGAGATTGACAAGAAGTTGCACTGTTAGAATGTCTGAAGTCATTCAGGTGTCACTGTCTTCAAAATGCCTGAGGTCCCCAATGTGTCTCTATCATTAGAATGGCTGTGGTCGGCCAGGAGTCTCTCCCCTTAGAATGCCTGGGGTCAGTCAATGATCTCCATCCTTAACATACTTGTGGTCACCCACAGGTGTCTCTCATTAGTATGCCTGGAATCAGCCAGATATCTCTACCCTTAGAATGCATGATGTTTGTGAATTGTCTCTATCATTAGAATGCCTGGGGTCAGCCAAGAGTCTCTACTCTTAGAATGCATGTGGTCTGCCAGGTATCTATCATTATCATGCCTTGGGTGGGCCAGGAGTCTCTATCCTTAGTATGCCTATGGCCGCCCAAGTTTCTCTGTTATTAGAATGTCTGGGGTTGGCCAGGAGACTCTATCATTAGAATGCCTTGGGTCTGCCAGTAGCCTCTACCATTAGAAGGCCTGAGGTCAGGCCAGGCGCAGTGGCTCATGCCTGTAATCCCAGCACTTTGGGAGGCCGAGGCAGGCAGATCACGAGGTCAGGAGATCGAGACCATCCTGGCTAACATGGTGAAACCCCGTCTCTACTAAAAATACAAAAAAATTAGCCAGGTGTGGTGGTGGGCGCCTGTAGTCTCAGCTACTGAGGAGGCAGAGGCAGAAGAATGGCGTGAACCTGGGAGGCGGAGCTTGCAGTGAGCCAAGATTGCACCACTGCACTCCAGCCTGGGCAACAGAGTGAGACTGCGTCTCAAAATAAACAAACAAACAAACAAACAAACAAACAAAACGAAAGCCTGAGGTCAGCCACGTGTCTCTATCCTTAAAATGCCAAAAGTCACCCAGATTGCTCTATCATTTGAATTTCTGGGGTTCGCCAGGAGTCTATCTTTAGAATGGCAGAGGTTGTCCAGGTGTCTCTATCATTAGAGTGCCTGTGGTCGACTTGGAGTCTCTAATTACAATGCCTGTGGTTGACCAGGAATCTTTATCTTTTGAATGTCTGATATTGCCCAGGTGTCTGTCACTAGAATGCCTGGAGTAGGCCAGGAATCTGTATCCTTAGAATGCCTGAAGTCTCTATCCTCAGAATGCCTGATATCACCCAGGTGTCAATATTAGAATGCCTTGTGTTGGCCAGGAGTCTGTATTCATATAACTTCTGAGGTTTTGATATTTTTGAATTGCCTGGGGTCAGTCAGGAGTCTCTCTTTTAAGAAAGCTTGTGGTCGACAAGGTGTCTCTATCTTTAGAATGCTAGTGGACGCTCCTTGTCTCTATCATTAGAATGCCTGGGGTTGGTTACAAAATGCTACCACTAGAATTTCTGAGATTGACAAGATCTCTTTATCCTTAGCATGCCTGTGATCAGACAGGTGACTCTTTCATTGTAAAGCCTGATATTGGGCAGGACTCTCTCTCATTAGAATGCCTGCATCCAGCCAAAAGTCTCTATCTTTAGAATGCCTTATGTCGCCCAGATGTCTATCATTAGAATGCTTGGTGTCTGCGAGGAGTCTCTATTTTTACAATGCCTAAGGTTGCCCAGGTGTCTCTATCGTTAGAATGCCTGGGGTGAGACAAATTCTCACCCATTAAAATGCCTCTTGTCAGTGAGGAGGAGTCTCTATCCTTAGAATGCCTGAGGTCACTCAGGTGTTTATCATTAGAATGCCTACGGTCCCTTAGGAGACTCTCCCATTAGAATGACTGAAGTCGACAGGATTTCTCTATCTTTAGAATGCCTGGGATCAACCAGTAGTCTCTCCCAATATAATGTGTGAGGTTGGCCAGGTGTCTTTATCTTTAGAATGCAGGATGTTGCCAAGGTGTTGCTATCGTTAGAATGCCTGAAGTTGGCCAGGTGTCTCTATCATTAGAATGCTTGGGGTAAGCCAGGAGTTTCTATGTTTAAAATTCCTGTGGATGCCCAGTTGTCTATCATTAGAATGCCTCTGTACAGCCAGGAATTTCTCCCTTTAGAATGCCTGTGGTTGACCAGGAGTCTGTATCCTTTGGATGTATAATATCATCCAGGTGTCTATCATTAGAATGCCTAGGGTCGGCCAGGAGTCTCTATCCTTAGAATGCCTGAGGTCTCCTAGGTGTCTTTAACATTAGAATGCCTGGAGCTGGGCAAGAGACTCTCCCGTTAGAATGCCCAACATCGGCCAAGTGACTCTCTCTTTAGAATGCCTGGGATTGGCCAGAAGTCTCTGTCATTAAAAAGGCCTGAGATGGGTCAGGTGTGTCTACCTTAGAATGTTGGAGGTCGCCCAAGTTTCTCTATCATTAGAATTCCTGAGGTCGGCCAGTTGTCTCTATTTTCAGAATGTCACATGTTGCCCAGATGTGTATCACTAGAATTCCTGTGGTCAGCCAGGAGTCTCTCCTATTAGAATGCCTAGGGTTAGACAAAAGTATCTACATTTAGAATGCCTGAGGATGCCCGGGTGTCTATTATTAGAGTGCCTGGAGTCATCCAGGAGTCTCTCTCATTAGAATGCTGGGCGTTGGCCAGGAATCCCTATCATTAAATGCCAGAGGTCCTTCAGATGTCTCTGTCATTAGAATGCCGGGGGTCGGCCAGGAATCTCTCTTGTTTGAATGCCTGAGTTTGGCCAGGTGTCTCTATACTTAGAATGTTGAAGGATGCCCAGGTGTCTCTCTCATTAGCATGCTTTGGGTCGACCAGCAGATTCTAATGTTAAAGTGCTTGATTTCCCCCAGGTTTCTCTATCATTAGAATGCCTTGCATCCACCAGGAGACTCTCCAGTTAAAATGCATGAAGTCATAAGTAGAAAGCTGAAACTGGATCTCATCATTACATCTTATACAAACATTAATTCAAGATGGATTAGAGACTTAAATGTTAGACCTAATACCATAAAAACCTTAAAAGAAAACCTAGGGAATACAATTCAGGACATAGGCATGGGCAAGACTTCACATCTAAAACACCAAAAGCAATGGCAACAAAAGCCAAAATTGACAAATCGGATCTAATTAAACTAAAGAGCTTCTGCACAGCAAAAGAAACTACCATCAGAGTGAACAGGCAACCTACAGAATGGGAGAACATTTTTGCAATCTACTCATCTGACAAAGGGCTAATATTCAGAACCCACAAAGAACACAAACAAATTTACAAGAAAAAAAACAAACAACCCCATCAAAAAGTGGACAAAGGATATGAACAGACACTTCTCAAAAGAAGACATTTATGCAGCCAACAGACACATGAAAAAACGTTCATCATCACTCGCCATCAGAGAAATGCAAATCACAACCACAATGAGATACCATCTCACACCAGTTAGAATGGCGATCATTAAAGTCAGGAAACAACAGGTGCTGGAGAGGATGTGGAGAAATAGGAACACTTTTACACTGTTGGTGGGATTGTAAACTAGTTCAACCATTGTGGAAGACAGTGTGGTGATTCCTCAAGAATCTAGAACTAGAAGTACCATTTGACCCAGCCATCCCATTACTGGGTATATACCCAAAGGATTATACATCATGCTGCTATAAAGACACATGCACAGGTATGTTTATTGTGGCACTATTCACAATAGCAAAGACTTGGAACCAACCCAAAAGTTCATCAGTGACAGACTGGATTAAGAAAATGTGGCACATATACACCATGGAATACTATGCAGCCATAAAAATGGCTGAGTTCATGTCCCTTGTAGGGACATGAATGAAGCTGGAAACTATCATTCTCAGCAAACTATCACAAGGACAAAAAAAACAAACACCACGTGTTCTCACTAATAGGTGGGAACTGAACAATGAAAACACTTGGACACAGGAAGGGGAACATCACACACCAGGGCCTGCTGTGGGGTGGGGGCATGGGTAAGGGATAGGATTAGGAGATATACCTAGTGTAAATGACAAGTTATTGGGTGCAGCACACCAACATGGCATGTGTATACATATGTAACAAACCTGCACATTGTGCACATGTACCCTAGAACATAAAGTATAATAAAAAAATGCATGAAGTCAGCCACATATCTCTATTCTTAGAATGCCTGGACTCGCCCATGAGTCTCTCCCCAGAGAATGCCTGAGGTCCATGTCTCTATATTTAGAATGCTGGAGGACACTAAGCTGTCTATCATTAGAATCTGTGGGGATGGCCAGGAACCTCTCACATTAGAATGCCTGGAGACAACCAGGAGTCTCTATCGTTACAATGCCTGAGATCAACCAGGTGTCTCTGTCATTAGAACCCCTGGGTTTGGCCAGGAGGCTCCATCGTTAGAATGCCTGGGGTCTGCCAGATGTCTCTATACTTAGAATGCCTGGAGTGCCTCTAGTGTTTATCATTAGAATATCTGGGGTTGACAAGGAGTCTCTATCTTTAGAATTCCTGAGGTGGCCCAGGTGTCTCTAACATTGAAATGCCTGAGTTCGTCTGGGAGACTCTCTCGTTAGAATGCCTGTGATCAGTCAGATGCCTCTAATTTTGCAGTGCCTGTGTTCGGCCAGAAGCCTCTCCCGTTAGAATGTTGGAGGTGGCCCAGGTGTCTTTATCATAGGAATGCCCGGGATCAGCCAAAATTCTCTACCACTAGAATGTCTCAGGTCACACAAGAGTCTATGTTCTTTGAGTCTATATTCTTTGAGGTTGGAGAGTTTTCTCCATCATTAGAATGCCTGGGGTCATCCAGGAGCCTCTATCTTTAGAATGCCTGAGGTCACTCTGGTGTCTATTATTAGAATGGCTGGGGATGGCCAGGTGGTGACTCTATTCTTAGAATGCCTCAGATCTCCTAGGTGTCTCTATCATTAGAATGCCTTGTGTCAACCAAAAACTGTACCGTTAGAATGCCTAAGGTCAGCCTGATGTCACTATTCTTAATATGCCTGAGGTTCCCAATGTATCTCAGTGATTAGAATGTCTGTGGTCGGCCAGCATTCTCTCCCATTAGAATGCCTGGGGTAGGCCAGTGGTCTCTATCCTTAGAATGCCTGCGGTCCCCCAGGTTTCTGTCATTAGTATGCCTGTTGTCAGCCAGGAGTCTCTATCCTTAGAATGCCTGAGGTTGCCCAGGAGTCCCCATCATTTAAATTCCTGGAGTCAGTCATGAAACTCTCTTATTAGAATGGCTGAGGTCAGCCAGATGTCTGGTGGCCTAGGTGTCTCTAACATTCAATTGCCTATGGTCAGCTAGGGGTCTCTATCCTTAGAATGCCTGAGGTCACCAATGTGTCTCTATCATTAGAATGTGTGGGGTCTGCCAGGAGTCTGTATCCTTAGAATATAAGAGGTCCCCCAGGTTTCTAATATTATAATGTCTGTGATCAGCCAGGAGACTCTCCCAATAGAAAGTCTGAGGTCGGCCAGATGTCTCTATGTTTAAAATGCCTGGAATCGCCCAGGTGTCTCTATCATTAAAATGCTTGTGGTCTGCAGGGGTCTCTTCTGATAGAATGCCTGAGGTTGGCCAGGAGTCTCTATCATTAGAATGCCTGACATTGGCCAGGAATCTCTGTCATTAGAATGCCTTGAATCAGCCAGAAGTCTCTCCTGTTAGAATGCCTGGGCTTGGCCAAGTGTCTCTCCATTTAGAATGTGTGAGGTCAGCCAGGTGTCTCTATTCTTGGAATTCCTGAGGTTGCCCAGGTGTCTCTATCATTAGAATTCCTGGGATTCCCCAGAACTCTTTCCCTTTACAATGGCTGAGGTTGGCCAGAAGTCTCTCCTGTTAGAATGCATGGGGTGAGCCAGGTGTCTCTATCCTTAAAATGTCTGTGGTTGTACAGGTGTTTCTATTAGAATATTCGAGGTAGACCAGGAGTCTGTATATTTAGAATGCCTGGTCTTGACTTGGAGTATCTTCCATTAGAATGCCTGAAGTCAACCAGGTGTCTCTATTCTTAGAGTGCTTGAGGTCGCCCATGTTTCTTTATCAGAATACTTGGGGTCTGACAGGAGTCTCTCATGTTAGAATTCCTGGGGTCAGCCAAATGTATCTATGTCTAGAATGCCTATGGTCACACAGGTGTCTCTATTATTAGAATGCCTGGGGTAAGCCAGGAGTCTCTCAAGTTAGCATGCTTGGGGTTGGCCAGGAGTCTCTCCCATTAGAATAGCAGGGGTCAGTGATGTGTCTCTATCCTTAGCATTCCTCAAGTTGCCCACATGTCTCTATCATTAGAATGCCTAAATTCGGCCAAAAGGCTCTATCATAATGCCTGTGGTCTGCCACTAGTCTCTCCAGTTAGAATCCCTGAAATTGGCTGGGTTTTCTTCCATTAGAATGCCTGAGGTTGGCCAAGTGTCTTTATCCTTAGAATACCTGAGATCACCCAGATGTGTCTGTCATTAGAATGCCAGGGGTCAGCCAGGAGTTTCTCCCATTAGAATGACTTAGGTCCAACAGGTGTCTCTATCAGTAGATTGCCTCATGTCGCCAAGGTGTCTTTATCATTTGAATTCCTGGGGATGACCAGGAGTCTCTCATGATAAAATGCCTAGGGTTGACCAGGTGTCTTTATCCTGACAATGCCTGTGGTCGCACAGGTGTCTCTATCATTAGAATGCCTTCAGTCAGCCAGGAGTCTCTATCATTAGAATGCCTGTGGTCAACCAGGAGTCTCTGTCATTTGAATGACTATGGGAGGCCAGGAGTCTCTCCTTTTAGTATCTCTTGGGTTGACCAAGAATCTCTCCTGTTAGAATTCCTGGGATTGAGCATGTGTCTCTATCCTTAGAATGCCCATGGTGGCACAGGTGTCTCTATCATTAGAATGTCTGGGGTAGATCTGGCGTCCCTATCATTAAAAAGCCTGGGGTCTGCCAGGAGTCTTTTTCGTTAGAATCCATCGGATCAGCCTAGTATCGATGTCCTTAGAATGCCTCAGGTGGCTGGGGTGTCTTTATCATTAGAATGTCTGGGGTTAGACAGGAGTCTGTCCCATTAAAGTCTGTGGGGTTGGCCAGGTGTCTCTATAGTTAGAATGTCTGAGGTCGCCCAGGAAACAATATCGTTGGAATGCCTGGGGTCAGAGAGGAGTCTCTATCATTACAATTCCTGTAATGGGCCAGCAGTCTCTCCCATTAGAATGCCTGGACTCAGTAAGGAGTCTCTACCCTTAGAATGCCTGGGGTCGGTCACATGTCTGTATCCTTAAAATGCCTGATGTGGAACAGATGTCTCTATCATTAGAATGCCTGGGGTCGACCAGGATTCTCTCCCATTAGAATGCCTGGGTTATGGCAGGTGTCTTTCTTTTTTTGAATGCCTGGTGTTGCCCAGGGGTCTCTATCATTAGAAAGCCTGGGATTGGCCAGGAATCTCTCCTGTTAGAATGCCTGGAGTCGGCCAGTAGTCTCTACGGTTAGAATGCCTGGGGTCAACCAGGTGTCTCTGTCCTTAGAATGCCTGTGATCACCCGGGTATTTTTATCGTAAGAATGCTTGAGGTAGACCAGGAGTCTCTATCTTTAAAATGTTGGATGTCGGCAATGAGTTATTCTCATTAGAATGCCTAGGGTTAGCCAGAGGTATCTCTTGTTAGGAATTTTGGGGTCAACAAGTTGTCACTCTCCTTAGAATTCCTGAGATCACCCAGGTGTCCCTCTCATTAGAATGCCAGAGGTCAGCCAGGAGTCTTTATCATTAGGATGCCTGGGTTTGGCCAGTAGTCCATCTTGCTAGAACGCCTGTGGTCAATCAAGTGTTTCTATCATTAGAATGTCTGAGTTACCCAGGTGTCTGTCTCATTAGAACGCGTGTGGTCAGCCAGGCATTTCTCCCATTTTAATGCCTGGCGCACGTGAGTTGTCTCTATCTTTGGACTGCCTGAGGTCTCACAGATGTCTCTATCATTAGAATGTCTGTAGTCAACCAGGAGTCTCTCCTGTGTGAATGACTGTGGTAGGCCAGGAGTCCCTCCCGTTAGAATCCCTTGGGTTGACCAAGAGTCTTTTCTGTTAGAATTCCTGGGATTGAGCAGGTGTCTCTATCCTTAGAATGCCTGTGGTCGCACAGGTGTCTCTGTCATAGAATGCCTGGGGTAGACCTTGAGTCTCTATCGTTAAAAAGTCTGGAGTCTGCCAGGGGTCTTTTTCATTAGAATCCCTTGGGTTGGCTAGGTGTTGATGTCCTTAGAATACTTTAGATCACTGAGGTGTCTTTATCATTAGAATGCCTGGGGTCAGCCAGGAGTCTATCCAGTTAAAGTTCAGGGAGTTGGCGAGTTGTCTCTATTGTTAGAAGGCCTGAGATCATTCAGGTATCTCTATCTTTAGAATGCCAGGTGTCGGCCAGGAGTCTCTATCGTTAGAATGCCTGGGGTTGGACAAGAGTCTCTAGCATTAGAATGCCTGAAATCGGCCAGGAGTCATTTCCGTTAAAATGCCTGGGGTTGGTCATGTGGTTCTATTCTTAGAATGCCTGAGGTGGCACAAGTGTCTCTAACATTAGAATGTCTGGGGCCGACCAGGAGTCACTCCCATTAGAATGCCTGGGGTTGGCCAGGTGTTTCTATCCTTAGAATGCTGGAGGTCATCCAAGTATCTCCATTATTAGAATGACTTGGTTCAGCCCAGAATCTCTATCATTAGAATTCCTGGATTTGGCCAAGAGTCTCTCCCGTTAAAATGCCTGTGTCAACCAGCTGTCTCTATCCTTAGAATGTCTGAAGTCATTCAGCTTTCTCTTTTATTAGAATGTCTTGAATCCTGCAGGAGTCTCTCTCATTTGAATCCCTTGGGTCTCCCAAAAGTATCCCCCATTAGAATAAGTGGGGCAGGCCATGTGTCTCTAGCCTCAGAATGCCTGAGGTCAGCCGGGTGCGGTGGCTCACGCCTGTAATCTCAACACTTTGGGAGACCAAGGTGGGTGTATCACCTGAGGTCAGCAGTTCAGGACCAGCCTGGCCAACATGGTGAAACCCCGTCTCCAATACAAATACAAAGATTAGCTGTGTGTGGTGGCATGTGCCTGCAATCCCAGCTCCTCAGGAGGCTGAGACAGAAGAATCACATTAACCAGGGAGACGGAGATTGCAGTGAGCCAAGATTGCACCACTGCACTCCAGCCTGAATGACAGAGTGAGACTCTGTCTCAAAAAAAATAAAAATAAAAATAAAAATAAATGCCTGAAATTGTACAGGTGGCTCTATCATTAGAAGAGCTATGGTAGACCAGAAGTATCTATCATTAGAATGCCTGTGGTCAACCAGGTGTCTCTTTCGTTTGAATGTTTGGTGTCAGGTACATGTCTTTATCCTTAGAATCCCTCAGGTCACCCAGATGTCTCTATAATTAGAATGCCTGGATTCAGCCATGAATCTCTATCATTAGAATGCTTGGGGTGGGCAAAGATTCTCTTCTGTTAAAATGTCTTGGGTCAGTCAGGTGTCCCTATTCTTAGAATGCCTGAGATCACTTAGTTGTCTCTATTTTTAGAATGCCTGGTGTCAGCCAGGAACTTCTCCCCTTAGAATGTCTAGAGATGGCTAGAGGTCTCTATCCTTAAAATGTCTGACATTGCACAAATGTCTCTATCATAAGAATACCTGCTGTAGGCAAGGAGTTTCTCCCATTAGAATGCCTATGCTCTTCCAGGAGTCTCTCTCTTTAGAATGCCTGGTGCTGGCCAGGTGTCTTTTTCGTTAGAATGTCTGACATCACCCAAGTGTTTCTATCATTAGAATGCCTGGGGTCAGCCAGGAATCTCTCCATTAAAGTGCATGAAGATGGCGAAGTGTCTATTTTTAGAATGCCTGAGGTCATCCAGGTGTCTCTATCTTTAGAATTCCAGGGGTTGGTCAAAAGTCTCTATCATTAGAA
Organism: Rhinopithecus roxellana; assembly: GCF_007565055.1. Lineage (NCBI taxonomy): Eukaryota > Metazoa > Chordata > Mammalia > Primates > Cercopithecidae > Rhinopithecus > Rhinopithecus roxellana. The sequence goes on from NC_044555.1 coordinate 17,923,797, forward strand.
TGCCTGTGGTAAGACAGGAGTCTCTAACTTTAGAATGCCTGGAATCAACCAGAAGACATTCCTGTTAGAAGGCCTGAATTTGGTCAGATGACTCTATCCTTAGAATGCCTGAGGTAACACAGGTGTCTCTATCAGTAGAATGGTATATGAATAGGTCAGAAGTCTGTATTATTAAAATGCCTGGGAGTCGGCCAGGAGTCTAGCGTTAAAATGCCTGGGGTCAGAGAGGAGTGTCTCCCATTGGAATGCCATGGGTCAGACAGGTGTCTCTTCTGTTAGAATGCCTTAGGTCAGCCAGGTGATTCTATGCTTAGAATGCCTGAGGTAACCCAGGCGTCTCTATTATTAGAATGCCTGCGCTATGCCAAAAGTCTCTAACATTAGAACGCCTGGAGTCAGCCAGGAGACTCGAATGCCTGGAGTCGGGAAGGAGCCTCTCTCATTAGAATGCCTGCCATCAACCAGAGTCTGCCCCGTTAGAATGCCTGTAGTCATCCAGGAGTCTCTCCTGTTAAAATGCCTGGGGTCATTCAGGTGTCTGTATTCTTACAATGACTGAGGTCACCGTGGTGCCTCTAACATTAGAATGCCAGGGGTCAGCCAGGAGTCTCTACCATTAGAATGCCTGGGGTTGACAATATTCTCTACCGTTTAATGCCTGGGGTTGGCCAGTAGTCTCTTCCATTAGAATGCCTGGGGATGGCAAGTTGTCTCTATTGTTAGAATGACTAAGGTCGCCCAGGTTTCTAAATCATCAGAATGTCTGGTGATGGCCAGGACTCACTATCATTAAAATGACTAAAGTCGGCCAGAAGTCTCTCCCCTTGGAATGCCTATGATTGGTCAGATGTCTATTTTTAGAATGCCTGTGGTCGCATAAGTGTCTATTATTAGAATGCCTGGGATAAACCAGGAGACTTTATCATTAGTATGCCCGTGGTCGGCCAGCAGTCTCTTCCATTAGAATGCCTGGGGTTGGCCAGGTGTCTCTGTCTTTAGAATGCCTGACATCACCCAGGTTACTATACCATTAGAGTGTCCAAAGTTGGCCCGGAATCTCTATCATTGCAATGCCTGGGATCGACCAGTTGCCTCTATCCTTAGAATGCTTTAGTTTGCCCAGTTGTCTCTATCATTAGAATGCCTGGGTCAGATAGGACTCTCTATTCTTAGAATGCCTAAGGTCATACAGATGTCTGTATCATTACAATTCTTGAGGTAGTCCACTATTCTCTATCATTGAAATGTCTGGGCTCTGCAAGGAGTCTCTTCAATTAGAATGCCTGTTATCCAGTTGTCTCTATCATTAGAATGCCTAAGGTTGCCCATGAGTCCAGATCATCAGAATGTCTGGTGATGGCCAGGAACTACTATCATTAAAATGACTGGGGTCGGCCAAGAGTCTCTGCCATTGGAATGCCCATGGTCAGCCAGGTGTTTCTATTTTTTGAATGTCTGAGGTCGCACAAGTGTCTCTATCATTAGAATGCCTGGGATAAACCAGGAGCCTTTACCATTACTATACCTCTGGTCGACCAGGAGTCTCTTCCATTAGAATGTCTCTATCTTTAGAATGCCTGACATCATCCAGGTTTCCATGTAATTAAAGTGCCCAAAGTTGGCCTGGAGTCTCTCTCATTAGAATGCCTGGGGTCAGCCAGGTGTCTCTATCCTTAGAATGCCTGATGTCGCCCAGGAGTCTCTATCATTAGAATGCCTGTGGCTGGCCAGGATTCTCTATAATTAGAATGCCTGGGATCAGGGAAGAGTCTCTCTAGTTAGAATTCCTGGGGTTGCCTGGGAGTTTTTATCATTAGAATGAATCGATTGGGCCAGGAGTCTCTCCCATTAGAATGCCTGGGGTTGGCCAGATGTCACTATTTTTAGAATGCCTGGGATAGGCCTGGAGTCTCTATCATGAAATAGCCTGGGGACTGCCAGGAGACTCTCCCATTAGAATTTCTTGGTTCAACCATAGGTCTGTATCTTGGAAATGCCTGAGGTCGCCCAGGCATCTTTATCATTAGAATGCCTGGAATCATATAGGAGACTATCCCGTTAATATGCTTGAGGTTGGCCAGATATCCCTCTCCTAAGAATTCCTGAGGTTGGCCAAGAGTCATTTCCATTAGAATACCTGAGTTCAGCCAGTATCTCTTCCCTTAATATGCCATAGGTAGCCCAGGTGTCTCTATAATTAGAATGACTGAGGTTGGCCAAGAGGCTCTTACATTAGAATGCCTGAAGTCGGCCTGGATTCTCTATTCTTAGAATGCCTGAGGCCTGCCAGGTGTCACCATCGTTAACATACCTGGTTTCAACAAGAGTCTCTATATTTAGAATGCCTGAGTTCACCCAGGTGTCTATCATTAGAATGCCTGGGGTCTGTCAGGAGTCTCTCTCCTTAGAATTCCTGAGGTCCCCCAGGTGTCTATTATTAGAATCAGAGGGGTAGCCCAGGAGTCTCTATCTTTAGAATGCTTGAGGTTGCACAGGTGTCTTTATCATTAGAATGCCTAGGGTCGGTCAGGAAATACTCCTGTTAGAATGCCTGAGGTCCTCCAGATGTCTCTATTCCTATAATGCCTGAGGTTAGCCAGCAATCTCTCTAGTTAGAATGCCTGAGGTCATCCAGGTGTCTCTATCATTAATATGCCTGGGGTCAGCCAGAAGACTCTCCGGTTAGAATGCTGAGATAGGCCGCAATTCCCTATTGTTACAAGGCCTTGGGTCAGCTAGAAGTCTCTTCCATTTGAATGCCTGAGATTCGCCAGGTGTCTTTATCCTTAGAATGCTGGTGGCCACCCAGGTTTCTCCATCATAAAAATGCCTTGACTTGGCAAGGAGTCTTTCCTATTAGCATGCCTGTGGTCGACCAGGAATCTCTCTTTTTAGAATACATGAGATTGGTCAAAGGACTTTATCATCAGAATGCCTTGGGTCAGCCGGGTGCCTCTATCCTGGCAATGCCTAGGTTAACCCAGGTGTCTATCATTAGAATGCCTGGGTCGGCCAGTACTCTCTATCCTTAGAATGCCAGAAGTCCCCTTGATGTCTCTCACTAGAATGACTGGGGTCAGCCAGGAGTCTCAATCCTTAGAATGCCTGAGGTCGGCCAGGTGTCTCTATCATTAGAATGCCTTGGTTAGTTTGTGTCTCTATCATTATAATGCCTGGGGTCAGACAGGAGTCTCCTCTATTAGAATGTCTGGGATCAGCCAGAATTCTCTATTATTAGAATTCCTGAGGTCGCCTATGTGTCTATTATTAGAATGCCTGGGCTACGAGGAGCCTCTACCCATAAAATTTGTGAGGTTCCGCAGATGTCTCTATAATTTGAACATCTGGATTCAGCCAAGAGACTCTCCCATTAGAATGCCTGAAGTCAGCCAGATATCTCTATCCTTAGAATGCCTGGGGTTAGCCAGGAGTCTCTCCCATTAGAATGCCTGAGTTAGGCCAGCTGTCTCTATCATTGAATGTCGGAAGCCACCCAGGTGTCACTATCATTAGAATGCCTGAAGCCAGCCAAGAGTCAACCATTAGAATTCCCAGGGTCAGCCAGATGTCTCTGTCCTTAAAATGCCTGAAGTTGGCCTGCTGTCTCTATCATTAGAATGCCCGAAGTCAGCCAGGAGTCTCCACTGCTAGAATGCCTGGGTTGGCCAGGTGCCTCCATGTTTAGAATGCCAGAATTTGTCCATATGTCTCCATCATTAGAATGTCTGGGATCGGTCAGGGGTCTCTCCGATTAGAATGCCTGTGGACGGCCAGGGGTTTCTATTCTTAGAACGCCCAGGGTCGGCCCAGTGTCTCTATTGTTATAATGCATGTGGTTGGCCATGAGTCTCTATGTTTAGAATGCCTGAGGTTGGCCAGGTGTCTCTATCAGTAAAATGCCTGGGGTCGGCAAGGAGTGTCTATCCTTAAAAATGCCTGAGGTCACCCAGCTGTGTATCATTTTAATGACTGAGGTCAGCAAGGTGTCTCTATGCTTAAAATGCTGGAGTTCACCCGTGTGTCTCTATCATTACAATCCCTCATGTTGACCAGGAGTCTCATTAAAATGCCTGTGGACAGCCAGGAGTCCCTATTCTTAGAATGCCTGAGGTTAGTCAGGTGTCTCTATCAGTAAAAAGTCTGGGGTTGACAAGAAGTGTCTATCCTTAAAAATGCCTGAGGTCATCCAGCTGTCTATCATTTTAGTGACTGAGGTCGGCAAAGTGTTTCTAGGCTTAGAATGCCAGAGTTCACCCATGTGTCTCTTTCATTACAACTCATGGGGTCATCCAGGACTGCCTCTCTTTATAATGTCTGTGGTGGGCCAGGAGTCTCTATGCTTAGAATGCCTATTGTTGGCCAGGCATCTATATGATTAGAATGCCTGGGATGGCCGGGAGTCTCTATCCTTATGATGCCTGAATTCACCCAGATTTCTCTTATTAGAATGCCTGGGTTCAGCCAGGAGTCTCTATCATTAGAATGCATGAGGTTGCCCAGGTGTCTCTATTATTAGAATGCCTGGAGTCACCTGTGTCTCTCTATAATTATAATGCCTGGGGTGGGACAGTAGTCTTTCCCATTGGAATGTCTGGGTTCAGCCAGGAGTCTCTATCCTTAGATTCCTGAGGTCGCCCATGTGTCTATCATTAGAATGGCCTGGTGTTGGCAGAGCCTTTATCCATAGAATGCCTGAGGATGTGCAGGTGTCTCTATCATTAGAATGTCTGGGGTAGAGCAGGAGACTCTTGTTAGAATGCCTAAGGTCAAACAGATACCTCTCTCTTCAGAATGCATAAAGTCAGCAAGGAGTCTCTCCCATCAGGATTCCTGAGTTCAGTGAGGGGTCTTTATCCTTTGAATGCTGGAGGTCGTCCAGGTGTCTCTATCATTAGAAGACCTGAGGTGGGCCAGGAGTCTCTCACATTAGAATACCTGGGGACAGACAGGAGCCTCTTTTCTTAGAATGCCTGACATCGGCCAGGTGTCTCTATCATTAGAATGTCTGAGGTCAGCCAGGAGTCTTTACCTTTAGAATGCCTTGAGGTCTCCCAGCTGTCTATCATTTAAATGCCTGGGGTAGGCCAAAATTCTCTATCTCTAAAATGCCTGAGGCTGAGCAGGTGTCCCTAATATTAGAATTCCTGTGGTCGGCCAGGAATCTCTCTTGTAAGAGTGCCTGAGTTTGGCCAGATGTCTCTATCCTTAGAATGCCAGTGGTTGGCCAGGAGTCTCTCCCATTAAAATGTCTGAGGTCTGACTGGTGACTCTATCCTTAGAATGCCATATGTCACGCAGGTGTCTCTATCATTAGAATGCCTGGGGTTGACCAGGGAACTCTCTTGTTAGAATGCCTGAGGTCGGTCAGGTGTCTCTATCCTTAAAATGCCTTGGGTTGGCCAGGAGTCTCTCACTTTTGAATGCCTGAGCTCAACCAGCTGTCTCTATCCTTAGTATATTGGAGGTTGTCCAGGTGAATTTATCATTAGAATGCTTTTGGTCAATCAGCAGCCACTCCCGTTAGAATGCTTGATGTTGCCTAGGTTTCTCTATCATTAGAATGCCTTGGGTTGTCCAGTAGACTGTCCAGTAAGAATGCATGAGGTGGCAACATGTCTCTATCCTTAGAGTGTCTGGGGTCACCCATAAGTCTCTCCCAACAGGATGGCTTAAGTATGACAGGTGTCTCAATTTTTAGAATGCTAGAGGTCGCCCATGTGTCCCTATCATTAAAATCCATGGGGACAGCCAGGAATCTCTTCCATTAGAATGCCTGGGGACAACCAGGAATCTCCATCCTTATAATCCCTGAGATCGGCCAGGTGTGTTTATCATTAGAATGCCTGGAGTCAGCCAGGAAGTTCCATCTTTAGAATGCCTGGGGTCTGCCTGGCATCTCTGTACTTAGAATGCCTGATGTTTCTCTGGAGTCTATCATTAGAATGGCTAGGGTCAGCCAGGAGTCTCTATCATTAGAATGCCTGATGTTCCCAAGTGTCTCTAATATTAGAATGCCTGGGGTCAGCCAGGAGTCTCTAATTTTAGAATGCCTGAGTTTGGCCAGGTGTTTTTATCATTAGAATGCATGGGATCGCCAAAAGAGTCTATTCTCAGAATGATTGATGTCACTCAGTTGTCTAATATTATAATGATTGAGGGCAGGCAGGTGTCTCTATGCTAAGAATGCTGAAGTTCACCCATGTGTCTCTATTGTTACAATGCCTTAGATCAGACAGGAGTCTCTCCCATTATAATGCCTGTGATGGGTGAGGAGTGTCTATGCTTAGAACGCCTGTGGCCAGCCAGGCATCTCTATCATTAGAATGCTTGGAATGGACAGAGTCTATTTTCGGAATGCCAGGAGTCCCCCAGGTGTCTCTCATTAGAATGTCTGGCGTCAGCCAGGAATCTCTATCCTTAGAATGCCTGAGGTCGCCCAGGTGTCTCTATCATTAGAATGCCTGGGGTCGCTCATGTGTCTCTAACATAATAATGCCTGAAGTCAGACAAAAATTCTCTCCCATGAGAATGCCTGGAGTAGGCCAGGAGTCTCTATCCTTAGAATTTTTGAGGTAGCCTATTTGTCTATTATTAGAATGCCTTGGGTCAGAAGAGCCTCTATCCATAGATAGCCTGAGGTCACACAGGTGTCTCTATCGTTAGAATTATGTGGTTGGCCAGGAGATTCTCACATTAGAATGCCTGAGGTCGGCCATATATCTTTATCCTTAGAATGCCTGGAGTCAGCCAGGAGCCTAGCCCATTAGAATTCTTGAATTCGGCCAGGTATCTCTATCGTTAGAATTCTGGAAGTCACTCAGGTGTCTCTATCATTAGAATGCCAGAAGTTGGGCAAGAGTCTCAAACATTAGAATGCCTGGTGTCGTCCAGGAGTTTCTGTTCTTAGAATGCCTGAGGTCAGTCAGCTGTCTGTATCATTAGAATGCCTGGGTTTCGCTAGGATTTTCTATCCTCAGAATGCCTGAGGTTGCCGAGGTGTGTATAATTAGAATGCCTGGGGTTGGCTTGGATAATCTCGCCTTAGAATGCCTGAGGTCTCCCAGGTGTCTCTTTCCTTAGATTGTCTGGGTTTGGCCAAGAGGCTCAACCTTTAGAATGTCTGAGCTCAGCCAGATGTCTCTATCCTTAGAATGCTTGAGGTAGCCCAGGTGTATCTATTATTAAAATGAATGGCTTGGGCCAGAAGTCTCTATTCTAACAATGGCTGAGGTCACACAGTTGTCTCTATTATTAGAATGCCTGTGGTTGGCCAGGAGTTTCTCCCATTAGAATGCCTGAGGTTGTCCAGGTGTCTATCATTAGAATGATTGAAGTTGGCCAGCATTCTTTATCTTTAGAATGCCTGAGGTCACCCAGGTGTCTCTATCATTAGAATGTCTGTGGTTGGCCAGGAGTTTCTCCCATTAGAATGCCTGAGGTCGTCCAGGTGTCTATCATTAGAATGATTGAAGTCGGCCAGCATTCTTTAGAATGCCTGAGGTCACCCAGATGTCTCTGTCATTATAATGCCTAGGGTCAGCCAGGGGCTTTCCCATTAGAATTCCTGTATTCAGCCAAGAGTCTTTATCCCGAGAATGCCTGTCATCACTCAGGTATCTAATATTAAAATGCCTGGTGTGCTCCACGTGTCTATCATCACAAAGCCTGGGGTTGTTCAGGAGTCTCCATTCTTAGAATGCCTGAGATCACCCAGGTGCCTTTGAAATTAGAATGCCTGGATTTAACCAGGAGACTCTCCTGTTAGAATGCCTGAGGTTGGCCAGAGGTCTCTATGCTTAGAATTCCTGGGATCATCCAGGAGTTTTTTTTTTTTTTTCTTTAAAATGCTTGCAGTCAACAATTTGTCCCTATCCTTAGAATGATGGAGATGGCCCAAGTGTCTCTATTATTAGGATGCCTGGGGTCTGCCTGGAGTCTCTCCCACTAGAATGCCTGGGGTCAACCAGAAAGATCTGTTCTTAAAAGTCCTGAGTTCTGCAAGGTGTCTCTGTATTAGAATGCCTGGTGTTAACCGGGAGTCTCTATCTGTAGAATGCCTGAGGTCACGCAGATGTCTATCATTAGAAAGCCTGGGGTCAACCAGGAGTCTCTATTTTTAGAGTGACTGAGGTCACCCAGGTGTCTCTATCATTAGAATGCCTGGGGTAATTCAGGTGTCTCTATCCTTACAATGCTGGTGGTCACCCAAGTTTCTCTATCATTAGAATGCCTGGTGTTTTCCTGGAGTCTCTCCCATTAGAATGCCTTGGGTCTGCAAGAGTTTCTGTTGTTAGAATGTCTGAGGTCAGCCAGCTGTCTTCATTAGAATGTCTGGGTCAATCAGGAGTCTCTATTTTAGAATTCCTTAGGTTTCCCAAATGTCTCTGTTATTAGAATGTCTGGGTCCATCAGAAGTCTCAAAAATTCAAATGAATGAGATTGACCTTATTTATCTCTGCTTTGAATGCTTGAAGTCGCCTAGGTGTCTCTTTCATTAAAATGTCTGAGGTCACCCAGGTGTCTCTACCCTTAGAATGCCTGAGGTTGCCCAGGTGTCTTCAATACACTGCCTGGGGTCAGCTCGGAGTCCCTACATTTTGAATGCCTGAGGTCGCCCAAGTGTCTCTATCATTAGAATTCCTTGTTCAATCAGGAGTCTCAACTGTTAGAATGAATGATGTCAGCCAGATGTCTCTGTGCTTAGAATACTTGATGTTGCCCAGGTGTCTCTATCATTGGAATGCCTGGGGTTGGCCAGGAGTCTCTATCATTAGAACGTCTGAGGTTGCCTTGGTGTCTCTATCATTAAAATGCCTGGGGCCGGTGAAGAGTCTCTCCCACTAGAATGCCTGTAGTCAGCCACTAGTTTCTAACTCTAGAATGCCTAATATAATAATGCCTGGAGTTGGCCAGGAGTCTGTTTCCTTAGAATGCATAATATTGTGCAGTTATGTCTATCATTAGAATGCCTTGGATTGGCCAAGAATCTCTATCTTTAGAATGCCTGAGATTGCCCAGGTGTCTCTATGATTAGAATGCCTTGGATTGGTCAGGATTCTCTATTCTTAGAATACATGAGGTCGCCAAGTTGTCTATTGTCAGAATGCCTGGGGTTGGCCTGGAGTCTTTATCCTTATAACACCAGAGGTTGCACAGATATCTCTATCATTAGAATGCCTGGGGCCAGCGAGGAGTCTATATCCTTAGAATGCCTGAGGCCACCCAGCTGTCTCTATCATTATAAGGCCTGGGGTAGGCCAGGAGTCTTTTCCATTAGAATGTCTGGGGTCAGCCAGGAGTCTCTATCTTTAGAATGCCTGAGGTCACCCAAGTGTCTCTATAATTATAATACCCGGGTTGGCCAAGAGGCACTCCCTTTAAAATGCCTGAGGTCAGCTAAATGTCTGTGTCTTTAGAATGCTTGGGTTCAGCCATTTGTCTATCCCGTTAGAACGCCTGAGGTCTGCCAGGTGTCTCTATTCATAGACTGCTGGAAATTGCACAGGTGTCTCCATCATTAGAATGCCTGGGTTTGGCCAGCAGTCTCTCCCATTAGAAAGCCTTGGGTCAACCATGAGTATCTAGGTTTAGAATGTCAAAGTTTGTCCAGGTGTCTCTATTATTACATTATCTGTGATCAGCCAGAAGTCTCTATCCCTACGATTCCTGAGATTGCCCAGGTGTCTATCATTAAAATGCCTGTGGTAGGGCAGGATTCTCTATAATTAGAATGCCTGTGGTCACCCTGCAGTCTCTATCATTAAAATGCATGGGGTCACCCAGGAGACTCTACCTTTAGAATTTCTGAGGTTGGACAAATGCCTCTACCCTGAAAATGACAGAGGTCACCCAGGTGTCTCTATCATTAGAATGCCTGGGGTCAGCCAGGAGTTTCTATTCTGAGAATGCCTGAGGTCGTTCAGATGTTTCTATCATTAGAATGCCTGAGGTTGGCTAGGAGTCTCTTTCATTAGAATACCTAAGTTTGGCTATGATTCTCTATTATGAGAATGCCTGAGGTCGCCCAGGTATCTATCATTAGAATGCCTTGGGTAGGTCAGGAGTCTCTATCTTTATAATGCCTGAGGTCTGCCATATCTCTCTATTATTGGAATGCCTTGGGTCCTCTAGGAGTTCCTGCCATTAGAATGTCTTAAGTCACCCAGGTGTCTATCATTGGAGTGGCTAAGGTTGGAAAGGAGACTCTATTCTTGGGATGCCTCAGGTCACCCTGGTGTCTCTATCCTTAGAAAGCCTGCAGATGACCAGAGACTGTATAGTAAGAATGCCTGAGGTCGCCCAGGTGTCACTATCCTTAAAATGCCTGTGATTGCCAATGTGTCTCTATCATTAGAATGCATGTGGTCCTCCAGGAGTTTCTCCTATTAGAATGTTTGTAATCGCACAAGGGTCTCTATTTTTAAAATGTATCTATCATTAGTATGCCTGGAGTTGGTCAGCAGTCTCGATCCTTAGAATGCCTGATGTTGGCCAGGTGTCTCTATCATTAGATTGCCTCTGGCTGATCAGGACTATTTACGCTTAGAATGTCTGAGGGCTGCCAGGTGTCTATCATTAGAATGCCTAGGGTAGGCCAGGAGTCTCTATCTTTAGAATGGCTGAGTTCGCCCAGGAGTCTCTATCATTAGAATGTCTGGGATCAGCCAGAAGACTCTCCCAGTAGAGTGGCTGAGGTTGGCCAGATATCTCTATTTTTAGAATACTGGGGTTTGCCCAGGTGTCTTTATCATTCAAATGCCTGGGGACAGCCAAGATGGTGTATCCTTAGAATGTATGAGGATGCCGAGGTGTCTACGATTAGAATGCCTGGGGTCATCCAGGTGATTCTATTATTAGAATGCCTCGGTACGGCCAGGACTCTGCCATTAGAATGCCTGAAGTTGGCCAAGTGTGTCTATCCTTAGAATACCAGAGGTCACCTGCTGTCTCTGCCATTAGAATAAGGGGTTGGTCAGGAGTGTCTGTTGCTAGAATGCCTTGACTCGGCCATAAGTCTCTAACCATAGATTTCCTGAGGTCAGCCAGGTGTGTCTACAATTAGAATCCCTAGGATCAACCACGAGTTTCCATCTTTAAAATGCCTGAAGTCGCTTAGGTGTCTCCATCATTAGAATGCCAGGGATCAGTCAGTAGACTCTCCCGATAGAATGTCTGGGGTCGGGCAGATGTCTGTATCCTTAGAATGCCTCGGGTTGTCCAGGAGTCTCTTCCATTAGAATGAATGAGATTGGCCAGATGTCTCCATCATTAGAAAGCGGGAGGACACCCAGGTGTGTCTCTTATTAGAATGACTGGGCTCGCCCTGAGACTCTATCTTTAGAATGTGTAAGATCGGTCAGATGTCTCTATCCTTAGCATGCTTGTTGTTGGGCAGGTGTCTCTATCATTTGAATGCCTGGAGCATCTGGAGTCTCTCCCACTGGAATGTTTGGGGCCGGTCAAGAATCTCTTTACTTAAAATGCCTGAGGTCACCCAGATGTCTATTATTAGAATGCCTGGTGTCATCCAGGAGCCTCCATCCTTAGAATGTGTGAGGTCATTTAAGGGTCTATCATTAGAGTGCCTGGAGTTGGCCAAGAGACTCTATTCTTATCATACCTCAGCTCGTCCATGTGTGTCTATCATTGGAATGCCTAGGGTCAATCAGAGACTGCACCATTAGAATGCTTGATGTAGGCCAGTTGTCACTATTTTAAAATGCCTGAGGTTCCCAATGTGTCTCTATCATTAGAATGCCTGTGATTGGCCAGGTGTCTCTCCCATTAAAATGCCTGAAGTTGGCCAATGGTATCTATTTTTAGGATGCCTGTGGTTGCCCAGGTATATATCATTAGTGTGCCTGGGGTCAGCCAGGAGTCTCTATCCTAAGAATGTTTGATGTTGGCCAATTGCCTGTATTGTTAGAATGCCTGGGATTGGCCAGATGTCTATCATTAGAATAGCTGGGTTTGACCAGGAGTCTCTATCCTTAGAATGCCTGAAGTTGTCCATGTGTCTCTATCATTAGAATGTTTGGGGTCATCCAGAAGTCTCTGTCCTCTGAATGCCTGAGGTAGCCAAGTTGTCTATTATTAGAATACCTGAGGTCAGCCAGAAGTCTGTATCTTCAGAATTCCTGAGGGTGCCCAGAAATTTATATGATTAGCATACCTGGCGTTGGCCAGTAGACACTACCACTAGAATGCCTGTGGTTGGTCAGATGTCTCTATCCTTAGAATGTCAGAGGTTACCCATGTGCCTATATCATTAGAATGTCTGAAGTCGTCCAGGAGTCTATATCTTTAGAGAGCCTGAGGTTGCCAATGTTTCTCTATGATGAGAATCCCTGGGTAAGCCAGGAGTCTCTCATTAAAAGGCCTGTGATCGACCAAGTGTCTGCAACCTTAGAATGTATGATGTCGCCCAGGTGTCTATCATTAGAATGCCTAGGGTCAGCCAGGAGTCTCTATCATTTGAATGCCTGGGGCCAACGGGCTGTCTCTATCATTAGAATGCCTGAAGTCGTTTAGGAGCCTCTATCCTTAGAATGCATGAGGTCACCCAAGAGTATGTCATTAGAGTGGCTGGGGTTGGCCAGGAAACTCTAATCTTAGAATGCCTCAGGTCACACAGGTGTGTCTATCATTAGAATGCTTGGAGTCACCAGAGACTATACCATTAGAACACTTGAGGTTGGCCAGTTGTCACTATCTTTAAAATACCTGAGGTCCTGAACGTGTCTCTATCATTAGAACGCATGTGGTCTGCCAGGAGTCTCTTCCATTAAAATACCTGTGATCTGCCAAGAGACTTTATCCTTAGAATGCCTGCAGTCACCCAGGTATCAATTATATACCTGGGTTAGGCCAGGAGTCTCTATTTTTAGAATGTTTGTCGTTGGTCAATTGTCTCTATCATTAGAATGCCTGGGGTTGGCCAGGAGTCTCTATCCTTAGAACGCCAGAGATCGGCTAGGTGTCTCTAATATTAGAAGCCTAGGGTCGGAAGGACTGTCTATCCTTAAAATTCCTGAGGTCACCAAGGTATCTATCATTATAATGAGTGGGGTTGACCAGGTGTCTCTATGCTTAGAATGCCACAGTTTGCCCATGTGTCTCCATCATTACAATGCCTGGGGTTGGCCAGGAGTTGCTCCCATTATAATGCCTGTGGTGGACCAGGAGTCTCTATGCTTAGAATGTCTGTGGTTGACCAGATGTCTCTGTCATTAGAATGCCTGGGATGGCCAGGCGTCTCTATTCTTAAAAAATGCCTGTGGTCACCCAGGTGTCTCTCGTTAGAATGCCTGGTGTCAGCTAGGAGTCTCTATTCTTAAAATGCCTGAGGTCACCCAGGTGTCTCTATCATTAGAATACCTGGGGTTGTCCATGTGACTCTATAATTATAATGCCTGGGGTCAGACAGGAGTCTCTCACATTAGAATGCCTTGGGTCATCCAGGAGTCTCTATCCTTAGAATTCCAGAGGTCGCCCATTTGTCTATTATTAGAATGCCTCTTGTTGGAGGAGCCTCTATCCATATAGTGCCTGAGGTCACACAGGTGTCTCTATCATTAGAATGTCTATGGTTGGCCGGGAGGTTCTCCTCTTAGAATTCCTGAGGTTACAGAGATATCTCTACCTTTAGAATGCGTAAGGTCAGCCAGGAGTCTCTCTCATTAGAATTCCTCAGTTCAGCCAGGGGTCTGTGTTTTTAGAATGCTAGAGGTCACCCAGGTGTCTTTATCATTAGAATGCATGAGGTAGGCCAGGAGTCTCTCCTATTAGAAAGCCTGGGGTCGGACAAGAGTCTCTATCCTTAGAATGCCTGAGGTTGGCTAGGGGTCGCTATCATCAGAATGCCTGATGTTAACCAGAAGTCTCTATCATTAGAATGCCTGAGGTCGCCCAGGTGTCTGTATCATTAGAATGAATGGGGTGGATCAGGAGTCTCTATCCTTAGAATGCTGAATGTTCCCTAAGTATCTTTATCATTAGAATGTTTAGCACCAGATGGGAATGTCTACCCTTAGAGTGCCTGAGGTCGCCCATGTGTCTCTATCATTGGAATGCCTGGGTTCAGTCAGAAGTCTCTACTTTTAGAATGTCTGAGGTCGGCCAGGTGTCTCTGTCTTTACAATAGCTGGGGTCAGCCAGAAGTCTCCATCCTTAGAATGCCCGAGGTCGCCCTGGTGTCTATCATTAGAATGGCTGCGATTAGACAGGAGTCTGTATCCGTATGTTTGACATCTCCCAGGTGTCTCTATCATTAGAATCCCTGGGGTCTGCCAGGAGACTCTTCCATTAGAAGGCCTGAGGTTGGCCAGATGTCTTTATACTTAAAATGCCTGGGGTTGGCCAGGAGTCTCTTTCATTTGAATGCCTGAGTTCCTCCAGTTGTCTTCATGCTTAGAATTTTGGAGATTGCCCAAGTGTCTATCATTAGAATGCTTTCTGTCAACCAGCAGACTCTCCCGTTAGAATGCTTGAGGTCGCCCATGTTTCTCTATCGTTAGAATGCCCTGGGTCAGCAAGGAGACTTTCCAGTTAGAATGTATGAGGTTGGCACATGTATCTATTCTTAGAATGCCTTGGGTCACCCATGAGTCTCTCTGGTAGAATGCCTGAATTAGGCCAGGTGTATGAATCCTTAGAAGTTGGAGGTCACCCAGGTGTCTCTCTCATTAGAATCAATGGGGATGGCCAAGAGTCTCTCCCATTAGAATACTTTAGGACAACAAAGAGTCTCTATCCTTATAATGCCTGAAGTCAGCCAGGTGTTTCTGTTATTAGAAAGGCTCGGGTCAGCCAGGAGTCCTAATTTTAGAGTGCCTGAGGTTGGCCAGGCATCTCTGTCATTAGAATGCCTGTGGTTGGTTAGGAGTGTCTATTTTTAGAGTGCCCGGTGTTGTCCAGTTTTCTCTATCTTTAAAATGCCAGGGATTGGCCAGGAGCCTCTATCATTAGAATACCTGGTGTGGTCAACAAGTGTCTCACATTAGAATGCCTTGGGTCAACCAGATGTCTCTGTTTTTAGAATTCCTGAGATCTCCAGGGTGTCTCTATCATTAGTATGCCTCAGTTCTGCCGAGTCTAATGGAAGTCTTTCCCATTAGAATGCCTGAATTCAGTCAGCAGTCTCTCCAGTTAGAGTGCCGGGAGTCCAACAGGTGTCTCTCTTTTTAGAATGCATGAGGGCACACAAGTGTCTTTATCATTAGAATGCATGCCATAGTCCACAAGTCTCTATTTTTAAAATTCCTGTGGTCGACCTGTGGTCAGCCAGGTATCTCTCTCATTAGAATGCCTGGATGGCCAGAAGTCTCTATCCTTAAAATGTCAAAAGTCCCCAAGCTGTCTCTCTTTATTATGTCTGGGGTCAGCCAGGAGTTTCTATCCTTAGAATGACTGAGGTCTCCCAGTCTTTTCTATTATTGGAAAGCCTGGGGTCACCTGTTTGTCTCTATTATTAAAATGCCCGGGGTCAGACTGGAATCTCTTTCATTAAAATGCCTTGGGTCAGCCAGGAGTCTCTATCCTTAGAATTCCCGAGGTCACTCTAGTTTTTATTATTAGAATGCCTGGTGGCACAGGAAAGTCTGTCCATAGAATGCCTGAGGTCACACAGGTGTCTCTATTATTAGAATGCCTGAGGTTGAGCAGGAGACTCCCATGTTAGAATGCCTGAGGTTGGCCAAAGGTCTCTATCCTTAGAATGCCTGGGGTCACCCAGGAGTCTCTCCTGTGAGAATGCCTGAGTTCAGCCAGATGTCTCTATCCTTAGAATGCTGGAGGTCACCCAGGTGTCCCTATCGTTAGAATGCCTGAGGTCAGTCAGAAGTCACTTTCATTAAAATGCCCGGGGTCTGACAGTAGTCTTTATCCATAAAATGTCTGATGTCAGCCAGGTGTCTCTCTGTCATTGAAATGCCTGGTGTTGGCCAGGAGTCTCTATCCCTAGAATGCTTGAGGTTGACCAGGTGTCTCTCTCATTAGAATTCCTGGGGTCGGCCAGGAGTCGCTCTGGTTAGAAAGCCAGAGTTTGGGCAGATATCTCTATCCTTAGAATGCCTGATGTCAACCAGGTGTCTATCTCATTGGAATGACTGTGGTAAACAAGGAGCCTCTATCCTTAGAGTTCCTGAGGTTGCCCACATGTCTCTATCATTAGAATGCATGGAATCGGCCAGTAGACTCTACCCTTAGAAAGCCTGAGGTGGATCAGATGTCCCTATCTTTAGAATGCCTTGGGCCAGACAGTAGTCTATATCCTTAGGATGTCTGAGGTCATCCATGTGTCTCTGTCATTAGGATGCCTGTGTTCAGCCAGGATTCTCTATTATTAGAATGCCTGAAGTTGGCCAGGAGTCTCTCCTGTTAAAATGTCCGGGTTGACCAGGTGTCTCTATTGTTAGAAAGCTTGAAGTCACCTAGTTGTCTCTATAATTAGAATGCCTGGGTTATGCCAAAAGTCTCCATCATTGGAATGCTTGGAGTTAAACAGGATTCTCTAGCTTTAGAATGTCTAGTGCCAGCCAGGTGTATCCTTACAATGCCTGATGTTGCCCAGGTGTCTCTATCATTAGAAGGCCTGGTGTTGGCCGGAAGTCTCCCCCATTAGAATACCTGTTGTTGGCCAGGTGTCTCTAATATTATAATGCCTGAGGCTGTCCATGTGTCTCTATCAGTAGAATGCCTGGGGTCAGCCAGGACCCTCTATCATAAGAACGCCTATGTTCAGAAAAGAGTCTTTCCCATTAGAATCACTGTGGTGGGCCAGGTGTCTCTATTTTAGAATGCCTGAGGTTGCCCAGGAATCTCTATCATTAGAATGTCTAGAGTTGGCCAGGAGATTCTCTCGTTAGAATGCATAAGTTTAGCCAGGAGTCTATCCCATTAGAATGTCAGGTTTTGGCTGGGTGTTTTCTATTCTTAGAATGTCTGATGTCGCCCATGTGTCTTTATCATTAGAATGCCTGGGATCCACTTAAGTCTCTCCCATTAGAATGCCTGGGGTCAGAAAGAATTATCTCCCTATATAGTGTCTGGGTTTTGGCCACGTGTTGTATTTTTAGAATACCTGAGATCGCCCAGGTGTCTCTATCATTAGAATGCCTGGGATAGACAGGAGTCTCTATTATTAGAATGCCTGCAGTCAGCCAGGAGTCTCACTTGTTAGAATGCCTGTGGCCAGTCAGGTGTTTCTATCCTTAAAAATGCCTGAGGTCTCCCAGGTGTCTATATCATTAGAATGCCTGGGATCAGCCAGGTGTCTGTGCCTTTATAATGCTTGGGGTCGACCTGCTGTCTCTGTTATTAGAATGTTTGATATTGGACAGGTGTCTCTATCATTAGAATACCTGTTGCAGGCCAGGAGTCTCTCCCGTTAGAATTCCTGGGATCAATCATGTGTCTCTATCCTTAAAATGCCTGTGGTTGGCCAGGAGTCCCTGTGATTAGAATGCTTGGGGTTAGCCAGAAGTCTTTCCCAATAGTATACCTGTGGTTGGATGAGTCTTTTTCGTTAGAATGCCTGGGATTGGCCAGGTGCCTCTATCCTTAGAATTCCTGAGGTCACACAATTGTCTCTGTTATTAGAATGTCTGGGGTCCGTCAGCAGTCTCTATCATTAGAATGCCTATGGTCAGCCATGAGCCTCTCCCGTTAGAATGCCTGGGGTCGGCCAGGTGTCTCTATACTTCAAATGCCTGATGTCACCCAGGTGTCTTTATCATTACAATGCCTGCGGTTGGCCAAAAATCCCTCTCACTAGAATGCTTGTGTCCTGCCAGGTGTGGTCCATCTTTACAATGGCTGAGGTTGCCCAGGTGTCTCTATGATTAGAATGCCTGGGTCTGGCCAGGAGTCTTTCCCATTATAATGCCTGGGGTTGGCCAGGTGTCTCTATTCTTAGCAAAACTGAGGTTAAACAGGTGCCACTATTATTAGAATGCCTGGGGTCGTTTAAGACTCTCCTGTTATACAGTCTGAAGTCGGCCAGGTGTCTCCATCTTTAGAATGCCTGACTTTGCTCAGGTGTGTCTCTATGATTAGAATGTGTGGGGTCAGCAAGGAGTCTTTATTATTAAAATGCCTGGATTTGGCCAATAATCCTTTCCTTTATAATGCCTGGAGTGAGCCTGGTGTCTCTATTTTAGAATGCCTGAGGTCCCCTAAGTGTCTCTATCATTACAATGCATGGAGTTTGGCCAAGAGTCTCTATTACTAGAAGGCCTGGAATCGGCCAGAAGTCTCTATTATTAGAATGCTTGGGGTCATCCAGGAGTATCTCCTCTAGAATGCCTGGGGTGGGCCAGGTGTCTGTATGCTTAGAATGAGTGAGTTTTCACAGTTGTTTTCCTTAAAATGCCTGGGATAGGCCAGGAGTCTCTATCATTACAATGTCTTGGGTCAGCTTGTAGTATCTTTCTTTAGAATGCCTGGGGTCAGCCAGGTGTCTCTATCCTTAAAATATCTGATGTCACATAGTTGTCTCTATCACTAGAATGTCTGGGTTTGGCCAGCAACCTCTTCTGTTGGAATACCTTCGGTAGGTAAGGTGTCTCTATCTTTAGAATGCCTGAGGTCACCCAGGTGTCTCTATCATTAGAATGCCTGCCTGGGGTCAGCCAGGTGCCTCTCCAGTTAGAATGCCTAGGGTAGGCCAGGAGTTTCTCCCGCTAGAATGCCTCATTGGGCCAACTCTTTCTATCCTTAAAAATGGCTGAGGTGGCACAGGTGTCTCTATCATTAGAATGCCTGAAGTGAGCCAGAAGTCTCTACTATTAGAATGCCTGAAGTTGGTCAAAAGTCTTTCTCATTAGAATGCCTGTGATCTGCCAGGTGTCTCTATCCTTAGAATGCCTGAGATCGCCCAGGTGTCTCTATCATTAGAATGCCTGGATTCAGCCAGAAGTCTCTATCATTAGAATGCTTGGGGACAGTTAGAATTCTCCAACGTCAGAATGCCTGGGTTCAGCCAGGTGTCTCTATCTTTAGAATGCCTAAGCCCCCCCGGCCCCAGGCGACTCTACCTTTAGAATGCCTGGAGTTGGCCAGAAGTCTTTCTCATTAGAATGTCAGGAGTTTCTATCTTTAGAAAGCATGAGGTTACTAAGGTGTCTCTATCAGTAGAATACCTGTGGTCGGCATGTGTATCTCCCATTAAAATGTCTGAAGTCGGCCTAGTGTCAATGTTCTTAGAACGCCTGATGTCACCCAGGAGTCTCTATCACTAGAATGCCTGGGTTCAGCCAGGAGTTTCCCCCATTAGAACGCCTGTGATTGGCCAGGTATCACTACCATTAGAATGCCTCTGATTGGCCAAGTGTTTCTATCCTTAGAATTCCTGAGATCGGCGGAGCAAGATGGCCGAATAGGAACAGCTCCAGTCTCCAACTCCCAGCGCGAGCGACACAGAAGACCGGTGATTTCTGCATTTTCAACTGAGGTACTGGGGTCATCTCACTAGGGAGTGCCGGACAATGGGTGCTGGTCAGCTGCTGCAGCCTGAATAGCGAGAGCTGAAGCAGGGCGAGGCATCGCCTCACCTGGAAGCGCAAGGGGGAAGGGGATCCGTTTTCCTAGCCAGGGGAACTGAGACACACAACACCTGGAAAATCGGGTAACTCCCACCCCAATACTGCGCTGTAAGCATACAGGCACACTAGGAGAATATATCCCACACCTGGCGGGGAGGGTCCCACGCCCACGAAGCCTCCCTCACTGCTAACACAGCAGTCTGCCGCGATCTATCCGCAAGGCAGCAGCGAGGCTGGGGGAGGGGCGCCCGCCATTGCTGAGGCTTAAGTAGGTAAACAAAGCCGCTGGGAAGCTGGAACTGGGTGGAGCTCACAGCAGCTCAAGGAAGCCTGCCTGTCTCTGTAGTCTCCACCTCTGGGGACAGCGCACAGCTGAAGACCAACAGGGGAAGTAGCAGGAGGCGGTGCAGACGCGAACGACTCTGTCTGACAGCTTTGGGGAGAGCCGTGGATCTCCCAACGCGGAGGATGAGATCTGAGAATGGACAGACTGCCTGCTCAGGTGTGTCCCTGACCCCTGAGTAGCCTAGCTGGGAGAAATCCCCCACTAGGGGCAGTCTGACACCCCACACCTCACAGGGTGGAGTACACCCCTGAGAGGAAACTTCCAAAGGAAGAATCAGACAGGTACACTCGCTGTTCAGCAATATTCTATCTTCGGCAACCTCTGCTGCTGATACCCAGGCAAACAGGGTCTGGAGTGGACCTCAAGCAATCTCCAACAGAACAACAGACAGTCCTTCTGACTGTCAGAAGGAAAACTATCAAACAGGAAGGACACCTATACCAAAACCCCATCAGTACGTCACCACCATCAAAGACCAGAGACAGATAAAACCACAAAGATGGGGAAGAAGCAGGGAAGAAAAGCTGGAAATTCAAAAAATAAGAGCGCATCTCCCCCTGCAAAGGAGCGCAGCCCATCGCCAGCAACGGATCAAAGCTGGTCAGAGAATGACTTAGACGAGAGGAGAGAAGAAGGCTTCAGTCCATCAAACTTATCAGAGCTAAAGGAGGAATTACGTACCCAGCGCAAAGAAACTAAAAATCTTGAAAAAAGAGTGGAAGAATTGACAGCTAGCCTAATTAATGCAGAGAAGATCATAAACGAAATGACAGAGATGAAAACCATGACACGAGAAATATGTGACAAATGCACAAGCTTCAGTAACCGACTCGATCAACTGGAAGAAAGAGTATCAGCGATTGAAGATCAAATGAATGAAATGAAGCGAGAAGAGAAACCAAAAGAAAAAAGAAGAAAAAGAAATGAGCAAAGCCTGCAAGAAGTATGGGATTACATAAAAAGACCAAATCTACGTCTGATTGGGGTGCCTGAAAGTGAGGGGGAAAATGGAACCAAGTTGGAAAACACTCTTCAGGATATCATCCAGGAGAACTTCCCCAACATAGTAGGGCAGGCCAACATTCAAATTCAGGAAATACAGAGAACGCCACAAAGATACTCCTCCAGAAGAGCAACTCCAAGACACATAATTGCCAGATTCACCAAAGTTGAAATGAAGGAAAAAATCTTAAGGGCAGCCAGAGAGAAAGGTCGGGTAACCCACAAAGGGAAGCCCATCAGAATAACAGCAGATCTCTCGGCAGAAACTCTACAAGCCAGAAGAGAGTGGGGGCCAATATTCAACGTTCTGAAAGAAAAGAATTTTAAACCCAGAATTTCATATCCAGCCAAACTAAGTTTCATAAGTGAATGAGAAATAAAATCCTTTACAGATAAGTAAATGCTTAGAGATTTTGTCAACACCAGGCCTGCCTTACAAGAGACCCTGAAGGAAGCCCTAAAAATGGAAAGGAACAACCGGTACCAGCCATCGCAAAAACATGCCAAAATGTAAAGATCATCGAGGCTAGGAAGAAACTGCATCAACTAACGAGCAAAATAACCAGTTAATATCATAATGGCAGGATCAAGTTCACACATAACAATATTAACCTTAAATGTTAATGGACTAAATGCTCCAATTAAAAGACACAGACTGGCAAACTGGATAAAGAGTCAAGACCCATCAGTCTGCTGTATTCAGGAGACCCATCTCACATGCAGAGACATACATAGCCTCAAAATAAAAGGATAGAGGAAGATCTACCAAGCAAATGGAGAACAAAAAAAAGCAGGGGTTGCAATCCTTGTCTCTGATAAAACAGACTTTAAACCATCAAAGATCAAAAGAGACAAAGAAGGCCACTACATAATGGTAAAGGGATCAATTCAACAGGAAGAGCTAACTCTCCTAAATATATATACACCCAATACAGGAGCACCCAGATTCATAAAGCAAGTCCTTAGAGACTTACAAAGAGACTTAGACTCCCATACAATAATAATGGGAGACTTCAACACTCCGCTGTCAACATTAGACAGATCAACGAGACAGAAAGTTAACAAGGAAATACAGGAATTGAACTCATCTCTGCACCAAGCGGACCTCATAGACATCTATAGAACTCTCCACCCCAAATCAACAGAATATACATTCTTCTCAGCACCACATCGCACTTATTCCAAAATTGACCACATAATTGGAAGTAAAGCACTCCTCAGCAAATGTAAAAGAACAGAAATTATAACAAACTGTCTCTCAGACCACAGTGCAATCAAACTAGAACTCAGGACTAAGAAACTCAATCAAAACCGCTCAACTACATGGAAACTGAACAACCTGCTCCTGAATGACTACTGGGTACATAACGAAATGAAAGCGGAAATAAAGATGTTCTTTGAAACCAATGAGAACAAAGATACAACATACCAGAATCTCTGGGACACATTTAAAGCAGTGTGTAGAGGGAAAGTTAGAGCACTAAATGCCCACAAGAGAAAGCAGGAAACATCTAAAATTGACACTCTAACATCACAATTAAAAGAACTAGAGAGGCAAGAGCAAACACATTCAAAAGCTAGCAGAAGGCAAGAAATAACTAAGATCAGAGCAGAACTGAAGGAGATAGAGACACAAAAAACCCTCCAAAAAATCAATGAATCCAGGAGTTGGTTTTTTGAAAAGATCAACAAAATTGACAGACCGCTAGCAAGGCTAATAAAGAAGAAAAGAGAGAGGAATCAAATAGATGCAATAAAAAATGATAAAGGGGATATCACCACTGACCCCACAGAAATACAAACTACCATCAGAGAATACTATAAACGCCTCTACGCAAATCAACTAGAAAATCTAGAAGAAATGGATAATTTCCTGGACACTTACACTCTCCCAAGGCTAAACCAGGAAGAAGTTGAATCCCTGAATAGACCAATAGCAGGCTCTGAAATTGAGGCAACAATTAATAGCCTACCCACCAAAAAAAGTCCAGGACCAGATGGATTCACAGCTGAATTCTACCAGAGGTACAAGGAGGAGCTGGTACCATTCCTTCTGAAACTATTCCAATCAATAGAAAAAGAGGGAATCCTCCCTAACTCATTTGATGAGGCCAACATCATCCTGATACCAAAGCCTGGCAGAGACACAACAAAAAAAGAGAATTTTAGACCAATATCCCTGATGAACATCGATGCAAAAATTCTCAATAAAATACTGGCAAACCGGATTCGGCAGCACATCACAAAGCTTATCCACCATGATCAAGTGGGATTCATCCCTGGGATGCAAGGCTGGTTCAACATTCGCAAATCAATAAACGTAATCCAGCATATAAACAGAACCAAAGACAAGAACCACATGATTGTCTCAATAGATGCAGAAAAGGCTTTTGACAAAATTCAACAGCCCTTCATGCTAAAAACGCTCAATAAATTCGGTATTGATGGAACGTATCTCAAAATAATAAGAGCCATTTATGACAAACCCACAGCTAATATCATACTGAATGGGCAAAAACTGGAAAAATTCCCTTTGAAAACTGGCACAAGACAGGGATGCCCTCTCTCACCACTCCTATTCAACATAGTGTTGGAAGTTCTGGCTAGGGCAATCAGGCAAGAGAAAGAAATCAAGGGTATCCAGTTAGGAAAAGAAGAAGTCAAATTGTCCCTGTTTGCAGATGACATGATTGTATATTTAGAAAACCCCATCGTCTCAGCCCAAAATCTCCTTAAGCTGATAAGCAACTTCAGCAAAGTCTCAGGATACAAAATTAATGTGCAAAAATCACAAGCATTCTTACACACCAGCAACAGACAAGCAGAGAGCCAAATCAGGAATGAACTTCCATTCACAATTGCTTCAAAGAGAATAAAATACCTAGGAATCCAGCTTACAAGGGATGTAAAGGACCTCTTCAAGGAGAACTACAAACCACTGCTCAGTGAAATCAAAGAGGACACAAACAAATGGAAGAACATACCATGCTCATGGATAGGAAGAATCAATATCGTGAAAATGGCCATACTCCCCAAGGTTATTTATAGATTCAATGCCATCCCCATCAAGCTACCAATGACTTTCTTCACAGAATTGGAAAAAACTGCTTTAAAGTTCATATGGAACCAAAAAAGAGCCCGCATTGCCAAGACAATCCTAAGTCAAAAGGACAAAGCTGGAGGCGTCACGCTACCTGACTTCAAACTATACTACAAGGCTACAGTAACCAAAACAGCATGGTACTGGTACCAAAACAGAGCTATAGACCAATGGAACAGAACAGAGTCCTCAGAAATAATACCGCACATCTACAGCCATCTGATCTTTGACAAACCTGAGAGAAACAAGAAATGGGGAAAGGATTCCCTATTTAATAAATGGTGCTGGGAAAATTGGCTAGCCATAAGTAGAAAGCTGAAACTGGATCCTTTCCTTACCCCTTATACGAAGATTAATTCAAGATGGATTAGAGACTTAAATGTTAGACCAAATACCATAAAAACCCTAGAAGAAAATCTAGGTAGTACCATTCAGGACATAGGCATGGGCAAGGACTTCATGTCTAAAACACCAAAAGCAACGGCAGCAAAAGCCAAAATTGACAAATGGGATCTAATTAAACTAAAGAGCTTTTGCACAGCAAAAGAAACTACCATCAGAGTGAACAGGCAACCTACAGAATGGGAGAAAATTTTTGCAACCTACTCATCTGACAAAGGGCTAATATCCAGAATCTACAAAGAACTCAAACAAATATACGAGAAAAAAACAAACAACCCCATCAAAAAGTGGGGAAAGGATATGAACAGACATTTCTCAAAAGAAGATATTCATACAGCCAACAGACACATGAAAAAATGCTCACCATCACTGGCCATCAGAGAAATGCAAATCAAAACCACAATGAGATACCATCTCACACCAGTTAGAATGGCAATCATTAAGAAGTCAGGAAACAACAGGTGTTGGAGAGGATGTGGAGAAACAGGAACACTTTTACACTGTTGGTGGGATTGTAAACTAGTTCAACCATTATGGAAAACAGTATGGCAATTCCTCAAGGATCTAGAACTAGATGTACCATATGACCCAGCCATCCCACTACTGGGTATATACCCAAAGGATTATAAATTAGTCTACTACAAAGACACATGTACACGTATGTTTATTGCGGCACTATTCACAATAGCAAAGACTTGGAATCAACCCAAATGTCCATCTGTGACAGACTGGATTAAGAAAATGTGGCACATATACACCATGGAATACTATGCAGCCATAAAAAAGGATGAGTTTGCGTCCTTTGTAGGGACATGGATGCAGCTGGAAACCATCATTCTTAGCAAACTATCACAAGAAGAGAAAACCAAACACCGCATGTTCTCACTCATAGGTGGGAACTGAACAATGAGATCACTTGGACTCGGGAAGGGGAACATCACACACTGGGGTCTATCATGGGGAGGGGGGAGGGGGGAGGAGGGAGGGATTGCATTGGGGAGTTATACATGATATAAATGATGAATTGATGGGTGCTGACGAGTTGATGGGTGCAGCACACCAACATGGCATAAGTTTACATATGTAACAAACCTGCACGTTATGCACATGTACCCTAGAACTTAAAGTATAATAAAAAAAAAAAAAAAAAAAAAAAAAAAAAATTAAAAAATGGAAAAAACATTTTTCTCAAGCTTTTTTTATGAGGGCCCTAAATTCATCTATGACGGCTCCACCCTTATGACTGTGTCTCCTATAAGCCCTATCATTTAACACTACTACATTGGAGGTTAAGGTTCAACATATTAATTTTGAGGGACACATTTAGACTACAGCATACAATCAACTAATCTTCAACAAAGACATCAAGAATACACACTGGGAAAAGAACAGTATTTTTAATAACTGATGTTGGAAAATCTGATATTTACATACAAAAATCCAGTTACAAGAATTAACTCAAAATGGATTAAAGATGTATATGAAAGACTGGGAATTCTGAAACTCCTGGAAATACACATAGTGGAAAACTCCTTGACATTGGCCTTGGCAATAGTTCTTCAGATGTGACACCAAAATTATAGACAATGAAAGCAAAACTAAACAAGTGAGACTACACCAAACCAAAAAGTTTCTTCACAGTAGAGAAAACAATCCACAAAATCAAAAGCGAATCTACAGAAACGGAGGACATCTTTGTAAACCATATACCCAATAGGAGATTTAGGTCCAAAATATGTAAGGGATTCCAAGAAGTAAATAGCTAAATAAATAAATAAATAAATAAGCTTGATTTAAAAATGGGCAAAGACCCTGAATACACATATTTTTTCAAGAAAGATATAAATGACTAATAAGTATATGGAAATGTACTCAACACCACCAATCATCAGGGAAAGGCAAATAAAAACCAAAATGAGACATGAACTCACATGTGCTGAATGGCTATTATCTAAAAGTTAAAAAAAATAAAAAATGTGTGGATGAGGAAATTTCACTTCTGAGTTTATAAATAAAGAAATTTTAATCACCATATTTAAGTGATATCTTCACCCCATTGTTTGTGGCAAAATTATTCATAATAGCCAAAATATGAAAACAAATTGTGTCCATAATAGTAGTATTACTAATATTAATTAGTATGAGCTAATTAAAATATTTAACACACACAGCACAATTATTCAGTCTAAAAAAAGGAAAAAGCTCTGTCATATGCATGTAGGGTTTTATGCTAATGGAAAAAATACACAGAAAGACAAAGGCTGAATGATCTCACTTGTGAAATCTAAAATAGTCAAATTCATAGAAGCAGGGAGTAAAATGGTGATTGCAGAAGTTAGAGGTAGGAGAGAATGAGGTGATGTTAGTTAAGAGTACAAAATGATAATTATAAAGTTGAATATGTTATGGAGATCTAAGAGGGAATATCTCATGCTGCGTGTTTTTAACACACACAAAATGTAGTGGAACAGAATAAAAGTTTTGGAGGTTATCAATAAATTTATTACCTTGAATAAGGTGATGGTATTATGGGTGTGTGCATATGTCCTTACTCAATGAATTGTATACATTAAATGTGTGCAATTTTCTGTATATCAATTTTACTTCAAAATCTATTTTTTGACATGGAGTCTCACTCTGTTGCCCAGGCTGGAGTACAGTGGCATTATCTCAGCCTGATACAAACATCTTTATGTCTCCCCTCTTCACTGATATGATTAAACTGTTGTTTTGTGTAAAAAGGGGGAATCCACTTTTGGGTCCATGTGACTGAGTGTTGGTTGTGGTGTTGTTGGCTTGTTGAGTGGACCTGACCTCAGGTCCTGGGGAAAGTGGTCAGGTCCAAGAAATGTTGGAGTAAGCCAGGTAGTTCCTCAGTTCCCAGGCCCCTCGATGTCTTACTAGGCAGCATGCATGAGTGCCGAATGGACTAAACTAGGATTGGACTAGACCAGAGATCAGATGTTGCTGAGACCAGCTCGGTCATGGAGACCCTAACCCAGTGGTGCTAGAGGAATTAAAGACACACACACAGAAATATAGAGTGTTGAGTGGGGATTGGGAGCTGACAGCCTTCAGAGATGAAAGCCCCCAAACAGAGATTTACCCACATATTTATTGACAGTAAGCCAGTGATAAGCATTGTTTCTATAGATTATAGATTAACTGAAAGTATTCCTTACAGGAAACAAAGGAATGGGCTGAAACAAAGGGATGGGCTCTGGCTAGTTATCTGCATCAGGAACATGTCCTGAAGGCACAGATCGCTCATGTCATTGTTTATGGTTTAGGAATGCCTTTAAGCAGTTTTCCACCCTGGGTGGGCCAGGGGTTCCTTGCCCTTACTCTGGTAAACCCACAACCTTTGGTGTGGGTGTCATGGCCATCATAAACATGTCACAGTGCTGCAGAGATTTTGTTTATTGCCGGTTTGGGGGCCAGTTTATGGCCAGATATGGGGGCCTGTTTCCAACAGATGCTGTTGTGATGGGAAAGGATGGGCTGGCCTTTGGGTCACTGGCAGACTTCTCAGATGGGGGCTGGCAGCTCAGGTGGTAGAAGCCCAAGGAAAGATTACAGCCCAGGAAAGTTGTATTCTCAGAAAAACTGTGGATCATATATTCTCAGAAGAGTGCTGGGCCCCATGTTTAAGAGGAGGCAGGGAAGTTGTGCTCTAGGATTTTCACTGAGGAGGAAAGGACTCTTCAGTTGGGTTAATGGAGACTGGTGGCTCCCGGTCATGTAGCATGCTCACAATTCCATCCCATATGAATAATACTGGATTTCACTGTGGGAGACATGTAAGGGTGCCAAATCTTCTCACTCCCATGCTAGCCTGGGTGTGGTAGGCATGAAGGTGTTGATAGTATCAACTAGAAAATGTTTCTTGCTGACTTCAGGGAATTGGACCCTTAATTGAACTGAGCCATGTTTGGAATATTTATATGAGGGTGGGAAGATTCCATGGGAGTGCAAGTTAGTGATCTCCATTTTGGCAAGGAACAGCAGAGGAAGGGAGTCATGAGTTGCACATTCTATCTACTTTTGCCAAATATTTTATATTTTGGTTGCAGCATCCACACTGAGGAGCCATGAAAGTGCCCAGCCTACTTGATCCCTTTATGGCCTGGGAGAGGCCGGGGCAGAGGCAGTAGCAGCAACTATCACAAAAGTCCTGCAAGCTACCTCTGGGAGCTATGCACTCAGTGCACAGCCACAACTTTTATGTTCAGGGCAGTTGTGGGTGTGCTGGGAGTTGTAAGGTGCCAAGCCTTGTTTATCAGTGAGTAGTGGAGGAAGGGTGTTGCAAGGCGTACAATCTGCTCTCTGCTCCACCATATTCTTGGCTGTGGCATACATGCTGGAGGTACTTGGAAGTGTCAGCCTTCTCAGTCCCTCTTTAACCATGGATGGCAGGAACAGAGGGAGTGGTAGAGGCAATTGCAAAGGGCCTAATCATCTACTTATGGCAGTTTTGTTCCCAGAGGAATGCAGAGTCAGTCATGTCTGGCTGCAGTTTCCAGGTGGGGGTGAGGCAGCTGCACTGGGAGCCTAATTAGGTGAGCCCTTCATGGCAAAGGATAGGGGAGGTGAGGAGTTGCACAGTACACTGTCAGGCTGCTCCTCACTACCGTGGCTGTGGGACCTATCCTAGGGACTTGCAAAACCACCTCACTTCCCTTTTTGGTGGGGTGATGGCAGCTGGCACCAGGCTGTTCAGGGACATGCCCATGGGGTTCCATGTAAGCTTGATTAGTGACTCTGCACAAACCCCTGATAGCTCTCTGTGCCAGTTTGAAGGAGTGGGGAAATCAAGGGGTTTTTTTAATGCCCAGGATTGCAAGGGCCTATGGTGGAAGTGTGAATCCTTTAAAGACTCTCACTCACTCACTCTTTCCCCACATTATGGAGCTTTTCCAGACTCCTTACCAATCCTCAGTGTACAGCTGTCTGGCTTCACTTCTCTCTGGTCTCCCTGAGTCCTGTTGCTTCCTTGGTGAATTCAAGTGCTTTCTTAGACGATCCACTTGAAGAATTAGTATTTACTTGATACTTTGCTTCCTCTCCTTGAGCCTGGGAGCACTATGGGAGACCGGGGCTCATTTCATCCCTTATCTACAACCATAAAAGACAGACATTCCCAGAGCGACCATTTCAGAGACCTGCCCCTAGGAACGCATTCTCTTTCTCAGGGCTGTTTCTTGCTGAGAAAAAGAATTCAGCGACAGTTCTCCTATTTGCTTTTGAAAGAAGAGAAATATGGCTCTGTTCTACCCGGCTCTCAGGCAGCCAGACCTAATGATTATCTCCCTTGTTCCCTGGACATCACTGTTATCTTGTTCTTTTTCCAGGGTGCCCAGATTTCATATTGTTTAAACAATTTGTGCAGTTAATGCAATCATCACAGGGTCCTGAGGCGACATAGATCCTCAGCTTAGGAAGATGACAGGATTAAGAGATTAAATTAAAGACAGGCATACAAAATCACAAGAGTATTGATTGGAGAAGTGATAAATGTCCATGAAATCTTCACAATTTATGTTCAGAGATTGCATTAAAGACAGGGGTAAGAAATTATAAAAGTATTAATTTGGGGAACTAATAAATGTCCATGAAATCTTCACAATTTATGTTCTTCTGCCATGGCTTCAGCTGGTCCCTCCATTCAGGGTCCCTGACTTCCCGCAACACCTGGCCACAGAAAGCAATCCAGAGATAGAAATAAAAGACATCTAAATAAGAAGAGAGAAAGTCAAACTCTCTCTGTTTGCAGATAACATGATTCTATTACTGGAAAACTCTATAGTCTCTTTTCAAAAGCTCCTTGGCCTGATAGACAACTTCAGCAAAGTTTCAGAATATAAAATTAATGTACAAAAATCAGTAGCATTCCTATACACCAACAACTTTGAAGCTACTAGCCAAATCAGGAATGCAATTCTATTCACACTAGAAGAATAAAATGTCTGAAGATCTCAACAGTAAGAATTACAAAACACTACTCAAAGAAATCAGGGATGACACAAAGAAATATAAAACATTTTGTGTTTACAGATAGGAAGAATCAATATCATTAAAATTGCCATACTGCTCAAAGCAATGTACATATTCAATACTATTACTATCAA
Source organism: Rhinopithecus roxellana (assembly GCF_007565055.1). Lineage (NCBI taxonomy): Eukaryota > Metazoa > Chordata > Mammalia > Primates > Cercopithecidae > Rhinopithecus > Rhinopithecus roxellana. Next base: position 17,954,316 of record NC_044555.1, read on the forward strand.
ATTACCAATGACATTCTTGACAGAATTAGAGAAATTATTTTGAGATTGATATGAAACCAAAAAAGGCTTGACTAGCCAGGAAAATCCTAAGTACATAGAACAAAGCTAGAAGCATCATGTTACTTTACTTCAAACTATGTTACTATGCTACAGTAATTATAACAGCATGATACTAATACAAAAACAGATCCATTGACCAATGAAATAGAATGGAGAGCTCAGAAATTATGCTACACACCTACAACCATCTGATATTCAGCAAAGCCAACAAAAAGAAGCAACGGGAAAGGGACTCTTTTTTATATAAATGGTTTTGAGATAACTGGCTAGCCTTATGCAGGGGATTGAAACTGGACCCTTTTCATACAGGATACAGAAAAATCAACTCAAGGTGGATTAAAGTCCCAAATATAAAAACCTAAAACTATAAAAACCCAGCAAGATAACCTAGAAAATACCATTCTGGACATAGAACCTGGCAAGCATTTCATGGCAAAGATCTAAAAGCAATTGAAAAAAGATTGACAAATGTGATCTAATTAAAGAGCTCCTGCACAACCAAAGAAACTATGGACAGAGTATCAGACAAAGTACATAATAGAATACAATACTTATGAACTACACATATGACAAGGTCTAACATCAATAATCTATGAGGAACTTAAATAAATTTAGAAGAAAAAATAGAAATCCCATTAAAAAGAGGGCAAATAACATATCTTGATAACGCTTCTCGAAAGAAGACATACACGCAGCCAATAAGCACATTTTAAAAATACTTAACATGAATTTTCATTAGAGAAATGGAAATCAAAACCATGAGATATCATCCTATACCAATCAGAATGGTTATTATTAAAAAGTAAAAAAATAATAATAACAGATGCCAGTGAGGTTTCAGATAAAAGGGAACACTTATAGACCTCTGCTGGGAGTGTAAGTTAGTTCTGCCATTATGGAAAACAGTGTGGCAATTCCTCAAACAACTTGAACTACAATTACCATTTGAACCAGCAATCCCATTATTGGGGATATATCTAAAATAATATAATCACTCTACCATAAGGACACAGGTACATGTATATTCATCGCAGCACTATTGACAATAGTGAAGACATGGAATCAACATAAATGCCCATCAGTGGTAGAATGGATAAAGCAAATATGGTATATACACACCATGAAATACTACACAGCCATGAAAACAAAAAGATATTTTTCTGTGCAGCAATGACGGATGGATCTTGATGCCTTTATCATAAGCAAACTATTGCAGGAATAGAAAACCAAATACCATATATTATCACTTATAAGTGGTAGCTTAGCAAGGAGTGCACAGGGAGAGAGAGAAGGGATAAACAGACACTGCAGCCTACTTTGGTTGGAGGGTGGGACGATGGAGAGTCTCAGATTAAATACCTATTAAGTAAAATTAACCCGGGTTACAAAATAATATGTATTTCAAACCCCTGGGACATGCAGTTTATCTATATAACAAACATGCACATGTACACCTGAACCTAAATTGAAAGTTATAATTAAAAAAAGAAATGTTACTGTATGTGATTATTTGTTCCAATAGCTTTTTCTCAAGTTTTTTAGGTATTTCTGTATATTTCTGTATGTAAAATTATGTTTTCTACAAAGAAGGACAACTTTACTTTTTTTCTTTCTGATTTGGATGATTTACATTTTATTTTATTTTGTTTTATTATTTTCTGGTCTAATTTCTCTGATTAGGCTTCCAATACTATTCATGAGAATAAGTATTCTTGCCTTTTTCGCTATCTAGGAAAAAATCTTTTTTATTTTTCACTGTCTAATATGGGCTGGACCAATTCATATATGGCCTTTATAATATTTAGGTAATGTTCTTTTCTTCTTCATTTGCTAAGAGTTTTTATTCTGAAATGGTGTTAAATTTTTAAATGCACTTTTTGCATCTATGAAGACAATAGTGACTTTAATCTTTTATTCTGTCAATGTAGAATACTGCATTAATTAATTTTTCATATTGGACTATTTTTATATCCCAGTGATAAATCTCACTTGGTTATGGTGTATTACTCTTATTCTGTGTTGTTGGATTCTGTTTGCTAGTAATTTGTTGAAGGTTTTTACATTTATATTCATTAGAGATATTGGTCTATAGTTGTTTTTTCTTCCAGTGTCTTTTTCGGCATTTGTGAAATCAGTTGAGAAGTATTCCCTCCTCTTCAAATCTTTGGAAGTGTTTGAAAAGGATTGACATTAATACTTTTTTAATTTTTGGTAGAATTCACCAGTGAAGACATCTGGTCCTGAACTTCTCTTTGTTTTTGAATACTAAATCAATCTCACACTAATTATAGGTCTTTTCAGACTTTCTATTTCATCATGATTTAGTCTTATCAAGTTGTATGATTTTAGATATTTTCCATTTTTTCAGGTTATCAGTTTTTTAAATGTAAAGTTGTTCATAGTAGGTTTTTTGTTTGTTTGTTCTGTTTTGTTTTTTGAGATGGAGTTTTAGTCTTGTTGCCCAGGCTGGAGTGTAATGGCATGATCTTGGCTCACTGCAACCTCTGCCTCCTGGGTTCAAGTGATTCTCCTGCCTCAGTCTCCTGAGTAGCTGAGATTAGAGGCGTGTGTCACCACGTTCGGCTAATTTTGTGTTTTTAGCAGAGACGGATTTTCTCCATGTTGGTCAGGCTGGTCTTGAACTGTTGGCCTCAGGTGATCCACATGCCTCAGGCCCCAGAAGTGCTGGGTTACAGGTGTGAGCCACCATGCCTGGCCTGTTGATAGTAGTTTTTATGATCCCTTTTTATTTCTTTGACATTAGTTGTACTGTTTCTTCTTTCATTTATGATTTTGAGTCTTCTCTCTTTTATATTTATTCATCTAGCTAAGTTTTATAAATTTTGTTTATTTGTTCAAAAAAATACTTCTTAGTTTTGTAATTATTTTTTACCAGTTTCTGTTATTTATGTCATCTAATCTTTTTCATTCCCTTCATTTTGCTAAATCTAGGTTTTCTTTTTATGTTTAATTCTAGCTAATTGAGGAGTAGAGTTAGATTTTTTATTCAGTTTTTTTTATTTTAAATGTAGCCATTTCTCATTATAAAATTCCTTATAGTGTTGCCTTTGCTGCACTCCTTAAATTTTAGTATGCAATATTTTTTCATTATTTTCCTCAGTGTATTTTAAAATTTTCTTTTGTGTTTTTTTTTTTTTTTTTTTTTTTTTGGCCTACTGGTTGTTCAAGTGTAAGTTGATTGATTTTCACATATTTTGAATTCTTCAGTTTTTAATGTATGTGTTATTTATTTCTAATTTAATTCCATTATTGTCAGGAAAGATGTTTGGTATGATTTTAGTCTTACAATTTTTCTGACATATTTTATAGACTAACATGATTTATCCCAGAGAAAGATCTGTGTGTGCTTGTAAAGAATGTCTATATTGCTGCTATTGGGTGAAGTGTTTCCTATATGTTTGTCCATTTTGCCTACAGTATTGCTTAAGTCCTCTGTTTCCTTACTGGTCTTCTATTGGGTATTCTATCTATTACTGAAAGTGGTTTATTAAAGCATCCTGCTATTATTGATTTCTGTCTATTTCTCCCTTAAGTTCTGCCATGTGTACTTGCTATATTTATTTTCTTTGATGTTGCAGAGAAAAAAATACACATGTGTTCTCCTGATGTATGGACTCGTTTATCAATTTAAAATATCCTCCTGATTGTTTTTGATTAACAGTATTTTTTTTTAGCATATTATAGCCACCCTATCACTCTTGGTTTTCCTTTGCATAGAATACCTTTGTTCAATCCTTTAACTTTTAGCCTACATCTGTCCTTAAATCTAAATTTATTGTAGATAAGATATATGTGGCCTTCTATTTAAAATCCATTTAGTCTTTCTAAGTCTTTTGATTTAGAATTCATTTCACTTAAATTTAAAGTAATTATTAATAAAAATTTGTTATTGACATTTTGTTAGTTGTTTTACATAAGGTTTGTAATTCTTTTTACATTTTCTCTCTTACCATCTTCCTTTTCGTTTTGTTGATATTTTGTAATCATATGCTTTATTTCTTTTTCTTTTTATTCTTCCTAGAAATTTATTCTTCCTAGAAATTTATTTTATTCTTCCTAGAAATTCAAATATCTAGAAAGATAGCCACTTCAGAATCTCTAGCACCTCAAAACTTAATTTAGATAAGTAGTCCAGGACATAACTCTATTGTCATCTCTGGAAGTGATACAATAGACATTAGCAAATGGCGAGATACCTGTCTCATTATATGTCAATAGCTATTTGAAGGCTAAGGCTTTATACAAAAAATTAGGATGTCTAAAAATATTCTATTTCACCACAGCAGGTTCTTTAAAAATAGTTAAATTTTTGTTTGTCTACTTCTTTTCTTGTTGAAAAGTAAAAGCTTCTGTTCTCAACTTCTAACCTGTCTGAACTGAACCCAAAAGTCCTAATCGTTTTTTTAATGACTTAAATATCATAGTAATATGCACATAATATATAATTTACCACTTTAACCATTTTTAATTATACAGTTAATTGTATTAACTATATTCACATTATTGTGTAATCATCACTACTATGCAACTCCTGAAATTTTATCATTTTGAACTAAAATTTTGTGCCCATTAAGCAATAACTCCAAACTACTACCATTCCCAGGCATTGATAACCAGTATCTACTTTGTATCTATATTTATTTTAATATTCTATGAATCCCAAATACAAGGAATCATACAATATTTTCCTTTTGTTGGTGGCTCTTTTTACTTGGCATAATTCTTTCAAGGTTCTTTCATATTGTAGCATGCCTTGGAATGTTACTTCTTTTTAAGGATGAATAATATTCCATTGTATTTATATACCACCTTTTATTTATTCAATCAAGCATTGATGGATACTGGTTGCTCTAACCTTTTTTGTCTATTGTGAATAAAGTTGCTCTGAACATGGGTTTAAAAATATCTGTTCATCCTTGTTTTCAATCTTTTAGATAAACACATACTTTTTGATCATATGATAATTACATCGTTTTTATTTTTGCGGAGCTCTTACATAGCTTTCCGTTGTGGCTGTATTATTTTACATTTTCATCAACAGTGCACAAGGTCTAATTTCTCTACATCTTTGCTAAAATTTGTTATATACTTTTTTTAGTAGCCATCTTAGTGGGTGTAAAGTGTATCTGATTTGAAGTTTGATCTGCATTTTCGCAATGATTACTGATGTTTAACATCTGCTCATGTGTTTGTTGAGCTGTAATATGTTTCATTCAAGTCGTTTGAAATGTATATTCAAGTATTTGTACATTTCAACTGGGTTTTGTTGCTGTTGAGTTCTAACAGATGTTTATATATTATGACTATTAATTTCTTATCAAATATTTGATTTGCAAATATTTTCTCTCATTCTGCAGTTTGAGTTTTCATTATTGACAGTGTTCATGTACCTAAGATTTTAGTATTAACGAAGCCCAATTTATCTAATGTTTCTTTTGTTGCTTATGATTTTTAGTTTTATTTCTAAAAAAAAAAAAATGCCAAATCCAGCGTGACAAAAATTTTCCACAATTATTCCTTCTAAGACTTTGATAGTTTTAGTTTTTGTGTCTAGGGCTTTGATCAATTTTTTGTTTTGATTTTCTTTTATTGTGTAAGGTAAAGGTCCAACCTAATTCTTTGCAGGTGTAGATAAGTTTTCTCAGGAACATTATTTGAATAAACTGCTCTTTCTCTATGGAATCATTATGACAACATTGTCAAAAATTACTCGATCATAATATATTTAGCTTATTTTCTTCTCACTATTGTATCCATTGGCCTATATGTTTGTCTTTATGCCAGTACCACACTAGTTGGATTAGTGTAGTTTGGTGGTAAGTTTGAAATCAGAAAGTGTGAGTACTCCAACTTTGTTCTTTTTCAAGGTTTTTATAGATCTCTAGAGTCCCTGGAGATTCCAAAAGATTTTGACAATGGGTTTGCCTATTTTTTTTAAAGTTATTATTATTTTGATAAACAAGTTATAATTGTATACATTTATAGAAACAAAGTCATGTTTTGATAAATGTGTACAAAGTGGAATGACTAGAGAAAGCTAACGTATTAAGCATTTAGCTTACCTATAATTTTTGTGACTAGTTATTTAAAATTTACTTTTTTTTTTTTTTTTTTTTTTTTTTTTTTTGAGATGGAGTCTCGCTCTGTCGCCCAGGCTGGAGTGCAGTGGCCAGATCTCAGCTCACTGCAAGCTCCGCCTCCGGGGTTTACGCCATTCTCCCGCCTCAGCCTCCCGAGTAGCTGGGACTACAGGCGCCCGCCACCTCACCCGGCTAGATTTTTTTTTTTTTTTTTTGTATTTTTTAGTAGAGACGGGGTTTCCCCATATTAGCCAGGATGGTCTCCATCTCCTGACCTCGTGATCCACCCGTCTCAGCCTCCCAAAGTGCTGGGATTACAGGCTTGAGCCACCGCGCCCGGCCTTGTTGTTTTGAAATATACAATAAGTTATTGCTGATTATAGTCACGATTCTATGCAAGAGATCTTAAACCATATTTCTCCTGTCTATCTGAAATTTTGTATATTGTGATCAACAACTCCATGTTTCCTTTCTTCCCACCATATCTTTTCTGATAACCATCATTCTACTTTCTGCTTCTGTGAGTTCAACTTTATTAGATGCCATGTATAAGTCAAATCATTCGGTATTCATATTCCTGTGCCTGACTTGTTTTACTTTATCTAATGTCCACATTCATCCACATTTTTGCAAATGGCAAGATTTCTATCCCTTTTAAAGCCGAATAGTATTCCGTTGTGTAAATACATCACATTTTCTTTATCAATTTATCCTTTGATGGACATTTAGGTTAATATTCTATGTTGGTTATTGTGAATAATGCTAAAATAAACATAAGAATGCAGCTAGCATTCCAAAATATGTATTTCAGTTCTTTTTATCTATTCTATTCAGTTCTTTACTTCAGGTCATATTTTGGTGTGTGCTCAAATGTGGGATTATTGTATCATATGGTATCTATATTTATAGGTTTTTTTAGTTTTTTGTTTTTATTGAGATGGAGTTTCACACTTGTTTCTGAGGCTGGAGTGCAATGGCATGATCTCGGCTCACCACAACCTCCACCTCCCAGGTTCAAGCGATTCTCCTGCCTCAGCCTCCTCAGGAGCTGGGATTACAGGCATTCACCACCACACCTGGCTAATTTTGTATTTTTAGTAGAGACAGGGTTTCTCCATGTTGGTCAGGCTGGTCTTGAACTCCCGACCTGAGGTGATCCGCCCGCCTCGGCCTCCCAAAGTGCTGAGATAACAGACATGAGCCACAAAGCCCTGCCTATATTTTTACTTTTTAAAGGAACCTCTATACCGTATTCCATAATAATTCATCCTCCAACCAAGAATTTATAAGAGTTCCCATATTCTTCACAGTGTCTCCAACATTTTTAAATCTTTTTATCTTCTTGATAACGTACTTTAACATATGGGAGGTAATATCTCATTGCCGTTTTTCATTTACATCACCCTAATAATTAGTGATGCTGAGAAATTTGTATGTATTTATTAGCCATTTGTATGTTTTAGGTTTTTTTATTTTTTCTTTTTCTTGAGAAATTTCTGTTCAGGTTCTTTGCTCATTTTTAATCAAATTATTGGTTTTATTGCTATTGAGATGTTTGCTTTCTTTATGTATTTGAATATTAGCCTCTTATCAGAGGTATGATTAGCAAATATTTTCTCCCAGTCTATATAATGTCTCTTCACTTTGTTCACTTTATTTCCTTTGCTGTGCAGAAGCTATTAGTTTAGTTTTATCTAATTTGTTTATTTTTTGTTGTTGTTGCCTGTGCTTTTGGGTCATAGTCAAAAAAAAAAAAAAAACACAACTGTTTAGATTAATTTGATGGAGATTATTTCCTATATTTTAATACTAATTTTAGGGGTTCTGGTCTTATATGTAAGTAATTAACCCACTTTGAGTTTATTTTGTTGTGGTAAGATAATGATCTAACTTTATTTTTCTACACATAGACATCTAGTTCTCCCAAGATTGTTTTTTATTATTGGAAAGACTTTCCTTTTCCCGCTGTGTGTTCTTGAAATCTTTGTCAAATGTCAATTGATTACCAACGTGTAGAATTATTTCTGGATTTTTTGTTCTGTTCCACTGGCCATTGTCTCTGTTTCTATACCAGCACCACGCTTATTGTTTTGTATTATGATTTGTGTTATGATTTTGTATTATGATTTGTATTATGTATTGTGTTTCAAACTCTGTTGTTTTCACCCAAGATTGTTTTGGCTATTGGAGCTCTTTGCTGGTTCCGTATAAATTTTTCAATCTTTTGAAATCCTATTTTCATGAAAAATTACATCATAATTTTGATAGGGATTATATTGAACGTATACATTACTTTGGGTAGTATAGATATTTCCACAGTATCAATTCTTGCAATCCATAAAGACACAATATTGTTTTATTTATTTGTGTTGTATTTTACTTATTTTATCAGTGTTTTATATTTTCAGTAAACAAGTCTTTTACATTATTGGCTAACTTTACATCAAAGTATTTGTTTTTTGTTACTTTTGTTTTTTCAGATAATTTCTTACTAATATACAGATATTATACAGAGCTTGTTTCATGTTTAAACATTTATGATTGACAAATAATAATTGCACATATTTATGGGGTAAAAAGTGAAATTTTGATATGTGTGCATATCATGTAATGATCAAATCAGGGTAATTAGCATATTTATTTATTTATTTATTTATTTATTTATTTTTTATTATACTTTAAGTTCTAGGGTACATGTGCATAACGTGCAGGTTTGTTACATATGTATACTTATGCCATGTTGGTGTGCTGCACCCATCAACTCGTCAGCACCCATCAATTCATCACTTATATCTTGTATAACTCCCCAATGCAAGCCCTCCCTCCTCCCCCCTCCCCCCTCCCCATGATAGGCCCCTGTGCGTGATGTTCCCCTTCCCGAGTCCAAGTGATCTCATTGTTCAGTTCCCACCTATGAGTGAGAACATGCGGTGTTTGGTTTTCTGGTCTTGTGATAGTTTGCTAAGAATGATGGTTTCCAGCTGCATCCATGTCCCTACAAAGGACGCAAACTCATCCTTTTTTATGGCTGCATAATATTCCATGGTGTATATGTGCCACATTTTCTTAATCCAGTCTGTCACAGATGGACATTTGGGTTGATTCCAAGTCTTTGCTATTGTGAATAGTGCCGCAATAAACATACGTGTACATGTGTGTTTGTAGTAGAATAATTTATAATCCTTTGGGTATATACCCAGTAGTGGGATGGCTGGGTCATATGGTACATCTAGTTCTAGATCCTTGAGGAATTGCCATACTGTTTTCCATAATGGTTGAACTAGTTTACAATCCCACCAACAGTGTAAAAGTGTTCCTATTTCTCCACATCCTCTCCAACACCTGTTGTTTCCTGACTTCTTAATGATTGCCATTCTAACTGGTGTGAGATGGTATCTCATTGTGGTTTTGATTTGCATTTCTCTGATGGCGAGTGATGATGAGCATTTTTTCATGTGTCTGTTGGCTGTATGAATATCTTCTTTTGAGAAATGTCTGTTCATATCCTTTCCCCACTTTTTGATGGGGTTGTTTGTTTTTTCTCGTATATTTGTTTGAGTTCTTTGTAGATTCTGGATATTAGCCCTTTGTCAGATGAGTAGGTTGCAAAAATTTTCTCCCATTCTGTAGGTTGCCTGTTCACTCTGATGGTAGTTTCTTTTGCTGTGCAAAAGCTCTTTAGTTTAATTACATCCCATTTGTCAATTTTTGCTTTTGCTGCCGTTGCTTTTGGTGTTTTAGACATGAAGTCCTTACCCATGCCTATGTCCTGAATGGTACTACCTAGATTTTCTTCTAGGGTTTTTATGGTATTAGGTCTAACATTTAAGTCTCTAATCCATCTTGAATTAATCTTCGTATAAGGGGTAAGGAAAGGATCCAGTTTCAGCTTTCTACTTATGGCTAGCCAATTTTCCCATCACCATTTATTAAATAGGGAATCCTTTCCCCATTTCTTGTTTCTCTCAGGTTTGTCAAAGATCAGATGGCTGTAGATGTGTGGTATTATTTCTGAGGACTCTGTTCTGTTCCATTGATCTATATCTCTGTTTTGGTACCAGTACCATGCTGTTTTGGTTACTGTAGCCTTGTAGTATAGTTTGAAGTCAGGTAGCGTGACGCCTCCAGCTTTGTCCTTTTGACTTAGGATTGTCTTGGCAATGCGGGCTCTTTTTTGGTTCCATATGAACTTTAAAGCAGTTTTTTCCAATTCTGTGAAGAAACTCATTGGTAGCTTGATGGGGATGGCATTGAATCTATAAATAACCTTGGGCAGTATGGCCATTTTCACGATATTGATTCTTCCTATCCATGAGCATGGTATGTTCTTCCATTTGTTTGTGTCCTCTTTGATTTCACTGAGCAGTGGTTTGTAGTTCTCCTTGAAGAGGTCCTTTACATCCCTTGTAAGCTGGATTCCTAGGTATTTTATTCTCTTTGAAGCAATTGTGAATGGAAGTTCATTCCTGATTTGGCTCTCTGCTTGTCTGTTACTGGTGTATAAGAATGCTTGTGATTTTTGCACATTAATTTTGTATCCTGAGACTTTGCTGAAGTTGCTTATCAGCTTAAGGAGATTTTGGGCTGAGACGATGGGGTTTTCTAAATATACAATCATGTCATCTGCAAACAGGGACAATTTGACTTCTTCTTTTCCTAACTGGATACCCTTGATTTCTTTCTCTTGTCTGATTGCCCTAGCCAGAACTTCCAACACTATGTTGAATAGGAGTGGTGAGAGAGGGCATCCCTGTCTTGTGCCAGTTTTCAAAGGGAATTTTTCCAGTTTTTGCCCATTCAGTATGATATTAGCTGTGGGTTTGTCATAAATAGCTCTTATTATTTTGAGGTACGTTCCATCAATACCGAATTTATTGAGCGTTTTTAGCATGAAGGGCTGTTGAATTTTGTCAAAAGCCTTTTCTGCATCTATTGAGACAATCATGTGGTTCTTGTCTTTGGTTCTGTTTATATGCTGGATTACGTTTATTGATTTGCGAATGTTGAACCAGCCTTGCATCCCAGGGATGAAGCCCACTTGATCATGGTGGATAAGCTTTTTGATGTGCTGCTGAATCCGGTTTGCCAGTATTTTATTGAGAATTTTTGCATCAATGTTCATCAGGGATATTGGTCTAAAATTCTCTTTTTTTTATGTGTCTCTGCCAGGCTTTGGTATCAGGATGATGTTGGCCTCATAAAATGAGTTAGGGAGTGTTCCCTCTTTTTCTATTGATTGGAATAGTTTCAGAAGGAATGGTACCAGCTCCTCCTTGTACCTCTGGTAGAATTCAGTTGTGAATCCATCTGGTCCTGGACTTTTTTTGGTGGGTAGGCTGTTAATTGTTGCCTTAATTTCAGAGCCTACTATTGGTCTATTGAGGGATTCAACTTCTTCCTGGTTTAGCCTTGGGAGAATGTAAGTGTCCAGGAATTTATCCATTTCTTCTAGATTTTCTAGTTGATTTGCGTAGAGGCGTTTATAGTATTCTCTGATGGTAGTTTGTATTTCTGTGGGGTCAGTGGTGATATCCCCTTTATCATTTTTCATTGCATCTATTTGATTCCTCTCTCTTTTCTTCTTTATTAGCCTTGCTAGTGGTCTGTCAATTTTGTTGATCTTTTCAAAAAACCAACTCCTGGATTCATTGATTTTTTGGAGGGTTTTTTGTGTCTCTATCTCCTTCAGTTCGGCTCTGATCTTAGTTATTTCTTGCCTTCTGCTAGCTTTTGAATGTGTTTGCTCTTGCCTCTCTAGTTCTTTTTTTTTTTTTTTTTTTTTTATTATACTTTAAGTTCTAGGGTACATGTGCATAACGTGCAGGTTTGTTACATATGTATACTTATGCCATGTTGGTGTGCTGCACCCATCAACTCGTCAGCACCCATCAATTCATCATTTATATCATGTATAACTCCCCAATGCAATCCCTCCCTCCTCCCACCTCCCCCCTCCCCATGATAGGCCCCAGTGCGTGATATTCCCCTTCCCGAGTCCAAGTGATCTCATTGTTCAGTTCCCACCTATGAGTGAGAACATGCGGTGTTTGGTTTTCTGTTCTTGTGATAGTTTGCTAAGAATGATGGTTTCCAGCTGCATCCATGTCCCTACAAAGGATGCAAACTCATCCTTTTTTATGGCTGCATAGTATTCCATGGTGTATATGTGCCACATTTTCTTAATCCAGTCTGTCACTGATGGACATTTGGGTTGATTCCAAGTCTTTGCTATTGTGAATAGTGCCGCAATAAACATATGTGTACATGTGTGTTTGTAGTAGAATAATTTATAATCCTTTGGGTATATACCCAGTAGTGGGATGGCTGCGTCATATGGTACATCTAGTTCTAGATCCTTGAGGAATTGCCATACTGTTTTCCATAATGGTTGAACTAGTTTACAATCCCACCAACAGTGTAAAAGTGTTCCTATTTCTCCACATCCTCTCCAACACCTGTTGTTTCCTGACTTCTTAATGATTGCCATTCTAACTGGTGTGAGATGGTATCTCATTGTGGTTTTGATTTGCATTTCTCTGATGGCGAGTGATGATGAGCATTTTTCATGTGTCTGTTGGCTGTATGAATATCTTCTTTTGAGAAATGTCTGTTCATATCCTTTCCCCACTTTTTGATGGGGTTGTTTGTTTTTTTTCTCGTATATTTGTTTGAGTTCTTTGTAGATTCTGGATATTAGCCCTTTGTCAGACGAGTAGGTTGCAAAAATTTTCTCCCATTCTGTAGGTTGCCTGTTCACTCTGATGGTAGTTTCTTTTGCTGTGCAAAAGCTCTTTAGTTTAATTAGATCCCATTTGTCAATTTTGGCTTTTGCTGCCGTTGCTTTTGGTGTTTTAGACATGAAGTCCTTGCCCATGCCTATGTCCTGAATGGTACTACCTAGATTTTCTTCTAGGGTTTTTATGGTATTAGGTCTAACATTTAAGTCTCTAATCCATCTTGAATTAATCTTCGTATAAGGGGTAAGGAAAGGATCCAGTTTCAGCTTTCTACTTATGGCTAGCCAATTTTCCCAGCACCATTTATTAAATAGGGAATCCTTTCCCCATTTCTTGTTTCTCTCAGGTTTGTCAAAGATCAGATGGCTGTAGATGTGCGGTATTATTTCTGAGGACTCTGTTCTGTTCCATTGGTCTATAGCTCTGTTTTGGTACCAATACCATGCTGTTTTGGTTACTGTAGCCTTGTAGTATAGTTTGAAGTCAGGTAGCGTGACACCTCCAGCTTTGTCCTTTTGACTTAGGATTGTCCTGGCAATGCGGGCTCTTTTTTGGTTCCATATGAACTTTAAAGCAGTTTTTTCCAATTCTGTGAAGAAAGTCATTGGTAGCTTGATGGGGATGGCATTGAATCTATAAATAACCTTGGGCAGTATGGCCATTTTCACGATATTGATTCTTCCTATCCATGAGCATGGTATGTTCTTCCATTTGTTTGTGTCCTCTTTTATTTCACTGAGCAGTGGTTTGTAGTTCTCCTTGAAGGAGGTCCTTTACATCCCTTGTAAGCTGGAGTCCTAGGTATTTTATTCTCTTTGAAGCAATTGTGAATGGAAGTTCATTCCTGATTTGGCTCTCTGCTTGTCTGTTACTGGTGTATAAGAATGCTTGTGATTTTTGCACATTAATTTTGTATCCTGAGACTTTGCTGAAGTTGCTTATCAGCTTAAGGAGATTTTGGGCTGAGACGATGGGGTTTTCTAAATATACAATCATGTCATCTGCAAACAGGGACAATTTGACTTCTTCTTTTCCTAACTGGATACCCTTGATTTCTTTCTCTTGCCTGATTGCCCTAGCCAGAACTTCCAACACTATGTTGAATAGGAGTGGTGAGAGAGGGCATCCCTGTCTTGTGCCAGTTTTCAAAGGGAATTTTTCCAGTTTTTGCCCATTCAGTATGATATTAGCTGTGGGTTTGTCATAAATAGCTCTTATTATTTTGAGGTACGTTCCGTCAATACCGAATTTATTGAGCGTTTTTAGCATGAAGGGCTGTTGAATTTTGTCAAAAGCCTTTTCTGCATCTATTGAGACAATCATGTGGTTCTTGTCTTTGGTTCTGTTTATATGCTGGATTACGTTTATTGATTTGCGAATGTTGAACCAGCCTTGCATCCCAGGGATGAAGCCCACTTGATCATGGTGGATAAGCTTTGTGATGTGCTGCCGAATCCGGTTTGCCAGTATTTTATTGAGAATTTTTGCATCGATGTTCATCAGGGATATTGGTCTAAAATTCTCTTTTTTGTTGTGTCTCTGCCAGGCTTTGGTATCAGGATGATGTTGGCCTCATAAAATGAGTTAGGGAGGATTCCCTCTTTTTCTATTGATTGGAATAGTTTCAGAAGGAATGGTACCAGCTCCTCCTTGTACCTCTGGTAGAATTCAGCTGTGAATCCATCTGGTCCTGGACTTTTTTTGGTGGGTAGGCTATTAATTGTTGCCTCAATTTCAGAGCCTGCTATTGGTCTATTCAGGGATTCAACTTCTTCCTGGTTTTGCCTTGGGAGAGTGTAAGTGTCCAGGAAATTATCCATTTCTTCTAGATTTTCTAGTTGATTTGCGTAGAGGCGTTTATAGTATTCTCTGATGGTAGTTTGTATTTCTGTGGGGTCAGTGGTGATATCCCCTTTATCATTTTTTATTGCATCTATTTGATTCCTCTCTCTTTTCTTCTTTATTAGCCTTGCTAGCGGTCTGTCAATTTTGTTGATCTTTTCAAAAAACCAACTCCTGGATTCATTGATTTTTTTGGAGGGTTTTTTGTGTCTCTGTCTCCTTCAGTTCTGCTCTGATCTTAGTTATTTCTTGCCTTCTGCTAGCTTTTGAATGTGTTTGCTCTTGCCTCTCTGGTTCTTTTAATTGTGATGTTAGAGTGTCAAATTTAGATCTTTCCTGCTTTCTCTTGTGGGCATTTAGTGCTATAAATTTCCCTCTACACACTGCTTTAAATGTGTCCCAGAGATTCTGGTATGTTGTATCTTTGTTCTCATTGGTTTCAAAGAACATCTTTATTTCCGCTTTCATTTCGTTATGTACCCAGTAGTCATTCAGGAGCAGGTTGTTCAGTTTCCATGTAGTTGAGCGGTTTTGATTGAGTTTCTTAGTCCTGAGTTCTAGTTTGATTGCACTGTGGTCTGAGAGACAGTTTGTTATAATTTCTGTCCTTTCACATTTGCTGAGGAGTGCTTTACTTCCAATTATGTGGTCAATTTTGGAATAAGTGTGATGTGGTGCTGAGAAGAATGTATATTCTGTTGATTTGGGGTGGAGGGTTCTATAGATGTCTATTAGGTCCTCTTCGTACAGAGATGAGTTCAATTCCTGGATATCCTTGTTAACGTTCTGTCTCGTTGATCTATCTAATGTTGACAGTGGAGTGTTGAAGTCTCCCATTATTATTGTATGGGAGTCCAAGTCTCTTTGTAAGTCTCTAAGGACTTGTTTTATGAATCTGGGTGGTCCTGTATTGGGTGCATATATATTTAGGAGAGTTAGCTCTTCCTGTTGAATTGATCCCTTTACCATTATGTAATGGCCTTCTTTGTCTCTTTTGATCTTTGATGGTTTAAAGTCTGTTTTATCAGAGACAAGGATTGCAACCCCTGCTTTTTTTTGTTCTCCATTTGCTTGGTAGATCTTCCTCCATCCCTTTATTTTGAGCCTATGTATGTCTCTGCATGTGAGATGGGTCTCCTGAATACAGCAGACTGATGGGTCTTGACTCTTTATCCAGTTTGCCCGTCTGTGTCTTTTAATTGGAGCATTTAGTCCATTAACATTTAAGGTTAATATTGTTATGTGTGAACTTGATCCTGCCATTATGATATTAACTGGTTATTTTGCTCGTTAGTCGATGCAGTTTCTTCCTAGCCTCGATGGTCTTTACATTTTGGCATGTTTTTGTGATGGCTGGTACCGGTTGTTCGTTTCCATGTTTAGGGCTTCCTTCAGGGTCTCTTGTAAGGCAGGCCTGGTGGTGACAAAATCTCTAAGCATTTGCTTATCTGTAAAGGATTTTATTTCTCCTTCACTTATGAAACTTAGTTTGGCTGGATATGAAATTCTAGGTTTAAAATTCTTTTCTTTAAGAACGTTGAATATTGGCCCCCACTCTCTTCTGGCTTGTAGAGTTTCTGCCGAGAGATCTGCTGTTATTCTGATGGGCTTCCCTTTGTGGGTTACCCGACCTTTCTCTCTGGCTGCCCTTAAGATTTTTTCCTTCATTTCAACTTTGGTGAATCTGGCAATGATGTGTCTTGGAGTTGCTGTTCTGGAGGAGTATCTTTGTGGCGTTCTCTGTATTTCCTGAATTTAAATGTTGTCCTGCCCTACTAGGTTGGGGAAGTTCTCCTGGATGATATCCTGAAGAGTGTTTTCCAACTTGGTTCCATTTTCCCCCTCACTTTCAGGCACCCCAATCAGACGTAGTTTTGGTCTTTTTACGTAATCCCATACTTCTTGCAGGCTTTGCTCATTTCTTTTTCTTCTTTTTTCTTTTGGTTTCTCTTCTCGCTTCATTTCATTCATTTGATCTTCAATCGCTGATACTCTTTCTTCCAGTTGATCGAGTCGGTTACTGAAGCTTGTGCATTTGTCACGTATTTCTCGTGTCATGGTTTTCATCTCTGTCATTTCGTTTATGATCTTCTCTGCATTAATTAGTCTAGCTGTCAATTCTTCCACTCTTTTTTCAAGATTTTTAGTTTCTTTGCGCTGGGTACGTAATTCCTCCTTTAGCTCTGATAAGCTTGATGGACTGAAGCCTTCTTTTCTCCTCTCGTCCAAGTCATTCTCTGACCAGCTTTGATCCGTTGCTGGCGATGGGCTGTGCTCCTTCGCAGGGGGAGATGCGCTCTTATTTTTTGAATTTCCAGCTTTTCTGCCCTGCTTCTTCCCCATCTTTGTGGTTTTATCTGTCTCTGGTCTTTGATGGTGGTGACGTACTGATGGGGTTTTGGTATAGGTGTCCTTCCTGTTTGATAGTTTTCCTTCTGACAGTCAGAAGGACTGTCTGTTGGTCTGTTGGAGATTGCTTGAGGTCCACTCCAGACCCTGTTTGCCTGGGTAACAGCAGCAGAGGTTGCCGAAGATAGAATATTGCTGAACAGCGAATGTACCTGTCTGATTCTTCCTTTGGAAGTTTCCTCTCAGGGGTGTACTCCACCCTGTGAGGTGTGGGGTGTCAGACTGCCCCTAGTGGGGGATTTCTCCCAGCTAGGCTACTCAGGGGTCAGAGACACACCTGAGCAGGCAGTCTGTCCGTTCTCAGATCTCAACCTCCGCGTTGGGAGATCCACGGCTCTCCCCAACGCTGTCAGACAGAGTCGTTCGCGTCTGCACCGGCTCCCGCTACTTCCCCTGTTGGTCTTCAGCTGTGCGCTGTCCCCAGTGGTGGATACTACAGAGACAGGCAGGCTTCCTTGATCTGCTGTGAGCTCCACCCAGTTCGAGCTTCCCAGCGGCTTTGTTTACCTACTTTAGCCTCAGCAATGGCGGGCGCCCCTCCCCCAGCCTCGCTGCTGCCTTGCGGATAGATCGCGGCAGACTGCTGTGTTAGCAGTGAGGGAGGCTTCGTGGGCGTGGGACCCTCCCGGCCAGGATTGGGATATATTCTCCTGGTGTGCCTGTATGCTTACAGCGCAGTATTGGGGTGGGAGTTACCCGATTTTCCAGGTGTTGTGTGTCTCAGTTCCCCTGGCTAGGAAAACGGATTCCCTTCCCCCTTGCGCTTCCAGGTGAGGCGATGCCTCGCCCTGCTTCAGCTCTCGCTGGTCAGGCTGCAGCAGCTGACCAGCACCGATTGTCCGGCACTCCCTAGTGAGACGACCCCAGTACCTCAGTTGAAAATGCAGAAATCACCGGTCTTCTGTGTCGCTTGCGCTGGGAATTGGAGACTGGAGCTGTTCCTATTCGGCCATCTTGCTGAACTCCATATTTATTATCTTAAGCAATTATCATTTATTGTTATGAGGCCATTCAAATACCTATTTTCTAGCCATTTTGTAATACATAATACATTTTATTTATTTACTTATTTATTTAGTGACAGAGTCTCACTTTGTTGCCCAGACTGGAGTGCAGTGGCATGATCTTGGCTCACTGCAACCTCCACCTACTAGCTTCAACTGATTCTCCTGCCTCAGCCTCATGAGTAGCTGGGATTACAGGCATGCACCACCATGCCTGGCTAATTTTTGTATTTTTAGTAGAGATGGGGTTTCACCATGTTGGACAGGCTGGTCTCAAACTCCTGACCTCGTGATCTGCCCACCTCAGACTTCGAAAGTGCTGAGATTACAGGCGTGGGCCACAGCACCCGGCCCTGTAATACATTATTATTAACTTTAGTCATCTTACTATCTTACTGCACATACCAAAAATATTATTTCTCCTAACTGTAGTTTTGTATTCACTTCCAATTTCTTCTTTTTTTTATTTTTTTATTTTTATTTTTTATTATACTTTAAGTTCTAGGGTACATGTGCATAATGTGCAGGTTTGTTACATATGTATACTTGTGCCATGTTGGTGTGCTGCACCCATCAACTCGTCAGCACCCATCAATTCATCATTTATATCATGTATAACTCCCCAATGCAATCCCTCCCCCCACCCCCCTCCCCATGATAGGCCCCGGTGTGTGATGTTCCCCTTCCCGAGTCCAAGTGATCTCATTTTTCAGTTCCCACCTATGAGTGAGAACATGCGGTGTTTGGTTTTCTCTTCTTGTGATAGTTTGCTAAGAATGATGGTTTCCAGCTGCATCCATGTCCCTACAAAGGACGCAAACTCATCCTTTTTTATGGCTGCATAGTATTCCATGGTGTATATGTGCCACATTTTCTTAATCCAGTCTGTCACAGATGGACATTTGGGTTGATTCCAAGTCTTTGCTATTGTGAATAGTGCCGCAATAAACATACGTGTGCATGTGTCTTTGTAGTAGAATAATTTATAATCCTTTGGGTATATACCCAGTAGTGGGATAGCTGGGTCATATGGTACATCTAGTTCTAGATCTTGAGGAATCGTCATACTGTTTTCCATAATGGTTGAACTAGTTTACAGTCCCACCAATGGTGTAAAAGTGCTCCTATTTCTCCACATCCTCTCCAGCATCTGTTGTTTCCTGACTTTTTAATGATTACCATTCTAACTGGTGTGAGATGGTATCTCATTGTGGTTTTGATTTGCATTTATCTGATGGATAGTGATGATGAGCATTTTTTCATGTGTCTGTTGGCTGTATGCATGGCATGTCTTCTTTTGAGAAATGTCTGTTCATATCCCTTGCCCACTTTTTGATGGGGTTGTTTGTTTTTTTCTCGTAAATTTGTTTGAGTTCCTTGTAGGCTCTGGATATTAGCCCTTTGTCAGATGCGTAGAATGCAAAAATTGTACATGTATACATATGTAACAAACCTGTTGGCTGTGCACATGTACCCTAGAATTTAAGTATAATAAAAAAAATTTCTTTATAGAAATAAAGAGTAGAACAGAAACTACTAGAGGTTGGGAAGGGTAGGAGGTAGAGAGGGATAAGAAAAGATTTGTTAAAGGATACAAAATTACAACTAGATAGGATCAATAAGTTTTAGTTTTCTGTAATGCTATAGCACTGTAGTTATCCTACAGTGTTATCCTTAACAATAATGTGTTGTGTATTTTGTAAGAGCTAGAAGTGAGGGTATTGAATGTTTCCAACACAAAGACTAATAAATGTTTGAAATGGATAGGCTAATTATCTTGATTTCATCATTACACATTGTATCAAAATGTCACCATGTACCGCATAAATATATACAATTGTTACAAGTCAATAAAAATAAATAAATAAATGTTTAAACAAAAAAAAAAGATACAAATAAATAAATTGTGGTACATACACACAATAGGTTGCTATTCAGCCACAAAAATGAATGAGATCCAGTCACTTACAACAACATGGATGAAATTGGAGGTCATTAAGTGAAATAAGCCAAGCACTGAAAGGCAATCATTGCATGTTCTCACTTATCTATGGGAGCTAATAATCAAAACAATTGAAATCATTGACATAGAGAGTGGAAGAATGATTATCAGAGGCTGGGACGGGGAGTTGTAGGTAGTGGTGGAGAAGAGAAATGGTTAGTCGGCACAAAATTACTGTTAGAATAAAATAAATAAAACCTAGTATTTCCTATCACAGGAACAGCTTTATACTAAAAAATAATTTAACTGTTCATTTTCAAATAACTAATAGAGTATAACTGCATTGTTTAAAACACAAATAATAAATGCTTGAGAGAGTATATAACCTATTTACCCCGATGTGATTATTACACATTGCATGCCTGTGTCAAAATATCTCATAAAACTTATAAATATATGTGAGTACCATGTACCCATAAAAATTAAAAATTAAAAAAAGTCAACAATAGAAATGACCAATGGAAAAATAAGCAAAGCACATAATGAGAGAAAATATTTGCAAACTATGCATCTGAAAAAGGATTCTCACCTAGCACCTACAAAGTACTCAACAAGGCGAAAATATATAACCCATCAAAGAATAGGAAAAAACACAGACACTTCTCAAAAGAGAACACAGAAGCAGGGAATAGACATGAAAAGATGTTCAAAATTCCTAATCATCACAGAAATGCAAATGAAAACCACAATGAGATACCATCTCACATTAGTCAGATGACTACTATTACAAAGTCAAAACCAATAGCTGTTATTGAGGATGTGGAGGAAAGGAAATGCTTATACATGTTTGGTAGAAATGCACATTATTGCAACTTCTATGGACAATAGGGCAGAGATTTCTCAAAAAAAGATGATGAAGATGGAACTTAAACATATGAGTGCAGGTGTCTACACAAAGGAAAAAATATTATTACATCTAAAAGACACCTGTACTCATATGTTTATCACAGATCACAGCGTTGTTTACAATAAAAACATCTCGAATCACCCTAAGTGTTCATCAACAGATAATTGAATAGAAAAAGTATAAATTACAATACACCATAAAATATTATGCAGCAATGAAATGGAATAAAATTATGCTTTTTTGTAGCAACATAGATGGATCTGGAGGGCAGTATCTTAAGTAAAATAAAGGAGAAACAGAAAATCAAATACCATATTTTCTCACTTATAAATGAGTGCTAAACAGTGGGTATACATGGACATACAGTGGCGAGTAATAGATACTGTGAACTTCAAAAGTGAAGAAGGTAGAATGGATGTGAGACTTGAATAACTACCTATCAAGTACAATGTTCACTATTTGGGTGCTGGACACACTAGAATTTTACACCTCATCATTACACAACGTATCCACATACCACACATACACATGCACCCCTTTAATCCATAATGGGTGCTGACGAGTTGATGGGTGCAGCACACCAACATGGCATAAGTATACATATGTAACAAACCTGCACGTTATGCACATGTACCCTAGAACTTAAAGTATAATAAAAAAAATAAAAAAATAAACCAATTTCAAAAATATAAATAAAAACCCTTCTTACCACACAAAATGGACCACCATAATCATTGGACGTCCCTGTCTATTTACATCCAACCATACTCATTAGCCCTATGCAACAAATAGTTTTGATGTAAAGACTATTTAATCTAAGTGCCGCTTCTTCTACTCTGTTTTTGATTTCCATTTGCATAGAATACACTTTTCCAACATTTCACTTTTAGTATACGTTTATCTTTTAATTTTGTCTTACTTTTAATATTTTTCAGCCACTTTTAATTTTTTCATTGGAGAAGTTGGACAATTTACATTCGTTGTTATTATTGATATATAAATGTTACTCCCGCCATTTTGTTACTTATGTTCTGGTTGTTTTTAAGTACTCTTTTTTCATTTCTCAAATTCTTCCTCTGTAGTAAAGTGATTTTCCTTGGTAATGTGTTTAATTTTATGCTGTTTATTTTTAGTATATCAATTACAGTCTTTTGCTTTGGAATTACTGTGAGGCTTACCAGAAATCCAGAAATATGCTAATAACAAAAGTTTTTAAAAAGTTTTATTTCAATAGTTTTTGGGGAACAGGTAGCCTTTGGTTACATGGATAAGTGCTTTAGTGGTGATTTCTGAGACTTTGGTGTACCCATCCCTCAGGCAGTGTACACTGTACCGAATGTGTGGTATTTTACTCCTCACCTCGCTCCAAACCTTGCCACAGGGGCCCCAGAGTCCATCATATCATTCTTATGCCTTTGCATCCTCATAGCTTAACTCCCACTTATAACTGAGAACTCCCACTTATAACTGAGAAAATATAATGTTTGGTTTTCCATTCCTAAGTTACTTCACTTAGAATAATGTCTCCAACTCCATCCAGGTTGCTGCAAATGCCATTATTTTGTTCCTTTTTATGACTGAGTAATATTCCATGGTATATATGTATATGTATGTGTATATATATACATGTATATATATACACATGCAAATATATATGAATGTGTGTGTATGTATATGTATACATTTTTCTTTATCATATACCATTTTTCTTTATCCACTCATTGGTTGAGGGGTATTTAGGCTGATTCTACATTTTTGCAATTGCGAACTGTGCTGCTGTAAATATGGGAGGGCAACTATCTTTTCCATATGATTTATTTTCCTTTGGGTGTACACCCAGTGGTGGGATTGCTGGATCACATGGCAGTTCTACATTTAGTTCTTTAAGGAATCTCCATACTGTTTTCCATAGAGGTTTACTAGTTTACATTCCCACCAGCAATGTAAAAATTGTTCCCATTTCACCAAATCACACCAACATTTTTTTTTTTTTTTTTAATTACGGCCATTCTTGCAGAGGTAAGGTGGTATCTCATTGTGGTTCTGATTTACATTTTCCTGATAATCTGTGATGTTTAGCATTATTTCCTGTATATTGGTCATTTGTATATCTTCTTTTGAGAGTTGTCTATTCATGTCCTTAGCCCACAATTGATGACATTATTTGTTTTTCTCTTGTTGATTTGATTGTGTTTTTATAGATTCCGAATATCAGTCCCTTGTCGGATGCATAGTTTGCTTACATTTTCTTTCATTTTGTTGGTTGCCTGTTTACTCTGCTGATTATTTCTTTTGCTGTGCAGAAGCTTTTTATTTTAATTAAGTTCCATCTATTTTGTTTTTTGTTTCATTTGCTTTTGGGTTCTTGGTTATGAACTGTTTGCCTGAGCCGATGTCTAGAAGAGTTGCTCTGATGCTATCTTCTAGAATTTTTATGATTTCGGGTCTCGGTTTAAGTATTTGATCCATCTGTAGCTTATTTTTGTGTAAGGTGAGAGATGAAAATCCGGCTCCATTCTTCTACATGTGGCTTGCCAATCATTCCAGAACCATTTGTTGAATAGGGTGTCCTTTCTCTACTTTATGTTTTTCTTTGCTTTGTTGAAAATCAGTTGGCTATAAGCATTTGGCTTTATTTTGGGGTTCTGTATTTTGTTCCATTCATCTATGTGCATATTTTTACACCACAACAATGTTGTTTTGGAAACTATCGCCTTGCAGTACAGTTTAAAATCGAGCAACGTGTGATGCTTACAGATGTGTTCTTTTTGCTTAGTCTTACTTTGGCTATGCAGGCTCTTTTTTGGTTCCATGTGGATTTTAGGATTCTTTTTTTCATTTCTGTGAAGAATGATGGTAGTATTTAGATGGGAATTGCATTGAATTTATAGATTGCTATTGATAGTATGATCATGTTCACAACATTAATTCTACCCATCCATGAGCATGGGATGTGTTTCCACTTGTTTCTGTCATCTGTGATTTCTTTTACCAGTGTTTTGTAGCTTTTCTTGTAGAAATCTTCCACCTCCTTGGTTTGGCATATTCGTACATATTTAGTTTTTTTGCAACTGTTGTAAAAGGAATTGAGTTCTTGATTTGATTCTCAGCTCAGTCACTCTTGGTGTACAGCAGTGCTACTGATTTACATACACTGGTTTTGTGTCCTGAAACTTTGCTGAATTCATTTATCAGATTTAGGAGCTTTTTGGAAGAGTCTTTGGGGTTTTCTAGTTATACGATTTTATCATTGACAAACAGTGAGACTTTGACTCCGCTTTACCTATTTGGCAGCCCTTTATTTATTTTTCTTGTCTAATTGCTCTAAGACTTAAAGTGCTATATTCAATCAAAGTGTTGAAAGTGGACATCCTTGTCTTGTTCCAGTTCTCAGGGGAGTGTTTTCAACTGTTACTCATTCAGTATAATGTTGGCTGTGGAACTGTTGTAGACGCCTTTTAGTTTTAAACTGATGACGATTTAACTTTGCTCAAATTTAAAAAAGAAAAATTAAAGAACTCTAAACTTTAAATTTGTTCCACCCATTATAACTTTTTGTTGTCTCGTTACATCTATTTATATTTTATATCTCTCAAAAAATTGTATATGAATTATTCTTTTTGATAGTTTGTCCTGTAATATTCATACAAAATTTAGAGTGGTTTACAAACCGCAATTACAGTAGTGCAATATTTTGAATTTACCCTGTAATTAATTCTCAAGTTAATTTTTCAACTTCAGATGTTTTCTCACTGCATGTTAGCATCCTTCTTGTTTGAGATTGAAAAACTCACTTTACCATTTCTTATAAGTCATATCTTGTGGTGACTACTTCTCTCAGTTTTATTTCTCTAGGCAAGGCTTTGTCTTATTTTCAGGGTACACCCCAAGACGAAGCTTCCAGAGCAAGAATCACACAGCAACACTCACTGTTCAGCAATATTCTAATCTCCTGCAGCCTCCACTGCTGATACCCAGGCAAACAGGGTCTGGAGTGGACCTCAAGCAAAATCCAACGGACCTACAGCTGAGGGTCCTGACTGTTAGAAGGAAAACTAACAAACAGAAAGGACACTCACACCGAACTCCCTCAGTAGGTCACGATCATCGAAGACCAAAGGCAGATGAAACCACAAAGATGGGGAAAAAGCAGGGCAGAAAAGCTGGAAATTTAACAAATGAGAGCGCATCTCACCCTCCAAAGGAATACAGCTCATCGCCAGCAATGAAACAAAGCTGGATGGAGAATGACTTTGACCAGTTGACAGAAGAAGACTTCAGTCAGTCAAACTTATCAGAACTAAAGGAGGAACTACATAACTAGCGCAAATAAATCAAAAACCTTGAAGAAAGAATGAATGAATGGATAACTAGAATAATCAATGCAGAGAAGACCTTAAAATAACTGACAGAGATGAAAACCATAACACGAGAACTACGTGACAAATGCACAAGCTCCAGTAACTGACTCGATCAACTGGAAGAAAGAGTATCAGCGATTGAAGATCAAATGAATGAAATGAAGTGAGAAGACAAGTGTAGAGAAAAAAGAGTAAAAAGAAATAAACAAAGCCTCCAACAAGTATGGGATTATGTGAAAAGACCAGATCTACGTCTGATTGGTGTGCCTGAAAGAGATGGGCAAAATGGAACCAAGTTGGAAAACACTCTTCAGGATATCATCCAGGAAATACAGAGAACGCCACAAAGATACTCCTCGAGAAGAGCAGCTCCAACACGTAATTGTCAGATTTACCAAAGTTGAAATGAAGGAAAAAGTGTTAAGGGCAGCCAGAGAGAAAAGTTGGGTTACACACAGAGGGAAGCCCAACAGACTAACAGCAGATCTCTCGGCAGAAATTCTTAAAGCCAGAAGAGACTGTGGGCCAATACTCAACGTTCATAAAGAAAAGAATATTCAACCCAGAAGTTCATATCCAGCCAAACTAAGTTTCATAAGTAAAGGAGAAATAAAATACTTTACAGACAAGCAAATGCTTAGAGATTTCGTCACCACCACGAATGCCCTACAAGAGATCCTGAAGGAAGCATTAAACATGGAATGGAACATCAGGTACCAGCCTTTGCAAAAACATGTCAAAATGTAAAGTCCATCGATGCTAGGAAGAAACTGCATCAACTATCGAGCAAAATAACCAGCTAATATCATAATGACAGGAGCAAGTTCACACATAACAACAATAACCTTAAATGTAAATGGACTAAATGTTCCAATTAAAAGACACAGACTGGGAAATTGGATAAAGTGTCAAGACTCATCAGTTTGCTGTATTCAGGAGACCCATCTCACATGCAGAGACACACATAGGCACAAAATAAAGGGATGGAGGAAGATCTACCAAGCAAATGGAGAACAAAAAAAAGAAGGGGTTGCAATCCTAGTCTCTGATAAAACAGACTTTAAACCATCAAAGATCAAAAGAGACAAAGAAAGCCATTATATAATGGCAAAGGGATCAATTCAACAGGAAGAGCTAACTATCTTAATATATATGTACCCAACACAGGAGCACCCAGATTCATAAAGGAAGTCCTTAGAGAATTAAAAAGAGACTTAGACTCCCATACAATAATAATGGGAGACTTTAAAACCCCACCATCAACATTAGACAGATCAACGATACAGAAAGTTAACAAAGATATCCAGGAATTGAACTCATCTCGGCACCAAGCAGACCTAATAGACACCTACAAAACTCTCCACCCCAAATCCACAAAATATACATTCATCTCAGCACGATACCGCACTTATTCCAAAATTGGCCACATAGTTGGAAGGAAAGCACTCCTCAGCAAATGTAAAAGAACAGAAATTATAACAAACTGTCTCTCAGACCACAGTGCAATCAAACTAGAACTCAGGACTAAGAAACTCAATCAAAACCGCTCAACTACATGGAAACTGAACAACCTGCTCCTGAATGACTACTGGATACATATCGAAATGAAGGCAGAAATAAAGATGTTTTTTGAAACCAATGAGAACCAAGACACATCATACCAGAATCTCTGGGACATATTTAAAGCAGTGTGTAGAGGGAAATTTATAGCACTTAATGCCCACAAGAGAAAGCAAGAAAGATCTAAAATTGACACCCTCACATCACAATTAAAGAACTAGAGAAGCAAGAGCAAATACATTTAAATGCTAGCAGAAGGCAAGAAATAACTAAGATCAGAACAGAACTGAAGGAGAGAGAGACACAAAAAACCCTCCAAAAAATCAATGAATCCAGGAGCTGGTTTTCTGAAAAGATCAACAAAATTGATAGACCACTAGCAAGACTAATAAAGAAGAAAAGAGAAAAGAATCATATAGACGCAATAAAAAATTATAAAGGGGATATCACCACCGACCCCACAGAAATACAAACTATCATCAGAGAATACTATAAACACCTCTATGCAAGTAAACTGGAAAACCTTTAAGAAATGGATAATTTCCTGGACACTTACATTCTCCCAAGACTAAACCAGGAAGAAGTTGAATCCCTGAATAGACCAATAGCAGGCTCTGAAATTGAGGCAATAATTAATAGCCTACCAACCAAAAAAAGTCAAGGACTAGACGGATTCACAGCCGAATTCTACCAGAGATAGAAGGAAGAGCTGGTACCATTCCTTCTGAAATTATTCCAAACAAGAGAGAAAGAGGGAATCCTCCCTGACTCATTTTGCGAGGCCAACATCATCCTGTTACCAAAGCCTGACAGAGATACAACAAAAAAGAGAATTTTACACCAATATCCCTGATGAACATCAATGCAAAAATCCTGAATAAAATACTGGGAAACCGGATCCAGCAGCACATCAAAAAGCTTATCCACCATGATCAAGTGGACTTCATCCCTGGGATGCAAGTCTAGTTCAACATATGCAAATCAATAAATATAATCTAGAATATAAACAGAACCAAAGACAAAAAACACATTATTATCTCAATAGACGCAGAAAAGACCTTTGACAAAATTCAACAGCCCTTCATGCTAAAAACTCTCAATAAATTCAGTATTGATGGAACGCATCTCAAAATAATAAGAGCTATTTATGACAAACCCACAGCCAATATCATACTGAATGGGCAAAAACGGGAAGCATTCCCTTTGAAAACAAACTACCAATGGCTTTGTTCACAGAATTGGAAAAAACTGCTTAGAAGTTAATATGAAACCCAAAAAGGCCCCGCATTGCCAAGACAATCCTATGCCAAAAGAAAAAAGCTGGAGGCATCACGCTACCTGACTTCAAACTATACTACAAGGCTACAGTAACCAAAACAGCATGGTACTGGTACCAAAACACAGATATAGACCAATGGAACAGAACAGAGCCCTCAGAAATAATACCACACATCTACAGCCATCTGATCTTTGACGAACCTGACAAAGACTAGAAATGGGGAAAGGATTCCCTATTTAATAAATGGTGCTAGGAAAATTGGCTTGCCATAAGTAGAAAGCTGAAACTGGATCCTTTCCTTACTCCTTATACGAAAATTAATTCAAGATAGATTAGAGACTTAAATGTTAGAACTAAAGCCATGAAAACCCTAGAAGGAAACTTAGGTAATACAATCCAGGACATAGGCACGGGCAAGAACTCCATGTCTAAAACACCAAAAGCAACAGCAACAAAAGTCAAAATTGACAAATGGGATCTAATTAAACTAAAGAGCTTCTGCACAGCAAAAGAAACTACCATCAGAGTGAACAGGCAATCTACAGAATGGGAGAAAATTTTTGCAATCTACTCATCTGACAAAGGGCTAATATCCAGAACCTATAAAGATCTCAACCAAATTTACAAGAAAAAATCAAACAACCCCTTCGAAAAGGGGGCAAAGTATATGAACAGACACTTCTCAAAAGAAGACAATCATGCAGCCAACAGACACATGAAAAAAATGCTCATCATCACTCGCCATCAGAGAAATGCAAATCAAAACCACAATGAGATACCATCTCACACCAGTTAGAATGGCAATCATTAAAAAGGCAGGAAACAACAGGTACTGGAGAGGATGTGGAGAAATAGGAACACTTTTGCACTGTTGGTGGGACTGTAAACTAGTTCAACCATTGTGGAAAACAGAGTGGTGATTCCTCAAGGATCTAGAACTAGAAATACCATTTGACCCTGCCATTCCATTACTGGAGATATACCCAAAGGATTACAAGTCATACTGCTATAAAGACACATGCACACATATGCTTCTTGTGGCACTATTCACAATAGCAAAGTCTTGGAATCAATCCAAATGTCCATCTGTGACAGACTGGATTAAGAAAATGTGGCACATATACACCATGGAATACTATGCAGCCATAACAATGGATGAGTTCGTGTCCTTTGTAGGGACATGGATGCAGCTGGAAACCATCATTCTCAGCAAACTATCACAAGAACAGAAAACCAAATACCTCATGTTCTCACTCATAGGTGGGAATTGAACAATGAGATCACTTGGACACAGGAAAGGGAGCATCACACAGTGGGTCCTATTGTGGGGAGGGGATAGAGGAGAGGGATTGCATTAGGAGATATACCTGATGTAAATGACGAGTTAATGAGTGCAGCACACCAACATGGCACATGTATACATATGTAAGAAACCTGCACGTTATGCACATATACCCTAGAACTTAAAATATAATAAAAAATAAATAAACAAAACTAAATAAAATAAAATAATAGTTAGCTGTCCTTGTTGCAGTATTTTCAGTCGGTGTGTTTTCTAAAAAATTTCTTCGGCAGTTTTGGTATGTTATTCCATTCCCTTTTGACTTACAGGTGTTTCCTGAGAAGTCTGTTGCCACATGGATAAGAGCTTATTTACATGTTATTATCTTCTTTTCTTTTGTTCCTTTTAGAATTGATATTTTTTGACCTTTGATAGTTTGACAATTATATTTCTTGAGTTTTTATCTGTTTAGTAATCTTTGACCTTTCTGTCCTTGAATATTTGTATCTTTCTGTGAATGCGGCAAGTTCTTTGTTTGACTAAGGTTTATACAACTCCCTCCTTCTCAAGTTTTTTTTTTTTTTTTGAAGGAAAATAGCTTTCTGTACATCTCATATGCATTCTTTGTTACTTTTTATTCTATTTTATTTTTATTATCTTATTATGCATTTTCAAATACCCTCATCTAGCTCAGAAATTCTCTTTTATGCTTGATTGGTTCCGCTGTTGAGGACCATTAATGCATTTTTTTTTGAAAAATTGAGTTATTGTATTTTCTAGCTCCAGGACTTCTGTTTGACTTTTAAAAAATTATTTAAATCTCAGCACCATTTATTAAATAGGGAATCCTTTCCCCATTTCTTGTTTCTCTCAGGTTTGTCAAAGATCAGATGGCTGTAGATGTGCGGTATTATTTCTGAGGACTCTGTTCTGTTCCATTGGTCTATATCTCTGTTTTGGTACCAGTACCATGCTGTTTTGGTGACTGTAGCCTTGTAGTATAGTTTGAAGTCAGGTAGCGTGACGCCTCCAGCTTTGTCCTTTTGACTTAGGATTGTCTTGGCAATGCGGGCTCTTTTTTGGTTCCATATGAACTTTAAAGCAGTTTTTTCCAATTCTGTGAAGAAACTCATTGGTAGCTTGATGGGGATGGCATTGAATCTATAAATAACCTTGGGCAGTATGGCCATTTTCACAATATTGATTCTTCCTATCCATGAGCATGGTATGTTCTTCCATTTGTTTGTGTCCTCTTTGATTTCACTGAGCAGTGGTTTGTAGTTCTCCTTGAAGAGGTCCTTTACATCCCTTGTAAGCTGGATTCCTAGGTATTTTATTCTCTTTGAAGCAATTGTGAATGGAAGTTCATTCCTGATTTGGCTCTCTGCTTGTCTGTTACTGGTGTATAAGAATGCTTGTGATTTTTGCACATTAATTTTGTATCCTGAGACTTTGCTGAAGTTGCTTATCAACCATTATGGAAAACAGTATGGCAATTCCTCAAGGATCTAGAACTAGATGTACCATATGACCCAGCCATCCCACTACTGGGTATATACCCAAAGGATTATAAATTATTCTACTACAAAGACACATGCACACGTATGTTTATTGCGGCACTATTCACAATAGCAAAGACTTGGAATCAACCCAAATGTCCATCTGTGAGAGACTGGATTAAGAAAATGTGGCACATATACACCATGGAATACTATGCAGCCATAAAAAAGGATGAGTTTGCGTCCTTTGTAGGGACATGGATGCAGCTGGAAACCATCATTCTTAGCAAACTATCACAAGAAGAGAAAACCAAACACCGCATGTTCTCACTCATAGGTGGGAACTGAACAATGAGATCACTTGGACTCGGGAAGGGGAACATCACGCACTGGGGCCTATCATGGGGAGGGGGGAGGGGGGAGGAAGGAGGGATTGCATTGGGGAGTTATACATGATATAAATGATGAATTGATGGGTGCTGACGAGTTGATGGGTGCAGCACACCAACATGGCATAAGTATACATATGTAACAAACCTGCACGTTATGCACATGTACCCTAGAACTTAAAGTATAATAAAAAAAAAACACAATAAAAATTTAATTCAAAACAAAAACAACAAAAAAAATGATTTAAATCTCTTTGTTGAATTTTTCTGATAAATTTCGGAGTATCTCTTCATTGCTACCTTCTATTGTGTGTTAAACTGCTATTTTGAATTCTTGATTTTAGAGCTGACAAACCACTATCTCATTGAGTTTGTCAGTGACGCTTCTTTTTTTCCATTTTTGTGGGTTGAGATTCCCATTTGCTTTTTTATGACTGTGTGTCTATGTATTTGCATTGAGGGATTAGTTATTTATTCCAGTCTTCACTGTCTCCTTGTTTTGGTCTTTCTGGAAAATGTCTGTCTACAGGTCCTTTGTAGAATGAGTGTTGATTTTCCTTTGCTTAGATTGTTGCCTTATTTTGACACTAGAAAATGCCCTATGCTCAAATTTGCCATTACTTCCACCAGAGTTTAGAGTGCTATTTATTTCATATTGGATTTCCCAAAGGGGATACCCCCACACTGTTGGAGAAGGCTGAATCGATGTTCATGGCCGGAAGATGCAGAGAGCATGCCTCTTTCATTATGTTACTGAAGAGTATCCTCTCTTATTGGTTGTGTAATTTAGCGGAATAAAAAAAAAAAAAACTGAGTTTCATGTAGTGAGTGTTGTATTTTCCCCTCTATCCATTGTTTCTAGCTGCCCTCAGGAAGTTTCAGCTTACAGGCATTCATTATGCTTCCTGTGGGTTGAGGAAAAATTGGTTTTCTTGTGAAATATATTCAGATTGTGGGGATGCTGGCTGTCTATCTCCATTTTACCTTTTTCAATGTAGAAAATGAGTACAGAGACTCATCTATGTGGTGCCTTTCAGCTTGTTGAAGGAAATCACAGTTAGAGGAGTTAGTTCTTTTCACCTTATGCTCTTGCTTTTTTACTTCTCTATGGCCTTAGTAATTCTCATAGCCTGGTTTAAGATCTGGAATATTCCTGGTGATAATCTTGGCACAAAATAGTTGTTCTTGTTTTCTGTGAAGAAGAGAGGAAACAGATTGCTCCTATTCTACCATTTAAGGGATGCTACCTTTTCAAAATACAACTGCCTTTTGATTGCTGATTTTGTATTCTGAAACTTTGCTGAATTTGATTATTAGTGCTAACTTTCTGTCGGATTTCTTAGTGAAACATTTGCGCTGTTCTAAAGACAAGATTATTTCATCTCTGAATATAATTTCATTTATTATTTACCAATATGTATACTATTTTTGCTGCTTAATTACTCTTGTTAGGACTTTCAGTAGTTTGTTAAAGAGAGGGCTCAAGAACAGGTATCCAGGGGATCTGGCAAGATGGCCAAATAGGAAGAGTTCTAGTCTGCAGCTTCCAGTGAGATCAATGCAGAAGGCATGTTATTCCTGTATTTCCAACTGGAGTACACTGTTCATCTCATTGGGACTGGTTATGCAGTGGGTGCAGCCCACGGAGGATGAGCAGAAGGAATGTAGGACATTGTCTCATCTGGGAAGTGCAAGGAGCAGAGGCCTCCCTTTCCAAGCCAAAAGAAGCCTTGACAGACTGTGCTATCCAGCCCAGATACTACGCTTTTCCCATAGTTTTTTCCATCTGCAGACCAGGAGATTCCCTCCTCTGCCTATACCACCAGCACCCTGGGTTTCAAGGACAAAATTGGACAACTGTTCCAGCAGACAACAAGCTAGCTGCAAGAGGTCTTTTTTTTTTTTTTTTTTTTTTTTTTTTTTTTTTTTTTTTTTTTCCATACTGCAGTGGTACCTGGAACTCCAGAGAGACAGAACTGCTCACTCCTCTGGAAAGGGGGCTGAAGCCAGGGAGACAAGTCATCTCGTTCAGTGGGTCCCACTCCCATTTAGCCCAGCAAGCTAAGAACCATTGGCTTGAAATTCTTGCTGACAGCACTGCAGTCTGAAGTAGACCTGGGACTTTTGAGCTTGTTGGGGGAAGGGGCATCCACAATTACTGAAGCTTGAGTAAGCAGGTTTCCCATGATAGTGCTAGGGACTGGGTGGAACTCAACACAGTGCAGCAAAGCAGCTGTGGTGAGACTGTCTCTCTAGATTCCTCTTTGCTGGGCAGGGCTGCTCTGAAAGAAAGACAGCAGTCCCAGTCAGTGGCTTAAAAATAAAACTCCCATCTCCCAGGGACAGAGCACCTGGAGGATGGGGTGTCTGTAGTGGCAGCTTAAGTGGACTTAAACATTCCTGCCCACCAGCTCGGAAGAGAGCAGCAAACCCTGACAAGGAGGGTTCTCCCAGAACAGCTCTCAGGCTATGCTAAAGGGCAAACTGCTTCCTCAAGTGGGCCCCTGACTCCTGTGCATCCTGACTGGAAGACCTCACAACAGGGGTTGACAGACACCTCATATGGGGGAGCCCTGGCTGGCCTCAGGCCAGTGATCCTCTGGGATGAAGATTCCAGAGGAAGGAGCAAGCAGCAATCTTTGTTGTTCTGCAGCCTCTGCTGGTGATACCAGGCAAACAGGGTCTGGAGTGGATCTCCAGCAAACTGCAGCAGACCTGCAGAAGAGGGGTCTGACTGTTAGAAGAAAAACAAACAAACATAAAGCAATAATATCAACATCAACACAAAGGATCATCCCACACAAAAATCCCCTATAAAGGTTATCATCATCAAAGATCAAAGGTAGGTAAATCCATGAAAATGTGGAATAACCAGGGCAAAAATTCCAAAACGAGAATACTTATTCTCCTCCAAGTGATCGCAACTCCTCTCCAGCAAGGGCACAAAACTGGACAGAGAATGGGTCTGATGAATTCACAGAAATGGGCTTGAGAAGGTGGGTAATAACAAACTCCTCTGAGCTACCGGGGCATGTTCTAACCCAAAGCAAGAAAGCTAAGAACATTGACAAAAGGTGCCAGGAACTGCTACCTAGAATAACCAGTTTAGAGAAGAACATAAATAACCTGATGGAGCTGAAAAACAGCACAAGAACTTTGTGAAGCATACACAAGTATCAATAGCTGAAGCAATCAAGCAGAAGAAAGGATATTAGAGGTTGAAGATCAGCCTACTGAAATAAGGAATGAAGACAAGATTAGAGGGAAAAAAAGGAATAAACAAAGCCTCCAAGAAATATAGGACTATATGAAAAGGCCAAACCTACAGTTGATTGGGATCCCTGAAAGTGATGGGAACAATGGAAACAGTTGAAAAGCACACTTCAGCATATTATCCAGGAGAACTTTCTCAATGTAGCAAGACAGGCCAGCATTCAAATTCAAGAAATGCAGAGAAGACCACTAAGATATTCCTGGAGAAGTGTAACCCCAAGATACCTAATTGTCAGATACTCCAAGTTTGAAACGAAAGAAAAAATGTTAAGGGCAGCCAGACAGAAAGGTCAGGTTACCTACAAGGGAAATCTCATTAGACTAACAGTGGATCTCTCTGCAGAAACCTACAAGTCAGAAGAGAGTGAGGGCCAATATTCAACCTTCTTAAAGAAAAGAATTTTATACCCAGAATTTCATATCCAGCCAAACTAGGTTTCATAAGCAAAGGAGAAATAAAATCCTTTACAGAGAAGCAAATGCTGAGAGATTTTGTCACCACCAGACCTGCATCACAAGAGCTCCTGAAGGAAGCACTAAATATGGAAAGAAAAAGCCAGTAACAGCCACTGCAAAAACACATAAAATATAAAGGCTAATAACACTATGAAGAAACTGCATCAACTAATGTGCAAAATGACCAGTTAGCATCATGATGTCAAGATCAAATTCACACATAATAGCATCAGCTTTAAATGTAAATGGGCTA
Organism: Rhinopithecus roxellana; assembly: GCF_007565055.1. Taxonomy (NCBI): domain Eukaryota; kingdom Metazoa; phylum Chordata; class Mammalia; order Primates; family Cercopithecidae; genus Rhinopithecus; species Rhinopithecus roxellana. Next base: position 17,989,670 of record NC_044555.1, read on the forward strand.
AATGCCCAGATTAAAAGACACAGTCTGGCAAATTAGGTAAAGAATCAAGACCTATCAGTGTGCTGTATTCAGAAGACCCATCTCACATGCAAAGACACACATAGGCTCAAAATAAAGAAATGGAGGAGTGCTTACCTAGCAAATGGAAAGCAAAATAAGCAGGGCTTGCAATCCTAGTCTATGATAAAAGAGACTTTAAACAAACAAAGATTAAAAAAATGAATGGCATTACATAATGGTAAAGGGATCAATGCAATGAGAAGAGCTAACTATTCTAAATATATGTGCACCCAATACAGGAGCACCCAGATTCAAAGACAAGTTCTGAGAGACCTACAAAGAGACTGAGACTCCCACACAATAACAGTAGGAGACTTTAACACCCCATTGTCAATATTAGACAGACCAATGAAACAAAAAATTCAAAAGGATATTCAGGACTTGAACTCAGTTCTGGACCAAGCTGACCTAATAGATATCTACAGAAGTCTCCATCACAATTCACACAATATACATTATCAGCACCACATAGCACTTATTCTAAAATTGTCCACATAATGGGAAATAAAACACTCCTTGGAAAATGCAAAAGAATGGAAATCCTAACAAACAGCTTCTCAGGCCACAGTGCAATCAAATTAGAACTCAAGATTAATAAACTAACTCAAAATTGCACAAATACATGGAAACCGAACAACAAGATCCTGAATGACTACTGGGTAAATAACTAAATTAAGGCGTAATAAAACAAAGTTCTTGAAACCAATGAGAACAAAGAGACAGCATACAATAATCTCTGGGACACAACTAAAGTAGTGTTTAGAAGGAAATTCATAGCACTAAATGCCCACTTTGGAAAGTGGAAAATATCTAAAATCCACACCCTAACATCACAATTAGAAGAACTAGAGAAGCAAGAGCAAACAAAGTCAAAAGCTATCAGAAGACAAGACATAACTAACGTCAGAGCAGAACTGAGGGAGATAGAGACATGAAAAACCTTTCAAAAAATTAATGAATCCTGGAGCTGGTTTTTTGAAAACAATAACATAATAGATACACCACTAGCTAGACTAATAAAGAGGAAAAGAGAGAAGAATCAAATAGACACAATAAAAAATAATAAAGGGGATATCACCACTGATCACACAGAAATTCAAACTGCCATCAGAGAATACTGTAAAAACCTTTACACAACTAAACTAAAAAATCTAGAATAAATAAATAAATTCCTGTGCAGCCTCTCAAGACTAAAACAGGAAGAAGTCGAATCCCTGAGTAGACTAATAACAAGTTCTGAAATTGAAGCAGTGATTAATAGCCTACCAACAAAAAAATCCCAGGACCAGATGGATTTGCAGCTGAATTCTATGAGAGATACAATGAGAGCTGGTACCATTCCTTCTGAAACTATTCCAAACCAAAGAAAAAGAGGGACTCCTCCCTAACTCATTTTATGAGGCCAGTATCATCCTGATACCAAAACCTGGCAGAGACACAACAACAACAACAACAACAACAAATTTCAGGCCAGTATCCCTGATGAACATCAATGCGAAAATTCTCCATAAAATACTGGCAAACCAAATCCAGCAGCACATCAAAAAGCTTATCCACCATGATAAAGTCGACTTCATCCCTGAGATGCAAGACCGATTCAACATACACAAATAAATAAATGTAAACTAATACATAAGCAGAACTACTGACAAAAGCCACATGATTATCTCTATAGGTGCAAAAAAGGCCTATGATAAAATTCAACACCCCTTCATGCTAAAAACTCTCAATAAACTAGGTACTGATGGAACATATCTCAGTAATAAAAGCTATTTATGACAAGGTCATAGCGAATATCATACAGAATGGTAAAAAGCTGAAGCATTTCTTTTGAAAACCAGCACAAGACAAGGATGCCCTCTCTTACCACTCTTATTCAACACAGTATTGGAAGTTCTAGCCAGAGCACTCAGGCAGGAGAAGAAAACAAAGTCTATTCAAATAAGAAGAGAGGAAGTAAAATTGTCTCCGTTTGCAGATGACATGATTGTACATTTAGAAAACCCCATTGTCTCAGCCCCAAATCTCCTTATGCTCATAAGCAACTTCATCAAACTCTCAGGACACAAAATCAATGTGCAAAAATCACAAGCATTCCTATACACAAATAATAGAGAAACAGAGAGCCAAATAATAAGTGAACTCCCAATCACAATTGGTACAAAGAAAATAAAATACCTAGGAATACAATTTATAGGGTACATGAAGGACCTCTCCAAGGAGAACTACAAACCACTGCTAAAGGAAACTAGACAGGACACAAAAAAATGGAAAAAAAATTCCATGCTTATGGATAGGAAGAATCAATGTTGTGAAAATGTCCATACTGCCCAAAGTAATTCTATAGATTCAAACCTATTGCCATCAAGCTACCACTGACTTTCTTCACAGAACTCGAAAAATCTACTTTAAATTTCACATTAAACCAAAAAGGAACTGGTATAGCCAAGACAATCCCAGGCAAAAAGAATAAAGCTGGAGACATCACGCTACCTGTCTTCAAACTATACTACAAGGCTACAGTAAACAAAACAGCATGATACTGGTACCAAAACAGACATATAGACCAATGGAACAGAACAGAGGCCTCAGAAATGATGCTACACATCTACCATCAGCTGATCTTTGACAAACTTGACAAACATAAGTAATGGGGAAAGGATTTCCTATCTAATAAATGGTGCTGGGAAAACTGGCTACCCATTTGCAAACAGAAACTGATCCCCTTACTTACACCTTATAAAAAATTAACTCAAGATGAATTGAAGACTTAAACATAAAACCTAAAACCATAAAAACCCTAGAAGAAAAAGGCAATATCATTCAGGACATAGGCATGGGCAAAGACTTCATGACTAAAACACCAAAAGCAATGATAACAAAAGCCAAAATTAACAAATGGGATCCAATTAAACTAAAGAGCTTCTGCATAGCAAAAGAAACTATCACCAGAATGCACAGGCAATCTACAGAATGGAAGAAAATTCTTGCAATCTATCCATCTAACTATGGTCTAATATCCAGAATCTACAAGGAACTTAAACAAAGTTACCAGAAAAAAACAAACAACCCCATCAAAAAGTGGGTGAGGGATATGAACAGACACTTCTCAAAAGAAGCTATTTATGTGGCCAATAAACATATGAAAAAATGCTCATCATCACTGGTCATTAAAGAAATGCAAATCAAAACCACAATGAGATACCATCTCACACGAGTTAGAATGGCAATAATTAAAAAGTCAGTAAAAGACAAATTCTGGCGAGGATGTGTAGAAATAGGAATGCTTTTACACTGCTGGTGGGAATGTAAATTAATTCACCCATTGTTGAAGACAGTGTGGTGATTCCTCAAGGAAGTAGAACCAAAATACCATTTGACCCAGCAATCCCATTACTGGGTATAACCCAAATGATTATAAATCATTCTATTATAAAGATACATGCGCACTTATGTTTATTGCAGCACTATTTACAATAGCAAACTCTCGGAACCAGTCCAAATACTCATCAATGATAGACTGGATAAAGAAAATGTGGCACATATACACCATGGAATACTATGCAGCCATAAAAAAGAATGCATTCATGTCCTTTGCACGGACATGGACAAAGCTGGAAACCATCATTCTCAGCAAACTAACACAGGATCAGAAAACCAAACATCACATGTTCTCACTCATAAGTGGGAGTTGAACAACGAGAACACATGGACACAGGGAGGGGAACATCACACACTAGGGCCTGTTGTGGGTGAGGGAAAGGGGAGGGAGAGCATTAGGACAAATATGTAATGCATGCAGGGCTTAAAACCTAGATGTTGGGTTGATAGTTGCAGCAAACCACCATGGCACATGCATACCTATGTAACAAACCTGCATGTTCAGCACTTGCATCACACAACTTAAAGTTAAAAAAAAAAATTGTCTAAAAAATTGTCTTAAAAAAGGACAGGAGGTATGTTGGTCATGTTCTGGAGCTAAATATTAAAGGAAAGCTTTCAGACTTTCACCATTGAGTATATTAACAATAAGCTTTTAATATAACTTTATTATGTTAAGGTAATTTACTTCTATTCAGTTTGCTGAGTGATTTTTTAATTATGAAAGGATGTTAAATAAGACCACATGCTTGTAACACATCTGTTGAAAGTATCATCTGTTTTTTGTCCCTCATTCTGTTAACGTGGTACATCAAGTTGATTTTTACATATTGAATTATCTGTGCATTTTAGTAACAAATTCTACTTGGTCATAATGTATAATCCTCCCAATGTGCTGTGAAATTAGTTTGTTACTATCTCATTGAGAATATTTGCCTTAATAGTAATCAGTAACATTTTTTCTCTAGTTTTCTTGTAGCTTTATTTTCTGCCTTTGATACTAACGTAATGCTGGCTAGACTCAAAAGCAAAGCTCAAAAATGTTCCCTTCCCTAATTTTTTGAAAGGTTTGAGAGCGTTTGCAGTAGTTCTTTAAATTTTGGTGGGATTATTCAGTTAAACCATGTAGTTTTTGGCTTTTCTTTGCTGAAAGTTCTTTGATAACTGAATCAGTATATTTTAAATATTTGCTTGCCCATTCAGATTTTCTATTTGTGCATAATTCATTCTTGGTAGATTGTGTGTTTTTAGAAGTATATCTATATTTTCTAAGTTATAAATTTTTTTTAAATAGAAATGTTCATGTTAACGTACTATGTTTTTAGTTCTGTGGCATTGGTAACAATGACCCATATTTTCTTTTCCTAGCTTCTATTTCTTATTTGAGGATTCTATTTCATTTTTTTTTTCTTAATTAGTCTAGCCAGTGGTTTGCTAATTTTGCAAAAGTTTTAAAATCAACTTTTAGTTTTATTGAGTTTTGGTAATGTTTTCCTATTCTCTGTTTTATTCATCACTGGTATATTATTTGTTATGTCACTCCTCTGCTATTTTTTGTTTCATTTCTGCTTCTTTTTCCAGTTATTTGAGGTGTAAAGTTGTAGATTTGAGGGTTTTTTTTCTCACTCTATTGCCCAGGCTACAGTGCAGTGGTGCAATTTTAGCTCACTGCAACCTCCACCTCCCAAGCTCAAGCAATTCTCGTGCCTCAGCCTCCCGAGTAGCTGAAACTACAGGTGTGCACATCTGGCTAATTTTTGTATTTTAGTAAAGACCGGGTTTCCTCCATGCTGGCTAGGCTGGTCTTGAATTTTTGGCCTTAAGTTATTCGCACACCTTAGCCTCCCAATATGCTAGGACTACAAGAGTGAGCCACCACTCGCAGCAGGTTTTATTCTATTTAATGTAAGCATTTACAGCTATAAACTTTTTAAGGTCTGCTTTTGCTACATCTCATATATTTTGGTATGTTATATTTTTATTTTGATTTGTCTCATAATATTTCTTAATTGCTATTTCTTCATTAATTAATTGGTTAAATAAAACTTTTTTTCACATATCTGTGGACTCTGTAGTGTTAATTTTGGTATTGATACATTTTTTATTCCAGAGAAATAGAAAAAGATACTACAATTTCAATAATCTTGAATTTATTAAAAATTGTTTATACACTAACATGTAGTGTCATCCAGAGAATATATCATATGCACTTGAGAACAATAAATATTCAGACATTGGAGGATAGCATTCCTGTATCTTTTTATTAGGTCCAATTATTTTATACTGTATTTCAAGTCTTCTCTTTTCTCACTCTTCTGTTATGCCCTATCTAATACTGGAATTGAGATGTTGATATATCTTAATATTAATTTGTTTCTGTCTCTTTCTTTTCTATTATGTCAATGTTTCTTTCATATATTTATGAGGTCTCTGGTTTGGTTCTTAAATAATTATAATTGGTAAATCTTCTTGGTGAACTGACACTTTTACCATTGTATAGTGCCCTTCATTGTCTATTCAAACAGGTTTTTACTATAAGTCTACTTTGTCTGTTATTCATTTAGTTATCCTTCGGTGTTTTGGTTTCCATTTGAATGCAAATTTTTTTTCCACGCTTTCACTTTAAGTCTCTGTGTTTCCTTTGATATAAAATGTGACTGTTATACAATGTAAAACTGTAGAGAGAAGACAGCAGCAATCTACACTTCATAAAGATAAATAACTTCAACATTAAACCAACGATGCTTATACCTTGGTCTTGGAATTCTGGCCTTCAGAAATTTGGAAAGCCTTGTTGTCTGAGCCTGTTTGATCCATTTGTGCTGCAACAACAAAATACTACAGGCTGGATAATTTAAAAACAATAAAAATTTACTTGTCACAGCTTTGAAGGCTGAGAAGTTCCAGATCAAGTTTCCAGAAGATTTAGTGTCTCCTGAAAGCCCCACTTTCTGCTTTCAATATGGCTTTCATTGGTATCTCCTCCAGAGGGAATGAACACTGTGTCTTCACATAATAAAGGTAGAGAGGGAAAAGGAAAGAAACACTAGGTTCCTTCTGCCCTTTTATAAGGTCTCTAATCTGATTCATGAGAACTCTCATCTCATCATTAAATTACTTCCTAAAGTCCCCAACTCTGAATACTATTATAATAATGGTTATGTTTCAAGATAATACTTTAAAGAAGGAACACTTAAATGATAACAAAACACACACACACACATATAGTGTGTGTGTGTGTATATATATATTATATATATATATATGGTGTGTGTATATAGGCTTTGTTTTACATATATAGGCTTTGCTATCATTTGTTATATTCTATATATAGTGTGTAAATATCTAGAGAGAAAATCTGTTGTAGGCAACATGTATTTGAATTCTGTTTGTTAAAACATTGGCGAATATATGTTTTTGATTGTAGATTTCATTCAATTTATATGTAAATTATTTACTAATAAGGAAGGGTTTACTGTTGTTATTTTGTGAACTATTTTCTGTTTATTTAGTAATGTCATGTGTTTTTCTTTTCTCTTTTACTACCTTGTTTTGTGTTTCATTCATTTTATAGTAATACGTTTTAATTTCTTTCTTATTTCTATTTTGTGAATTCTGAAGACACTTTCTTTGTGGTTACTATTGCAATTCTACAAAATACTGCAATGTTATAGCATTCCCTTAATGTGATAACAATTTTAAATCAATCACATACAAAGAAATCTTGAACTCCTTTGCAACTAATACTTTTGTTACTGATGTCACAAATTAAATCTTTACATATTGTATTTACTATAATATCCAATTATTATCACAAATATTTTTTAAATAAAAATCTATGTATCAAAATTTTTAAAGCATAGTTTACTATATATTTGTCCTTGTTTTATCTTTTCTGGATCACCTTATATTTCAGTATGTTTTAGTATTGATGTCCACAATCCTTACATTTTGCCTTGATGGATGTTCTTTATATTGCATATTCTATATCAATTATATTCATGAATACTTTCTTCAGTGTTTGTTTACCTGAAAGAGTCCTAATTTATCATTCATTTTTGAAGGGTTGTTTTATGAGATCTAGTACTCTTGGTAGACAGTGTTTTCTTCTAAGAGAATTTTATTTTATTTTATTTTATTTTTATTTTTTTCGATGTTTAAGAAGAACTTTATTTTAAGTAGTTGTAGAACATATGCTTAAACTGAATGAACTTTTTATGAACTTTTCATCAGAAATTATTTTTTTAATTGTTGTTTTTCTCCTGTGTCTGTGACTGAATAAATGGTCTCTGCTCACTGGAATACTTCACGTGCTTTCTCTCTCAGTTGTAGGTATGTTCCTTTCTATTCAGATACCAAAGGCCTATGGGTATCTGCAAATTAACAGTTTAATTCACTGTTATGTTCCATCATTGTGAAGAAGAACAGGAAATTAACATATCCATAACCACGCCCTTATTATATAATGTGAAAGTATAAATTAAAACATACAATGTTCATTAAATATCTTCTCCTCTGTTGGTTAGTTGCCCTTCAATCTCAGCCACTGAATCAAATACAACGCAATTACTATTCCGATATGTTCTTGAATCTATTATCCAATAACAAGATACATAGTGGATTTAATGATGTTTTTGAAAGGGCTTGAGGAGACAGGAAGGGGAATATACACACTAATTTTAAAAATGTATCTTAATATCAGAAACAAAAAATACGTGAAAAATGTGTCATTTAATCAAAGAAACATAGTATTTTAAACTACAGAGTTTACTCTGACTTGGTAACAAATCTTTACAATCGCTAACATACACTGAGCTCTTAAGATGGGCCAGGCACAGGATTATAGCTTTTACATGCACTGTCTCTTTTAATTTTCACAGTAACTAGTGATATAGGCATTTTGAGAAGTTTAATAACTTGTCCTTGATCAAAGACCTAGTATTTCGGATGCATAGCCATGTCCAACCCCAAAGCCCATGCTTTTCACTATTGTTGTACTCCATACATTAGCTTTCAAATTTATTTGCAATCAAAATATGAAAAGCAAGTCATAAGCTTAGTATGGCCAATGTGATACTAAGTATCCACGTACTAAACTTTATTTTCAAAATAAGAGAATTTTAAACACATCATCGCATTTGCTTCTTTCCTGCAAGGTTTCTGCTGGGAGTTCACTATAAAAAAAAATGACATAAAGTAATACATAGTCATGTTCAGATTACTCTAACACTGCAATGGTGTGTGTAAAGCCATTTTACCTCTAAATTATGAGTTATAGGATAGAGTTATTTAAAAATAATAGCAGCAATAGATGATTAAAGGATGTGAATTTTATAAGACACAAATTTTGATGTTAAAATTATGAAAAGGTGGACAGGTCTAAGTGTGTAATTTTTTATGTGATTAAAGTCAATCTGTTAGTGTTTTAAAGTAGCTTGTTATAAGTACAAGAGGCTTTATGTAAGCTTCATTATAAGCATAAACAAACACCAATAGTGGTTGTGAAAAATATCAAAAGAAATAATTCAAAGCATACCACTAAAGAATATGAATTTACACAAGAATACAGCAAGCAAGAAAGGAGGCAATAAAGAATCTACAAAACAAACAAAACAAATTACAAAATGTGAGTAGGAAGTAATTACCTATAAATAACTCTTGTGACTGTAAATGGATTAAATGTTCCAATGAGAAACATAGAATAATTAAATGGATCAAGAAACAAGATTCAGAAAGTTTTGTCAAGATGGTGGACTAGAAGCACTGCATGTGTGCTGTTCTCACAGAGAGAAAAGGAAAGAACTGGTGAACACTGATGCTTCATGCCAATCATCTAAGAAATTAGGTCAGAATCCATCAAGGAAGCAGGGGTACACAGAGAGAATAGAGGAACAAGGCTGGGTACTAGCCTGTCTGGGTTCATCACAGAGCAAAGTAAAGCTCTCCAATGTGAAAAAAGGTGAGTGAGAGCTCCCTGGAAAATGTATGCTTTCCACAAGGAATTGTGCAAGACTGGAAACAATAAAATCCCTCCTGACCATCCAGCATCTATCCACTACACTTTTGAACTGAGGCGGAAAGCCACCCAGATATTTTGGTGAGGCAATTTTCAAGTTCACGAGCACTTCTACAAGCCTTAGGCCCTGGAACAGACCAGTATCAGTTCCATAGTCCCATGGGAAGCTGCAGTCATGGTGCCTGGAAACAGTAAGATTACTCCATCTCCCCTCATCGGACAAGTGTCAGCACCAGCTTGTGGTCCAGTGGTCCTGCTTCTGGTTGAAGTCAGACAGCAACTGCACCATCCCGTTGCCCTGAGAGGGACCTGGATGGCAGAGTAGGTTACCCCATCCACTCCTACCACTTGTAGCCAGTTAGGCAATGTCTGCTTGCACTTCCAGGCCAGTAGTGACACTTCTGCCTGAACTAAGCTGGTAGGCACAGCCTCCTGCTATCCCAGAAAGAAGCCATATGGCAGAGTGACTGGCCCTACCCAGCTCTGTCACTCATAGCCAGGTGAGCAACACCTGTAAAAGCTTCAGCCCAACAGTCTTGCCTCTGTGTAAACTTAGCCAGTAAGTGCAGCCTCTTGTTATATTGGGAAGCACCTAGATGGCAAGGAGGGTGGCTCTGCCCACCTCCATCACTGGTGGCCAGGCAGGTCATGCCTGCCAGAGCTTCCAGCACAACAGTCCCACTTCTGTGTGAATGTGGCCTGTGGGCACAGCCTTCTGTTTTTCCAGGAAGCACACAGAAAGCAGGGTAGGTGACTCCACCTACCACCATCACTGGCAGCCAGGTGGGAAATGCCTGCTAGAGCATTTGGGCCAGTGGTCCCACTTATGTGTAAACTCAGGCAACAGGTGCATCTTCCTGTTGTTCTGGGAAACACCCTAAGAGTAAGGTGGGCAATACCACCCACCTCCACTTCTGGGAGCCAGATAGGCAACACCTGCTAGCGCTTTTGGCCCAGTAGTCTCACTTATGGCTGACCTCTGTGGGCTGACACAACCACATGTTCCTCTAAGAAACACTTGAACACCAGATTAGGTGACTCTACTTAACCTCACATCTCCTATCCAAGTGAGAATTGTTGGATTGGGCAATGTCCAAGCAGGGAAAAACCCTAATTCTCAGACCACAGAGAGAGTTGAGAATCCCAGTTTCACAGAATGGTAGAGAAGCAGGATGTGCCTCCCTCCACATGGCTGACCTGGCAAGAATATGATCTGTCTGTCAAATGTGGGCTCTTCCTGAGAGAACACCCAAGAAAAGAAATGTGAGTATGAAACCAGTAATTGGAGGGGGATTCTTCATGAACCATTAGTGTATTAGCTGATAGGGTCTTCTCTGTCCTCACCAAAGAACAGTATTCCTAACTGCAAAAAAACACAAAAGAACCATGTAGTACAGCAAAAGCCTATATGCGGGCTAACACTCTTAAGTACCACCTACTTGATTGTAGCTCCAAATACAACAAAATATTTTGCCAATATATAGAACCTTTGAAAACCAAAGCAAAAGCTCTCAGCAGTGCCTCACTCCAGCCAACATAAGGGTGTAGCACACACCTGCACCCTGCTGTACTTCTGAGACTGCTGGCATGTGTGGGTAAGCATGGATCCCACTGCTACCTCCCCAAGGAAGTTCTTTGGCCAGTATCTCCATGGAAGTGCTGATGTCTTTGACTTTGACACCTTGGCCCTTCCGGCACAAGAGATCAGAGAACAAAAATGAGGTCCAAGTATTAAATCCCAAGAGTTAAAACACACATCCCAAGAGTGTTAAGCTGAGTTTTAGCCGTCTGAAATATTCTAGAATCGAAGCCAGATGACTGAACAAACTTTTTACCACAATCAAACTCAATGAATCAAAGAAGATAAAAGCAAAAAAAAAAAAAAAAAGAAAGAAAGAAAGAAAGAAAAAAGAAAAAAAAAACTGCATGCAAAGTAGAGCAACATCAAAGATTGAAGGAACATACACCCACAAAGATGAAAAAGAAATAGCAAAAGAGCTCTGGCAACTCAAAAACCCATAGTGGCTTCTTACCTCCAAATGACTGCACCGGTTTTCCAGAAATAATTCTTAACCAGGGTGAAATGGTTGAAATGACAGAGATGTAATTCAGAATATGGATAGAAACAAAGATAACTGACATTCAGTACAAAATTAAAATCCTACCGAAGTAATATTAGGAATACAATAAAAAATCTAAGAGACAAAAGGAAGAAATGTCATTTTAAAACATTCCATGGTAGCTATATATATATATATATATATATATATATATATATATATATATATATATAAGCAACCTTGTTGGGGCTGGAGTTGGAGACCATTATTCTAACTTGGGAATGGAAAATATAACATCACATGTACTCTAATAAGTGGGAGATAAGCTAGGAGAACACAAAGGCATAAGAATGATATAATGAACTCTGGAGCCTGGATGGGAAGGTTAGGAGGGGCGTGAGGAATAAAATACTACACATTGGGTAAAGTGTACACTGCTTGGGTGATAGGTACACCAAAATGTCAGAAATCACCACTAAAGAACTTATTCATTTAGCCAAACACCATCTGTTCCTCAAAAACTATTAAAATAAATAAAAAGAAAAGAAGAATGAACAATCTCTTCCACAAAATATGGCATTATGTAAAGAAACTAAATCTATGACTTGCTGGCATCCCTGAAAGAGAGGAAGAGAAAGCAAGCAACTTGGAAACCATATTTGAAGATATCATCATTGGAAATGATTCCAAACTTTCTAGAGAGGCCAATATTTAAATCCAAGAAATGCGAACCCCTGGAAGATACAAGAGGACCATTCACAAGACACACCCATCAAGTTTTACAAGGTCAAAATAAAAGAAAAAATGTTAAAGACAGCCAGAAGAAGGAACATGTCACCTACCAAGGAAAACCCATCAGAATAACAGTGGATTTTTCAGCAGTAACTCTACAATCCAAAAGAACTTGGGGGAACAAATTCAGCATCTTTAAAGAAAAAGAAATTCCAACAATTAGCACAACTAATCTTCATAAACAAAGGAAAAATATGATACTTTTATGATATGCAAATGTTTTTTTTTTCTTTTTTTTATTACACTTTAAGTTCTAGGGTACATGTGCATAACGTGCAGGTTTGTTACATATGTATACTTATGCCATGTTGGTGTGCTGCACCCATCAACTCGTCAGCACCCATCAATTCATCATTTATATCATGTATAACTCCCCAGTGCAATCCCTCCCTCCTCCCCCCTCCCCATGATAGGCCCCAGTGTGTGATGTTCCCCTTCCCGAGTCCAGGTGATCTCATTGTTCAGTTCCCACCTATGAGTGAGAACATGCGGTGTTTGGTTTTCTGATCTTGTGATAGTTTGCTAAGAATGATGGTTTCCAGCTGCATCCATGTTCCTACAAAGGACGTAAACTCATCCTTTTTTATGGCTGCATAGTATTCCATGGTGTATATGTGCCACATTTTCTTAATCCAGTCTCTCACAGATGGACATTTGGGTTGATTCCAAGTCTTTGCTATTGTGAATAGTGCCGCAATAAACATACGTGTGCATGTGTCTTTGTAGTAGACTAATTTATAACCCTTTGGGTATATACCCAGTAGTGGGATGGGTGGGTCATATGGTACATCTAGTTCTAGATCCTTGAGGAATTGCCATACTGTTTTCCATAATGGTTGAACTAGTTTACAATCCCACCAACAGTGTAAAAGTGTTCCTATTTTTCCACATCCTCTCCAACAACTGTTGTTTCCTGACTTCTTAATGATTGCCATTCTAACTTGTGTGAGATGGTATCTCATTGTGGGTTTGATTTGCATTTCTCTGACGGCGAGTGATGATGAGCATTTTTTCATGTGTCTGTTGGCTGTATGAATGTCTTCTTTTGAGAAATATCTGTTCATATCCTTTGCCCACTTTTTGATGGGGTTGTTTGTTTTTTTCTTGTATATTTGTTTGAGTTTTTTGTAGATTCTGGATATTAGCCCTTTGTCAGATGAGTAGGTTGCAAAAATTTTCTCCCATTCTGTAGGTTGCCTGTTCACTCTGATGGTAGTTTCTTTTGCTGTGCAGAATCTCTTTAGTTTAATTAGATCCCATTTGTCAATTTTGGCTTTTGCTGCTGTTGCTTTTGGTGTTTTAGACATGAAGTCCTTGCCCATGCCTATGTCCTGAATGGTACTACCTAGATTTTCTTCTAGGGTTTTTCTGGTATTAGGTCTAACATTTAAGTCTCTAATCCATCTTGAATTAATCTTCGTATAAGGGGTAAGGAAAGGATCCAGTTTCAGCTTTCTACTTATGGCTAGCTAATTTTCCCAGCACCATATATTAAATAGGGAATCCTTTCCCCATTTCTTGTTTCTCTCAGGTTTGTCAAAGATCAGATGGTTGTAGATGTGCGGTATTATTTCTGAGGACTCTGTTCTGTTCCATTGGTCTATATCTCTGTTTTGGTACCAGTACCATGCTGTTTTGGTTACTGTAGCCTTGTAGTATAGTTTGAAGTCAGGTAGCATGACGCCTCCAGCTTTGTCCTTTTGACTTAGGATTGTCTTTGCAATGCGGGCTCTTTTTTGGTTCCATATGAACTTTAAAGCAGTTTTTTCCAATTCTGTGAAGAAAGTCATTGGTAGCTTGATGGGGTTGGCATTGAATCTATAAATAACCTTGGGCAGTATGGCCATTTTCACGATATTGATTCTTCCTATCCATGAGCATGGTATGTTCTTCCATTTGTTTGTGTCCTCTTTGATTTCACTGAGCAGTGGTTTGTAGTTCTCCTTGAACAGGTCCTTTACATCCCTTGTAAGCTGGATTCCTAGGTATTTTATTCTCTTTGAAGCAATTGTGAATGGAAGTTCATTCCTGATTTGGCTCTCTGCTTGTCTGTTAATGGTGTATAAGAATGCTTGTGATTTTTGCACATTAATTTTGTATCCTGAGAGTTTGCTGAAGTTGCTTATCAGCTTAAGGAGATTTTGGGCTGAGACAATGGGGTTTTCTCAATATACAATCATGTCATCTGCAAACAGGGACAATTTGACTTCTTCTTTTCCTAACTGGATACCCTTTATTTCTTTCTCTTGCCTGATTGCCCTAGCCAGAACTTCCAACACTATGTTGAATAGGAGTGGTGAGAGACGGCATCCCTGTCTTGTGCCAGTTTTCAAAGGGAATTTTTCCAGTTTTTGCCCATTCAGAATGATATTAGCAGTGGGTTTGTCATAAATAGCTCTTATTATTTTGAGGTAAGTTCTATCAATACCGAATTTATTGAGCGTTTTTAGCATGAAGGCCTGTTGAATTTTGTCAAAAGCCTTTTCTGCATCTATTGAGATAATCATGTGGTTCTTGTCTTTGGTTCTGTTTATATGCTGGATTACGTTTATTGATTTGCGAATGTTGAACCAGCCTTGCATCCCAGGGATGAAGCCCACTTGATCATGGTGGATAAGCTTTTTGATGTGTTGCTGAATCCAGTTTGCCAGTATTTTATTGAGAATTTTTGCATCGATGTTCATCAGGGATATTGGTCTAAAATTCTCTTTTTTTGTTGTGTCTCTGCCAGGCTTTGGTATAAGGATGATGTTGGCCTCATAAAAGGAGTTAGGGAGGATTCCCTCTTTTTCTATTGATTGGAATAGTTTCAGAAGGAATGATACCAGCTCCTCCTTGTACCTCTGGTAGAATTCAGCTGTGAATCCATCTGGTCTTGGACTTTTTTTGGTGGGTAGGCTATTAATTGTTGCCTCAATTTCAGAGCCTGCTATTGGTCAATTCAGGGATTCAACTTCTTCCTGGTTTAGTCTTGGGAGAGTGTAAGTGTCCAGGAAATTATCCATTTCTTCAAGATTTTCTAGTTGATTTGCGTAAAGGCGTTTATAGTATTCTCTGATGGTTGTTTGTATTTCTGTGGTGTCGGTGGTGATATGCCCTTTATCATTTTTTATTGCGTCTATTTGATTCCTCTCTCTTTTCTTCTTTATTAGTCTTGCTGGCGGTCTGTCAATTTTGTTGATCTTTTCAAAAAACTAAATCCTGGATTAATTGATTTTTTGGAGGGTTTTTTGTGTCTCTATCTCCTTCAGTTCTGCTCTGATCTTAGTTATTTCTTGCCTTCTGCTAGCTTTTGAATGTGTTTGCTCTTACCTCTCTAGTTCTTTTAATTGTGATGTTAGAGTGTCAATTTTAGATCTTTCCTGCTTTCTCTTGTGGGCATTTAGTGCTATAAATTTCCCTCTACACACTGCTTTAAATGTGTCCCAGAGATTCTGGTATGTTGTATCTTTGTTCTCATTGGTTTCAAAGAACATGTTTATTTCTGCCTTCATTTCGTTATGTACCCAGTAGTCATTCAGGAGCGGGTTGTTCAGTTTCCATGTAGTTGAGCGGTTTTGATTGAGTTTCTTAGTCCTGAGTTCTAGTTGATTGCACTGTGGTCTGAGAGACAGTTTGTTATAATTTCTGTTCTTGTATATTTGCTGAGGAGTGCTTTACTTCCAATTATGTGGTCAATTTTGGAATAAGTGCGATGTGTTGCTGAGAAGAATGTATATTCTGTTGATTTGGGGTGGAGAGTTCTATAGACGTCTATTAGGTCCGCTTGGTGCAGAGATGAGTTCAATTCCTGGATATCCTTGTTAACTTTCTGTATCGTTGATCTGTCTAATGTTGACAGCGGAGTGTTGAAGTCTCCCATTATTATTGTATGGGAGTCTAAGTCTCTTTGTAAGTCTCTAAGGACTTGCTTTATGAATCTGGGTGCTCCTGTATTGGGTGCATATATATTTAGGAGGGGTAGCTCTTCCTGTTGAATTGATCCCTTTACCATTATGTAATGGCCTTCTTTGTCTCTTTTGATCTTTGATGGTTTAAAGTCTGTTTTATCAGAGAGTAGGATTGCAACCCCTGCTTTTTTTTTCTTCTCCATTTTCTTGGTAGATCTTCCTCCATCCCTTTATTTTGAGCCTATGTATGTCTCTGCATGTGAGATGGGTCTCCTGAATACAGCAGACTGATGGGTCTTGACTCTTTATCCAGTTTGCCAGTCTGTGTCTTTTAATTGGAGCATTTAGTCCATTTACATTTAAGGTTAATATTGTTATGTGTGAACTTGATCCTGCCTTTATGATATTAACTGGTTCTTTTGCTCGTTAATTGATTCAGTGTCTTCCTAGCCTCGATGGTCTTTACATTTTGGCATGTTTTTGCAATGGCTGGTACCGGTTGTTCCTTTCCATGTTTAGGGCTTCCTTCAGGGTCTCTTGTAAGGCAGGCCTGGTGGTGACAAAATCTCTAAGCATTTGCTTATCTGTAATGGATTTTATTTCTCCTTCACTTATGAAACTTAGTTTGGCTGGATATGAAATTCTGGGTGGAAAATTCTTTTCTTTAAGAATGTTGAATAGTGGCCCCCACTCTCTTCTGGCTTGTAGAATTTCTGCCGAGAGGTCTGCTGTTAGTCTGATGGGCTTCCCTTTGTGGGTAACCCGACCTTTCTCTCTGGCTGCCCTTAAGATTTTTCCTTCATTTCAACTTTGGTGAATCTGGCAATTATGTGTCTTGGAGTTGCTCTTCTGGAGGAGTATCTTTGTGGCATTCTCTGTATTTCCTGAATTTGAATGTTGGCTTGCCCTACTATGTTGGGGAAGTTCTCCTGGATGATGTCCTGAAGAGTGTTTTCCAACTTGGTTCCATTTTCCCCCTCACTTTCAGGCACCCCAATCAGACGTAGATTTGGTCTTTTTACATAATCCCATACTTCTTGCAGGCTTTGTTCATTTCTTTTTCTTCTTTTTTCTTTTGGTTTCTCTTCTTGCTTCATTTCATTCATTTGATCCTCAATCGCTGATACTCTTTCTTCCAGTTGATCGAGTCGGTTACTGAAGCTTGTGCATTTGTCATGTATTTCTCGTGTCATGGTTTTCATCTCTGTCATTTCGTTTATGATCTTCTCTGCATTAATTAGTCTAGCTGTCAATTCTTCCACTCTTTTCTCAAGATTTTTAGTTTCTTTGCGCTGGGTACGTAATTCCTCCTTTAGCTCTGAGAAGTTTGATGCACTGAAGCCTTCTTCTCTCATCTCGTCAAAGTCATTCTCTGACCAGCTTCCATCCGTTGCTGGCGATGGGCTGCGCTCCTTTGCAGGGGGAGAAGCACTCTTATTTTTTGAATTTCCAGCTTTTCTGCCCTGCTTCTTCCCCATCTTTGTGGTTTTATCTGTCTCTGGTCTTTGATGATGGTGACGTACTGATGGGGTTTTGGTATAGGTGTCCTTCCTATTTGATAGTTTTCCTTCTGACAGTCAGAAGGACTGTCCGTTGGTCTGTTGGAGATTGCTTGAGGTCCACTCCAGACCCTGTTTGCCTGGGTATCAGCAGCAGAGGTTGCCGAAGATGGAATATTGCTGAACAGCGAGTGTACCTGTCTGATTCTTCCTTTGGAAGTTTCCTCTCAGGGTTGTCCTCCACCCTGTGAGGTGTGGGGTGTCAGACTGCCCCTATTGGGGGATGTCTCCCAGCTAGGCTACTCAGGGGTCAGGGACCCACCTGAGCAGGCAGTCTGTCCGTTTTCAGATCTCAACCTCCGCGTTGGGAGATCCACGGCTCTCCCCAAAGCTGTCAGACAGAGTCGTTCGCGTCTGCACCGGCCCCCGCTGCTTCCCCTGTTGGTCTTCACCTGAGCACTGTCCCCAGAGGTGGAGACTACAGAGACAGGCAGGTTTCCTGGAGCTTCTGTGAGCTCCACCCAGTTCGAGCTTCCCAGCGGCTTTGTTTACCTACTTAAGCCTCAGCAATGGCGGGTGCCCCTCCCCCAGCCTCGCTGCTGCCTTGCGGATAGATCGCGGCAGACTGCTGTGTTAGCAGTGAGGTAGGCTCCGTGGGCATGGGACCCTCCCGGCCAGGTGTGGATATATTCTCCTGGTGTGCCTGTCTGCTTAAAGCGCAGTATTGGGGTGGGAGTTACCCGATTTTCCAGGTGTTGTGTGTCTCAGTTCCCCTGGCTAGGAAAACGGATTCCCTTCCCCCTTGGCTTCCAGGTGAGGTGATGCCTCACCCTGCTTCAGCTCTCACTGGTCAGGATGCAGCAGCTGACCAGCACCAATTGTCCGGCACTCCCTAGTGAGATGACCCCAGTACCTCAGTTGAAAATGCAGAAATCACCGGTCTTCTGTGTCGCTTTCGCTGGGAATTGGAGACTGGAACTGTTTTTATTCGGCCATCTTGCTCCGCCCCCTGATATGCAAATGTTAAGTAAATTTGTTATCAACAGACCTTCCTTAAAAGAGGTGCTTAAGGGAGTGCTAAATATAGAAAGAAAAAAACCATAGCTGACCACCACATAAACACACTTCAATACATAGACCACTGACAGCATAAAGCAACCACACGATCAAGTCTTCATAATAACTAGTTCATAACAGAATGACAGAATCAAATCAAAGCATACATATCAATTGCTCAAATTAAATAGCACAAAGTGACAGTTTAGATAAACAAGCAAGACCCAATTGCCTGTTCACTCTGATGGTAGTTTCTCTTGCTGTGCTGAAGCTCTCTAGTTTAATTAGTTCCAATTTGTCAATTTTGGCTTTGTTGTCATTGCTTTTGGTGTTTTAATCATGAAGTCTCTGCACATGCTTATGTTCTGAATGGTATTGCCTAGGTTTTCTTCTAGGGTTTTTATGGTTGTAGGACTTGCATCTAAGTCTTTAATCTCTTGAGTTAATTTTTGTATAAGGCACAAGGAAAAGGTCCAGTTTCTGTGTTTTGCATATAGCTAGCCAGTTTTCCCAACACCATTCATTAAATAGGGAATCCTTTACCTGTTGATTGTTTCAGTCAGGTTTGTCAAAGACCAGATTGTTGTGTATGTGTGGCACTATTCCTGAGGCCTCTGTTCTGTCCCATTGGTCTATATATCTGTTTTGGTATCAGTACCATGGTGTTTTGGTTACTGTAGCCTTGTATTATAGTTTCAAGTCTGGTAGCATAATGCCTTCAGCTTCGTTTTTTCGCTTATGGTTTTCTTGGCTATATGGGCTCTTTTTTGGTTCCATATGTAACTTAAGGTAGTCTTTTTCTAATTCTGTGAAGAAAGTCAGTGGTAGCTTGATGGGGATAGCACTGAATCTATAAATTACTTTGGGTAGTATGGCCATTTTCACGATACTGATTCTTCTTATCGTTGATCATGGAATGTTTTCCCATTTGTTTGTGTCCTCTTTTATTTCCTTGAGCAGTCATTTGTAGTTCTCCTTGAAGAGGTCCTTCACATACCTTGTAAGTTATATTCCTAGGTATTTTACTCTCTTTGTAGCAATTGTGAATGGGAGTTAACTCATGATTTGGCTCTCTGTTTGTCTGTTATTTGTGTTTAGGAATTCCTGTGATTTTTGCACATTGATTTTGTATCCTGAGACTTTGATGAAGTTGCTTATCAGCTTTGGAAGATTTTGGGCTGAGACAATGGGGTTTTCTAAATACACAATCATGTCATCTGCAAAGTGAGACAATTTGACTTCGTCTCTTCCTATTTGAATACGCTTTATTTCTTTCTCTTGCCTGATTGCCTTAGTCAGAATTTCCAATATTATGTTGAATAGGAGTGGTGAGAGAAGGCTTCCTTGTTTTGTGCCAGTTTTCAAAGGGAATTCTTCCAGTTTTTGCCCATACAGTATGATTTTGGCTGTGGGTTTGTCATAAATAGCTCTTATTATTTTGAAATATTTTTCATCAATACCTCATTTATTGAGTTTTTAGCATAAAGTTGTGTTGAATTTTATCAAAGAACTTTTCTGCATCTATTGTGATAAATTATGACTTTTTTGTCATTGATTCTGTTTATGTGGTGGATTATGTTTACTGACTTGTGTATGTTTAACCATCCTTGCATCCCAGGGATGAAGCTAACTTGATTGGGGTGAATAAGCTTTTTGATGTGTTGCTGGATTCGGTTTGCTGGTATTTTATTGAGGATTTTTACACTGATGTTCATCAGGGATATTGGCCTGAAATTTTCTTTTTTTGTTTTGCCTCTGCCAGGTTATGGTATGGGGATGATGCTGGCCTCATAAAATTAGTTAGGGAGTAGTCTCTCCTTTTCTATTGTCTGGAATAGTTTAAGAAGGAATGGTACCAGCTCCTTTTTGTACCTCTGGTAGAACTCGGCTGTGAATCCATTTGGTTTTGGGTTTTTTTATTGGTAGGCTATTAATTACTGCCTCAATTCCAGAACTTGTTATTGGTCTGTTCAGGGATTCGACTTCATGCTGGCTTAGTCTTGGGAGGGTGTATGTGTCCAGGAATTCATCCATTTCTTCTAGATTTTCAAGTTTATTTGCATAGATATGTTGATAGTATTCTCTGATGGTAGTTTTATATTTCTGTGGGATCAGTAGTGACGTCCGTTTTATGATTTTTTATTGTGTCTATTTGATTCTTCTCTCTTTTTTTTCTCTATTAGTCTGATTAGCAGTATATCTATTTTGTTAATTTTTTCAAAACACCAGCTCCTTGATTCCTTGATTTTTTGAAGAGTTTGTTGTGTCTCTATCTCCTTCAAATCTGCTCTGATTTTAGTTATTTCTTGTCTTCTGCTAACTTTTGAATTTGTTTTTCTTGTTGTTCTTCTAATTGTGATTTTAGGGTGTTCATTTCAGATCTTTTTCTGCTTTCTTCTCTGGGCATTTAGTGCTCTAAATTTCCCTTTAAACACTGCTTTAGCTGTATCCCAGAGATTTTCATACATTGTGTCTTTGTTCTAATTGGTTTCAAAGCACTTATTTATTTCTGCCTTAATTTTGTTATTTATCCAGTAGTCATTCAGGAGCAAATTGCTCAATTTTCACATATTTGTGCAGTTTTGAGTGAGTTAATCCTGAGCTGTAGTCTTAATCCTGTAATCTTAATCCTGAGTTGTAACTTGTTTGTTCGGTGGTCTGAGAGACTGTTTGTTAAGATTTACATCATTTTGCATTTGCTAAGGAGTGTTTTAATTCCAATTATGTGGTCAATTTTAGAATAAATGGAATGTGGAGTTGAGAAGAATGTATATTCTCTTGATTTGTGGGGTGGACTTCTGTAGATATCTATTAGATCTGCTTGGTTCAGAGCTGAGTTCAAGTCCTGAATATCCTTGTTAATTTTCTTTCTCGTTGATTTGTCTAATATTGACAGTGTGGTGTTAAAGTCTCCCACTATTATTGCACTTCTATTGTATCGGAGTCTAAGTCTCTTTGATGGTCTCTAAGAACTTGCTTTATGAATCTGGGTGCTCCAGTATTGAGTGTACACATAATTAGGACAGTTAGCTCTTCTTCTTGCATTGATTCCTTTACCATTATGTAATGTGTTTCTTTATCTTTTTGATCTTTGTTGGTTTAAAGTCTGTTTTATCAGAGACTAGGATAACAACTCCTGCTTTTTTCTTTCTTTTTTTTTTTTATTTTCTGCTTTCCGTTTGCTTGGTAAATATTCCTCCATCCCTTTATTTTGAGCTTATTTATGTCTTTGCACGTGAGATGGGTCTCCTGAATATAGCACACTGATGGTTCTTAACTCTTTATCTAATTTGCCAGTCTGTGTCTTTTAATTAGGGCATTTAGTTTGTTTACATTTAAGGCTAATATTGTTATGTGTGAACTTGATCCTATAATTCTAATGCTAGCTGGTTATTTTACCTGCTAGTTGATGCAGTTTCTTCATAGTGTCAATGGTCTTTACAATTTGGTATATATGTTCAGTGGCTAGTTTTTCCTTTCCATATTTGTGCTTCCTTCAGGAACTCTTGTAAGGCAGACTTTGTGGTGACAAAATCTCAGCCATTGTTTGCTTTTAAGGATTTTTTTTTCTTTTTTGCTTACAAAGCTTAGTTTAGTTGGAGATGAAATTATCGGTTGAAAATATTTTTCTTTAAGAATGTTGAATTCTGTGAAGAAACTCATTGGTAGCTTGATGTGGATGGCATTGAATCTATAAATAACCTTGGACAGTATGGCATTTTAACGATATTGATTCTTCCTATCCATGAGCATGGTATGTTCTTCCATTTGTTTGTGTCCTCTTTGATTTCACTGAGCAGTGGTTTGTAGTTCTCCTTGAAGAGGTCCTTTACATCCCTTGTAAGTTGGATTCCTAGGTATTTTATTCTCTTTGAAGCAATTGTGAATGGAAGTTCATTCCTGAATTGGCTCTCTGCTTGTCTGTTACTGGTGTATAAGAATGCTTGTGATTTTTGCACATTAATTTTGTATCCTGAGACTTTCCTGAAGTTGCTTATCAGCTTAAGGAGATTTTGGGCTGAGACGATGGGGTTTTCTAAATATACAATCATGTCATCTGCAAACAGGGACAATTTGACTTCTTCTTTTCCTAACTGAATACCCTTGATTTCTTTCTCTTGCTTGATTGCCCTAGCCAGAACTTCCAATACGATGTTGAATAGGAGTGGTGAGAGAGGGCATCCCTGTCTTGTACCGGTTTTCAAAGGGAATTTTTCCAGTTTTTGCCCATTCAGTATGATATTAGCTGTGGGTTTGTCATAAATAGCTCTTATTATTTTGAGGTACGCTCCAAAAATGAGCCCGCATTGCCAAGACAATCCTAAGAATGGCAATCATTAAGAAGTCAGTAAACAACAGTTGTTGGAGAGGATGTGGAGAAATAGGAACACTTTTACACTGTTGGTGGGATTGTAAACTAGTTCAACCATTTATCATTTATCATAAATGATAAACCAGACACATTTTTTTTAAATAATCGCCATTCTGACTGGTGTGAGATGGTATCTCATTGTGGTTTTGATTCGCATTTCTCTGATTATCAGTGATGTTGAGCTTTTCTTCATATGCTTGCTGGCTGCATAAATGTCTTCTTTTAAGAAGTGTCTGTTCATATCCTTTGCCCATTTTTTTTTTTTTTTATTATACTTTAAGTTCTAGGGTACATGTGCATAACGTGCAGGTTTGTTACATATGTATACTTATGCCATGTTGGTGTTCTGCACCCATCAACTCGTCAGCACCCATCAATTCATCATTTATATCATGTATAACTCCCCAATGCAATCCCTCCCTCCTCCCCCCTCCCCCCTCCCCATGATAGACCCCAGTGTGTGATGTTCCCCTTCCCGAGTCCAAGTGATCTCATTGTTCAGTTCCCACCTATGAGTGAGAACATGCGGTGTTTGGTTTTCTGTTCTTGTGATAGTTTGCTAAGAATGATGGTTTCCAGCTGCATCCATGTCCCTACAAAGGACGCAAACTCATCCTTTTTTATGGCTGCATAGTATTCCATGGTGTATATGTGCCACATTTTCTTAATCCAGTCTCTCACAGATGGACATTTGGGTTGATTCCAAGTCTTTGCTATTGTGAATAGTGCCGCAATAAACATACGTGTACATGTGTCTTTGTAGTAGACTAATTTATAATCCTTTGGGTATATACCCAGTAGTGGGATGGCTGGGTCATATGGTACATCTAGTTCTAGATCCTTGAGGAATTGCCATACTGTTTTCCATAATGGTTGAACTAGTTTACAATCCCACCAACAGTGTAAAAGTGTTCCTATTTCTCCACATCCTCTCCAACACCTGTTGTTTCCTGACTTCTTAATGATTGCCATTCTAACTGGTGTGAGATGGTATCTCATTGTGGTTTTGATTTGCATTTCTCTGATGGCCAGTGATGATGAGCATTTTTTCATGTGTCTGTTGGCTGTATGAATATCTTCTTTTGAGAAATGTCTGTTCATATCCTTTCCCCACTTTTTGATGGGGTTGTTTGTTTTTTTCTCGTATATTTGTTTGAGTTCTTTGTAGATTCTGTATATTAGCCCTTTGTCAGATGAGTAGGTTGCAAAAATTTTCTCCCATTCTGTAGGTTGCCTGTTCACTCTGATGGTAGTTTCTTTTGCTGTGCAAAAGCTCTTTAGTTTAATTAGATCCCATTTGTCAATTATGGCTTTTGCTGCCGTTGCTTTTGGTGTTTTAGACATGAAGTCCTTGCCCATGCCTATGTCCTGAATGGTACTACCTAGATTTTCTTCTAGGGTTTTTATGGTATTAGGTCTAACATTTAAGTCTCTAATCCATCTTGAATTAATCTTCGTATAAGGGGTAAGGAAAGGATCCAGTTTCAGCTTTCTACTTATGGCTAGCCAATTTTCCCATCACCATTTATTAAATAGGGAATCCTTTCCCCATTTCTTGTTTCTCTCAGGTTTGTCAAAGATCAGATGGCTGTAGATGTGCGGTATTATTTCTGAGGACTCTGTTCTGTTCCATTGGTCTATATCTCTGTTTTGGTACCAGTACCATGCTGTTTTGGTTACTGTAGCCTTGTAGTATAGTTTGAAGTCAGGTAGCGTGACGCCTCCAGCTTTGTCCTTTTGACTTAGGATTGTCTTGGCAATGCGGGATCTTTTTTGGTTCCATATGAACTTTAAAGCAGTTTTTTCCAATTCCGTGAAGAAAGTCATTGGTAGCTTGATGGGGATGGCATTGAATCTAACCAGGAAGAAGTTGAATCCCTGAATAGACCAATAGCAGGCTCTGAAATTGAGGCAACAATTAATAGCCTACCCACCAAAAAAAGTCCAGGACCAGATGGATTCACAGCTGAATTCTACCAGAGGTACAAGGAGGAGCTGGTACCATTCCTTCTGAAACTATTCCAATCAATAGAAAAAGAGGGAATCCTCCCTAACTCATTTTATGAGGCCAACATCATCCTGATACCAAAGCCTGGCAGAGACACAACAAAAAAAGAGAATTTTAGACCAATATCCCTGATGAACATTGATGCAAAAATCCTCAATAAAATACTGGCAAAACGGATTCAGCAGCACATCAAAAAGCTTATCCACCATGATCAAGTGGGCTTCATCCCTGGGATGCAAGGCTGGTTCAACATTCGCAAATCAATAAACGTAATCCAGCATATAAACAGAACCAAAGACAAGAACCACATGATTGTCTCAATAGATGCAGAAAAGGCTTTTGACAAAATTCAACAGCCCTTCATGCTAAAAACGCTCAATAAATTCGGTATTGATGGAACGTACCTCAAAATAATAAGAGCTATTTATGACAAACCCACAGCTAATATCATACTGAATGGGCAAAAACTGGAAAAATTCCCTTTGAAAACTGGCACAAGACAGGGATGCCCTCTCTCACCACTCCTATTCAACATAGTGTTGGAAGTTCTGGCTAGGGCAATCAGGCAAGAGAAAGAAATCAAGGGTATCCAGTTAGGAAAAGAAGAAGTCAAATTGTCCCTGTTTGCAGATGACATGATTGTATATTTAGAAAACCCCATCGTCTCAGCCCAAAATCTCCTTAAGCTGATAAGCAACTTCAGCAAAGTCTCAGGATACAAAATTAATGTGCAAAAATCACAAGCATTCTTATACACCAGCAACAGACAAGCAGAGAGCCAAATCAGGAATGAACTTCCATTCACAATTGCTTCAAAGAGAATAAAATACCTAGGAATCCAGCTTACAAGGGATGTAAAGGACCTCTTCAAGGAGAACTACAAACCACTGCTCAGTGAAATCAAAGAGGACACAAACAAATGGAAGAACATACCATGCTCATGGATAGGAAGAATCAATATCGTGAAAATGGCCATACTCCCCAAGGTTATTTATATATTCAATGCCATTTTTTTTTTTTTTTGAGACGGAGTCTCGCTCTGTCGCCCAGGCTGGAGTGCAGTGGCCTGATCTCAGCTCACTGCAAGCTCCGCCTCCCGGGTTTACGCCATTCTCCTGCCTCAGCCTCCCAAGTAGCTGGGACTACAGGTGCCCGCCACCTCGCCCGGCTAGTTTTTTGTATTTTTTAGTAGAGACGGGGTTTCACCATGTTAGCCAGGATGGTCTCGATCTCCTGACCTCGTGATCCGCCCGTCTCGGCCTCCCAAAGTGCTGCGATTACAGGCTTCAGCCACCGCGCCCGGCCCCTTTGCCCATTTTTTGATGGGGTTTTCTTTTTTTTTTTTTTTTTTTTTCTTGTTAATTTGTTTAAGTTCCTTGTAAATTCTGGATATTAGACCTTTATCCGATGGGTAGATTGCAAAAATGTTCCCCCATTCTGTAGGTTTCCTGTTTACTCTGATGATAGTTTCTTTCACTCTGCAGAAGCGCTTTCATTTAATTAGATCTCATTTGTCAATTTTGGTTCTGTTGCAATTGCTTTTGGCATTTTTGTCTTGAAGTCTTTGCCCATGCCTGTGTCCTGAATGGCATTGCTTAGGTTTTCTTCTAGGGTTTTTTGTTTTGTTTTGTTTTGTTTTGTTTTTTGAGACCAAGTCTCACTCTGTCACCCAGGCTGGAGTGCAGTGGCACAATTTCGGCTCACTGCAAGCTCCGCCTCCTGGGTTCATGCCATTCTCCTGCCTCAGCCTCCCAAGTAGCTGGGACTACAGGCGCATGCCACCACCCCCGGCTAATTTTTTGTATTTTTAGTAGAGACGAGGTTTCACCATGTTAGCCAGAATTGTCTCGAACTCCTGATCTCGTGATCTGCCAGCCTTGGCCTCCCAAAGTGCTGGGATTACAGACACGAGCCACCGCGCCTGGCTCTTCTAGGGTTTTTGTGATTTGGAGTATTACATCTAAGTCTTTAATCCATCACTGTGAAGGTGTGAAGAGGATGTGAAGAAATAGGAACGCTTTTATACTGTTGGTGGAAATGTAAATTAGTTCAAACATTGTGGAAGACAGTATGGGGAGTCCTTGAGGATCTAGAAAACCAGAAATACCATTTGACCCAGCAATCCCATTAGTTGGTATATACCCAAAAGAATATAAATTATTCTACTATAAAGACACATGCACACATATGTTTATTGCAGCACTATTTACAATAGCAAAGCCATGGAACCAATCCAAATGTTCATAAATAATAGACTGGATAAAGAAAATATTGTACATATACTACATGGAGTACTATGCAGCCATACAAAGGAATGAGATCATGTCCTTTGCAGAAACCTAGATGAAGCTGGAAACCATCATCCTCAGCAAACTAACACAGGAACAGAAAACAAAACACCACATGTTCTCACTCATAAGTGAGAGTTGAACAATGAGACCCCATGGACACAGAGAGAGGAAAACTCACAGCAGGGCTTGTTGGGGGAGTGGGGGAGTAAGGGGAAGGAACTTAAAGGATTGGTCAATAGGTATAGGAAATCATCATGGCACACGTATATCTATGTAATAAACCTGCATGTTCTGCACGTGTATCCAGTTTTTTTTTTTTTTTAAAGAAGAAATTAAAAAAAACACTCCACACACAGTATGTTCCTACTAATAAATGGGAGTAAGCTATGAGGACACAAAGGCATTAGAATAATACAATGCATTTTGGGGGCTCTGGGAAAGGGTGGGAGGGGGTGAATGAGAAAAGATTCCACATTGGGTACAGTGTACACAAGTCGGGTAACAGGAGCACCAAAATCTCAGAAATCGCCAGTAAGTAACTTGTCCATGTAACCAAACACCATTTGTTCCCCCAAAAAACTATTGAAATTTTAAAAAATAATAAAATAAAAATAAATAAAATCTCTTTGGGGAAGGTTTCAAAATAAAATAAAGGCATCTAGGCGGTAAGGACTGAAACAGGCAAGACCTGATGCTTAACTAGGCTGAGACACCAGCTGGGATGGCTATGGGAGTGCTGGCATTACCGTTTCCCTAATACCAGGTTGCAGTTTACAGCTCCAAATGAAACACATTCTTCTGTTTGAGGAGAAGAAAGGAACGAGTGGAAAACATTTTGTCTTGTACTTTGGATACCCAGCTCAGCCACAGTAGGATAGGGCAGCAGTCAGAGTCATGAAGGCCCCATTTAATACCCTAGTTTCTACATGAAATTTCTAGAAACACCCTGGGCTAGAAGAAAACCTGCTGCCTCAAAAACAACAACAACAACAACAACAACAACAACAACAGTCCTGGCAGCATTTCTCATCTGCTCACTGAAAAGCCCTTCAGCCCTGAATAATCAGCACCAATAAACAGGGACTACATTAGGTACCACTTGCTAACTTGAGGTACCAGCATAGCCACAGGTGTGTGGAGCACCAAGGACTCTTGGGGTTTCCAATTCTATAACTTGACTCTTGGATAGCACTTTTGAACCACCTTGGGCCTAGGAGGAGTACAGTTCCCTGAAATGTGAGTTATAGGCCAAGCAACATTCATCATAAGCTGACTTAAAAGCCCTTTAGCCTTAAAGGAAAATCAACAGTAGTCTGGCAGTATTCCTCATGGTCTGAAGAGGCAGTGGTTATGAGGTAAGCCTCCTCTGCCTTTGCAAAGGGAAGGGAATGGTGGGAAGAAATGTGTCTTGTGGTCTGAATGCCAGCTTAGCCATGGTACAATAGAACACCAGGTTTTTGACTCTAGTTCCTGATTCACATATGGCACCTTTGGAACCACTCAAGGCCTAGAAAACCTCAGTGCCCAAAAGGGAAGGTCATAGGCCTGGCTGGCATTACCACCAACTGATTGTGGAGCCCTAGGGCCTTGAACAAACATAGGTAGTAGCCAGGGAGTGGTTACAACAGGCCTTATCGAATACTCAGTCCAGTGGTGGCTTCAGGTCTAACCAAAAACTGTCATACTGTTGGTGACCACAGGGATGCTTATGTCCCTCCACCCTAAGGTTTAGGTTACTCAGAAAAAAGTGAGAGAGTGACTATGCTTGTTTAGGAGAAATTAGGAGAAGAGAACAAGAGTCTCTGCTTGGTAATCCGGAGAAATCTCCAAGATCTTGCCCAATAGCATCAAGGTGGTAATTCAACCAGCTTGCAAAAACCTCAGCATTACTGGGCTTTGAGTGCACCCAAAAGCAGATACAGCTTAGATCACAATACCTGAGTCCTTTCAAATCTCTGGAAAGCCTTCCCAAGAAGGATGAGTGAAAATAAAGCACAGACAGTAAAGACTATAATAAATACTTAACTGTTCAATGCACAGACAGCAAAGAACATCTACTAGCTTCGAAACCATACAAGGAAACATGACTTCATCAAATAAGTTAAATAAGTCAAAAGAAATCAATGCCGCAGAAACAGAGATCTGTGACCTTTCAGACAGAAAGTTCAAAATACCTGTGTTGAGGAAACTCAAATATGCTATAACACAGAAAAGGAAATCAAAATTTAATAAAATAAATTTTTAAAAAAGATTGAAATAATTTAAAGGAATCAAAGGTAAATTTTCCAGCTAAAAATGCAAGCAGCATATTGCAGAATGCATCAGAATCCCTTAATAGCAGAATTAATCAAGCAGAAAAAAGAATTAGTGAGCTTGAAGACAGATTATTTGAAAATACACAATTATGGAAGATAAAAATATATACAAAACAATGAAGCATGCCTACAGGATCCAAAAATAGCCTCAAAGGGCAAGTCTGTTAGTTACTGGGCCTTAAAGAGAAAGTAGAGGAAAAGATAGAGGTAGAAAGTTTATTCAAGGGTATAATAATAGATAACTTCCCAAACCTAAACAACAACAACAAAAAAAGTCAATATCCAAGAAGGTTACAGAACACTGAGCAGATGTAATCCAATGGCACTGCCTCAAGGAATTTAAATAAAATTCCCAAATGTTGAGAATATATTAAAAATTATAAAAGCAACAAAAAAGTAACAGAGAACATAAAATGAAACTCTAATATGTCTGGCACCAGACTTTTCAGTGGAAACCTTGTAGACCGGGAGACAGTGGAATGACATATTAAAGTGCTGAAGAAAAAAAAAAAAAAAAAAGCTTTTTCCTCAAGAATAGTATATCTGGAGAAAATAGTCTTCAAACCTAAATGAGAAGAAAGGACTTCCCAAAAGCAGAAGCTAAAGGATTTCATCAAAAACAGTCCTGTCCTATAAAAAACGGTAAAGGGAGCACTTCAATCAGATAAAAAAGCATTGATGGGCAATTAATGTCCAGTAATCTGTACTGTAAAGGTACAAAACTTACTGGTAATAGTAACTACATAGAAAGTCACAAAATATTTTAACACTGTAACTGTGGTTTTTCAACTACTCTTATCCTAAGTAGAAAGACTAAATAATTAACCAAAGAAGACCAGTAACAGACAAACAGAGAGCCAAATCATGAATGAATTTCCATTCACAATAGCTTCAAAGAGAATAAAATACCTCGGAACCCAACTTACAAGGGATATAAAGGACCTCTCCAAGGAGAACTACAAATCACTGCTCAGTGAAATAAGAGAGGACACAAACAAATGGAAGAACATACCATGCTCATGGATAGGAAGAATCAATATCGTGAAAATGGTCATATTGCCCTAGGTAATTTATAGATTCAATGCCATCCCCATCAAGCTACCAATGACTTTCTTCACAGAATTGGAAAAAACTGCTTTAAAGTTCATATGGAACCAAAAAAGGGCCTGCATTGCCAAGACAATCCTAAGTCAAAAGAACAAAGCTGGAGCCATCACGCTACCTGACTTCAAACTATACTACAAGGCTACAGTAACCAAAACAGCATGGTACTGGTACCAAAACAGAGATATAGACCAATGGAACAGAACAGAGTCCTCAGAAATAATACCACACCTCTACAGCCATCTGATCTTTGACAAACCTGAGAGAAACAAGAAATGGGGAAAGGATTCCCTATTTAATAAATGGTACTGGAAAATTGGCTAGCCATAAGTAGAAAACTGAAACTGGATCCTTTCCTTACTCCTTATACGAAAATTAATTCAAGATGGATTAGAGACTTAAATGTTAGACCTAATACCATAAAAACCCTCGAAGAAAACCTAGGTAATACCATTCAGGACAAAGGCGTGGACAAGGACTCCTTCCCTAAAACATCAAAAGCAATGGCAACAAAAGCCAAAATTGACATATGGGATTTAATTAAACTAAAGAGCTTCTGCACAGCAAAAGAAACTAACATCAGAGTGAACAGGCAACCTACAGAATGGGAGAAAATTTTTGCAATCTACTCATCTGACAAAGGGCTAATATCTAGAACCTACAAAGAACTCAAACAAATTTACGAGAGAAAAACCAAACAACCTCATCAAAAAGTGGGCAAAGCATATGAACAGACATTTCTCAAAAGAAGACATGCATGCAGCCAATAGACACATGAAAAAATGCTCATCATCACTAGCTTCAGAAAAATGCAAATCAAAACCACAATTAGATACCATCTCACACCAGTTAGAATGGCAATCATTAAAAAGTCAGGAAACAACAGGTGCTGGAGAGGATGTGGAGAAATAGGAACACTTTCATACTGTTGGTGGGATTGTAAACTAGTTCAACCATTATGGAAAAGAGTATGGCAATTCCTTAAGGATCTCGACCTAGAAATACCATATGGCCCAGCCATCCCATTGCTGGATATATACCCAAAGGATTATAAATCATGCTGCTATAAAGATACATGCACATGTATGCTTATTGCGACACTATTCACAATAGCAGACTTGGAGTCAACCGAAATGTCCATCAGTGACAGAGTGGATTAAGAAAATGTGGCACATATACACCATGGAATACTATGCAGCCATAAAAAAGGATGAGTTTGTGTCCTTTGTAGGGACATGGATGCAGCTGGAAACCATCATTCTCAGCAAACTATCACAAGAAGAGAAAACCAAACACCGCATGTTCTCACTCATAGGTGGGAATTGAACAATGAGATCACTTGGACTCGGGAAGGGAAACATCACACACTGGGGCCTATTATGGGGAGGGGAAAGGGGGGAAGGATGGCACTGGGAGTCATACTTGATGTAAATGATGAGTTGATGGGTGCTGACGAGTTGATGGGTGCACCACACCAGCATGGCACAAGTATACATATGTAACAAACCTGCACGTTGTGCGCATGTACCCTAGAACTTAAAGTATAATTTAAAAAAAGAAAAATACTAACTACAACTTTTTATATAGTTTAATAAGATGTAAACGCAAACAAAAAAAGTTAAAAAGCTTGGTGATAAAATTAAGACATACAGTTTTTATTAGTTTTCTATTTGCTGGTTGGTTAGTTTATGTAAAGATTGTTATGTTGTGATCATTTTAAAATAATAGATTATAAGATAGTATTTGCAAGCTTATGATAACCTCAAACTAGAAAACATACAAGGGTAAACATAAAATAAAAAGCAAAAATCTAAATTATACTACCAGGAGAAATCAACCCACTGTCAATATTAGACAGATGAATGAGACAGAAAATTAACAAGGATATCCAGGACTTGAACTCAGCTCTTGACCAAGTGTACCTAATAAATATCTCCAGAACTCTTTACCACAAATCAACAGAATATACATTCTTCTCAGCACCACATCGCACTTATTCTAAAATTGACCAAATAATTGGAAATAAAACACTCCTCAACAAATGAAAAATAATGTAAATCATAACAAAGAGTCTCTCAGACCACAGTGCAATCAAATTAGTACTCAAGATTAAGAAACTCACTCAAAACCTCATACAACTATATGGAAACTGACCAACGTGCTCCTGAAAGACTGCTGAGTAAATAACAAAATGAAGGCAGAAATAGACATGTTTTTTGAACCAATGAGAAAAAGACACAGCATAACAGAATCTCTGGGACACATTTAAAGCAATGCGTTGAGGGAAATTTATAGCACTAAATGCCCACAAGAGAACACAGGAAAGATCTACAATCAACACCCTAATATCACAATGAAAAGAACTAGAGAAGCAAGAGCAAAAAAATTTAAAAGCTGGCAGAAGGCAAAAAATAACTAAGATCAGAGCAGAACTGAAGGAGAAAGAGACACGAAAAATGCTTCAAAAAAATCAATGAATGCAGGTGCTGTTTTTTTTTTTTTAAAGAACAACAAAATATACAGATCACTAGCCAGACTAATAAAGAAGAAAAGAGAGAAGAATCAAATAGATGCAGTAAAAAAATGATAAAGGGGATATCACCACCAATCCCACAGAAATACGAATGAAAAGGGAATACTGTAAACATATCTATGGAAATAAACTAGAAAATCTAGAATAAATGGATAAATTCCTGGACACATATACCCTCCCAAGACTGAACCAGGAAGAAGTTGAATCCTTGAATAGACCAATAACAAGATCTGAAAATGAGGTAGTAATTAATACCTTACCAACCAAAAAAAGTTCAGGACCAGATGGATTTACAGCCAAATTCTACCAGAGGTACAAAGAAGAGCTGGTACCATCCCTTCTGAAACTATTCCAAACAATAGAAAAAGAAGGAATCCTCCTTAACTCATTTTATGAGCCCGACAATATCCTGATACCAAAACATGACAGAGAAACAACAAAAAAAGAACATTTCAGGCCAATATCCCTGATGAGCATCAAAATAAAAATCTTCAATAAAATACAGGCAAACCGAATCCAGCAGCACATCAAAAAGCTTATCCACCACGATCAGGTTGGCTTCATCCTTGGGAGGCAAGACTGGTTCAACATATAGAAATCAATAAACATAATCATCACATAAACAGAATCAATGACAAAAACCACATCATTATCTCAAAAGATGCAGAAAAGGCCTTTGACAAAATTCAACAATACTTCATGGTAAAAACTCTCAATAATTAGGTGCTGATGGAACGTATATCAAAATAATAAGAGCTATTTATGACAAACCCACAGCCCATATCATACTGAGTGGGCAAAACCTGGAAGCATTATCTTTGAAAACCAGCAGAAGAAAATGACGCCCTCCCTCACCAGTCCTATTCTACATAGAATTGGAAGTTCTGGCCAGGGCAATCAGGCAATAGAAAGAAATAAAGGGTATTCAATTAGGAAAAGAGAAAGTCAAATTGTCTCAGTTTTAAGATGATATGACTGTATATTTAGGAAACCCCAACGTCTCAGCCCAAAATCTCCTTAAGCTGATAAGCAACTACATCAAAGTCTCAGGATACAAAAATCAATGTCCAAAAGTCACAAGAATTTCTATACACCAATAAGAGACATACAGAGAACCAAATTATGAGTGAATTCCCATTCACAATAGCCACAAAGTAAATAAAACAACTAGGGAGACAGCTTACAAGAGACGTGAAGGACATCTTCAAGGACACTACAAACCACTGCTCAAGGAAATAAGAGAGGACACAAACAGATGGAAAATGGTTCCATGCTCATGGATAAAAAGAATCAATATTGAAAAAAATGGCCATACTGCCCAAACAATTTATAGATTCAATGCTGGCCCCATCAAGCTACCATTGATTTTCTTCACAAATTGGAGAAAACTACTTTAAATTTAATATGGAACAACAACAAAAAAAAAGCCCGTATAGCCAAGACAATCCGAAGCAAAAAGAACAAAACTGGAGGCATCAGGTTACCTGACTTTGAACTATACTACGAGACTACAGTAGCAAAAACACCATGGTCAGCATGATACTGGTACAAAAACAGTCTATAGATACTAATGGAACTGAACAGAGGCCTCAGAAATAACACCACACATCTACAACCATCTGATTTTTGACCAACCTGACAAAAACAGAAAAGGATTCCCTACTTAATAAATGGTATTGGGAAAACTAGTAAGCTATACGCTGAAAATTCAAACTGGATCTCTTCCTTACACTTTATACAAAAATTAACTCAAGATGGATTAAAGACTTAAACATAAGACCTGAAACCACTAAAACCCCAGAAGAAAACCGAGGCAATACCATTCAGGACATAGGCATGGGCAAAGACTTCATGATTAAAACACCTAAACCAATGGCAACAAAAGCCAAAATTGACAAATGAGATCTAATTACACTAAAGAGCTACTGCACAGCAAAAGAAACTATCATCAGAGTGAATAGGCAGCCCACAGAATGGGCGATAATTTTTGTAATCTACCCATCTGACAAAGGGCTAGAATCCAGAATCTACAAAGAACTTAAACAAATTTACAAGAAAAAAACAAACAACCCTATCAAAATGTGGGCAACGGATATGAACAGACACTTCTCAAAACAAGACACTTATGTAGCCAACAAACACATGAAAAAAGCTCATCATCACTGGTCATTAGAGAAATGCAAATCAAAAAAACAATGAGATACCATCTCACACCAGTTAGAACGGCGATCATTAAAATGTCAGGAAATTACAGATACTGGAGAGGATGTGGAGAAATTGGAAAGCTTTAACACTGTTGGTGAGAGTGCAAATTAGTTCAACCATTGTGGAAGACAGCGTGGCAATTCCTGAAGGATCTAGAGCTAGAAATACCATTTGACCCAGCAATTCCATTGCTGGGTATATGCCCGAAGGATTATAAATTATTATAGTATAAAGACACATGAACACGTGTTTATTGCAGCACTGTTCACAATAGCAAAGACTTGGAACCAACCCAAATGCCCATTAATGATAGATTGCATAAAGAAAATTTTGCACATGTGCACCCTGGGATGCTATGTAGCTACAAAAAAACAAATGAGTTCACGTCCTTTGCAGGGACATGGTTGAAGCTGGAAAGCGTCATTCTGAGCAAACTAACACAAGAACAGAAAGCCAAACACTGCATCTTCTCACTCATAAATGGGAGTTGAACAATGAGAATACATGTATACAGGGAGGGGAACACCACACACTGTGGCCTTTCAGGGAGTGGGGGGCTGGATGAGGGATAGCATTAGGAGAAATACCTAAAGCAGGTGACGGGTTAATAGGTGCAGCAAACCACCATGGCACATATTTACCTATGTAACAAACCTGCACATTCTGCACATGTACCCCAGAACTGAAAGCATCATAATAATAATACTCATCATCATCATCACTACAGGCCATTATCGCTGATGAATATTGTTGCAAAAAATCCTCAACAAAATACTAGGAAACCCAGAGAAGAATATATTACAAAAATAATTCATCTTGGCCAATGAGATTCATCTCTGAGATAAAAGGATGGTTCAATATATGAAAATCAATCAGTGTGATACATCACATCAACAGAATAAAGAATAAAACCATATGATCATTTCAATTGATTCTTAAAAAGCATTTGACAAAGTTCAGTGTTTCTTCATAATAAAAATGTTTAAAGAAAAACCTAAGTGGAGAAGGAATGTATCTCAACATCATACAAATCATTTACCACCAACGCACAGCTAGTATTATATTGAATGGGGAAATACTGAAACCCTTTCCTCTAAGATCTGGAACACAACAAGGATGTCCCCTATTACCGCTGCTGTTCAAATAGTATTGGAAGACCTAGCTAGAGCAATCAGACAAGAGAAAGAAATGAATGATATCTAAAGTATAAAGGAAGAAGTCAAATTATCATTGTTTGCAGTTGACATAATCTTATATTTGGAAAAACCTAATGACACAACTAGAAAATATTAGAACTTGTGAGCACATTCACTAAAGTGGCAAGATACAAAATCAACATACAAGAATAAGTAACATTTGTATATTATAAAAGTGAGCAAATTGAAAAATAAGTAAAAAGTAATCTCATTTACGATAGCCACGCATAAAATTAGAAACCTGAAAATTAACCAAAGAAGTGAAGAATCTCTATAATGAAAAGTGTAAAACACTGATGAAAAAAATTGAAGAAGAAACCAAAAAATTCTAAATATGTATATTTTATATTCATGAATTGGAAGAATCAATATTGTTAATATGTTGATACTATCCAAGGAAATCTGTAGATGGAAAGCAATTCTCTTCAAAATACCAATGACATTCTTCACAGAACTAAAAAAAAAAAAAAACTGTCTTAAAATTTTGATAAAACCACAAAAGATGCAGAATGGTCAAAGCTATTCTAAGCAAAAAGAATAAAACTGGAAGAATCACATTACCTGACTTGAAACTATACAACACAGCTGCTGTAATCAAAATGGCATGATACTGGCGTAAAAACAGACACATACACCCACAGAAAAGAATAGAGAACCCAGAATCAAATCTACACACCTACAGTAAACTCCTTTTTCACAAAGGTGCCATAAACATAAACTTGGAAAAATACACTCTCTTCAATAAATGGTGCTGGGAAACTTGATATCATATTGCAGAAGAGAAATTGGATGCCTATTCCTCACCATATGAAGAAATCAAATCAAAATGATTAAAATCTTAAATCTAAGACCTCAAACTATGAAACTACTACAATAAAACTTTGAAGATATTCAGGACATTTGTGTGGGCAAAATTTTCTTGAGCTATAACCCACAAGCACAGGCAACCAAAGCAAAAATTGACAAATGGGATCACATCAGCTTAAAAGCTTCTGCAAAGCAAAGAAAACAATCAACAAAGAGAAGAAACAACCCACAGAATAGGAGAACATATTTGCAAACTACCCCTCTGACAAGGTATTAATAACCAGAATATATAAGGAACTCAAACAACTCTATATGAGGAAATTTAACAATCCAATCAAAAAATGGTCAAAACATTTGAGTAGATATTTCCCAGAAGAAGACATACAAATGGCAAGCAGACATATAAAAAGATGCTCTACATCATTGATTATCAGAGAAATGCAAATCAAAATTACAATGAGATATTATCTCACTCCAGTTCAAACGATGCATATTCAAAGCCAGGCAATAAGAAATGCTGGTGAGGTTGTGGAGTAAAGGGAGCCTTCATACATTGTGGGTGGAAAGCCCATGTACCCTGATGTTATTATCATGCATTGTATGCCCTTTATCAAAATATCTCATGTCTCCAATAAACATATACTTCTACCATGTACACATACAAATTAAAAACTAAAAAATGAATGAGACAAATTTAGTACCACCATTAGGAAGGACTGTTTAGATGTTTCTCAAAAAACTAAAAACATAGCTACCATATGACCCAGCAATTCCACTGCTAGGTATTTTCTTGCTCCAAAAGAAAGAAAATCATTACATTGAAGAGATGTCTGTACTCCTATGTTTTTGCAGCACTGTTTATTAGAGCTAAGATTTGGAAGCAACATAAGTGTCCATCAATAGATAAATCGATTAAAAAATGTGGTATATATGCACAATAGAGTACTATTCACCCATAAAAAGAATGAGATCTAGTGATTTGCAATAACTTGTGTAGAACTGGAGATTATTATGTTAAGTGAAATAAGGTAGGCACATAAAAACAAATATCAGTGTTCTAACTATCTGTTGGAGGTCAAAATCAAAATAATTAAGCTCGTTGACACAGAGAACAAGACGGTTGCCAGAGGCTGGGAAGGGTAGTGGGGGAGGGTAAAAGGGGGTTGGGGTTAGTTAATGGGTACAAAAAATAGAAAGAATGAATAAGACCTACTATTTGATATCACAGCAGAGTTACTATTGTCAGTAATAATTGTACATTTTGAAAAAAAGAGAGTATACCTGAAGTTTTTGTAACACAAAGAATAAATGTTTGAGAGGATGGATACCGAATTTTTCATGATGTGCTTATTTTATAACGCATGCCTGTATGAAAATGTCTCAAGTATTCAACAAATATATACAGCTACTAGTACCAATAAAAAGTAAATATTAAAAAATAAAAAATATAAATAACCAAGAGTATAATTGGAATGTTTGTAATGCAAAAAAAAAAAAAATGCTTTGCAAGTGATAGATACCTCATTTATGTTATTATGCATTGTATACCCTTTATCAAAAATCTCATATCTCCAATAAACATGTCTACCATGTACCCATAAAAATTAAAAATTAAAAAATAAATGAGACAAATTTAATACACAGTGAGATACAATTTCATATCTTTCAGAGTGGTATTATTAAAAATTCAAAAAACAACAGATGTTTCTGGGGCTGTGGTGAAGACAGACACAATAGACACTGGGAAGTACAAGGGGCAGGAGGGAGGGAGGGAAACGAGGGTTTTTAAACTTCCTGATCCTGGGTGCGCGCAAGATGACTGAATAGGAACAATTCCAGACTTCAGCTCCCAGCGTGAGTGATACAGAAGATGGGTGATTACTGCATTTTCAACTGAAGTACTGGGTTCATCTCACCGGGTATGTCGGACAGTCAATGCTGGTCAGCGGGTGCAGCCCAACCAGCAAGAGCTGAAGCAGGGCAAGGCATCCCCTCACCTGGGAAGTGCAAGGGGGAAGGGAATTTCTTTTCCTAGCCAAGGGAAATTAAGACACACAACACCTGGAAATTCGGGTAACTCCCACCCTAACACTGTGCTTTACCAAGTGTCTTAGCAAACAGCACATCAGAAGATTATATCCCACAGCTGTCCCAGAGGGTCCCATACCCACAGAGCCTCCCTCATTGCTAGCACAGGAGTCTGAGACCTAACTGCAAGGTGGCAGCCAGGCTGGGGGAGGGGCACCCGCCATTGCTGAGGCTTAAGTAGGTAAACAAAGACTCCAGGAAGCTCGAATTGGGTGGAGCGCAACACAGCTCAAGGAGGTCTGCCTGTCTCTGTAGACTCTGTTTCTGGGGACAGGGTCTAGCTAAACAAAAAGCAGAAGAAACATCAGCAGATGTAAATGTCCCTCTCTGACAGCTTTGAAGAGAGCAGTGGTTCTCCCAGCACAGAGGTTGAGATCTGAGAACGGACAGACTGCCTGCTCAAGTGGGTCCCTGACCCCTGAGTACCCTAACTGGGAGACATCCCCCACTAGGTGCAGACAGACACCTCACACCTCACATGGCTGGGTACACCTCTGAGATGAAGCTTCCAGAGCAAGAATCAGACAGCAACACTCACTGTTCAACAATATTCTATCTTCTGCAGCCTCCACTGCTGACCCCCGGGCAAACAGCGTCTGGAGTGGACCTCAAGCAAACTCCAACAGACCTGCAGCTGAGGGCCCTGACTGTTAGAAGGAAAACTAACAAACAGAAAGGACACC
Source organism: Rhinopithecus roxellana (assembly GCF_007565055.1). Classification (NCBI taxonomy): domain Eukaryota; kingdom Metazoa; phylum Chordata; class Mammalia; order Primates; family Cercopithecidae; genus Rhinopithecus; species Rhinopithecus roxellana. Next base: position 18,030,026 of record NC_044555.1, read on the forward strand.
CACACCAAAACCCCGTCAGTACGTCACCATCAGCAAAGACCAAAGGCAGATAAAACCACAAAGATGGGGAAAAAGCAGGGCAGAAGAGCTGGAAATTCAAAAAAACAGAGTGCATCTCCCCTTCCAAAGAAAGAGCTCATTGCCAACAATGGAACAAAGCTGGATGGAGAATGACTTTGATGCGTTAAGAGAAGAAGGCTTCAGTCCATCAAACTTCTCAGAGCTAAAGGAGGAACTACGCACCGAGTGCAAAGAAACTAGAATAATCAATGCAGGGAAGGCTATAAAAGAACTGATAAATGAAAACCATGACACGAGAACTACGTGACAAATACACAAGCTTCAGTAACCGACTCGATCAACTGGAAGAAAGAGTATCAATGATTGAAGATCAAGTGAATGAAATGAAGCAAGAAGAGAACTGTAGAGAAAAAAGAGCAAAAATAAATGAACAAGTCGTCCAAGAAATATGGGATTATGTGAGAAGACCAAATCTACGTCTGATTGGTGTGCCTGAAAGTGAAGGGGAAAATGGAACCAAGGTGGAAAACACTCTGCAGGATATCATCTAGGAGAACTTCCCCAACCTAGTAAGGCAGGCCAACAATCAAATTCAGGACATACAGAGAACGCCACAAAGATACTCCTCCAGAAGAGCAACTCCAAGGGACATAATTGCCAGATTCACCAAAGCTGAAATGAAGGAAAAAATCTTAAAGGCAGCCAGAGAGAAAGGTCGGGTTACCCACAAAGGGAAGTCCATCAGACTAATAGCAGATCTCTCGGCAGAAACTCTACAAGCCAGAAGAGAGTGGGGGCCAATAGTCAATATTCTTAAAGAAAAGAATTTTCAACCCAGAATTTCATATCCAGCCAAACTAAGTTTCATCAGTGAAGGAGAAATAAAATCCTTTACAGATAAGCAAATGCTTAGAGATTTTGTCACCACCAGGCCTGCCTTACAAGAGACCCTGAAGGAAGCACTAAACACGGAAAGGAACAACCGCTACCAGCCATTGCAAAAACATGCCAAAATGTAAACACCATCGAGGCTAGGAAGACACTGAATCAACTAACGAGCAAAATAACCAGTTAATATCATAATGGCAGGATCAAGTTCACACATAACAATATTAACCTTAAATGTAAATGGACTAAATGTTCCAATTAAAAGACACAGACTGGCAAATTGGATAAAGAGTCAAGACTCACCATTCTACTCTATTCAGGAGACCCATCTCACATGCAGAGACACATATAAACTCAAAATAAAGGGAGAGAGGAAGATGTACCAAGCTAATGGAAAAAAAAAAAAAAAAGGAGGGGTTGCAATCCTAGTCTTTGATAAAACACACTTTAAACCATCAAAGAATAAAGAGGCAAAGAAAGCCATCACATAATGGTAAAGGGATCAATTAATCTGGAAGAGCTAACTATACTAAAGATACATGCACACAATACAGGAGCACCCAGATTCATAAAGCAAGTCCTTAGAGACTTACAAAGAGACTTAGACTCCCATACAATAATAATGGGAGACTTTAACAACCCACTGTCAACATTAGACAGATCAACGAGACAGAAAGTTAACAAGGATATGCAGGACTTGAACTCAACTCTGCACCAAGCGGACCTAATAGGCATCTACAGAACTCTCCACCCCAAATCAACAGAATATACATTCTTCTCAGCACCACATCGCACTTATTCCAAAATTGACCACATAATTGGAAGTAAAGCACTACTCAGCAAATGTACAAGAACAGAAATTATAACAAACTGTCTCTCAGACCAAAGTGCAATCTAACTAGAATTCAGGAATAAGAAACTCAATCAAAACCTCTCAGCTACATGGAAACTGAACAACCTGCTCCTGAATGACTACTGGGTACATATCGAAATGAAGGCAGAAATAAAGATGTTCTTTGAAACCAATGAGAACAAAGATACAACACACCAGAATCTCTGGGACACATTTAAAGCAGTGTGTAGAGGGAAATTTATAGCACTAAATGCCCACAAGAGAAAGCTAGGAAGATCTAAAATTGACACTCTAACATCACAATTAAAAGAACTAGAGAAGCAAGAGCAAACACATTCAAAAGCTAGCAGAAGGCAAGAAATAACTAAGATCAGAGCAGAACTGAAGGAGATAGAGGCACAAAAAACCCTCCAAAAAATTAATGAATCCAGGAGTTGGTTTTTTGAAAAGATCAACAAAATTGATAGACCACTAGCAAGACTAATAAAGAAGAAAAGAGAGAAGAATCAAATAGACATAATAAAAAAATCATAAAGGGGATATCACTACCGACCCCACAGAAATACAAACTACCATCAGAGAATACTATAAATACCTCTATACAAATCAAGTAGAAAACCTAGAAGAAGGCCGGGCCCGGTGGCTCAAGCCTGTAATGCCAGCACTTTGGGAGGCCGAGACGGGCGGATCACGAGGTCAGGAGATCGAGACCATCCTGGCTAACACCTTGAAACCCCGTCTCTACTAAAAAAATATAAAAAAAATTAGCCGGGCGAGGTGGCGGGCGCCTGTAGTACAAGCTACTTGGGAGGCTGAGGCAGGAGAATGGCGTGAACCCGGGAGGCAGAGCTTGTAGTGAGCTAAGATCCGGCCACAGCACTCCAGCCTCGGCGACAGAGCGAGACTCCATCTCAAAAAAAAAAAAAAAAAAAAAAAAAAAAAAAAAAGCCTAGAAGAAATGGATACTTTCCTGGACACTTACACTCTCCCGAGACTAAACCAGGAAGAATTTGAATCCCTGAATAGACCAATAGCAGGCTCTGAAATTGAGGCAATAATTAATAGCCTACCAACCAAAAAAAGTCCAGGACCAGATGGATTCACAGCTGAATTCTACCAGAGGTACAAGGAGGAGATGGTACCATTCCTTCTGAAACTATTCCAGTAAATAGAAAAAGAGGGAATCCTCCCCAAATCATTTTATGAGGTCAACATCATCCTGATACCAAAGTCTGGCAGAGACACAGCAAGAAAAGAGAATTTTAGACCAATATCCCTGATGAACATTGATGTAAAAATCCTCAATAAATCCTCGATAATATAATGGCAAACCGAATCCAGCAGCACATCAAAAAGCTTATCCACCATGATCAAGTGGGCTTCATCCCTGGGATGCAAGGCTGGTTCAACATATGCAAATCAATAGACGTAATCCAGCATATAAACAGAACCAAAGACAAAAACCACATGATTATCTCAATAGATGCAGAAAAGGCCTTTGACAAAATACAACAGCCCTTCATGCTAAAAGGGCTAATAAATTCGGTATTGATGGAACGTATCCCGAAATAATAAGAGCCATTTTTGACAAAGCCACAGCCAATATCATACTGAATGGGCAAAAACGGGAAAAATTCCCTTTGAAAACTGGCACAAGACAGGGACGCCCTCTCTCACCACTCCTATTCAACATAGTGTTGGAAGTTCTGGCTAGGGCAGTCAGACAAGAGAAAGAAATCAAGGGTATTCAGTTAGGAAAAGAAGAAGTCAAATTGTCTTTCTTTGCAGATGACATAATTGTATATTTAGAAAACCCCATCGTCTCAGCCCAAAATCTCCTTAAGCTGATAAGCAACTTCAGCAAAATCTCAAGATTCAAAATCAATGTGCAAAAATCACAAGCATTTTTATACACCAGTGACAGACAAACAGAGAGCCAAATCATGAATGAACTTCCATTCACAATTGCTTCAAAGAGAATAAAATGCCTAGGAATCCAACTTACAAGGGATGGAAAGGACCTTTTCAAGGAGAACTACAAACCACTGCTCAGTGAAATCAAAGAGGACACAAACAAATGGAAGAACATACCATGCTCATGGATAGGAAGAATCAATATTGTGAAAATGGCCATACTGCCCAGGGTAATTTGTAGATTCAATGCCATCCCCATGAAGCAACCAATGAGTTTCTTCACAGAATTGGAAAAAACTGCTTTAAAGTTCATATGGAACCAAAAAAGAGCCCGCATTGCCAAGACAATCCTAAGTCAAAAGAACAAAGCTGGAGGCATCACTCTACCTGACTTCAAACTATACTACAAGGCTACAGTAACCAAAACAGCATGGCACTGGTAACAAAAGAGTGATATAGACCAATGGAACAGAACAGAGCCCTCCGAAATAATACCACACATCATGTTCTCACTCATAGGTGGGACTTGAACCATGAGATCACTTGGACACAGGAAGGGGAACATCACACACTGGGTCCTATTGTGGAGAGGGGGGAGGGGGGAGGGATAGCATTAGGAAATATACCTAACGTAAATGACAAGTTAATGGGGGCAGTACACCAACATGGCACATGTGTACATATGTAACAAACCTGTACATTGTGCACATGTACCGTAGAACTTAAAGTATAATAATAATAATAATAATAATAATAATAATAATAATAAAAACAAAACTTCCTTATAAGGTACTATGCTCACTAACTAGTGGATGGGTTGAATAGTACCCCAAATCTCAGCAACATACAATATACCCTGATAACAAACCTACGTGCTGTAATCCCTGAATTTAAAATAAAAGTTGGCCAGGTGCAGTGATTCACGCCTGTAATCACAGCACTTTGAGGGAGGCTGAGTTGGGCAGATCATGAGGTCAGGAGATCGAGATCATGCTGGCTGACACAGTGAAACCTCATCTGTACTAAAAATACAAAAAAAAATTAGCCAGGCATGCTGGCACAAATCTGTAGTCCCAGCTACTCAGGAGGCTGAGGCAGGAGAATGACATGAACCTGGGAGGCAAATATTGCAGTGAGAGGAGATTGTACAACTGGACTCCAGCCTGGGCGACAGAGAGAGACTCCATCTCAAAATAAATAAATAATAAATAAATAAATAAAATAAAAGTAGAAAGTTTTTAAGAAAAAACATGGATTATTTTATAGACACCTATATTGCACCTGCTGTGGTTTGAATATTTGTCCCATTCAACACAACATGTTGAAATATAGTCCCCAATGTGGTAGTACTGAGATGTTTGGCCTTTAAGAGGTGATTGAATCATAAGGGCCTTGCCTTCATGGATGGACTAATTCCCTTGTAGATTAATAAATTAATGAATTAATAGATTAATAGAATATTGAGTTATCATGAGAGGAGAATTTGTAGTTTTATTGTCAAAGGAGACACCTGAGCTAGCATGATAGCCTGTTAGCATGTTAATCCCTCTCAACATGTGATGCCCTGCATAGCCCTGTGACTTTTCAGAAAAGCCCCATCATTAAGTACTCTGTCACCAAATGAATCTCCTTTATGTTGGACTTTACAGCCTCTGTAAATGTAAGAATTCATTTTTCCTTTAAAGATTACTTACTTTCATGTAATGTGTTATAAGTGACAGAAATGGACTAATACAAGAAATCAGTACAGAGTAGTGGGATGTTGCTGATAATTAGTATCTGAAAATGTAAAAGCATTTTTGGAACTGGGTAATGGACAGGTCCTGGAAGAATTTGGAGGATTATGAAATTTAAGAAGCCTAGATTGTGGTGAGAGCTTAGAAGACAAGATTAAGGAACATTTTGAACTCCTTACGGATTGGTTAAGTGGGTCATGTCTAGACATCTGATAGAAATATGAGTATATAGAATTGGGAAACAAGGTAAAGGCCATACATGTTATCAATTTTCAAAGTTCTTGGCACATTTGTGTCTATGCCCAAGAGCTTTGTGAAAGGCTAAATTGAGAGTAATGAACTAGGGTATCTGGCAGAAAAAAAAAAAAAAAAAAAATTCAAGCAGCAAAGCATTCAGACTACTGCATGACTACTTTTAACTGCTTACGTTAAGCTATGAGACATAAAAAGCGATTGGTTGCCTACATTTATAATCAAGAGAAACAAAGCAGGAATTTTTGAAAAAAAAAAAAATAATTTCAGCCTTGCTATGTAAAAAGCAGGAAACTGTACTTGGAAAAGGAAACCAAGGCTGTGACCCAGTGACCTTTTGCTAAGATTAGTACTGAGAAAATGGATCATCGAGATAGTGGAAGAAAGACTCTAAAGGAATTTCAGAGTTATTTTGGGTTGCCCGTGTTATCACAGGCACAGAGCCTAGGAAGGCAGAATAATTGCAATGGACAGGCCTGTGGTGTTCTCCGTGCTCTTACTGCACAGGGCCACCTTGGAATTCTACTCCCCACATTCTGGTGCAGTGCTCTGCTTTCACCCGCATCATGTATCAAGCAGCCCCAGGTGTGGCTGCTGCTGCAGTTCCAGATGGTACATGTTCTAAACCTCGGTGGTGCTCACGTGGTGCTAATTTGGCAGGTTTGCAGAAAGCAAGAGCTAGGAAGGCTTAGCAGGCTCCACCTGGACTTCCAAGAATGTTGTTGACAGCTAGGGGCCCAAGAAGAGACTTTTCACAGTGGTGGAGCCACTACAGGCAGCCTTCACTAGAGCAATATCAAGCAGAAATTTAGAGTTAGAGCTGCCAAAGGGCTAGACATAGTGAAACTGGGGGAGTGGGACTGCCATAAAGACCCCAGAACTATAGTGCTACAAGCATGCAACATAAGTCTTAGAGAGCTGGGTTTGATGAGTTAGCCAAGCCATAGAGGTGGAGCTGCTTGAGGTCTTGGGGGCCCAACCTCCATACCAGTGTGCAGAGGATGCTGGACACAGAGTAAAATGATATTATTCTGGAGTCTTAAAACCCAATATCTACTCTCTTGAGTTTTGAACTTACTTGGGGTTGGTTACCTCTTTCTTCTTGCCTATTTCTCCCTTTTGGAATTGTAACGTTTACCTTATGCCTGCCTACCACCACTGTATCTTACGAGAAGAAAAAATAGAATTCTAAACTCCTTGAATGACCACTATTGTATCTTGTGAGAAGAAAAAATAGAATTCTATACCTTTTGAATGTTCACTCTATTGGCCAAGGGAACCCCAGAGAAACCCGAAAAACCAAGTTCCTAGCCAGAAGGGTGGGAAGTCTGACATACCTCATTACACCTTCTCCCTTTTGTGGTTAGACAAAACAACTGACCAGCATTGAGATAAGCAATGTTGAAGCAATTGCAGATAAACCATTACCAGATACTGACTAACCAAGTCTCCCTGTTCCACAAGCCATAACTATAGCTTTGATTAGACAAGAAACTGATTTCTGTAACTTTATCATGATAAGAGACCACCAATCATGGTGGTTGTTTACAGACCACCAACCATGGTGGTAGTTCTGGCCTGTTTACAGAGGCTGCATATTTGAGTGTCTTATCCCTGTTTCACCTTTTGACATAAAGAGCCTAATTGTAATGCATTTAAATATTAAGTCTCCACCCCAAAGTGAACATGAGATTCATATAATCTGCATGTTTGTTCAGCACACTTGCATCAAGATCCTGTTCATAAATATTCATAGTTCCTCTATAACCTATTGAATATGCTTAGTCAATCAGTCCAGCATAAATCCCTTTTCCACCCTCCCCTCCCTTTGAGTGTCTGCTAATGGTGTATGCCAGAGACTGTGCTTTTGAGCCTGTCAGAATGGCCGCATCACAGGTTGTAACTTTTTGTCAGAAATAAGGTATCCTTTCTAAATTTATGGATCTCTTTATTTTTAAATTGACACTTGAAAGTAGATAATTTCTTTTGATTTCATAGGCTCATAGATGAGACTCTAAACAGTGATATGGGAGGAGTTCCCTTATCCCCCTTGCAGGGTGTGCGGAAGGGGTGCCAGACTCTCCTCCAACATCCCCCGACTGAATTCCACATCCTCTATACTATTGCTATTAGGAGTCCTGCCACTGATGGCTTGTCAGCATCTGCTGGTGTCTGTCAGTGTGCTCTTCTGCTCCTCTGTTCCTCTCAACATCCAACCTCTTGTGTTTGGGTCCCCTAAGGTCTCTCGGGTTTTTATGGGAACAGGATGGGAGTGTGTCGAGCCAGTGTGGTCTTGGAAAATGCAACATTTGTGCACAAAACAGGAGTGCCTGTTCTCACTTAGGTCCAGGGGTACAGACCTGAGGGTGGAGCGTATGACAGGAACCCTGTCCTCTACCCAGCACTTTCCTGCCTTCCTCCTGAATCAATTGGACTTTTTATTTGATGCTGGATGGAGTTAAGGCTTTGGAATTGTGGAGTTGGAATGAATGTCTTTATGTGGAATAGGGACATGAGTTTTAAGGGGCCACTGGTAAAATGCTATTATTTGAATATTTGTTCCCTTCAAAAGCCATGTTGAAGATTAATCTTTAATGTGGCAGTATTGAGTGGTGGTGCCATTAAGAAGTGGGTTCATGAGGGCCCTGCCCTCATTAGTTTATTAATCTATTCATTGATTAATGGATTATTATGGGAAGACAGCTAGTGGCTTTATAAGAAGAGGAAGAAACGCCTTAGGTAGCTTGGTAGCATGTTAGCCAACTTAGTCCTCTTGCCATGTTATACACTGCACAGACTCAGGACCCTTCAGAGACTGTGCACCAGTAAGAAGGCTATCATCATATACTTCCTCTTCATCTTGTACATCCCAGTCTTCATAACTGTAAGAAATAAACTCTGTCTCCCATCAAAGTAAAGTCCAGTACCAAATATCTCCACAACTGAATTCTACGTGTATTTAAAGAAGAATTAACAGCAATTATTCTCACACCCTTCCAAAAACATTGAAGTGGAGGATATAATTCTGTAAAATTAAATTGTTTGGTCCAAACCTGCCTCTATACATAGCATACCTTTGACCTAAAGATTCATTCATAAATAATAAAATGTAACCAAACTGGATGTGTAAATGGACTCCAATCCGTTTTGTAACAAGTATCTGAGTTTCTGCCAATCACAGAAGCCATGCAGTGACAAATCACAGGCGACCAACTGTTCTAACTCTTCATAAAGGAAAAATGCCAAACCATAATCAATCCAGCTCTTTCTGTACCTCATTTTTCTTTTCCATCCATCATTTTATATTTTTGGTCTATAAATGTTATATAACCATGTTACAGCCCTAAAATCTCACTGAATCTGTCCTAGTTCTGGGGGCTGCTGACTTCATAAATTATTCTTTGCCCAATTAAACTGTTACATTTTATCTAAAGATATTTTTTATCAGATTGTTGTCAGAAGTAGGATTTGAAATCAAAGTCCAGCAACCTGCAGGAACACCAGGTGATCAGGCATGGTACCTGCAGAAACCATTGTGTTTACTGTTCTCTTGTTTGTAACTGGAAATTTTGGGTGAGTTTGCCCTTTGATGCTAAGTTTCATGGACATGTATTTAGAGTTCTTCAAGTTTATGTGAGCATTTTTTTAAATTCAGACTTGCTTCAGAGTTGTGACCGGAACTGGAAAGTCCAGGATTGGATTAAATCAGATAATTGCCTGGATTGGATACAGTGAGAGACCTCAGATGTCTTAGTGGATCAGACAAAAACTTTCAGTATATGGCAATTACTGTGGGGAATGTAAACTCTGGCTTTTGGAAATCTGCAGATATTCTGTGTTTTATATTCTATTTCTTTTTCATTTTGTGTGCTTAAGTATGTGGAAATCATTGGAAAATATTTAGAAAATGGCAAAATCTTACTAAAAATAATTTAGAATTTTGATGGCCGTATGTTAAATGTTCCGTTTATATTAACAACACTACACTTTTTTCTGTTGTTTCTTATTGTTCTATTTTTGATAGTTTTATTTTATTTTGTGTTTACAATATACAGATTGGTTACTTGGGTATATTGTGTGATTGTGCTGGTTGGGGTATAATTGATCACATCATCCATGTACTGAACATAGTACCCAAAGTCAGTTTTTCAACCTTTGCCCCCTCCCTCTGTACTCCCTCTTCTATTCCCTGGTGTCTATTAGTCACATAATTATGTCCATGAGTACCCATTGTTCAGCTGTTACTTACAAGTGAGAATATATGGTATTTGATTTTCTGTTCCTGTATTAATTTCCTTAGGATATTGGCCTCCAGCTGCATACATGTTGCTGCAGAGAACATGATTTCATTTCTTTTTATGGCTGCATAGTATTTCATGGTGTATATGCACCACATTTTCTTTATCCAGTCCACCATTGACAGGCACCTAGGCTGATTCCACGTCTTTGCTATCATTACTACATTTTAAAACATTCATTGAAAATTGAGGACTTACAAATTAGGCTCACCCAGGGATACCTAAATTGATGTGCAGAAGCTTCTAAAATGTTTTTTAAATGTTTATTGCCTCCACTACAAGAGTGTATGAAAGGCAAACAAAAAGCTTATGTGACTAATTAATAAGAAAATTGAGCCTACTTTTGGTTAGTGGGTAGGTGAAGAAAAAAGACGGATACATAATGTATAGCTGCTTAAAATGATTTATAAATAGGCCCACAGGTCAAGCTATGTTGCTTCTTGTTCAGAGCTATTCATGCTAAACTCAGACATAGAAAGTGATTTATTTGCTCTATTCATTCATGGGTTTCACCCTAAAACCTATAATCTAATTAAGAAATAAACTAAATTAAAAAAAAAAAACTACCTTCGAAATCAATTCAGTCTTAACATAGTATTTTCTTGCATTTAATAATGTTTTTTAAAAGTCCTCTGTAAAAATTCACAACCATAAAAAAAAAATCATTAGAAATTCTTACAATGTGAGAGAACATTATTCTAAACAAGTCTCATTATTAATCATTCTGTCTTGGCTGGGCTTCATGACTGCAACTTTTTTGTTGTTGTTGTTGCTATAAGCAAGTAGTGGTGTTAAGGACTGAGTTATAAGTTCTGTGCATTTTGTATATAAATTTTCTATCTTGTTTTACTTAAACCATCTATTTGAAAGCAAAGACTTGGAATCAACCCAAATGTCCATCTGTGACAGACTGGATTAAGAAAATGTGGCACATATACACCATGGAATACTATGCAGCCATAAAAAAGGATGAGTTTGCGTCCTTTGTAGGGACATGGATGCAGCTGGAAACCATCATTCTTAGCAAACTATCACAAGAAGAGAAAACCAAACACCGCATGTTCTCACTCATAGGTGGGAACTGAACAATGAGATCACTTGGACTCGGGAAGGGGAACATCACACACTGGGGTCTATCATGGGGAGGGGGGAGGGGGGAGGAGGGAGGGATTGCATTGGGGAGTTATACATGATATAAATGATGAATTGATGGGTGCTGACGAGTTGATGGGTGCAGCACACCAACATGGCATAAGTATACATATGTAACAAACCTGCACGTTATGCACATGTACCCTAGAACTTAAAGTATAATAAAAAAAAAATAATAATAAAAAAAAAAAAAAGAAATAGAGGATAAGAAATTTTTGATGGTTATTTAAAATGGCATAAATAAAACAACACACAGAAAAGTTAAGTCTATCAAAGTTTAAATGGATCAGAGAGACCCCTGCAAGTTTCTCTCTGATCCATTTAAATTTTGATAGATTTTCAAAGCTTTTCCTTCAAACATTGTAGGGCTAGAAACCAGTCAGCTATATTAACCTCAGTTTGGAGAAACTTAGCAACTCAGAAGGCAGAACTTACAAAAAGCAACATAGCTAACAATTGCTTAAGGCAATGATTGAACAGGTCAATCGAGAAAAGCACAGTGGTCTTTTGACTCAACCCCTTGCTTAAATAGGATAAATGATTATAAATGTCATTATTTCAACATCAGTGTGTTGTAACTTAAAGTCACGTTAAATTAAGTAGTAGATACTCATTAAACATCTGTGTGCACCTAGTGGGGGAGAAACAACCATCAGAGTGAACAGGCAATATACAGAATGGGAGAAAATTTTTGCAATCCACTCATCTGACAAAGGGCTAAGATCCAGAACCTACAAAGAACTTAAACAAATTTAAGAGAAAAAAACAAATAACGCCATCAAAAAGTGGGCAAAGGATATGAACAGACATTTCTCAAAAGAAGACATGAATGCAGCCAATAGACACATGAAAGAAATGCTTGTCCCAATGAGAACAAAGATACAATATACCAGAATCTCTCGGACACATTTAAAACAGTGTGTAGAGGGAAATTTATAGCACTAAATGCCCACAAGAGAAAGCTGGAAAGATCGAAAATTGACACTCTAACATCACAATTAAAAGAACTAGAGAAGCAAGAGCAAACACCTTCAAAAGCTAGCAGAAAGCAAGAAATAACTAAGATCAGAGCAGAACTGAAGGAGATAGAGATACAACAAACAATGCAAAAAATCAATGAATCCAGGAGTTGGTTTCTTGAAAAGATCAACAAAATTGATAGACTGGTAGCAAGATTAATAAAGAAGAAAAGAGAGAAGAATCAAATAGACGCAATAAAAAATGATAAAGGGGATATCACCACCGACCCCACAGAAATATAAACTACCATCAGAGAATACTATAAACACCTCTACGCAAATAAACTAGAAAATCTAGAAGAAATGGATAATTTCCTGGACACTTACACTCTTCCAAGACTAAACCAGGAAGAAGTTGAATACCTGAATAGACCAATAGTAGGCTCTGAAATTGAGGCAATAATTAATAGCCTACCAACCAAAAAAAGTCCAGGACCAGATGAATTCACAGCTGAATTCTACCAGAGGTACAAGGAGGAGCTGGTATTATTCCTTCTGAAACTATTCCAATTAACAGAAAAAGAGGGAATCCTCCCTAACTCATTTTATGAGGCCAACATCGTCCTGATACCAAAGGCTGACAGAGACACAACAAAAAAAGAGAGTTTTAGACCAGTATCCCTGATGAATATCGATGCAAAAATCCTCAATAAAATACTGGCAAACCTGATCCAGCAGTACACGAAAAAGCTTATCCACCATGATCAAGTGGGCTTCATCCCTGGGATGCAATGCTGGTTCAACATATGCAAATCAATAAACGTAACCCAGCATATAAACAGAACCAAAGACGAAAAACACATGATTGTCTCAATAGATGGAGAAAAGGCCTTTGACAAAATTCAACGACCCTTCATGCTAAAAACGCTCAATAAATTCGGTATTGATGGAACGTATCTCAAAATAATAAGAACTATTCATGACAAACCCACAGCCAATATCATACTGAATGGGCAAAAACGGGAAAAATTCCCTTTGAAAACTGGCACAAGACAGGCATGCCCTCTCTCACCACTCCTCTTCAACATAGTGTTGGAAGTTCTGGCTAGGGCAAGCAGGCAAAAGAAAGAAATCAAGGGTATTCAGTTAGGAAAAGAAGAAGTCAAATTGTCCCCGTTTGCAGATGACACGATTGTATATTTAGAAAACCCCATTGTCTCAGCCCAAAATCTCCTTAAGCTGATAAGCAACTTCAGCAAAGTCTCAGGATACAAAATTAATGTGCAAAAATCACAAGCATTCTTCTACACCAGTAACAGGCAAACAGAGAGTCAAATCAGGAATGAACTTCCATTCACAATTGCTTCAAAGAGAATAAAATACCTAGGAATCCAACTTACAAGGGATGTCAAGGACCTCTTCAAGGAGAACTACAAACCACTGCTCAGTGAAATCAAAGAGGACACAAACAAATGGAAGAACATACCATGCTCATGAATAGGAAGAATCAATATCGTGAAAATGACCATACTGCCCAAGGTCATTTATAGATTCAATGCCATCCCATCAAGCTACCAATGAGTTTCTTCACAGAATTGGAAAAAAACTGCTTTAAAGTTCATATGGAACCAAAAAAGAGCCCGCATTGCAGAGACAATCCTAGGTCAAAAGAACAAAGCTGGAGGCATCACGCTACCTGATTTCAAACTATACTACAAGGCTACAGTAACCAAAACAGCATGGTACTGGTACCAAAAGAGAGATATACACCAATGGAACAGAACAGAGCCCTCAGAAATAATACCACACATCTACAACCATCTGATCTTTGACAAACTTGAGAAAAACAAGAAATGGGGAAAGGATTCTCTATTTAATAAATGGTGCTGGGAAAATTGGCTAGCCATAAGTAGAAAGCTGAAACTGGATGGTATACTCCTTACATGAAAATTAATTCAAGATGGATGAGAGACTTAAATGTTAGACCTAATACCATAAAAACACTAGAAGAAAACCTAGGTAATACCATTCAGGACATAGGCCTGGGCAAGGACTTCATGTCTAAAACACCAAAAGCAATGGCAACAAAAGCCAAAATTGACAAATGGGATCTAATTAAACTAAAGAGCTTCTGCACAGCGAAAGGAACTACCATCAGAGTGAACAGACAACCCACAGAATGGGAGAAAATTTTTGCAATCTACTCATCAGACAAAAGGTTAATATCCAGAACCTACAAAGAACTCAAACAAATTTACAAGAAAAAAACAAACAACCCCATCAAAAAGTGGGCAAAGGATATGAACAGACGTTTCTCAAAAGAAGACATTCATACAGCCAACAGACACATGAAAAAATGCTCATCATCACTCGCCATCAGAGAAATGCGAATCAAAACCACAATGAGATACCATCTCACACCAGTTAGAATGGAAATCATTAAAAGGTCACGAAACAACAGGTGCTGGAGAGGATGTGGAGAAATGGGAACACTTTTACACTGTTAGTGGCATTGTAAACTAGTTCAACCATTGTGGAAAACAGTATGGCAATTCCTCAAGGACCTAGAACTAGAAGTACCATATGACCCAGCCATCCCATTACTGGGTATATACTCAAAGGATTATAAATCATGCTGCTATAAAGACACATGCACACGTATGTTTATTGCGGCACTATTCACAATAGCAAAGTCTTGGAATCAACCCAAATGTCCATCAGTGACAGACTGGATTAAGAAAATGTGGCACATGTACGCCATGTAATACTATGCAGCCATAAAAAAGGATGTGTTCCTGTCCTTTGCAGGGACATGGATGCAGCTGGAAACCATCGTTCTCAGCAAACTAATGCAAGAAAAGAAAATCAAACACCGAATGCTCTCACTTATAGTTGGGAACTGAACAATGAGATCACTTGGACTTGGGAAGGGGAACATCACACACCGGGGCCTATCATGTGGATGGGGGAGGGGGGAGGGATTGCATTGGGAGGTATACCTGATGTAAATGACGAGTTGATGGGTGCTGACGAGTTGATGGGTGCTGATGAGTTCATGGGTACAGCACACCAACATGGCACAAGTATGCATATGTAACAAACCTGCATGGTTATGCACATCTACCCTAGAACTTAAAGCATAATAATAATAATAATAAATGCTTGTCATCACTGGCCATCAGAGAAATGCAAATCAAAACCACAATGAGATGCCATCTCACACCAGTTAGAATGGCAATCATTAAAATGTCAGGAAACAACAGGTGCTGGAGAGGATGCGGAGAAATAGGAACACTTTTACACTGTTGGTGGGATTGTAAACTGGTTCAAGTTGTGGAAAACAGTATGGCGATTCCTCAAGGATCTAGAACTAGAAACACCATATGACCCATCCATCCCATTACTGGGTATATACCCAAAGGATTATAAATCATGCTGCTATAAAGACACATGCACACGTATGTTTATTGCGGCACTATTCACAATAGCAAAGACTTGGAATTAACTCAAATGTCTATCAGTGACAGACCAGATTAAGAAAATGTGGTGCATATACACCATGGAATGTTATGCAGCTACAAAAAAGGATGAGTTCGTGTCCTTTGTAGGTACATGGATGCAGCTGGAAACTATCATTCTCAGCAAACTATTGCAAGAACAGAAAGCCAAACACTGCATGTTCTCACTCATAGGTGGGAATTGAACAATGAGATCACTTGGACTCTGGAAGAGGAACATCACACACCGGGGGCTATTATGGGGAGGAGGGTAGGGGAAGGGATGGCAGTGGGAGTTATACCTGATGTAAATGAGAAGTTGATGGGTGCTGACAAGTTGATGGGTGCAGCACACCAATATGGCGCAAGTATACATATGTAACAACATTGTGCACATGTACCCTAGGACTTAAAGTATAATAAAAAAAAAAAAAAAAGAAAAAAACTAAATAAATGTCTGAGTCATTTCTAAGTTAAATAATAAAACATTAATTACTGAACATAAGTTTAGAGTATCTATTCCTTGGCATCTTCTTTTATGTGACACAGAGAAGCTATCTATGCTTGGGGCTGTTAATAAATATAAAAAATGTGCTACGAGAAAATATGTTTCTAAAAATTCTGAAGTTGTTCTCATCTTCAAAATGTTTGTATAAAATAGCACAAAATGGCTTACTTTCCAGGCTTTCACTAGAAATTAAGGCTGTTATATATAAGTAAGGCTGTTTGTAATATTGCCAATTCTTTTTTATGTTTTATTTTACAGAGTCAAGGAAGTTTTTTTTTTTTTTTCTTTTAAGCTATATATAAATTACATAATTTTGGTACATTATACTTTTGTGAACAAAATTAGAAATATTTTTTTCTTACCAAATCCCTCCAGAATTCAGATGCTATTTGTGAGTACGCATTTTTATGTCAATAACAATATTTTCTTATAACAGAACACAATTGGAACACTGATTATATTACCAAGGTTTTGACTCGAATGTTATATTTCCATATATGACTAGATAATCTTGGTGAACTGAGATTTATTTAAAGGACAAATAAAAATCCCCTGGAAAAATTATCCTGGTATCCTGAATCCATAATTCACATGGTTGCCATACAGATGGGTAAGGAATGTCACTTCCTGGCATGCCCTGGAACCTCAGGATGTTTTGGAGATCTTGAGAAGAGGGAAATTCACCCAAATAATACAGGTATTACAGGAAAATTTAGATGATGAGACCTTAGATTGGCTTTCTATTTTTGAGAAGATTATAAATGTCCAATGTAAGATTTCTTATTAAAAGTTCAGCAGAGCAGACATAAAAGAACCTGTAAAATCAGTCACTATCCTTGCTACAATGTAGATAATCAAGTCAAGTTTAATAAGGTTAAACTTATGTTTTATATAAATTGATGTTACTGTAATTATCCCTAATAGGAAGTAAGGTAACTGCAGAGCAAAAATATTATGTTTCAGAAGAAAAAAATTTTAGTACACCTGTTATTAGACTGTAGCCCCCCTCACTGTTTTCAAGTTTTTATTATATACTGATAGACTTGATTAGATCCTAAACTTTTCTAGTTTTCTCTAGTATCTTGCTACAGTTCTCCAACTAAGACAAGGACTACTTGTTCCAAAAGCCCTATAAGCTGAAGGTGGACAACTTGACGTAAATTTCAAGGGAAAAGTTTAATTTCTAATGTGCAGACCACAAAGGGTTCAAAAAATGTCCAAGGCCATAACCAGGAAGATTAAAACTGTAAACCAGGATTAAAAATGGACAATTTCATGCTGTAGACAAGTTTTTCCAAAATGTTGGAATGTAATTTCCTATCATACACGGATGCTTACCCTTTTTGATTTTTTTTTTTTTTTTTTTTTTTTTTTGGTGATGTCAACATGGCATTTTTAATTAACTGTAAAGAACTTGTAATCTAGCTGGGGAGACAGGATTTCATGGAACATTCAGGGATCACCACAAAAAAAAAAAAAATGAAGTGCAAGTTTATAAGAAAACTAGATAGAGCAAACTGAATATACAAATCACCCAGTGGGCTTACACAGGAAGGGAGTGTTTCTGATCTGATGGGTGAAAGAGTTTCTAGGGAGTAGAAATTTGAAAAATAAGCAAAAAACTCTGATGGACATTTAACAAAAGAAAATGTTTTTTTATTCCTTTAAAACAGACAATAATGCACAGGTTTCAGAGTACCAAGAAACATAAAGACCAAAGAAATAATTTGACTGAGGCCTAAGTTATTCTCAATCCAAACAATATTACACAGTTGATGCTTCTACATTGGTTTCAACTCTCTGATTATCTGAATATTTGCCCTATAAATGTTTAGCAGATATAAACCACCGTACCTCTTGAAAGTAGGCAAGAGGTGGGGGAGGTCAAAGAAAGGTTTTGCCTGAAGTTGATGACACCTTTGAAGGGGGAACACATGTTTCTTTAAAACTCTCACGGGGAAAAGATGTTTGAAAGTGAAGACAGCCACCATAACTCAATTTCCTCATGTGAAACATTCCCATCAGCAGAGATTTCTGCATTCTTTACTAAAAATATGCAAGCATATAGCCAGGCACAGTGGTGTGTGCCTGTAATCCCAGCTACTAAGGAGGCTGAAGCAAGAGGACTGTTTTGGCCAGGAGTTCAAGACCAGCCTGGGCAATATGGCGAGACTGTCATCTCCAAAAAAAGAAGAAATATGAAATTACAAGCCAACATGGTTTTTAGTTGGATGTTTCTTTCAGAAATTTTCCAAACATTATATGCTCCATTTGTTGCAAAATGTATAAATTATCTTTTGAAAACGCTCTTAATAGTGTCACACAAATCTAAATTGTTTCTCATAAGAAAGAGTAAATTATTAATTTATGGTGACTATGTGGGGAAAATTTTACCATGTATCTTCAGAAATAGGGTCAAAGATATGCTGAGAGGAAGCAAAAGGGGATTTCAGAGCAGCCCAAAGGAAACAGAATAAGAAACTTTCTATAAATTTACAAACTTTAGCAAAGAATATGTCAAACCTCAAGCAAGGAACTTTATTCTCTGTAAAATAAAAGAGAGGTAATCTATTGAAAAAACTAATTATAACATAGAGAAAGGCCTCAACTAGGGAATAATTTCTCCAGAGTTTGGTTTTAGTAATTTCAAGTACAAGACAAAAAAGCGACAATGAAAAACACATGAGTAAAATTACAATAGATTTTCAAAAATGTATAATTCATTATACTGTGATAAGTAAATAAGAATTTATATCACTAAAGCAAGAAAGTAACGGCATGTTGTAAAAAAGCCTAATTTCATAAATCACTTGATTATGAAAATATTGAACTTTTTCATACTTGTGAGTGAAATGTGGAAATTGCAGTTTTAAAAAATTCAATCTAAAATGAGGGTTTTAATACCAGATAGACTGAGTTTTATTTTAATTTTTACTCTGTCATTTACTATGTTACTTCAGCATTTTCCTTATCTGTAGTAATACATGCTGTGGAAATTTCTTTTATTATTATTATTATATTTTAAGTTCTAGGGTACATGTGCACAATGTGCAGGTATGTTACATATGTATACACGAATCATGTTGGTGTGCTGCACCCATTAACTCATCATTGACATTAGGTATATCTCCTAATGCTAAAACTCCCACATCCCTTCACCCCACGACAGGCCATGGCATGTTCTCATTGTTCAATTCCCATGTATGAGTGAGAACATGCGGTGTTTGTTTTTCTGTTCTTGTGATAGTTCGCTCAGAATGATGGTTTCCAGCTTCATCCATGTCCATACAAAGGACATGGACTCATCTTGTTTAAGGCTGCATAGTATTCCATGGTGTATATGTCCCACATTTTCTTAATCCAGTCTATCACTGATGGACATTTGCGTTGGTTCCAAGTCTTTGCTATTGTGGGTAGTGCTGCAATAATCATACGTGTGCATGGAACTTTGTAGCAGCATGGTTTCTAATCCTTTGGATATATATCCAGTAATGGGATGGCTGGGTAAGATGGTATTAGTAGTTTTAGATCCTTGAGGAATCACCACACTGTCTTCCACAATGGTAGAACTAGTTTACAGTCCCACCAACAGTGTAAAATGTTCCTATTTCTCCACATCCTCCCCAGCACCTGTTGTTTCCTGACTTTTTAATGATCGCCATTCTAACTGGTGTGACATGGTATCTCATTGTGGTTTTGATTTGCATTTCTCTGATGGCCAGTGATGATGAGCATTTTTTTAATGTGTCTGTTGGTTGCATAAATGTCTTCTTTTGAGAAGTGTCTGTTTATATCCTTTGCCCACTTTTTGATGGGTTTGTTTGATTTTTTCTTGTAAATTTGTTTAAGCTATTTGTAAATTCTGGATATTAGCCCTTTGCCAGATGGGTAGATTGTAAAAATTTTCTCCAAATCTGTAGGTTGCCTGTTCACTCTGATGATAGTTTCTTTTGCTGGGCAAAAGCTCTTTAGTTTAATTAGATCCCATTTGTCAATTTTGGCTTTTGTTGCCACTGCTTTTGGTGTTTTAGTCATGAAGTCCTTGCCCATGCCTATGTCCTGAATGGTATTTCCTAGGTTTTCTTCTAGGGTTTTTATGGTATTAGGTCTAACATTCAAGTATTTAATCCATCTCGAATTAATTTTTATATAAGGTGTAAGAAGGGATCCAATTTCATCTTTCTACATATGGCTAGCCAATTTTCCCAGCACCATTTATTAAATAGGGAATCCTTTCCGCATTTCTTATTTTTGTCAGGTTTGCCAAAGATGGGATGGTTGTAGATGTATGGTATTATTTCTGAGGGCTCTGTTCTGTTCCATTGGTGTATATCTCTGTTTTGGTACCAGTACCATGCTGTTCTGGTTATTGTAGCCTTTAGTATAGTTTGAAGTTAGGTAGCGTGATGCCTCTAGCTTTGTTCTTTTGGCTTAGGATTGACTTGGCAATCCGGGGTCTTTTTTGGTTCCATATGAACTTTAAAGCAGTTTTTTCCAATTCTGTGAAGAAAGTCATTGGTAGCTTGATGGGGAAGGCATTGAATCTACAAATTACCTTGCGCAATATGACGATTTTCACGATATTGATTCTTCCTATCCATGAGCATGGTATGTTCTTCCATTTGTTTGTGTCCTCTTTGATTTCATTGAGCAGTGATTTGTAGTTCTCCTTGAAGAGGTCCTTCACATCCCTTGTAGGTTGGATTCCTAGGTATTTCATTCTCTTTGAAGCAATTTTAAATGGGAGTTCACTCATAATTTGGCTCTCCGTTTGTCTATTATTGGTATATAGGAATGTTTGTGATTTTTGCACATTGATTTTGTATCCTGAGACTTTGCTGAAGTTGCTTATCAGCTTAAGGAGATTTTGAGCTGAGGCGATGGGGTTTTCTAAATATACAATCATGTCATCTGCAAACAGGGACAATTGGACTTCCTGTTTTCCTAATTAAATATCCTTTATTTCTTTCTCTTGCTTGATTGCCCTGGATAGAAATTCCAACACTATGCTGAGTAGGAGTGGTGAGAGAGGGCATCCCTGCCTTGTGCCAGTTTTCAAAGACAGTGCTTCCAGTTTTTGCCCATTCAGTATGATATTGGCTGTGGGTTTGTCATACATTGCTCTGATTGTTTTGAGTTATGTCCCATGAATACCTAGTTTATTGAGAGTTTTTAACATGAAGCACTGTTGAATTTGGTTGAAGGCCTTTTCTGCATCTATTGAAATAATCATGTGGTTTTTGTCTTTGGTTCTGTTTATATGATGGGTTACGTTTATTGATTTGCATATGTTGAACCAGCCTTGCATCCCAGGGTTGAAGCCAACTTGATCGTGGTGGGTAAGCTTTTTGATGTAGTGCTGGATTCAGTTTGCTAGTATTTTATTGAGGATTTTTGCTTCATTGTTCATCAGGAATATTGGTCTAATATTCTCTTTTTTTGTTGTTGTGTATTTGCCCAGCTGTGGTATCAGGATGATGCTGGCATCATAAAATGATTTAGGGAGGATTCCATCTTTTTCTGTTGATTGCAATAGTTTCAGAAGGAACGGTACTAGCTCCTCTTTTTACCTCTGGTAGAATGCGGCTATGAATCTATCTGGTCCTGGATGTTTTTTGATTGGTAGGCAATTAATTGTTGCCTCAATTTCAGAGACTGTTATTGTTCTATTTGGGGAATTCACCTTCTTCCTGGTTTAGTCTTGACAGGGTGTATGTGTCCAGGAATTTATCAATTTCTTCTAGATTTTCTAGTTTATTTGCGTAGAGGTGTTTATAGTATTCTCTGATGGTAGTTTGTATTTCTGTGGGATTGGTGGTGATATCCCCTTTATCATTTTTTTATTGTGTCTCTTTGTTTCTTCTCGCTTTTCTTCTTTATCAGTCTTACTAGTGGTCTACCAATTGTGCTGATCTTTTTTTTGAAAAAAAAAAAAAAAACACCTTCTGGATTTATTGATTTTTTGAAGGGATTTTTGTTTCTCTATCTCCTTCAGTTCTGCTCTGATCTTAGTTATTTCTTGCCTTCTGCTAGCTTATGAATGTGTTTGCTCTTGCTTCTCCAGTTCTTTTAATTGTGATGTTAGGGTGTCAATTTGAGATCTTTCCTGCTTTCTCTTGTGGACATTTAGTGCTACAAATTTCCCTCTACCCACTACTTTAAATGTGTCCCAGAGATTCTGGTATGTTGTATCTTTGTTCTCATTGGTTGCAAAGAACATCTTTATTTCTGCCTTCATTTCAATATGTACCCAGTAGTCATTCAGAAGCAGGTTGTTCAGTTTCCATGTAGTTGAGCGGTTTTGATTGAGTTTCTTAGTCCTGAGTTCTAGTTTGATTGCACTTCGGTCTGAGAGACAGTTTGTTATAATTTCTGTTCTTCTACATTTGCTGACTAGTGCTTTACTTCCAACTATGTGGTCAATTTTGGAATAAGTGCGATGTGGTGGTGAGAAGAATGTGTATTCTGTTGACTTGGGGTGGAGAGTTCTGCAGATGTCTGTTAGGTCTGCTTGGTGCAGAGCTGAGTTTAATTTCTGGATATCCTTGTTAACTTTCTGTGTCATTGATCTGTCT